>NC_141398.1:60721086-62146086 GCF_034619465.1 Leptosomus discolor | reverse complement strand
ACCCTAACCCTAACCCTAACCCTAACCCTAACCCTAACCCTAACCCTAACCCTAACCCTAACCCTAACCCTAACCCTAACCCTAACCCTAACCCTAACCCTAACCCTAACCCTAACCCTAACCCTAACCCTAACCCTAACCCTAACCCTAACCCTAACCCTAACCCTAACCCTAACCCTAACCCTAACCCTAACCCTAACCCTAACCCTAACCCTAACCCTAACCCTAACCCTAACCCTAACCCTAACCCTAACCCTAACCCTAACCCTAACCCTAACCCTAACCCTAACCCTAACCCTAACCCTAACCCTAACCCTAACCCTAACCCTAACCCTAACCCTAACCCTAACCCTAACCCTAACCCTAACCCTAACCCTAACCCTAACCCTAACCCTAACCCTAACCCTAACCCTAACCCTAACCCTAACCCTAACCCTAACCCTAACCCTAACCCTAACCCTAACCCTAACCCTAACCCTAACCCTAACCCTAACCCTAACCCTAACCCTAACCCTAACCCTAACCCTAACCCTAACCCTAACCCTAACCCTAACCCTAACCCTAACCCTAACCCTAACCCTAACCCTAACCCTAACCCTAACCCTAACCCTAACCCTAACCCTAACCCTAACCCTAACCCTAACCCTAACCCTAACCCTAACCCTAACCCTAACCCTAACCCTAACCCTAACCCTAACCCTAACCCTAACCCTAACCCTAACCCTAACCCTAACCCTAACCCTAACCCTAACCCTAACCCTAACCCTAACCCTAACCCTAACCCTAACCCTAACCCTAACCCTAACCCTAACCCTAACCCTAACCCTAACCCTAACCCTAACCCTAACCCTAACCCTAACCCTAACCCTAACCCTAACCCTAACCCTAACCCTAACCCTAACCCTAACCCTAACCCTAACCCTAACCCTAACCCTAACCCTAACCCTAACCCTAACCCTAACCCTAACCCTAACCCTAACCCTAACCCTAACCCTAACCCTAACCCTAACCCTAACCCTAACCCTAACCCTAACCCTAACCCTAACCCTAACCCTAACCCTAACCCTAACCCTAACCCTAACCCTAACCCTAACCCTAACCCTAACCCTAACCCTAACCCTAACCCTAACCCTAACCCTAACCCTAACCCTAACCCTAACCCTAACCCTAACCCTAACCCTAACCCTAACCCTAACCCTAACCCTAACCCTAACCCTAACCCTAACCCTAACCCTAACCCTAACCCTAACCCTAACCCTAACCCTAACCCTAACCCTAACCCTAACCCTAACCCTAACCCTAACCCTAACCCTAACCCTAACCCTAACCCTAACCCTAACCCTAACCCTAACCCTAACCCTAACCCTAACCCTAACCCTAACCCTAACCCTAACCCTAACCCTAACCCTAACCCTAACCCTAACCCTAACCCTAACCCTAACCCTAACCCTAACCCTAACCCTAACCCTAACCCTAACCCTAACCCTAACCCTAACCCTAACCCTAACCCTAACCCTAACCCTAACCCTAACCCTAACCCTAACCCTAACCCTAACCCTAACCCTAACCCTAACCCTAACCCTAACCCTAACCCTAACCCTAACCCTAACCCTAACCCTAACCCTAACCCTAACCCTAACCCTAACCCTAACCCTAACCCTAACCCTAACCCTAACCCTAACCCTAACCCTAACCCTAACCCTAACCCTAACCCTAACCCTAACCCTAACCCTAACCCTAACCCTAACCCTAACCCTAACCCTAACCCTAACCCTAACCCTAACCCTAACCCTAACCCTAACCCTAACCCTAACCCTAACCCTAACCCTAACCCTAACCCTAACCCTAACCCTAACCCTAACCCTAACCCTAACCCTAACCCTAACCCTAACCCTAACCCTAACCCTAACCCTAACCCTAACCCTAACCCTAACCCTAACCCTAACCCTAACCCTAACCCTAACCCTAACCCTAACCCTAACCCTAACCCTAACCCTAACCCTAACCCTAACCCTAACCCTAACCCTAACCCTAACCCTAACCCTAACCCTAACCCTAACCCTAACCCTAACCCTAACCCTAACCCTAACCCTAACCCTAACCCTAACCCTAACCCTAACCCTAACCCTAACCCTAACCCTAACCCTAACCCTAACCCTAACCCTAACCCTAACCCTAACCCTAACCCTAACCCTAACCCTAACCCTAACCCTAACCCTAACCCTAACCCTAACCCTAACCCTAACCCTAACCCTAACCCTAACCCTAACCCTAACCCTAACCCTAACCCTAACCCTAACCCTAACCCTAACCCTAACCCTAACCCTAACCCTAACCCTAACCCTAACCCTAACCCTAACCCTAACCCTAACCCTAACCCTAACCCTAACCCTAACCCTAACCCTAACCCTAACCCTAACCCTAACCCTAACCCTAACCCTAACCCTAACCCTAACCCTAACCCTAACCCTAACCCTAACCCTAACCCTAACCCTAACCCTAACCCTAACCCTAACCCTAACCCTAACCCTAACCCTAACCCTAACCCTAACCCTAACCCTAACCCTAACCCTAACCCTAACCCTAACCCTAACCCTAACCCTAACCCTAACCCTAACCCTAACCCTAACCCTAACCCTAACCCTAACCCTAACCCTAACCCTAACCCTAACCCTAACCCTAACCCTAACCCTAACCCTAACCCTAACCCTAACCCTAACCCTAACCCTAACCCTAACCCTAACCCTAACCCTAACCCTAACCCTAACCCTAACCCTAACCCTAACCCTAACCCTAACCCTAACCCTAACCCTAACCCTAACCCTAACCCTAACCCTAACCCTAACCCTAACCCTAACCCTAACCCTAACCCTAACCCTAACCCTAACCCTAACCCTAACCCTAACCCTAACCCTAACCCTAACCCTAACCCTAACCCTAACCCTAACCCTAACCCTAACCCTAACCCTAACCCTAACCCTAACCCTAACCCTAACCCTAACCCTAACCCTAACCCTAACCCTAACCCTAACCCTAACCCTAACCCTAACCCTAACCCTAACCCTAACCCTAACCCTAACCCTAACCCTAACCCTAACCCTAACCCTAACCCTAACCCTAACCCTAACCCTAACCCTAACCCTAACCCTAACCCTAACCCTAACCCTAACCCTAACCCTAACCCTAACCCTAACCCTAACCCTAACCCTAACCCTAACCCTAACCCTAACCCTAACCCTAACCCTAACCCTAACCCTAACCCTAACCCTAACCCTAACCCTAACCCTAACCCTAACCCTAACCCTAACCCTAACCCTAACCCTAACCCTAACCCTAACCCTAACCCTAACCCTAACCCTAACCCTAACCCTAACCCTAACCCTAACCCTAACCCTAACCCTAACCCTAACCCTAACCCTAACCCTAACCCTAACCCTAACCCTAACCCTAACCCTAACCCTAACCCTAACCCTAACCCTAACCCTAACCCTAACCCTAACCCTAACCCTAACCCTAACCCTAACCCTAACCCTAACCCTAACCCTAACCCTAACCCTAACCCTAACCCTAACCCTAACCCTAACCCTAACCCTAACCCTAACCCTAACCCTAACCCTAACCCTAACCCTAACCCTAACCCTAACCCTAACCCTAACCCTAACCCTAACCCTAACCCTAACCCTAACCCTAACCCTAACCCTAACCCTAACCCTAACCCTAACCCTAACCCTAACCCTAACCCTAACCCTAACCCTAACCCTAACCCTAACCCTAACCCTAACCCTAACCCTAACCCTAACCCTAACCCTAACCCTAACCCTAACCCTAACCCTAACCCTAACCCTAACCCTAACCCTAACCCTAACCCTAACCCTAACCCTAACCCTAACCCTAACCCTAACCCTAACCCTAACCCTAACCCTAACCCTAACCCTAACCCTAACCCTAACCCTAACCCTAACCCTAACCCTAACCCTAACCCTAACCCTAACCCTAACCCTAACCCTAACCCTAACCCTAACCCTAACCCTAACCCTAACCCTAACCCTAACCCTAACCCTAACCCTAACCCTAACCCTAACCCTAACCCTAACCCTAACCCTAACCCTAACCCTAACCCTAACCCTAACCCTAACCCTAACCCTAACCCTAACCCTAACCCTAACCCTAACCCTAACCCTAACCCTAACCCTAACCCTAACCCTAACCCTAACCCTAACCCTAACCCTAACCCTAACCCTAACCCTAACCCTAACCCTAACCCTAACCCTAACCCTAACCCTAACCCTAACCCTAACCCTAACCCTAACCCTAACCCTAACCCTAACCCTAACCCTAACCCTAACCCTAACCCTAACCCTAACCCTAACCCTAACCCTAACCCTAACCCTAACCCTAACCCTAACCCTAACCCTAACCCTAACCCTAACCCTAACCCTAACCCTAACCCTAACCCTAACCCTAACCCTAACCCTAACCCTAACCCTAACCCTAACCCTAACCCTAACCCTAACCCTAACCCTAACCCTAACCCTAACCCTAACCCTAACCCTAACCCTAACCCTAACCCTAACCCTAACCCTAACCCTAACCCTAACCCTAACCCTAACCCTAACCCTAACCCTAACCCTAACCCTAACCCTAACCCTAACCCTAACCCTAACCCTAACCCTAACCCTAACCCTAACCCTAACCCTAACCCTAACCCTAACCCTAACCCTAACCCTAACCCTAACCCTAACCCTAACCCTAACCCTAACCCTAACCCTAACCCTAACCCTAACCCTAACCCTAACCCTAACCCTAACCCTAACCCTAACCCTAACCCTAACCCTAACCCTAACCCTAACCCTAACCCTAACCCTAACCCTAACCCTAACCCTAACCCTAACCCTAACCCTAACCCTAACCCTAACCCTAACCCTAACCCTAACCCTAACCCTAACCCTAACCCTAACCCTAACCCTAACCCTAACCCTAACCCTAACCCTAACCCTAACCCTAACCCTAACCCTAACCCTAACCCTAACCCTAACCCTAACCCTAACCCTAACCCTAACCCTAACCCTAACCCTAACCCTAACCCTAACCCTAACCCTAACCCTAACCCTAACCCTAACCCTAACCCTAACCCTAACCCTAACCCTAACCCTAACCCTAACCCTAACCCTAACCCTAACCCTAACCCTAACCCTAACCCTAACCCTAACCCTAACCCTAACCCTAACCCTAACCCTAACCCTAACCCTAACCCTAACCCTAACCCTAACCCTAACCCTAACCCTAACCCTAACCCTAACCCTAACCCTAACCCTAACCCTAACCCTAACCCTAACCCTAACCCTAACCCTAACCCTAACCCTAACCCTAACCCTAACCCTAACCCTAACCCTAACCCTAACCCTAACCCTAACCCTAACCCTAACCCTAACCCTAACCCTAACCCTAACCCTAACCCTAACCCTAACCCTAACCCTAACCCTAACCCTAACCCTAACCCTAACCCTAACCCTAACCCTAACCCTAACCCTAACCCTAACCCTAACCCTAACCCTAACCCTAACCCTAACCCTAACCCTAACCCTAACCCTAACCCTAACCCTAACCCTAACCCTAACCCTAACCCTAACCCTAACCCTAACCCTAACCCTAACCCTAACCCTAACCCTAACCCTAACCCTAACCCTAACCCTAACCCTAACCCTAACCCTAACCCTAACCCTAACCCTAACCCTAACCCTAACCCTAACCCTAACCCTAACCCTAACCCTAACCCTAACCCTAACCCTAACCCTAACCCTAACCCTAACCCTAACCCTAACCCTAACCCTAACCCTAACCCTAACCCTAACCCTAACCCTAACCCTAACCCTAACCCTAACCCTAACCCTAACCCTAACCCTAACCCTAACCCTAACCCTAACCCTAACCCTAACCCTAACCCTAACCCTAACCCTAACCCTAACCCTAACCCTAACCCTAACCCTAACCCTAACCCTAACCCTAACCCTAACCCTAACCCTAACCCTAACCCTAACCCTAACCCTAACCCTAACCCTAACCCTAACCCTAACCCTAACCCTAACCCTAACCCTAACCCTAACCCTAACCCTAACCCTAACCCTAACCCTAACCCTAACCCTAACCCTAACCCTAACCCTAACCCTAACCCTAACCCTAACCCTAACCCTAACCCTAACCCTAACCCTAACCCTAACCCTAACCCTAACCCTAACCCTAACCCTAACCCTAACCCTAACCCTAACCCTAACCCTAACCCTAACCCTAACCCTAACCCTAACCCTAACCCTAACCCTAACCCTAACCCTAACCCTAACCCTAACCCTAACCCTAACCCTAACCCTAACCCTAACCCTAACCCTAACCCTAACCCTAACCCTAACCCTAACCCTAACCCTAACCCTAACCCTAACCCTAACCCTAACCCTAACCCTAACCCTAACCCTAACCCTAACCCTAACCCTAACCCTAACCCTAACCCTAACCCTAACCCTAACCCTAACCCTAACCCTAACCCTAACCCTAACCCTAACCCTAACCCTAACCCTAACCCTAACCCTAACCCTAACCCTAACCCTAACCCTAACCCTAACCCTAACCCTAACCCTAACCCTAACCCTAACCCTAACCCTAACCCTAACCCTAACCCTAACCCTAACCCTAACCCTAACCCTAACCCTAACCCTAACCCTAACCCTAACCCTAACCCTAACCCTAACCCTAACCCTAACCCTAACCCTAACCCTAACCCTAACCCTAACCCTAACCCTAACCCTAACCCTAACCCTAACCCTAACCCTAACCCTAACCCTAACCCTAACCCTAACCCTAACCCTAACCCTAACCCTAACCCTAACCCTAACCCTAACCCTAACCCTAACCCTAACCCTAACCCTAACCCTAACCCTAACCCTAACCCTAACCCTAACCCTAACCCTAACCCTAACCCTAACCCTAACCCTAACCCTAACCCTAACCCTAACCCTAACCCTAACCCTAACCCTAACCCTAACCCTAACCCTAACCCTAACCCTAACCCTAACCCTAACCCTAACCCTAACCCTAACCCTAACCCTAACCCTAACCCTAACCCTAACCCTAACCCTAACCCTAACCCTAACCCTAACCCTAACCCTAACCCTAACCCTAACCCTAACCCTAACCCTAACCCTAACCCTAACCCTAACCCTAACCCTAACCCTAACCCTAACCCTAACCCTAACCCTAACCCTAACCCTAACCCTAACCCTAACCCTAACCCTAACCCTAACCCTAACCCTAACCCTAACCCTAACCCTAACCCTAACCCTAACCCTAACCCTAACCCTAACCCTAACCCTAACCCTAACCCTAACCCTAACCCTAACCCTAACCCTAACCCTAACCCTAACCCTAACCCTAACCCTAACCCTAACCCTAACCCTAACCCTAACCCTAACCCTAACCCTAACCCTAACCCTAACCCTAACCCTAACCCTAACCCTAACCCTAACCCTAACCCTAACCCTAACCCTAACCCTAACCCTAACCCTAACCCTAACCCTAACCCTAACCCTAACCCTAACCCTAACCCTAACCCTAACCCTAACCCTAACCCTAACCCTAACCCTAACCCTAACCCTAACCCTAACCCTAACCCTAACCCTAACCCTAACCCTAACCCTAACCCTAACCCTAACCCTAACCCTAACCCTAACCCTAACCCTAACCCTAACCCTAACCCTAACCCTAACCCTAACCCTAACCCTAACCCTAACCCTAACCCTAACCCTAACCCTAACCCTAACCCTAACCCTAACCCTAACCCTAACCCTAACCCTAACCCTAACCCTAACCCTAACCCTAACCCTAACCCTAACCCTAACCCTAACCCTAACCCTAACCCTAACCCTAACCCTAACCCTAACCCTAACCCTAACCCTAACCCTAACCCTAACCCTAACCCTAACCCTAACCCTAACCCTAACCCTAACCCTAACCCTAACCCTAACCCTAACCCTAACCCTAACCCTAACCCTAACCCTAACCCTAACCCTAACCCTAACCCTAACCCTAACCCTAACCCTAACCCTAACCCTAACCCTAACCCTAACCCTAACCCTAACCCTAACCCTAACCCTAACCCTAACCCTAACCCTAACCCTAACCCTAACCCTAACCCTAACCCTAACCCTAACCCTAACCCTAACCCTAACCCTAACCCTAACCCTAACCCTAACCCTAACCCTAACCCTAACCCTAACCCTAACCCTAACCCTAACCCTAACCCTAACCCTAACCCTAACCCTAACCCTAACCCTAACCCTAACCCTAACCCTAACCCTAACCCTAACCCTAACCCTAACCCTAACCCTAACCCTAACCCTAACCCTAACCCTAACCCTAACCCTAACCCTAACCCTAACCCTAACCCTAACCCTAACCCTAACCCTAACCCTAACCCTAACCCTAACCCTAACCCTAACCCTAACCCTAACCCTAACCCTAACCCTAACCCTAACCCTAACCCTAACCCTAACCCTAACCCTAACCCTAACCCTAACCCTAACCCTAACCCTAACCCTAACCCTAACCCTAACCCTAACCCTAACCCTAACCCTAACCCTAACCCTAACCCTAACCCTAACCCTAACCCTAACCCTAACCCTAACCCTAACCCTAACCCTAACCCTAACCCTAACCCTAACCCTAACCCTAACCCTAACCCTAACCCTAACCCTAACCCTAACCCTAACCCTAACCCTAACCCTAACCCTAACCCTAACCCTAACCCTAACCCTAACCCTAACCCTAACCCTAACCCTAACCCTAACCCTAACCCTAACCCTAACCCTAACCCTAACCCTAACCCTAACCCTAACCCTAACCCTAACCCTAACCCTAACCCTAACCCTAACCCTAACCCTAACCCTAACCCTAACCCTAACCCTAACCCTAACCCTAACCCTAACCCTAACCCTAACCCTAACCCTAACCCTAACCCTAACCCTAACCCTAACCCTAACCCTAACCCTAACCCTAACCCTAACCCTAACCCTAACCCTAACCCTAACCCTAACCCTAACCCTAACCCTAACCCCTAACCCTAACCCTAACCCCTAACCCTAACCCTAACCCTAATGGCACCCTAACCCTAACCCGACACCCTAACCCGACACCCTAACCCGACACCCTAACCCTAACCCGACACCCTAACCCGACACCCTAACCCGACACCCTAACCCTAACCCGACACCCTAACCCGACACCCTAACCCTAACCCGACACCCTAACCCGACACCCTAACCCTAACCCGACACCCTAACCCTAACCCGACACCCTAACCCTAACCCCTACCTGTAACACCCTAGCCTGACACCCTAAGTGTAATCCCCTAAACCTGTTAGCCTGATAGGGTTGTGTAGGTGTGCTGTGGTGGTGGTTGTTGGGTGGGGGAGGAAAAATTTGCATCTCATTTGCATAATTAATTGGTTAAGTATGTAATTAATTGTGTAGGTACTCTATCTGTCAGGTGGGGAATATTTGATGAGGTATGGGATAGTAAATAAAAAGAATAAAAATAAATAAGAAATGCATGCAGCAGCAGGGCTTGGCTTGCTCCTGGGGCGTAGTCGCTCCTTAATAAATTATTAATTTTCTTTAAAACTTGTAACAACTATGCCCCAGGAGCAAGCCAAGCCCTGCTGCTGCACCAGTTTACAAAAAAAGAAAGAGACACACAAAAAAAAAAAAGACAAACACCAAGGAGTAAAAACTCTTTATTAATCTTTATTCCTTTGCTGCTTATTTTCTTTATTTCTGTCAAACTTGAACTCAATGACTGTAGCTCTGCAAAGTACTGAGCTCACAACAGCTACAACACATACATAACTCAGGTGCAGAGCCTACAGCAGGCACAAAGTGTACAGAGCTCAGGTGCAAAGTGTACAGAGCTCAGGCGCAAAGTGTACAGAGCTCAGGCGCACAGCCTACAACAGCTACAACACGTACATAGCTCAGGCCCAGAGCCTACAGCAGGTACAAAGTGTAGGCAACTAAGTCATGCCCAGAGCATGCTGAAGACACAGAGCTTACAGATTTAAACCACACAGCACAAACAGCACAGATTTCAATGACAGAGCACCAAGCTTACAGTTTACACACTCAAGGGCACAGCTTTACAACACTGAGTACAAACTGTACCCACCATCTTTCCCATCGGACGCTGTCACGTACACGGGGCTCGCATCCCTCGCTTGGCGTCCGTCCCTTTTCCTCTTTAGAGTGACTGCTTCTCCAAAAACTACGATGCCCGGGCAAAGAGTCGGCCGGCTCTGCTCCTCCTGACGGGACCTGGCCTTTGGCACCTGCATGCAAACAAACAATTTTTAACAATACCATTACAGCAAAAAACACACAGCCACAGTTAAAAGCCTAGCCATTTAAAATACAGAGAGGCCCGCTTCACAACCCTGCCTTCCTCAAAACAGACTATCTAGCCCCTCTCACTGTACCTTTTTATTGCAGGATCCTCAATTGCCTTCCTTAGACACTCATCTAAACATAGCACCTTACAATAACACAGAAATAGCCACATTCCAGACCAGCTCTCCTCAGGAACGGCGTTCCCGGGGGCCTCCAAAATCGCCCTGCCTGCGAAAACCCCGGCCCTAGGCCCTCCACCACCCAAACTTTGGCGATGATTGTCGCCGTGCGGACCGACCGGGACCGGGGGAAAAAAAAAAACCCAGCCGGGGGAAAAAAAAAAATCCCCCGACTGGGGTTTTTTTTATTCTAAGTTGTGATTGGTTAATATTTTTTTTTAAAAAAAAATATAATGCCTGGAAAAGAAAAAAAATCTCAACTCCATATGCAGCACACTAACAACTATTACATACTAACACACAACCATACAAACCCACACCCAGGCACAACACTCGCTCACCTACCCAACAAGCCAACCCTCCCTCTCTCTGCTGCCCGCCGCCCCATCTCCGTGGCTCTCCTCAGGAACGGCGTTCCCGGGGGCCTCCAAAATCGCCCTGCCTGCGAAAACCCCGGCCCTAGGCCCTCCGCCTCCCAAACTTTGGCGATGATTGTCGCCGTGCGGACCGACCGGGACCGGGGGAAAAAAAAAACCCAGCCGGGGGAAAAAAAAAAAAATCCCCCGACTGGGGTTTTTTTTATTCTAAGTTGTGGTTGGTTGATTTTTTTTTTTAATACAATGCCTGGAAAAGAAAAAATCTCAACTCCATATGCAACATGCTAACACCTATTACATACTAACACACAACAATACAAAGCCATGCACAAGCACAACACTCGCTCACCTACCCGACAAACCAACCCTCCCCTCTCTGCTAATCCCTTCGCCCAGCACCATGGGCCATCATCCCGTCTCTGCGGCTCACTGAGAATGGCGTTGCCGGGAGACTACAAAATGGCCTTTTGTGTGAAAACCCTGGCCCTAGACCCCTCGCCGCCCAAACTTTGGCAATTGAAGGCACCCCACAGAGCAATGAGGACCTGGGGAAAAAAAAAAAAAACAAACCCACACCCAGCCAGGGAAAGAAAAACAAAACAAAACAAAAAACCCCCAGCTGGTTTGGTTTTTTACGTTGCGGTACTCTCAAATCAATACCTTACTGTCAACATTATATCCTACCTGAAATAAAAACAAACAAACAAACCAACCACATTCACACACCCATAAGTTTACACACAATAACTCCCACTCATCCAACTCCCAGTCAGTCAGTCAGTCAGTCGACTCCCAGTCAGTCAGTCAGTCAGTCGACTCCCAGTCAGTCAGTCAGTCAGTCGACTCCCAGTCAGTCAGTCAGTCAGTCGACTCCCATCCATCCGTCCGTCCAACTCCCATCCATCCGTCCGTCCAACTCCCATCCATCCGTCCGTCCAACTCCCATCCATCCGTCCGTCCAACTCCCATCCATCCGTCCGTCCAACTCCCATCCATCCGTCCGTCCAACTCCCATCCATCCGTCCGTCCAACTCCCATCCATCCGTCCGTCCAACTCCCATCCATCCGTCCGTCCAACTCCCATCCATCCGTCCGTCCGTCCATCCATTCAACTCCCATTCATTCGTCCGTCCGTCCATCCATTCAACTCCCATTCATCCGTCCGTCCGTCCATCCATTCAACTCCCATTCATCCATCCGTCCGTCCATCCATTCAACTCCCATTCATCCATCCATCCATCCATTCAACTCCCATTCATCCATCCAACTCCCATTCATTGCTCCCCTCCTCCAAACATCTCTGCTTCACCAGTGACCTTCTAGAATAGCATATTTCCCCCAATTCCAGAAGCAGCCCACAAATTGAGTCACTAGGATCCTCCAAACAACATCACCGCTCCACTCGAGGCCAAAAGGTCAGCCTTCATAATGGGAAGCACAGGAAAACGTCACATCACGCTTGAGACCCGGGGCAATGCAGAGCCATATCGTGTGACACAGTCTCACTTCACGCTCCAGACCCGGGGCAATGCAGAGCCATACAGTGTGACGCAAGACCCAATGCAATACAGAGCCATAGAATACTAGGCAGTCATAGATCACAGTTGAGACCAAGCATAATACAAACCCATACAGTGCGACGCAAGACCCAGCGCAATACAGAGCTATAGAATACTAGGCAGTCATAGATCACAGTTGAGACCAAGCATAATACAAACCCATACAGTGCAACGCAAGACCCAGCGCAATACAGAGCTATAGAATACTAGGCAGTCATAGATCACAGTTGAGACCAAGCATAATACAGACCCATACAGTGTGACGCAAGACCCAGCGCAATACAGAGCTATACGGTGCGATGCAGTCTCGCATCACACTCCAGACCCAGAGCAATACGGAGCAACAGTGCGACGCAAGACCCAACGCAATAAGGAGTCAAACAGTGCGAGCAGTCTTGAATCACAGTCAAGACACAGGGCAATACAGAGCCACAGAATACTATGCAGTCTTACATCACAGTCGAGACCCAGCACAATATGAAGCTGTACGGTGCAACACAAGACCCAGCATAATGCTGAGCCGTATGGTGTGACGCAGTCTCACACCACGCTTGAGACCCAGGGCAACGCGGAGCCATAGAGTGCGACGCAGTCTCACATCACAGTCGAGAACCGGCGCAATGCAGAGCCATAGAGGGCGACCCAAGACTCAACGCAATACAGAACCAAACATTGCGACGCAGTCTTGAATCACAGTCAAGACAGCGTGATACAGAGCCATAGAATGCTACACAATCTTAGATCACGGTTGAGACTCGTTCCTTTGCCTGGCCAAGCAGAACTGACTCTGGACAGCCCTCTCCCCTAAGCTAACTTTAAAATCCCCTCCCCAATATTCCCAAATTTATCTCCCCCTCAGTCCCACCCCCCTCCCTTCAAATACACATCCCAAAACTTAGCTTGCAGAGGGCCGGGGGCGCAAATCCATCCTCAGCAAGAGAAACACGTCGGCCAAACGGGATGCTCCCACTGTCTCTAAACTCCTCCTTGTTGTCTGGAAAATCCAAAGAAAACAACTAAATATTGCTGTCAGACAGCACCGCACCGCTCAGTTCCAACCTCTGCCACAACACACGCACCCAACCACCCCCAAGAAGGGCCGAGGCGTTCCACTCCTCACCTGCCCTGCACCGGTTCCAGAGTTGGGTGCTGTGGCCCTCGGCGCTCGCCGCACCTGAGATACCAAGAAACAAAAATCACTGTTGCGCTTGTGAGAAGTCACCGGCTCCGTGATCCTCCTCCCCCCGGCTCACCTCAAACTTTCATCCTATTCCAGAAGCAGCCTGCACTTCACCTGCAAAAGAAAAGGTAAGTGCTTAAATAAGCTGCCATGTAACACTTGGCTCATAGCCACCGAGGCAGCCCACAACAGCCTCACCTTCTCCAATTGCTCATCAACATGAGGCTTCGTCACTACCAGCCCCTGTGTGGCACCTGTGAAAAACAAAGCGGAAGACACAGTTTGAGTTACTGCCCAAAACCAATGCCTGCCCGCAGCGATGCGTACATCCCGCCTCCTACACCTTGCCTGCTCCCCTGTCCGGCCTCTGTCATTTTAGGCTGCTGCAATGAGGCTTGCGTACCACCTGTAAAACACAAACAAGAAGGCATGCTTAAATCTTCATTGACAATACGACAACTGAAAAATAACCGCTACTTCAGCCCGCTAGCCATGGCTCACCTTGCCAGAGTCAGCACCGGCAGCACCATCCCGCTTTGCACATCACTGGGCATCTTCAAATCAGAAAAAAACCCCACACAACCCATGATGTAGTCACATCGCCACCGGTCACATCTCTCCGACACCCTGCACTGACTCACCTTCTTACAAGGCTCTGCTCAGCCCTTCACTATGGTCTGCTCACCTCCTCTGTTGCTCTTCGAAGTGCATATTGTCCCTCTGCATCTGAGAAAACAAAAACCCCAACCAAAACTTGTTACATGGGACACCCAGGTGCTGATCGATAGCTTCACAATTCCAGAACTCTCACCTCCATTGCGGAGTAGCACCTAGAGGCAAAGGGCAGCCTGCCATTCAAAACAACACACAGAGCTTCGCGGCCCGCAGACACAGTCCTTTGCACCTTTGAGATGCGATCTGCTTCACTCCCGCTCAACAGCCCCTGCCCAGAAGGATCCCAGCTTCTCCATGAAACACTCCCAAAATGACTGGCCGCACAGCCTGCCAACAGCTACTCAACCAGAGATGACTGTACAAACGTTGCCTAAAGAGTCTATGCAGATCATCAAGACATTAACCAGAGATGCTTATCGCTATAACACCTACCCCTGACTCTACAGCCCTGGGCAGAGCAGCTCCAAGCCACACACACACACACACTCAAAGAGCAACGCTACACAACTCTGCAACCAAGAGAGTCTGGGCAAACAAGGCGACTCAAAGAGGAGGGAAAACTCTCAGCAAGAAGGATGACTCCCGATTGAGTTGCGCTGTCGGACAACATGACATACAAAGCCGTAATGCAAGGCGAGGGGTTCTATGGCAGGCTCAGAAAAAAAAAATGGCACGAACCTAATGGCCCGTTCTGAGAAGTTACGGTCAAAACCGAGATGACTGATGCGCAGGAAGCCTGCCTTCAAGACCTATGAACGCAAGGATGCAGGGAAGAATTCTCAGTATATGGAAATGGACAGCTAGCAAGCAGAGCTGCTGGTGCAGCCCAGAACCACACCACAAATGAGGACGGCCCGGAAACTTCCGAGATGCAAGACCGATCCACGCTAGAAGCTCGTCACGCAAAGAAAAAAAGAAATGCCCGCGTGGCACTATGCCAACCAGTACAGGCATTCGAGACCACAAGGATGGCGCCTGAGATGTCTGGCTTGCTCTCGAGCGCAAAGAGGAACGACGACATTGAGACCTCAGAAATCTGTAAGACACTGAACGGACTAGACAAACTATAGAACAACACAGAGACAGGCTGGAACTGCCCTGCCCGTGCTACTCCGGTACCAAAAAGTAACCCGCTCCTTTATCTGCCCAAGGAGGACTGACTCTGGACAGCCCTCTCTCCTAAGCTAAATTTAAAATCCCCTCCCCAAAATTCCCGAATTTCTCTCCCCCTCAGTCCCGCCCCCCTCCCTTCAAACACACATCCCAAAACTTACTTTACAGAGGGCCGGGGGTGCAAATCCATCCTCAGCAAAAGAATCATGATGGCCAAACGGGACGCTCCCATGGTCTCCAAAAACCAAATTATTACTGGCAGACAGCACCGCACCGCTCAATTCCAACCTCTGCCGCAACATCCCCACCCCCACCAAACCACCCCCACCCCCAAGAAGGGCCGTGCCATTCCACTCCTCACCTGCCCTGCACCGGTTCAAAAGCTAGGCGCTGCAGCCATCATCGCTCACCACACCTGAGATACCAAGAAACAAAGTTACTATTATGCTTGTGAGAAGTCACTGGCTCCGTGATCCTCCTCGCTAATACCCAGCTCACCTCAAACTTTCATCCTATTCCAGAAGTAGCCTGCATGTCACCTGCGAAACAAAAAGGTAAGCGCTTAACCAAGCTGCCATTTAATACTTGGCTCTTAGCCACTGACCCAACATTCAACAGCTTCACCTTTTCGGATGTCTCATCAGCGTGCAGCTTTTTTCCTCCAAGTCTGTGTGTGGTACTTGCAAAGAACCAGGCAAAAAAACGCGTGCTGAGATACTGTCCAAAACCAAAGACTGCTTGCACCTATGTCTACGCCCCACTTCTTTACCTTGCCCACTGCCCAGTGCGGCCTCTGTCATCTTGGGCTGCCGCAATGAGGCTCAGGTACCACCTGTAAAACACAAAAAAGAAGGGATGCTTAAAACTTCACCGACAATACGACAACTGAAAAAATAACTGCTACTTCAGCCCGCTAGCCATGGCTCGCCTTGCCAGAGTCAGCACCGGCACCAACATCCCACTTTGCACATTGCTGCGACCCTTCAAATAAAAAAAAAGAAAACAAGCCATGATGTAGACATGTAGCCACCGGTCACAACTTCCCTCCGACACCCTGCACCGTCTCACCTTCTTACAGGGCTCCACCCGCCTCCTCTATTGCTCTTCAAAGCACATCTTGTCCTTCTGCATCTGAAAAAAAAAATTATCAGCACCTGGGTGACTTGTTTAAGTAGCTTCACAATTCCAGAGATGTCATCCCCATTTCACAGTACAACCTAGAGGCCAAGGGCAGCCTGCCATTCAAAACAACACACCGAGCTTTGCAGCTCAAACAAACATCCCTTAAGACCGTTGAGATTCATTCTGCTTCACTACTGCTGAACAGCTCCTCCCAGAAGGCTCCCAGCCTCTCCATGAAACACTCCCAAAACAACTGGCTGCACAGCCTCCCAATGGCTACTCGACCAGAGATGACTGGAAAACCATTGCCTAAATGGTCTATGCATATCATCGAGACATTAACCAGAGATGCTTATTGCTATACCACCTACCCCTGACTCTACAGCCCCGGGCAGAGCAGCTCCAAGCCACACATACACACTCAGAGAGCAACGCTACACATAACTGTGCAAACAAGGTGACTCAAAAAGGAGAGAAAACTCTCGGCGAGAAGGATGACACCCGAACGACACAAGGTGTCGGGCTAAAAGACGTACAGAGCCGCAACACAAAGCGAAGAGGTTCTATAGGGCAGCCCCACAAAAAAAAAAACCTCGAACGTAACGGCCCGTTTCAAGAAGTTATGGTCAAAACCAAGATGACTAACGCACAAGAAGGCTGGCCTCAAGACCTATGAACATAAGGATGTGGGGAAGAAGTCTCAGTCCCTGAAAGCGGACAGCTAGCAAGCAGAGCTGTTGACACAGCACGGAGTGACGCCACTAACGAGTAATGGCCAGAACTGGCAAGATGCGAGACCAATCCACGCTTTAAGCTCCTCATGCAGAAAGAAGAAACGCCCCACTGGCACTACGCCAACCAGTACGGGCGTTCGAGACTGCAGGGATGGCGCCCGAGACGTCTGGCTTCCTCTCGAGTGCCAAGAGGAATGAGGACATCGAGACCTCAGAAATCCGCAAGACACAGTAAACACACTAGATAGACTACATACCACAGAGACAGGCTGGAACTGCCCTGCCCGTGCTACTCTCGTGCCAAAAAGTAACCCACTCCTTTATCCGCTCAAGGAGAACTGACCCTGGATATCCCTCTCCCCTAAGCTAAATTTAAAATTCCCTCCCTGACGTTCCCAAAGTTATCTCCCCCTAGTCCCTACCCCCTCCCTCCAAACGCACGTCCCAAAACTTAGCTTGCAGAGGGCCGGGGGCGCAAATCCATCCTCAGCAAAGGAAACACGTCGGCCAAACGGGATGCTCCCACTGTCTCCAAACTCCTCCTTGTTGTCTGAAAAATCCAAAGAAAATAACTAAATATTGCTGGCAGACAGCACCGCACCGCTCAGTTCCAACCTCTGCCACAACACACGCACCCAACCACCCCCAAGAAGGGCCGAGGCGTTCCACTCCTCACCTGCCCTGCACCGGTTCCAGAGTTGGGTGCTGTGGCCCTCGGCGCTCGCCGCACCTGAGATACCAAGAAACAAAAATCACTGTTGCGCTTGTGAGAAGTCACCGGCTCCGTGATCCTCCTCCCCCCGGCTCACCTCAAACTTTCATCCTATTCCAGAAGCAGCCTGCACTTCACCTGCAAAAGAAAAGGTAAGTGCTTAAATAAGCTGCCATGTAACACTTGGCTCATAGCCACCGAGGCAGCCCACAACAGCCTCACCTTCTCCAATTGCTCATCAACATGGGGCTTCGTCACTCCCAGCCCCTGTGTGGCACCTGTGAAAAACAAAGCAGAAGACACATGTTGAGTTAGAGCCCAAAACCAATGCCTGCCCGCAGCGATGCGTACATCCCGCCTCCTATACCTTGCCTGCTCCCCTGTCCAGTCTCTGTCATTTTAGGCTGCTGCAATGAGGCTTGCGTACCACCTGTAAAACACAAACAAGAAGGCATGCTTAAATCTTCATTGACAATACGACAACTGAAAAATAACCGCTACTTCAGCCCGCTAGCCATGGCTCACCTTGCCAGAGTCAGCACCGGCAGCACCATCCCGCTTTGCGCATCACTGGGCACCTTCAAATCAGAAAAAAAAAAAACACCAAGCCATGATGTAGTCATGTAGCCACCAGTCGCAACTTCCGTCCAACACCCTGCACTGACCTTCTTACAGAGCTCCGCTCACCTCCTCTGTTGCTCTCCAAAGCGCATCTTGTCCCTCTGCTTCTGAAAAAAAAAAAAACCCATACAAATCTTGTTACATGAGTCACTCAGAGGCTGATCAATAGCTTCACAATTCCAGAGCTCTCGCCTCCATTGCGGAGTACCGCCCAGAGGCCAAGGGGAGCCTGCCATTCAAAACAACACACCGAGCTTCGCGGCCCACAGACACAATCCTTTACACCTGTGAGATGCACTCTGCTTCACTACTGCTGAACAGCCCCTCCCAAAAGTCTCCCAGCCTCTCCATGAAACACTCCCAAAATGACTGGCCGCATAGCCTGCCAACAGCTACTCAACCAGAGAAGACTGTACAACCGTTGCCTGAATGGTCTAGGCGTATCTTCAACACATTAACCAGAAATGCTTATCGCTATACCACCTACCCCTGACTCTACAGCCCCGGGCAGAGCAGCTCCAAGCCACACGCACACACTCAGTGAGCAATGCTACACAGAACACTGCAAACAAGGCGACTCAAAGAGGAGAGAAAACTCACGGCGAGAAGGATGACACCCGAACCACACAAGGTGTCGGGCCAAAAGACTGACAGAGCCGCAACGCAAGGCCGAGTGGATATATGGCAGCCCCACAAAAAAGCCTCGAAAGTAATGGCCTGTTATGAGAAGGTACGGTCAAAACCAAGATGACTAATGCGCAAGAAGCCTGGTCTCAAGACCTATGACCGTACGGATGCAGGGAAGAAGACTCAGTCCGTGGAAACGGACAGCTAGTGAGTAGAGACACCGTCGCATCCCAGAGTGACGCCGCGAATGAGGACTGCCTGGGAACTTCCGAGATGCAAGATGGATCCACGCTTGAAGCTTGGCATGCAAGACAAAGAAACGCCCGACTGGCACTACGCCAACCAGTACAGGCATTCAATACCACAGGAATGGCGCCCGAGATGTCTGCCTTGCTCTCGAGCGCAAAGAGGAATGAGGACATCGAGACCCAAGAAATCTCCAAGACACAGTAAACAGACTAGACAGACTACATAACACCACAGAGACAGGCTGGAACTGCCCTGCCCGTGCTACACTGGTGCCAAAAGTAACCCGCTCCTTTACCCGCCCAAGGAGAACTGACCCTGGATATCCCTCTCCCCTAAGCTAACTTTAAAATGCCCTCCCTGAAATTCCCAAAGTTATCTTCCCCCAGTCCCACCCCCCTCCCTCCAACACCTGTTCCACAACTTAGCTTGCAGGGGGCCGGGGGGACAAATTCACCCTCAGCAAAAGAAACACGTCGGCCAAATGGGATGCTCCCACTGTCTCCAAACTCCTCTTCACCGTCTACAAAATCTGAACAAGAAAACAGTGTTGGTAGACAGCAACGCACCGGTCGATGCCAGCTTCTGCCACAACACACACACAGCCCCAGAAGGGCCATGTCATCCTACTCCTCATCTGCTCCTCATCAGTTCCAAAGCGAGGGGCTACGGCCATCATCACTCACCCCACCTGAGATACCAAGAAACAAAATTACTGTTCTGCTTGTGAGAGGTCACCGGCCCCAGGATCCTCCTCGCTAATCCCCAGCTCACCTCAAATGCTCGTCCGACTCCAAAGGCAGCCTGCACGGCACCTGCAAAAACAAAGGTAAGCGCTTAACCAAGTGGCCATGGAATACTTGGCTCTTAGACGCTGACCCGGCACGCTAACACCTCACCTTCTCGGACGGCTCGTCAGCATGAGGCTTCGTTCCTCCGAGCCTGTGTGGGGCACCTGCCAAACGCAAGGCAAAAGACATCTGCTGAGATACTGCCAGAGACCAACTCGTGCCCACAGCAATACCTAGCTCCTTCTGCTTTACCTTACCCGCTCCCCGGTCCTGCTTCTGTCATTTCAGATAGCTGCATTGAGACTCAGGTACCACCTGTAAAACAAACAAGGGATGCTTAAAACTTCACCGGCAATACAACACCTTGCCCGAGTCACGACTGGTGCCTGTATCCCGCTTTGCTCATCGTATCGTGCCTTTAAAATACAAAAAATGACCAAAAGATAATGTAGTCAAACAGCCACTGGTCACAACTTCCCTCCCAAACCATGCACCGTCTCACCTTCTTATAGTGCTTCGCTCGCCTCCTCTGTCGCTCTTCAAAGCACACCTTGTCCCTCTGCATCTGAAAAAAAAATAGTAACAAGAGCCACCCAGGTGCTGATCGATAGCTTTACAATTCCAGAACTCTTGTCTCCGTTTCAGAATACCGCCTAGAGGCCTTAACACCTGTGAGATGCACTCTGCTTCACTACTGCTGAACAGCCCCTCCCAGAAGGCTCCCATCCTCTCCATGAAACACTCCCAAAACGACTGGCCGCACAGCCTGCCAATGGCTACTCAACCCGAGAAGACTGTACAACCGTTGCCTAAATGGTCTAGGCATATCGTCAACACATTAACCAGAAATGCTTATCGCTATACCACCTACCCCTGACCCTACAGCCCCGGGCAGAGCAGCTCCATGCCACACGCACACACCCAGTGAGCAATGCTACACAGAACACTGCGAACAAGGCGACTCAAAGAGGAGAGAAAACTCCCGGCGAGAAGGATGACACCCGAATGAGACAAACTGTCGGGCAAGAAGACCTACGGAGTCGCGACGCAAGGCGAGGAGGTTCTACGGCAGCCCCACAAAAAAAGCTTGAATGTAATGGCCTGTTTCGAGAAGTTACGGTCAAAACTGAGATGACTGATGGGCAAGAAGGCTGGCTTCAAGACTTATGAACATAGGGATACAAGGAAGAAGTCTCAGTCCGTGAAAACGGACAGCTAGCGAGCAGAGCCGCCGACGCGGCCCGGAGGGACGCCGCAAATGAGTAAACGCCCGGAACTTTCGGGATGCAAGACCGATCCACGCTTCAAGTTCGTCACGCAAGACAACAAAACGCCTGACCGGCGCTACGCCAACCGGTACAGGTATTCGAGACCACAGGGATGGCGCCCGAGATGTCTGGCTTGCTCTTCGAGCGCAAAATGGAACGAGAACATGGAGACCCGAGAAATCTGCAATACACAGCGAACAGACTAGACAGACTACATAACACCACAGAGACAGGTTAGAACTACCCTGCCCGTGCTGCTCCGGAGACCTATTCCTGGACAGCCCTCTCCCCACTATGCTATTTTTAAAACCCCTCCCTACAACTCCCAACCTTGTCCCCACCTCCCAGAACACCCTCCCAAACACCCATCGCTCCACTTAGCTTTCAGACGGCCGAGGCTCTGAATCCATCCTCGACAAAATACCGCATCGGCTAGCCAGGATGTTCCTGCAGCTGCCAGGCTCATCTTCATCTGCACAGAACCAGTACCAGCAGCAAGCATCGATACAGACCTCTTCTACTACACCCTCCTACTCAAATAGAATGTGGCCTTCTGCTCACCTGCAGCAATTCCAGCGTTGGATGCCAGAGACATCGTTGCTTGCGGCACCTAAAATACCGAAAGACAAAAGATTGCTGTTGCTCTTGGGAGAAATCAGGTCATTCACGATCTTGTGACTGCGTGCCAGATATTTGCCCTAGCCCCTGCTAGTTAACCTCACCATTGGTCCTATTTAGAGAAATAGTAACAATTAACTCGGTATACACTAAAACTAGTTCCATTTCAATAGCTAGGAGTTCCGAACAAACACAATAGACATAGATTAAAAGAAAAAGCATGCTACTTTTACCGGCCCAGAACAAAATTTTTGACCTAAAAAAAGAAAATTTGTATATAAGCATACTTTGTAAGATAAATGCAGCTGAACTTCAACCACTCCAGAAACTCCTACCTCAAAGAGAGCCCTCTGTTTCTTTAAGCGTCAAGGCATATCTGCCAAAAATAGCTTAGGCTGTTCAAAAACTACTAATAACTGAAGGCTCGGCAGAACACTGACACCAAAGAAGCCCCAGAGCAGAATGAGCTCCCTGAACAGAGCCCGAGGCTCATATACTCCAGGACCCGCCCACCACCCTTCCCACAATCCCCTGGGAAAGAGGCAGGGTCTACCACCATAACACATAAAGGCACCCAGAGGAGCAGCAGGGACTTTTCTCATCTGCTTTCAGTTTACAGGATACAAAGCACTGAATAGAGAAAGCCACCCAGACTAGAAGTTACTCTTCCAGCTCTTTTACTGTGGCTATATCCATTACATCAGCAACGTGACCAGGTAGGGAATTCAACTTCATTTTTCTGGGGTGTAGGTAGAAAAACATAGATGCCTTACTAAGCTATGGAGAGAAGTCACTCGTTGATTATAACAGCAATATTATTATCAAAAATTATGTCCTTTTACTTTACCAGTTTAAAAAATTCCATAATGGTAACAAAGGGAAACCAAAATAGGTCGATAAGAAGGAAATATTAAAAAGGAAGGAGGGAAATAGGGTCATCAAACCACATGAATGAAGATATTGAAACAAAACGTAAAAGGTGATGAAGATGAGGATAGGCAGGAAGACAAAAAAAACCCAGCAGGGACTTGGATAAATAGAGACACGAAAAGAAAATTTAGAGAGAGACCTAGAAATGCTGTTTTCACAATCAACAAGGAAGAATGAAATAAGAGCCGGTGGGCAGATAGAAAAGGAAAGACATAGAAAGAAAAGGTAGAAGGTGACAGTTGACAGGGCAATGTTAGCAGAAGAGGAAAAAGCTTTGGGGAAACAGACAGCCTGAAAAGGAGAGGAAGGCAAGGACAGGCAAGGAGGCAGGCAGAGATCTAGAGAACTGCGGCGGGGATGGACCCCGGCTAGAGCCCGTAGGGAACGGAACACCCTGGGCCCACGGCACATCGCCCCCTCCTCTGCGGCCCGGCGGCCGGAAACGCATCCGGGATTGCAAACAAGGCGGTGACGGTTTGTGCCTTCGTGCCCTTCGGAAGTCCCGGCGGTGAGTTCGCTACGAGGATCGATGTCTGCAGGCAGCAGGAAAAGAGGAATGAGGAAAGCAGGAGGCAGGCCAGAGGAAAGGTAGAGGTGTGGGACGGGGAGCTGGGAAATGGGATACCGGGAACGAGACGGGGACGGGGAACTGCACGAGGGTGTCGAGAGAGAAACGGAGCTCGGCAAGGAGGAGGACGGAGAGGTGCGATAGAGAGGGATGGAGAGAGCGAGGTGCCCACAGCCAGGAGAAGAAGAGAGTGGACGGGGGGGTTGTGGATTTTACTACAATAGGGAACCGGATAGAGGGAGATGGAGAGAAAACTATAAAAGAGGAAGAAAGCAGAAAGAATTCTTTTTAAAAAAGACAGCTGCATACCGGCATAGACAAATTGAAAAGCGACAAACCTGGTAAAGAGTTCAAAACTAGAGAACGTAAGATGACTGGAGTAACAAACAGAAAGGGAGCGGAATTGGGGCAGAGCGGCGATGAGGGAGACTCCAACTTCGTAGCCTTTTTCTAGGTATATTCTTTAATTGGCACGGGCGTGCGGCATAGCAAAGGAAGCTCTCTCGCTTCTCTTTTTCAAGCAACTACATAGAGGTCTCTCATGCCCGAACTATAAAGCCAAGCAGGATGTTTTATATTCTGCTCTGGCACACCCACTCTCGTCACTCTTTTCAGCCATGTCTTTTCTCATGCACGATCCCAGGGGGGTTTCCAGCCTGGCCTTTTCATGCGCTCAAGTCTCGTTCTCCTGTGTGGAGAGTTATTGAGAACACCTGGTCTTTTATGTTTATTCTTACGTATTGAGTATTAGCCTCGTGCTTCTCTTTTAGTCTTGGTCGTTCGTCCGTATGGCACCGCTCCCACATCTCCCCCTCTTTGTTTTGGAACGTCGGGTTCACGGCAAGAGCGGCAAGGAACCTCGACTTCCGTTCTTCTGGGATCTTGTATGGTTCCCCAGACGATTCTGAGCGCTACAAGTATAAAAAGGACACAAGTGTGGCCGAGACCAACAATTGCCCGAATTTGTAAATTTAATCCGGTAAACCGATTTTTCGGGGGGGCTTTGGCCGCGTCATGCTATCAGAGATGTCATCCGTTATGCTTTTATGTGCTAAAACTTGTAAGCGCTGCCACTTGCCCTTGCAAAGCGAGGGTCAAATCTTGAACCGTGCCATCTATGTTAGTTGAAAAAGCATCTTGAATGTGCTGTTTAATATGATCCCACGTATATACGCTATCGTTCCATACTAATGGAGTAATGCATAACTTTTTTCTTTACATTCCCAGTCGCATTTGTAATTTCATTCGATTAGCCGTTGCATTTTGCCTATCGCCTAACTGTATCGCTGCCGCTTCCGATGCGTCTAAGTGCGTTAATATTTGCCGATCGATATTTGCTTGCGTAGTTAATTCTTGGCTTATGTTACTCAATGTTCCCGCTACTTTGCGTGCGGTGTGTACAGACTCTGCTAAAGCTGTAGCGGTAATAGCTGCGGTAGCTAAGATATGGATTGCAGATATTATAAAAGCGATGACCCGTCCTATACAGAGTTTTCTTCGTTGTGGAGGTTGTTTCAGTGCCTTTGCTAACCGACTTAGGCCAGAATCCCCTACCCGTTGTCGAGTCGCATTTACGAGAAGACGTATCTCGGCTTCTCGTCTCATTGGTATTGTGGCAGATACATTTAATTTAGAGATTTTTGTGTGTGTAATGCAACTGAAATGATATGAGTTCTGTAAGGTGAGTTCAAAGGTATGACTTCTTTTTGGAAATATTAATCTCAGATGCGGCCACAAAAGCGTAAGGATGCGAGGTACAAATAATAAGAGTCATTATGAAAATTGGTCAACTGTAAAGAATATTAATTATTATTTTTTGAATAGACTCCACGTGCTACGTGTCTGAGTCTAAACGGCGAGGCCGATCGGCAAAGCTTTGCAAAATATGAACTAAAACTCTCCTTAAACTGAGCCTGTAGCACGGGTCCTGAAAGACCTCCTTCTGACCGCTTCGACTCATTAGTTAGTGCATAAAAAATTTGCGTCCTTCGAGGAATTAGTTATGAGGTGTCCGTGGGGACCCAGGTCCCAAAATATTAAATGGGTTGTGTTTTGTAGCACAGGTTTTTGGTAGGCTATGAGGTGTCCGATTAAGATTTGTTACATCCTTTGTCATATCTCTGGGGATCTTACATAAAGGTAAGTTAACAGGGGGAATCGTGGTTGCGTTTTGACTGACGACCGCGTCGGCTATTCCGGGAGCAGAGCTGAATGTTAAATGGCTGGTTGCTCCTTGTCTATTTTCCCATGTTGATAGATGAAATTTTTCTCCCGTATTAAGGCAATTCGGTATTGGCTCGTTTGACGTGCAAATGGGTGATAACTCGGTATGATACTGATGGGTGTCGTTACTTCGTACCCCGTCCTTGCCTTCCATTAAAGGCCCTGAAGGGGGAATTCGGGTTCCCTCCGTCCATTTTGAATCGTTATCTGAAATGGGAATTTCCGGATCCCACCAGGTATTTCGTTTAAATGGCGGCGAGGGGTCCGACACACGTGCCCGATACAAATGTCAAGCTCGAGTAGGATGATGTATCGCGTAAAGAATAAGTATACGTCCTTACCGTACTGTTCCTGGCGATGACGGCTAAGTACGCCAAAAAAGGTGTTTGCTGGGGTAGGCGATGCACCCGCAGATGCTGTCGTTGTACTTGTGCTATGTTGTAGTTGCTTCAGTTTTCCCCGGGCGACAGGATCATCTTTTGTTGTTCTCTTTCATTTCCGTGGTCTCTTATTTTCATTTGGGTTCAACTTCTCCATCTGAGGCACTGGATTCCGGGTCACATCTTTGCAGCTTGCGATAAGGCTTGATATATCGTGCCGGAAACCGTTGCGGTCCTGACGGAAGAAGAACGTGCGCGTACCCCTCTCCCCCACGTGATCGATTCGGCGGGACGGTTCTGTCGGTCGCTGGCGCTGGGGCCCCTGTATGTAACCTCTGGACGATGCGATTGTTTCTCTGAAATTGAAAAATGCCTTTCTGCGGCGGTCGTGTTTCTGCCAGCAATATTCTTGCGCTCGTAAAGGCAGATAAAGGATTTTGGGATCGTATCCTGTCTGCGTCCGAATACGATGACGCCCTTTTGTAATTAACCATGTGACCAGTTTTAAATAAGGGGTTATGATTTTGTTAAGCGCATTTGGTAAAAAACAACTGTTCTAGGTAAAAAAACTCGCTTATTGTCTACCGACAACTGACCCACTGACCCGATGGGTTGACGTTCGGTTCTGAGGATGAAAAGACCCACGGGTAATTCTGGTCAAATTCTGTCGGCTTGAAGCTCAGATAATTTTTGTGCTACAGGGTCCAATTCTTTCTTTGTTTCTGCTGATAAGCAGCATCCTGAGGTAAAGTTGCTATCCCCTTTCAAAGGTGCAAATGAATGACACTTCCCAATTAGAAATACCCGGCCGAGGGCGTAACCAATTGGTGGTTCCTAATAACTTCTGTAAGTCATTCAAGGTCTACTTTGTCTTGTAAGTTTTAGTACATTGTTCTGATAAAATACACGCCGGCTATTTCCACAGTGGCAGTTCGTACTTTTTAATCAGCGATTTGCAATCCATGAGACTTTATTTCATCTGGCATATGATGCAGGATGTTTTTCAAGTATCCTTTGGTTTTTTACACAGACAAGAATGTCATCGGTGTAACGATATATCGTACCGGACGGGAAATTTTGTCTCGTCGATTGCGGAGCGGTCGCGACCGCAGTCCGACAGATGGTTGAGCTGTTCGTTGTGCCTTGCGGTGTAATAAAGAATGGCTAACTGGCTTTTAGAAAAGTGCTGCTGACCAGCCTTTAGAGATAGGGACGGAGGCCGATTTGTGCTAATCGTTATGCGTATATCCATTGTGGACTAACTAACAAACACTTTAAAGATAAGAACGAAGCAGAATCCGCCAAGTGAAGGACACCAGGTGCAATCCTCCAATCAGACTGTGGGGCTCAAGGAACACAGAAGACTAAGCAGGAGAGATAGGGAGAGCAGCTAGCAAGAGCTGGTCCTGCGGTTTGGAAAAGACCCAGGATGGTACAGGGCATGCGCCACAGGACAAGTTCAAAAGTTCAACTGTGAGGAAGACTCGGACCTTCATCCCCAATGACCACCAACGACCCCTGACGGGGGGGCGTAAATTGGGCGGACTGGGGTGGGACTATGGGAGGAACTTACGTTAACGAATTCCTGGAAATAATTAGAATAACCCAACCTTTTCTTAGAAATGTAATGAATAAACATGAAAGCTGTAAATATAAGGCAAGAATCCTAACGCTTGAGCGTGCACGTACGGAAGGAGCTATCCCCCGTGCTGCCTGGCGCCGCAATAAAGAATACCTGCTTAATAACACTTGGTTGTGACGGAGGTTTCTCGGCTTCAGTGTTAATACTGTCCGGCAATATCTTTTCATGGGTTTTGTCAAATTTTTACTCTTGCGCATCTGCCGCTTTTCAGGACGCTCCTGGCTTGTATGTCCTTGTTTACCACAATTAAAACATTTAACAGTGTTCCGATAACTTTGCAATTGAGATAATGTGGCGGCGAGAACTGATACTCTGTGAGTCTCAGTTTCGATGTTTTGACGTACTTTAATACATTCCCCTACGTCCATTGCCTTTCCTTTCAATAGTAGTAGCGCTGATTGACAGTCACTGTTAGCGTTTTCAAAAGCCAACTGGAATAACAAAGCTTTAGCGGCTTCAGGATTATCTACTTGCCTTTGCCCCCTGCAGTATGTCTTCAAATGTCAGAGGGCTCCCGAGAACCTCGTCTTATTGTCATAAAAGATCCCGTACGATGTCCCGACTTGTGGCGGATGAAGGGCATGGACTCCGATTGGGGATGAACCGAAGACCTTTATTGTTTCTTACCACCATCATTATATACTTTTCTCTATTAGCGCACGCACCACTACGTAAGCTATGATTGGTGTACAGGCATGGTTCACGCGTCGCTACTGCTCACTCCCTTGGCTGCTATCCTGCAGGCTTGTGCTCCTCTCGGACCTGATGGTCTGCACCTGTTTACTTCCCTGTTACCTTTCTTTACTCTTATTCAAGGCTCAGGGCGGGACGTGCCTGAATCCTGTTAACTCTTTCCATCCCTTCTCTCCTTGTTCCTCCTCACTGACCCAGCCGGGCTTGTTCAAAAGCCCATCTATCCAGGGCTATTTGTGCCTGTGTGCTTATATGTTGTCCTGTGCCTGTACGCACACCCGGATGAATTGGTATTCCTGCACTCAAATTATCCATCGCCTGCTCTGTTACTAAGTCGTAATATTCTAATTGCCAAACCTCACGGCGTGCCGAAAATAATGTTGTTTTTGTTAATATTTTCCAATCCCGTGGTGTCATGATGTATGCCACCCGCACTGCCTCTGTTAATCCTACGGTGAACGTATTTTGTAATTCATTTTCTGTAATAGTTTTTTTTTAAGCTCTTTAGAAACCTGGTAAGGCAAGCCATCATTACTTGGGGACCGGTTTTATTTCTTTATAACAGAAAGCAAAAGTAAAATTAGCCCGTTTTATAGATGCTTCTTTACAGTTCTGCGCTACCGACTTGATCTTGGATAACTCCTTCAGAAAGGGATTAGCAGGTACCGTAGACAATATAGAACGTAACAGCGGTGGAAGTGAAAATTTCAGTGGGGGGTGGGGGAGGTGGGGGCGGTGTCTCTAATGGCTGAGGAGGTAATGGTAATAGAGGGTATAAGTCTGGTTCCCCCTCTGCACTAAGCGGCCCAGGGTCAAAAGGGTCTTCAGTCTCAGAATTATTTGGGACATCTTTAGCTCGATCATATATATTTTGGCCCTTTGGCCCCCGTTTCTATCTTTTTTTCTTTTTTTTTCCCTTTTTCTAACAATAGCCTCTAAAGGTTTGAGCTGCGCCAACATGGAGTATAAAAACTGCCGTGTCACAATAACAGCATCAGGAATCTCAAAACCTAGCCCTTTAGGTTTCTGTAAGCGTTCCCCTACACCCTCCCGCATAGCGCTATCAAGTGCGCCATCTACTGGGAACCAATTACAATTTTTTTTACCAACAGCAGCGATCACATTAGATGGGTTTTAGTTACACGGTAACCAGCAGCACGCAATACCTGTTGCGGTGCTTTTTAATGTAATTTAGCTCTTGCCAAGCCATCTGTCCCATTACAATGATCCTGTAGTTTTCCTGTTCAATGGGTGCAGGTGTTCCTATTTAAGGAATGTAGCCACAAAAACCTTAGTATAACTATAAAAAGCAAACTCGCCCAGAGGTTTTCCCTCACACGGGGCACCTATCTGCAGTGATGAAGGAGATGCAGACTTTGTAGCCTTTTTCTAGGTATATTCTTTAATTGGCACAAATGTGTGGAATAGCAAAGGAAGCTCTCTTGCTTCTCTCTTTCAAGCAATTATACAGAGCGCGCTCATTCCTGAACTAAAAAGCCAAGGGGGATGTTTTAACATTCTTCTCTGGCGCGCCCACGCTCGTGACTGTTTGCAGTTACGTCCTCTCTCACGCACCCTCCCAGGCGCTTTCCAGCTTGGCTTTTTTGTATGCTCAAGATTCATTTTGCCATGGGGCTTGTTTGGAACACCTGGTCTTTTAGCGTGTTTATTCTTACATGTTGAACACTAACTTCACACTTCTATTTTAGTCTCAATCAATCTTCCATATCGTTGGCACTGCTCCCAAAAGGTAGCAAATTCAAAAACTTGTTAGGGGGAGATTCAAAGCGGAACATAAAAAGCCATGGGCTAAAGTTTCTAGGACAGGAAACTCGGTAAATGATAACAGAAATAAAATTTTTAAAGCAATATGGTACAGGACAGGAAAAAACTAAAACAAGGGAAAGGGAACTAGATAAATGGAGACATTAAAATAAAATTTAAATAGCCAGAGTAAGGAAAATTTAAAAAGAAATAGGGAGCGCAAACTGAATAAAGGACAAGAGAGTCAAATGTGACTGGGTATGTAACAGACAAGAAAGGATTAAAACACAGGGATAGTCAGCTTACCAAAACGAGACAGAGAAGGAAACCTGAAAATGCAAAAAGCTACGGTATGGTCATCAGAGAACTGAAAATAAGAGACGGCAAACTAAATTACCTGTACAGGTGTAGAAACGCTTTTTAAAGCCAAGAGATTGAGAGAGGAAAAGAATTCAAAAACAGAGACAACAATCTAAATGAATAGACTTGTAGGAAAAAAAAAAATCATAAAAGCAGCACAGGCTGCAGGACACACGGGAAGGAAATAACAAATAAACATGTTAGCTGGGATAAAATTAAGCACAGAAAACATAAAAAGCCATATGAGGCAAGACAAACAAACCTAAAAAATAAAGGCTGAAGAAGAGACACACGTCAAAAGTAAATTCAAAAAGTGACCGGGTACTCAAGAAACTGGAAACTATTAAAAATAAGGATAGAGAGCTGGGTCAAAGGAGAAAAAAAAAAGTGACTAGGTAGAGGACAAACAAAAAACTTAAAAACACCACCAGCAAACTAGATAAAAGCAGACACAGAAACAAAATTTTTAAAGCCAAGAGACTAAGACAGGAAAGAATGGAACAATAGCCAAAATAACAAGAGAGGAAAGAACAAAGAGCCACAGCAAAAGAAAATGCCAAGGTAGAAAGAACATCTAAATAGTGAGGGCTCAGAGGAATGCACAAAATAATTTTAAAATGTCTCAAAATTAAGACAGTAAATGGGATCTAAGGAGACAGAATTTTAAAAGGAATTAAGACAAGAAATTTAAACACAATGATGGAGAACTAAAATGGATTAAAAAAAAAGTAAATGAAAGAGCACTAAGGAAAGAAAGGAAATAATAAAAGTAGGCATAAAAAAAGAATAAAAAAGGTATGGTTACTAGGGAAATGAAAAAATTATTAAATAGGGACAGCAAACCAACAAGTAGAAAGAAAATATGAATAACATCAGCACTAAGGAAAACTAAGAAATAATTAAAAAAAACAGCAAAGGGTATAATCACTGCTACTCTCCATTTCTTTCTCCTCATTTGCCCCAGTTCTCCCTCGTTTCCCCATCTTTGCCTCCGTCGCCCCTGGTCCCCCTCCCTTCTCCTTTTTATCTGTTTTCCCCCCATTTCCCCCCTGTCCAGTCTATGTGGTGCTGAACCTGGGCCTTTCTCACAGCTCTTACCTGGAAAAGACGACTCCGGTTCTCTCTGTGACTAAAGCCCAACGCCCGCACATCCGGCCAGCTGCGGAGCTGCCACCACCAGTGGAGCACCCACCCCAGAGCAGAATGAGCTCCCTGTTGACTTACCAAGAGCTCCACAGCGTCCATTGGTCTTTCCTTAACCCCGCCGCCACCCTTGCTCCATTCCCAAGTGCACTATGGCTTCTGCCGGACTTTCCCAAAGCACACCGAGCTCCCTACTAAATCGCCGAGTGTGCTGTGTCTTTTCCCGGCTTTCCCGAGGCCCAGCAGGGGACATGCCACTTCTCCGAGTGTGCCAGGGATCCTGCCGGGCTTTTCAAAAGCCCACCAAGTACCCTGCTGCCTTCCACCATCCAAACTTTGGCAGAAATCATCTCTGTGCAGACCAATTAGGACCCAATTAGGTTAAAAAGAAAAAAAAAAACAAAACAAAAAACCAAAAAAACAGCAAGTGGAAAAAAAAAATCCCCTGACTGGGTTTTTTTTCTTATTAGAATATCTTGGGTTTGGGTGGTGTGTTTGTTTTGGGGTTGTGGTTTGTTGCTTTTTTTATACAAGGCCTGGAAAAGAAAAATACCTCGACTCCAGCTATAACATGTTAACAACACTTACATACTACCACACAACCAAAGCCACACACATGCACAACTCTCACTTCACCTACCCTGCAAACCACCCCTCCCTCTCCGCTCTGCCCTTCGCCCACTGCCTGCCACCACAGGTCTGCGGCTCTCCTCAGGAACAGGGCTCCCGCTGGCCTCTAAAATCGCCCTGCCTTTGAAAACCCCAGCCCGAGACCCTCCGCAGTCCAAACATTTACAATTAACAGTGCCACACAGAGCGATAGGGACTGGGGAAAGAAAAAGACCCACACAGACAGGGCAAAAGAAAAAAAAAAAGAGACCTGGCACCGTACGGTGCAATGCAGTCTTAGATCACAGTCAAGACCCAGCGCAACACAAAGCCATGTGGTGCAATGCAAGAGCCAGAACCGTACAGTGTGACCCAGTCTTAGACAACAGTCAAGACCCGGCGCAATACGGAGTCATAGAGTGTGATGCAAGACCCAGCGCAATACATAGCTGTACGGTGTAACGCAGTCTTAGAGTACAGTCAAGACCTGGTGCAACACAGCCGTACGGTGCAATGCAAGACCCAGTGCAACATGGAGCCGTACGGCATGACGCAGTCTTATGTCACAGTCAAGACCTGGCGTGACACATAGCCATAGTGTGTGATGCAACACCCAGTGCCATAAGGAGCCGTACGGTGCAACACAGTCTTAGTTTACAGTAAAGATCCAGCACGACACAGAGCCATAGAGTGTGATGCAAGACCCTAGGAATGGCACCCGAGGCACGTGAAGTGCTCCTTGAGCACAAAGAGCAACGAGGACATCGAGACCCGAGAAAGGTCCGATACACAGAAGACACGCTACACAAGCTACGCAGCTACAGGCTGGAAGAGTCCTGCCTGGCACAAGCTAGTATTGTGCCAAGAGCAACCCGCTCCCTTTACCTGCCCAAAGGGGATGGTTCCATGACAGCCCTCTCCCCACGCCAATTTTGAAACCCCTCATTACAGCTCCCAACCTTGTTCCCTCCTCCCAAACATCAGTCCCTCCACTTAGCTTTCAGAGGGCCGAGGCTCTGAATCCATCCTCAACAAAATACCACATCAGCCATCCAGGATGTTCCTCAGTTACCAGGTTCCTTTTCATCCGCACAGAACTGGTACCAGCAGTAAGCATCAACACAGACTTTGTCCGCAACATTCTCCTGCTCAAAAGGAACGTGGCCTTCCTCTCGTCTGCTCCAATTTTAGCCTCGGATGCTGTAGCCATCATCGCTTGCAGCACCTAAAATGCCAGAAGACGGAAAACTACCATTGTGCTTCTGAGAAATCGCATAATTTGTCATCTCACAGATGCATACAAGATGTTCACCCTAACCCCTGTTAGCTAACCTCACCATCAGTCCTATTATAGAGAGAAGGTAACAACGATTAACACAATATGCAACAAATAGTTGTATAGCTCGATAGTTCCATCTTCAATAAAGTCAGGAGTTCCAAAAAAGCATGATACACCTAGATTAAATTAAAAAAAGGCACACTATTAAGCCCTCTTGCCAGCCCAGAAGACTCAAAACAAAATTATTGACCTAAAAAAAAAAAAAAGCTGTATACAAGCATACTTTCTGAGCTAAATGCAGCTGAACCTTGACCAATCCTGAAGCTCTTACCTCAGACAGAGCTCTCTGCTTCTTTAAACATCAAAACATATCTGCCCAAATATTTTAGAGAGGTCAAAACCTGCCATTACCTGAAGGCCCAGCAGAGCACTGACATCAGAGAAGGCCCAGAGCAGAATGACCTCCCTGAGCAGAGCCCGGGGGCTCATATACTCCAGGACCCGCCCACCACCCTTCCCGCAATCACCTGGGAAAGGGGCAGGGCCAACCACCACAACACATAAAGGTGACTGGAGGAGCAGCAGGGAGTTTTCTCAGCTGCCTTCAGTTTATGGGGTGCAAATTGTCAAATGGAGAAAGCCACCTGTACCAGAAACATATATTCCTGCTCTTTTACTGCAGCTACATTAATTGCATCAGCAATGTGACTGGATAGGGAATTCTAAAGAAAAAAAAAAAAATTTCTGTGGTGTAGGTAGGAAAAAAGATAGATGCCCTATCAAGCTGTGTAGGGAAGTAGCTCATTAAATACAACAGCAAGATTATTATCAAAAATTATGTGCTTTCCTTTATCTATAAAACAAACAAAATGGAAGCAATAGCAAATTAAAATAGGCAGATAAAAAGGAAATTTTGAAGGAAGGATTAAGAACAGAGCACGGCAGGGGAGAGAAATAGGGTCAGCAAACTAAGTAAGTGAAGATACTAAATAAAGGTGACGAAGGTGCAGAAGACATAAGCCACACGAACACGGACCCGGATAAATGGAAACACAAAGAGAAAATTTAGAGGGAGACTTGGAAATGCCATTTTCACAAGCAATGAGGAAGAATGAAGTAAGCTGGTGGGGAGACAGAAAGGAAAGGTACAAGGTGACAGTTTACAGAGCAATGCTAGCAGAAGACAGAAAAGCTTTGGGGAACCAGAAAGCCTGAAAGGCAGACAGAGGCCGGGACAGGCAAGGAGGCAAGCAGAGATCTGGAAAACCACGAGAGGGATGGGCCGGGACCCATGTGAGGCAACACGTGGCTCCCGGCACCAACGGCACACCTCTACCACCCCAAAGCTTATCTCTCTGTCTCTGCCCCTTCCTCCTCCACAGTGCCAGCTGCCTGACCTTAGGAGTAGGCAGTGGGTGATTCAATGCACCTCTCCCATGATGTTTCCTGGACACGCAGCAGCTCAAGTGTGTGGCCGATGGAGGCAGCAACGTCCTGGTGTCGTGTGTCGGTCAGGTGCTCTGTTGGGGATGGCTCTTTCCTTGCCACAGTGTAACGGGTCTGTGTGGCAAGGTTTTGGTAGCAGGGGGGTTACAGGGGTGGCTTCTGTATGAAGTTGCTAGAAGTTTCCCCTATGTCGGATATAGCCAATGCCAGCTGGCTTTAAGACGGACCCGCCGCTGGCCAAGGCCAAGCCAATCAGCAACAGTGTTTTTCGCCTCTGTGATAACATATTTAAGAGAGTGAAAAAGTTGTTGTGCAGCAGTAATTGCAGCGAGTGAGAGGAGTGAGAATATGTGAAAGAAACATCCTGCAGACACCAAAGTCAGTGAAGAAGGGGTGAGGAGATGCTCCAGGTGCCAGAGCAGCGATTCCCCTGCAACGTGTGGTGAAGACCATGGTGAAGCAGGTTGTCCCCCTGCAGCCCATGGGCGGTGGAGCAGAAGACTGCCTACACCCCGTGGAGGGCCCCCACGTCAGAGTAGGTGGATCCCTGAAGGAAGCTGTGACCCTGTGGGAAGCCTGCACCGGAGCAGGCTCCTGGCAGGACCTGTGGCCTGTGGAGAGAGAGAAGTCCACGCTGGAGCAGGTTTGCTGCTAGAGACCCTGTGAGGGGGGCTCACGCTAGAGCAGTTGGTTCCTGAAAGACTGCACACCATGAAGGAGACCCACAATGAGGCAGTTCATGAAGGACTGAACCTGTGGAAGGCTCAGGCTGGAGAAGTCACAGAGGACCTTCTCCTGTGAGGGGGACCCCACATTAGAGCAGGGGAAAAAGTGAGAAATCCTCCCCCTGAGGAGGAAGAAGCAGCAGAAAACAACAGTGTGACGAACTGACCCTAACCCCCATCCCCTGTTTTCCCCCCTGTGCCACTGGAGGGGAGGAAGGAGGAAAATCAGGATCAAAGTTATGCCCGGGAAAGGAGGGAGGGGTGGGGGGAAGGTGTTTTAAGATTTGGTTTTATTTCTCATTACTCCTCTCTGAGTTAAGTGATAATAAATTACATTTCCTTTCAGTTGAGTCTGTTTTGCCCGTGACGGTAAATGCTGAATAATCTCCCTGTCCTTATCTCAACCCCATGAGCCTGTTTTGTTTTTGTTTTTTTTTTTTCCCTCTTCTCTCTCCTGTCCAGTTAAGGAGGGGCAGTGATAGAGTGGCTTTAGTGGGCACCTGGCATTTTGGCCAGGGTTAACCCACCACACACCAGGACTGGCTGCTCCTTGCTGGAGGCAGCTCCTTGTGGAAGCCCCTTTGTTTGCCTCCTCAGCCAGTTCCTGCAGCTGGGCATGCCCAGGCAGTCCCCTTCATAGCCCACAGCAGGGCCAGCCCTACCGTCAGCCTCACTGACCACACCTGCCCCAGCTCCAGCTGGAGTCCATCAGGAACAAGGGCCTGGCAAAAGCACAGTGGCCCCTCCCTGGCACCTGCCCACAGCCACAGGCTCTGCACCCAGGGGCTTGAAAGCCATCCAGGGGCACAGGAAAAATTTACTCATTCCTGCTCAGAACAAATCCTGGCACCGAGTCGGCTACAAGGCTTGGTGCCCAAAGGCAGCAGGACAGTAGGAGACAAGAGAAGAGAAAAAGCAGGAGGAAGATAGAGAAGAGGTGGGGGACAGGCAGCAGGGAAACCAGATGCTGCAGATGGGAGAGGGACGGGAAGCGGGGCAACAGTAGAGAGAGAGGAGAGCTGAGAGATTGAGCAAAAAAAAAAAAAAACAGGGAGAGATGGAGGAATATATAAGGGGGTGGGGGGGGGGGGTGGGGGGGGGAGGAGAGAGAGGCCAAAGGGACCAGCAGGACAACAAAGTAGAGACAAGACAAGGGACAAAGGAAAAATCTAAAGTGATAAGGGAAAAGAAGCAGAAGCAAGAACTAACACATAGGATCAGGAAGAAAGAAAGAGGGAGATTTAGGACAGTGAACTGCACTAGTGCATGTAGTAGATACATGGCTTTCATTTCCATTTCATTTTATACATATAAATGAGTATTATTGTCTCTATACATATATATGAGACATTTTTCGCTATTTCAACACCTCACACCCATATTTACATGTTTTAATATTTTTTTAATCCCCCCTCATGAATTTTCAGGTGGTTTTTGGCTATGATCCCCCCCCCTTTTTGGGGGAACCCCACAACCCCCCTCATCCCCCACTCACCCACTACTCTGCTGCATCATCACTCCCTGTGATACTTAGAAGCCCAAGTGACATCACACATACAAGCCCCTTTTTATTCACTCAGAAAAAAACAGTCACAAAATGAGGGAAACTGCCCCAACCAGCAGCTCATTAACTCTGAGAACACTATTTACATACGTACGAACCTCCACCCCATAAAAGGGGAGCTCTGCTAGAAAAATAAAGGGGGATAGCCCCCCCAGATGGCTGCAGGTCCCTCCCAGCCCCTATCCCACAGGCTGGCGGCTGCCCCATGGTGGGGCACAGAGCGTGCCAGAGGATGGTGCCACTTTTCTTGCTCAGGCTCTGCTGTGCAATGGTCAAACCCAGGCTTGGAGGGTGATCGATTGAGCACCACAAGATGCTTACAGACACACATCCAGAAAACAAAAACCCCAAATATATTGCAGCATATTAAAAAAATAGTACAGAAGAAAGCAGAGGAATTAGTTCAGAATAAGGGATAGGATAGTAGTCAAGCTAGAGGAGGATTCTAGGTAAACAGGGCAGCTCAAAACACAACACATCCTTTAAAAGCCATTTGAACACTTAAAAGCAGTATTAAGACTAGAATCATTGAACGGTTTGTCTTGGAAAGGACCTTAAAGACCATCTAGTTTCAACCCCCCTGCCATGGGCAGGGACATCTTCCACTAGACCGGGTTGCTCCAAGCCCCATCCAATCCGGGCTTGAACAATTCCATGGGAGAGGGCAGCCACAGCTTCTCTGGACAGCCTGCTCTAGTGCCTCACCACCCTCATAGCATTTCTTCCTAATATCCACTTGGCCTGCCACCACTTGGCCCAAAAAAAGACGGTGACAGGTGGCAGGCCAGAGGGACAAGGAAAGACAGGAGGAAGGACAGAGCAACATAGAAAACAGGTGACTGACAGGGAGCCAGAAAGCAGGAAACTCTGAAAGAGTCAGGGGTGCAGGGAGCTGGATATCGAGATAGAGAGATGAGAGCAACAGAGCATGACAGGGACAGAGGTGAAGTAAAAATAACAGGAACAGGGAGAAGCACAAAGGGTCAGAGAAAGGAAGAGATGAACAGCAAGGAGGAACGGGACAGTGAGATACAGAATGAAAAACACAGCGACAGTAAGCAAGACAAAGGGGCATAGAGACACAAGGAAAAAAGAAGGAGAGCTACCAGAGGACTGAAAAAAAAAATCGGAGTTTCCAAACCCCCTTGCTTTCTAACACTTCTCACAGAGGTGGGAGGCTAGGTGCGGCCAGGTAAGGATTCTAAGATGAAAACTCAATAACAAGAGTGTTATTAAACAGGCATTCTTTATTGCAGCACTGTGGATTGCTCCACCGGAGGGGTTTCACAAAGCAGTTTAAGTACAGTTTAATCCATCCATATTCAATACGTATTCAGTACTTTCCTAGAATTGATTACTACATGTTGATGATCTTGGAAGATATTTTTCGTTACCCCGATCTCATGGTTTACTTGTGCATATTTCCAAGTTCCTGTTGTTTAAATATGGTGGTATACCTATATCTTCCAATCACCAAAGGTCATTTTTCTTCCTTGGCAAAAACACATGATAAGTTCTCTATCTCTTTGACTGATCTCTGACAGACAAATTAGGAGGGACGTCTAGCCAGCTGCACCGCCCAGGAGAGATGCCACCGAAACACACCATTGAAAACCAGAGAGAAATAAAGTACTTCAGAACACTCCATCCAAACATGGGGAAAAACACCCCTAAAATTCAGCAGCCTCTCTTTTTAAATGTTTAGAACAAATACTGAGCTGCTTAAATACCCCTCATAAATCACACACTGCGACTATTTGGCAGTTACAGTTTAAACCATGCAAGCCCATTTGTAAGTTACACAATTTTAACTTTTTTTTTTTTTTTTCCTGTCATAAATCAAACTTACAAAAAGTCAATGAGATAAGAGATCCCCCATATGGTTTCACTTTTTTTGGAAAAAAAATATAGAATCGTGGAATCATTGTGGTTGGAAGAGACCTTTAAGATCATCACGTCCAACCATTATCCTAACACTGGCAAGCCCACCACTGAACCATGTCCCTCAGCATCACACCTATAAGTCTTTTGAACACCTCCAGGGATGGTGACTCCACCACCTCCCTGGGCAGCCTGTTCCCATGTCTAACCACTCTTTCGGTAAAGAAATTCTTCCTAATATCCAATCTAAATCTCTCCTGGTGCAGCTTGAGGCCATTACCTCTTGTCCTGTCATTAGTTACTTGGGAGAAGAGACCAACACCAGCCTCACGACAACTTCCTTTTAGGTAGCTGTAGAGAGCAATAGGGTCTCCTCTCAGCCTTCTCTTCTGTCGGCTAATCAATCCTAATTCCCTCAGGAGCCCCTCATAAGACATTTTTTCATGACCCCTCTGCTTCATTCCCCTTCTCTGGGCCTGCTCCAGGACCTCAATGTCTTTCCTACACGGTGGTGCCCAAAATTGCACACAGCACTCAAGGTGGGGTCTCACCAGTGCTGAGTACAGGGGCACGATCACTCCCCTGCTCCTGCTGGCCACACCATTGCTGATACAGGCCAGGATGCTGTTGGCCTTCTCGGCCACCCGGGCACACTGACAGCTCATGTTCAGCCGACTGTCAACTAGCACCCCTGGGTCCTTTTCTACTGGGCAGCTATCCAGCCACACTTTCCAAAGCCTGTAGTGCTGCTGGGGGTTGTTGTGACCGAAGGGCAGGACCCGGCACTTGGACTTGTTAAACTTCATGCAATTGTCCTCAGCCCATCCATCCAGCCTGTCCAGATCCCTCTGCAGAGCCTCTCTACCCTCAAACAGGTCAACAGTCCCGCTTAATTTTGTGTCATCTGCAAACTTGCTGAGGGTGCACTCGATCCCCTCATCCAGGTCGTTTATAAAGGTATTAAACAAGACCAGCCCCAATACTGAGCCCTGGGGAACACCGCTTGTGACCGGTCGCCAACTGGATTTAACTCCATTTACCAAATCTTTCTGGGCTCGGCCATGCATCCAGTTTCTAACCCAGCGAAGAGTACACCTGTCTAAGCCATGAACCACCAGCTTGTCCAATAGGATGTTGTGGGAAACTGCATCAAATGCTTTACTGGAGTCCAGAGAGACAACATCCACAGCTTTTCTCTCATCCACTAGGCAGGTCACCTGATCATAGAAGGAGATCAGGTAGGTCAAACAGGACCTGCCTTTCATGAACCCATGCTGGCTGGGCCTGATTCCCTGGATATCCTGCACTTACCTTGCGAGCACACCCAAGATGAACCGCTCTATAATCTCGCTCGGTACCTAGGTCAGGCTTACGGGCCTGTAGTTCCCCAGATCCTCCTTCTAGCCCTTCTTGGAGATGAGCGTCTGTCTTGGTTTGAAAGACAAGTGTCTGCGGAGGAAGGCAGGAGCCTCCCTTGAAATGGAAAATGCAACCCCCTTCCCTCCAAATTATTATAATTTTGAAGTTAACGGGCCTTCAGGCAAAGATATGGGGAATAGGAATAACAGTTCTTTACTTATATATATATATATATATAAAAAAATAACACAAGGCAGGGAAAAAAAAACAACCCACGGGTTTACACTGACAGAGTCAGAAATACAACCTGACACCCTGTTAGGGTGGCAGTAGCAGTCTGAAAAGATGGTGGCTGCAGTCCTCCTGAAGCGATGGATGTAGTTCTGTTGAAGCAGCGATCTTGTAAAAGAGTCTGGTCTTCCTCCGAAGGTCCAGTGGTAGGTAGGTAGCTCTTGTCCTCTGGAACTCCACTGGGGGAAAAAACTCCTCTGGGAATCCAGTGGAAGAAGGCTGCTAGGGTGTTCGAGATCTCAGTTTTTATTTAGCATGGTAATAGAATACTTGTTTTTTCCTTTGGCACATTTTACACTGTAACCTAGGACAGCGTCACATTGGTAAGCCTCCGGTCTTCCGGGACTTCTCCTGTTGACCAGGATTGCTGATAAATGATGGACAGTGGCTGGGCAAGTTCCTCCACCAGCTTCCTCAGCGCTCTCGGGTGTGTTTCATCCGGCCCCATAGACTTGTGAGTTTCCAATTGGCAGAGCAGGTCATTAAGTACCACTTCCTGGATTATGGTGGAATTCTCCTGGTCTCCATCCCTGTCCTCCTGCTCAGGGGGCTGATTACCTTGAGGGTAACCAGTCTGACTATTAAAGATTGAGGCAAAGGCAGCATTAAGTACCTCAGCCTTTTCCTCATCCTAATAACAAATCCCCAGCGCTGCAATACCTAAGGCTACCAATCAGGACTGGTAGATGTGCTGGGAAAAAAAAAAAAAAAGAAAAAAAAGGAAAAAATAACCTTGATCACTCTTAGTACAGATGTCAGTGTCTCAGTCAGGTTTTCACATACCCCTAAAAGATACTTTAAAAGCTTACAGACTGAAAAAGCATAAAGCTTTTATTGTGAAAACAGTCCGTTTCTTCAGAACACCCGAACTGTTATGCACAGTTTCTTTCCTCTTTGAGTACAATACAATTCTCACAGAATCATTTCTTAGTAAGCGCACAGAAACAGAAGAATACACACGCTTGCAGGAAGAGAAAATAAACAGAGGGAAGTACATTTTCCATTGGCCTAACCTGCTCCAGGATAGACATTATTTTATTTATCCAGTCACGATGGAGCAGTGGGGAAAGCAGCAAAAGCGAAGACAAACAGCAGCAATGTTAAGTGAAATCCAGCTTTAATTTTGATCACGTCTTTAAGAGACTCTCCAAGTCTACACCTCAGTCCTACGAAGGACAAGCTCTTTTTTGGAAGGACAAGCTTTTTATTATTTTTTTTTTTAAAAAACATAAAACTCCTAGACTGAGGACTCCACAGAACAGAATTTACTCACCTCTGCCCAGAACAAACCCTGGCATTGAGCTGGCTACAAGGCTCAGTGCCCAAACGCAGCAGGACAGCAGGAAAGAGAAAAGCAGGAGGAAGGTAGAGAAGAGATGGGGGACAGGCAGCCAGCAAACGGGATGCTGCAAACAGGAGAGGGACAGTGAGCAGGACGGTAGAGTAAAGAGAAGAGTACTGGGACACTGAGCAAAAAACCCAGGGAGAGATGGGGGAATACATAAGAGAGAGGGGGAGCAGGAGAGAGAGGCCAAAGGCACCAGCAGGACCACAAGTCAGGGACAAGACGACAGACAGGGAAATATTCTAAAGCAATAGCGGAAAAGAAACAGAGACAAGAACTAACACATAGGGTCAGGAAGACAGAAAGAGGAAGCCTTACAAAGACAATGTAAAAAGTGACACCATTTCCACCCCCTCTTGACTTCCACAGTTTCCCTGCCTTCGCACCCCATCTCAGCCTCCACTTTCTTCCAGCCCTGCCACACCCCGCCTGCCCACCCCCCCGCAGCTTGAGGGGAAGCCCCAGTGCCCTCGGAATGGCAGCAGGGTGCCTGGCAGGCTTCCACAGCAAAGGGGCCAGGACAGAAAGCCATTGTCAGCCCTCCCCATCCCTGGGCAGCCCTTTCCCAGGCAGCGGAAGGAGCAGCAGGCAGGGCAGCAGAGATGGACTGGGATGTGCATGGGAGAACGTGTGACCCACCCCAGCTCCTGGCACTGGCTCAGGCCTTCAGCACCCCAACACTTTTCTCTCAACACCCCTCCACCGCCAGGCTGGCCAGCAGCTCACACACACAGCCGATGCAGGCACCAAGCTCCCAGCAACTTGTGCTGGTGGTCTGCTCCGTCATGGTCTGCTCCATCCTTCCTCACCACAGGGACCAGCCATTCCATGCTGGAGGCACCTCCAGCTCCCTCCTCAGCCAATTCCCTTTTACCAGCTCCCTCAGGCAACCCCTTTATAGTCCACAGCAGGGCCAGCCCTCTCATTAGCCCCTTTGGCCAAACCTGGAGCCCTTCAGGAACAGGGGCCAGAGGCAAGAACAAACACCCAGGGACAAGGAGCTCAGAAGAGGGAGATGTAGGAAGAAAATGTAGAAAGTAATGCTGCTTTTCAACTTTCCCACCCACCCCTGCCCTTGGCAAAGCCTGTTGGAAACCATGAGGCTTCGGGGTGCCCCTGCTGGGTGCCCCCCATTTCCCCTGACGTCTACTGGTGATGGCATTTTGGGGGTAAGCTTAGGGATTTGGGGCCCAAGGAAGTGCCAGAGCAAAGTTTGGAATGCAAACAGTTTATTGATGCTGTACATCTGGAGCAGCAGTTCTTGTAGAGGTGGGGGCAAGGCAGGTGCATGGAGCAGGGACAAGGGGGGGGACAAAGCATGCCCATGGGAGGCAGGTACAAGGCACACCCATGGCGGGGGGGGGGGGGGGGGGGGCAAGACAGGTGCACAGGGGGAGGATAGGGTGTTAGCTATGCACACCCATAAAGTGGGTACAAAAAGCAGGCAAGGCACACCCATGGGAGGCAGGGACACGACAAGTAGGGCCAGGCACACCCACCCTTGGCAAGGCCACCAAGTTGGGGGTGGCATGGGAAAAACCCCACCTGCAGGCACGGACAGGGGGATGGGCGAGCATAGACAGATGCAGACGTGGTGCACATCCTCATGGCTGCTTGGTAATCTAACCTTCAGTCCTAGGAAGGGAAATAGGGTCAGAAACACTCCTCACAAAAAACAAGTTGCCATCCTGCAGGAAGTTCAGAATTCCAGGAAAATCCAGTGCACCTAGAACAAAACAAAAACAGCAGCAAAAAAAAATCAGTTAAAGCTGTGTGTTTTAAAACCCTCTTGTCACCCCTGGACACTCCCTAGGAAACTGCTGACGGAAAATAAAAAATAAAATAAAAAAAAAAAGCCCAAGCTGCATCCCAGAACATTCGCTCCTGTGGGTGCTGCTGGACCCTACCCAGTCCCACAGCTCCCGCCTCGCACAGAAGGAGCTCCCTGGGCAGAGCCCGGGGCTCATCTACCCCAGGCCCCGCCCAACGCCCTTCCCACCATCCCAAAGGAAAGGGGCGAGCACAGGGCACACGGGGGGAGCGCGAGCAGTGCGCAGCACACCCACTGTAGGCGGTAGCAGCAGAGCGCGTGGCAGCGTGCCGCCAGGGCTGCAGTACTGCTTTTTGGTCACACGTTGGCCGCGGAGAGGGTGGCAGCGTGCAGCCGGGGCTGCTGTACCGGCTTTTGGTCACAGGGTGGTAGCAGCGAGCGCGGAAAGCGTCTTCGGGGCTGAAGTACCGCGTTTTGGTCACAGGGTGGCAGCAGAGAGCGCGGAAAGCGCCGCCGGGGAAGAGGCTGTAGAACAGGAACCTCTTGGTCAGGTTGCCAGGCCAGCGGCCAGAAGACCAGGCACGGGAAAAGCCTCACATGGGCAAAAACCTCTCACGGAGGCATGGACAGGTGGATAGGGAGGGGCATATACAGGTGCATACATGTTGCACCTTCTAATACCTAATAATCTCACCTTCAGTCATATTAAGGGAAAAGCTGTCAGCCAAACTAGAGAAAAAAACAAGGTTCCATTCCGCTTCTCTCCATGACTAAACCCCAATGCCCACACAGCCCAGCCAGCTCCCGAGCTGCCACTGCTGGCAGCACCAACAGAACACCCACACCACAGCAACCTCAGAGCAGAACGAGCTCCCTGAGCAGAGCCCAGGACACAAATAACCCAGACCCCGACCACCACCCTTCCCACAATCACAGGGAACTGGTTAAACAGAGACACGGGGAGGGGGAGACCTAGAAATGCCATTGTCACAAGCAACGAGGAAGAATGAAATCAGAACTGGTGGGGTACCAGAAAGGAAAAGACATAGAAAGGAAAGGTAGAAGGTGACACTTTACAGGGCAATGCTAGCAGAAGACAGAAAAGCTTTGTGGAACCAGACAGCCTGAAAGGCAGACAGAGGCAGGGACAGGCAAGGAGGCAGACAGAGATCTGGAGAACCAGGGCAGGGATGGGCCCGGACAAGCACGAGGGGACATGTGGCTCCTGGTGCCAACGGCAGACCTTCACCACCCTGAGGCTTTTCTCTCTGTCTCTGCCCCTTTCTCCTCCACAGTACTGGCTGCCTGACCTTAGGAGTAGGCGGTGGGTGACTCAACACACTTCTCCCACAAGGTTTCCTGGACATTCAGCAGCTCACATGTGTGCAGCCAACAGAGCCGCCAAGGTCCTGGTGCCATGTGCTGGTGGTGTGCTCTGTTGGGGACGGCTGGGAGGGATCCTTCCTTACCACAGGGACCATCTGCAGACAGCTGCCTGTGGAAGCCCCTTGGTTTGACTCCTCAGCCAGCTCCTGCAGGCAAGCATGCCCAGGCAGCCCCCTTCATAGGCCAAAGCAGGGCCAGCCCATCATTAGCCTCACTGGCCACACCTGCCCCAGCTGGAGCCCATCAGGAACAGGGGCCTGGCCAGAGCCCCACAGCACATGGCCCCCTCCCTGGCACCTGCCCACAGCCACGAGCTCTGCACCCAGGGGCTTGAATACCATCCAGGGGCACAGAGGAGGCAGGAAAAGTTTACTCACTCCTGCCCAGAACAAACCCTGGCACTGAGCTGGCTACCGGACTCGGTGACCAAACGCAGCAGGACAGCAGGAGAGAAAGGAAGAGAAAAGCAGGAGGAAGGTAGAGAAGAGATGGGGAACAGGCAGCCAGCAAAAGGGATGCTGCGAACAGGAAAGGGACAGGGAGCGGGATAATGGTGTAGAGAAAGAAGAGATGAAAGACTTAGCAAAAAACCCAGGGAGAAATGGAGGAATACATAAGAGAGAGGGAGAGCAGGAGAGAGGCATGGAAGGGACCAGCAGGACAACAAGACAAGGGACAAAGAAAGATTCTACAGCAGTAAGGGAAAAGAAACAAAAGCAAGAACTAACACATAGGGTCAGGAAGATAGAAAGACGGTGACTTAGAAAGAAATTGTAGAAAAACGTGACACTACTTTTCCACCCTTCCAGCTTGTCTTGACTGCCACATTTTCCCTGATTTTGCACCCCATCCCAGGCTCCACTTTTTTCCAGCCCTGCTACCCCCTCCTTGACTTGAGCAGAAGCCCTGGCACTCTCAGAAAAGTGGCAGGGTGCCTGGCAGGCTCCAGCACCAAAGGGAGCAGGACAGAAAGCCATTGCTGGCCCTCCCCATCCCTGGGCAGCCCTTTCCCAGGCAGGGTGGAGGAGACAGAACAGGATGCATGTGGGAGAACCCTCAACTCCCCCCAGCTCCTGGCACTAGCTCAGACCTTCACCTCCCCGAAGCTTTTCTCTCAACACCCCTCACTGCCAGGCTGGCCAGTAGCTCACGTGCATGGCTGACACAGGCACTGAGCTCCCGGCACCACATGCTGGTGGTCTGCTCCATCACAGACAGCTCAGGGGGATCCTTCTTTGCTGCAGGGACCAGCCATTCCATGCTGGAGGCACATCCACTCCCTCCTCAGCCAATTCCCCTTTACCAGCTCCGTCAGGCAGCCCCTTCATAGCCTATAGCAGGGTGTCTTGGTTTGAAAAAAGACAGGTGTCTGTGGAGGAAGGCAGGAGCCTCCCTTGAAATGGAGAGTGCAACCCCCTTCCCTCCAAACTATTATAATTTTGAAATTAACGGGCCTTCAGGCAAAGATATGGGGAATAGGAATAACAGTTCTTTACTAATATATATATATATATATATATATATAACACAAGGCAGGGAAAAAACAAACAACCCACTGGTTTACACTGACAGAGTCAGGAATACAACCTGACACCCTGTTAGGGTGGCAGTAGCAGTCCGATAAGATGCTGGCTGCAGTCCTCCTGAAGTGATGGATATAGTTCTGTGGAAGCAGCAATCAGGTAAAAGAGTCTGGTCTTCCTCCAAAGGTCCAGTGGTAGGTAGGTAGCTCTTGTCCTCTGGAACTCCAGTGGGGAAAAAAGCTCCTCTGGGAATCCAGTGGAAGAAAGGCGGCTAGGGTGTTCAAAATCTCCGTTTTTATTTGGCATGGACTGCTTGGCTCCTTCCCCCCCCTCCCCGGGCGGAGCATCTCACAATGGGATGGGGAGTCGTGAGGCAGTTCCTTGATGGGCCATTAACAGGAGATAGCCCAGGAGCGAGTTATCGATGGGTCAGGTGATAAGGCATTGTTGTGCCCAGTAACAGGAGATAGTCCAGAGGGGGGAGGCAGGGAGCACTGCCCCACCTGGTCTCAACAGCTCCTGAAGATGGTAATAGAATTTTTTTTTTTTCCTTTTGGCACATTTTACACTGTAACCCAGGACACAGGGCCAGCCCTCTCATTAGCCCCACTGGCCACACCTGGAGCCCATCAGGAACAGAGGCCACAGGCAAGAACAAACACCCAAGGACAAGGAGCTCAGAAGAGGGAGATGTAGGAAGAAAACGCTTTTCCACCCTCCTGGCCTTGGGAAAGCCCAATGGAGGCCTCGGGGTTTGAGGATGTCCCTGCTGAGTACCTCCCTCTTTCCCCTTGGCATCACTGGTGATGGCATTTTGGGGGTAAGCCCAGGGATTTGGGGCCTGAGGAGTTGCCAGAGCAAAGTTCAGGGTGCAGACAGTTTATTTGTGGTGTGTGTTTGGAGCAGCAATACTTGGAGGGGTGGGGGCAAGACATGCCCATGGGGCGGGGGCACAGGCAAGGCACACCCAAGGGAGGCGGGTCAGCGGTGGGACCAGCACATGCACAAGGGTGGGTACCACAAGAGGGTCAGGGGCAGCACCAACATGCCCCCAAGGGGCAGGATGGCAAAGGGCTTGGGGGTGGTGCTGACACACCATGGGGGTAATTTTGATGCAATCCCAGGGATTTGGGGCCCAAGGAGATGCCAGAGGAAAGTTCGGAATGCAAGCAGATTATTGGTGGTGTGCATCTGGAGCAGCAGTACTTGGAGAGGTGGGGGCAAGGCAGGCACATGGGGTGGGGACAAAGGGGGAGACAAAGCATGCCCACCTGAGGGAGGTGCAAGGCAGGTGCACAGGGCGAGGACAAGGGGGTGAGGTGTGCGCACCCACAAAGTGGGTACAAAAAGCAGGCAAGGCACACGCATGAGAGGTGGGGTCGTGGGAAGGGGGGCTAAGGCACGCCCATGGGGTGGGTAATTGGGAGGGGCACGAGGCACGCCCACGGGAGGCAGGGCTGCATGAGTCAGGGGTGACAGGTACACCCACGTGGGCTACAGGCCCACAAAATAAGCACAGTCTTGATGCTAATAAACTCGGAAGAGCTTGCCACGAGGTGCAGTTTTTAGGGACAATGTGGTGCTCTGCAGGTGACTGGGAAAGGCAATGGGCCTTCTCAGACCCTGAAATACACTATGCTTTATGTTGCTGCTGCTATTTTGAAAAATGCTCAAACTCTGTATACAGATGCATACAAGGTGCTCACCCTAACCCCTGCTGGAAAACGTGACCATCAGTCCTATTAAGAGAGAAAATCAGCATAGATTGAAATATCGGCAACTTACAGAGCCTACAGCAAAACCGGTGGGAAAAAAACAAGGTTCCATCTTTCATAGTCAGGAATTCCAGGAAAACACAACACATCTAAAATAAAAGAAAAAAATTGCACACTATTAAACCATCTTGCCACCCCCAAACCCTCAGCAGAAAATTACCAACCTGAAAAACAACCAAAAACTGCGTACAAAGGTAGTTCCTACTCTATGTGCTGCTGGACCTTGCCTTGTCCCGCAATGCTTACCTCGGACAGACACCTCCACTTCTCTCCATGACCAAAGCCCAGTGCCCGCACATCCAGCCAGCTCCAGAGCTGACACCGCCGGCAGCACCGGCCGAGCACCCAAGGCCAAAGCCTTGACCCATAAACTTTTGACCTTGACCCTGTGGTCTTTGAACCTGTGACTTTTTGACCTTGATCCTGTGACCATTTCCCCTTGACCTTTGACCATGTGACCCCTGGCCTTTTGACTTTGACCTTTGACAGCATGGCCTTGTGACCTTGACCCGTGCCCCTTTGACCCTGTGACCTTTTGATCGTGGTACTTGACCTTTTAAAATTCAACTTTGACCTTGTGACTTCTTCCTTGGCCTTTGACCCTTTGACCCCAAGCCTTTACCTCTGGGATTTTGACCTTGACCTTTTGACTGCTGACCTGTAACTCTTGGCAACTGACCTTTTGACGTTTGACCATGTGACTGTTGATCTTTGACATATGAAATTTTTACCTTGACCTTTGACCCCATGACATTTGGATTTGCCATTGACCCCATAACCTCCTGACCATTGACCCTGTGACCTTTTATCCTTTGACCCCCTACTTTTGATCTTTTTGAACTTGACCTTTCACCCCCACTACCTTTTGACCTTTGATCCCTTGATCTTTTAACCATGACCCGCGACCTTTGATCCATGGCCTTTTGACCTTAACCTCGTGAACTTTTTGACCTTGACCCCTTGACCTTTTGACCTTTTGAATCTTTGACCTTGATCCCGTGACATTATTACCTTGACCTTTTGACCTTGATTCCATGACATTTTTACCTTGACCTTTTGACCCTTTGACCTTGACCCTGTGACCTTTTAACCTTGGTCTCTAGACCTTTTGACCTTGACCCCTTTACCTTTCGACCTTTTTACCTCGGTCCCGTGACTTTTGACCTTTAACCTTGACCTTTTTCCTTTGACCTTGACCCTTTGACCTTTTGATCTTTAACCTTGACCTTTTGACCCTTTGACCTTGACCCCATGACCTTTTTAGACATTTGTCCTTGACCCGTGACCTTTTGATGACCCCGTGACCTTTTGACCTTGACCTTTTTGACTTTGTTCTGATCTTTTGACCTTTTGACCTTGACCTCGTGACCTTTTGACCTCTTGCCCTTGACCTTTTGACCCTTTGACCTTGGCCCTTGCCCTTTGGCCCTTTGATCTTGACCCCGTGACCTTTAAACCTTGGTCCCTTGACCTTTTGACCTTGACCTGTGACCTTTTGACGACCGCTTGAACTTTCGACCTTTTGACCTCGGTCCCGTGACTTTTTGACCTTTAACCTTGACATTTTGTCCTTGGCCCCTTGACCTTTTGCCTTTGACCTTGACTCTTTGACCATTTGACCTTGACATAATGACCCTTTGACCTTTGACCTTGACATTTTGACCCTTTGACTGACCCCGTGTCTTTTGGCCCTTTGACCTTGGCTCTGTGACCTTTTGACCTTGACCCCGTGACCTTTTGCTCCTTTGACCTTGACCTTTTGACCTTTGATCCTGGCCTTTTTGACCTTTGACCTTGACTCCGTGGCCTTTTGACCTTTGACCATGACCCCGTGACCTTTTGACCTTTGACCCTGACCCCGTGGCCTTTTGACCTTTGACCTCGACCTTTTGACCTTTGACCTTGACCTTTTTGGGCTTTTACCCTGACCCCGTGACCTTTGACCTCGACCCCGTGACCTTTTGACCTTCGACCCCGTGACCTTTTGACCTTTGACCTTGACCCCGTGACCTTTTGACCTTTGACTTTGACCCCGTGATCTTTTGACCTTTGACCTTGACCCCGTGGCCTTTTGACCTTTGTCCTTGACCCCGTAACCTTTTGACCTTTGGCCTTGACCCCGTAACCTTTTGACCTTTGGCCTTGACCCGTGACCTTTGACTGTTTTGTCCTTGACCCCATGACCTTTGACCTTTGGCCTTGACCCCGTGACCTTTTGTCCTTGGCCTTTCAGCCCTGTGACCTTTTCACCTTGACTCTGTGATATTTTGACCCTTGATCTCTGACCTGTAGCCTTTTGACCTTTGTCTCCGATATCATTTGACAGACCCTGTGATATTTTGACCCTGCGACGTTTTGACCTTAGCTCTTGAGTCGTGATCTTTTGAACTTTGACCCCGTGACCTTTTGACCTTTGACACTGCTATATTTTTACCTTGGCTTTTAACCGCATGACCTTTTTTCCCTGCAACTTTTTTTGCCTTTGACCCGTGACCCTTTGACCTTGAAATTTACCACCGTGACCTTTGACACGTGACCTGTTGACCTTTGGTCCCGTGACCCTTTCACCCTTCTCCCTTTTAACCTTGACCTTTGACTCCATGACCTTTTCACCTTTGACCCTGCAATCTTTTTTGCGTTTGACTTGTGACCCTTGGTCCTTAACATTTCCCTGTGCCCTTTAGACCTTGACCTTTGACCCTGTGACACTTTGACCCTGACCTGTGACACCATAACCTTTTAGCCTTGATCATTGACCACTTGGCCCGCCGCCACCCAGAGATAAGGAAAGACAGAAAAAAAAAAAAAAGACAGTGACAGGGAGCAGGCCAGAGGGACAAGGAAAGACAGGAGGAAGGACAGAGCAACATAGAAAACAGGTGACTGACAGGGAGCCAGAAAGCCGGATACTCTGAAAGAGACAGGGGCAGGGAGCCAGATACCCAGATAGAGAGAGGACGAGAGCAACAGAGAATGACAGGGACAGAGAAGTGAAGTAATAAATAGCAGGAACAGGGAGAAGCACAAAGGATCAGAGAGAGGAAGAGATGAACAGCAAGGAGGAACAGGACAGTGAGATACAGAATGAAAAACATAGCAACAGTGGGCAAGACCAGAGGGGCATTGAGAGAGAAGGAAAAAGGAAGGAAAGCTAGAAGAGGACTGAAACAAAATTCAGAGCTTCCAAACCCCCTTGCTTTCTAACGCTCCTCACAGAGGTAGGAGGCTAGGTGCGGCTGGGTAAGGATTCTGAGATGAAAACTCAAAAACTACAGAGTGTTATTAAGCAGGCATTCTTTATTGCAGCGCTGGGCAGCACTGGGGATCGCTCCACCAGAGTGGTTTCACAAAGCAGTTTAAGTAGAGTTTAATCCATCCATATTCATTACATATTCAGTACTTTCCTAGAATTCATTGCTACATGTTGATGATCTTGGAACATACTTTTCGTTACCCCGATCTTATGGTTTACTTGTGTATATTTCCAAGTTCCTGTTATTTACATATGGTGGTATACCTATATCTTCCAATCACCAAAGGTCATTCTTCTTCCTTGGCACAAACACATGATAAGTTCCCTATCTCTTTGACTGATCTCTGACAGACAAGCAATGTAAATTACAAACACAGGGCATAAGGTCAAACGGTTCTCAAAGTCTAAACTACATAGCTTAAAACAACCAGGGCTCGCAACGTTAATACGGGAAAATCTTAACCAGAGCAGGACAAGGACATGGAACAGCACATACAGGTGCAAAGAAGAAAAGAGTGCCAGGAGACAGGCCAGAGAAATGGGGGGGTGTGGGGGGTTTGGGGGGTGTGGAAAGAGAGACAGATGCAAATCAGGCCAAAGAGACACAAAAAAAGGGAAAAACAGCAGTGGGCTACAGGGCAGAAACAGGACGAAAAAAAAGGAGAGGGAGCAGGAAGAAGTGCAGAGAAAAAGAAAAGAGAGTAGTAGAACAGGAGAGAGGAAGGGAGAGAGGAAAAGGGAGCAGGATAGAAGAGAAGTATAGGGAAGAAAAACCATCACAACAGCATGGGAAAGAGAAAGGGCCAAAGGAGGGGTGGGGGTGGACTGGGATGCACAAGGGATGACAGGGCCCCCCAGGGCCCAGGACTCACCACAGCTCTCACACTTGATGCTGCCAGGAGTACTGTCGTCTTGTTTGCTCAGTCAATAAATCTGAAGAGTGAAGTGTAAAACTTTAAATAAAAATAATAAAGTCAAGTTTAAAACTTTCTTTAAAGAAAGAACAAATCTCAGTAATTTGCTTTATACTACAAAGGCACGTGGGTGTTTATGTACGTCCAATAAAAATGCTTACACTACAAAATTAATTGATTTTCCATCTGCATTAACTGAACTTGCCTAGCTGTGAATGGATATCATTAAATTACCTGGCTCCAAAATACACCGTTCCAATCCAACTAGGGGTTTTCCTGTGCATTACACCATTACGAGGGATGTCTAGCCAGCTGCACCGCCCAGGAGAGATGACACCGAACGGCCAGGGAAACACACCATCAAAAGCCAGACAGAAATAAAGTACTTCAGAGCACTGTGGCCAAACATGGGGAAAAACACCCGTAACATTCAGCGACCTCTCTTTTTAAACATTTAGAACAAATACCGAACTGCTTAAACACCCCTCATAAACCACACACTGCGGCTATTTGGCAGTTACAGTTTAAACAACACAAGTCCATTTGTAAGTTACACAATTTTAACTTTTTTTTTCCTGTCATAAATCAAACTTATAAAAAGTCAGTGAGAGAAGAGATCCCCCATATAGTTTCACTTTTTTGGGGAAGAAAAAGATAGAATGATAGAATCATTTTGGTTGGAAAAGACCTTTAAGGTCATCACGTCCAACCATTATCCTAACACTGGCAAGCCCACCACTGAACCATGTCCCTCAGCACCACACCTATAAGTCTTTGAAACACCTCCAGGGATGGTGACTCCACCACCTCCCTGGGCAGCCTGTTCCCATGTCTAACCACTCTTTCGGTAAAGAAATTCTTCCTAATATCCAATCTAAATCTCTCCTGGTGCAGCTTGAGGCCATTACCTCTTGTCCTGTCATTAGTTACTTGGGAGAAGAGACCAACATCAGCCTCACGACAACTTCCTTTTAGGTAGCTGTAGAGAGCAATAGGGTCTCCTCTCAGCCTCCTCTTCTCTAGGCTAATCAATCCCAGTTCCCTCAGGAGCCCCTCATAAGACATTTTTTCATGACCCCTCTGCTTCATTCCCCTTCTCTGGGCCTGCTCCAGGACCTCAATGTCTTTCCTACACGGTGGTGCCCAAAATTGCACACAGCACTCAAGGTGGGGTCTCACCAGCGCTGAGTACAGGGGCACGATCACTCCCCTGCTCCTGCTGGCCACACCATTGCTGATACAGGCCAGGATGCTGTTGTCCTTCTCGGCCACCCGGGCACACTGACAGCTCATGTTCAGCCGACTGTCAACTAGCACCCCCGAGTCCTTTTCTGCCGGGCAGCTTTCCAGCCACACTTTCCAAAGCCTGTAGCGCTGCATGGGGCTGTTGTGATCGAAGCGCAGGACCCGGCACTTGGACTCGTTAAATTTCATGCAACTGATCTCAGCCCATCGATCCAGCCTGTCCAGATCCCTCTGCAGAGCCTCTCTACTCTGAAGCAGATCAACAGTCCCGCTTAATTTTGTGTCATCTGCAAACTTGCTGAGGGTGCACTCGATCCCCTCATCCAGGTCGTTTATAAAGGTATTAAACCGGACCTGCCCCAATACTGAGCCCTGGGGAACACCGCTTGTGACTGGTCGCCAACTGGATTTAACTCTGTTTACCCAATCTCTCTGGGCTCGGCCATGCATCCAGTTTCTAACCCAGCGAAGAGTACTCCTGTCTAAGCCACGAGCCACCAGCTTGTCCAATAGGATGTTGTGGGAAACTGTGTCAAATGCTTTACTGAAGTCCAGAGATACAACATCCACAACTTTTCCCTCATCCACTAGGCAGATTACCTGATCATAGGAGATCAGGTAGGTCAAACAGGACCTGCCTTTCATGAACCCATGCTGGCTGGGCCTGATTCCCTGGATGTCCTGCACTTACCTTGCGAGCACACCCAAGATGAACCGCTCCATAATCTCGCCCGGTACCTAGGTCAGGCTGACAGGCCTGTAGTTCCCCAGATCCTCCTTCTGGCCCTTCTTGGAAATGAGCGTCACATCGGCAAGCCTCTGATCTTCCGGGACTTCTCCTGTTGATCAGGATTGCTGATAAATGATGGACAGTGGCTTGGCAAGTTCCTCCACCAGCTCCCTCAGCACTCTCGAGTGTATTTCATCCAGTCCCATAGACTTGTGAGTGTCCAAATGGCAGAGCAGGTCATTAACTACTACTTCCTGGATTATGATGGAATTCTCCTGGTCTCCATCCCTGTCCTCCTGCTCAGGGGGCTGATTACCTTGAGGGTAACTACTCTGACTATTAAAGACTGAGGCAAAGAAGGCTTTAAGTACCTCAGCCTTTTCCTCACCCTAATAACAAATCCCCAGTGCTGTAATACCTAAGGCTACCAAACATGACTGGCAGATGTGCCAGGAAAAAAAATTTTTAAAAACCACCAAAAAAACCCCCACTAACCTTGATCGCTCTTAGTACAGATGTCAGTATCTCAGTCAGGTTTTCACATACCCCTAAAAGATATTTTAAAAGCTAACAGACTGAAAAAACATAAAGCTTTTATTGTGAAAAACGTCCGTTTCTTCAGAACACCCGAACTCTTCCACACAGTTTCTTTCCTCTTTGGCTACAATACAATTCTCACAGAATCATTTCTTAGTAAGTGCACAGAAACAGAAGAATATGCACACTCTCAGAAAGAGAAAATAAACAGAGGCAAGTACATTTTTCATAGGCCTAACATGCTCCAGGATAGACATTATTTTATTTGTTCAGTCATGACGGAGCAGTGGGGAAAGTAGCAAAAGTGAAGACAAACAGCAGCAACATTAAGTGAAATCCAGCTTTAATTCTGATCACATCTTTAAGAGACTCTCCAAGTCTACACCTCAATCCTATGAAGGACTAGTCCTTTTTTGGAAGGACAAGCTTCTTTTTTTTATGTAAAAGTCCTAGACTGAGGACTCCACAGAACAGAACGTGGACTGAACCACAGGACAAGCAGTCATCAACGCTGTAACAAAAAAAACAAATCAATTATAAACCAATTTAAACATCACTTTCCATCCTGTTTCTTTGGTTATGTTTCTACTGGCGTCTAGGTGCTCAAAAGTTCACTGTCCTGACACCACAGGTTACTGACAATGTATTCGGGCATCTAAAAATAAAAGGCCATCTCCATCTCACCCATAAAAATAGGGTGAACCAACAGAAGAGAAACAGACAAGGTAACAGGCAGCTTTTACTTTATCACAGATGAGTCTCTTCCTTTACCTGGAATGAAAACATTTCAAATTCCCAAAGGCCCCCTTGGGGAACAAGCCGTGCTCTGTTAAAGGCACTTTGTCACCAGCTTTTCTGCCCTGGCAGCAGATGGGCCAGGCTTGGACGGGGAGGGGCAGGGGGACCCTTCCACTCGCCCTGGTCCCTCCACACTCTCCCAGCCCCACATGGGCCATCGCCCGACCAACGACTGCAGCTGATTGCACAGGATTTCCCTCACAGGACGTGGAATGTGACACTGGGAAGAGGCTGTGGAACAGGAACCTCTTGGTCAGGTTTCCCAGCCAGCGGCGAGAAGATCAGGCAGGGGAAAAGCCTCACATGGGCAAAAACCTCTCACGGAGGCATGGACAGGTGGATAGGGAGGGGCATATACAGGTGCATACATGTTGCACATTCTAATACCTAATAATCTCACCTTCAGTCATATTAAGGGAAAAGCTGTCAGCCAAAAAAAAAAGTTTCCATCCTGCATGAAGTCCAGAGTTCCAGGAAAATCCAGTGCAGCTAGAATAAAACAAAAAATTCAGTTAAAAAAAAAAAATCTGTGTTTTTAAAGCATCTTGCCAGCCTTAACACTCAGTATAAAATTGCTGACATCAAAAACAACAAACCGGCATCCAATGGCACTCTCTACTCTATGTGCTGCTAGACCTTGCCCAGTCCCGCAACTCTTACCTTACACAGATGCTTCCGCTTCTCTCCATGACCAAACCCCAGTGCCCACACAGCCCAGCCAGCCCCCGAGCTGCCACCGCTGGCAGCACCAACAGAACACCCACACCACAGCAACCCCAGAGCAGAATGAGCTCCCTGAGCAGAGCCCGGGACACAAATAACCCAGACCCCGACCACCACCCTTCCCACAATCACAGGGAACTGGATAAACGGAGACACGGGGAGAGGGAGACCTAGAAATGCCATTGTCACAAGCAACGAGGAAGAATGAAATCAGAGCTGGTGGGGTGCCAGAAAGGAAAAGACATAGAAAGGAAAGGTAGAAGGTGACACTTTACAGGGCAATGCTAGCAAAACAGCAAAAAGCTTTGGGGAACCAGACAGCCTGAAAGGCAGACAGAGGCAGGGACAGGCAAGGAGGCAGACAGAGATCTGGAGAACCAGGGCAGGGATGGGCCCGGACACGCACGAGGGGACACGTGGCTCTTGGTGCCAACGGCAGACCTTCACCACGCCGAGGCTTTTCTCTCTGTCTCTGCTCCTTCCTCCTCCACAGTACCGGCTGCCTGACCTTAGGAGTAGGCGGTGGGTGACTCAACACACTTCTCCCATGAGGTTTCCTGGACATGCAGCAGCTTACATGTGTGCAGCCAACAGAGGCGCCAAGATCCTGGTGCCATGTGCTGGTGGCGTGCTCTGTTGGGGAAGGCTGGGAGGGATCCTTCCTTGCCACAGGGACCAGCTGGAGACAGCTGCCTGTGGAAGCCCCTTGGTTTGACTCCTCAGCCAGCACCTACAGGCAGACATGCCCAGGCAGCCCCCTTCATAGGCCAAAGCAGGGCCAGCCCCATCATTAGCCTCACTGGCCACACCTGCCCCAGCTGGAGCCTGTCAGGAACAGGGGCCTGGCCAAATCCCCACAGCACATGGCCCCCTCCCTGGCACCTGCCCACAGCCACGAGCTCTGCACCCAGGGGCTTGAATACCATCCAGGGGCACAGAGGAGGCAGGAAAAGTTTACTCACCTCTGCCCAGAACAAACCCTGGCACTGAGCTGGCTACCAGGCTCGGTGCCCAAAAGCAGCAGGGCAGCAGGAGAGAAGGGAAAAAGCAGGAGGAAGGTAAAGAAGAGGTGGGGGACAGGCAGCCAGCAAACAAGATGCTGACAAGAGGAGAGGGACAGGGAACAGGACAGTAGCGTAGAGAGAAGAGTACTGGGACACTGAGCAAAAAACCCAGGGAGAAATGGAGGAATACATAAGAGAGAGGGGGAGCAGGAGAGAGAGGCCAAAAGGACCAGCAGGACCACAAGGCAGGGACAAGACGAGGGACAGGGAAATATTCTAAAGCAATAGGGGAAAAGAAACAGAGGCAAGAACTAACACATAGGGTCAGGAAGACAGAAAGAGGGAGCCTTACAAGGACAATGTAAAAATTGACACCATTTCCACCCCCTTTTGATTTCTACATTTTCCCTGACTTCACACCCCATCTCAGCCTCCACTTTCTTCCAGCCCTGCCACCTCCCCCTGGCTTGAAGGGAAGCCCCAGTGCCCTCAGAATGTCAGCAGGGTGCCTGGCAGGCTTCCACAGCAAAGGGGCCAGGACAGAAAGCCATTGCTGGCCCTCCCCATCCCTGGGCAGCCCTTTCCCAGGCAGCGGAAGGAGCAGCAGGCAGGACAGCAGAGATGGACCGGGACACACACAGAAGAACGTGTGACTCACCCCAGCTCCCCGCACTGGCTCAGACCTTCAGCACGCCAACACTTTTCTCTCAACTCCTCTCCACCGCCAGGCTGGCCAGCAGCTCACACACACAGCCGGTGCAGGCACCAAGCTCCCGGCAACGTGTGCTGGTGGTCTGCTCCATCATGGACAGCTCAGGGGGATCCTTCCTCACCACAGGGACCAGCCATTCCATGCTGGAGGCACCTCCAGCTCCCTCCTCAGCCAGTTCCCCTTTATCAGCTCCCTCAGGTAGCCCATTATAGTCCACAGCAGGGCCAGCCCTGTCATTAGCTCCACTGGCCACACCTGGAGCCCATCAGGAACAGGGGCCACAGGCAAGAACAAACACCCAGGGACAAGGAGCTCAGAAGAGGGAGATGTAGGAAGAAAATGTAAAAAGTGATACTGCTTTTCCACTCTCCCATCCACCCCTGCCCTTGGGAAAGCCTGATGGAAACAATAAGACTTCAGGGTGTCCCTGCTGGGTGCCCCTCATTTCCCCTGATATCTACTGGTGTTGGCATTTTGGGCCCAAGGAAATGCCAGAGCAAAGTTTGGAATGCAAACAGTTTATTGGTGGTTTGCATCTGGAGCAGCAGTTCTTGTAGATGTGGGGGCAAGGCAGGCGCATGGAGCAGGGACAAGGTGGGGGACACAAAACATGCCCATGGGAGGCAGGTGCAAGGCACACCCATGGCGGGGGGGGGGGCGGGGAGGCAGGTGCACAGGGGGAGGATAGGGTGTGTGCTATGCACACCCATAAAGTGGGTACAAAAATCTGTTGGGGATAACCTGACTGAGGAAGATGAAGTTGACCTTGACAGCATTCCAGTATACCCTTGAAAAGACGGAAGAAGTGGATGAAGAATGTTGTAAACAAGTTTGAGGAAGTGATAAGAGACTGAGCAAGAAGAGACTGAGCAAGTAATACCACAGAGCAGAAACCGGGCAAGAGAACAGTAGGTACAGTGAGAAATACAGTAGGAGCTCCAGCCAATCATTATGTGAATGGAGATGAATGGACAGAGCTATTGAACGAATCATTTTAGCAGCCTTAGTGCATGAACAGGTGAACAGACAAGAAAGGTTATAAAAGGGTATGCTTTTTCTGCTGCACCATCTCAGCCATCTTGGCTTTTGCAACTTAATAAAGACTGCCTTCTTACATATACTCTTGTCGTTGTCCATCCCTACCGTGAAAAAAAGCAGGCAAGGCAGGCCCATGGGAGGCAGGGACATGAGAAGTAGGGCCAGGCACACACACGGGAGTCAAGGCCACAAAGATCAGGGTGGCATGGGAAAAAACCCCACCTGAAGGCAGAGACAGGGGGGCATAGACAGGTGCAGACATGGTGCACATCCTCATGCTACTCGATAATCTCACCTTCAGTCCTAGGAAGGGAAATGGGGGCACAAACACTTGTCACAAAAAAACAAGTTGCCATCCTGCAGGAAGTTCAGAGTTTCAAGAGAATCCAGTGCACCTAGAACAAAACAACAACAGCAACAAGAAAATCAGTTTTAAAAGCTGTGTGTTTTAAAACCCTCTCGTCACCTCTTAACACTCCGTATGAAACTGCTGACAAAAAAAAAAAAAAAAAGCCCAAGCTGCATCCCAGGGCACTCTCTACTGTGGGTGCTGCTGGAGCTTGCCCAATCCCACAGCTCTCACCTCTCACAGAAAGCGCTCCCTGGGCAGAGCCCGGGACTCATCTGCCCCAGGCCCCGCCCACCGCCTTTCCAAACATCCCCCGGGGAAGGGGCCGCTGCGGGGCACAAAGGTGAGAGCGTCCGGTGCGTAGCCCACCCACTGTAGGCGGTAGCAGGAGAGCGCGCGGCAGCGCGCACCCGGAGCTGCAGTACCGTCTTTTGGTCACAGGGTGGCAGCAGGGTGCCCGGTAGCGCCGCCGGGGCTGCATAACCGCTTTTTGGTCACACGGTGGCAGCAGGGAGCACGGAAAGCTCCGCTGGGCCTGCAGTACCGACTTTCGGTCACAGGGTGGCAGCAGAGAGCGCGGCAGCGCCTTCGGGGCTGCAGTACCGCTTTTCGGTCACAGGGTGGGAGCAGAGAACGCGGCAGCGGCAGCAGAGAGCGCGGCAGCGTGCCGCCGGGCCTGCAGTACCGCTTTTTGGTGACAGCAGAGCGCGCGAAAAGTGCCTTCGGGATTGCAGTACCGCTTTTCGGTCACAGGGTGGCAGCAGGGAGGGCGACAGCGCCCTCGTGGCTACAATACCGCTCTTCGGTCAGAGGGTGACAGCAGAGAGCGCGAAAAGTGCCTTCGGTGTCGCAGTACCGCTTTTCGGTCACAGGGTGGCAGCAGGGAGCGCGGCAGCGCCGCCGGGGCTGCAGTACCGCTTTTCGGTCACAGTGCGGCAGCAGGGAGCGCGGCAACGCGCCGCCAAAGCGCATGCGCGGCTTCTAGGCTGCAGTACTGCACTAAGGTCATAGGGTGGCAGCAGAGAGCGCTGCCAGAGCGCTGCCATGGTGCATGCGCAGCTTCCAAGCTGCAGTACCGGTCTTTGCTCACACGGTGGCAGCAGAGACCGCGGCAACGCGCCGCCAAAGCGCATGCGCGGCTTCCTGGCTGCAGTACCGCACTATAGTCATAGGGTGGCAGCAGAGAGCGCGGCAACGCCCTGCCATGGCGCATGCGCGGCTTTCAAGCTGCAGTACCGACCTTTGCTCACACGGTGGCAGCAGAGACCGCGGCAACGCGCCGCCAAAGCGCATGCGCGGCTTCTAGACTGCAGTACCGCACTATAGTCATAGGGTGGCAGCAGAGAGCGCGGCAGGACGCCGCTGGGGCTGCAGTACCACTTTTCGGTCACAGGGTGGCAGCAGGGAGGGCGGCAGTGCATCCGGGGCTGCAGTACTGCTTTTTGGTCACAGGGTGGCAGCAGCAAGCGCCACAAATCGGTGTCACCGTACACGCGCGTGTACCACGCCCCAGTACCCAACCCTAGTCAAATCGTGGTAGTAGAGCGCGCCGCAAGAGGCCGTCAGCGCGCATGCGCACACCCCGCCCTGCAGTACCGCAACCCCCCACGCGGAGGCAGCACAAAGCGCCGTTTCACGCAGCACTCCCGTGCGGTCACAGCGGGGCAGCAGCACCTGCGTCTTTCTCTGACACTGGGGGTACAGAGGGACCCGGAGAGGGGTGGGGGATGACCGACACCAACGGCTCTCCCCGGCATAACCCACAGACGAGCACTCACCTGCCACAGCCCACAAGACAGAATCCACGCTCGATGCCTGCCCCACGCCAGATCATCGACGCCAGCTGCCGCACAGCAGAGGGGTGGGGGGCGTCTGCCAAAGTACGGTGCCGTGGCTCTTGCTTGCACTCGGCTCTGCCACGTTCCCCGTCCCGGACCACGCCCGGACGGGCTCCCCAGAGCAACAACTGCCCCTTTCCCCACCGGACAGCTGTGTCTGCTGCGCCTGCGGGGCAGCCCTTGGACGGAGACAGAGCTGGCCCTGCGGGGCGAGAGCGCTGAGCAACCGGCAGGCAAACCTGGGGGGGGGGGGGGGGGGAAGCTGCTGCGCAGCACCGGACGCTCACAGCAAGACATCGGGAAACAAAAGGCGCCAGCCATAGTTCAGCACATTAGAAGAACAATACAGAAGAAAGGAGAGGAATTCAATAGAACGAGGGACGGGAGAGCAGTCAAACTGAAGGAGACCAGCCCAAAATACAGACGCATCCTCTACAAACCAGAGTGATTTGAATACTTAACCCTCCATAGAAAGACAAACAGATACGATTTCCAACCCCTTCTTAGCAGAAAAGCAACTGCTCTTGCTCATGTTTGACGTCCTTCCTTACAGTGCTGCTGCAGGACAAGGCTGTACACCCCCACCTAGATCTATGCTTACACCTGTCTCCAAAATACACAGTTGTTATTTGACTCTGCTCCTGCCCCGCCTTGTTCTATCATGTCACATGATTAGAAACGAAGTACTTCAGAGTGCTCTGTCAAAACACAGGGAAGAAAGTCAGTAACATGCAGCTGCCTCTGGCTTGGAAGAGTTAGAGAAACCCCTGACCGCTTAAGTACACCTCATAAATTACATGCTGTACTGATTCGGCAGCGAGTTTAAACCGCGTTAGTCATTCTGCTAATTATACAATTTTAACTTTCTCTAGAGTTTCATATATGATAGGAAAAGATCAGTGAAATAACATCCCCCACATGGTTTTACTCGTTAAAAAGAAAAAAAAAAAAAAAATTCAAATCCCCAGGGCTGCAATAGGTAAGGCCACCGAACAGGACTGGCAGATGTGCTAAGGCTTCTGGCTGTACCAAAGCACGCAGAGGAACATTTTTTAATCGTATCTCGACCGTTGCAACCGAGAATGTAAAGACCAGCAACGCCATCCAGTTTTGGAATACCTGCTGCGCTTCAGTCTTCGGAAACAAATTGACTTTTCTGTTGTTTTGTTTTTCAAAAGAGGGCAAAAAGTCTCGCTGCTCATGGGGGGGACTGTCTTGCTATGAGCGTCCGGTGCTGCGCAGCAGCTTCCCCCCCCCCCCCCCCCCCCAGCCAAGCACACAGAGTCCGACAGGCAGTTCGTACAATGCAATTTCTTTGAAGGAGAAAGATTGCCATTCCGGGACAATCTCTTTTCCAGCTGAAATCAAAGTTACGCACTGCAGGACAACGGTCCCTGGTCCCTCAGCTTTGCTTCCAGAGGGCTGGGGATCCGCGTCCATCCTCAACAGAAACCACATCAACTAACCCGATTACTCCTGCAGTTGCCACGTTCCTCCTCGTCGCCTGCAGAAAAAAAAAAAACCCACACACCGCTGACAGCGGTAGTTGTCACACGGGTCACCACAGACCTCCTCGAAACACCCTCCTCCTCAAAAGGAACATGGTCTTCCGCTCAACTGCTCCGCACCGATTCCCGTGTTGGACGCTGCAGCTGTCATCGCTTGCGGCACCTAAGGTAGTAACAGACAGAGAAATACTGTCACGCTTGGGAGAAATCACCAGCCCCACGCTCCTCCTTGCTGCTCCTTAGCTCACCACCTCAAAAGCTCACCCAACTCCAAAGGCAGCTGTGTAACACCTGCACAACCGCACAGAAATGCTTGACCGAGCTGCCGCAGGACGCTCCGCTCTCAGATGCCAGCCCGGCTGACAACCGCCTCGCCTCCTCAGGCCGCTGGTCGGCGCGCGGCTTCGCCCCTCCGAGGCTACGTGCGTGACCTGTGAAAACCAAAACAAAAGGCACGTGCTGAGATACCGCCCGAAACCACAGCCTGCCCGTGCCCACTCCCCTCTCCTCCTCCTCTACTTCGGCCGCCCACCCACCCTACCTCTGCCAGCTGCCGCGTTGAGGCTCGGGTACCACCTGTAAAACACAACCAATAAGGGATGCTTACAAACTTCATGAACAACACAACGCCTGAAAAGTAACTGCGCTGCTGCAGCCCACCAGTCCCAGCTCGCCTCGCCCCAGCCACCCGCAGTGCCGATACCCCGCTTCGCTCGCTGCTTTGCGCCTTTGGAATACAACAAACCTACCAAGACCTGTCAGCTGCTCACACAGCCACCGGCCGCATCTGCTCGCCGACACCGTGCGCCGACCCACCTTCTTACGGCCACTCCCCTGCCCCTCCTCTAACCCTTTGGTGCATGGCTCGTCTCACTGCATCTGCAAACGGCATCGAACGAGTCACCTGGATGCGGAGCAACAGTTTAACGGTTCCAGAGATCTCCTTTCCATGTAGGAATACCCTCTAGACTTCAACAACAGCCAGCCAGCAATCACAGAAAACCAAAGCCAAAGCAACACCCGGCCCTAGGCGTACGACCCTTATCACCTTCCACCCCGGAAGTCAAACGCCGTTGCCCCTGACGAAAAGATACGGCCGCGGCCGCAACCACAACGGTGGACGCGCGAGAAGCCGGGCCCCAAGACCCAGCATCCACAGGACGCGGAGAAGTCGTCGTCCCAGAAGAGGGCTCCGTGAGAACAGACCGCTCAACAGCAGATACCCCAGCGCTTCCTGGACCACCCGTCACCTTCTCGGACACAAGACGTGCTGGACAGATCTGCATGTGGAGCTTCTCGCGCGAGACGGAGCGCTCAGTCAGCGGTACGCCGGTGAGTCGAGGAGCACGAGACCCTCGGTGCGGCTATCGATGCGCAGAAGAATAAACCGCCGGAGCATCGAGACCCCATTAATGTGCAGTATAGCGCACACGGAACAAGCACCACCGACCGCCTCCTTACCACTAAACCCCTCGAGGAATCACAGCGGCGGTCGGCTGACGGAAAAACCACGGCGGCTGAAAGATTAACACAGGCACCTTACAACCACAGAAACCGGTGCTAAACACACAACAGGTGAAAAACAACACGGAAACGTAACTGCCGTGACCAGCACTATGACACGTCTCATCGGGCGCGTCATGAAAAAGTCAGAAACGGAGTAATGGGAAGGCTCGCGTGCCCGGGCCTACGACAGAAGACAGACCCCGGCTGGAGACTGTTACCAGCACAAAGAACACAGACCCTCTTGTCTGAGAAGTTCTGGGGAAGATGCCTTCTCGAAAAACTCTCAAGCTCCGTATACAGGCAAGTACAAGATGCTCACCCTAACCCCCGCTGGACAATCTCACCATCAGTCCTATTAAGAGAGAAAAAACAGCGTAGATCAAGACATCAGCAACTTACACAGCACGCAGTAAAAACCGTGGGGAAAAAAACCAAGGTTCCATCTCCCATAGTCAGGAATTCCAGAAAAATGCAATGCATCTAAAATTTAAAAAAAAAAAAACCAATGGCAGGCTATTAAACCATTTTGCCACCCTCAAACCCTCAGCGGAAAACCGCCAGCCTAAAACAACAAAAACAACTGCATACAAGGGTACTTCCTACTATGCCTACAGACGAACCTCGGCCGGTCTCGAAACTCTTCCCTCACACCGACGCCTCCGCTTCTCGCCGTGACCAAACCCCCGACGCCCGCGCAGCCCAGCTGGCTCCAAGAGCTGCCGCCAGCGACCGGACCAGCGGAGCACCCGCACCGCAGCAGCCCCGGAGCAGAACGGGCTCCCTGTGCAGAGGCCAGGGCTCGTACACCTGGGGCCCTGCTCACCGCCCCTCCTGCAATCCCCCGGGAAAGGGGCTGGGGCGACCCCCAGCAGACACAAGGGCGGCTGGAGGAGCAGCGGGGAGTTTCCTCACCTGCCTCCGTGTTACGGGGTACAAAGCGCTGAGCAAAGACAGCGACCCATACCGCAAAGGACGACACCTGCTCTTCTACTGCATGTGCGGCACCAGCAACGTGACCGGGCAGGGAATTAAACTAACGGAACCACTTTAACTGGGAGAATAAGGACACAAACCTGAGCCAGATGTAGTCAGCAGTATCCCCGGGGAGGAACTGGCAACCAAGTCCTCAGCGCTGCCCCTGGGAGACATAAAGAACGGCCAACTGTTGTCCACAGTGACGGCCACCCCTTTCCCCAGGCAGGAACCCCTCCTTCTGCAGGAGCTCCTGGGGACACCCCTCCTGCCCCAGACCAATGCCAATGGCACCCGCACTTATGGGGCAATAAAGCACGTTCGCGGGTCAGCTTGCTGCTGCGAGGGCAGGGTCTGGGGTGGTCAGGGGCTACTGGACAGGTGCTGGAGCTGTGGGCAGCTGCATGGGGCACGCAGGCTGGAGCACTTTTCCAGGGGGTGGGAAGGCCTCCAGGTGCCTGGAGGCAGCCATCTGCCCCTCTTCCTCCTTCCTCTCCACCAGCTCACAAAACCCCTGGGAGCTGCCCTGACGGGGCCCGACGTCTGCTGTCGGCACTCTCGGGCAGGCGTGCCCTAGCAGCACCATCCCCTGGGGCTGCGGCCCCATGACACAGAGCGGCCATCGCCATCAGCCTCGCTGGCTCCCTCCGGGGCTCCTCCGGCCCCAGCCCGCAGCTGCAGCCGTGGCCCCTTACCCCCGCTGTGTACCTGCTTCCCTGGACTCTCTGACCGCCGCTCAGTGAATACAAAGGAGACAGAGCAAGGGTTTATTTGCAAACCCATCTAAGTGCCAGGAACACGCCTGCTCTGGGGCTCAGAGCCCGTCCACTCACCCTTCCCTGGGACCGCTTGGCAGTCCACACTGGGGCAGCAGGTACAGAGAACAAAAACACAGCCATGGGGAGCTGGGCAGAGGAACAGAAAGAGAAAAATAAGGTGAGGGAGAGGAACCGAGGAGCAGAGAAAAAGAGGTACCGGGAAAAGAACAGAGAGGGGGAGACACAGATAAAGAAAGGACACAGAGTCCTGCAGGGACATGGTGCAAGGAAAACGGGGTCAGGGAGCCGGGCGGGTGAAAAGAGCACGCCCACCAGCCCTGTGCCCAGGGGGCAGCAGCGGCCTCTCCTCATGGGGAGGTGGCAGCGGGCACGGCGGCCCATCCCACAGGCCCTGCAGCATCGTGCGGCCTTTACCAGCAGCGTCCGCCAGCAGGATGGCCTGCCACTCGCCGGATGCAGCGCTGAGCATGGCGCCCAAGCCGGACGCCCGCAGGCAGCCGCATGTCATGCGGCGGCTGTGGCGAGGGCTGGGCCGTGTCTCAGGAGCGGGGAGCCATCACTCGACCCCTGCAGCGCAGCACCTCCTCCCCTGGGCTCCCTCACAGCCCCTTGCCTCCTGTGAAGGGACTGCAAACGCAGCCGGGAGGGCAAAGGAGACGGTGAACGTTTCTTCAGTCATGCAGGTAGCGGGTGCAGTGAGAGCGCCTGAGGCAGGGAACAGGATGGCGAGCGAAGGACAGGGACAGGGAGCCCGACAGGTGGAGAAAGAAGCAACAGGGAGAGAAGAAGAGAGGCGGCAGATAGAGGGAGAAGGGAGCAGGGCAGAGACCGACAAAGGAGGACGGAGACGCAGGAAAAACCTGGGATGGGCAGCACGACAGAGAGGAAGGAAAGAAGAACAGGGGCAGAAAGCTGGACCAAGACACATGGAGAAAGACAACAAAGAACAGGGCAGAGAGGGAGGATGAAACAACAGGGACAGGGAGCCAAGACAGCCAACGATGGAGGGTGGGGGGAACAACAACACGGTACAAACCACAGAGCTACACACTACAGGTGGAAGAATTAAGAATTAGGGACGGGGAGCCAGAAAAAAAAAAGCTGGAGAGCAAAAAGTATAGCGATGCATACAAAAAGAAGGGAGGGAATATTAAAATAGCGTCATCAGGGAGCCAGAGAAAGCGAGATGGAGAAAGGACAAAAGCAACAGGCTACAGGGCAGAGAGGGAGGCATTCATGAGCAGCAACAGAGCTCCAGCCAGAGAGAGACAGAAAAAAGTACAAGACTGCACGGGCTGCAGGGCAGAAAAGGAAGAATTGACCAACAGGGACAGGGGACCAGAGAGAGCGTGATCGAGAACAGAAAAAAATAGCAGCGGGCCACAGGGAAGAGGAATTCAAGAGCAGGGACTGGGAGCTGGACACAGAGACAGAAAAAAAAACCCCACATAAAACAGCGATGGGCTATGAGACAAATAGGGAGGAAAGAAAAAATAGCAGCAGGGAGCCAGACAGAAGAGACTGAGAAACACAGACAAATAGCTTGGGGCTACAGGACAGAGACTGTGGAATGAAAAGGCAGAGAGAGGAAGCCAGACAGCAGGGGGAAAATCCAGCCAGGCTACAGGGGGCAGAAGGAGGAATTAAAATCTGGGGACAGGGAGCTGAACAGAGAGGGATGGCGACAGCAGGAAAGAGCAGTGGGTGCAGGAGTAAGAAGGAGAAAATAATCAATAGGGACAGGGAGCTGGATACAGAGGGATGGAGAAAGGCAAAAATAGGGGTGAGGTAGAGGGCAGAGAGTAAGAATTAAAAAATGGGGGCACTGAGACAGACATAAAGATGGAGAAAAAAAGCACGACAGGCTACACAGCAAAGGAGGAGGAATTAAAAACATGGACAGGAAGTGCGAAAGTGAGAAGGGGCTGGGGGGGGAAGGCAGGGGACTCCTGGACACAGGACACCTGACAGGCAACAGGACAGAGAGGGAGGAATTAAAAGGGAGGGACTGGGAGCTGGGAGAGGGGGAGAAAGAAAAAGAATCACAGCACGCTACAGGGCTGAGAAGGAAGAAACTGAACAACAGGGACAGGGAAACGGCCAAAGAGAGCCCAAAGAAAGAAAACGTGCCGATGGGCTACAGGACAGAGAGGGAGGAGTGAAAAAACAGGGAGCCAGAGCCAGGCACGGAGAGATCGAGACAGAAAAAACAGCCAGGAGCAAAGAGGCGGGGGGGGGGGGGGGGCGGGGAAGATGCAAGGATCTGGAGCCAGACAGAGAAACAGCAAAAGAAAATGACAGCGACGGGCTCCAGGGAGGAGCGGGAGGAATGAAAAGACAGAGGCGAGGGGCTGGACCCAGTGTGACACACGCAGGAAGCACAGCAACAGCTGGAGGGCAGAGAGGGAAGAATTAAAACACTGGGACAGGGTGCCAGAGGTGGGATGGGGAGACAGATAAAGGGGGAGGGGGCGGACAGAAAGACAGGCTACAGGGAGAAGCAGGAGGAATTAAAAAATTTGGATCCAGAGCCGGACAGAGAGAAGGAGAAAGCAGCACAATCACCACAGGCTACAGGGCCCAGAAGGAAGAAACTGAAAAAAAGGGAAGCGGGAGCCGTCCAGAGAGAGATATGAAGAAAGGGAAGATAGCGGGGAGCCGCCACACAGCAGCAAGGGAAGGATTAAAAAGGTGGGGCAGGGAGCCGGACGGGGAGCGATGGAGAAAGAAACAAAGCCCCGCGATGGGCTACAGGACAGAGAGGGAGCAACTGAAGACTCGGGAAAAGGAGCGGGACAGAGAACGGAAAAACAGCGACGGGCCGCAGGGCACAGAGGGAGGAACCACATATGTGGGGAGAGGGAACCAGACAGAGAGAGATGAGGACAGACAGACAACAGAACTGGGCTACAGGGCAGAGAGGGAGAAATTGAAAAACAGGGACCGAGAGCTGGGGACAGGAGAAACGCAGAAACACCAAATCGCAATAGGCCACAGGACAGAGAGGGAAGAAATAAACATTTGGGACGAGGAGCAATCTACAGAGAGACATCAGGAAACGGAGGTTTCAAGAACAATGCGTATGAGGCAGAGAGGAAGGCATTTTTAAAAGTGGGTAAAGACAGGGACAGGGAGCCGGACAGAGACACAGAGAATGAAAAGGCAACAATGGGCTGCGAGACAGATAGGGAGGAATTGAAAAAGCCCGGAAGGGAGCCGGACAGGGCGAGAGGGGAAAAGAAATGAAATCGCAACGTGAACTTCGAAAGTGACAGGCTGCAGGGCAGAGAGGGAGGAATTTTAAAAAATCCGGATCTTGCGCTGGACCGAGAGACCGAGCAAATAAAAATGGTGAGAAAGGAATTAAACAACAGGGACAGAGCGCCAGACAGAGAAAAGTCCCGACAGGCTTCCAGAGGGCGGGGGGGAGGAATTTAAAACTAGAGACCAGGAGCTGGACAGAGAGAGACTGAGAAAGGAAAAAAAAAAAAAAAAAAAGAGACGACAAAACCGCATCGGGCTACCGGGCAGAGAAGGAGAGTTTGAAAACAGAGATCAAGTGATGGACAGAGAGCGAGGGGGGGAAAAGAAAGAAGCGACAAAGAGACACGGCACAGAGGAAGGAAGGAAGAAAGAGGGACGGGGAGCCAAACAAACCGAGACGGCGAAAGAAAGACATAGCCATGGGTGAGAGGCAAGACTTAGAAAAACAGGGACAGGGAACGAAACACATGAGATGGAGAAAGGAAAAAATACTAAACAGGTGACAGGACAGAGAAGGAGGAATTCAAAACGAGGAGCATGGTAAAGAGACACAGAGAATGAAACAGACTGGCAGTGTGCTACAGAGCCGCGAAGGAAGACCTCGACCAAAAGGGAGAGGGTGCCGGACAGACAGAGCCAGAGATAGCAAAAATACCAACTGGCTACAGGACTGAGAGAGGGGAACGCAAACAGTATCCGGGAGCCGGACAGAGACGGAGAAGGAAGAAATAGCCGCAGGCTGCACAGCAGAGAGAGGGAGGACCCAAAAGATGAGGACAGGGAGCCACTCAGAGGGAGATGGAGAGAGCGGGTATGGGGGGGGGGCAGGGGGGAATCGCAGCAACAGTGAAAGACAGGGGGCCAGGGGAGGGACAGGGAGGGCCTGGGACACACACGAGGGGTGACAGGGCCCCGAGGGCCCAGGACTCACCGCATCTCTCGCTCTCAGTGCTGCCGAGAGAATTTGCCCATTCAGACGCTTCCTTCTCTTCCGCTCCTCCCTTCCTCTTCTGTAGCTGTCCTGGGTTACAGTGTAAAATGTGCCAAAAGGAAAAAAAATATTCTATTACCATCTTCAGGAGCTGTTGAGACCAGGTGGGGTGGTGCTCCTGGACTGTCTCCTGTTAATGGGCACAACAATGCCTTATCGCCTGACCCATCGATAACTCCCTCCTGGGCTATCTCCTGTTAATGGCCCATCAAGGAACTGCCTCACGACTCCCCATCCCATTGTGAGATGCTCCGCCCAGGGCGGGGGGGGGGGGAAAGGAGCCAAGCAGTCCATGCCAAATAAAAACGGAGATTTGGAACACCCTAGCAGCCTTCTTCCACTGGATTCCCAGAGGAACTTTTCCCCCCACTGGAGTTCCAGAGGACAAGAGCTACCTACCTACCACTGGACCTTCGGAGGAAGACCAGACTCTTTTACCTGATTGCTGCTTCCACAGAACTACATCCATCGCTTCAGGAGGACTGCAGCCAGCATCTTATCGGACTGCTACTGCCACCCTAACAGGGTGTCAGGTTGTATTCCTGACTCTGTCAGTGTAAACCAGTGGGTTGTTTGTTTTTTCCCTGCCTTGTGTTATATATATATATATATATTAGTAAAGAACTGTTAATTCCTATTCCCCATATCTTTGCCTGAAGGCCCGTTAATTTCAAAATTATAATAATTTGGAGGGAAGGGGGTTGCACTTTCCATTTCAAGGGAGGCTCCTGCCTTCCTCCACAGACACCTGTCTTTCAAACCAAGACAGTAGCTCCAGTCACATGGTGATTCTCCACCTAAAAGATTACATGACTGTCTCAACTCTTGCAAGACAAGGCTTCCTAGACATGTAGTCTCGCTCCCTCGTGCGTCACAAGGCCGTACCGCGCTGTGGGTTACGCACACAGACCCTCTGGTGCACACTGGCAGGCTCGGTCTTGCCTGCAGCGGGAGGCAGCTGCCAGCCGGATGGCCTTCAATTCCTTCTTCTTTACCTTTCTCTGGCCTCTCCAGCTTCAGCCGCAGCAGCTCCTGTCCACTGCCCACAGCCAGCAAGCGCTCCACCCGTCCCTTTTCGCCCCCACGCCATGATGAGAGCGAGGCCAGGCAGAGACCACCCAGGCAAGCCCGAGGCGGGTGCAGACAACAGCATCCCCAGGGGAGGAAGGGACACCTGTGCCCTCAGTGCAGCCTCTGGGAAAGGGAAAAGAGAAACAGCAACCGCTGCTATAATCAGGTCTGAATTTTGACTAGATAATTACTTTTCATTGATAACTAATTGTTTTTAATGAACTACTTAATTGCTTTAATGAACATCTAACGTTTTGTACTAATTTCCTGATTCAATCAATTTACATTCTGGTAAGAAATATATAAAAACCTCACTCACGCTCAGAGACAGCAGATGCAGGCCTTATGAAGATGGCCAAAGCTACAGCTGCTATGGATTGTGAAATTGTACAGAACACAGAACAGGGAGGCAGGGAGATAGGTACAAGGGGTGAAATTGTACATTCTCAGCTAGTTATCTTATGTGATGAAACCACAGAAACAAAGGAATGTTGCTGTGAAGACTCTCCCATCCTCCCCATCCTAATTTGTGTATCAGATATTTTCATCAGTAAAATAACCAATGACTGTATTAGTATAGGAATATTAATAAAGTCATATAATAGGGTGGACCAATCATTGTAAATGTCAAAATTAATAGCGGGCATAACATGTGCACTTATGTTAAAATACGTTAAAGATCACGACTCTGCAGAAAAAGGATATAAAAAATGTTGACTTTTAATGTAACTCTGAAGCATGTCAGCTGGAGCTATTCCCCGTGCCTCCCAGCACTGCAATACAGAAGTGCCGGCTTCCCTGCAGCTGTGTAGGTAAGTTTGCCGTGATTGCGACCCTCCATCAACACTGCTCTCGCCACAGATCGTCCCTGCCCAAAGCCCCTCCGTCCGCAGGGGGTTCTGCGGGCACCACTCTGTCCGTGCACGACAGCTAATGCCACCCACATCATGGAAGGTTCGATCCCGTTCCATGGCTGGCATGCTGCCGCCACGACAGGGCTGTGGGGTGACCTCGGGACAGGCTGCAGGGGAGGTGCTGGAGCTAGGGGCAGCTGCGCGGGGCGAGCGGGGTTGGGGGAGCTCCGTCGGGTCGTAGAGGCGCCCGGCGCCTGTGCCTGGAGGGGCGTCCACCTCCTTCCCCTCTTCCACTAGCTCCTGGGAGCTCCCCGGAGCTGCCCTGACCCGGCTCGCCCCGAGCAGACCGGCAGCCCGCCGCAGCACGGGCTCTGAGGCTTCCCGTCCCGCTGCCCCCGGCGGCCAGCAGAAACCCCCGCACCCGCCGAAATGGCTCGCTCGCCCCACCGCCGGCCTCGGCCCTCACCCGCCGCCATGCTGCTCCCGCGCACCGCGCATGCACCGGAACAGCCGCCACGGCGCGCTGCAGGACTGTGCCTCGGCCGCGCGGCAGCAGCGCCCGCCGGGCGGCGCGTGCCCGGGGCAGCCCCGGCGCTGCAGCCCCACGCGCTGCGCGCCGAGCGCCCGCCGGCCCCGCGCCCCTGGGGCGGGAGGACACGCCTCCGGCGGGGCGGGGCGGGGAAGGGGCGGGTCTGAGCTTGGGTTGGGGGCGAGGGGCAAGTCGGGGGGTGCAGACGGCCCCCGAGGTCCGGAAGCAGAGGGGCGGCGGGAGGGCGGTGCCGAGCATGGCGGGGCGGAGGGGGGCACAAGGTCGGAGGGCAGGGGGTTCGGGGGGCACGTCCCGCAAAGCATGGAAAGCATGGGGCAACATCTCCGTGGGTATCACTGGGGGGGGGGGGGGGGGGGGGGGCGGGGCAGCGGAGAGGAGACTCTCTTGGCCCCGGACTCTCCCCACCGGACAGCCCCGGCTGCAGCACCCGCGGGCCCCCGCTGGAGACAGAGCCAGGAGCCTCCGGCCGCAGGGCTGGCGCCGCAGGGCGAGTACGCCGAACGGCCGGCAGGGGGAGCTGCTGAGCAACACCAGACACAACACGGCAGCTCACAAACAAAAATCCCAAATTATGTCTCAGCATAGCAGAAAAGTAACGCAGGAGAAAGCAGAGGAATTCAGTGAGAATGAGGGATAGGATAGTAGTTGAGCTAAAGGAGGTCAGCTCAAAATACAACATGTCTTTTCAAAACCAGAGCCATCAGTACGCTTAAAAAAAAATCAATATTAAGACTCATCAATACGAGTTTGAACGCATTCTTGGCATAAAAGCAAACACGCTCGCTGGTGCTGGAAAATGTCTCGTCCCTTTCTCACGGCACCCCTGCAGGGAGATAGACACACCTCCCCCTCTCCCCGAGACCACAGGACAACCTCGTACCGTCATGAGACTCACCATAACAACTTCAGCCCTTGCGCTGCCGCCACTGCACGTCTCGCTTGCTTGGTCAATGAATGGAAATGTAAATGCAAAACTTAAACATAATAAATTCAAGTTTGAAACTTTCTTTAAAGAAACAACAAATCTCAGTTGTTCACTTTATACCAAAAAAGGGCACGTGGATGTTCATGTACGTCCAACAAAAATGCTTACGCTACAAAAGTATTTGATCTGATGTTCGTATTAACTGAACTCGCCTAGCTGTAAACAGATATCATTACATCACCTGTTTCCAAAATACACCATTCCTATCTGACTGGGGGGTTTCTTGTGCATTATGCAATTAGGAGAGACACCTGGGCAGCTGCACTGCCCACGGGAGATGGCACCAAGCAGCCATGGAGACACGCCATTGAAAGCCAGACAGAAATAAGGTACTTCAGAGCACTCTCTCCAAATACGGGGAAAAACACTCGTAACATTCAGCGGCCTCTCTTTTTAAACATATAGAAGAAATACCGAACTGCTTGAACACCCCTCATCAATTGTACCCTGAAGCTCTCAGGCAGTTACAGTTCAAACAAGGCAAGTCCATTTGTATATTACACAACATGAACTGCCTTTTTTTTTTTCTATCAGAAATTAACTTATAAAAAGATTAGTAAGATAAGAGACCCCTCATATTATTTTACTTTGGGGGAAGGGCGTGAAAATCAAATCCCCAGTACTGCGGTAATTAAGGCTACCAAACAGGACTGGAAGATTTGCTAGAGAGAGGCAGGGGAAAAACAAACAAACAAAGAAAAAAAAACCACAAAAAAACCCCAACTCCCCACCCTGATTGCTCTTAGTACAGATGTCAGTATCTCAGTCAGGTTTTCATGTACCCCTATGAGATATTTTAAAAACTTAAGGACTGAAAAAGCAGAAACCTTTTATCTGGAACACAGCCTCTTTCTTCAGAACACCCAAACTCTGACGCACAGTTTCTTTCCTCTTTCAGTACCACACAATTCTCACAGAATCGTTTCTCAGCAAGCACACAAAACAGAAGGCTACACATGCTCTTAGGAAGAGCAAATAAACGGAGGGGAGTACACTTCACATAGGCACAATGTGCTCCAGAACAGACCTTATTTTATTTTGAGTGTTTCTGCTGAAGTACTTCCTATCAAAACTAGAGAAGGAGAGCTGGCACGTTCTTCACGTTCACTTGAAAGTCCGTACTACAAGTACCTGGGGAAAAACGCAGACACACGTGGCAGACGTACCTTGTCCTTGCAGGCCACTCAGGATCCTTTCCGCCCATCTTGTACCTCCAGGGCAGAAGAAAGGGTGACTGTGGTGAAAAGGTACCAGTTGACATTCTGCTGAGAGAGGAAAAAAAACAACCAACCTTTAGCACAAAGCAGGCTAGGAATCAAAAGCTTTCTATTTTGGCGGAGGTTTGCAAAGACTACAACCGAGTGGAGGAAAAACCATTTTGCATTGTCTTTGGTACAGTTGTTGAGACAGGCCACTAGAGATTTTGTTTTTCATAGAAAACCAGGCGCTTTTTGCCTTTCTTTTTTTCTTCTGACTCATTGGCAGCTTCAGTCTCACTGGAACTCCATTCCCTAGATCAACACAGATAACTACACACATTTCCTCAAGCCTACATAGAGCCAGGGTTTCCTCACCCTAAACATCCCAAGTCGAATATTTTCCTTAAAGAGTACAGCGACCAACCTGCCCTCGTCAACTGTCTCCTTACAGAAAAGGAATGATTTTTTTTCCAGGCTGCTCCTCCAAGCCATCAAGAACCTTTAAAGCTGCAGTTGGGCCACCCAACTTGCTTAGGGTCCCTCCCGGCTCTTGACCCTCCTCAGATTCCACCGGGCGCGCACTCCGTTCTGTCTTCCAACAGCAAAAATGCGGCGTGCTCTCAGACCCAGAGCACATCCCTACGGACGCCCACGCATGCCTCGCCGTTTTGACGATGAGCCACCGAGCCGCCCCGTGAGCACGGCTGTGGGCACCAGACCGGTCTCACCTGCGCGCATTTCAGCAAACGCAGTTTCCAAAGCTTTCAACTGAAAACTGCATCTTGACGCTGCACTGCAGCGGAGGCGATCCCTATCCAGGATGCCACGAAAACACAGGAATGCAAACGGCAAAGCCACAGCAGCGACAGCTTCAAAAACATTTAGACCAGGAACAAGGGAGAAAAATAAAACCAGTTGAGCGCACACAGGAAAGCGGCGAATGGGGAAGAGGGTCGCATCCCCAGCCCTTACAGAAAACATTCCGTTCTCCTTCTACTCCTAAACCCACCCGTTAGGTCCCGAAGTTGCAGCACGACTGCGGCAACAGTGACAGCAGGGAACAGCAGCCCTGCCCCTGGACAGGCTATCAACCGATGCTATTTAGGCAGCAGGGAACACAAACAGAGGGGCATCTTTTGCCATACACGACTCCAAATTTCCTCACACTTTAAGCTTACCAAAAATGGCCACGGGGAACATACTGCCAAAAACGACGTTTGGCAATACAACTTTGGCAGTTTTCACACACACACACACACACACACACACACATATCTTTGGAAGCTTGCTATCTGCTTCCCCTTCTTCTTGTTCTTCCTTCAGAAGCTCTACTTGCAGCCAAGTTATTCAATACTCAAGCACTTCCCTTCCTGCTATCACCAGCACATTTACACAGGCAAGTAACTTCATCGTCCTCTGGGTCATATTGCAAGAGCAATTACAGACCTGACAGAGGAGCAAAGGAAAAGGAAAGCAAAGGTCAGATATCAAAAGAGCTCTGCGGGCTGCCACCAGGCAGCCCTGCGCTCTTCCCCCCCGCCCAAAACCACACACACCCCCATAAATGATACCCCCACCCCCATAAACCACAGCACCACCACTATCCCAACACCACACCACCCCCCTCCCACACTCCTCACCCAAACACCCACACACCCCACCCACAAAAACCATACACACAAAAAAACCCGCACACCACTACCCTGTACCTTTTTCCCCACCTCCCTTCACAGCTCATCCCCGTCTCAGCAGATTGTCCTGCCAGAGGATGAAGTGGAGAATATCCGTATACGCATGACATTTGGCCGTGCGGGTACATGTTCAGAAATACTCCAGATCTGTAAGACAGGCAAGTGTTGTTTCTGTGGTTTCAATCATCAGAACTCAATTCTAAGAACTTCCACGTTTGTGAGGAAACGAACTTACTTTTAAATGTAGGGTCTGTACGCTACAGTCCTCTGGCGCAGGGGGAGGCGTTACAGATTGAAAAAAAAAAAAAAAAAAGGCCTGATTTGGAGCTCCCAATCATGACGGAGCAGTGGGGACAGTAACAAAACCAAAGACAAACAGCAGCAATGTTAAGTGAAATCCAGCTTTAATTCTGATCACATCTTTAAGAGACTCTCCAAGTCTACACCTCAGTCCTATGAAGGACTAGTCCTTTTTTGGAAGGACAAGCTTTTTTTATGTAAAAGTCCTAGACTGAGGATTCCACAGAACAGAATGTGGACTGAACCACAGGACAAGCAGTCATCAATGCTCTAATGAAAAAACCAAATCGATTATAAACCACTTTTAAACATCACTTTCCATCCTGTTTCTTTGGTTACATTTCTACTGGCGTCTAGGTGCTCAGAAGTTCACTGTCCTGACACCACAGGTTACTGACAATGTACGTGGACATCTAAAAATAAAAGGCCATCTCCATCTCGCCCATAAAATTAGGGTGAAACAACAGAAAAGAAACACTAAAGAAGGCAACAGGCAGCTCTGCACTTATCACAGAGGAAAGCCTGTTCCTCCACCCGGAATGAAAACATTCCCAGCTCCCAAGGGACCTCCCGGGGAACGAGCCGTGCTCTGTTAACGGCGCTTTGTCACCAGCTTCTCTGCCCCGGCAGCAGGCGGGCCGTTTCCCAGGCTTGGGTGCGGAGGGGCGGCGGGGCCCCTCCACTCGCCCCGGTCCCTCCGCGCTCCCCCAGCCCCACACGGGCCATCGCCCGAGCACCGACGGCAGCCGCCTGCGCGGGATTTCCCTCGGGGGACGCGGAACGTGACGCCGGGAAGAGGCGGCGGAACAGGAACCGCCTGGTCAGGTCGCCCGGCCAGCGGCGAGAAGACCAGGCAGGGTTCTGCCCGAGGGGCCGGGCGGGGCTAGGCCGGGCAACCGGAAGCTCCGGCCGGCCGGTTTCTCTCCCTTTTGCCCAGCACCGAGCAGACTCCGCCGCCCCGCCCCGGACACCGGCGAGCACCGCCCGCCCGCTCCGGCGCACCGGCAGAGCCGCCCGGCAGCGCCGCGCCCCGGGACCCCCGCTCGGCTTCCGACCCTGCAGGGACACCGCCCCCCCCCCAGTACGGCTTCCCCCCGCCCGGCTCCGGGCAGCCCCCGCCGCTCCTTCCCACACGGCGCGGCTCCACCCGCACCCCCCCGCTCCGCGCCCCCGACACGGATCCCGCCGGCCTGGCCGCCCGCCTCACGGCTTTACCCGGGACCCGCCGGTCAATCGCCCGGTCCTCACTCACCCGCTCCCTCGGCGGAGCCCGAGCCAGAAGAGCCGCAGCCACAGCCCCGCAACGCTCGGCGACCGCAACGCTCCTGCCGCGACCCTCACTGCCGGGCAGGGCACCGGAAAGTGCAGGAAGCAGGCAGTCACGCGCCTCGGGGGGGTGGGGAGGGGGGGAGAAAGGCGGAAGTGACGGTACCGGCGGGGCAAGGGATTGAAGGAAGATGCGCCCACCAGGGCGGGGGGATGCGGCAAAGCACGCTCCCAGCCGGTCGGCGGGAGCAGGGAAGACACACCCCGGGGCGGGCGGGAGCACCGCGGGACAGCGCCAAAGCACGCGCACCAGGGGCGGGGGCGGGACTGCGGGACGGCACCTTCGGGCGGCCGGCGAGCGGGAGACTCGGCTCTGAAGGGGTTGACTCGCTCGCCTCACCGGTGGCCTCGGCCCTCCCCGGGCGCGCCACTATGCTGCTGCCGGGCACGCGCTTGCCCCGCCCACCAACGACGTGCCGGAGGGGCCGGAGCCGGCGTGCGAACGCCGGGCTGCAGGACCGCGCTTCGGGCACGGGGCGAGGAGCGGCACGGCAGCGCCGGCACCGCGCCCGCGGAGCGGCAGCGGGGCTGCCTTACCGGGAGGCAGCAGCCAGCGCCAGGCAGCCCCCGCCAGGCAGCCCCCGCAGGCACCGCGGTCTCGCATGGCGGCTGCGGGCGAACGGCAGCGTGGAAATAGCGAGTGCGGGCGGGGCTGCAGTACTGGCCTTTGGTCACCGGATGGCAGCAGAGAGCACGGCTTGGCGCGCCCAGCGCGCATGCGAGGCTCTCTGACTGCAGTACCGAATTTCCCTCACAGGGTGGCAGCAGAGAGCACGGCGACACGCCGCCAGGGCGTATGCGCCTGTCTCAGGCTGCAGTACCGAATTTCAATCAGATGGTGGCAGCAGAGAGCACTGCAACGCGCGCCCACTGCGCATGCGCTTCTGGCCTGCAGTACCGCATTTCGGTCAAACGGTGGCAACAGAGAGCACGGCAACGCGCCGCCAGGGCGCATGCACGTCTTCCATGGTGCAGTACCGAATTTTCGTCACAGGGTGGTAGCAGAGAGCGCGGTAACGCGCGATCAAGGCACATGCGCGGCTCCCCGATTGTAGTACACAATCTTAGCCACACGGTGGCAGCAGAGAGCTCGGATTGGCGCGATCACGCCTCATGTACGTCTACTAGGCTGCAGTACCGATCTCTGGTCACCGGGTGGTAGCAGAGAGCGCCGCCAAGATTCGCCGCGCGGCATGCGCGGGTTCGGGGCTGCAGTACCAAATTTTGGTCACCCGGCGGCAGCAGTGAGCGAGGCAACGCGCCGCGAATGCCCCTGCGCGGCTCCCGGGCTGCAGTACAGAGCTTTGGTCACCGTGTGGCAGCAGCAAAGAGAATTTATAAAGGAGGTCAGTAAATGCAAAATACAATCAAAAAATAAAGACAGGGAACAGGATAAAAGTAGACAAAAAATTTTAAAAGCTACAGGTGGCCTCGGCCACAGGCTTCTTTAAAAGAAACACAGAAAAAAAAATCAAAATATAGGGACAGGGAGATGGATAGAAGGGAACCAAGAAAGAAAATTTTTAAAGTAACAGTGTACAGGACAGAGGGAGGAATCAAAAAAGCAGAACAGTACACCAGAGAGAAGGAAACATATGTAGAGAAATTGAAAGGCAACAGGGTACAAGAAATACAGAAAGCATTAAGAAAGAGGGAGAGGGAGCCTGAAAATGGGACACTGTGAATAAGAGAAAGATGGGGAGCAGGACAACTGTGTAGAGAGAGGAGAGCTGAGAGTTTGCACACAAAAAAAAAACCCAAACAACAGAGACAGAGAGACAGAGGAAAAAATTCAAAGACACAGAGGCAGAAGGGACCGGCAAGACAAATACAAGACAAGAGAAGGGGAAAAATTCTAAAGTAATAGGGGAAAAGAAACATAGGCAAGAAATAAAACATAGAAACAGGGAGCCAGATGGAAGTAGATGAAGAATATTTCAAAAAGCAATGGGGTACAAGAAACATAGGCAAGAACTAACACATATGGACAGGGAGACAGAAATTGAGGAAGAAAAACTGAAGAAGTGATCGGGTACGGGACACAGAGGGAAGAATTAAGAACTAGAGACAGGGAGATGGACAGAGGGAAACACAGAAGGAAAATTTTGAAACATAGGCAAGAATTTAAAGAATAGTGATGGAGAAATAGAAAGAATTTCAAAAGTGATGGAGTACAAGAAACATAAGCAAGAATGAAAAAATAGGAACAGGGAGCCCGATAGAAGCAAACTGCGGTGGGTTGACTTTGGCTAGCTGCCGAGTGCCCAGCAAGTGGCTCTATCGCTCCCCTTCCTCAAGCAGACAGGGGGAGAAAATGCAACAAAAAAGCTAGTGGACTGAGATGAGGACAATGAGATCGCTCACCAACTACTGCCACAGACAAAACAGACTCAACTCAGGGAAATCAATTTATTGTCAAAATATTTATTGTTATAAAAATAAATTAGATATCAAAATCAGAGTAGGATAATGAGGAAGAACAAATCTAAAAACAACTTCCCTGCACCCCACTCTTTTCCTGGGCTCATCTTCACTCCTGCCTTCCCTACCTCCTCCCCCTGAGCAACAAAGGGGCATGGGGGTTGCGGTTAGCCCATCACGTTGTTTCTGCCGCTCCTTCCTCCTCAAGCTCTTCTTCTGCTCCAGTGCAGGCTCCCTCCCAAGGGGGCTGCAGGTGCTGACAGCAGCCTGCTGCAGCGCAGGCTCTCCACGGGGTCACAGCTCCCTTCAGGCACATGCGCCTGCTCTGGCATGGGGTCCTCCGCAGGCTGCAGGTGCATGTCTCCTCCACCATGGACCTCTATGGGACAATCATGGTCATCACCACAGGCTGCAGGTGAACCTCTGCTCCTCTCCCTCCTTTGCTGACCTTGGTCAGCACAGGGCTGTTTCGCACTCACACTGTCTCTATCGCAGCTTCTGCACAGCAATTTTTACCCCTTCTTAAGCACCCATCACAGAAGCGCTACCGGCAGCTGACAGCCACCTCACCTTCTCCTACCTCCCGTCATCTCACAGGCTCTGGGTGCTGCTAGAGGCCCACAAAACAAGCAAAGCCCTGGTGCTAATAAACTACAAGGGGCCTGCCGCAAGCAGCAATGGTTCTATGGACAACATGGTGCTCTGCAGGCAACCCAGAAAGGTGAAGCTCTTGCCTCGGACAGACGCCTTTGCTTCTCTCCATGACCAAAGGCCAATGCCCGCACACCTAACCAGCTCCAGAGCTGCCGCCACCAGCAGCACCAACAGAACACCCACACCACAGCAGCCCCAGAGCAGAATGAGCTCCCTGAGCACAGCCCGGGGCTCATATGCCCACCGCTCTTCCCGCAATCCCCCAGGAAAGGAGTGGGGTCAACCACTACACCTAAAGGCAGCCGGAGGAGCAGCGCTTTTCTCATCCACCTTCAGTTTGCGGGGTGCAAAGCACCAAAGAGAAAGCGACCCACACTGGAAATGACCCTACCTGCTCTTTTGCTGCAACTACATCTATTGCATCAGCAATGTGACTGGGTACAGAATTCAACCGAATTTTTCTGGGGTGTAAATAGGAATAGACAGATGTTCGTATGAAGTAGTGTGGGAAAGTAGCTTCCTAAATGCAGTAACAATGTTGTTATCAAAAGTTGTGTGCTTTAGTTTCCTACTAAAAAAAAGAAAAAAAAAAAGCCAATATGGGATTATGCTTTTTTCCTAGCAAGACCACACAGGCTACCTTAACAGAACCAGCTGTAAGTGGCTTCTAGTCCAACCTGCCCCTGGCCGAGGCTGAGCCAGTCCGTGATGGTGGAAGCGCACCGCAGCACCACATGGCAGCTCCTGGCATGCCTCGGGAACAAACGTGGCGGCACAGCAGCCCTGTGCTCGGGGACCAAAGCTCCCACCATGCCACAAGAGGCACTTTCCCAGTCTCTGAGCCTGCAGGGACACCATTTCCCCCCGCGACACCGCTGCACCCAGAAACCCCGCTGAGCCCTGAGCACAGCCCCATGCTCCCCAGTGCAGCTCTGGGCAGACCCCGCCACCCTCCTCGGGGCTTTCCCTGCGACTGCTGGTCGATCACCCGGTACCTGCTCACCTTCTCCCTTGGTGCAGCCACCGCCCGGTGACACTTGGCGACTGCTCCGCTCCTCCTGTGGGTCACACTGGCCCCTCCATGGGGCAGGGCAGCAGCCCCTACACCAGCAGCCACCCCTTCCTGGGGAGGGGCTGTCACCATCAGCCTCACTGCTCCCACCAGGGGCTCCTCCAGCCCCAGCCCACACCTGGAGCCCTGCAGGAGCAGGGGGACATTGCCAGACCCCCCCAGTGTGTCACCTCCTCCCCTGGGCTCCCTCACAGCCCCTCACCTGCTGCAAAGGGACTGCAAACACAGCCAGGAGGGCAAAGGAGACAGCGAGTGTGTGTTTAGTCACGCATGTAACAAGTCCCGGGAGCGAGTCTGCCCTGGGGCTCGGGGCCTGCCCCTGGGATATGTCAGCAGTTGTTCCCAGAGCCATGCTCGTCGGCCTGGCAGGGAACAGATAGTTGGTCTGTCAGCTCCTGCAGCAATGGGCTGCTGGGCAGAGGTTGAGGCCACCTGTGTTGGTTTTGGCTGCGATAGAGTTAATTTTCTTCATAGTATTTTGGATATGTGCTGAAAACAGTGTTGATAATGCAGAAATGTTTTTGTCACTGCTAAGCAGTGCTTACACACAGCCAAGGCCTTTTCTGCTTTTCACACCACCCCATCAGTAAGCAGGCTGGGGGTGCACAAGAAACTGGGAGGGGACACAGCTGGGACAGCTGACCCCAACCAACCAACGAGATACTCCATACCATACAACATCGTGCTCAGCACATAAAGCTGGGGGAAGAAGGAAGGGGGGAATGTTCAGAGTGATGCCATTTGTCTTCCCACATAACGGTTACGCTCTCCAGGAGATGGCTGCACACCTGCCTGCCAAAGGGAAGTAGCGAATGAATTCCTTGGTTTGCTTTGCTTGTGGATGTGGCTTTTGCTTTACGTATTAAACTGTCTTCATCTCAACCCATGAGTTTTCTCCTTTTTAATCTTCTCCACAACACCACCAAAAACGAGGAGCAGGCTGCAGGACACTAGAAGAGATGAGAAAAATGGCAGGCAGCTGCTGGACAGGGGGTGTAGTGAGAAAGCATGAGGCAGGGAACAGGACAGTGAAAGAAGGACAAGGACACTTAGCCTGACAGAGACAGGGAAAGAAGCAGCAGGGAGAGAGGAAGGGAGGCAGCAGGGAGAGGGAGAAGAAAGCAGGACAGAGACCAACAAAGAAGGATGGGGAGCAGAATGGAGATGCAGAAAAAAACTGGGACAGGCAGCAGGACTGAGAGGGAGGAAAGAAGAGCAGGACAGAGAGAGATGGAGAAAGACGAAAGACCAACAAAGAACAGGGCAGAGAGGGAGGATGAAACAACAGGGGCAGGGAACCTGGACAGTGAAAAATAGAAGGGGGGTGGGGAACAATACAAAACAAACCACAGAGCTACACGCTACAGGGCAGAGAGGGAAGAATTAAGAAACAGGGACAGGGAGCCAGAAAAAAAGAGCGCTGGAGAGTAAAAAGAATAGCAATGTGTACTGAAAGAAGAGGAGAGGGAATTCTAAATTAGGGTCATTGGGGAGCCAGAGACAGTGAGATGGAGAAAGGACAAAAGCAACAGGCTACAGGGCAGAGAGGAGGAACAGGGACAGAGACCTGGCCAGAGAGAGATGGGGAAAGGCAAAAGATTGCATGGGCAACAGGGAGGAATTCAAAAACCAGGGACAGGGAGCCAGACAGAGAGGCAGAAATAAAATGGAGTAAAGCAACAGGCCACAGAGGGAGGAACTGATAAATAGGGACAGGAGACCGGACAGAGCATGGTGGACAATGGAAAAAACCAGCAGCAGGCTACAGGGAAGAGGGAGGAATTAACAAACAGGGACTGGGAGCTGGACACAGACAGGAAGAAAGAATTAAAAAAAAAAAAAAAAAGGTGATGGGCTACAAGACATCCCCTACAAGACAGGGAGGAAATACAAAATAGCAGCAGAGAGTGGGACAGAGAGAGATGGATAGACAGGGCATTGGACAGAGACAGAAAGAAAGAAAAAAAAACTGTGGCAGGCTACTGGGCAGAGAAGAGTTTAAAAATGGGGACAGCGAGCAGAGTGTGAGGGAGAAAGCAAAGAAATGACAGCCAACACATCAGGAAGTGTCATGCCAACAGAGAGGAAGGAATTAAGAAAGAGGAACAGCGAGACACACAAACTGAGATGTGGAAAGAAAAACACAGCAACAGGCTAAGGGGCACAGAGGGAAAACTTAGAAAAACAGGGACAGGGAACAAGACCAAATGAGATGGAGAAAGGAAAAAAATCCTGTCAGGTGACAGGACAGAGAGGGAGGAATTCAAAATGAGGGGCAGGATAGAGATGGATGGAGAAAGAAACAGTCACGATGTGCTACAGAGCGGAGAAGGAAGAAACTGAACAACAGGGACGGGGAGCTGGACAGAGAGAGCCAGGGACTGAAAAAATATTGATGGGTGACAGGACCGAGAGGGAGGAATGCAAAAATAGTGGATGAGGGCCAGACAGAGAGAGATAGGGGGGGAAAAGTAGCCATGGGCTGCAGGACAGCGAGAGGGAGGACCTAAAAGACAGGGACATGGAACTGCTCAGAGCGAGATGGAGAAAGGAAGTACGGGGGGGGAACCACAACATGGTGGGAAATAGAAGGGGCCAGGGGAGGAACTGGGACACACAAGAGGGGCAACAGGGCCCTGAGGGCCAGGACTCACCACAGCTTTCATTCTTGGTGCTGCCAGGACAATTTGCCAGTTCAGACGCTTCTTTCTGCTTCTCTCCTCCCTTCCTCTTCTGTAGCTAGTCACTTGGCTGTTCTCCACCTAAGAGAACACGTGGGTGTCTCACAGCTCTTACGAGATGAGGCTTTCCAGACACGCTGCCTCACTCACTCGTGCACTACACTGCCGTACACGCTGCTGCTGACATACAGACCCTGCGGTGCACGTTGGCAGCCTGGCCTGCTGTGGACTACTAAGCGCGATCCTTCCTCACCCGGAGGTGGGCTCGCTCCTGCCTGTGCTGGGAGGCAGCTGCCGGCCGGATGGCCTTCGATTGCTGCTTCTTTACCTTTCTCTGGCCTCTCCAGCTTCAGCCGCAGCAGCTCCTGTCCACTGTCCGCAGCCAGTAAGTGCTCCACCCATCCCTTTTTGCCCCCACACCATGAGGAGAGCAAGGCCAGGGAGAGACAACCCAGGCAAGCCCGAAGCAGGTGCAGCCAAGAGCATCCCCAGGCGAAGAACGGACAACCACGTCCTCAGCATGGCCTCTGGGAGAGGGAAAGAAGCAGCAGCAACTATTAGGACCACAGATCATCCACAGCTGAATCCCTTCCTTCCACAGTGGCTTCCAGAGCGACCACCTTTTCCCCACACTGCAGCTAATGGCACCCGCGTTCAGGCAGAACCAAGCACATCCTGCCTTACTCCACCCTGCAAGGGCGTTTTAGACATCCTCTCAAACTGTCCCTCCAAACCACCCAACTACTGAACCCTGTCCCAACACAACCACTGAGCCCTAAAAGCCCTGGTAAGTGCAAAATTGCCCACTCCTCTTCTTCACAAGCACTGCAGCTGGAGTAAAGTAGCAGACACTTGGATGGCCTTGAGGCCTGAGGCAAGTTTCTCATGCTTGTGGTAGCTAAGGGGCCTGGACGTGACAGTAGCAACTCCAGAATCGCAGAACAGTTGAGGTGGGAAGGGATCTCTTGTAGGTCATCTGGTCCAACCCCTCCCTGCTCAAGCAGGGCCACCTCCAGCCAGCTGCCCAGGACTATGTTCAGATGACTTCTGAGTATCCCCAGGTGGGAGACTCCATAACCTCTCTGGGCAACCTGTGCCTGTGCTTTGTCACCCACATAGTGTAAAGTGTTTCCTGATGTTCAGAGGGAACCTCTTTTGCTTCAGTTTGTGCCCACTGCCTCTTGTCCTGTCACTGGGCACCACTGAAAACAGCCTGGCTCATCTTCTTCACACCCTCCCTTCAGGTATTTATACACATCAGTAAGATATGCCCCTGCCCCCCCGAGCTGCCTTCTCTCCAGGCTGAACAGTTCCAGCTCTCTCAGACTTCTCTCATGTAAGAGATGCCCCAGGCCCTTCATCACCTCAGTGGCCCTTCACTGGACTCTCTCCAGTATGTCTGTGCCTCTCTTGTACTGGGGAGCCCAAAAGACGTCCTGTGCTACAGAAAACAGCACAGATACCCTTCCCACCTAAAATTTCCAGATTCCCTGACACAGGGAAGAAGCCCCAGATAACCTGAGTAAGCAAATGGCCCCCACAGAACCGAGGAATGCACCAGAGATGCCAGCATAACCTCAAAGTCCCTCGAAAAGCCAGCAAGACATAAAAATAGAGCTCCGCATGCCCCATGATAGCTCTGGGAACACTTAGGAAAATCCCCAGAAGCAACGTGTGCAGCCCTAGAGAACCCCCAAGGAGACATAGCGTCAAGAGGCCCACCTCCCAGCATCTACAGTGCTAGGAACACATCACTCTCCTACAGTAGATCACAGTAGTGGCACTGAGGAGCTTTTGTGCTTATCCTAAATGAGCCAGAGCACGACATTCTCAATTAGACCTAACAGGGTTATCTGGTATCAATTAAACATGTCCATCCTGAGATGTGCTGTACTAAAAAAAAAATAAAACCAAACAAAACCTCCATACACAACTGTCTATCTCTGCTATCAAAGTTGTTTGAAGTGATCACTTCCATACAGCAGTATAATCAATATGCAGATTTCCAAGGCACCTCAAATTTCTCAGTGATCTTCATTAACAACTCGTAGTTCCGAAGAGAAAGGATAATAGTATGAACTGTGCTGCAGGAGCAAGTGTGTGCCTACTTTGTGTTGCAGCATTAGAACACATGATCGGGGCAGCATCAACAAGCTATTTCCACAGTGATTCCATTCAAAGTTTCTTCACCTTTTTTGCTTTTTGCACTCCATGCCAACATTGCATTAAAGTATGGGATTGCAAACTTTGCCATTCCAGGGAATGCGCTAAGAAATCTATCAACAAATCTAGTTTCTGCTTAAGCCTGTTGCAACAGAACTGCTGCAGTTGCCTCAGCTTTGGGAGAACTTTTATGCTAAACTTTAAAACATCAAGAGAAGTCTAAAAAAAATACACAACTGCACAATAACTTTAAAGCAAAAGAAGAAAGTCAAGCGATTCTGGAAGAAAGCGAAGTAATTTAGTTTCTACTTTGTTCCTTTTACACAAATTAAGAACTGAGATTCTTAAATACTTAAAGCATGAAAATAGAAGTGAACTATTATCAATGAACAAAGACATTTTTTACAATCTTTTAATAGAAAGTACTTAAATTATATTTTTAAAACAATGCTGAGAACACTGTTAACTCAGCGGTAAATTTGCAGTCTGACAAGTATCTAGCGGTATTTCTTGTGGGTTTTTTTTTTTTTGCGTTGTAAGAAACTCAGAGAAAAACTTTCTTCCATTACAGAAAAACAGCAGACAGTTAAACTCATCAGCCAAGGATTTTCAAATTACCTGTATGCTGCACAGTGGACAAATACTCAACCATCTACACCCGCCCCGTTGTCATCTGTTCCCCCCCATCCCCTCTCCCCGATCTCTCTAATGTCTCAGTGCTCTGGATTAAATGATGACCAACTGAATTGATTCTGTCGTCTTGGTAACACTAAGTCCAATGACAGATCTCTTTGTTCTTTTTCTGAATCCACCAGCTGATAGCCAAGCATGTTTATAGCACCTTTGCAAACTTCCTGTATTTTCTTAATTTTCTGGAAGGAAAGAACATTTCTCCAGGCCTGTGACACACTAACTGCATCTCGAGATGTGATTTTGAAGGCTTCCTTTTTTTTTCCTGATCCCTGTCCATGTGTGATATTATAGATCCAGCTTTTGAGCATGGGGGTCAAACTAAGATCTGCAAATTTATACATTTCTGAGATTTCTGATAATGGATCTCTGACCAGATCTTCAAAACGGATCATTAAATAGCGATCTTTAAGGAAATTAGGTGGTTTTAGAGTGGCAGTTTCATAAATCTGAACGTGACTTCTACAAATCTCTTGCATTACTTTGTATTTGGTGTCTTCCACTTTAGTGCCATTGGTACTCAAAACAATTCCATTGTCACGGGCTAATGCTTTGACCGATTGTTCCCGTGACTTGACGACTGCCCTGGGGTCACGGACCAAATGAATAATTTTGAGATTCAGGGATGGATCAGTAAGAAGCGGGTAGAGGACCTTCAAGTCAAAGAATCGAACCTCCTTGATGACAACATGGCTGTAAGTTTTACAGGCCTCCTCCACCTTGCTGAATGGGTACCGTCCACAAAGAGTCTTGCATGCCATTTCACTGGTTATGTCAGTACGTTGAAAGGAGTCACAAGCAGGAGCTGAACACAGAGCCCGACTCACTGCCCACTGGAAAAGATCAGATAAGTTTCTTTTCCAAGGCATGTAAGCATCAAACACAGACATGTCACACAGAAAGACCGACCTGACTAGGTCCCGCACAGCCATGTGCAAGACCTTGGCACTGTTCTGGTACATCGTAACCCACACGTGCCACGCAGGCTCCATCAGGTAGAAGACGCTGGGGTGCTGGCTGAAAAGTTGACCGACAAAAGAAGATCCTGACCGCCAGGAGGATAGAATGAGGATGTGGACTTGAGATGGTTTCTCCTCAGACTGAGGCACAAAGCTACTGTACCGGGCATACATGAAGAGTAAGAATCCAGTCTGAACCGTAACAAAAAGTATAACGATTGTGCTAGGAATCCGAATCCTTGCCATTCTCACTGACGAAAAGCAATAAAAAAAGCTGAAAAAGAGAAGGAAAATGCTGGTGAACCATTGCTCCTCTGGCACAATAAATACTACACAACACAAACTCCTGCATTAGTAAAACCTTTCTTCAAATATGCATATGTGTATTTGGCACTATTTGCTTCCTTAATCAGTGATACTGGGAGATGATCATCTGCAGGTGACCGGTGTTAGAAACTTAAAGAAAGTAATGTGTGACAGCAAGATCACAGCAGAAATAAGTTTGAAGCAAATCTTTGACACCAAAGGAAACCTTGGGTTGATATAGCTCAACTGTTGGAGGAAAAAAAAAAAAAAAAAAAAAAAAAAATATCTATACAAAATACACAAAGCCCTCAACTTTAATTCTGGTAAATACTGCTGAGGGGAAAAAACCTTTCTGAATTGCTCCATTGCATTTCCATTTCAGTCTAACATTACAAGGGCTTCTATCCCTTAAAATTAATAGTTGGGAACATTAGTAACATCACCTTACCTAATGTGAGCGCTGCACACTGCAGTGATGGTAGGGCACTACACCGATTGATGCCTTGTGCACAATCCTCTGCTTTCCAAACTGCAGGAGACGGGTGAAAACTCACAACTTGAAGCCGCACTTGGCCACAGATGTTAAAATTAAAAAGCAGCTGATGTGCGTGCGTCTTTGGGCTGGAACACACATACCCCACAACTGAATACCCTGAGTTTGCATTTATGGAATTATCTGTTTGTGAGTCTGCACGTAACCCCTGGAAAATTTTAGGCATGTCAACCCCAAATGGACTGCTGTTCTACTCTGAAGTCAAAGTTAAAGCCATACGCACTCCTCACATCTTTTACTAGAGGTTTTTGGGACCTACCCCTTTGTGCTCTCACTTTTGCAGATTCCACTTGTAAGCAATCAGTACATGTTAGCAGGCATGGTATTAGGAAAATGAGAATCCTTGTGTATGAAGATCATCTCGAGAGTTTTACATATAAGCATTTGCTATCTTGCTGCATTTAGACAACTTTTTTCTTGTTACAGTGAAAGGTACATATATCAACACACTTTGGAAAGTAAACCATGCAGGCTAGCAAATATAGCTACATACTCATCTGACATAATAAACGCATTAAGGTCTTAGTGCTAGCCCAATGAAACATGAAAAAGACTATTAATTAGTACCAAAAGCTGAAATGAATGGTTGAATGAAAGAGATAGTAGAAATGGGTAGCTGCAGCTCCTTCCACTGCCTAATGTCTCCTCACGATATAAAGAAATGTATTCTATCTTAAATGAACACAATTTTGCTACTAAACTTTTGTTTGCAAGCCAAGAAAAACATCAGAAATATGAGCTGAGTAGGAAAAAGGAATCAATAATAGCATCTAACTTTGGTATCACACAGTATCTTGTAAGGAGAGTAAGGCAAATGAGTAAGGTACTAACTTGCTTGTGCAAGTTTTTCTCCTGAAGTACCATCTCTCACTTGTAAGATATAGAATCATAGAACCATTTAGGTTAGAAAGACCTTTAAGATAATTGAGTCCAACTGTTAAACTAGCACTACCCAGACACTAAACCATGTCCTTAAGTGCGACATCTACATGTCTTTTAAATATCTCCAGGGAAGGTGACTCCACCGCTTCCCTGGGCAGCCTGTTCCAACGCTTGACAACCCTTTTGGTGAAGAAATTTTTCCTAATGCCCAATCTAAATCTCCCCTGGCACAACTTGAGGCCATTTCCTCTTGTCCTATCACTTGTTACTTGGGAGAAGAGACCGACCCCCATCTCGCTACAACCTCCTTTCAGGTAGTTGTAGAGAACAAAGAGAGCAGTAAGTTCTACCCTGAGCCCCCTCCAGACTAAACCATCCCAGTTCCCTCAGCTACTCCTCATAGGACTTGTTCTCTAGACCCTTCACCAGCTTCGTTGCTCTTCTTTGGACACAAAGTTCAGTATACTCTTTACATCCACTCCCAGTTTATACCCATTGAGCTAAAAATGCCTTTTTAATGTTTTACTATGTTCCCTGCTTCATCATACAATCTGTTTCTGTAGCTTAGCAACAGCATCTATTTATCTCTAAAACTATAGTTATCACTGAGTTTTTAGCGCTTGCGCCACCCATTGAGGCAAGGCCCTTTTCTCCAGTGGTTCCACACTCTGTGCAAATATCCGTGACATATGACTGCAATAGCACCTCCTAGGATTAAAGTCATGGCCCCCTAAGCCTCTCTTGCATAGTCCCAATGCTTACCAGACACTCTGCCAAGCCGTTTCAGCCTGCTAGCCTGGAAGAAAGCTGTCCGCTTCAGCACAGCACAGACCAGGATCAGAGCTGGAAGAAGTCAGGGAACAAAAAGGCATGGGAGGGAAAGAGGGCGGGGGAGCCCCAGACCACAGTTGCCAACAGAACTCGGTTTCAGCCATGCACACAGGTCTTCAAATTAATCAGTATTATACCTTTTGGTCATCTACTGCGCACTCATATCACAAAATGATTTACATGGATTTTTTTCAGGTGGAGTCATGCTAGGCCTCTCCTACGATTGGTCTCTCCAAGTCCAGGGTCACTACTTGCGTTACAGAAGCACATAGCTAAGTGCCGGGCTTACAAAATACAAATGAACAATGAAAGGGATAAACCCACACAACTTCTGTAAAACAAAATAAGAAAAAGTCCCATATTTCTCATCAATGTTACAATTCTTTTGCTACTTCAAAATAGTGACTAAAGGACCCTGGTTTGTCTCAGAATCACAGAACTGTTGAGGTTGGCAGGCACCTCGTGTAGGTCATCTGGTCCAACCCCTCCCTGCTCAAGCAGGGCCACCTCCAGCCAGCTGCCTAGGACCATGTTCAGATGACTTCCGAGTATCCCCAGGTGGGAGACTCCATAACCTCTCTTGGCAACCTGTGCCTGTGCTTTGTCACCCACATAGTGTAAAGTGTTTCCTGATGTTCAGAGGGAACCTCTTTTGCTTCAGTTTGTGCCCACTGCCTCTTGTCCTGTCACTGGGAACCACTGACAGCCTGGCTCCACCTTCTTTACACTCTCCCTTCAGATATTTATTAACATTGGTAAGATCTCTCAGTATCAGCCACTCCTCCCAGTCTCCCATCATCAGCAAATTTGCTGCGGGTACACGCTTCCCCATCATCCAGATCGATAATGAAGATCTTGAAGAGGACCGGATCCTGTACTGATCCCTGGGGTACACAACTAGTTACCGGCCTTCAGCTAGACTTTGTTCCACTGACTACCACCCTGTGGGCCTGGCCTTCAGCTAGTTTTCAAGCCACCTCACTGTCTGCTCATCCAGCCCATACTTCGCCAGCCTCTCTATACAGTAACCTTTATCATTTTCACTTCAAGATGCCTTTTTTTTTTAATATATATATATATAGCAAAATGGGACAAAAAATATGTAGGTGTACTTCCATATTCCTGTCTGAGAAGATAGTAATAAAATAATAAATATAACAGACTTTTCATAAATACCCTTATTTTTCAGGGCCAGGTTCATAAACAGATTCAAAGCCACCAAAAGAGCATACCTTTTTACAAGACCCAGATGTCAATATATTCACTCAAATCGCTACTAATATATTGAGGGAAACAAGCATGGAAAAAGTAGGCCAGTCTCCCCTTTCTGCTCTGGCAATGGTGTCTGGACAGCAAACAACTATGCTGCCAATCTTTGGCAGCGGGATGGGGGGGGGGGGCAGGGTGTCTGTGGACCAAGTACACTGCGAGCTAGCTTTGGATTTTGCTACACAATTAATATGAAAGCTGTACTTTAAAGGGGACTGAAGAATGACAGGTGTAGTGTGGTCTATAAACTGATACCTTGGCACTGCACTAAACCATGAAATGTTAACTATGGAATTATTGGGCCGTTGGTGTAGCTCCAAAATCTCCCTACTGGGATCGCAACGAGTCCTGACTCTATATGGGACCAATGACTTTTTTTAGAGCGTCGCATTTTGTGTGCTAATTTGCCCACAATAATTCTTCAAGACAATATAGCAGAATACAGTAAGGTGCAAAAATCACACACAAGGGCAGTCAATGACTTCTGTAAAAGGAATACTGAAGCGACTATCACTCCTCCACCTGGAAGAGAGGCTCCTTGGACAGGGAAATCACAGCTGGCCCGGAGCGAGCAACTGCAAAAACACTCTCTCACAACTGCTCAAAACAGAGGAAATCGGAGAATTCAATTATGACCACTCATGACAAAACCTTTTTGTACACTGCATCATAAAAATGTGAAACTCTGCCTCAAAAATGCTGTGGCAGCAAGAGTATACAGGAGTTCAACAAATTATTATATCAACTGAAAGTAATTAATGGAAGAAGAGCTTCTCAAGGCCTGTTAAATGCAAAGATGACGCTACAGCCGGTGGCTTAGCAATTCCCTAAACTGTAGATGGCCCAAGGTACACCTGCCTGCATCTGGGAGGTATACTAGGAGAAATCACGCTTCCTCTATTATTTAACTTTTTCCCTAGCAAGCCGTCACTTGCCACTGTCAGGCACAAGAGCAGACAGATAAACTTTTGTTTTAACTCAGCATGGCCATTCTTCACAGATAAAATTTGCCCCATTCAAATACCGAATTTTCGCATATTATGGCGCCAGAAGCATCTACAAGTTTCTCTATGCTGTGAGGATTATCAGCAATCCATCAGCCTGTACTGATATTTTCCCCAAACAGAGGTGATGAAAGAATCCAAGCAGAAGTTGCTAGCTCAAGGAGTCTTCCTCAAATAGATTCTATGTCTGAAAGCCAAGCAGCCATAACCACCTCAAATCTTTTTCTTGTCTGCAAAATGTTAGCCATTTTCCGCACTGAGACTGCATTCTGCAGCTCCTCACAGTCTAACGCATTATGTAGCTTTTAGAGACCAAATGATGCTTTTTAAAGAATTAGTATGTTCCTACTCTCGCTATACAGAACCGCTGCTCCACTTTGATCAAGGTCACTCTGCAGAAATGTAAACGCTAATTGTTCTTTATACTTTATTGGTGAAGGGTGGGAGAGTGAGGAATAAAACCATGTAGATGCCAAACCAAAAGCCCGTTTTTTAAATTCACATCTGCCTTGATTGCCTCTTCGACCTCTCCTCGCTCTAATTCCCACCCAAGTACTGTTGCAGACAATACTGTGCCAACAAAAAAACAGCTAACATGAGTATTAGTCCATAATTTGTGTCTGAATTAGACTGCCCACCACAAGCACTGCAATTAATACGTAAAATTACCGTAGGTAAAGTATTTCCCTACTCTTCAGTATGATATAAACTGCAAGAAAAAGTGCAATACCAAAGGAAAGCACTAAGTAGATACCCGCTTTCAGTATTTAAGATTCACCTTCTATCCTTTGGGGAAAGTTGAGATGTTTCTAAGGAATATGCATGCACGGGGACACCACAAAGAAATAAGTAATTACACAACAAAATGCAGCATCTGTAAGAGTATTGTCTCAGGCAGTTTCAAGTGTATAAGGCCAAACAGACATCCAGTTCACTGCATTTTCTCTGTCAACAGTGCCTTTTATTTCTGCATTTATCACAATGGGGACGTGTAATTGTATTTGCATGTAAATACCCTTTTACCATTTGCAACTGCATTCTGCAGTTAGGGAGGTTTCAGCGCAGGTTAAGCTTACACTCCTTTAATATGCAACTTTATAACCCACCACGCTCTTACATTATTTTTGACAAATGTTAGCTGAGGCAGAAAGCAGCTCTTGAATACCCTAAAGAATCATCTTCTCATAAAGTTGCTGAATATATATGTACACACACGTACATGTATTTATAAACCTACTGAACAGATTAAGTGATATCATTACCTTAATCGTGAAGGACAGGACCCTGTGACACAGGCTGCTCCTCTGATCCTCTGCCTATCCCACCACAGGGTTCACCAGAGGGTGCTGTTAGGCACACTCACTCTTTCAGCACAGAAAGGCAATATGCCAAAACTTCATCAGTTACGAGGTGAAATCCTAGCCTGTGACTTGCTCTGCGTTGCCTCGCCTCTCTTTGTGCCATTGCCCTCCTCCTCCAGAGCCTGCAGCTCAGCAGCACTACCCGCCTACCCCAAGCTCCCCCCAGGAGAGCCAGAAAGGGCCTTCTTCCCACCTCCTCTCCTCCTCTTTTGCTTCACAGCAGTGCTTCTTTGTGGCTGCACCTGCCTGACCAGAGCAGGCCTGCTGACTAAAAACATGAGGGGAAAGGGAGAAGCACCAGAGGGGCCAGATGTCCTAGCATTATTGCCACTTCCACTGCCATGTCAGCGACAAAACCCTCGAGCAAGCACCTCCTCACTGACTCATGAAATCAGACCAGCCACAGGGAGCTGCAAGAGGCTGAAAAACAGGCCGTGAGGAACAACACATTGCAGCACAGAGCATCCAACACCTTTCGCATCTCTCAGCTGAGACATCCGAAGTATTGCAATACTTGGTGGTGTCACAATACGTGCTTTTGTACAGAATAAATACTGCTAAGCATAAATTATTTTAACAACGGTTACAATGTTATTCCTTTTCTGTGATGGCAGTATCGCTTCTTTTGTGATCAGGGAGAGCTCTGGCGAACAGCAGAATAATCAAAAGCATAATTCTAACAAATTCCTGAGGCAGAATCATCTCTCCACAAGCCAATGCAAGTGTTCTAAATGTGATCTGAAAAGCATCTGCACATATGGTTTAGCTGACAGTCCTGAATCAAGCTGTGTCACTGGGCTTGTCTGCTAACGGCTACTAATGGAAACAAGATCCTGGACTAGATGAACCCCGGGTCTGCCCCAGAATAACTACATATTATGCAAAGGAAATTAATTATACAAACTGGCCAACAGAGCAATGACTTTCTTCAGCGCTTAAACTGGCTCTGACAGAATGCTGAGCTGCAGGGCCACTAGCATGTGCCATTGCTTGCCAAGAGACTAGATACATTACAGAAAAGTTACCCAGTTTTACCAGACAGGGTGACAATACAATGAGCAGTAGTATTGATCCCAGAAAGCTTGTTTTCTGAACAGAGCACTTTTCAGACCCAGAATGGTAGAAAAGAAAGGAGGAGGAAAGAAATAAATTGTGCACTGGATGATCGTCTAGCTCTTGCTTTCAGGGACTTTTTGTTTGTCACGTAAGACAATGTTGGAATCGAGTAGTCAGATCTTTGCTGGTAGCACTGAAAGAAGCACAACTGCTCAGTAAACTTCCTTTCAGTACAGAATTCAATCTGGAGACATAGTAAATTAACAAAAAATAACTTCATTGCTTAAAAAAAAAAAAAAAAAGACCCTCCTATTACTCTGCTCGTTTTTCTTCTGTGATACTAAAAAGACTGTAGAAAGACAGAAAGAGAGTGCCTCACGTCAGAGCTGCAAAGAAACATGGGCTCTTTCTGAGCTTGAGACAAAAGGCTGGGATGAAAGACTCCCTCAGAAAAAACAGGTCTGGGTCTGTTGCAGGAAGACTGAAAAATCTGGCTGGAATAAAGCAAAACAACTGAGAGAAGAAATACAAGTACCTGGTCCCCTAAAAGGATGGAATTCCGAGCAACCAAATCTTAGCTGTCTTTGTCAAAGTCTTCCCCAGCCATTTTGTGTCTGAGAAAATTTCCAGCACACTTTCATTTAAAACAGTTTATGCAGCACTTTTAAAGCCAAAGTCATTACAAATTACACAGATATTACCTCAATTTCCACAAAATACAAAAATACACATTCAATTAATGTCCCAGATTGATCTCTTCCACCGAAAAGTGAATAGCTATATTATGTGCTCAACCTTTTGCTAGCCAAAAATGATTTTGCCCTGCATGCTTGTCATACACTAAACACTGACTTTTAGAGCAATCATATGAGCTGAATATAAGTATCATTCATGTACTTATAATTCACCAAAACCTCAGCACCTCAGTACTGACTATGAAAAGAATGATAATGGTAAATGTCATCATGCATTTTATAGAATTAATAAACGTTTGTGCACGGCATGACAAACAGAGTAAAGATCATCTGAAGGTCTACTATAACTTATGGAGAAGTTTACTCACTGTAAGACACCGCACCAACTGCAACCACCACCAGAACGGCTTCTATTAGCTAACACTAGAAACATAGTTTGCTGCTCAAAAAAGCAAAACACAGGAATGCAACAAAGCTGGCGCAAGAAAAATGCACAGCAATATTACTAGTTATTCTTGCTATAAATCACTCACCTGACAAAACGTCACGTTCCAGTGTTCTTCCACGGCTAGAAATGATACATCTTCACAAGGCAAAAGCTTACTGTATCACCAACAATATGCAGATCGGTCTTTGAATGGGGAAAGAAAAAGTTAGTTTGGAGGGTGCCTTCTATAACCACTGGTACTTCAAAAAGAGCTAAAGGTCTTTCCAATTACTGATCATTGCTAAATAGTTGAAAGAATTAATACGCCTGCTTAATTTTTTTACTACAGCAGTGAAACTGCAACAGAAATAATAAAAGCAGAATAAATGTACTGCAGACATTTTGAATTCTGACATTTTATTAGCATTTCAGCTGGTAGTGTTAATTTAGCTTTTGAAAACCGATTTCCTTTTATAATCTAGTGGAAATGAGATTGGAAGAGTCACTTCTATAATACAATGAAATATCAGAGATTTCATTATATGACCATAAAACTTATTTTTAAAAGAAGGTACTGGGTTGTTGGGGTTTTTTCTTTCTATTGTTTGGAGTTAGACAAAGCTGTCCAGCCCGAAGAAACGGTAGCGTCGAAGCACAGCCCTACAACACCTTTTTCTCCATGCAATACAACTGAAGATCACGAAGAGTTTTCGGCTACTAGAATTACTGGTGTTCAAGAAATGAGATCTGCTTAGCTGCAATTTTTGTTCGGAATTTTTACTACTTTGAAGGACGGCAAAACTGGGTTGACAAAGAGACGCCGGCAGCGACCGAAAGCCATCCGCTCACCTGAGATGCTGCCCGCCAGCCCCACAGCCCGAAGGCGCCGGGGCCGGTGTGCCCCGCCGAGCCCGCCGCTGCACCTAACAGCGACCAATTCTCCGGTCCAGTCTGCCGCCTTCACCTAGAAACAGCAGAAAAATGGGAAGGCATTTCCCGGAGTGACAGCGAAGCACCTGATTTCACCATCTAACTCGGCAAGCGAAACCACCACAACCCCAATCAGCCATGTTCTCTAGCCGGGGGGGTGGGGGGAGAAAAGACAAGAAAAAGGCTGATTTTCAACAGCTTTACCTCTGCCAACAAGCGACTACACCTCAAGCCACGCCCGGCCCCTCAAGCCACACCGGCACCGCGGCGCCCGCCGCACCGCGTGTTACCGCGACTTCACCAGCACGAGCGGGCCGGGTGGGACCGCTTAACGACACTCCCCGCGACATGGCGCGAGTGGGGATAAACGCCGTTGCCAGACACCGAAAACCAGGTCCGCTGTCGTCCGGCTCGCCGACCGGGACGACGAGCCCGGCGGGACACCCCCGGCCTGCCCGTACCTTCCCGCCGCCTCCCGGCACCGCCGCGGATCCGAGCCGCGCACCGAGACAATGAGCCGCTTTCAGACGTGGCCGAGGCGCCGCGGCAGCGGGAGGAGCCCCAGAAGCCGCCGATCCGCCCCGCACCCGGCGCATCCCCGGGCAAAGGCGCAGGCTGGCAGCGGCGGCCCGCCCCGCCCGGCCCCCGCCCGCCGCCAGCGGAGCGCCTCCTGCCAGCGCCGCGCAGGCTCGGACGCTGCACGGCGCGGGGGACGCCGCCCGACCCGCCGGGACCCGTCCGCCTCACCGTAGCCGTCCCGCTGCACCGCCCGGCGGCCTCTCTGCCGCGGCATCCCCAGCGCCTCAGGCCCGGCCGGCCCCGCCGCAGCCGCATCCCGCCCGCCTCGTCCGAGGAGAGCCGAGAGGCCCTACCCCCCCAAGCGGGCCGCTTGGCTAGACAGGAAACAGGCGTAGAGGTGGTTTCTTCCATCCTCGTATCACCCCTCAAAATACTCCTGAAGCACGGCCGTTACACGTCAACATGCCCACTTGTATTTACGCACAGTACTTTCAACCACCTACGTTTTCCTCTTACAGAAATCTGCTTAATCCTAACGTACCTCTGCATCCTTCCTCAATGACCAGCATTTAGATTGCTCTCTGGTCTATGTGCACACAAGAGATCCGTGTATTAGCATTGTGGTGGGTTCCAGCGGTATTTCTGTCTTTTTATTTTCTGTTGCCTAGCGAGCTAAAGGAAGAGTCCTTACAGAGAGCCTTCCAAGAAAGACTCCTCCTTCCTCACACTCCCTTAATACTAGTCACAGTGGATTCCCAGGTATATTTTTTTTCCTTGTACTTCAGTTTATTGCTACAGCCATAAAAAACTTACCTACTTTTTTTCTACTGCTCAGTTACTTACAGAAGTGGAATGCCTCTCCAAGCTTGAAAAAGGAGTCAGAACTATCAACCAAGAACTATGGTTAGTATAAAAGTGACCCAGGAAGTTACCACAGCAGAAGTATCACGAACGAGGTTTTTCCCCGCTGTAGTCATATCTGCCTTTACTGCTCCTCTTACATGGCATTCACTTATTAGTCCCAGTCATGAAATGCACCTCTTTCAGAAGAAATGGAGGGATTGCTTCACATCATACTAAACAGTTACATGCCACCTGCAAGCAATTAACTCTTTTTGATTTCTTCTTTTTCACTTAATTAGTTCTCCTTTTAAATCGCTATAGAGGATTTTTTCCAACTTTCTCCTTCTGAAGGAAAATGGAACACAAGGATATTTTTCTCTGTATTTCCTGGACCAGACCTATTCACCATTTCTTATCTCACGTGGATTCACTGAACCGTTGCTCTGAGCAGCATCATTTGTCATAACTTAACATGGAGGGATATAACAGGAGAGAAAAGTGAGCCAGGGAAAATGGAGTCTCCCAGTATTACTGTTGCTTTCTGGCACCATGCTCTTTCTTGTTTCAGTTGCTACCTTAAACGGGCTTCTGTTCAGCTTGGAGGACTGTTAACAAAAGCTCAAACCCCTAAAATGAGGTTCTATGGTCCCTCCAGAGATTCCTATCCCTTGCTTATGCCCACCCTAATGCTTGCGCAGGCACATACCAAATTCATTCAGAAAACTGACTTGTCTGAAAAAGTGAGTATATTTGGTAAAGATGTTCTTCATCACCATGAACTCCCAGAATTAACTCATGCAGCCACACTGCAAGGGGGAAGAGCTAGGACTACAGCAGATCAGATGTACATCAGCTCGAGAAACAAGCTCACAGACCCCTTCGTTCATCCCGTGTAGTGCCTAGAAACACTAAAAAGCAGTGGAAAGTTGCTTTGACTCTCTGCACTCTCATACAAAGCCAATTATCGGTAGTCCTAGGCTGCCAGGTACAGACTTCAAAGATCAAACTGCAGATCTGGAGTACTGTGTCCAGTTCTGGGGCCCCCAGTTCAAGAGGGACAGGGAACTACTGGAGAGTCCACCAGAAGGCTACTAAGATGGTGAGGGGGCTGGAGCATCTCTCCTACAAGGAAAGGCTGAGAGACCTGGGGCTCTTTAGCCCGGAGGAGACTCAGAGGGGACCTTATCAACACTTATAAATACCTAAAGGGTGGGGGTCAAGAGGATGGGGCCAGGCTCTTCTCAGTGGTGCCCAGTGACAAGACAAGGGGCAACGGGCACAAACTGGAGCACAGGAAGTTCTGCCTCAACATGAGGAAAACCTTCTTTACATTAAAGGGGACAGAGCACTGGAACAAGCTGCCCAGAGAGGTTGTGGAGTCTCCTTCCCTGGAGATATTCAAAACCCACCTGGATGGAGCCCTGGGTAACCTGCTCTAGGTGAACCTACTTCAGCAGGGGGGTTGGCCTAGATGATCTCCAGAGGTCACTTCCAATCCCAACCATTCTGTGATTCTGCGATTTCAAATCACAAGATACATATGTGTATACAGCAAATGCTCCTTGCAATAATTTACAATTCATAGGTAAGCCATAAGTTTCACAAGCACAAAAGTGGCAAGACATGGCTCCCACATTAATATTTCACTTGCATTGAAGAACAGGCTGGAGTCCATCCAGCACATAAAAATTGGGAGAAATGCAAGCTGCACAACTACAAAGCTTAAACAGAAGTTCAAAAAGAGGCCAACTGTTCTGAAAAGGAGAAAAGAAAAAGCAGTAGTCAGGTCTCCAAACTGCCAGGATGTTGAATTCTAGAGGATAATGGCCAAAAGATGGGGTACTGCTGTACAGGTTGCTCTTTCACATTTCATAGCTGCACCGTGTCTTAAGAGTTCAAGGGAACCAAAGACACTCAGAATTTTGTTAACTAGCATCTAGAATTGTTTTAGACTCTCTCCTGGCAAAACATTGCTTTGCTAGAGTTAAATCTTAAGTACAAAACTGAAAACATAATGGAAATTTTGTTGTTTTCTCCTTTAAGCTTGTCTGGCATAAAAGGTAAGCCCAGAAAGAGAAAATAAAATTAAATCTTCCTTACCACAATCACCCCCATCAAGAACGAGGGACTTAGTCTTTCAGTGCTTACCAGGTGATTATAATTGATTTAATTATTATCTAAGTTATCATTTAAGTTATGGAAGTAATTATTCACTTGCTTTGGAACTCTGAAGCCTCTCTGGTAGGTCTTTTATTGGTTTTCTTTAAATAAATACCAGGCTTCTCTGTGTTACTATTCCCAATTCACAATTAGTGGTCTACTGCTACAGTAATAATGCCAATAGTAAATGATTGTGCAAACCTTGCAGATGCCATCACCCACAACCCAGCTTCTCACATCAACCTTGAATTAATCCATCATCCAATTTAATAACTAAATCAGTGAGCATGTATAGCCACAGTTACAGAAGTGTGGCTCTAACCTTAACTGGTCCATACTTTTTTTCACATTCCTTATATTTTCTCCTTTCATCATGCACATGTCTGTACAAATAGCTCTTGATAGAACTCTAACTCAGCAGTGACTTAGTTTACAAGACAGTAAAAATGGCTTATGTCGTTACTGTTAGCATAATACTTTCGGTCTTCAAGATTCAGCAAAATTAAGATCATGCAGAAGCAGTCTCATTGCTTTCTACTGGTTTTTGAAGCGTGTTCTGGTTGGAAAAAAAAAAAACCACAACACACAACAAGATGGTTCTTTAACAGTAAAAAATACAAAAATTTTCAGTCCCAAAGCAGCATTCCCAGAGAAACAGATGAATGAACATGTATTTTAAAAAAGGAAGCATGAACAGAACATACTTGGAACATACTTACAAAGTTCTGATCTTCCAAATTAAAAAGTGTACAAAGAATAAAAGCAGGCATCTATTTTTGAACTGCATTTCTTTAAAGTGTTCTCAGGCATCTCCTCAAGACTGGTGCTGTTTGTAGGACAGTACTGGAGACACTGGTAGGACTGGTGATATTGGAGTTGTAGTCAACACCTGATTCTCGAACACAAACATTTTAATCCTACCAAACAGCCAAAGAAAGATAAGGAGAATGCTGACATACTGGATCCAGGCAAATTTAATAATTTCCCAAAACCCTGGCTGATATTTAAAGAAAGTCAAGGAGCGTTAATGAAGAAGCTTGTGATACTACCACTGCAATAACTAAACAAAGGCACTGGGAGATGGAAAGGTACAAAACTTGTTAGACATCAGTTTGTGTGGCAAATGCAAAGCCTTTGAGTCATGGAAACTCCCAAAAGCCTTTTACTATAGTATGTAACAAAAGCTGCAGAGAATGTCTGTCCTAGAAGACATTTAAACCAGTTCTGTGGAAAGTGCCCATTTCATCCCTGACTCATCAGCAAGAAGCTACTGGTAATACTCAGGCAGGTAAAGAAACCTTGTCAGAAATGTGCTCCACACAGATTCTTTCAAAGATTGGCTTGTTCTTGTCTGAGAAAAGGAGTAAAGAACATAATGAACAAAGAATTCTTTTACAGAAAAAAAAAAAAAATCTGAGGTCTGTCTGCGCTTGCAACAGATCCTGTGCCACATCCACTGTGGGGGTTATTATTTGGTGAGCTTACCTTGCATACAGATTTCTAACGGTTTGCTTAGGTCACAGAATACATTACCATGCTTTGCTAGTGGCATCCATGACCGATTGGGACATCAGGTGCTGCAGGAGCAAAGCAACACTTACTAAACAGTTATGTCACCGTTTATGCAGTTTTCAAAGGATATAAGATAACTTCCACTGGGTAACGAATAGTGGCGTTAATGATAAATGGCATATCTGTTGCTCTTCCAGTCATCCAAACAGGGTTGGGATCTGAAAATACTGTTGTCACTAAAATGGGGAAAGGAAACATCCAGGTTAAGAGATGTTAAGGTTCAGTCTTAATACAGAACTCAAATCCTCACAACATCTGCCAAGATGCTAACTACTGCTGTTCCATAATTCGCAGCTATACATTCAGGCTTACCATTTCTATCCCAATATGCTGCAATGATGTTTGTTAGATCATAGTCGCTTGCAAAAGGACTTGTGCCATTGACCACAGACACCTGTTACAACAAGGAGATACTTGCATTGTTTGTCCACTCTTCAAGAAAGTAATTCTACCATGTTTCTAATGCAAAGCAACCATGCCCTTGAAGGAATGCACACAAACATCAGACCGAACATCTTGGCAGAATGATCTCTTCCACTTCAGCCTAGCAAGAACACACCAATTCCAAAGTTCTAGAGTCCATTCTGTGCAGGAGTACAAATAATTAGAGTGTCACCTATGGTACCAGGAGGATGAAGGAGGGGAAAACTGATGAAGAAGGAAAAAAAAAAAAAGTTTCCTCACATTGTATCTGGTATCCAGTCCGCAATGGTTAAGTAATTGCCTCTGGTTCAATTTCAGGTCTCCATTCATATAGAGCTGAGACCCTGGCACAGGAGAAAAAAACTGAAGAAAAGCCATGCTCTGCATCACAAGTGTTGACATTCTCTGAAATGGTGAACACAAGAAAAGGAATTTAGCCAGGGGGAGCAGGGAGGACACACAACACCACCAGCACCTCACTTTTCTATCTCTTTGTATCTACAGGTTTGCTGCATGGATTTAATTTTTTTCTGACTCCCAAGTTTCAGATCATCACATTAGTCTAAACCAGGGAAGACCAAATAAGAAAAAAAAAAAAAAAGTTATTCATATTGAAGTGAACTACCTTAGTTGTTAGTTAACTAACTTTATAAACCAAACAGAGTTCCACAGGAAATTTAGTGAAGTCCGACAGTTTGTGGCTAATGACGAAAAGCAGCAAGAGGAGTAAACACATTAATTGGAGATGCATTTTAAAATACTCAGCAGTCAAAGCCAGCTAAGGATTCCTGCTCTGCAATAAGGACCAAACAAGGAAGTTCCTTAGCCCTCGTCAACCACTCAATCTGAAGGAAAATTTTCGTATGTACTGTAAAACAAAGGTGTTGTCAATATTGGAACCCTCTGTGATACTAATCACTGACCTAATACTTCATCACAAATTTAGGACTGTCAGGCCTTTACTCTGGGCCTCACAGGTTTAAGAACGTTTTCTAAACACACTATGCTTGCTAAGCTAGTCCATCTGCAATCAGCAATAGTCTCTTGGATAAAGCAAGCTTAATCTTCCTCGTAAAACAACTTCTTGTCTGTATGGCTGCATCCAGCACAGCTCTATACTACTGCTCCTTCCAAATGCACCCATGAGACATTTTCCTGTCTCCCTGTAACACCTTCTTCCCCTCTCCCAGTTACAAGATACAGGAGATCCTGGCAGATGATTTCCATTGCTGCAAGAGTTAAGTAAGCCAAATCTATGGAGTTTCACGCTGCTACAACAGCCTGCCCTTCCACCTCAGAAAACTAACTGGTTATGTCAAGACACAGCAATATGTAAGAATGTGCGTCATTCTGCCTACTACAAGACTTTCGGTTATTTCCTGATGCCACCCATGCTGATATCCACTGTTGTGCACCTCTGTCCTCTGCGCTTCACTACAGCCCAAGAGAATACACTGCTTAAAAAAAACCAAACCCTAACCAAACCCCAAAACAAAACAAAAAAATAATCTAACAAAACATATCAAATATGCAACAGAGCTAGACTAGGAATGAGCCGGCAGAGGAGGAGAAAATTAACAATTTGTTAGTAAAATAAATCTTTTAGACAGGAATTTCAAACGTGGAAATGTGCTTTCACATTTCACATAACCGCTACTGGAATATTATACTGGGTCGACATATCACAACAAACAAAATTAAAAATGCTCACGTAAAGCTGGTAGGAAAAGAGTAGAATCAGCTGAACACCAACTACATGCTCTGTAGGTTGTAGTGGAAGTTCCAACTTAAAATGCAACTGATCCACTTTGCCATCTTGATTTTTGTCTTCTTCTCTAGCCTAAAAGAGTCAGTAAGATTTTTTTTTAAAGACGGGAACTTGTGTTAGAAAGAAAAAACAAAAAGGTAAAACCCCAGGGGAGCTCCAAAACTGCACGATGCACATACCAAGGAAGCAAATAAACTGCATTGTTAGGAAAGCAACAAAAAGCCACTTTAATTTATAGGCACAGGAATAGAGACATTGTCTGTTACATAATGTCTCATATTCCCTCAGGTGGGGAAAGCTCATCAGACTCTTCAAGGTCTCCTCCGCCCTATGCCATTCCAACCATCTCCCCTGCATGCTACAAAGCATGACTCAGTGCTGGATCTTCTGTCACATCCTGTGCAAACGTGTGACTGATGGTCAGGCTTTTGCCCCTTGCCACTGCAGCCTGCCTCTTAATGGTCTCTGTATGCCAGTTCCTGGTTGTGAGCCAAGGATTGCTACACTTCTCCGACACAAATGTCCAGTGCTTCAGCTATTCGCAAACATAACAGGACTCAGAAGTAATGCAGAAAAATAACTGCCACTGTTGAATCACAGAAGGAACAATGGCTGCAGGGCAGAGATTATGTGCTTTAGAAAGCACATACCTGCTTTCAAAACCAGGGGCTACCCAACCCCCGCAAACTTCAGATCATGATAAGCCACACAGCAGGGGGACTACAACTAATTTGAGGAAGGTAAACTGATGTGTTCACCCAAACCACCAGCAGTGCTTTGGGATGGTTTAGCGGTGGACTTGGCAGTGTCACTTAACAGCTGGACTTGATCTGGCTGATCTTTTCCAACCTAAGTGATTCTAGGTTCTGCAACACTGAGAGGGAGTAAAACTGAACTGATTAGGGATCACTTGTTCCAAGCGAATTTCGCCGTGAGGCACGAGGTTACGCATGAAGCTGCTGCTACCTGAAGGCAGCAGAGGACGACAGGCCGCCTGCTCACAGGCGCCGCCAGCACTCCTGCCCCTGGCCCGCTGCCGTTCCCTGGCCCCACTCTCCAGCCCCGCTTCCCACCACCACTGCCGACCGCCCCCGGCAGGCCTACCGACAGGAGTGGGACTCGCAGCCGGTCCTCCTGGAGCCTGTTGAACGCTGGGAACGTGCTCCACGCCAAAAAGCTGCCCGGGCCGGGCCCGGTGGTGGCCACGAAGAGCACCTCGTACCGGAACCGCACAGTGGGCTGCTCCCGGTACGCGCTCTGCTTCAGCCAGAAACCTGCGGGCAGAGACAGCGCAAGGCCTCAGGACGGCGTCGCGCCGGGCCGGGCCGCGCGGGGCCGAGCAGCGCTCACCGTGGCTCCGGTAAGCCACCAGCAGCGGCGGCACGTAGGTGAGCACCGTGATGAGCAGCAGCGCCAGCGCCGCGGCGGAGCAGAGCCCGGCCCGGTAGCGCGTGCGGAGCGCGGGATGCGAGAACAGCTCCACACCCGCCATCGCCAGCCGGCCGCCCGCCCCAGCGGTCGCCCGCACCGTGGCAACGGCCGGCCGCCAGACGGACGGGACGCCGCGCCTATCAGCACGTCAGGACGCCGAGGGGGGGGGGGGGGGGGGGAGGACGACACGAGCGCGCCAGCCAATGAGCGTGCCGCCCTGCATCCCGGGACCGACGACGGCGGCGAGGCGGGAGAGCGCCCGAGAACGGCAGCGGGACGGAGGCGGGGGCACCTGCCGCGGCGGCGGAGCCCACGATGCGGCTTCGAGCGACCCGGGAACGCCTCGGGCGAGGCGGCCACGTGGCCTTGCACCCTTCGGGTGACTGCATGCCCGGATGTTACAGCCCCGCCTCGCGATGCCGCGGCCGGAAGCGCTGCATTTCGGGTGGTTGCTAGGGAACTGGCGAGCCGGAAGTCCCGCCTGCCGAGCCGTGGCTGTTGTTGTTGACAGGGACCGTGACAGCGACAGGCCCGGCCGCCCGGCACGAGCCCTCGCCCGCCCGCACACGGGCCCCGCCGCCGCTGGCTCTGCTTCCCGCCGGCCCGCACCATGAAGTGGATGTTCAAGGAGGACCACGCGCTGGGTAAGGGTGGGCCCGGGCTAGGCGCTGCCCGCCGCGGCCCCGCCGCCGCCCTCCGTCTCCTGTGTCGCCATCTGTCCCGGGGCCTCCCGACTCTGTGTGCCCCGGTCGGCGTCCCGAGGCGGTCGTCTTGTCTCTGGGCCGAAGGGTGGCGCGATGCCCGGGGACGGCCTCCCTGAACAGCTGGAGACCCCCTCGGAGGGGGGCAGGACGGTCGCGGTACCCGCAGGCTCCCGTCCCTGCGGGCGCTGCCCTCTCTGCCCAGGACACTGGCGGTACTAATACTATGCGATGACTAATTGCGAGTTTTGTTCACAGAGCACAGATGTGTCGAGTCGGCAAAAATCCGAGCCAAATACCCTGACCGTGTCCCGGTGAGTAACCAAGCCAGCTTCATCTGAGTACTTAGAGGCAAAGGTGGATAAGCTGTTTCCATCCTGCCCTCTCTTTGATCAGAGCCTACTAAGTAAATTCATCTTCCCTTTTGTGTCCTTGGGTATTTTAAAGAGGCCCCAAATACATCTAACTAATCCGACATTCCCTCCTCTGCCAGAGTCCGTGTTGACAAGTAAGGAAGAGTGACTTTCTGAACACTTTCCAGGCATGTTTTTGGTTCATCAGTGTCCTTGTTTCTTCTAATGGCAATTATGTCCCAGTAAATACCTTCAGTGTCTTGAGGATTCATTCTGTGCCTCATCCCAAGAAAGATCATAAATTCATTAAACCTTGACAGTCTTCCATCATGACTATATGAGGAAGGTGATTTTTCCCTTATGTATTCCATGCCTATAACCACTCTTATAGTGAAGCTCCCCATGCAAAGCCTGTTGTTTGAAGAGCCAGTGCAACTGGTGACCCCCTCTTTTCTGCATTAATACCTGCCTATCTGCTAAGTAGTGAATGACCTTTCTTCTTCACTTGACAATCATCTCTTTTATCATGTTCCAGTCAGTGAAATGACCAAGCTTCATGTCCTTATGTAACAGCTGGCAACATGTACACAATCTCAACTTACCTGCTCGAGAGTAAAATTTCCCATATCCCATATAACCACATGCCAGTTAATGACACTCCTGTCTGACTTCTTGGTCTGTTAGGCAGCACAGCCCAGAGAAGAACCTCTAATCCTATTGACTTTCTCTGCTGCTGAGTTGCACCTAGTCACAGCATCTTCTCCAGCTGCAGTGTGGCAAGCTGATCTGATCCTGGCCATTGTCTGCTTGGCTAACTACCCTCTCATATTTAGACTGTAGGATGCTAATGACCATACAGCTCCACAGATACCCATTTGTCCATTTCAAGAATATCTTTCATAACCCTAGGGGAAAAAGAGACACTGAAACTCTTAGTGTGAGTCAGAATCACATGATGCTGTATCAAGAATGGACAGCAAGGTGTGGATGCACACAGGAATTAAATCTCAGATTTCAGGGTGATGCTTTGTCTGGGTTGATAGATGTGTCCTGCTTGATGATTCAGCTTGAGCCACGTACCTTTCACAAAATAGTTGGTATCAAATACATTTTTTGGCATTTAATAGTCAAAAATGTTTTTCAGGCTTAATGTATGTTTCCTGCTTTCCTGGTTACAGCCTGCATCCACAGTGACATAGCTCAAAGTGACTTCAGCTCTCAGCTGCTGTATCTACCTAGATTTAGAGATGTTTCAGTGGTTCAAACCTATTAAGATAATAGATGAACAGTCTGCCGCTGTCCTAGGCTAGACCTTTTAGGAATAAAATGGGAGGTGGAAGAAATTTCTGCTTGCTAAGCACTGCGATTTTGAATTTGCCTGGGGAATCAAGTTGTCTAAGGGTCAAAGGTATCTATTAAGTTTTACTAGAAGCAGTTTACCAACAGCCTGGACTTCCAGTTATGACAGTTTCTGCAATATGAAGCTAAAATACCTAGTGTGTTATTGTAATATTTAAAAAAAAAATAATAAAAAAAAGGATGAGTTGTTAAGGCTTCAGTAGACCTGACAGGTCCTCTTTACAGTTCCCTCATACTAAATTGCAAGGGGCAGCTGCTATGCCCTCTTTCTGTTTCTGTTGGCATAGCTGAAGAAATTATAAGGAAAATGCTCTCCAAATCATAAGACAGCATATTTTGTAAATTTACTTGAGCATTACTTGTATGCTGTAGCAACGGGGAATGCAGAGCTAAGGAATGGAGACACTGGAACCTCTTGTAAGCCTTATTTCCCCACGTGCTGCATTTTTCCTTCAGGAACAAGGCTGCGTGAAGCAGTAGGTGTTGGGTCCTTTCCGCAAGTAATGCTTAATTCTCCTTCCTCCTGTACCTGTTGCTTTTTGTTTCTTTGTGGCCATCTTGCCATCTTTTCCTTCCTGTAGTCAATTTCTAATTTCTTAACATATGAAGTAGGATACTCTCATGTCAGTTCGGCATAATACAAAGCACAGAATAGCATCACCGAGTCATACGTTGACAACAGTAACATGCCTTAGAATGCAGTTATATTCAGAATAACATGTTAACAAAAAAATTTCTGGTTTCCAGTGTTAGACAGTTGGACTAGATGATTGTTGTAGGTCCCTTGCAACTGAACTATTCTGTTCTAGTCTACTTTCTTTTTCTGTTGTGATAGTGCTAAAACCAAAATAAGCAGTGTCTGTACAAAGGCAATGCACTTCTTCAGATCACCTGCCATTGCTCAGGTACCAGTACTCCAGTCCAGTTGAATTTTTCATGACTGCACTCCAGCTGAATGGTGCAAGGAAGGCATATGGTTAAATGGATTCCTCAGTTTGTTACTATAAATTGGAGTAAGTGAGAAGACCTAAGTCCTGGACTCCTTCGTTCAATCACCAGTTAGCTTAAGGGAAGTAGTGCAGACAAGCCACTCCTAAACCTTAAGTTTTCAAGCTGCTTGTGCTTTGAATGTCTCAGTAGATGCCCGTTCCTCTCTTGCTCCTGTCCCTCAAGCTTTTGTCACAGAATATGGTATTTTTGAAACTTCCGAACATTTTTAAAGTTAGCCATATTTAAACACAATGGGACATTACTGTTCTGATATGAATAAATCACAGAATCGCAGAACAGTTGAGGTGGGAAGGGATCTCTCGTAGGTCATCTGGTCCAACCCCTCCCTGCTCAAGCAGGGCCACCTCCAGCCAGCTGCCCAGGACCATGTTCAGATGACTTCTGAGTATCCCCAGGTGGGAGACTCCATAACCTCTCTGGGCAACTTGTGCCTGTGCTTTGTCACCCACATAGTGTAAAGTGTTTCCTGATGTTCAGAGGGAACCTCTTTTGCTTCAGTTTGTGCCCACTGCCTCTTGTCCTGTCACTGGGCACCACTGAAAGCAGCCTGGCTCCATTGTCTTTGCACCCTCCCTTCAGGTATTTATATGCACTGGTAAGATGCCCCTGAGCCTTCTCTTTAGTCTGAACAGTCCCAGCTCTCCCAGCCTTTCCTCGTATGAGGGATGCTCCAATCCCTTAAATGTCTTTGAGGCCCTTTGTTGGAATCTCTCCAGCATGTCCATGTCTCCCTTGTACCAAGGAGCCCTGAACTGGACACAGCACACCAGGTGTGGCCCCACCAGTGCCAGTACAAGGGAAGGATCACCTTGCTGGACCTGCTGGCAGTACTTTGCCTAATGTAGCCCAGGATGCCACTAGCTGCCTTTGCTGTCAGGGCACACTGCTGCCTCATGTTCAACTTGGTGTCCACACTGCAGTAATTTCATAGCAGTGTACAGAAAGTTGAAAAATGGTATACTTTCCTGTCACAGGTTTCTTTTAGGCATATCGCATCTTTTTACCCCACAGCTGTCAACCTCGGGCATAGGAAGCCTTGAGACATTGTGTATATGAATGCAGGTTTCAGTACAGTTTTAAAATCAGGTTTTACAGTGCTGAGCCAGTCCTACCTCTCATTTGGTTGTGGTCAAGAACATTTTTTGTTCCTCCCCTCTGCTTGCTGTTGTAAGCCTGTACCAGCAAGCGACTTACCAAAGCTGTCTGTTGATACCAATCCTGAAAAGCCTGACCTTCACCCTTGTGCTTTACAGGTCATAGTGGAGAAGGTCTCAGGATCTCAGATCGTTGATATTGACAAGAGGAAGTACCTAGTTCCATCTGACATCACCGTGGCCCAGTTCATGTGGATCATCAGGAAGAGGATTCAACTGCCATCTGAGAAAGCAATATTCCTCTTTGTAGACAAGACTGTCCCACAATCCAGGTGAGAGGCTAGTCACTTAGTATTCAGAACCATTTCAGCAAGATTGTGTGTATCAGAAGGACAGTAACTCCCCTCTTCGGGGCTTATTTGGTGATTTTAGGAGGTATCTGGTTACATCTTAATCTCACCGTGATAGGGTTTTTTCTCATGAGTTTGATAAACATCTTATTTCTTGAGCTAGGCTGAAAGGAAAGGTGACTCAAAAATATATTATGATTTACTTCCATGGCAAGAGGGTGAGCTCTGGAGTTGTTGTGATATCTTGATTGAGTGCAAGAACATTCACATCATCAACACTAAAAATAATAATAATTTTCAATTTAACAAAAAAGTTGCATGTTAAATACTCGAAAGAAAACGCTATACGTTATTCTGAAAAAACATTAACCTCTCAGCTCACAAAGAAATTATAACGTTACAGACTAGATGCTGTTACTTGTTTTAAAAATTGCTTATGTTCTTCTATAAGCACAAAATTACTATAAAAAGGTTTTTCACATTGCTTTTATATAGGAGTAAGTTTCATTGCTCTCCGCTACATGCAGAATAACATAGCACAAGCATCTACTACAACTGCTTTCTATATGAGATGCTTTAATAGTATTTGAGGAAATAGTACGTCATGATGTTATGTGGCTTAGATAAAACATTATTCTTATTAATCCTTAGCTGTCTAACAGTAACAGTCCCTCCAGGTAATCTGCCCAGACTCGGTTAGGAATATTTTTATTTACTTTGTGATACACAGTAGGGACCTGTGAGAACCATCTTTTTCTGCTTGCTTTCTTCCAAGTGTATTAGGAATGCCTATATGTCATCCAGGAAAAAAAAAAGAAGGCACATTGTCTCATCTCACATAGTCACGATGAGGCATCACATCTCTGCTGGAAAAACACGGCCTTTAACATTCAGTATTAATGCAAAAATGGTAACTTCTTAACAGATAAACAAAAATCTAATCTGTTAATGGCTCTGCTCCTCTCATAGGCTGAGTTTATTACATAGACCAGTAACTCTTGACATCCTTCTCTCCTCATCCAGAAGTTTATCTACTACTCACCAATACCCTTCCATTTCAAGTACTGCCTGCAGCTCTTTCCAGCTCCTTCCTTGGGTAAAAAGCCACGATTGTTTTCCCTATCACTCACATTCAGTCTGCATCTTTCAGTTCACTAGCCTTTTCTCAGCCTTGGGAATTCAGAGAAAGGTGAGATGAGGAGGCATTGTTTGTGCAACTAGCTAATGTCAACTGCCTGTTTTATCTGCAGATAGATCTTTGGAGCAGTTGTACTGGCCATGTAATCGCTTGGGTTTCTTTTTGTTTTCATGCCCTGAAGACCACTACTGCTTAGACTGTGATGGGCCACATGCCTATTCAGCTTAAGAAAATTTTAATTTCATCAAACGTTCAAAACCTTATCCACTCAAAAAGCACTAGTTTCTGGCTTACTTATAACTTATTTCCCACGCATTTTGGTACTAGCACTATTTTAAGTCACCTCTTTTTAACAATATAGAAAACAAAGCTTTTACTCCCCAAAACAACCTGGGCCTCAGAGAAACAGTCCAAAAAGCACAAGTTTGATAGACTTGAGACCAGCTGAACATTCACAACTACACCACATGGAGGGAAAAATGAGGTTGCTCACAGAAGCAGCAAGACATTAATGCAGCTGCATTAAAGAAAGGTGCTAGCCTATCAGGCTATTGATCCTGGAATTAGCCATGGTATCAATAATGGATGTTTCAGAACCTGAAATTGGTCGCATTCCTTGACTAATTTCCAATAAAATAAGGAATCATTCTGACAAACAAATTTGTGAAGAAGTAACATAAAAACCTAGACATTCTGCAGGAACCCAGGATAATTTTGCTAACTCAGGAGTCAACTGCTTTTCATAGATTCTCGGTTTTGTATTTTAATTTACCCAGACTTAGAAGTGTTAGCTTTTATTAATCCTTGTTAATGTGAGGTTCTAACTGTTACCATTTGCAACTGTCATGATCCAAGAAAATTGTTTCTGTTTTTCCCCTTTAAGCTTAACTATGGGACAACTTTATGAGAAGGAAAAGGATGAGGATGGATTCTTGTATGTTGCCTACAGTGGAGAGAACACATTCGGTTTCTGAATGGTGGGTCTTGGCTACCATACCATCCTGCTGTGTATCTTGTAAATAGCTGATCATTTTCTGTTCTGACATCCACAGAAGTTCCTCCTATATACATGTATTTGTAACTGGATTTATTTCTTAATATATTGATAGGTCTTGTTTTATTAGACTGTTAAATTATAAAAAAAAAAAAAGAGTTGTTGTTTTTTGTGCATTTCTTTTCTCATGGCTATGAATTCCCAGAGCCTCACTCCTTTGGGGGATACATATGACACCGACTAAATAATACAGCAAAGTAGTTGGGCTACTAAAACATGAAAGGAATACACATTTATTCTGTTTTGAGGTGTTAGTTTAAGAAAAATAAAAACATTAAAATAGTATTGGGAACACTGGATTTGCTAGCTTATCCTAAGCAGGAGCAAAATGCTGATCATGTTCAATTGAGCTAATATGTTCCTCTTTCTCAATTAACAAACAAGTACAATAAAAATTCCTGTCACAAACAGGCAGTGCTGTCATTTCTTTACCTTAATTTTGGGCAGAAAATTATACATCGTGTTTACTAGACACTATACAGCTACTTACATTATTTACTAGACACTGTACAGCTTCTCAACCTTCAGGATGTGGATAAGACAAGAAACAAGGAGCTATGTGTAGGTTCCAAAACCAATAGCTTCAGAGCTAATAGAGCTCATCGGGAGAAGAGCTATGCCTGCCCACAGGCCATCAATGGTAAGTACCACGGGCTTTGGAAAGCTGGACCTAGGTGACAAAAGCATAGCATGTAAGGAAAGGGCACCTAGGAGAAGGAATGATACAAACAGGAGACCAGAGAGCTGGAGAACTGGAAGGTCTAATTTGTACATGAGTTGCTGCAGAGAGAGAAACAATTGGTAAGCCATTCAGATTAAACAGTTGCATGAGCAGCTGAAAAAAAAAAAAAAAAAAAGAGCGCGCACTAGTTGTGTTACAGGTAGTTATACAAATATGCATGTCCTTTCAAGTAAACATGGTGTAAATGTTGTAGGACATTACAGAACCAAGTATGTGAAAGAACAACTTTACCATACAGCTGAGCAGTGCGGTTGACACACCTGAAAGATGGGATGCCATTCAGAGGAACCTGGACAAGCTTGAGAAGTGGGCCCGTGTGAACCTCATGAGGTTCAACAAGGCCAAGTGCAACGTCCTGCATCCGGGTCGGGGCAACCCCCAGTATCAATACAGGCTGGGGGATGACAGTCCCTGGGGAGAAGGACTTGGGGTGCTGTTGGGTGAAAAGCTGAACGTGACCCAGCGATGAGCGCTCGCAGCCCAAAAGGCCAATGGCCTCCTGGGCTGCACTGAAGGAAGCGTGGCCGGCAGGTCGGGGGAGGGGATCCTGCCCCTCTGCTCCGCTCTGGTGAGACCCCCCCTGCAGGGCTGCGTCAGCTCTGGGGGCCCAGCGTAAGACAGAAACGGACCTGCTCGAGCGGGTCCAGAGGGGGCCACAGAGATGTTCAGGGGCTGGAGCAGCTCCCCTGTGAGGACAGGCTGAGGGAGTTGGGGTGGTTCAGCCTGGAGAAGAGAAGGCTCCGGGGCGACCTTAGAGCGGCCTTCAGTGCTGAAAGGGGGCCTGTAAGAAAGATGAGGACAGACTTTTTAACGGTTTTAAACTAAAAGAGGGTAGATTCAGACTAGATACAAGGAAGAATTTATTTTGTTTTGTTTGGGGTTTGGTTTTTTTGTTGTTGTTTTTTGTTTGTTTGTTTACAATGAGGGCGGTGAGGCACTAGCACAGGCTGCCCAAAGAAGCTGTGGCTGCCCTGTCCCTGGCAGTGCTCAAGGCCAGGTTGGATGAGGGTTGGAGTAACCTCGTCTGGCGGAACGTGTCCCTGCCCACGGCAGGTGGTTTGGAATGAAGTGATCTTTAAGGTCCCTTCCAACCCAAACCGTTCCATGATTCTACTTAGGTGAGGCAGACAACTAAAATTAGAAAAGCTGCATGTAAGAAAGAATTCAACATCAGTTCCTCCAATTTATAAGCACTGTTGCCAAAGCATGTACGCAGCACAGCAAAAGTAAAGAGGGTCTGTCACAAACCAAAAAAAGTTGTTATTCACGAGGCTCTCAACTTCTCTCCAAATGGGCTTATCGTATTTACACAGCTCCCTCTACTTACAGGCAGAGGCAAACGTGGCTCTGAATGACAGGGGCAGGGTGGACACACAACACACCTAATTTGACCGAATTGCACTGTACTGGAGTTCACACTTTGACATTACAGGATAACACTGGGTTGGAAAAGTAACATCACTTTGAACTTGCTTACGCAAGCAGGGAAACACTAATTACAGTCTAGACTCCTAATAGAAGTTTAACTTAATTTTCACACTACCTGGTGCAGAAGAATTTAGTTTCTAAAATGTTTCCAGTCACAGTGGAAATTTATCACTTTCCAAGCTTAAATCAAATTCATACTAACTCAAATTCCCATGGAGTCACCTTATGCCTAGAATTATGTTTGGCTCTACAGTTATTTGCAGGTACTGGCAGAAGGACTCCAAAGTGAGAAGGCAGGAGCCTGTGAAACCTTGACACTACTCTTATTGAGGTGCTGCATGTACTTACTGCATCTGAACACGTGCTGATTTCCATAAGCCTTTCGTTATTCAGAATAGCACTGCAGTGTTTTAGTAAACATTCCATCACTGCTTCGATCCTGAACTCCTTCCACCCCCCCCTCTTCCCACCCATTTAGTATTAACGTTTATTCCTAACAGATTTTTTGATTCAGAATGAAGAAAAGTGGTTTCATCTGTGGGTTTTTTAATTACCTTTTATTACTGGAAAATGTTCTGTTTCCTTTAAGCTAAAACTTCACAGTTTGTCTATGGTTATCAAATAGTATTTTTTGCTAGCTGTTAACAAGAGAGCAAGAAATGTAACTTACAACTGCTACTAAAGCTAACCACATGCTAGCATATAGATATATCTAATCAAAACAAAGGAAGATGAAGTTTTATTCCCAATGTTACGATGGAGGTGACTTTCGGAATACCCTTCATAAGCCTCTAAAAAAATCCGCATAACCGCTTTCTTTAACATCTCTGTAATTATCAGCTCTGGTTTGGGAGCCCAGGTACACCAGTAATTCCAGAGAATGCAAGGGTAAGTGTTACACAGCAGTAACTTTACTTTTTATCTGCAGATGCACTTAAAATTGCAATAAAACATCAAGAGATTTCCTCCTGAAATGCACACATGAAATACATCTCTTTAGGTAGTACAGTCACTCTTGTAAAATTAAAAAAAGCATTTGGGTCCCATATGAGCTTCACTTTCTGTTAACCCTTCAGGACTGGGAAGGCATGTCAATTTATACACTGAAGGGAAAACAAAGAAATACCTCACAACTCCTACAGCAACACTTTTACATCACCTATCTTTAAGCCAACTTGAAATGTCATCTCTGATATAACTAAATCAGTACCGGATGAATTTAAATGGCATTTCCTCAAAAGTTATCTTGCTTCCACCTGCAAACCACTGCTGTAACCCTCTTAGCACTGACTTTATCAGATTCCTGGGATGGTTATGCTTTGAGAGAAAGAACTGCTAGGCCCCTCAACTACATTTGGCTCCCAATTTTACTCCAACACCTTTCTTTCCTCCTTACCAACAGTAGCTTCCCAGAGGTAACTCGCGCTTCATTTCCGTACTCACGCCTCAAGCATTTTCACCAGGTGTGGTTTCATAAGCAGCTAAGTTTGTAAAAAGTGAAAGGAAGCCTGGCTCCATCTCCTTCTGCCCTCAGCAGCACTGCCCTAGCTGTGCCTTTCCTCTAGTGCTTACTGGGCTATTGCAAAGCTGATTTAACTCCTAGTGAAAAGCTACACCTTGTTTTGGGCTCATGGCTTGTTTTTCTACAAAGACAGTAATTTGAATATGTACTGTTCAGTCCCATAAGTAGCTCTGTAGCTTGACTGTAAAGGCTGTTTGAAGAATGCTGTGCCCATTTTTCAAATACAAAACTATAGTAAGATACCAAAGAACAGAAAATTCAAATCACTAAAGAATCCTTAAGTTCTAAATTATCCACTGCTTTCACTATCCATTGCCTTGTCCAAATATTTTATGAATTGTAGTTTACAATAGAGAAAGTACAGAAGGGGAGTGTGTTCAGTAGCTGTTACAGTGTTCTGAACTTGCTCACAGAAGGCAGTAATTGGGACAAAAAGTTTAAGGAGGATTACCTGCTGCTTCCCTGCCGCTCACAACGTTGACGGTTTTGCCATGCAGATGTTATTTGGTAATAAAGCATAAGACTGCCAGAGACTACTTCCAGCCTCCCCCCAAAGCATCTCCACCTTTGTCAGGCTGTTAATGAACACTTGCCAGGGAACAGTGACATAAATGGCTACGGCAGCCCTGCTTTCAATTAACCATGTATCACAGGGGGACAGGAAGATGGCCTGTGCTTGAAACACTGAGAAGTATCTAAATGTTTGCCTGGAATTACACAAGATTCACAGGTTTGAACCAGATAATTCAGGAGGTTTCTTTGCTGCCCAGAGAAGCAAAGCAGTTGAAGGGGTATCTTGCAAAGTCCTGAAACTGAGAGATGCATGGGATATCGTAAGTGGTATTGTTCGACACAGCCTTCTCCCCAACACTCTCTTGCTTCTGCTTTTGGCTATATTTAGTAAATAGAAGCTTACACAAAGGACTCTCAGAAAAAGAGACTCTTTAACCGAACTAGTATTTCCAGTTAGAAGGAATGGGACTGGGGACATGGAAAATTCTTCCACACACCAGACAAAGAGAGCCAAGAGTTATAAAAACATTACTTACTATACATTAGGGTTGTCCCAGCAACACAAAACCAACCATAACATTATGAAGACTGGAAGAAAAAAGCAGCACTAAAATTTTACAATGTCAGCCTTTCTTCCATAGCACTGCTTCGATTTCAGTCGACATTACTTCCATTGCAATGGACTATGGCCGATAGACCACATCTTCAGGTAACAGAGGACAGCACACCACTGCTTTCTTTCTTTTGGAGGCATAGTTTCATGCAGCTCAGAACTTTAAGTCTGCAATGATCCTTTCATATATTTCAATAAAAAGGGGGCTTCAGCTCAAGCAAAAATAAAGACTTCTCTAAATTGCTTTCCTTTTCACTCCTGTCTCCTTACAGCACATGAGCTAGAGGACATCTTTTCCTGGCCCTTGAACTGCAGAGGTATCTGCTTTGCACCACGGCTTATTGCTGGATTTACATAGCTGTATGTATTTTCATGTGAAGTGCAGGTATTCCTCGGCATTCTTGACCCAACCCAGCAGGGCTTGGCTACGCAGCACTTTCCAGGCTTCTTGATAATTTAATGCAGCTTCCTTGTAGTCCCGGTAGGTCTCTAGAGTCTTCATCCTGACAGAAAATGCACAACAATGAAAACATTTCTATTATCCTATTGGATGTAACATCACAAAATGAAAAAAGCAATCAAACATCTAAGAACATGATGATGCCCTATGAGCTCTTTCATGCTGCTAAGTGAAATTATCTTGTGCTTCTAGGAAGACCTGGAAAGGCCCAGGCCCTGGAGCTAGTGTATCTAGATATTGTCAGCAGTCTTACAAAAGAAAGCAAAACGTCTCCTCTACCATGCTTCATACACACTCTCCAGCAGTAGAAGTGTCAGTGTCTGACTGTGTGACAATAGGTCACAGAAATCTTCCATGATAGCAGAAAATGTTGAAGCAAAGTAGAAAAGGTGACTAGAAACAGGTGCGTTGAATTGGGCAGAAGTAGCCTTGTTTTGCTGGAAGAATGGATACGACTGCTGGCTGGAAGGGAAGGGGACAAGGACGAACAGGACCGTTTCTGTTTTCCAACACAAAATAATGGATGGGGAAGAGTGAGACAAAGAAGAACATATATTTTTTTTAATCTTTTCCCGAAAGCAAAAGGGACTCAGCAGTTTTGGTGCTCTGTTCCCATTCCTCACGTAGAACCTGCTCCCCACAATCTCAGCAGAACCATTGGTCACTCTGCTGAGAGCATTATGCCATTGATTTTCAAAATAGGGAAATTTGGGTCTAGAGTATCTGAACACAAAAACCTCTAAGACGATTTCATCAAGACTTTTTTTCCTTTCCTTGCATTCCTTTCCCAGCCTCTTTCGTCTCTCTTTGCCAAACAGTCTGTCAGCCACATGTGGCACAATGTTTATACATTCAACCCAATATGAAGGGAAGGTCATAGACAACATGACCCTCATCAAGAAAAGGGAAGAGCCAAACTGCTACAGGGACCCTAATTTAAGAAGTCTGAGAACCACTGCGCTAACTTCCAGAACAGGCTTTCATGCTCAAAGGCAATATTGATCATCACCACCCCCCCACCCCACCCCCAAAAAAAGTAACAGCAGACCATCAGCAATTGTATTTCAGGCATTCAGCTATAAATGTATGTCTAGAGCACTGTGACATGCTTAGCAAGCCATGAGATATTACCTATCCTGCAGACCTTAGGTTCAGAAAGTGCAAGACAGCAGAACCTGTCTATGCCATTGCTGAACACAGGAGATGTAGGTTCTCTTACAAACCTGCCTGCACTCTTTGACACAGGCAATCCATGTTGCTTTCTTTACCTCTTTCACATTAATTAAACTCTGAGCTGCTCTGGAAAGTTCCAATGAAAGGTCCACTGCAACTCTCCTCCATTATCAATGGTAGATTAATGGTTCAGAAGCATCACTGAACAGGCAGAAGACCAGCAACTACCTGCATAAGCAGTATTCAGGAGACACCACAGGTGCAAGGGCCAAGGTCAACTCACCACAACCAGCTCCAAATCCCTATCCCAGGCAAGCTGTTCCTCTCCCACATACTCCAACGTGTACCTCAGACACAGTACAAACCACCTGCACCCTCTCCTCCACCTCAAACCCATTCTCTGGGGAGCAGTATGCATGCTTATACCCAAGGATAATGACCGAATCATACTTGGTGAAGAAACTCTCTTATGTTACCAAGCTTCTTGCACTTAAAGTATATCTGACACATTTGGTTAAGACTTCGGCCCTGCCTTTCCTCACTAGAAATGCATCTAATGACTTACATTTGTCCTTTATTACAGAACAGCTAGTATCAGATACATCTTCAAAACACAGCTACTTATACTTATGAGGTCACATTTAGGATGGTCAAAGATCAAAAAATGATTATAGAACACAGATTTTTGGACTGGCTCAATCTTGTTCAAGGCAAAACAGCTGTTTTCCTTGCATTTGGTGTGGATACACATATACAGATATAGATCCAAATAAAGACAGACAGACATATAGACAGATAGATAGACAGATTGCACCTGCCACTACGCCAAGAAAAAGACTCCAATGCCTAGCTGTTCTTCGTTTCTTTGTTGCTAAATGTTGTTCTTTTTCCTGAATCTGCTGGTAAATCAATGGCCCTTCAACTCGTATCCAGCAGTCTCATGCAATTTAACTAACAGAAATATGGGATTTTTCTAACCTAGATTATTCCAACAGACCTTTGTTTGGAAACTGTTACAGTAGACAGTAAGGGAAAACATAGCTAGCACAAAATCAGAATAGACAGTAATGAGCAGCTCAGTATTTTCATCCCACTGTAGCAGCCACAAGAGCACATGTGACTGCAGCCTCTTGGGGTCTCATTCTCCAAGCAGACAACATCACTACAGGATTTAACAGTGGATGCAACAGAAATCTGCATTTTAAACAGCTTCCTCAAAAAGCTGATAAAAATCAAACATTTATTTAACTCATGCTCAATTTCTGCATTAGGCTTCTAAGAAATTTTCAACACGCATACAGGAAAAATGTTTTCAAATTCAAAGTACATTACATCTGCCTAAAAACCTCACATGCTTTGACTGTACTTCGGCTTTCGTTGGGCCACTAAGGCTCTGAGCAGTTGTAATGAAGAACCTGTGACTTTTCTTGGCAGAAGTAAAACTCTAATTTGCTGCCCCAGGCAAAGGCCAGTACAATCATACGATCTCCAGCCTATCCAGGTCTGTCTGACTACATTCCTTTTATGTTTCCCTTTATTATTTCAATCTCACCCCCACACTACTGTGTAAGAGAGAGAGCGATTCTGATTCTGGTGTGCCATAGATGTGAGAGGTGATCCAAAGATTTCATTCTGAAAAGTATCACACTCTTGGAAAAAGTCTTAACAAATCACTGTTATGCTTGAAAACATTAATGTGCTCAGCCATGTGCAAAGCTGAGCAGAAATTTGGCTCACAAGCAAGGCAGCCTGCAAAGAAAAGCAATACACTGCTGCAAGACTTCCTTCTCAGCAACAAACCCTACCTTTAACCCCATATTCAGTTTCAAACATTTACATTCAACCCATAGTGTACTTTTGGGATTACAGACATATTGCACATGAAAAACGTTGACATAAGCACAAGGCATCAACCAAAACATTACTCTTACATTACAAAAATTAATGAATCGCATCTAAGAGGCCAAAAGCTCACAGATCTTCCATATGTAAAAAAATCTGTTGTGAATCCATAATGATAGGGGGCCAGGAAACCATACTTGGCCTGATTCTATTAGTATCTTCTTCAATGCTTCAAATAAAATGCAGTCGCTGCAGGCAAACTTCATAATTGACACCAATTGTTCAGAAGATACAGAACAAAGTCACAGAGTGAGCTAACTCAATACTTGAGTTCCACTCAAATAAAAGAAGTTTTAACAGTAATGTAAGGTTTTGCAGCATTTGGAAGATTTTTGCCGCATTGCTGTGTCTAGCTTCAGAAATCCAATTTTCATTACTGAAAAATGGGAAAGTGAGCTTTGTGGCTTTTTCCAATGTCATCAGAAATGGTGGGAAAAAAGTATCACACAGAGGAAAAGATGTAGAAGCTCAATAGAGTAATTAAAAAAAAAGATCAAGTCTTGAGATAATTATTGTAAGTATTTTCATGGCGCAGAAAATAGTACTTAATAAAAGTCTCTTCAATCCGGCAAAGACGTTAACAAGCATCTGTGACGTGCAGTACAGAAAAGATTTTTTTAGTTAGATCAGAGGACCTAACCGTCCCACGGGCCTCTATGCAGTGGTAGGACCATCACGGGAATTGTTTAATGCACAAACTTGAAAAAAGAAAATTGCAAAGGTGCTAGAAAATTGCAACAGAATTCTTGCTAAATGTGCTTGTTTGTTTGTTTGTTTTTTTCCTAATTGGAGAACAGCAGCAACAGTGAAACTGCACCCATCCCGTGACAGTTACTTTCATTAGGCTGACACTTCCTTACCATCATCCTCAGCCACTCCAACAGTCACCTGGCAGAATCCTTTTGCTGTTCACAAATGAACACTGGCAAAAAAATCTTAAGCGTGAAGGTTCTACACTTTAGTCTAGATACTTAAATCTCAAAGCCATCTGAAAGTCTGTGCACCCCTCTGCACAACAGCCCACCCCCTCCAATTAGGTGTCACGAGAGCTGGAATCATCCATACTGCAGACTGAACTGGAAGGAGGAAGAAAGCACAATCTTAATTGTGACGGTTGCTACCTATAATCCAAGAGAAAAAAGGTTCAGTCATCCATTTAACAAGCCCAGAAAGAAATTCATGGCAGGTTTATGTTACAGTCTCCCTTAGATTCAGACAAAGGGCTGCACAGCCAGCCACGCCTAGCACAAACAGCAGTGCCCGGTGACTCTGTGTGGTGGATGCCACTGTATGACAAAAGAAGGCTTTCATTTCCTCAGGTGATGAATAAGGCATGGGTTTTTTCTACCAACAAGGAAAATAAAACAATGCAAAAAACCTCCTTTGCCATATTACCACCAAGTGATCTGCAAACAACAATAATACTGCAGAGATTTTTACATAACAATTCAGATTAGCAATGGCACAAGACTGCCCAACCGTGTGTCATCATTCCTTTGACAGTGAGCATTGAAAATATGAAAAGAAAAAAAAAAAAGAGACTGATTTATGTACCAGTAATTTCAAAACATTAATAAGAAACAGCATGTGAGAGGGAGTCAATACAAGAGAATGAAGCATGGCAGATGGAGGGAAGAGGTTATAAAAAGACAAGTAACGTTTTAGACAGTCTAGCTAGAGAGATGAGTGAGAATTTAAGTAAGGGACAGAGGAGAGAGATCACAGAAATTACTGGAAAGGAAGAAAGAAAGTGGGACAGCACAATACAGCACTATCTGGTTCTTGGTGAAGAAGTAGCTAATGCCAGCCAAACGCTGCCTCCTCCTTACAGTCTCACCTGAAAGCAAATAAACTAAATCCTTAAAAAAAACAACTGCTGAATGTTATGCTTAGCATCTTAGCTAAGTGACACCACTACAAATTCCTGAACTTGCTTTTTAGGAGAGCCAACAATGCTCTGCCCCCAGTAGGCTCTCTACCTGTTGCGATTTAACACTGCCTGTACTGATCCAGTGGAGAGAAGTGAAGAATGAAAGGAAGGCACAAAAAGCAGGAGAAGCAGCTTTAGACCCAGGAAAGAAGAAAACAAAAGAACATCAGAATCAGTATACTAGTTCCATGTAAAGCTTTAACTGCCCCAGTATCCTAGGTCTGACAGTGGACAACAGCAGATGAAGAAAGGGTTAAGTCAAGAATGATTCTTGTCCTAATATGACCTACACCTTACCAAGACAAGCTGTTCAGCAAATTTGAAAGGACTACAGAATGAGATTCCCCGATGGAGCAGAAAGGATGGGAGGCAAGAGACCAAAAACTGGACTAGAAGAGGCAGGGCAGGAACTTAGGGTCAAAGCAGGAAAAGGAAACTGGGTGACAGCATAGCACTAGAGCCAACCATTTGTGGGAGGAGACAGTAAGATACATTTGAATGGGGAAAAAAAAATACAAAACTGGGTGTTAAATACACAAGAGTTTAGAGGAAACAACTTGAGAGTGTGGGACTACTTCTCTGAAGACCGTTCAAATTCAGACTACAGGGAGGAATGGAAGAAAAAGGAAGAAAACATCAGAATATTGTGTAGAATGGGAAAGCAAATAAGAAGGAAACAGCAATACAATGACATTTTTTCATTTTGCCTTTGAAGCGAAAAGTAGGAAAAACAAAGACTTCAAAAGGAAAGCAATTGGACAAGCTAACTGGTGAGCTAGCACCTCTACTGTACAAATAGAGTTTGTGCAGCCTAAAAATGATGCCACATTTGCGTATCAGCTGGATGTTGTCAGGAGAAGCCCAGACAGAAAAAATGGTAGAGGTCAAAAAAGTCAAAGGAAATTGCAAAGCCACTGGAGTCTAGAAAAGCCCTGAGGTGAAATGACTTTATGTAAGAAACACATGATCAGCACAATGAGTCACCTACCCAACAATGCATCAGCTCACACTTTATTCCGAGGAAATTATGATGGCTGAACAAGTGAGGACAAACTCCCACCCAAAAGAGGCTAATAATTTTACATCTAAAAGTGAATTAAGGAAAAAGCGTATCTCTACTTATAGAATTGGCTGAAGACATTTCAGCAATAGCATGGCTTATGTTGGCATCAGAACTTTAAAATAGTTATGAGGCACTTCTACAGACATAGAAGGTAACTGCAATCTTTAATCCACAAAACTCAAAAGCAAGCAAGATCTACTAATTAAAGATGCGCTTACTTTGGCCAAGTTCACCTCATCTAATGTCTTGGTACCACGAAGCAGAAACAGCCTATCTCCCCTGCTTCCAGCCACACATACCTCCTACCTCCTTTGCACGGTTTTATTATCTATTTTAGCTTTCCATGAGCCAATTCAGCTCGTTAGTCCAATAGAAAACACAGTAGACAAAGGAATTGTTTTCTGCCACATTAGCTAGTTGAACTGGCTCACCATGAGGCTGGAGAAGTGCTACTGATACAAGGCAGAAAACAGGAATCTACAGCCAGTAGCAGCAGACTGCTGCGGGACTATCCCCATCAGCAGCTACAAGCCTCAACAGCTCGTATAATTGCAAATTACAAATTAGCTCAACAGCCCGTATAACTGCACCTCAGAGCTGGTGAAAGCATACCTGGAAATAAGTCTAAAATAAAATAAACTTTCCAAGGCAATGGATTTGGAACTTCCTACATCTCTCAGAATCTCTGGCCAAAGTGAGAGATAAGTTTCTGTATATATGCAACTATGCCCTGCTCTATGGTAGCTATTCAGGCTGGAATACCACCAAATACGTAATGCACATAATGCAATGCCAGACCAGATGACTTCTGCAAGAAACTCCAGTCTGATAAACCAAACTTATTTCTAATAATGTAAAAGAAACCTTCAAGTATGGCTTCCTCAGACAAAAGCTTCTGTCTGTTCTTTCCAGGAAGCCTCAAATCTACATAATATATGCATTGCAGAAAGGGCCCTACACACGATATTCACCTTACTAGCTCTTACTCTGTCATACATTTACATGAAAAAAGATTCTAGCCTAGACTTTAAAAAAAAAATATATATTTTTTTTTAAAAATCAAACTCTTCCTTCTTCTGAAACAAAGAAGCGTCACTTGACAGAATTACTAAACACCAACCAGATATCAATAACCCCACGACCATTTTGGGATGGAGGGTTTGAATGCCACTAAGGGTACAGTGCTACAGACAGCTGATCTAACAGCTCACATTCTCAAAAAAAACACTTCTTCCTCTCATTTCCCTCTTCACTCTTCCTTCCCCAGCTGTCCACTGCCACTTTCAGACAAGACCACTTTAACTCAGAAAAAAAACCTGAAAATGTAGTTTTCTGCCAAGACAGCAAGTTGAAGAGGCTCACAGATGTGTCCAACGGACACCAAATCTAGTGCAAGGGAAGCACAAGGCTCCACTGATGAAGAACAGCCTTTACCCTTTCAAAAAGTAGCAAGCCTTCAGAAAGATCAGCTGCCCCAAATTCCTACCTTAATTCCAAACAAACAAGCCACCTGCAATTGCTTCTGTCTGTCACTAATACACGAGATGTGACAGCTATTTCTCCAAGGAGGTCATTAAAAAGACCAAAGAGAGTCTCTTCCCAACACATCAAGCACATGCCATATTTTTCCAGTACCAAATTTTAACAATGAACTTATCTCAAGTGAGACACATGCGCAGCTTCTGGTATCATCACAGTATTCTTGAGTCCCATTAAGATAAATTCACTCTTTTAAAGAGAATGAAAATGTCTTTACCGGAGAGTGTCTGGTAGATCCTCTTGTGAAATACTTGTCACTAGCTTTTGGAATGTGTGGAAGAGTTCCACTTTACAGATCTTGGATCTGAAGGGAAAAAAAAATAAAATTAAAAAAAAAAATCAGAAATGCACTTCCTCTTATAGCTCATAGTACATCCTAGCTGAACATTTTTGATAAAACCAATTATGTCCACTTCTCAAAGAATGTAAAAAGTTCTCCACAATTTAACTTTTCCTACCCCATCTGAGCTGCCCACCTTCCTTTTCCCTTCATTTTAAATGCTATATTGACAAAGAGCCGCATGGCCCTCACTGTCCCAATCAGCACTCTGTCAGTTTGCAGAGAGAACATTTTAATATCCCCACATTGTTATCTGTGTGAGACTGCACCGTCATCTGCTCACAACTACAGCAACATTGAGCCAGAAGGACTAGTCCCAGAACCAAACAAACAAGCTAGAAGGACTCCAGAGGCTTGTTCAAACCGGCAAATTTGGTATTACGCAGAATAAAAGAACTACAGAAATATCTGGAACAATGCTGTCCTTTTCACAGCACCTCAATGGTGATGAGGACACATTTGGCAACAGCTGCAGGGCCGTTAAATACAAAGAGGCTCATCAAAAAATAAAGTAAGTCAAAAGTTTGAAAGGTCTTTTGAAGATACCATATGCATCTCTGTCAGCTTTAAGCCTTTCTTTTCCCCCCAAAGAGAAGGCATCCAGAAGAGCTGTTTAAAAGCACAGTTTGTTTTTGAAAGCCCTGACTATTTTCTCTATTTAATTAAATTATTTTTATAACTTGGATTCAGTTCTCCAACATGTGCAAGCTGATTTTCTCGAAGCATTCAAAACATCACCAATCAAAAAACCTTCCTATTTTGCTAGTACGTTCTTTAAGAATCCCCAAATTGGCACAAAGATGGTACAAAATTTCACCTTCACGTTGATCTGTCAAAGGTTCATATTGTAGGTTTTGGTGGTTTAGTTAATTAAGCATTAACAAAAGCACATACCAGACATCTACGTACAAATTCCTTTTAGTCAGTCAGCTTTACCTTCCTTGATATTTACTGTTATCTAGCATATTGAGGGGAGAAAAAAACCCCAAACAACAGCCCCCACGAATCACCCTGAGATTCCTTGAGGGAAAAAAACCCCAGGGTAGAAATACAAGTTTTGTTTATTACTAAATACCAGCCACCCCCAATAAGGCTATAAATTCCTCATTTTCATGATAAAAGTTCCTTTTGTGACCTTTTATCACAAAAGTGTAAATGGTTTACTTATTCCTTGACACTGGTTTTTTTTTTCCTGATTTCCTAAGGAAACGAGACCTTTGCAATCATATGGTCTTGTAGGCCCTCTGAAGTAACTTTGCTTTAGTGAATTTTGAGCACATGTTAAAAAAAAAAAAAAAAAAAAGAGAGGAGGACCTCTCAACAATAATTGAGTTCCTACCATTTCGAGCAAACTGGCAGCTAGCACATGGCTCTCAAGTTTTAGAGTTGATAAACAAATGCTATGTAACAAATTTTAGCCTGCTGAGAAAAAGGGATTGGGTGGTTTGATCTTTCACACGTCTCCCGGAATACATTACATACCACATATTGAAAACTAATATTCTACAGTGCACATAAACCCTGTCTTAAAAGGTACACTAAGTCACCGAGGTCACCTGTGCTAACAACACCCCAGATACCAATACTGGTCACAAACCACAAAGTTCCTGGTCCTCTTCTTTCCAGGGAAAATTTGGAAACACTAGGATAAATGTCAGTCCAGTCGGGCCTAACTTCAAGAAGCTCTGAATGTGCAACTCGCAGGCATGTGAATGAATTCTCCACAAGAATTGTATGTGCTCTACTTATCATTTTATTCTCTACTGTTGGGATTATCTTCCTTCTCCCAGAAAGCCTGGGAAAAATGAACAATATGACCATTGATAAATTGGTAGTATTAACAGCCAACAATCAAAATGTGACCCCAACCCTCAAGCTGAACTTCCACAGCCCAATGATAATTTCAGTCACCTCACCTAAACTGAGGAAAGCGTAGAGAGACGGAGAAATTTGTCTGCAGATGTTTATAAGTAATTCCTCTCAACCACAAGAAAAATACAGAACTGGGTTTTTTAAACATTTAATAGTTGATAGAAGATTATGATGTTTCTTAAAGAGCACAGTGTCAAGACGACAATTGGAAAGGCGACATCTTTTGTGTTAGGAATCTGCTGCAAGCATTTCATAACATTTTCAAACTTTAAGGCAAAAAGTCACATTTCAAAGCAAGACTTTGAACAACCATACATCCAGGTCAGCTGGCCTGACTCTTCCAGAAAAAAGAAATCTACAGATTTACAGAGGACCTGCAACACACACATTTCCTTCACAGTCATCAACCCAAAAGATACAAAGCAAAAATTCAGATAACTCCACCAATAAGCAAGCTATCTTTTAATAAAAAGCCCCCCCTCCCCATTATCTACAACACTCTCTTTAATCAACAAAGTGACAAAGAAGAAATAGGATAAACTTGTTAACCCTCATTAAACTTTTGTCATTCCAACTCCCCTTCTCTCCCTTGCACAGTGACTCTTCCTTTTCCCCCACTCCCCAGATTTACTTCTGCTCTGACAATGCACTACACATCATAGAGCTGACAAGAGGCATGTATGCTAACAAATAAGACGTATGTATCCAGATATCACAACATTCTCACACCTGCTCTGATGGTTCCCAATCCCCTTCTTTGTTGTTCCCTGCCGGAAGCCATCTGAGGTGACATCCAGGGGCTGCTCAGGGACTGCACTCCAACTGATAGCTGTAGAAGAAAGGATTATGAACAAGGGAGGTGCTACCATCACAAAAGCAGAACTTAACAGTTCCTTTCATTATATGTGTTCACATGACACCAGGCTTCTTCCCAAGATAATTCAAACTAGAAAGAGGATCACGGTTCTCTAGGGCCAGGATTCCACCACCTAAGAGAGTACGTAAACTCTGTTTAATTTTTAAAAAAGAAATACACATATACATGAAGCTTTCATCTTAATCAGGTCATCCAAAAATTCATGCCTCTGAATATATGGTCTCCAGCTTTGCAATTCTCCCCTTTTTAGGGGGATTCTACTTTCCTTTGTGCATCCTGTCCAGACAAAGCATGAAGAAATTTCCAAGTCAGACAGCTTATTTTCATAGAATCAGAGTGGTTTGGGTTGGAAGGGACCTTAAAGACCATCTAGTTTCAACCCCCTGCCATGGGCAGGGACACCTCCCACCAGACCAGGTTGCTCCAAGCCCCATCCAGCCTGGCCTTGAACACTGCCAGGGAGGGGGCATTCACAGCTTCTCTGGGCAGCCTGTGCCAGTGTCTTAGTGCCCTCATGGCGAAGAATTTCTTCCTAATAACTCACCTAAATCCACCCCCTTTCAGTTTGAAACCATTACCTGTCATCCTATCACTACACCCCCTGATAAAGAGTCCCTCCCCACCCTTCCCGTAGGCAGTACTGGAAGGCCACTCTAAGGTCTCCCCGGAGCCTTCTCTTTGGTATTTTTGTATCAGGCTGCAAAATACTCCCCCAAGCTACTTCCACCAGTCACTCTATGTTTTCCTTACTAATTTATTGTGTGCTGTTATTTTGTGTATTGTATACTAAATAGTTCTCTCTATGTTTGTTAACTGACTTACATCAAATATCTATAGACTTTACTTGAAAAGTGTTATTAGCTAGTAGTCAAACAAAAACTTGTTGGAAGAGGTAGCAAGCGCCAACAACCTTACCCTTTACCCCATTCTGGTAACCATATTACCATTTTAGACTGTGAACTTCTTAGTGCTTAAACTCTGCATATCATACCTTATGTATTTATAAATAACTAGCAAAGGATCAGTAGCATGTTAATAGAAACAAAACTGATTGACATGCCAAATCTCTCCCTCCATAGCCTAACAACAGTTCTTTTAACTTCTACTGCCTTGAGACATTTTTTGTTCCCCAAGTTCTCCCATTTCTCTGTGTTCCTAACGGGCAAAACAGTTGCACATGCATTAACTCTAATGATAATTTTCACAGCTTCTCTCCTTCATGACACCATCACGTCTTTCATGACAGAAGGATGCTCAAAACCTACACATTATAAAGCATATTATAGACACTAGTTGTGTTAATCGCACTTGTATTATGATTCAACTGTATGCTGCAGTTGCTATACTCTGCTAAGTGTAAACTATACTTGCATTGTGATTTAGGTACAATGCTGTATCACTCTGCTAAATTAAAATCCTGGGTAATGGCAAATAGCATTACATACATACAACTAGTATTAAACATTAAGCCCTCCATGTGTGTGGAGTATCTAAAACCACACAGTCAGAGGATACCAGATTCTGGCAAGCAGACAAAAATTTACTTAAAACTGAAAATGTTTTCTATTTTCTCATTTCTTCATAGGTATCACAAACCTCAAAATATTAAACCAAACACATTGTTCTTTTTAAAATTACCAGTTGAAGTGTTCCTATCAAGCATACTTCAATACTCAGTCTAACAGCCCTGAATTTAGAGTTTACCCTGACTTTCACCCCTTCAAGAAAAAATTAACCAGGCATAATTCACATACGCAAAGAAGTGTCATAAAGCATCATTCATCCTTATTTAACAGAATTACCCGAGTAAATGTACAGAAAGACAGACATACACAGGAATTTAGTCACAGTTGGCTTCAGATCTTTTTTGCTAAGTGAACTGGTACCACTTTTTGATGATGGATTTTTGCCTCCTACCTCACAGAATCAAAATCTTTTCCTTCCTGGCACCTGTAAATAACTCCAATTTAATTAATCTCAATTCCATTAAGGAACCTTTTGTTTCCATTCTCTTTTATCATCAGCTTTACTGTAATAAAATAACTTCCAGTTCCAGTTAAGCCAGAAAAATGGAAGAAATACCACAGAAAGTACGCATGTCCAAGTTTAAAGAAACTGCTTAACCATACACATACAGTGGCAGTTCCATTGTTTTTTTCCCCCCCAAATTAGACCATGTTGCTAAATCACAACGTGACTTGCATATTCATTCATCACCATGACAAAAAATGCAATGTCCAAAACCTCTATCAATTAAACCTTTACACTATACTACTCTGTATTCTTTCTACATTCACAGATTTCTGGAGCAATTACAAGCATAACTCAGTGTGGCACGTCTTCTGTTCATTACCAAGGAGAATGCAAAACTAACTGGAACAAGAAGTCTTTTGATATTTTTGTTTTCTTATTGCCCTCAGAACTTTTGCTTTCACTGGGTATTTTCTGTCTTTGCTTAGATTATAAATTCTTAATGGCATCAACGAAGTGTTTATTCAGTCTGAAAACTCCCTACAGGGAACTAGAGGCTGAGCTGAATATTATTAATTATTAACAATTAAGTTCTGGCCTGAAATTAATTTCTTGCTTTAAGTCACACTTTGCCTCCAGCACTGGCAATGAATGATGTTCCATTTTAGGAAACCACCAAAACCACCTAATTTCTCTTTGACCTTTTGCACACAGTTATGCAACCAGCCCAAGTTAACTCACCTGCACCACAAGGAACAAGTTTTGTTTTGCTGTTAGTTTGAATTTCCTGAATTGCCTGACGGCTATGTTCAAAGCGAAGATCCGATTGCAGCAGCTTAACCTCCTGAGCAAGAAAACCATCTGGTAAAAATGAGATGTGCTGACACCTAAAGTAAACATAGAAAGATGTAAGTGACTTTAAGTCTCATCTTACCAAACAAGCCAATTTCGTGCAATTTCCCTTCATAACTTAAAATATGTCACTTTTACATTAAAATTGAAATCAACATAAGTTGCAGAAGAAAGACAAGGATGTCCGGGGGCATTTTCCCCTTCAAAAAAGTATTTGTTAAAAAAAAGAAAGCCACATAGTTTATTAAGAACTTGTCCATCCTAGAAAAACTACGAAAAATTGATTCTTAAAAAGGACTAGTTAAAAGCTAGTACAATCAATGGAGATAAAGTATGCAGGATAAAAACTGCAATATACTTATGCAATCACAATGAAAAATAATAATAATGAAGTATTTACTTAGTCAACCATATTACATTAACAACTGTTTTATAAACTTAAAGTTTCATAATCAAAGGTAAAAAAAAAATATACTTACGGTTCCATGTAAAATCTCATCTTTTATTACCTTAAATTACCATTACACACTGAACGGGATTAGAATCATACGAAAAAAAGGGCATATGTTTAATCATCGTAACGTTTACATAGTGCAGGAATGAATTAAGACTGAGGTTTATATTATCAGATGTAATAGTCTGAAAAAGTGCCTGAAGTGCAACCTAAGACTAATGAGGCTAAGCAAATTCTTGTCCCATGTGTTACAGAGTGAGGAAAGGATTACCCAGTAAACTCCACTGGACAGGTAGCTAGCGTTTCCCCTATTAATATACTATGACATCTTTTATAACCATCCTAGAAGGATGCAAGGCTGTGGAGAAAAACAGTTACTAAACAAAGTGAAACCTTTCAGGTGAACTGGTCTAGTAACTGCCTCTTAAAGGGAGTAGTTCAGCTCTCCGGTTTCTTTCTTGCTGTCCCTCCACTCTGCTCAGTTCTGCTCTGCTCAAGCTCTCCCCTAATGCTTGCAGATTCCTTTGTTGCACTGATTCAACCTCCTAAGCAAGAAAAATATCCACTTCCTATCTTCCTGTTGCTGGGACAGTTTTCATCAACTCGGGGATCCGAGGAGCAAGAAAGCCAGTGCACAGCAGATTACTTTCCTCATTTAGCAGCTGTGCCCTTCACTTCTCACACAAATTTCCCTGAGGTGCCAGGTTGGGTTATCAGAGCTCTACTACTCACAGCAGGGAGAAAAATGAAATCTTGGATGTATTTCAGATCAAAGCAGCGGACAAATTTTTTACCACCATGGAAATGCACATAAGCTTTGGCTTTCCAGTCTAACACAACTTGGTCTTTTTCCAGCTGACCAGTACAAGCTGTCGCATGCTAGGTGTCCTGAACCACTTCAGTGAATCACAGAACAGTTGAGGTGGGAGGGGACCTCCGGAGGTCAGCTACCATGATCTATCAAAGATTAACAGGAGCGGTCTCACAGCGACACCTGCCAGCTCCCTCAGCTCTCCTGGGTGTACCCCATCAGGGCCCAGGAACTTATCCATGTCTAGTGTTCTTAAGTATTCCCTGACCTGATCCTCTTCCACCAAGGGGATCTTCTCCTTGCTCCCGACTTTCCTCCCTGGTCTCTAGGGCCTAGGATTCCTGAAGGCTGGTCTTCCTAGTAAAGACTGAGCAGAGAAAATATTCAGTAGCTCAGCCTTTTCCATACCCTGTGTAACCAGCTCTCCCACCTCATTCAGCAGTGAGCCCGTATTTCCCCGAGTCTTCCTTTTGTCACCTATGTATTTAGAGAAGCCCTTCTGGTCTTTGACATCCCTTCCCAGATTCAATTCCAGTTGGGCTTTAGCTAGTCCAACCTCATCCCTGCATACAGAGACAGTCACTCCATATTCCTCCTAGGTTACCTGTCCTTGCTTACACCCTCCACATGCTTCCTTTTCATGTTTGAGTTCAGCCAGGAGCTCCTTATTCATCCACACAGGCCTCCTGACATTTTTGCCTGACTTCCTATTTGTCAGGATAGAGCACTCTTGAGCTTGGAGGAGGTGGTCCTTGAATATTAACCAGTTTTAAAGGGCCTCTCTTGCCTCCAGGGCCTTATTGCACATGACTCTTCCAGGCAGATCTTTAAAGAGGCTGAAGTCTACTCTCCTGAAGTCCACGGTTGTGAGCCTGCTTTTTACTCTCCTCCCTCCCCTCAGAATCATCAACTCCACTATCTCATGGTCACTGCAACTAAGGCCCCCTTCAGCCTTCACATTCCCAATGAGCCTCTCACTGCTGTACTAGGTCCACCAGAGTACCTCGCCTCGTTGTCTCCTCTATCTGCCATTTGAATCATTCCTAAAGGTAAGGCGGGTTCAAAAGTTCCATTTCTCTTTATATTGCAGAGTAGGAGGATGAGAAACAAGTATGCCAAAGCCACAGGTGCAGAGCCACAAACCTCATCCTTTACAGAAGTGCATCCCTCAGAATGCAAGACTATCAAAAGGTCAGCTTGCACCGCACATCCAAATCGCTGTCAAGCATCCCAGAAGCACGAAGTTTTGCTCAAAAAGCAACAAACTGACAATTAACACTAACAGAAACAAGTGTTGACATGAAATCATGACTTTCCAATCTGGTTGCCAAACCACTCAAAAGCAATTTCTGTGTTAGGTCTAGAACTCAGTTTCCATGGGCTGCGCAGCACACCTGAAGGTACAAGATACAGTCAAAAATTTAGAATAGCAGTTTTCAAAAACCTCTACTGAGAACAGACCGACAATACAATTTTGAAATTTTAGATGGGATGGACTTGTACACGTACGCAATAACCTAAATATTAATCTCCTGGAAAATTTTAAGTTCGGACCCAAGCTTAGGAAGACAGCAAAAAGTAAACTGTTTTTACTGTAATTCCCTTCAAACAACGTTTAAAATACTGCCCCTTTTACTTGCTGGAAAGTACGTCTGAAAGCAGGGTCTAAAATCAGCAAAAGTTTCAGAAGAACCAAGAAGTTCATTGAAGGCTAAGTTATAAAAAGGTTTGTACGGACAACCAGAAAGATATCCTTTCCACAGTGCAGAAGTCTACCTCTGCATTCATTTGGAGTCGTTTCAGTCAGATTGCTTTTAGGATGGATGGATTTGGGGTCTTTTTAATTTAATTTTAGGAATGGTCCTGCAAAAAATAAAAGCTGCTTTTGCTCACAAACACAAATCTATAGAAGAGAATTTACAGATATTCAGAATGGCTTTGTGGAGTATGGATAACTGAATAAACTAAAACTTCCCTTGACCCTGTTTGAGGAAATAAAATCAGGAAGAGGGCAAGAAAAGTTCAACTTCACTACACTAAAAAAAAAAAAAAACCCAAACCTTCACTACACTGACTTTGTGTCCTTCTGGCAGCTTTTTCTGCTGAAAGGCTTCTAGAAAAAACTCAGGTGAGTACATTTCTCACTGCTCTATGAAGGGACAACCAAGGGGATCCTGAATCTAATGGAAATTCTTTTGTGAATCTTCAAGTCTGATCCATCGGTAGTATTTATCCTTTCTCCATACTACATCGGGCTACTTTGTGAAAATTTGCAGAAAATCACATTTTATGCAAATGACTTTGGTGCAAAGTCCTGATATTTGCGTGACACAAGTTGTCTTCTATAACTCTGTCTCCACACATGGTAGCTGATTTCCAAAGGAGAGCACTTACCTTTCAATAATTGCTCTCCGCATAGCTTCTTGGCTGTATGGACATTTCCCCACGATAATCGCTGACAGATACACCGGATACTGCAGGAAATGCATCAGAAGAGCTCCTTGACATCCTAACACATTCCAGCGAGCCAGTTTATCACTGCAGGACATAGAGCATGTTCTGTCCCCACGACCTGGCTTCACTCGTAATAATCCCACACAGTGATACCCTAGCCCAGGTTTTCGGGCATCGCCCAGCTCTCCAGGTACACATTTTGCTCCCGTTCTATAAACATCTACTACCTTTGGTCTCCCTAAGCCAGTCTCCTTATTAGCTGTTTGCATCTCTGCAGAACATTCACAGCTCTTTGGATTTGTGTCATCTTCTTGTTTCACAGATATTTGCTGAACAGCCACATCTTCAGTGATCATGGAAAAATAGCCATCGTCAGTTTTCATTCTCTTGATTGTATGATTACTTGCAGTTTTCTCCGATTCCCTTTTATCTTCTGGACCCAAATGATCATAGTTACTTCTACGCTCTGCTGACTGTCCAGCTGCATCATCTCCAGTCACTGGCTTAGAAAGATGGTTCTCAGGCTCACTAATTGGAATAATAGAAGCATCTCCACCTAGAGCAAAAGAAATGACATCAAAACTGGCCAAAACTGCATCCTGCATGATCGGAATACACGACACCAGTATTATTATGACTACTACTAGGTTTCACAGATATGGACTCAGGAAAATTTAGTGATGAGAACACACTTTTCAAACAACGTTGTCCTGTACAATGATGAATCAGACTTCGCTGAAACTTAAGCCAATATATGTTTAATTTCAAGTTTTGCATTCTACCTAAGAAATAATAAAAAAAAAGCAAGATTCACAACAAAAGTTATAAAGCAGAAGGTGTCAAAGGCATTTGACAGACTACAAGCAGTCCTCAAGACCCAGAGGAAAACTAGTCTGATGTAACTAAACAATACAAACCTCAAAAGAATAATTAAAGAATAACCTGTCAAATAAGGATGGAAATTTTAATGTGTATCACAAGCTCAAAACCAAAATTCTGAAGCTCAGTTCAAAGCAAACAAAGCCCAACAGGCATGTGAAAAAAAGGCACTCAGGAAACTATTCTTGCTATTAAATTTGACAACGTAGATTCTATTCTAATATTGCATTACCAAAGAAAACCATCATAGCATACTCCAGCAATGCCACCAAAATCATGAAAATGCATGAGCAGCTAATTCACTATGCGAAGCACTGATGAGGCCTATTTTGAGAGTGCTTAGACTTCTTTGCTCTGGTAACAGAGCAAAGTGAAGAACACACTGGTAAAAGTGTGGTAACATAGAGATGTCCAATAAGCTGGTGGACAAAGAAGTCTCATTTCTACATTTTGCCAACAGATCCTCATCTTTGTGGTGCTGTTTTTTTAAAACACAGAAAAAGTGTTTTCTGTGACAAAACAATAAAGTTGCATTCCATTCCCTATGAAGTTTTGGGTTGCGGGGGGTGGTGGTGTTTTGTGGACGGGGCTTTTTGGGGGAGTTTCGTTTTGGTCTGTTGGGGGTTTTTTCCCTGTTTTGTTTTGGGGTGTGGGTTTTTTGGATTTTTTTGTTTTGTTGTTTAGTTGGCTGGTTTGGGGCTTTTTTTTTTTGAGAAACCACGGTAAATGTCAGTGTTGTGGGTTTTTTAAATTTGAATCCAAGGACACAACATTTAAAGCAAAGCAACCAGGAGATGTAATAGGACCTCTGACAAGTATGTTAGTTTCCAGAAAAGAAAATAGTAGCCATTATTGTTTAAAGAGAAAGTGAAGCATTCTACTATATAATGAGCAGTCTATTTGATTTACTGAGTCCTCACAAACCACATCCAGCGAGATACAATGCCAAATGTACCTGTGGAGAACCAGTCAAGTACACCTTAGGGCCCATACTGATAACGTGAGTTACCGCCTCACTCTCACTCCAGACCAAAGAGAGACCAAAGAAAGGCAAGAGGCAGAAAAGATTGTATGAGTGGGAGCCATGAAATTGGCCCACTCCAGCATACTCACACGGGGTATGGCTGGAGAAGAAAACAAATGTGATATTCTGTTTGAGTTTCCATTTCCCCATCTCAGTTCCTGGAATAAAGATACTGCACTGCTGATGGGAAGCTGCCAGCGACATCTGATGGAAAAGATACCTGTTAGGCAGAAAGTTTTCATGAAACATTTATTTCATTTTTAATGCATGGGAAAACAACAAAAATTAGATGCCCACTAGTGCCTGTTCTTTCCTGATGAAGTCTATGAGGAGCTAATCAGTTATGCTTCTACAGATAGATGGGATCCAACACACTCCATAAACACAACCACATCACTGGCACCTGAATAACAGACCTCAAACAGCTGGATTCAGCAGAGTTAACTATCTCCTCAAATCATGGTCCTCTCCTCCCACTCTGTAGTTTTACCAGCACTGCAGCTCATCTGATTCTGTGAGAACCGCTTTAGTGGCATCAAACTGCAAGGAATGTATTTGTTTCTGTAGCATTACTATTCCCCTGGCTCAGTTCCTTAAACCAGCTTATCCCTTGTGAACAAGAGGACTGGCATGTGGGAAAGGCAAAAAGGCTACCCTTGACAGCTACCCATTCGACCAGCATTGACTTCACATGAAATCAGATCCTACTTCTTTGTTGTAGAGGCTCTACAACAATGAGGAAGAAACATGCTTTTGTGAAAGGGTCTTAATGCCACCTGGAAGTGTAAAAGTCAGGTTAAACTCCTGCTAACAAAGGGAAAAAAAGTGTCGCCTACAGAGAAGTAATACTATCTCTTTCATTACATTCTCATCCCTGAAGTTGGCTATTTCAGTTATAGGTCAAAACCATTTGTATCTCAACAACCAACCTCAAGTGGCACTGAATAAGAGCATGTGAACTTCATGCCTCACCTCTGGAAGCTCCTCTTGGCCACAATTTCAGCATGACTGTCATTCAGAATGTCTCCTAAAGTCACAACCAAATGACAACAATGCACATCATTACTGGAAAGGAGACAAACAAAGCAAACAGAATTTAACAGATAACAGTTCTCCAGATTTGTTAGCATGTGAGAATAAAGATTGGTATTAGGTTATTGCAAGATATTTAAACTTCCCATCAGTACAAGAGGAGGCCAACAGCCTACTCAAATGAAGGATAGGTCTTCACTCCGCAACGAGTCAGAGACTTGTTTTAATACCAAATTTTAACTCTTCCGATATCTGAAGAATTTTGAGTTGAATCAACACTGGCTTACTTCCTGATGTTTGTTCTTAATAGTAAAATTTGATAGTCTCAGATTAAGCACAACGTTAGAAGATTTCAAGTGTTTGCTAAGCTTTTGGTTGAAGTTTCTTTTTGCACTATGTCCTGCAATTTAAATTACTTTTCTTGTAAATAATTCTGATATTTACCAGGTTTACACACGTCATCTTCAAACTTCTAGTAGTATCTGCCTATTGCAGTATCTAAAGGAACAGGATCTGTAGATCAGCTTTTATTTCAGGAATAACAGGCCAGGTGATTAAAGTCCTCTTGAACAGTTTAAAAGTTCTCTAACAGACAACCATTAACATGACCTACCAACCAAGTTAATTTAAAAATAATGTTATCACAAGAGGAAAATACTTCATAAACTTGAGATCACTAGAGACAAACAGAGAGAGAAACTAGTTTTACTTTTTTCTAGTCAAATTTCTACTTTGACTTTTAATACCTAGACTGTAAGCAGTACAACAGTTTAATCACAATTTTCCTAAGTCAAACAGAAAAAATACTAACACTCTTCTAAAATCACTAAGCCATACAAAACGTCCACAAAAATCTAAGAGACAGAATTTAGTTTCTTCTCTTTTCCTCCACTACTTCAATATGAAGGACATTATACAGAACAAAACAGCCTAAAACTGATGCATGCAAAACTATTTCTCCTATCTTGCTCTACTCCTCCTCTGAAGTCTAAAGAGGGCAGAAAACCCTGTACCTACATGTTCACAAACATTTTTTCTCCTTAGTCACTTTCCAGCATTAATTACTATGGCTTCTCCCCTCCACCTAGGAGAGGGGACAGATACAGTCTGAATTAAAAAAAAAAGGACATGTAGACCAAGTTAAGTCCTACAATAAATGGTAAGAAATGGTAGCTGTGAGAAGTCATGTACCTACCCCATATATTTATTATACAAACACTTCAAACTATCTAGCTGCAGAATACACAGAGAGGGAGAAAAAGCCTATTAGCACCTTTCCAGTGTCACCTCTACTCTAACTCAGCAGTGGGATCTTTTGCATCAAACCACAATAAAACTAGACTAACAAGTGACTGAAACACAATTATTTTGCTTGTTTGTTTTGCTTTTAGTAATGAAAACTTTGGGTATGCGGACTCAGGGTCTAAACTACACGTTTCCTCATATGAAAAGTCTATTGACCTTTAAGGCAGCAAGTGCAGCAAACTTTCAGGGAAGTCATTCTGGCTGCCTAAGCCCTCCCTTCTTGATGAGGTGAGGTATGCCTTACACTTCTGGCTTCAATCCAGAAGTCTGAGCTCAATGCCTTGGATATTTTCAACAGTTCTATGACACCAGCAAGAACGAAGGTAGCATAGGTAGTCTGTTCCTGGATTTTATATCATGCTTACCAGTTTTTCTCATTTTGTTTTGGCCAATGCATTTTGTTCCAGTTCCCATAGCAACAACTTCCTTCGTTACTGAAAAAAGAAACAACATTAACAGAACAAACTATCATCAGAAGCATTGCTCTCATACAGTCATTCTGGTAAGACAACACACAGAACATTGTGCAGAAGGGAAGGTACAGGGAGGCAGACCATTCCAGAAAGGAAACAGTACCAGCCCGAGAACTGAACATAGCACGCAGAAGCACCAGTGCTAGGAAAAGTCTCTAATTGCATAGCAGAAGTGCTAACACAGGCTTGATATGCTAGACAACACACAGCGGACACTGGCATAGGATACCTCAAGTATGTAAGAAAGACGCATGGGATACAACCCGTATGACATGGAAGTGCCAGTAAGGGAGAAGATGATGGTGAACTAACACAAACGCACAACGTAATAATGCAGTTTGTTACAGGACAGGGAACCGAGACCTTTCTAGCATTCTTTCAAATAGTAGCCGAACACACTTTTGCAAGGGTTTACATTAGGAATTCAAGTCCTGCCTAGACTTTTGCCACTTATTGAACATACAAATGGAAGCTTTCATCTCCTCACAGTCTGGGAAGAGCACCACTGCGCTATAACCACCTCCTTCCAGACAGAAGCTGTAAAAGATTTTATGATCACAAAGAGTAAAGAATTTGGGTGGAGACAGAAATAGGACATGAAGTGGTGTACGTTTGTTTGTTTGTTTTTAAAAGGTACCTTGAAAAAAAGCATCGAGGACTGCCACCTTCTCTCCCCGCTTCCCCCACTCCCACCCCAGTCCCCACAACTCATTCTTACCCTGCAGATTCCCTGGACTAGCAAGAACCTCTCTTTGGGTTGCAGACTCCACTTTGACAACAGCTGCCAGAGAAGTCCATTCCCTGTTTGGATCTGGTTTCCCCTGCTTAGGGAGTCTGGTCCTATAGTGCAGGTAACATAGCTCAGCAATTTCATCAGCTGACCACATGGCTCCCGATGCAAGTGCAGGTTCTAAACAGAATTGCATTCCGTCACAACACCGATTAACAACCCCCATCTCTTCAAATCCTACCGCATTGCTCTGCATGACACCTTCCTGCATCGGATTCCAAAATCCAAGGCCTAACTGCAGCAAATGATATCATACTTCATACATCATATGAAAGGAAAAGCTTCTTTTCCGAATTGCTAGGAATAAGAAAACAACGCTAGAACCCTTATAGTCCAGCAGCAGGCGGCACTGCTGGGTTCCCAAGGGTCCCACCATGCAGCACTCAACGCCGCGCACCGCAGCAGTCGCCGTACAGCCCCTGCACCGCACCCGAGGCGCCGGGCGCCACCGCTCTCCTTCCGGGCCCCCGCCCTGCCCCAGCCGCCGCGGAGCACAGAGCTCCACCGCCGGGGCAGCCAGCGCAGCGCTCCTGCGCCCAGCGCGCCCCTCTCGGCGCCGGGCCCCGGCCTCCGGGCTCACGGTGCCGACGCTCCTCGCCGGGCCGGGCGGCAGCGACCCCCGCGGGCCGACACCGACCCACGCGCCTCCACGACACCCCGCCCGCGCACGCGCAGCCACGTCAACCGCGCGCGGGGTCCGCCGGGAGCGGCGGCTCCCGCGCAAGCGCACACAGAGAAACACAGAGACGGGCAGCGGACAGCGGCGTTTATTGGCGGCGCGCGCCCTCCCGCACGCTACACGGAGGTGCCTTCGGCGGGCGGGTCGGGCGGCGCCTCCCTCTTGTCCTCCGGCTTCATGGCGGGGAAGAGCAGCACCTCCTGCGAAAGGGGACACCGTCAGCGGGCGCCAGGGCCGCCCCGCCGCACCCCGGGGAGCAAGAGCCCGCGGGCAGGGCTGGCGAGAGCGGCCCTCAGCCCGGCCACCCGCCGTGGGGCAGGGGCCCCTCGCTCCGCAGGGATCTCCAAGCCAGCGCAACAGAGGAGGGACTTCCTCCGTCTTGAAGAACCTCGCAGGGCCACGCTGCCTGCTGCTGGTTTTGTGAGGGGGAGGGCCTGCTTTGCAGAGTCCCACTCCCTGCTCTCTGACAAAGCCAGCAGCAGGCACTGCCATTTCCAACGTTTACCTTGATGTTATTGGAATCTGTAAGGAACATGGTGAAGCGATCAATTCCCATGCCCCAGCCAGCTGTAGGAGGAAGGCCATACTCCAGGGCAGTGCAGAAGTTTTCATCAATAAACATAGCTTCATCATCACCTGCAGCTTTTGCCTAAATGATAAAAGTAAAAGGTGGGTTGTACAGAGCTAGATAGCACCACTTCTGCTAAAGCCCACCACGAAACAGGAGAAATATTGGTATTTGTAGCAGCCAATGTAACTGATGAAACCAAAACCCTATACAGCTGCATGAATAAAAGGAAGGAATCTCAGCACCTGGAGAACCGTGGAGGTCACTTGTACACGTGCTTCCAAAATAGCTCCAGACTTGACTCCCTTCTGATCTGTAAGTCTCCTTTCTGGACAAAGGCCCAGGCCCTTCACTTCAGTAGAAGCTATCTCCAGGGCCATATGGCAGCAGACAACAGGGAAATAAACTGCTGTCAAAGGCTTCTCAGGTTCTCTATAGCTTGCAACCCCCCCTTTAACATTTGCAGAAACAACTAAGAAGCATAATTGTTTGAGTCATCAGTAGTTGTTTCATGAAACAAAGCTTAGGGATGGCTTTTTTCCCCCTGAAGTAGAAAGATTAAAAAACCCTACACTGAGATGGTAAGTAATGCATCTGACCCCGACAGCCTCCAAGTGCTGAAAGTCATAATAATAAAAACACAGACTAGCTAACCCTCTCAATTTTTCAAGACTTTGAAAGAGACTGTTAAAGCAAATTTTTCTGCCTGAGTCTGAAATCCTGAAATGCAAACCGCCATCCTTCATCCCAATCTCCACCCTAACATTAAATTTTCATTTAGTGCATATAATCACATGTCTGCAAAGTCTGGCTATAACCATAAGAGACAGCTGCAGCAAGCATATATATACACAACAGACCAAAGGTAAAGGACATCTGTAATATTATTCATTCTGACTACGTATTTTGAAGTTTACTATCAAATAAGTTAGTTAACGTCAGTCTGTTTTCATGGTTTTGACAACTGTTTCATCTTCTCAGGCACTGTGAAGCCATTGGGAAGAGCAGGAAGAACAGGAACTCTGTTTCTACAGACTGCATTGTCTGACCTCAATCATGTGCGGGCACACACGCATTCATGGACGCATACACCTAATTAATAACAAAATCAGTTTCAGTCAGTCCTTTCTGAGGCTCATCTAGAGAAACACAGTATTATAAATTTGCAGGCCTAATAATTTCCAGTCTCCAGCTCCACTCTGTGAGCTAATTTAAAATAGTAATAACTCAGTTCAGGAAGTTAGGCCACTTCTAACACACCATTCAAACTCTTACGAGACACAAAAATTTATTTAAGAACCTAGCGGTATGATGTTGTACGACTACATAAATGTGTAATTGGGGAAAAATAACTTTCAACCCGAGCAAGACAGAGAAAACACGTTTGCTTTTTTTTTTTTTTTCAGATTAGCACTTCAGGTAGAATAAAAGGGAAGATGTTCCAAAACAAAGTCACACTACTAAAAAACTTATCAACAGCAGTGTTTGGACTTGTTTACCTGAGAGAGAAAGGTTCCTTTAAAAGGACTTACGTTTTAATGACTGGCTTTCACTTGAGTGAGAAATACTTGGTCAAAGTAGTAACAACCCTTTTCAGCAGTAGGGACTAATGACAGATTTGGAATAGAAATATTCCCAAATGGGAAATATTCTTTGCCTACGTGTCTATATCATTGACTCACTGTCAGCAAGACACCGTACCTTGGCCTGATCCTCAAAAAGCTGCCGCTGCCGGAAAGGATCGTTAAGTTCTGTGTACGCATTGCACACTTCCTTCTTCATTACAAAGAGTTCAAAGCGTTCTGTTAGTCCTTGATGAGAGCGATGCCTATGTGAAAAAGACAAAACAACCATACCTTAAAATAAACACCTTTGCAAAGCAAAGAGCACGTACATTACTTCAGGAGGATTGCCCACACTTAGCAGTAACAGTGATCAAAACTTCAAACCGAGAAGCATCAGCACACATCTTCCCTGGATGACAGGTTTCACAGCTCAGGAACCAATGTCTATCTTGGTTGGTGACAGAATTCAGACTAGTATACAACATCAAAATCTCTGTTTTCACACATGTGACCTCCCCCCCCTTTTTAATAAAGTAGGAGTAGAGGGTTTAAGGGTTACATAATGACTGTGACTCACGCTCTTACCATTTGGCCAGAGGACTCATGATCTGTGGGTGGTCACAGATGAAAGTAGGGTTGATACAAGTGACTTCCAGGAATTCACCAACTAACTGGGAAAACAAAAGCGAAACAATTTGTAGAATACAAATGCCTTCCCCAAACATCCTGCTTCCCTCTCTTAACTACCATAAAACTGGAAAGTTTCTCAACTAATAATTCCTGATCATGGTAATGTCTTAACAGAGAGCGTGTGTTCTAGTTGGGTGAGAAAAACGACATAGCTAAAACCGTATAAAACCACTACATAATTCAGTTTGGACGTTACAACAAAGGCAAATAGGAAAAGCAGCAGAAAAAACAGCTATCAGGTAATATTTTGGGTACAAAGGAAACGACTTAATACAATTGACAGAACATCTATACAGTAAGCCTACCAGTTTGGTAAGGTACTACAAACACACAGATGTCACAGACAAAACTGACATAAGATACCCGCTTTAAGCACAACAGACCAGTTATCAAACTAAAATCTCTAGTGCTCACATTAAGCAGGCATCAGTAAACTACATTTTGGTGTAGACAACACAAAAAACTATTTTGACACAGCAAGTTTTCTCACTGTTATACTGAAACAGCTGAAGTGCATTTCAGTGTATTTTCCCAGATGCAACTAAACTTTTGATCTGAAGAGACTTCTGTTGATACAGATAGATCCTCAGAGACATTAGGATTATAAAACCACCACCTTGACTTACTCTGTCAAGAAGCCTGGCTGTTGTCCTGGGAGGTGGACACTCAACATTTCTCTCTGTGCAAAGGTCATCAAAGAACTTGCGAGTTTCTGAAATTGTTGTAGACAAAAATTAGAAAAGCCACCCAGGCAACCATGGTTTTTTCCCTTCTGCATCCTTCAACTTGTCTTAGAGTGATTTATAAGATCTTAATGGAAAACATGAGCTTGAATGTCATTCTACAAAAATAGTGTTTGTTTTTAACCAGTTTACACTAAAATGTAAGTTATTTTATTTTGGGAACTTGACAACAGCTTAGCACAACCCCACACGACTGCCGGACATTATTATTTGGGGGGCAGGGGGTGTGTGCTGGAAATCAGTAAAAAGTGTATGAACTTGTTTCCTCATGGCTCTGGATTCCAGCAACAACATAGCATATATGCACATTTTGAAGAAAGGCCAAAATAATCGTACTCCTAACCCACAATCACAGGCATGGAGACTCAACTGCACAAAAGACAGAAGAAATAAGAAATAAAAAGCTGTGTCACTTCAGCAGATCAAGAACTCCCCAGATATGCCTCTTGAGTATACAGCAATGCGTATACTCAACAAAGGAAGAGGCAAGAGAGTCAGATCCTGCCAAAGACTGCAATGCATGAAGGCTTCTTTCAGGACTCCTAGGTAACAGAGAAAACCAGAGAAAAGCAATCCCATGTGTTTGTTAGCACCACCTCGAAAAAGCAGTTGACAGACTGCAGGCTGAGAAGTCGAGACCTTTTGCCCCCTTTCTGTTAAGGAAGAAATACAGGACATTCACACACAGCATCTAACCTTCGGTTTCAAAACAATCAGTTGATGGAAATTTCACTCCTATGACCTTTTCCAGATCATGCACCATGTTAATACGCCGGAAGGGAGGGGTAAAATCTATCTCATAGGCCTGTCCGTCTTGACCATCTGGGTGATAAGTGATCTTGTAACTTCCAGTAATACGCTTCACCATCCCTACAAAAGGAACCTGAAGTTTAGATGAAGAATATGCCACATAATAGGCAGTTCTTCCAGAGATCCTTACTGTTTTTTTAATTAATATTGCATACGTCACCTGAAAGCAACTTCTCTGTAATTTCCATCAGGTCATGGTAGTCTGCATAAGCCATATAGAATTCACAAGTTGTGAACTCAGGGTTGTGAGTCAAATCAATTCCTTCATTCCGGAACTGACGCCCAATTTCATACACTCTGTCCAAGCCTCCAACCACCAACATCTAAACAAAAAGAAGTTCTGTAAACACACTAACTTTTTCAAAAGAACTAAACAGAGCTCAAACACACGCAATTGCAATACAACCTTACAAATCTCATTCAAGACACATTTTGTTTCCTCCAGTTCCAATAACTCCACCTTTCTTCGAGTATAATCCTCATTTTACCTACATTTACTTTTTTTTGGAATAAGATCACAATAGTCCAGAGAACATAAGGTCAGCCGTGAAGGGCGTGTATTTTACCTTATGGTAAAGCTCTGGAGCAATTCTCATATATAAATTCATATCCAGTTCGTTGTGGTACGTAATAAAAGGTTTTGCCACAGCTCCACCCGGAATTATGTTCATCATAGGAGTTTCAATCTGTAAAATAAAAAAAAAAAATTAATTTAACAATGGCATTTACCTCCAGAGGCAAAACACACCATTTCAAAGACGTTATTTCCACTGTAATTTACTGAAATAAGGAAAGGACAGCAGTAGTTTGAAGTGCTACCTTGGCAGAAGTTTCCCAGGTCATAACCTCACCAACTGAGGAATAGTCCTAACTTTAAAAAGAGAGGAAAGGAATGGCTCCCATTACATTAAACTGATAAAACAGACCGTGCTGAGGTAATTATTCTCACTTCTGTAAATACTTTGCATATGAGCCTGAATATAAAGCATCCTTGAAACTCAGCAGCTCTAAAACACATTCAGTATGCAGAAACAAACACTGAAGCCTTACCTCAAGAAAGCCCAACTCATCTAGAAAGCTCCGAATATATGTAATGATCTTCGCACGGGTTATGAATTTCTGCCTCACATAATCATTAAGAATTAAATCCAAGTATCTCTGACGATACCTCGTTTCCTGAAAAGAACAAATATCTTTAGAACAAGCTAGACAAAATGTGCAGCCAAAGGAAAAAACACCAAAAGGAAAGTAATGTTCCTTTGTTGACTGATACCATCAGCAGATATAAAAGGTCATTCATTCAGACCTATCCATCAAATTGCCTCCAAGAGTGACAGGGATGACAAGTACCTTGTCTTTGAGGCCAAAGTGAAGATGAGGCAACATGTGCAGGCACGGAGACAACAGAGTTACTTCGTAAGGAATAATACTCAGTTCCCCTTTCTTTGTTTTCCCAGGATTCCCCTCTACACCAATAATGTCCCCACGACGCAGCTTGTTATTAATACGGAAATACTCTTCCTCGGATTTGTAGAGCCTGTAATTACAAAACCAATGTAAGCAGGTTTGTTTAAAATTCAACATTCCAAACTGTCCTGCAAGCCTCTCCCCAGACCAATTCCTTCAAAAAAAGGATCCTTCTAGCAGGGAAGCCAACCACAACATCCTATGCCAAACATTACCTGGCTGCCTAAGCCAACCCAGATAAATAGCCTAAGGAGATGAAGGAATAGAACGTCCAAATACAGATCTCTAGGCCCCAGAATGCAGTTCAGTTTAGAATGTTACTGGGAATACCCCTACTTACTTGGAATTTGCCATGACCTGCAACTTGACTCCTTCGCCACGGAGATCATAGAAAATCAGCTTCCCTCCAGAGGCACGCTTTGCATGGATTCGACCTAAATATTAAAGTATGCAGGACATCAGGAAGAGTCCCTAGCAGAAAGGATACGGGGGCAAAAGCCACAATATTATCACTTGGACAAGGGATCATCAGCTCTGAACTGATCACTAACCGTGAAAGAGAAGCAGTTAAGTCTCAAAATTAATACCAGTGCACAAAAGACCGTAAGAACTTTGGGTCTGGAGCCCATATCACAATCTGATCTGGTAGTCGTAAGGGCTGCTGCACAGGTGCACTCAGTCTGAAAGGACATGTCCTGAATGGTCTAGCACTGCTACAGACTTCATGACTGAGTAATGGAGGATCGGGAAAATCTGAAGGGAGACCACCCCATCACTAAAAGCAGCTAAGACAAGACTTGTCTTAGCAAAGCAACAGACCATCTTTCTGTATCCCAGATAAGCCTTTACCTGCCACTCTCACTGTAACGTCTGTCAGGTGATCTCCTGGCTGCAGGTGACTGTACTTCTCTATAAAATCTGAGAGAGATAAGTCTACATGGAATTTGTGAGGATAGGGATCTTCATTAGTGCCCTTCAGCTGCTGGATTGCATGGCTACGGATCTTGTAGTATTGCTGTCACCAGAAACAAACAAAACCAAACTATTTTGTTAGAAACTAAAAATATTTTACAGGTTGTAAATTAAAACACAGCTACCCTTATGTAGGAATATGTAGGTCCCTCCTCTTTTAACCATTTAGTTCCCCTTAAACAAAAAATCAAATATAAATCAATGACATTTATTCTCAGATCATTAATAAGCATGAGGCCACATGCTCACATTTGGATCCAAGCTTTCCTCATCAGCACCAATGTTATTCTCAGAGTCAGAAGTCAAGGAAGGCTTATTTGAATGCTTTTCACTTTGCTCTTTCTGCTTTGCCTCTTTTTCAGCTATTTTTCTCTCAGCCTTTAAACGTCTCTTCAGCTCACTGCAAAAGAGAAAGAAATCAGATGCAGCAGGTACTCCGATACCTCTAAGGGCAGAATTCTGCCAAAAGCTTACCGCACAAATAACCCTGTCATTTCTCTCACTCTGCCCAAAAGCCAAAATAATGCTTGAGCATGAATAAGCATGTTCTTTCTTGAACTCTTTCAGTTCATCTCCTATGACATACAAATACTCAGAGAAAGTTTAAACTGAGTTAAACATCACGTAAACAGACCTTGAGGATGCACGCCTATATGCCCGAGGACCTTCCGCAGGTCAGTTTATACATAAGAGCCTAGCAACCCCACGAAACATATATGAGAAATAAGGCAAACTCCCCACTGAGTTCGCCCAGTCCGGCGGTCCGCAGGCACCGCGGTTCTTCCCGCGGCTCCCGACCCCGCAGACCGCAACTTCATGAGGAACGAGGCGGGCCCAGTCAGACCGCAAAGCACCGACCTGCTCTGGTCATGAAGTGCCTGGCGCCATCGGAGCGCGGGTGCGGCCCTCCAGGCCCAGCCGCGGAGCCGCGCAGCGGCGGGGCTCAGCATGGCGCGCTCCGACGGATCACCTCGCGGAGACACGCACCGGGTCAGCCAGACACTCCACTCGCCTCGCCTCGCCTCGCCTCGCCTCCCCAGCCCGGCACGGCCCGGCTCCACCTGACCGCCTACCCTCCCTCACTTTTTGCTGAGGCGCGACTCGGTCTCCGCCGCCTCACACGCGCGCTCCGCCGCAGCCGCCATCTTCTCCGCTCCAGCCGGCTTTTCCGGCACGCCCGCGCCTGCGCGCCCAGCGCGGCGATGGCGGCAGGAGGGGGCGCGGTGGCGGTGCGCTCGCGGTCGCTGTTCTTGTGGGACGACGGGAGCCCGATGCGGTTCTACGTGCGGCCCGGGCTCGCCAAGCTGCGCCTGGCGCCCCTGGTGCTGGCGGGCGGCGGGCGGCTGTGCCGCGTGCAGGAGCCGGGGGCCGTGCTCCTGGCGCAGCCCGGCGAGGCGGCGCCCGGCGGGGCCATCTCCACCGAGTACGTGACGGAGTGCGTGGAGCGCAACCGGCGGCTGCCGCTGGAGCCCTTCAGGCTGCCCGCCGCGCCGCCCGCGCCGCCCGCCGCCCTGCCGCGCGGCCGCCTGGCCTTCACGGAGGAGGAGGACGCGGCGCTGCTGCGGGCGGTCCGCGGGCGCGGCGCGGCGCGGGCGGGCGGTTTGGCGCTCTGGAAGGAGCTGGAGCGAGGCGGCCTGACGCGGCACAGCTGGCAGGCCATGCGCGACCGCTACCTGCGGCACTTGCGGCCGCTGCTCGGGGGTGAGCCGGGGGCGCCGGCGGGGCGGGGCGGCGGGGGTCGACGGGCGGGGGGGAGGGGTCGGCGGGCGCCTTCGCATCGATGCTCGTGTGTTCCCGCAGAGCGCCAGCAGACGGAGGAGCCCGCACAAAGCACGGGTCTTTTCGAGGCGGCTAACCGGGAGTTCGAGAGCGCGGAGGTAACGCGTGCAGGGCTGGCGCGGGGCGCGGCGCTGCGGCTGCTGGGGTGCCCCTGAGGGCGAGCGGCTCGGAGCAGCCGTCCTGATTGTCACGAACCGGCACAGCATCGTGAACGTCTTGAACCGCTTTGCGCCTGACGTCCCTTGTGCTATGGCTAAGTGGGCGCTTCCTGTGGGCCGTGACCTGCGCGGTGATGATGAACGGTGCCTTGCTGCAGCGTGCTTTCTGATTGCCTGCCCAAGTTAACTCGGGGAAGTTAACGTCGCAGCGTTGTCGCATTAAAAGCTACATTGGCTAATGGAGGTCGCACTTTCGCCTCAGGCATGAAATGTTCCCGCAGTTGTACTAACATTTACTTTTGCCTTTTATACTTCATTTGTTCAAATTGTCCCTTATATTTCATACTTTTCTGTGATGTTGTATATCCTCGTTAACTCATGTGGCCTCACTTCAGTCACTGAATTTTACGGTGCCTAGTGATTTCTGAGTTTATTATATACTGCAGAGTCACAGTGGAAGGTGGTTGGGTAGCAGTGATAAAAGAAGCTTGCCAGAAAATACCATGTCTAACTGATGACTCCTCTTCTCTTACTTTTAGTCAGGAAGTGACACTTCACACATTTCAGAAGAACTTTCTGCACAAGATGGAGGGGGAAAGTCCCCAGGAGAAACAGCATCTGGTTTGAAAACTGGACCGGAGGACTCCACTCTCGCTGACACTCAGTTACGAAGGGAAGAAAGACCAACAAGCACTTGCTCTTCTTCCAGTGTGGTGGGAGAAGTAGTGAAAACTATGCAGCACTTCATGGAGAAGTTTGGCATGGACCTGTTCACAGTTACACAGGCCTTTCTGAAAAACACCGGTGAAGTGGAGGCTACTTTATACTTTCTGCAGACGGGGCAGCGCAGGGATGGGTACCCTGTATGGAGCAGAGAGGATGATTTGGAATTGCAAAAAGATGATGAACATGTCAGAAATAAACTGATAGCAAAATTTGGAGCTGAAAATGTGGCAAAGCGGGTAGCGTTTAGGAAAAGTTAGGTAGCAAAGCAGAGGGGAATAACTAATCTAGGACCGTGGCAGGGACTTAAAAAACCAAAGTCATTTCAGAAATGCAAATGTGATGGAAAATTTGATGTAACGTTCTGAAGCTTCAGAAATGCTTTCAAATAACTCTTTACAGAAGGCCTATTTTACATTTTATTTGTGATACTGAGTGCACTAAACATGTAAAAAAAGAAAATGGTGAACAGACAGCTTCTATAAGGTATAAAGTTTTCACTGAAAATTTGCTTTAAAGGATAAACCAGCTGTCAGTCCCCTACCTGTACATTGCTGCATGCAAAGGATTTTTAATAGGGTTGACACCAGAATCTGACAGAATCACATTAATTGCTCTAACCTGTAATGCTCATTATTAGTGCACAATAGCAGCCTGCTCTCTGTCATGTGTCTTACTTCAGACTGTTGTGGATGATCGTTTAATAGCCTGCTCTGCCACTTACTACCTTTTTTTGGTTGTTGTTAATGAACCTGGATTAGCAGCAGACATTTGGAGATAATAACAATGAAAATGTAACTGTTCAAAAAGAGGGATCAAGAACATTCATGCCAGAAGGTGAGAAACTTGGTCTCATACATGAATGCTGAGATGTTGCCGAGTTGCCAGAAAAGGTTACCATGACATTATAATATTCAATCTCATGTTACAGAGACCTGCCAGTTAAAACCTCAGACCAGTAGACAGTCGTCTCAGTTTTTATTAACAATTCCAGCATGTGTTCTCCAGTGCTAATATTGCAGGGTTTGTTTAATAATGCTAACTTTGCCATCTCACTTCGTGATTTGAAACGCAATGGATAGCTCTGCCCCAGCTTGCACCTCTGCAGTTGAAGAGTCACAGGCAAAGTAACACTTGTAACAGACCGTATGGTCTAGCTGGAAAAAGTAGACCAGCCTTCAGGGCCACATGCAATAGTTTAAGTAGGAGGTACAAGTGATGTTTGAGAGAGGTTGAGAGCACCACTGCAACTATGCAGTCACAGTCTGAAAAACTCGGTACTTCCAGCTTGAAATTGTGCTCTGGTCACTATTTTAATATTAGTTTAAGTCGGTTGTGTAATTTCTGTAAGTCGTTCTTTTGGTGAAATTAAATGGGCTGGTAAAAGCAAAGATTGATTTTATTTTTTTTTTTTTCCAAGAATTTTTTTCCCCCCATAGAATTATATTTTGGGGGGTTTGTTTATTGCACTGTGGCACTCAAAAAAAAAAAAAAAAGTTAATTAGGAAACTGCTGATTTTAAGACAAATTCAAATTATATTGAAAGTCAATGATGACTTCGTGTAAGATGACTGCTACTTCAGAAAACCGCTGTCCTGAAACACCAACTGATTATTTGGGGAGTTAACCATGTAACCAAATAACTGCCAAAACTCTGGTTTAGACTGTACAGGGGTTCATGGGACAGGTCATTCCTGCTGAAAGAGTCAGAGTTATTTGGTGCATTCATGCTGCTCAGACTGGTTACTTCAGATTTACATGGAAGACCAGACAAGCACTTAATGAGAGAGTCCAAGACAACACAGTAAATAAAGTAGTAAGATGTTTTAAAAATTAGAAACTTTGCCAGCCTGTTTTGAAATCTAAGGACTGCTGATGACCAGGTTCACGAACAGGAGACCTGTCACCTCCTGCAGCCAGAAAAATCCCATTCTAGCTTGGGTGGTACACACATCTCAGCAACACAGTAACCTCTCAATTTAATGGTGGTCTTCAACCAAAACTGATCTAGAATTCAAAGTGAGAGGCACAACGCATTAAATGGCTGCAACATAAAACGATCAGGTGCAAGGCTGTCTGTATCTTTTTATAATTCTAAAGTGATGCTTGTTTTAAAAGTGAGTTTGTCTTTTCAGGGCAATTAATCTGACATGCAATGCAAACTTCTGAGTCTGCATGAGCGCTTTTACCTTTGCAGAACCATACAAACACATTGTCCAACACTGAGAATCTTTCCATATACATTTGGTGCACTCAGGAAGTGTAGAAACTAAGACAGAAGGAGCACAGCTTACTCAAGGTTGCCCTCTCGTCTGTTCTGAACCCCTGAAAGGCACTGTTTATCCACAGATACACTCTTGCTTGTGGAGGCACATGGGTCTAGGTCTCTTTAGTCCACTTCCCCATTAACAGGACCTGGAGATGTCACCGTATCATATAGTTCTGCTTCAGGGCATTCTGGCTCTGCCTTCTCCCACAATAAAAATACTTGTTTTCTCTGCTTTGTCTTACCAAAGATACAGTTACATTCCTTCCAATATGCTGGAGACAGTTTGGCTTTCCGTGTTCCGATCAGGTCCCTGTACTATCAGGGAGTGTCAGGAATGCTGTTTTCGTAGCTCGAAGCATACAAGTTTCTTTGTATTATTGCCTGGAGCAGCACTATTTGTAAATCTGGAGCAGAGTGGCAATGCGCATGCTGGAACTTTGAGTTAAAGACAATTCCAGAGGCAGAAATACTGGGTTTGCAAACTATGATCTGAAATTCGGGTATTTCCCACTTGCTTCCTTTTAGAGTTAGCCAGCATTCATCAAAATCGATTAATTCTGGCCTTTCATAACAAAAGTTACCAGTGAAGAACTGATTGCATGCACCAGGTTGAAGAGCAACAGACAGGAATACCAGAGTTGGTTTTTAAATGTCCTTTTGATTGGTGACTTCTCCATCTTACACTTCACTGGTATAAAAGCAGAGTTACTCTTCTGAACTTGCACAATGTAAACTTTACCTTCGTTTATAAATAGACTTCCCTGATCTTTATTTTATGCATGTGCCAAAGGATGTAGCCATCATTTCAAATGTCATGGTCACTATCTTGAAAGTTTGAGGGAGTTTGTTTGTTTGTCGTTGTTTTTTTTTCTCCTCCAAAAAGGTATTTTAAGTCTTCTTTGTTTGCATTACGACAACTTTAAATTTTCAAGTGACCATACTGTGTGGCTTTGGTGCTTCCAGAAAAAATCTTACCAATTGCTGTATTGAGGAAACACAGGTAAAGGAGTGTAGTAAAGATAGACTGATACCAACAACCCTGTTTTTTCTCTGATTAAGCTTAGGAAGCAGAAGTTAAAGTGATTTTCAAAACAGTACATTAAGAAAATGCATCATATGTTATTTTTATGTCACTTGTTTACTCGCTGACTGGAAACACTATGAAGGTTTTTGTTCAGCTGGACATTTGATACACAGCATTGATTGAGTCCACTGAAAACACGTGTTTGTACTAAAACTTATTCCACTCAAGCTGACATTGGTTAATGTAGAGATATGATTAGCAATGTACTTAAAAGAGTCTATTTTTGCTCAAAATGGGCTTCTTGGCACTTAAAGTAGGAAGCTCTTTACCATGACTTCAGTAAGAACAGGCTTCTGAGACTCCATGCTTTTAGCTGAATATATTAAGGTCCATTTTAAAGGGAGTTTAGAAGAAAAAACAGCAGCTCTGTGCATCTCTGGTGCAGTACGAGTCCTACTTCATGCCAGCCTGCCCGTTCTGAGTTTGCATAAACACTGTGTAAAGGAAGATACCTTGCTATCAGTGGACTTAGTACCATGATGCCAGTGCTGCCTGCTCAGCATGGATTTTGTCATTCAGCAACAGGATCCCTAGTAGTAAGACGATGATTTCAATAATATACAACATCCCATATGGTTTAACCCCAGCTGGCAACTAAGCACCACACAGCTGCTTGCTCACTCCTATCCCCACAGTGGGACAGGGAGGGGAATCAGGAAAAAAAAACCCCAAAACCTCATGGATTGAGATAAGAACTATTTAATAACTAAACTATCATAATAATAGTAATGAAAATGCATATTAATGTAACAAAAGGAATATAACAAGAAGAGAGAGAAATGAAACCCAAGAAAAGACAAGGGAGGCACAATGCAATTGCTCACCACCTGCTGACCAATGCCCAGACAGTCCCTGAGCAGCGATCTCCCCCCTGCCCAGCCAACTGCCTCCTGGTTTATGTACTGAGCATGACATTCTATGGTACGGAATATCCCTTCAGCTAGTTCAGGTCAGCTGTCCTGCCTATGCTCCCTCCCAGCTCCTTGTGCACCTCCTTGCTGGCAGAACAGGGGAAACTGAAAATATCCTTAACTTAGGATAAGCACTACTTAGCAACAACTAAAGACATCAGTGCAGTATCAACATTGTTCTCATACTAAATCCAAAACACAACACCATACCAGCTACTAGGAAGAAAACTGACTCGATCACAGCCAAAACCAGGACAGCCCCCTTGCAGGGATTACGGGTTTAGCTCTAGGAATATAGATATCCACAGTGCTATGGTAGCAGGTGATCTGTAAATGTCACTGAAGCCTAAATGTCAAATAGAACTTCTGATGTCTCCTTTATGAATCTAGCCTCAAACATTTATTTACACACTACAGGACTGAAATCTGTCTCTTCTGAATCGAGTCAATATTATTGGAGTTTTACAGATGACGAAACAGAAGTTCAGACTCCTGAAAGACACAGAAATAACACCCTAAGTCTTTCCAACCACTAAGAATTAGAGCTTTGTTTTAAACAATAAGATTCATACTTAGAGGAACCCTTAGGGGTCTCCAGGAAGAAACCATATACGTGAGGAGCAAACATCCTGTAATCGTCCACAGCTGCTTTAAAATGTTTTTAGTTTTGGTGATCTGGGCTAATTGCTTCATCCAGAAGAAAAGCATAACTGAAAGTGAAATCTGGATAGCGACTGACTTAGAATCATAGAACAGTTTCAGTTGGAAGAGACCTTCAAGATCATCGAGTCCAACCTTTGTCCTAGCTCTACCAACACCACTAAACCATGTCCCTAAGTACAACACTTACCTGTCTCTTAAACACCTCCAGGGATGGTGAGTCCACCACCTCCCTGGGCAGCTGTTCCAATGCCTGACAACACTTTCAGTAAAGAAATTCTTCCTAATATCCATCCTGAACCTCCCCTGGTGCAGCTTAAGGTAATTTCCCCTTGTTCTAGCGCTCATTGCTAGGGAGAACAGACTGACCCCCACCTTGCTACAGCTTCCTTTCAGGCAGCTGTAGAGAGCGATAAGGTCTGCCCTCAGCCTTCTCTTCTCCAGGCTGAACAGCCCCAGATCCCTCAGCCGTTCCTCCTACGAGACATGCTCCAAATCCTTTCCTAGCTTGGTAGCCCACCTCTGCACCCTCTCCAGCACCTCCATGTCCTTCTTGTAGAGAGGGACCCAAAACTGGACACAGTACTCGAGGCGCGGCCTCACCAAAGCCGAGTGCAGGGGAATGATCACCTCCCTGCTCCTGCTGGCCATGCTATTCCTGACACAGGCCAGGATGCTGTTGGCCTTCTCGGCCACCTGGGCACACTGCTGGCTCATGTTCAGCCGGCTGTCGACCAGCACCCCCAGCTTCTTTCCCGCCAGGCAGCTCTACAGCTGCTCTTCCCCAAGCCTGTAGCGCTGCTGGGGTTGTTGTGGCCGAAGCGCAGGACCCGGCCCTTGGCCTTATTGAAACTCATGGAATTGGCCTTGGCCCAGCGATCCAGCCTGTCTAGATCCCTCTGTAGAGCTGCCCTACCCTCGACTTTGTGCTGAAGGACTCGCCAGCAGCTATAGGAGGAATTCAGCTTGTATGGTGTACAGACTTAGCTATGAATCTGAATAATTCAGTGTGCTAGGCCCTGTTCAGTGGCAAGAGATGTCTGGATTCAGTTCCAAAGGGCTCCTTCAGAAACAGTGACATTCATCTAGTCCTGCACCCAGAAGGCAGGAAAACCCTGCTAACTGGGTAACAAGCTAAGGTCTGCCCCTGCCCACCCACTCCTTACGAGGCATGAGTGTACACAGAGGCATTTGATGAAATAGAATTTCATGGATAAAAGAAATGCTGCAACAAAAGACCGGCCTGTGAAATCTGAATAATTAACAGTAATACTGAATGTAACAGAAATTGAAAGGCTCCTGCCTATACCCTCTTTCCCACCGCTGACCAATTCTGCTTCTAGATCTGCCTTACTGGGCAGCTAACCTCCCCTACTCACTGCTTGCTGTTGCACAATTCATCCTGCAACTCTCTTCCTAACTGCCACAGAGTGGTCTCTTACCCCAAAGGGACACACAGGAGCTGGAATGCCGATGCCTACCCCAGTGAAGGTGACTACAGAGCTGCTTCTGGGCTGGGAAGCTCTCCTGCTTCTCTAGGCTGTTACTCTTTGTGGTCTCAGAGCTGACTGTTAATTGAGGATGGCTCACTGGTTCATTCCACAGGCCCGCTCTTTAGCTAGCAGCTACTTTCTCTTGCTAACCAACATAACTGCTCAGTCTCTGTCTGTAAGGTTACTTTCCTCAGCAGAATCAGCACATAACAAAACCCTCATTAATTCTCTGGTACAAAAAACCCCAACCAACCCAGCTGCTGTGAATGCCAGCAGAGCCTTCTTCCTGTGATTAGAGATTGCTATTTGGTTAAGGTGAATCCTCTGTCACCCTTCAAACACACAATAGGTAGAGGCTGGACAATGTTTCTTACCTATACACCTTCAAACATGAACACAGCCACTATACTCCCTAATTTTAAAATTCAGCAGTATATGTTTCTCTTTTTAAGAAGATATTGCAACTTTTTAGTAACATGCAAATGAAGTCTAGTCCTCCAGCTAGACATTGCCACTTTTCTATAGTGGGCACCAAATGCCCTTCTGACAGATTTAGTATGAGCACTCCCCACCAGAGCTACACTGGCATGAGGAGGGCAGCTGACTGACAAAAGTGAACAGGGCCTTGGGGTAAGGGGCTGCGGCCAGGGCAGATAGGGAAGAGGAGTACTGGGAGGAGGAGCAGTGAACTGGGGATGGGGAGTGTGGGGGCTGTTGGTGGAGAGGGAAGGGGAACACAGCTTCCCATGGCTCTGAACACCCTGATCCTGCCTGGAGCCTGCTCAGATCACCTCCAATGCCCAGCCTTGCCTTGATCACCTTCTCCCAAGGATGCACATCCTCAGAATCGAGCTTCATCCCTGATTGATGCTTGTAATCCTGCCTTAGGATAGCTGCCTTGCTGTCTGCAGGGCAGTGGAAATATTTCAGCTCTGGAGCAATACTTGCGTGCACTGTTGAACAGATGCCCGTTAAAGGGACTCTGCAACTTACGCATGAAAGAGGATGTTTAAAAGGAGGTATTTGTAGGCATTTCACTCCCCAAGCCTGGTAACAGGCTTTTCTCCTTGTCTTACGGAACACTTAAAAACAGATAAGATAATTCTGTTGTTCAGGTTTGAGCTACATATTCCCATTGGAGGTGGGAGAATGGCTTCTCCAATGGAAATGTGGAGAATGGCATAGTCTACTAAACATAATTTTGTTGTGCTCTAAGACAGGAAATAACTCTCACCAAATAATTTGATAGGATAACTTGCTGTTCTCCTCTCGGCTTCAGTCCACTGCCAAAACCGTACCTTCCCAGTTCCATTATTTATATCAATGGACTCTGTGTCCTTACCTTGTCTTTACAGTCTCAAACTTAGCACGAATTCTTCTCAGCCACACATGCAGACTGTGAGAACTCTCAGGAAAAAACTATTCTTGGTTTTGAAAGCTAAAAGACAGAATTATTTCATCTGAAAAATAAATGGATTCACATAGTCCCAGAAATGAATCCCCATATGCAAATGCATGAGTTTTTATTTTCAACTATAGCTGGTTTATTCCGTTTTCTCATTATATAGTAAATGAACAAAAACATTTCCCTGACATTGCCACCAAGGCTGGATGCCCAGGCACAGGAATGGAGCAAGAGAAAAACTGGGCTTGAAAATTCAGCCATTCCGAAAAAGGATCTTTTCAGAAATGAATGTCCGATTATCCTTGTGTCTCTTCTGCTATTACATCTCCTGGGTGGCAGCATGGCAAATAATGTTCTTTTTATTCAGCTTCCATTTATATCTCCTCTTCCTTTGCAGTGCAATAGCTCCATGTGTTTTCACTAGTATTTAGGTGTGGGCTGCGAGGGGTTAGAGCTCTGCTAGCTGGTCCCACTCCTTTGGCATTCTGTTTGCTCCAACCTACACATACTTCCTCTTTTACATAAACCATGGACTTAATTTCAAAGGCAGACTTGCATCACTTCAGCCTGCATTGTTGCGGAGCCTCCAGGGGCCTTGGGGAGTGACCCTGTGCTGTTGAGAAAGCTCTCCTGAGTGCAGCCAGGGTTGCTGTGTTACTTGCATAGAACATCCGTGCACGCACTCTTACGCACATACGCGTGCACTCTTGTCCTCTTTTGTTTTCGTAAACAGTTCTCCACTCTGCAGCCTTCAGAGAGTAGGTGCAGAGAACAGCTTTTCTGCCTTCAAAATTTGTTACTCAGAGGAGTTCAAAAGATCCAGTGACATATTTTTTTGCTCTTCTTCAGACTGAACAAGCTGGTAACCCAGCAAGTCCATTGCATCCTTGCACACATTTTGCACTTTTTCTATTTTTTGGAAGGGAAGGGTCTTCCTCCAAGCCTGGGATACTCTCAGCGCATCTCTGGACCCAATACCGAAGGCCCGTGCTCCTTGCCCCTTCCCATGGGTGATGTTGTGCACCCACTTTTGAAGTTCTGGTGTGAAATGGAGTTCTGCAAACCTGTACATCTGAGCAGCCCTTGCTACTGGGTCTCTGACAATGTCTTCGTAGCGAACCAGCAGGTAGCGGTCTTTCAGGAAGCTGGGAATAGCCTGGCTGCCTGCCTTGTAAATCTCAACTTGGCTTTTGCAGATTACTTGCATTGTGTTGTAGGGCCCCATTTCTCCCTCTGTCCCCTGGGACCCCACAATAATGTTACTGTCACGTTTCAGGTCTGCCATTGTATTCTCTCGGGACTTGAACACAGCCCGAGGATCACGTACCAAGTGAATGATTTTGAGGTTCAGGGATGGATCGGTGAGAAGAGGGTAGAGAACTTTCAGGTCAAAGAACCGGACCTCCTTGATAGCAACATGGCTGTAGGTTTTACAAGCTTCCTCCACCTTGCTGAATGGGTACTTGCCACAAATTGTTTTGCAATTGTCTGCAGTGATTATGTCACTTCGACTGAATGAGTCACAGGCAGGGGGGGAGCACAAGGCTCGGCTTGTCTCCCACTGAAATAAATCTGACTTTTTCTTCTGGCTAGACATGTAAGCATCAAACACAGACATGTCACACAGAAAGACCGACCTGACTAGGTCCCGCACAGCCATGTGCAAGACCTTGGCACTGTTCTGGTGCATCGTAACCCACACGTGCCACGCAGGCTCCATCAGGTAGAAGACGCTGGGGTGCTGGCTGAAGATTTGTCCAGTGAAGGAAGATCCTGACCGCCAGGAGGAGAGAATAAGGATGTGGACTGGAGAAGATTTTTCTTCCGTGGGGGCATTGTTCCTGCAGGGTGGGAAGTGGAAGTGGATCAGAAGGAAGGACAGAACTGCCAGAATCAGGAGCACCTGTGCCCTTCTTGACTTCACCATGGTAGCAAGGGACCTGCAGAGACAGAGGAAGTTCAGCATCACAGGATCATGAAGAAAGCAGGATGTGGTGCATCAGGCTCCTGCCAATCCCTTTGCAGGCTCAGGGTTTTGGAAAGTTGACACACTAGCATTGATACTGAGACAACCACAGCACAAGGTGTCTTTGGAAAGGACATAAATACTGCAGGACCGAAAGTTTTCTGTAACAAAAGCGATCCTAATGCAGTCTTAGAAGATCACTGAAAAGCTTGTCTGCACTTTTATCAAAGTTTATGAGTTAATTCAGTGTAGTGGAATAAGTCAGTACACACAAATGTGTACTTAATGTACTCAATCCCTGCAGACATGATCCTGGCAATTTTTATGGAGGAAAGATGGAACAAACAGTCTTTGTGGAGAATCCAACAATGCTACATTGTTACCTTTAAGCTCCTGCTCTGACCACTGTTTACAATCATTTTTATGTCAGAATGCTGTAAAAATACGATACAGGTTTCCATTTCTTTTGCTTATATTCTTCTTTGAATTTCAGGAAACATTTATTGTTATCACAGGCAAAAACTCACATACTAAGGGAAGTAATTTGTCACTGTAATAACTCCAAGCACAACATCTGGTCCACAGTCAGAACATCACAGGCAATTTTGCTAGAAAGGCCCACGAGGGCTTATCTCATCCATCTTTGTGTAGGCAAGCTTACCTACAACTAACCCCTTAGCCTAACTCCTTTTTAAAGGCTGTCTGCTGCCACCCTTCCCTCCAAGCCCACTCATCCTGTAGGTCTTTTACGAGAACAGGTACAACACAATGCATTTGTCCAACTCAAAGGTCTGCCCAGAGCTGGCTCCTTGTTTCTCACACTAAACCTCTTTTCTGCCTGTTGAGCATGACTTCATTATCGGAAAATGTCCATTGTGCTGCCTGGGGACAATTCATAGCCAGAGTACCGGCTGGCACAGGAATCTGCAGGAAGTACACCATCAGGGATGGGATCTGAGGCAGAAAGGATTAACGTAACTTAAAAAAAGTACATTAAAGCATGCTCTGCCAACTGCTCCTCTCTTGTGCACTTTCCTTACCTCCCCCAGCCACGCCTGATTGTGCCTTGAATGTAGGTGGGTGCGTGCAGCGCTGACCATCCCTGGGGACAGGCTCCTCCAATAGTGCGGAAGTGCACACAGTATGGTGTGCTCCCCTGTCACCATGTGCCAGGCTGGCAGTTTAGCTGTGCTGCAGTGGAGACAGGCCTCTCCGGCCAGTGCAGCTGCTTTACATTCCCAAGGTGAACTAAAATTAAAAAACCTCACAGGTTCTCAGTCGTGGTCAGTCCTTCCAGGTGCTTCCACAGCCAGACAGGATAGAGAGAGCAGGGCCTACAGGGCTGCAGGGCAAGCTGGAAGTCCTCCTGGACAGAGCAGCACTGGAGCCCAGGTCCTTACAGGTTTGTATGCTGCTTTTGTGCAGCCCATGATACGCACTGAATTCAGGCAGCTCTGCCCACTAAAGTAGCAGAGGTATAAAGCGTGCCCCAGCTGGCTGCAATGCAGACACTGCTCCCACACTATGTGCTTACCATGCTATCTTCTAGGTCCATGATAATACATGAATGTCCCCAGTTAAAATTTCCCTAACCTCCTCGTGCCCTGCCTCAATTTCCCTCTGCAACGAAGCTTTCAGACTAGTTTGCACGGAGGTGCCGCCTCCCACAATTTCAGTTCCTGGGGCACTGATGCTTAGATTTCCAGGTACAGTCACTGCTGCTAACTAGGAACAGTACTCATCTTTCCCTCTAGCATATGTGCATAAATTGGCTTGTTTATCTAATCTACCTGCTGCGCAATTGTTTTGAACTTAGGTTTTATAAGGCAGCAATTATAACTTCTCAGAGCCAGGACAATACCCATACCAATGGGTAAGCCTGTTTTTTTTCCAAAAAGTGCTACTATATTATGAATTTTATTTTAGTGATGTCTTGCAAGGACAGGGCTGTGCATTTAGTGAGGGATCACATGCTTCTGGTCTCATGGACAAGAAGCTCACTGTCTTTTTTGGTTATATAAATGGACTGCGGTGTTCAGGTCTGTCAAGCTGATTCAGGTAACATTTAGACCAAGCCTAGGAGGAGCTGCAAACAAAGACTATTGTAAAAATAAGTCATACATTAGCTTCCTCCTTGCAAATGAATATAGCAGTGTTTACCAAAAGTCCTGGCTTCCAAATGAACTTTGACAATATCTCTTCCACCTGGCACCATTAATATTATTATTCTAACTCCCTGGACTACAGCCAGAAGCTCTTGATTGAGAAATACTCTGTTGAGCAGACATAAACACTGGCGTTAAGATACTCGCAGATTTAAACCCACAGAAACAATTATTTCTCTGGAAACCCGTGTGTGAATAGTCTGAGTCAAAAAGAATGGATTCAGGTTTTTTGGGAAGCAAGGGTGTGCTTTTATCTTGAATCAAACCACGGTGGGACAGCTGGATGTTTTAGACATTTCACAGAGTATGCAGACCAACCCTGTGACTGCTCTTGGTAGAAACGGCCTCATGTAAGGCCACAGCCTCAACAGCTTCTTCACTCTTACACAAGAAGTAGTGATGATTGTTGGCCTGATCAGTCCATCCCACAGGGAGGGGAGAAGGACTTGAAATGAGTTGTGTGTGCCTGATGAAGTGGAATAGAGGAACAGCAAAGAGCAGTAGAGGTTCTATCAGACGTTTCTTAATATGAAAGAAATACTAATTACATAACCCCATTTTTCACTACTGTATCTCTCCATCAAGGCAGCTGGGATGTTTCTAAACCAAGATCTTAAGCTTGACCACATTTTCCCTACAGCAAACATCCAGAGTCACACGTGATTCACTTCATTTCATATTGCAAAAGTGAAATAAGAAGCCCTCACAGAACTGTAAAGATCAGCCACCAAGAATGATTGAGACAATCTCAGCGGCAGAACAAAAAAAGGCACACTGTTACTATCTGCTGGCAGAGAGATGAGCCAGGACTTGGCTGAGAGCAGAGAGAACAGGAAGAATCTCAAGGCATTAAGGTTGAAGAACAGAAACTGCTGAAAAACACGGTAATCCTGTCACCATGTTAGTCTCCCACAGCACACATACAAGAATGCAGAGAACTGGGATCTGCCTGCCTGAGCAGCTAGTCTCCAAAAAAAATGAACAGAGTTTTAAGCTTTTCCAGAAACACACAGGGGCCTTGGAAAAGCTTGATCCTGGCAAAGAAAAAGCAGAAAGCAGCAAGCAGCCCCAGGGAGACTTAACCAAACACACTCTGAGCATGGGCAACATGCCCCCAGAGTACACATTCGTTGAACCCATGCATGTCTGGGGCAAGGGGGTGACAGTACAGCTCAAATACCTCAAGCTGTGCAGACTGTGGCTGAGTGCTCTGCAAGTTTGGGGGAGCTCCCCAGACATGTACAGATCCCTCACTGCTGTAGTAGCAGTAGTGTAGCAAAGAGGATCTGGTGCCAGGGAAGCTCCGGACACTGATCTTTGATGGTATCGGTCGTTGCGCATAGTTTATCAAATACTACTTCAATTTGGCGTGATCAGATTCTGTAGAAGTAGCACCTGCCCATTCAGAGGAGAACAAATGGCATGACTGTCACTAGTGGGAAATGCTGAGAAGGGGCACTGAGAAGACAGTCTGGAGAAGCAGGAACTACCCTCTAAGCCAGAGCAACAGCTTCTGTCTGCAGGAGGAATCGTGTAGCAATTTACTGGCGTCCATACGTTTACAATATTTTACAAAAATTATCTCCCAGTTCAGGCTGCTGATGTGAGCAATGACTATAGTTCTGGGCACCAGAGCGTCCACACCGGATACCAAGAAATGGTTGAAAAAAATCTCACCTTAACAAGTCCTCTTGAAGCACCACCAGACCTGTTCAAGCAAAGTTGCCCTCACACATGTACACTGCTGCGGTACACACTCCTCCAGGCAGCCACAGAAATGGCTGTGTGTTCACGTACTGGCTCTCTGCCTTCATGCCAGGCTCTCATAAACATGTGTGCTCAGCTCTTACTTATACCTGTGCCTCCTCCCTCCTGTCCCCTTCATTTCTGTATGTCCGAGCTCTGAGACTGACTACTCTACAGTGCCCGCCTACTTTGACCTGAAACTAGAAAACTCCACCCTGCACTAAGCAGCAAAGCATGGGAACGGCAGTTTCTTGCAGGGGCACGGATGACCAAACACTGCTAGTGAAGGAGAAGTGCCAGGAAACACACGAAGGAGGCTGAGAGGTGCTTTTATATTACATCCCATTGCAAGCCCCAAAAGAGACAGCTTTCTGTAAAAGGAGGAACAGGGATGTCTGTGGCGTGTCAGAGCAAAGAACAAACAGGAACCCTTTTTGCAAGGATTACCCATGCAGATTCAAATAAAGTCTGACGCTTTTCTGTCTGTGCCTTGCTTGAGTTAAACATTTTGGGGCTGGGAAAGAAAATTCAATGAAAGGAGAAGTTGTAAAAGGAGCAGCTGGACTTGGCCTGTTAATGATTCACAAGGGTGCTGCAGCAGCAATGGGGCTGCGCCAGGTAAGGTAGTGAAGCAGAGCAGCGCTGGGCTCAAGAGAAACATATGGTATTCTGTGACCACACAGAGACAGTCATTTTGGGTCATTCCTATTCCAGGTCTCATCATTTCTGTCACACCATCTGGAGAGGTGAAGACCTTCTCTTGATGATGTCTTCTGTCCCCAGGGATCTCACTGAGCTGCTCTGAGGGCAAGTGCAGTATAGGAGACAGCAGAAAAAAAAATCTGGGCAAGGCTGGTCCTTCCAACGGGAAGGACAACCTGAACGGGGCAGGTCATGTTCCCTTTCGCTTGCTGCGTTGTGAACACAGATGATCAAGCCCTGGTAACCCTGGGCTGGGAAACAAGGTGAGAAGATGGCAGTGGTCCAGGTGGGGCCCTGTGGTGAGAACCATGCAATGTTCTGTGCCACCTGGATTTCAGCTATGTGTTCCTATGCCCTGCACTGACGCCATTTGTAAGAAGGATTTACCTGTATGTCATTAACTGTTACAAAGTTGGTTTGTAAAGGTCACACCACTAGAGTGGCTCTTCTTAAAACCTTATTCCTCCCTGACCAACAGTTGCATGAACAGAGATGTATCAAAGCTCCTGTTCCACCTGTACGTAGTTTGCTCAAGACATGCTGGTCCTTTGACACTGATAGTCAGGCTTCATGACAGCACTGAGCAGTGCCATACAATCCTCTAGTCACAGGGTTGAGCAGATTTTTTTCAGTTGCACAGATCCCAAGTTCTAATTACTTGTCTGAGCTTTCCAGAAGGCAGCCTCCGTGGCACAAGCAGTTGCACAGAATCACAGAATTTCAGGGGCTGGAAGTGACCTCAAAAGATCATCTAGTCCAGAGGCCAGAGCAGGACCACCTAGAGTAGGTCACACAGGACGCAACCAGTCGGGCTTTGAATATCTCCAGAGGAGACTCCACAACCTCTCTGGGCAGCCTGTTCCAGTGCTCTGTCACCCTCACAGTGAAAAAGTTTTGCCTTATGTTAACGCGGAACCTCCTATGCTCCAACTTGCACCAGTTGTCCCTTGTCCTATCATTGGACATCACCGAGAAGAGCCCGGCTCCATCCTCCTGACACTCACCCTTCATGTATTTCTAAATATTAATGAGGTCACCCCTTAGTCTCTTCTTCTCCAAGCTAAAGAGACCCAGCTCCCTCAGCCATTCATCATAAGGGAGATGTTCCACCCCCTTAACCACCTTTGCGGCTCTGCGCTCGACTCTTTCCAGCAGTTCCCTGTCCTTCTTGAACTGAGGGGCCCAGAACTGGACACACTGTTCCAGATGCAGTCTCACCAGGGCAAAACAGAGGGGGAGGAGAACCTCTCTCAACCTACTGACCACAGCCCTTCTAATACACCCCAGGATGCCATTGGCCTTCTTGGCCGTGAGCGCACATTTCTGGCTCATGGTCATCCTGCTGTCCCCCAGGACGCTTTCCCCTGCGGTACTCTCTAACAGCTCAGTCCCCAACCTAGACTGGTACATAGGTTTATTCTTTCCCAGATGCAAGACTCTACACTTGCCCTTGTTGTATTTCATTAAATTTCTCCCTCCCCAGCTCTCCAGCCTGTCCAGGTCTCTCTGAATGGCAGCACAGCCTGCTGGGGTGTCAGCCACTCCTCCCAGTTTTGTGTCATCAGCAAAGTTGCTGACAGTACACTCTGTTCCCTCGTCCAGGTCATCGATGAATATATTGAATAGTACTGGTCCCAGTACCGACCCCTGGGCGCTCCACTAGGTATAGGACTCCAACTAGACTCTGTCCCATTGACCACAACTCTCTGACATCTTTCGTTCAACCAATCCACAATCCATCTCACTACCCAATCATCCAGACCACACCTCCTCAGTTTAGCTGCAAGGATGCTGTGGGAGACTGTGTCAAATGCTTTACTGAAATCAAGATAAACCACATCCACTGCACTACCATCATCTATCCACCTGGTTATGTCTTCATAAAAGGCTATCAGGTTGGTCAAACATGACTTCCCCTTGGTGAAGCCATGTTGACTGCTCCTAATGACCCTCTTATCCTTGATATGCCTAGAGACAGCACCGAGGATAAGTTGTTCCATCACTTTTCCAGGGATCGAGGTGAGGCTGACCGGGAGAATGTACTCTTCTGTGGAAGCCAGGTTTGAGAGGGCACACTGTTCTGACACTCTGCATTTCCTGAGACCTGCACATGTCAAGGAGGGATCCTCTGGCTCCTGAACAATGGGTATCATTCTCCCTCTATGTCTGACTCAGAAGTTTTATGAAGCGAAGCAAAGCAGAAGTATATGGCAGTCAGCCCCATACCCCGTGGCCTTGCACACCTTGCTTCCACCTCACACAATGGCTGATCACTTTTCTGCTTTCTACCCTCCTTTCATGATTAGAGGTGTTTCCTGGGGACTCTGAGACTAGCGAGCCCTGTGAACTGCCCATGCATCCAGACTTTCCATTTCTTATACCCTGAAGAAGCAAGCATCATGTGCTGTGCTCCCCAGCACACACAGAGAACACACCTGGCCCAGTGCAGCAGCAACGGGAGTAGGCTGAGGGTAACATCAGAGGTATGGACTAGAGGTAACTCCTCAGTGCTGACGCTGGAGGAGACTCACTCCATAAGGGCATGTCTTCGATAGTCTGATGAGAGAAACAGGCACACCTAGAGCAGTGGAACCAGCTCAGCAGAAAGGTTTGACCAACGCCATGCCCTGTCTTCTGCCATCATCAAGAGCAGATGCCAAGGGAAGAGAAGAAACACGTTTCCTCTGTAGGTGCTCTCCTGGCCTGCAGTGGGCTCTGGAGCACACGATTCACCCCTCTGAATGTAGGTGTCCAAAATAAACGAGTGAGTGATGCTCTAGAAATTCCTGTTTCTTTCTGCTGGCTGTGACAAGAGTGGGGGTGTGACAAAATGTGAGTAAACATCTGCACTGAAGCTACCTAAAATCAGTTGAGATCAAGCTTGTCTTTGCATTTCACAGCACAAGGTTTTTTTTCTATTTACTTGTCCAATCATGTTTTGAACTTACAGATACTTTTGGCATCAACAGTATTCCATGGCAGTGAGAGTATGTTTGGCTACATGTTGTGAGAACTACTTCCCTCTATTTTGAAACTGGCATATAAAAACTGTGTTTGGTAATACCACCATTTTTTTTAATCAAGAGAGACAATGATTAATTTCTCCCTATTCACAGTCTTACTAAGCCTGGAGCCATCTGTCACATGCAAGATAGAACACTACCTTGTGCAACATACAAGGGGACTCAGACTGATGAAAGTCCTTCGTACGTTCTGCATCCTTCTCCCCTCTTCTTTAACACATTAACTCACCTGTCTCATGAGCCCTGCCCTTGGGAGCACCCTCCTTTGGAGGCAGCAATGTTTGTTCACCGACAGGATTCCAGGCAAAGATGAGAGAGGCATTGTCTTCTAAAATTTGAAGGGAAGTTTGCTATCTTGCAACATCCTGTCTGTCTCAGATCACAACTCTGACCTTAGAAAAACATTTAGACTTTCAAACACAATGATTGATATGCTGCTGCTTTTTCTCACCTTCCTGGCAGAAAGGCAGACTTAGGAGACTACAAGTCTGTCTCGTGTGTTTGTTACTATTTAGAGGGATCACTTAGTGTCACAATACACCTGAAAGAGGTGTGTGATAGGATGTCTCGCATTTCTTGCATCTCAAAGGCATGACATGGGGAGCTGCCCTAAGAGTCAGTGTGGTGACTATGCACTGATGAATGCTTCCTGCAGAAGGAGATCTCCCTTTCAAAGCAGGGGGAGTTTAGGTGTTTTCTAGCTGGCACCACTAAAGCTGTAGAGGAAAGACGGAAGTTTACAGCTCTGCAAGACTGAGTGTGACAGAAGGCAACAATGTGGCTGCTCACACGAGGGCCATGCATGATCTCCTGTACTAATCTCTATATTTTGAGATACTGCTGCATTTTTGTGTTTTGAAATGTACAGGTAGAACTCTGCTCCTTGAAGAAAAGAAAGTCGCAGTAAATTTCAAAAAAGAGGAAGTCTATGTCAATTGCTCATCACTTTCATAGGGATGAAGGCAACAGAGCAGAACTATGGCTTTTGGAAAGAGCTTTTTTTTGGTAGGGATGCTGTATACAGTCACTCTGGTTGCTTTAGAAATCATCATTCCTAGAGTATGGCAAGGAATGTCACTCCAGTCTTCAAAAAGGGCAAGAAGGAGCATCCAGGGAACTACAGACCAGTCTGCCTCACCTCCATCCCTGGAAAGGTGATGGAACAGCTCATTCTGGCTGTTCTCTCTAAACAAGTGGAGGAAAAGATTAACAGAAGTAGTCAGTATGGATTCACCAGGGGGAAATCTTACCTGACCAACCTGATGGCCTTCTATGATGGCATGATTGGCTGGGTGGATGAGGGGAAAGCAGTGGATGTTGTCCACCTCGATTTTAGCAAAGCTTTTGACACTGTCTCCCACCACTTCCTCATAAGATTAGAAAGTGTGGGATAGACGAGTGGACAGCGAGGTGGATTGACAACTGGCTGAAGGACATTGCTCAGAGAGTTGTGATCAGTGGTGCTGAGTCTAGTTGGAGGCCTGTGACTAGCGGTGTTCTCCAGGGGTCAGTACCGGCTCCTGTCCTATTCAACATATTCATCAACGACCTGGATGAAAGGAAAGGACAGAGCGTATCCTCAGCAAGTTTGCTGATGATACTAAACTGGGAGGAGTGGCTGACATGCCAGTGAGACCTGGGCAGGCTGGAGAGCTGGGCAAAGAGGAACCTGGTGAGATTCAATAAGGGCAAGTGTAGGGTCCTGCACTTGGGGAGGAATAACCCCACGCACCATTACAGGCTGGGGGCCGACCTGCTAGAGAGCAGCTCTGCAGAGAAGGACTTGGGAGTTCTGGCAGACAGAAAGTTACCCATGAGCCAGCAATGTGCCCTTGTGGCCAAGAAGGCCAATGGTATCCTGGGGTGCACTAAGAAGAGTGTGGCCAGCAGGTCAAGGGAGGCTATTCACCCCCTCTACTCTGCCCTGGTGAGGCCACATCTGGAGTACTGTATCCAGTTGTGGGGCCCCCAGTTCAAGAGGGACAGGGAACTACTGGAGAGAGTCCAGTGGAGGGCTACTAAGATGATGAGGGGGCTGGAGCATCTCTCCTACAAGGAAAGGCTGAGAGACCTGGGGCTCTGTAGCCTGGAGAAGAGGAGACTCAGAGGGGACCTTATCAACACTTATAAATACCTAAAGGGTGGGGGTCAAGAGGATGGGGCCAGGCTCTTCTCAATGGTGCCCAGTGACAAGACAAGGGGCAACGGGCACAAACTGGAGCACAGGAAGTTCTGCCTCAACATGAGGAAAACCTTCTTTACATTAAAGGGGACAGAGCACTGGAACAAGCTGCCCAGAGAGGTTGTGGAGTCTCCTTCCCTGGAGATATTCAAAACCCACCTGGATGGAGCCCTGGGTAACCTGCTCTAGGTGAACCTGCTTCAGCAGGGGGATTGGCCTAGATGATCTCCAGAGGTCCCTTCCATTCTGTGAAATGCAGCAGTAAGGCAAGCACCAGAATGCTTAGGAGCAGATGTGCAATGTCTATGCTAAATTCCAATCAGAGCAGGTTCCTCCTGACCCAGAGGAGATCTTGCCCCATGTGACTTCCAGATCAAGGAAAGATGAGACAAATGACTGATACGGTGTCCTATATGAGACACCTCTCCAAGGGCAGGCTGGTGTGCTCCTGCACTTGTGTTGCTATGGCCTTTCCCTTGTGTTTGAGATAAGTTTTAAAGTTGTATTAGTCAAAGATTTAGAAGCAGTTTGAGATAAGTAGACTTGTCTGAATTTGCACAGGAGGACCCAAAGTTGTAGTAGGCTACAGTAAGGATTGTGGCCGACTCTCTCCCTCCCCGCCACGCATGCAGTTACAGTATCTTTGTAAACAATTCTTTTACAAAAGAGCTAAGTTACCCTTAAGTTACCCCTCTGTAGTTGCTTGGGTCCTCCTTCTTGCCCTTTTTGAAGACTGGAGTGACATTTGCTTTCCTCCGGTCCTCAGGCACCTCTCCTGTTCCCTATGACTTACCAAAGATGATGGAGAGTGGTCTAGCAATGACTTTCACCAGCTCCCTCAGCACCCATCAGGGCCCATGAATTTATGTATGTCCAGCTTGCTTAATTGATCCCTAACCCAGCCCTCATCAACCAAGTCAAACTCCTACTTTATCCTGACTTCCTCTAGGGCCTCAGGAGTCTGGGACTGGGACAGTCTGCAGCAGTACAGACAGAGGCAAAGGCAGCATTCAGTAACCCTGCCTTCATAGTATCCTCCGTCACCAGAGCATCCGCCTCATTCAACAGTGGGTCTACATTGCCTCTGGTGTTAGTTTTGTCTGCGACGTATTTGAAGAAGCCCTTTCGTCTGTCCTTGACCTCCCTTTAAGGTTTAACTCCAAGGAGGCCTTAGCTTTCCTAGTTGCCTCCCTACATCCTCCGACAACAGTCTTATAGTCCTCACAAGTGGCCGTCCCCTCTTTCTAAGATCTATAGACTCCAATAATGAGACATGCTTAACCTCCAGGCAACAGAGCATAGTTTTTAACGGAACAATTTTGCCCTAGTTCTGTAGAAAGAAAAGAAAGAAAAATAGAGCCAATGTCTGTTGCTATTGAGGAGGTAGCAGTCTGGACCAGCAGAAGACATTTAAGTAGATCACAAGACATTAGCAAGTATCATTAAATCACCACTGCTGAGTGTGAACAACTGTTCCCTTTGTTCCAGACTACAGAGTTGAACGTGAAGATACATTATAGTCTAGGAAAGTTAGAAGCCTTATCCACATGCTAATATTTGTGCTCCTCACTTCACCTGACCTTTGTTTCCCTATAATTTAAACTGATCCAATTTGTGTTCACATGGTTGGAGGTTATTTCCCATGACTGTCTTCTACAAGATGATGACTGTTTGCCAAAACAATTTTAAAGTAGTGTCACTTCTTATTAGCTCACTAATTCAGAGAACAATTCTCCCCATCACATCAGGAAAAACTGACTCTTACTATTAATAGTGATGTTTGTTTTCCAGTCTCTACCTGAAAAGCCGAAAGCCTTCCACCATCACACAGTCCCTCACTGTATTTATTAGTCTGATACCACGGAGAAGTGTATGTATTCACACAGGGCCAATAAGACCCCTTCCATCATGCTTTCTACTAAGTTGTCTACAAAGAGATTTTTCAGACAAGAAGTTGTGGTTTTTACCCCCATCGTTACTTACTTGTCACATTGCTTTTACTTGTTTGTCTACCCTTCATGAACAATACACATCCTTGAATACCTATGTTCCATTCACAATTACCAGTCTATGGCAGTCTCTAAGTTTCCACTACTCTATGACCAGCATCAGGAGTTGTAGTTCCTCTATTTTACTGCTGATTCCTTGCATTAGTGAACAAAACCTGGCCACATCTGCCTGACATTATTCCATTTCCTGGCTGGCCTCCAATATCACCTACATTTCCATTACTTGAGATAATATTAGTATTTTCTTCTTACTACCAACCCATGTACTAACTGATTTTATTTTTGTTTATCTGCCTTTTCATTTTCTTACAGAATGACATAGAAGGTAGTCTACCATGGCCAGACAAGTAAGACAGCTCTGCCCTAGAGCTGTCTGTTCAACAGCAGGAAGTAGCGATCCATAACCCAGGAAGAAGCTTACTGGACCATGTTCCCCGTCTTACAAAATAATGCAATGGCAACATTCATCTATTGGCTTCATTGCGCTACAGTGCTCTAATATCTCAAGTGGTGGGGGAATGGGAAAACAGGAGAGAAAGAAAGAAGCTTACGTAAATAAGGCTCTAAGAATGAGGTCACATAATACTTTACCAACACATTACAGAAAAGAGAAAAATAGTAAAAAAAAAATTGTATTTATTCAGCTTTTGAATTCATTTCACTGGTCAGCTTCTGCTTTCTTTACACCCATAGGCAGTCTAAAACCAGAAACCAGCACATGCACTGAAGCTTGGTGTAAAATAGCTGGAGTTGAGAGGAATAGCAGTAATAAGCAGAAGAATGCATAGTCCACACAATGCACTAGAGTGCAGAAGACCCTATGCTAGCACCAGCTACTTCTGCCAGGTACCCAGGAAACAAGTAATTCAGACCTATTGACAGCACCCGTTTGCTCTGGCAAGGCTTCAGGGAACACTGACTCAAGTCAAATAAACTAATGGAAGACAATACATGACAAAGCAATGGGGTGGTATAAGTCTGGGCTGCCAGCACTGTAAGAGAACCCATGCCAGACAGCCAAACCATGAGGAAGATCCAGGACTTCTGCCCCTCAGAAGGCTTCCCCAGTGCTGGGATCCCAGGCTGCAGGTCAATATAGAAGATATAACCCAAACCTTGTTCTGACCAGTTGTGAAGCTTACCTAGCCAGCTTTTAGGTGCCTTCCAGTTACCAGAAGTCTGCTGAGGCTGTGTCTTTTGTGGCTGTCCTGTCAATAGCAAGACTTTGCCCGTGCTGAGCCTTCCTTCTCCTCCAGAGCTCCTGTACCCTCTCACAGTCTGGTTTGCAAAAATCCCTTCCAGTCACCTCAAGGAGGTATTGTCTCCTATCCCACTGCTGCCACCTCCTCTTAGATCCACAGTCTCTCTCTGGCTGCTTCTCCTCCTTGTGGAAACCCATCTGTGCCTCCCTTTGCCATGCTCCGAGTATTTCCTTCCTCCAGGCTTCACGGGTAATGCCACCAGAGCAGGTCAGCTCATCTGGCCTTTGACAGGCCTGCACAGCCTGGAAAAATGAGGTTACGAGCCAGGCCCCGTATACAAAGAAGTTTTGCACAGACATCTTCCCTGGGCGTCCTCCTCCCCCTCGACGCTCAAGCCTCACCTGCACTCCCTGGCTGGCTGGGCCCTGGTTCACCAGGGCCTCCCCGATTATCCCCAGATTGCCTCCCTGCAGCCACTCTGGGTCCAGCTCAGAGCAGACCACATCTTCGCACTGCAGGTGTACAGGGTGGCTACACGCTGGTGGAGAGCAGGCTGCTTCAGACAGGCTCTTGAGGCCAAGAGCCTTAGCCCCATGTCGGGAAGACACTCAGGGACTGTTCCAGTCGGCAGCCCCACTGAGGGGGCAGCCAGGGATGCTGGAAGAGAGTGGGTGAGGCCAAGGCCAGGGCCTGGGCTGCATTTATGTTCCTGAGGCACCTGGGGGAGGTGATGGCCTCATTGCTGGCAGGTGTGATCTGGCCTGGCCCAAGCTGCCCACAGTGCCAGTTTTCCCTGCTGAGCTAGGCCTTCCTGCCACCCCTGTTGGAAGCTGAGGACTTGTACATTTCCCCTTCATTTGCCCATGAGCTGAGAAGTTCCTTCCTTTCCCAAGGAAAACACTAGACACAAGGTTGCCGCACTGCCTATGTCCCCATGTCTGGGGTGGTTCACCCTCCCCCTGAACACAGCCAGTCCAGACAGTGCAGAGAAGAGCAGAAGCACACTGCAAGCCTGCTCCAGGATATACAACTAGTGCTCCCCAGCTAAGACAGGGAGGACAGTGTGTGGATCAGCCATAAAACCACAGAGGGACTTCTATCAAAGCACTGCGGACCTTGTCTGAGCATCTGACAAAGAGCAGCTCCAGACCTGTGTCTTGGCTTCTTTCTTTGTCTCAGTCCTGAAGGGGCTTTTTTTGTCACAAAGCACTCCCAAACACCAGCTTTGGCTAATTTGTATGGCTGGCAGGGTGCTTGAGGCTACACCCACACTGTGACGCAAAACATCTGTGACTATAATGCCTGAAAAACGACACTAGCACATTTGTGGTTTAATGCTAGTTTACTATTGCATCAGGGAAAACCTAGGTGTGGTCAAAAGGCAGTGTTATGTTTGCAAAAGATGGCAATAGAGGATGTGGCCTTGAGAAATCTAAATATCTTAAGATTTATGAGCTATGTATATGCCTGTGTCTCTGGCTCTCTCAGCGTCCTCAGCCAAATACTGCTGGGCTAAAAAGAAACAGAACGGTGTTAATCATTGCAGAATGTTTGCATGTTAACAGGCATCTCTGAGGGAGCTCTGAAAGAAAAGGGGTCCATGAAAGGAGAGGAGTCTGAAAGGAGCAGCTTACTCTAAAACCAGGATCTGTTCATTAGTAATGGGAATTACAGAACCCAAGGTGCATGGAGAAGAGTTCAAGGCAACAGATAAAACTTGCCAGCTGTAGTAGACACAAGACAGCATAACAATACATCAATGTCATGCTGTAAAGGTCTCCTGACTCAACAGACCCCTCACACACCACCCTACTTGTTATTTGTCAAAGTTTTGTCTTAAGCAGCTCATTTTTTTTGGCTCTATTTGGAGGTCAAATGGCATGAAATCTCTGAAGCCATCTACCATTCACCCATAGCCCCAGCTTCTCTCTCATTCTTTTTGTTCTGAGATTGCTTTCTTTGAAGGGAAAGTTTATAGCATGGACACTCACCTGATGTGTCAATGACCTCTTCATACACTGCTATCTTTCTCATATAGATACCTCCCCTCTAATGGAGTACCCAGCTTTGTCCTGGGCAGCGGAAGGGGAGGCAAGAGATATCTACAGAACCTGACTGGAGGTCTGTCAGCATGTAATCTAGAGTTAGCTCACTTTCCCCCATCATTGGGGAGGCAGGGTTGACCATCGATCCCAATTCTGCAGGAGGAGAGGTGAACAGAGCTGTAGGTGACGATGTGAGGCACTACACAAGCTGCTCCTCTGTCAGGCTCAGAGCCAGCTCCCCAAGCCCCTGAGCAGCTCACCAGAACAGGTGATCTGATGGGCATTATCAGCTTTTGACTGCACAGGCACTGCTCCTGTTTCCACAGAACGAACAGACATCAGCCACCAGTTCCTTATTACTTTACAGAGTTGACATATTCAGCAATCAGTAACCCTGGCACGTCACAAACACCCCATACAGTACAAGCATTTCTCAGGGTGCCACCCCTTCTTCACCACTGCAGCAGGAACTGCCCAGCTGCCCTGGCCTCACACGCTTAGGCACCAGCGCCTGGCATGGCTGGTTCCAGTCTGGGGGCAGCATCTCCCCCCAGCAGTGGGCCCAGACCTGCCGCTCTGTCGGGGGCTACAGGCGGGGGGAGGGGCGGGGGTGAGGGCGGACAGGAATGTTCTGTGGGGAGGGGCCAAGCTGCCACAGCAAGCCTCTGGCATTAGCAGCCAGCTCAGGTCTGTGCCAGGCTTGCAGGGCCTATCCTGCCCTCAGGTGCTAAGGCACCTGCTGGGGAGAGGGCAGGCCCTGGACAGCCACCTGCAAGGCAGAGGCAGGCCTGGGGCACTGCAACACCAGGGACAAGCAAGGGTGACCCACGCAGTGGCCAAGCCAGACCTGGCACAACAGGAGCACAGCACAGGGATTAGCATGTCAGAATGTTTATTAATAATAAAAAAAAAAAAGTCACAATAACTTACTCCCTTTGTCACACAAAGGGCTCAGTATAAAGAGCTCTGGCCTCCTAAGGTAACACAGCTAAGTGAGAGGTGGGTACTTTTCTCTTGTCCTCAAGACAGTGGCCTTCTGTCCCCAAGGGGAAATGGGGAAATGCAGCCAGCATGTGAGCTCCTGACTGCATGGGAGCTACTGGCCACATGGGGCCTGGGCACAGGAGCAGCCATGTGCCCCTGCCTGCGGCCGATTCACAGGCAGCACAGACCAACACAGGGTGCAAATGCAGAGTATATGGAGACCACGGGTACTGGATGCCAGAGGGTGTGCAAGCTGCAGTGGAGGAGGAGAGAGAAGTGGCTGCTTCTTCCCATAGTGCTGAGGGGTCTGTGGAGCACAAAGCTGAAGCAGCAGGACAATGGCTGCTTGCAGGCAGGGGGATGTGGGAATGGCTGGAAGCAGCCCTGCCTGCTCGGCTGCTGCCTCACACACAAGGTCTAGCCTGGCAGAGGCAGGAGGCCAGCTGTGGCTACTTGTCACACTCCAGATCCTGGGCCCCCTCAGTACCCTGGTAGTGCATCTCACAGAACTCCTGAATGCGACTGCAGGCCTCTAAGATCATCTCCTCAGGCACAGTGATCACCACACGGAAGAAGTTTGGGTACTCAAAGCACTGAAATGAGAAAGGATGAGGCTGGCAGATTACACCGGACAGTGCTGTAGTTTTAAAGCCCTGCCCTGGGGCCATGTGCTGTATTAGCAAGTGAAAAGGGTCAATGTAGGACAGACTGGAGGACAGCAGGGCAGGGCTCTTGCTCCCTTAGACTGTTTTTTCTGTTCGAAGCAAATCTCCATTCTCCATCTGTGTAGACAAGATGTTATGAGGGTCACAGGCCACAGGACTCTGCATGGACTATGCAGGACTCAGGAAATGGGCTGGAAGGAGCTAGGGAAGGAGGACCGGAGAGTATCCAAGGCTGTAAGTGGAGCTGGAAGGAGGCGGGCACAGATGTTCTCAGCCTGTAGTCTGTCCCTGTGCCATAGGTGGGAGCAGTCCCACTCTCAGCAAGCAGCTTCAGCAAGGAGGTGTGCAGGTACATAGGGTTCAGGGATACAGCTCGGCCAACTCGAGAAATACAGAGCAAGCCTGGAGCTGGGAAGAGCCTGGCAGGCTGACTGAGGGCTGTTAATGAGCCAGAGGCGGCCAGTCCCCATCCCTACACACAGCACTTGGAGCTCACAGCCAGCACATTCACACCATGGACACTGCACACATAACTCCCAACCTGTCCCCAGAGCTCAGGGCTGCAAACCCCTGTTGCTTCTCTCCCCATGCTTCAGCCCCATAGCTCCCTGGTAGGCTCACCGTGGCTGGCAAGCAGAACACAGACTGCTCCGAGATGAGTCGTTCTGTGAACTCCACATCGTTTTCAAACTCAGGGAAATGCTCCATCTCAATCTCAACCTGCAGCAGAGGGATGTAACATGGCAACCAAGGGCACCAAAACTCTCTGCACTGTCCCTGCTTACCCACATGGCCCAACAACTTCAGTCAAGTGCAGCTGTCTGCCCTCAATTTTTGCTCATGATTTGTGCTTACTGGAATGTAAGACACAAACAGAAACATATAAATGAAAATTGGGACTTCTTTAAGAAGTAATTAACTACCTAAAGCTGGAATTGCAGTTAAGGGCGACTTTGGTAAAAAAAGCTGATGGCAAAGATATAGTAACCAATCAGAAGTGAAAAGCAATAAATAATGAAAAAAAGAGCTTGGGAGAGAACTCTAGTCACTATGCACTAATAAAGCTGTCATGCAAGAAATCCATATGGTAAGAAAAAGACAAACTGATGGTTTGGGTTCTAAAAAAAAAAAAAAGATAGCAAGGTTTAGAATATCACAAACAAAATAAATCATTGTAGGAGGATATAATTGGGAAAACGACACAGAAATGCTGAAAGGTTCAGCAAATATTTCTGTTCTGTATTTGGAAAGAAAGAGGCTGTCCGTTTATCACATAAAGACAGTGATATCCTGGTCATTTGTTTATAACCAAATATTTTATACATCTCATGAAAATACTCTTAAAAACCAGGTGAAGCCAGTGGAAGAAAAAAATTTTATCAGATTATTTAATTTGAAACAAATGTTCAGATACTGCAGAAATACTATAGGTGTGAAAGAATCTTAAGAGTTGCACCTCCACACAAAGAACATAAGCAGAATGACCTGTGTAAGCTCTGGATAAGACTGGAACCAGGGTCAACTGATAAAGATTTATCTACAGAACACAGGTGAGATTGTTTGTTGCAGTGTTCTCCAGTTCTGGGCCCACATTTTTAAAAGCTCAAGAAAAACTGGAGACACAGAGGAAAAAAAAAAATAATAAATGTCTCAATTGAGTTTGTTGAGATGAAAAAGGAAATTTAACCACATCATAAAGTTTGAAAAAAAATACAGGTATGGGAAAAAGCAGAAAAAGATGCAACAGCATAGGCAGGAGACAGACATGCTGGTAGGACGGCGGCTACATCTTTAACAGGAAGTATGATAATCTGACTTGTGTAGGGGCTTCCCGTTGCCAGCTGGCTTCAAATCCAGGTAAAACAGCATTGTCTTGCAAAGTACATGTCATTCATTGACTTCTGTGCAGGAGCAAGCAGGTGAAGTGTACCCGCCTCTGCTATGTGAGAAGTGATCAACATATTCAGGCCTTCAAAAGTGACCAAGGGATGTGTCTGCCACACAGGGCAATGTGAAAATGCATGGTAATGGATAACTGGAACCTTTGACAAGCACTGGCCACAAGACATAGGGTGAGCATTGATGATCTGGAAATGGAATGTTGGTGCCCTTGCTTACCATGAGGTACATGGCTCCGGCGGGCCGCACAGGCTGGAGGCCAGGGATAGCTGATAAGGCAGCATAACAAAGGTCAGCATTGGACTGAAAAGCAGAAAGGAGAAATTTCAAAACAGGAGAAATTCCAGGAAGAAGCTCAGCAAATAGAAGCCAAGCTCTGGACCAGGACTACAAACAGGTTCGCCCACTGCAAATAAAGGGTCAACGAATGCAAACAGCATGGGTGATCATGGCCTTGAGGACATCAGGTGTGACTGAACTGAGCTCGGCAAGTCAGTGCCAAACCTCCCATCCCTGGGTCACCAGCTCCAGCTGCAGGGCTGGGCTGCCCGAAACTTATCACAGTCAGTATCTCTGCCCCAGTTACCATGTCTCCTGCTGGAACTGGGTTTGTTGAGCTCTCCTAGTCACAAACAGAACTGCACCTTGTAGTGGGGTGGGAAGATACAATGAGCTAGAGAGATAGGACTCCCATCAAACAATCCATGAACAAACCATGCTGACCTGTTACAGCCCATTTACCTTGAGGATGCTGAGGGTGTTGTGGTAGAACTCAGGAGGCGTTTGGTGCAATATACGTTCCAGTGCTCCTTGGACAATTGTACAGGGTCCTAGGATCCTCTGACTCAGTCTTAGAAGGCCATCCCTGATCTGAAAAATAGGTGGTGATATTTGCATCTCAGACTGTGCATCACTGAAGGAAAGGGATAGCTCCAAGGCCTACTCTGTGTATTTCTACAGCTGTTCACACCCCTCTCTTCAGTGAGCATACAGAGTACTAAAGAATATTTGGCTTGACTATATACCAGGTATTTGCAGACTATTTACGGTGTCATTCTCTGTTCCTCAGTTGCAGATTCTAATGCCGACAGAGACAACCTTTGCAGCTTCCCAGTCTGACTCAAACCAGTCTGGAATATAACACAAAGAAAGCCGGGCTGTTCTAAATACCATTTTGCATTTCCCTTAGGTTTTGGCTCACAATCCACACTTTCAAAGCCAGGTAGGGACAACCAACATTAGCTCTTTTGCTCACTTAGCTAGTCCTCTCTTCTCCCTCTTCCTCTGCAGAAAGCCCTCTAGGTGGAAAGGTCACTGCAGTAGATGGTAGATGGTTGTTCTTGTAACAGAGCTGAACAAATAGCAAGATAAGGCACTGGCAGCACTGCAAAGGTGCTTTGTTCTTACTTTTAACAGAAACCATATAAGAGCACATAGAGACCGCACACGGCCTCCACACGCTGGATAAGCCATGCAACACCTTCCATACACACTGGAGCTATTTGAGAACAGAAGGAATTAGAAGCACACAAAAAAAGGACAAGGCATGTATGAAGGAGCAGCAGAGACAAGGAGTGTGTTACAGTGTAGATGCGGGTAGAAGGCCCATGGGAGCAGATGGAGTAAGGAAGGGACGTGAAAAGCCTCGAGGTGCAGAAAAGCATGTAAGCAATTGGGTGACACCTGTGAGAGAACAAAAGAGAAGTACATGCCTGTATCAATTAAAGCCCTGGTGATCTACACACTGAAGACACTGTAGGTCTGTTGACAGCAACACTCAGCAGTTCTCACCTCATTACCAAAGATGTCTCTTCTGTCATGAATTAGGATCCAGCCCATCCGCCAGCCAGGGACTAGCCACCGCTTTGCCAAGCCACCACAGGACAAGATTGGCACGTTGGTGCTGAGAGTTGCAATGGGTTCATATTTGCAGTCAGTAAACACCTGCAACAGAAGGCTGTGTTAGCGCTGTCCCTGCCTCTTGTTGCAAGAACTGGGGGGGGGGGGTGGTAGTGGTGGTGGTATGTGCATGAGGCACAGAAGCGATGGGAAATTGACACTGAAAGCTCCCAGCTTCAAGGTATGAAATGGTAAGCACACTCACATGAAAGCCAGTCATTTGGGAAGAGGAAAGGAGCTAGACGTGAAAGGTAGCCCCAGGACTGCACACCAGAGGACTGGGAGGTCCAGGCATGGACCCAGGCACAGTATAGGAGAGTGGAGCTGTCACTCACCTCTGGAGACCTGGCTGCCATGGCCAAAGGGCAAGTGCATCAGAAAGAACAGGCAGTGTGGGGGTGCAAGGGACTTCAGCTGACACTCACCATGTCTCCATAGATCTCGTCAGCAAGGATGGGCACACACTGTCTTGATGCCACTGTGGGAGAGAGGGCATTCAGCCTGGCCACCCTGCACGGCAGCAGACTTGCCCTTTGCTGTCAGGCTTGGCAGGGCTCTGAGAGAAGCTCTGTCCCAGGGCAGAAGGTTCCTATCTTCCTCATACAGACTGTTGGTTCTGAGAGCCCAAGCATTGGAGATCCCTGCACTGGCTGAGCCTAGTTCTGCTCTCACCTGTGGGGGCAGGCAGCACAGCCCTCCCACTGACAAGCCAGGGCTCCCTGTGAACACTGTCCCTCTGTGGAGCCAGAGCAATGAGCAGCCCAAGCCACATGGAGTGTTTGAGGAAGGGCAAGACACACGCTTGGCATGTTCTTGCCCAGATAAGGCAACACCTTCACACTGAGCAAGCTCTGCTTCCTGAGCTGGAGTCAGTCATAATGAGAGAAGCAGAGCCCTGGGCCATGGTGCTGCAGCGATCGAGACGTGGGAAATGTGGGCAACCATGTCACAGATACACGGAGGCAGGCTCACCTGCCAGGATCTTCTGGAGATGGCTCTTGCTGAACACAGAGCCACAGGGGTTCGATGGGTTGTTCACAATGATGCAAGCTGTCTTCTCATCCACCAGAGACTCCAAGTGCTCCAAATCAATTTCCCAGGCCTTCTCTGGCTAGTGAAGTGAAGAGAATGGGAAGTAACAGCTAAGAAACCAGACTTGCCACAAAGGGTGAGGTGTGACAGAGTGCCCAGGGTTGCTCAGGTCATCTTCACCTACTTTCCAGGCAGGGCCTGGGTATTTCTGAGAGGCAGAAATGTCAGGACTGCCCCTTCCAGGCCTGCCACCACTTACCAAGAGGTTGTAGAGTTTGACCTCAATCCCCATAGACAATGCCAGAGTCTTGTAGAGGGAGAAGCCAGGCCGAGGCACAAGGATATTCTGGCCTGGGTTGGCCAGCACTGCCAAGGCAAGCTCTATGGCCTGGCTGCAGCCGCTCGTTAAGATGACATCCTGCAAAGAGCACACAGGAGTCAGCAGAAAGCACGGCTCCTCTGAAGTGCCCTGGCCACGTGGGAGTGACATAACATCCAGGCTCTGCCAGGCGAGAGCTTCTCGGCCAAAAAGACAAGTCCAGAGCTTGACTGAAAGCAGGAAACCTCCAACAGCTGGAGTGCTCTCCTACACCCTCCTCAGAAGAAGGCTGAAGGGCTCGGGGCAAGGGATAAGAGCAGCAAAAGGCCACTGTGGGACAAGGCCACGGGCTAGCCTTCAGTCCCACAGCCAGGTGTGGGAGGGAGAGAGCTAGGGCAGGGCCCCCATGCCGTGTGGTCTAGGCATGGGGAGCAGCACCCTGCCTGCACTGCAGCAGGAGTGCCTCAGCTGGGCACCAGTACCTGGGCCTCCAGTGGTGCCTCTGGGCAGTTGTAGTATGCGGCCACCGCTTCCCGGCAGGACTGGTAGCCTGAGGAAAGAGGAGCCAAACATGGAAGGGAGGTTTTTGCAGACTATTTAATTTTTCTTGCCAGTACAAGGGTCATAGCTGCCACCCAGCTAAGGGAAGCCCATTAGTTAGCGACACTGTCCCAAGGTGGGAGAGACTATCCTGCCTCAGGCCAAGCATTGTGCAGCCCCAAGGCTGGGCCAGGCAGGCCAAGAGCAGGGACAGACCCTGGGCAGGGAGGCGGCTCTGGCCCCAGCATGTCCTGGACACAGAACTGACAGAGGCAGGGTGGAGGGCGGCCAGGGATCTGCTCTGACCCAGTAGGAGGCCAAGTGCTATTACATGGCCTTCACTGTCACTGTATAGTGATGGCACAGGGGCAGACCTTGCTGTCACCACATGAAGCATCCTGTGAGGCAGGCACGATCTACACTCTCTGCATGCTTTTTGTACTAACTGCAAGCAAGCCTCATGTTGTCTGAGAAGTCAGGAGCCCAACAGGAGTTCTTGGTCAAGGCAGATCAGAAAGGAACTTGGCTGCAACCCACAGCAGGGAGACATCGCCCTGAGCCCTTCTGGGTGCCTGAAGCCCTGCCTGGTCTAATGGCTGGAGGAACAAACACAGCATCTGCAGGGGACTCTGGGCCTCAAACAGGTCATGCAGGGAAGGCCACTCAGGTGTATCTGGGGGATACACATGCTTGTGTGGTCATGGGACTGTTGGTGAGGGCAGCTGCAGGGTGCTACTGGAAGGATGTCAGTGGGCTCCATATACCTGCTGTGGGGTAGGAGCGGTCACATGCTTTCATTCTACCCTTATACAAAGAGCTTTGTCAACTTACCAACAGATGGAGCATAACCATTGTAACGTCCTGAGTCCAAAACCTCCTTCACAGCCCGTGTGACCTCATCATTTGTGGGAAGGTTTCCAAAGACCGTTGGGTCTCCTTTTCAAAGATTGAAAAATAGTAAAGTTCTCAATGACCTGTGGCATGCACAGAGCTGTGTGGTTGTCTGGCCTATCCTGGGTGTTCGCACAAGCTCTGTGCTTCAGAGCCCTGCAATCTGCCAGCCACACAGTTAACCCCACTGCCTGGAGGTTTCAGCCACAGCGCTATGCTCACCTAAGGACAAAGAGATCATAGTTTTCTTTGGGTTGGGCTCCACCTTCATGCTGTCTACGATGGCTCGGACAGGATTGAAAGTCTTCTTTGACATTTCAGAAGCCCTGACAGCCCATCTTGGCTTCCGGCCCTTCACCTTCCCCAGCGATATGCTGTTCCCATTGGTCTTGAGATGAACATCCAGCATAGGGGCATGATCTCCGCAGCCATTCACTTGGATCAGGTACGAGTCCATCCTGAGAGCTGTCAGTGTGAAGTGGATTTCCTGGGCTTAGTTAACACGTGCCAAATAAGTGATCTGCCCACTTGGGAACACAGCCCACGACTCTCCAAAAGTAAAACTTTTGAAAGCTGTAGACCCTACATACTGCCTACGGACAACTCGGTCAGCAGCAGCAAGTAGGGCTGTATTCAGGGCCAGGATGGGGTGAAACCCCACACATAAGTGAGAGCACAATGCAGTGGGAAAGAAAAAAGGCACCTTTCTGTACTAGCTGCACCACTGCCTAGCATGGACTTGCTGTGCTGAGAAGGAGCAGTCCCCAATAAAGCCAGTAGTCAAGAGTTAGCAGCATGTTGTAGTCATTGCTTGACTGCAGATTAAATGTTCCTCTGACAGAAGGGTCAGGTCACCCCCTCCTCTTGCCCAACTATCAACCAGCACACCTCAAGCCACAACCACAAGGATCAGCCCGCTACGTGTGTTCACATCCAGAATGTCCCTCCAGTCTGCAGACAGAAACATAGCACTGTTCAAATCAAATCCCAGATGCCAAAAAGGTAGTTCTGGTCCAATGTTATCAAAATGCACCAGGCAGTGTCAGGGTATAGGTTACAGACACTTGCCTCCGTCAGCAGAGCAACAGGAAGCAACAGCCCAGCCCAGAGACCCTAGGTCAAAAGACAGTGCTTAGAAAATGGAGCAAGACTGGTATGGCCAAGAGGAAAACCACAGAGGTGGCACTGCCCTAAGCAAAGGGCACATAGTCCTGCCTGAGGCTGGGTAACAAGCAAGGCACAGCAGAGGAACAGCTGCCTTCAAGGCCCCAAAATGCACACAGAAGTGACTTGTATTCACAGAGCATAAGCCATACCCAGCCAGCAAAAGCCTTACTTGTGAACTGATGCTGACTCAGGGCTTTCCACCTGTAGGTCAGGCACAGGGCAGGCAGAGACCTCCTGAACCAGCAAGCCCATTCTTGCTGATGTTGGCACACTATCTTTTAATCCTGCCACAAACTGCTTATGCTCTCTGTATTGCCCTATTTCTCTGCTCCATTGAAAGGAAAATTCGGTGAACGGTAGCCCCATTCTTGCAGATATTCACAAACAGCTACCTCTTCCTTGCTGCAGAGGCTGAGCTGGAAGAGTTGTAGCGTTGCCTGGTTCAGGCAGGATTTGCCATCTGAAAAAACTTCTCACTGTTTCAGTGAAGTTTGTGCCTAGAGACGCCCCATGCTGCTGCATTTACTCTGCCAGCAGCGCCTCATTAGCCTGTTTATAGCAACTCAGGCTGATTTAACAGGGTCACAAAGCAAGACCTTGGCTTCTCTGCTGCTAAGACCTTCTGGGTCTCCTTTCTGGCAAAAGAAATGCAGCTGAAGAAACATGCAGCAGGGCTGCATAAGAACTGAGCAGGGCCGTGAGTCTCATATCTCAGTTCAACAGCAGAGCTGAGTCCCAAATGCACAAGGTAGAGTATATCCCAGCAGAGCCTTCACACCACCCTGCAACATGGTTCTCACACAAAAGGGAGCTGCACACACAGGCCCAATGAATGCCTTCAATGTAGGCAGCCAGGGAAGACCTCCCCACCTCTCCCCCTGAAAAAAGCAAGGTACCAGAGCACAGCACTTTACCTTCTAGAGCACAGAGAGGGAGACACTGACAAGCTTGGGGGTCCAGTCCCTACTTTTCATCCAGGACAAATCCCCTTGAGAAGAAATCCCTGCAAATCCTTGCCCATGAAATAAGCCCCAAAACTGGGCGTTGGGACCAAATCATTTACCCATTGGCTCACAGAGAGGGCTGCTCTCCCCACCCAAAACCGCCCTCTCCTCCCCATTGCAACTGTGTTCACTTCAAACACCTGGAACATGTCTGCTCATTAACTCTTTCTGGGGGCAGCTTACAGAGGGACGCAGCTTGGCTTCTTGGAGGCCCTGGACTGCCACCCTTTGGCACGGCTTCCCTCAGTCCTCGAAGACTGCGGGGGTGCAAATCTGCAGAAAGTGCAGGTGTTCTAGCCCTAGCACCTTGTAATGCACCAACAGTGGGCTGATGGACCCCAAAGCCTGCCGAAAGCAGCATTCTGTCCTGACCTCAAAGGCTCTGGGCTCCCAATGCACCAGCTGAGAAACAACAGTTTGTGGCACCTTTACAATCAGGGGGCATGTTCCTTCACAGGCTGAAGGGAGGCAGGCACCTCCCTAGCCAGTGTCTTGGAGGCACCAGGACCTGAAGGGTTAAAGGAAGGTCAGGTTGCCACAGGTTTGGGGTTTTTGTTTGTTTTGTTTGTTTGCTTGTTTTGGGGCGGGTTTTGGGGTTTTTTTTTGGTTGCTGCAAGGCCCAAGCAAACTCATAATTTTGGCAGCTAACTGAAATGATGCAATTCTTCCCGCTCTGATCATACTGCAAAGCACAGATGACATCATTCCCAGAAGGCCCTTTTTTTGCTAACTGATGTGAAATCTATGCCTTCCTGTCCCTTGACTCCTGCAGGCCTGGGATAAATAAGAGAGGCATCTGCATCCTCCCTGTCTTCCAAGGGCTGCTGTGATTTTTGCCTGTTTACACCTGCTCCTGTGTGGGAGGAGGAAGGACACTTGTGCTCAACCCATGCTCATTACACCGTCAGCAATAAGGCTGCACCTCCCCATGTGCAAGCAGTGGCCCGTTCACCCAGCATTGGGGCTGGGGTGATACTGCTGGGGTATCTCGACCTGCTGTTGATCACAGTGCTGTAATTGCACAGCTGAGGCCACAATGGGGGCCAGGGACTTGGGGCTGGAGGCAGACTGGGAGGCAGCGGGGTGCAGGCAGTGGGTCTGGCCAGGGTCCCCAGCCCCAGGCTGGATGGCAGGCCTCCCACAGCAGCCACCCCCCGGAGGCTTTAGACAAGGAATAGCACCTTTCAAAAACGCTTCACAGAGAAACATCTTGTATTGAAGCTGCTTGGACTCTCTTCTGTTGAGAGCTGCACAGTTACAGACTATTTCTCGCTTCTTTTTACTGAAGCCTGACACGAGAAGGTCATGCAGGCCCTCTCCAAGCACCTGTGAGTTATTTTCTCACTTTCCCCCGCTGGCCCCATCCTTTGCCATGCTGCAGCCCTGCCAGGGTTAAACACAGCACTGGGAGGCCTCAAGGACAACTCTGCATGGTCTGCCTAGCAACTACCCCAAAGCTGATGCAACCAGAGCTCTACCACACTGCAGTGGGGTTCAGGGGAGGGCACAGTGGAAGCCTGCTGCCAAGAGGGGAAAAAATGTGGCTCTGGAGACAGAGGTAGACCCACTTACATAAGGCTGAGAACCTGCCCAGAAGCGGGGGAGAACAGTGGTGTACAATTGGGTCAGCTGGTTTCTCATGCTATTACTGTGCCTTTCTCCCAGCTCTGCATGACTCCAGTCCTTCTCTGGATGCTCTCACATGGGGTCTGCAGTCCACCACCACCCTGTGGTCAGAGAGCTTCATGTTATTAAGTATTTGAGAGGTATACAGTGACAAAATGCAAGATAAAAGAAAGCTCTTGGAAATTAACTGGTACAGAACAGTGATTTTGCCTTTTCTCTGATCACCTTCCTTCCACTCTCCTGCTCTTTCCTTTTTTTTTTTTTTTCTAATACATATGCCAAGAACTATGTTTCCAGTGAGCCAGTTCAGACAAGTTGAGCAGATATCTAAGGGAGCAGCCTTTGGTAAATCAAGTAGGATTGTTATAGGTAGAACTAGAAATTCATGGTGCAGGCTTCCCTTTGAAACTGAAAGGCTACTTAGTCCCACAGATGCAGCATGGCAACAGGGATGTGACATATTGCTTATTTAGGGGGATGTGACAGAAATTCTGATGTGCAGATCAAGTCTTGAGAAAGAAAATCAGACCAATCGGAATCTTGTCTAATGTTTTTAATTAACTTAAAACCACAGCATGAGCACACAGCTCAGCACTTCATATCGTACAAATATGGCCAAGCAACCCCTTGTATGGTACAGTGAAAGAGGTGGCCATACCCTGCAGGATGCATTTCTGCCAGCAAGGCAGCTGGCTGGCTTGACTGTCAGGACCTCTGTACCCCAGTAGCCCTACTAGCCTCCCTGCTGCAGCTTGCTCCTCTGTCTCAGCAGCTCTCCCCCCCAGGTACCTTGTTGCATACCTCTTCAGCTCCCTCTTTCTTGTGTGGCTTGACCAATTGATTTTTGCTCTTTCCAACAGAAGGAGAAACTGGTGATGGTTTCAGTATTTTTTCGTACTGCCTTGTTCTGGTACCAGGACTGCCCAGAGCCCCGTTTCTGTGAAGGGAGGCCAAGCCAGCAAGAGCAAGCAGTTGCCTCTTCCAGGACCACCACAGTTACAAAGCAGGACTCTCTCGAGTGGAGCACAGGCTCAAGCATCACTGCGCTGACAAACCTGTGTCTCTGTCATGCTGCAGGCAGGACGTGCACCAGTAGAGTTTTGCCTGTGTGCCCTGTACCCCCATTCAGGGTGTACTGCTCCAGGGACAGGCAACCAACTGGTACTCTGCACAAAAATCCACCAGGGTCAACAACAAATCACTTTACTAGTTACATCTTCACATTTTGCTTCTATTTTCAACAGTTCTGTCTGCTCCTTTCTGACACTAGTACAGCCCCAACCATTTCAGGGCTGGTTTCCACGAATATGCATCTAGCGTAATCTCTGTTTGGTCTCTGCACTTCCAGTTGAATCAGCTTTTAATAACCAAATATATGATTTTTCTTCCTCTTTCTTTAAGTCATTTTATTGTTAATCTCTCATTTAGATGAGCAAACAGCCATGAAGCCTCCTTGGCTCTCATGAATTTTGTGGCTGTTTATCGATTCCCACAGCATATTTATCTTTATAACACTGCAGTAGGTTTCCTGAAATGCAAAGGACAAACCTTGTCTGTTACAGGTCAGGTCACATAGGCACTCTGGAAATGCATATATTCACAGTTAAATCTGCCTTGCGGTGTGGATAGGGCTGCTGTGCCAAATCTACATATACCTGTACAAGTCTCTGATCAAACCATGATGATGGTTGTGCCTCCAGCAACCTTAATTGTCCAACATTCACCTGAATTGAGCATATCACCTGTTATCTCTTTGCATAATCAGAGCAGAAAATCAGCTCAAAAAACCCCCCAGCTAGGTTGTACAAATCTGGGCAAACATTGTATTTCAGAGCCAGAAAGATGGCACAATCCACACTGAATGACTCAAAGCCAGTAACAGTGACTCAAAAATACATAGTAGCTACTTTATCTATTTGCCTGTACTTAGGCTCAATTTTGATTTGGTCTCAGAAATAAAAATCTGAAAGACATTAAAAGGCAAATTGTGCAGTCTAGCTAGAGATGTCTCATTCTGGAAAAGCAGCCCGTGTACAGCAGGTGGTTTGCAGTGTGCTCTTGCCACCTGTGTGAGCTGGGCTTCGGAAAGAGGTGTACTGGCATCTGGGGCCTGTCTGATCTCTGCAGTCTAAAAGTGGAACAAGGTGTCTCACAGGGCGCATGAATGCAGGGTGTTGCAGTAGTGACAGTGATACTCTGCCTAGGCTCCTGGTAGAGCTCTCTTCTGCAGGCCCTGGGCCAGGCTGAGAGCAGCTGCGTTAAAACACCTGCCTTAATGAGCGCTCTCTCCTACAATTGCAATTTCCCTCTGTTAAGAACACTAGCAAGTGTAAAAAACAAATGCTTTCATGACCATGGCATCTTGTGAGCCTCCCACAGCACCAGTGTCTGCAAACGCAGTGCTGCAGCCTGATCCCAGCCGTGCTGGGCAGTCCAGACTGCTCTCCCCAGCCACGGGCCAGTGGCAGCCCTGGGGAGGGGAAGGAGTCCAGCAGCTATGAGAGCCCTTCCACGCACAGCCTGGGCACCAAATTCCTTGCAGGCATAGTGAGAGACACAGAGTGCGCTCCAGGTATGTGGAGAGTTGGAAGCACTGGTGAGCCAGAGGCCCAACAGCCACAGTGAAAGACTTGCAAGCCCTGTTACAGAAAGGAGTGCTCCACAAAGTGTGAGCGTCGGTGGCTCCTGGGTACAGGCACAGTGAAAAGAAACACTTTGTCCAGCCTTGTGTTTTGCTTACATCCAGGTAAACATTATGTAAGTGCACACCCTGTGCTTGGGTTATGACTTCAGAGACTTAAGCTGTTGCATGCTTTGTTGTGGCAGCTGCCCCCTTGGTGGCTTTGAAGCCACGGAACAGTGACCAGCCAATGGGGACGGGATGGAAAGGGGCATGGTGGCTTCGCAGGGTGAGGTGACGCCGTGAGCTTCCAGTGAGTGGGGTGGGCAGCACCAGGCACCTCCTTCTTTCAGAGCACAGACAGGCCAGCCCCTCTTATGACTGAATTTGAGCCCGTGATGGAAACCCATCATCCTCCCAACTAATCTGCTCCAGCAACAACTGCTCGTCTCCTTACAAAGTGGTGCAGTCGGTGTGTGTGGGAGAAGTATTGTCTTTTTCTGGGGTGCCTAAGTCACATCCCTTTTGCTTCAAGCAAAGCTCACTGCTTCCTGACCGTGCCAACAGCAGATAGGGAGAACAAAATATTCCCCTCTTCTTGACAGCAGATTTTTACAAGCTTGCAAGTTTTTAACAGACACCTGTTTTGTCAAATGAGAGGACTGGGATCAATCTTTTTCTCATAGGTTGTATTTCTAGAGCTTTCTTTTGCTTTCCTCTGGATCCCCTCCAGCTGATCCATTCGCCTCTGGAAACAGAGCGTGCAAGCTGGAGGCCTAACCAGCGCTGAAGGGGGGGGGGGGGGGGCAGGAGAATTTCTTCACGTGTCCTACATGTGACATTCCTGTTTATACACCCTAGCAATGTTAGTTTTTTTCGCAACAGGATAACATTGTGGACATGAGTTCAGTTTGTCATTCACAATAACCTCCAGTTCTTTTCTGCAGCGCTGCTGCATCGTCATCGTGCTGCTCATATTGTTCCCATGATTATTTTTTTATGTGGGACAGTAAATAAATCCGGCTGCAGTGTTAAGCAGTGATTGTGCTGCAGCTCCCAGCTGCCTCACACTGCAGAAATATGAGGCAGTCTGTGACTTGCTCCTTCCACTTCACCCTCCAAGTTCCCAGGGAGAGCACTGAACCAGGTCAGAGCTTTTTTGCCCATGGCAAGCCAGGCCAGCCACTTCGCTTAGTGCAGCAACGACATCGGTAGCAGCCAGAAACAGAAGAGCCAAAAATTTAAAAAAAAAAAAAAAAAAGAGAGAAGCCAAAGCAGAGGTGAAGATTAATATTGGGGTCCTCAGCTTCCTGTTGCTCTTTTCTGCTGACTGCTACTTGTTGCAGTGAGAATAGGAACCAAGAAGATGCTGACCAAGTTCAGCTGTGGTACTTTGAGCAAAGGTGAAGTGACACAAAGCATTTTTTAACAGTTCTCAATACAGCAACAGAAATGGAATGAGATTGACTCTGTTCTACAATGCCTTGAAGTTTGTACCTCACATGTTAGCAGCAAACACTCTAGTAAACACTGAATGCATCACCAAATCAACAGAGCAGTGCTTCCCAGCTCTGCCTTTGAACAAGTAATTCCAGCACATCACAAATTCCAAAGAAACCTTCGGCTTATGTTACTGGATGACCAGCAGCAACAGTCTGCATAAGAAACTCTTACTTCATCCCTTCTTGTGACTAATGATTATTCAACTTGGTTGTTCACGTCCCTCTCTCCCTCACAGCAGTTAAAAGCTCTACTAAGCAAAATTGCACCACCCATGGCCCTAGAAGTGTATAAGGTGTTGCTAAAGCTTTTGAGCTCATCCTATGCATGGCAGCAAGGCCTGGGTTCTGGCACGTGAACATGTGTGATGCAACATACGCATACCAAAAGGTGTGCGCAACAGCCTTGCTGCTGAGCATCTGCACTATTTCTAGAGCCCTCATGGTCTCCCCATGTCCGAACTTGTTGTCATCATACAACTCCTGTCCCTCTATCTAAGCTGGGGGTTGAACAAAGAGTTCTTTCATTTTGCTTCTCTCTTATCCTCAAACTAAGTAAATTTTAAGACAAGTTTTCAGATGTCTTGTCCTTCATGGGGACAGGTGACATGTTGAGGAGAGTGTTTTCCTGCTGAGGCGCAGAAGTACTGCAGTTTATAGGCTTCTCATGGTATCAATCTATAGGGTTGTTGCTGTTGCTTCTGCAAGGACAGAAGGATGAATCACAGAACCACAGAATGATTTGGGCTGGAAGGGACCTTTAAAGATCACCCCGTTCCACCCCCTGCTATGGGCAGGGACACCTCCCACCAGACCAGGTTGCTCCCAGCCCCATCCATCCTGGCCTTGAGCACTGCCAGGGAGGGGGCAGCCACAGCCTCTCTGGACAGCCTGTGCCAGGGCCTCACCGCCCTCACAATGAAGAGTTTCTTCCTAATAGCTCATCTAAATCTACCTCTTTCAGTTTGAAACCATCAGCCCTTGTCCTGTCCTTTCCTCCCCACCTTTCCTGCAGCTCTGACCTTACCAGCCTTGGGAAAGGCTGACGCTTGCGCATGGGTGAGGTCTTGGGCACTTGTCTTCACTCCAGCAACCACCGATCAACAAAGGACCAATAAATTTGTCACCTTCTCTGCTGAGAGGTGATGGCTGTGCTCAGCAGCATCCTGGGATGGGATGGCAGCCAATCCTGCTGGGCACCAGGACGTTATTGTGTATGGAAATGGGGCAGCCAGTAAAAACATCACATCATATTGTCTGAAGTGGCCTCCAGCAGACAGACACAGAAGAGGTCTAATTGGTCCTGTATGGATAAATATAAGGTAATATATCTAAAGAAAATTACCTGGATGTGGCCTGCAGAGTGCTGAACGGGAGCTGGGCAGCTGCACATCAGGACAGATCCCAAGGTGTTGATGACTCTTGTCTGGAGACACAGGCCCCGCGTGCCAGGGCAGCCTGAGAAGCCACAGAATTCTACGCATTGCCAGCGGAAGCACAGGACATGGCAGAGGCAGTCTTTCTGCTGTGATATAGAACCCTGGTGCATTCGAGTGCTGCACGGAGGTCTAGTCACCACATCACAAGATGGATTTTAAGGAGTTAGGGAAGGTCCAGAGAAGGGCAGCTGATAGAAGGGGAATGGTGGCACTGCTGTGTGAGGAGAGATGAAAAAGCCTGGGACGTGGGTTTGAGCAGGGAACAGAGGGGCAGGACTGAGGTTTGCAGAGGCACGAGGTGGCAGACAAGCTGACTGCAGAACGCGCACCAAAACTCACAGCACAAGAAAAAGGGGCACTTGTGAAAATTAGCCAGTGCTCAGTCTTCAACAGGTACGAATAGGTACTTGTTCTGTGGCAGGTGGGAACTGCACGACCTTGTTGCCACAAGGGCTTTGGGGACAGTGTCCCTGCGAAGGGAGAGGCAGCGGGCACACGCGTGGACCACAGCTCCGGGAATCGGCGCCGCAGGGAGCGGGCGACGCGGCCTCCGACACCTCCCTCGGGCGGGGCAGGGACAGGCCGCGGCCGGAGCCGTTCACCGCCCTCGGGAGGACCGCGGCAGGGCTGAGGCGAGCCCCGGGCGGAAGGGACGGGGGTCGCCCCGGCCCGCAGCGCGACCCCACACCGCGCCGGCACTAGCCCCGCGTCGGGCGACCCGCGGCCCGGCCCGGCCCTCCGCTCCTAGCGCCGGCGGAGCGGGGCCGCGCCGGGCCATGGCGGAGCGGAGCAGCTCCCGCGCCCCGCGGCCGGGCGAGCGGTGAGGGGGGGGGGGAGGGGCGGCGGGCGGCCTTGTGGGGCCCGGGCGGAGGACGGGACGGGGCCCTGCGGGGAGGGCGGGAGGGGCCCGAGCGAGGGGCCGGGACTGGACGGGGGCCGGGACAGGACGGGGCTCGGCAGGGCGGGCGTGAGGGGCCCGGGCGGGGGCCGGGATAGGACGGGTTGGGGCCCGGCGGGGAGGGCGGGAGGGGCCCGAGCGAGGGGCCGGGACTGGACGGGGCTCGGCAGGGCGGGCGTGAGGGGCTCGGGCGGGGGCCGGGACTGGACGGGGTCCGGCGGGGAGGGCGGCCGTGAGGGGTCGGGCGGGGTCCGGCGGGGAGGGGCGGGCGAGGGGCCGGGACTGGACGGGGTCCGGCGGGGAGGGCGGCCGTGAGGGGCCCGGGCGGCGGAGGGGCTGGGGCAGTCGCTGCTATCCCCGCCGCCGTCTCCCCTCAGCGCCGTGCCCGGGGCAGGGCCGCCGGGGAGCCGCGCCGCCCCGCCGGGGCTGCTGGAGTGCCGTCGCTGCCGGTACCTACGCACGGGCAGGGGTGAGCGGGGCGGGAGCCGCTCCCTTCGTCCCGCCGGAGCAGGCTGCCCGGCTCGGCTTCCCGCCGGGACCCCCTCACCGCTCCCGGGAGAGGCTCCCTCCCTCCCGGCCGCCAGACGCCGGGGCTCGGCGGCCGGGGGTTCCGGCCGCCGACGCGTCCCGCGCTTCCCTTCCAGCCTGGTGCCAGGCGGTGGAGGCGCTGCTCGCCGTGCTGACCCTGGTCTGCAGCTCCGTGTCCTGCGGCGCCGCTGGCGGCTACACGGGCCTTCCCGGCCTCGGGGGCGTCTACTACTACCAGTACGGCGGGGCTTACAGCGGCTTTAGTGGAGCCGACGCGGAAAACGCCCGGCAGCTTGACCAGCGCTTCTACCTCCTAAAGCTGCCGATTGCAAGGGCAGCAATGGCCGTGGGAGGGGGGCTCCTGGCCTTCTCTTGCATTCGTATTGTGGTTGGCGTTCTGCGGTTACCATGGCATTTCCCAGCATGGCTGCTACTCGAGTGCATCCTGGACGTAGTTATTGCAGTTGGCATAGTGCCTGCTCTGTACTATTTCTTCCATTTTCTGCTGGGGGTCTATAATTCATCAGTGTGCAAAGAGAGAGTGCAGCTTTATCAAAGCAAAGGCTATCCGGGCTTTGGGTGCAGTCCACATGGGGCAGAGATTGCTGTTGGCCTCTCAGGCTGCATAGCTGTCCTGGCATACCTGCTTAGCGCAGGCCTAGCTGTCAGGGGGTACAGAACAGTGCACAAGCTGAAACAGAAGCCAGTACAACACTGTGAGCGTTAGAGCGATTCCTCCACTCCAGTAAGGTCATGATTTTTGCCAGCCTCCCTATTGAGATGAAGCAGTATGTTTTTCCTTGTTTCTGTGCAGTGCTTCCTCAAGGCCGCAGCAGAACACACATTGAGTGTACAGCTCTCAATAGGGTAGAGTCGAGCTGTTCCCAATTTGAACTTGTATTACTGAATTATTAGCGGACACAAAGGTAGTCCGAGGGCTTGTCTTCATGCGGTGGCCGTCCCAGTAGAGAATGACCGTCCTAGTGTAGTTCATGAGCAAGCTGCCTGCTTCTCCGGCTGCCTTTCCACCCCCCACATCGGGCATCTTGTGCTCCTCCTGTGAGATCTTGCTACAAGCGCTGCTACTACATGTGTCTGCTGAGGAGCAGCTTCTGTAGCTGAAGCTGTTTTTACGAAGGGCAAGTGACTGTTGAGCGAGAACACAGCTCCTGGCTGACAGAGGCCCATAGCTGCGGCCGCTAATTACTGCTTTCTTGTAGGTCTCTCAGAACTAACAGGGTAGTTTGAACATGGCATTTATACAGCCCTCAGGGAATCCTGAAATGAACTTGCAAAATTATGAATACACTCAGCCTAATTAGTGACACAATGCCTTTTCAAACTCCTGGAGAGGGCACACTTTTGTATGAAATGGTCTTTTATATAACTTGTATACAACAGTTTGGCTTAAAAAGATGCCCTGAGTTGGGATAATCAGACAAAAGTTTTAAGAGCTCGAACAGGTGGTTTAAGAAAGATGTATATTGTTTTCAAAATAAATTTTTAATGTACAACTTGGAGAAATGAGATGCTGTTCTTGTATTATTTATAAAAAAGGGTGAAATTTACTTCTTAAAACCCCCCCCTTTTATAGGAAATTTAACAGGGAAAGTTGCACTAGAATCACAAATTCATGCCTCAGAATGAAATGTCACTTCAGAGCAGTACCCGCTGTGTGCATTGTCCATATGAAGATGGAACCACCACTGGTCTCACAAACCAGTTCTGCCCCAAAAAACAAACCCCAAACACCAAACTAAAAATAAAGGAAATGTTCTTTGTCTCCGATATTACCTCTGGTTTCACAAATGCTGAAGAGGAACACACCAGGTACTCTAGGGTTGGGTTGGTTTCTCCTCCTTTTCAGTAGCTAGATGCCTTGAGTGTCTCAGCACAGGGATTTATGTGGACAGGCCACTGTGGTCCTGTTTCCTTTAATGATTCTGTCTTTCCTGCTTGCTGCAGCTACTTCTAGAGCTGTATGGTACTACTAAGAGCAAGCTTGCAGGGCAGGATTCCTCTGGCAGGATACAGAAAGATGCCTAGTAACTGGTATTACGATTGCCACCCTCAGAGTGTTCTGCACGCAGCTTTTGTACAGAAGGCTGATGAGTGAAGCAGCACACAGAGCTCAGTGAAGAACCTACAGCACAGCTATGCTTGACTGCGGTACTGCACAAATTCCCTCCAGCACAGTAATGGAATCAGAATATATAGTTAGATGAAAGTAAAAATCTTTATTGCTAAGTCAGCTGAAAAGTTGATGCAAAAATATTCCTCCTTCCTGGACTGCTCTATACATTGGAATAAAGCATCAATGGAATAGTGTTTTCCAGCAATCTCATGTTATTTGCCTCCTCAAAGCAATACAAACGTAGGCCACAGTGCTGAAGGTGCATTCATTGGACAATCTACTCCCATAAATGATAGAAATGGGGATTATCACAGGTGCATGCTAGAGCAGGATACAGAAAATATATTCCTTTTTAAAACAAAACACATGAAAAAAGATTATTTAGTAAACAACTGGTGCGCTGCAATATTTCTTTAACATGCGCTGGGTCATATGAGTCAAGTTAAAAAAAGGTAACATTTTAAAAATGTGGAAAAAGAGGAAAAAATACACGAGAGTCTTCAGACAGCAATGAAACAGCAGACAACGATTGCACAAAACAAAGAGGTGAACCTACTGCCCCAAGAAGGCCTTTGGCAAAGTGACAGGAAAGCCATCACCATCCGGAAGGAGTGCAGAAACTCCTGAAGCCCAGGGGCCGTAGGTGTGGCTGAATGTCCTGTGCACTACGAGAAGGATTTCCGGCCTCACAGCAGCCAGTCTCCAAGAAAGGGAAATACTTGCTCCTTCTTGGAACAGGATTTTATCCTCCCATCTAGTTGAGGATTCTGATCAGGTCCCCACAATTTGTGGTGCTGCTTCCACCAGGCCTGTTTCTGGTGCTGGGAGCAACTTGGAGGCTATCCCTTATCCTTAATACTTGGGCCCCAACTACTCGCCACCGAATATAACCTGTATGGGTTCCTTTTGCAGAAGCCTTTCTGGACAGGACAGGGCAGACAGGTCAGTGTCATTAGAGTACCTGTTGTCAGCAAGCACGCTCATCAGCGGAGCCAGAATTACTGAAGAGACAGACAAACCAACTCACCAGCCTAACTTGAGTGTGGCCGCCTGGAGCACGGCAGGTCTGGCCTTGCTCACCAGGGACAAGAGAGCCTGATGATCCCAAGCTGAGAACCTCTCTCTAATAGCAAGTCTGTTAACGAATGGGACATTCTTAGTGATGTGGCTCTGTGGAGATGATGTATCTGTGCAAGAACCACATACAAAATTCAGGGAAGAGGCTGGAGAACAGGAAAAGAACTGGGAAAACACTTTCTATCCCCTGCTATGAGTCCTTCACAAGACCTGCCCACTCATACCTGTTCCACCTACAGCAGTGCTCCTAGGGAGCTTGACATCTAAGGTGGTGTTAATAAGTAAGGTAAGGAAGACAAAGGAGAAGCTTGCTGCCTCTAAGAAAGCAGGAAAAGAAAGGGTCTTGCTGGAGGGAAGCACTCAGGCTGTGCTGCCCAGAGTAGGACAAACAGTTCATAGTATCAGCTTAAGCAGAGAAAGCTGTGGACTCTGCCTAGTGTAAGAGAACGAGCCATGTTCTACCATGACAGTTCACACCCATAGAAAACAGGAGCTGTCTACATTAAACTCCCTTTTTTGCTTCAAAATCATAAACAGCACTGGAGAAAAAGGCTAAGTAGGAATTCATTGCATTCCATTCTGCCACTATCAAAGAGGAGCAGCTCAGCAATCTGCATGCTCCATTGCAGAGCTTTATTTCACTTAGTCCTTCCCCAGAGCCAGGTAGAGCCACTCTGGACTAACTGCCTGTGGCAATGCCAGCCCTCTGTGCAATGCTACTGGATCAGACTGGCAAGTACACGCTGGATTTTCCACATCAGTGCAAGAAGTAGACCTGATCTGCACTAACATCTGCCACTCTCCTAGTGCAAGGTTTGTCAAAGTCCTACTCAGAAGAATCTGTTTCTGCATCAGTCCCACACTGAACAGAGGCTGCTTTCCAGGCCTGTCAGGTATCAGAACGTGTTGGGCTGGGCAGATATTTGGTAAAATTATCACCAGTGACAGAGTTAAAAGTTACAGTCAAATACATTGGGATGAGCCTCTTCTGCATAGCTATAGGAAGAGAACATGAAAGAGGTTTGGGGTTTAGTTTTTGAATCTTTTCTTTAGTTTCTGAATCTCTGCCTAAGGGATTAAAATGCTGCTGTTTCCGTGATTCTGAGAATTAGCTTTTCTCTCCATTTCCAAATGAAACAGGCATTTAAACAGCCAAAATTTGTCTGAGTTTAAAATTTGGAAAAAGTTGGGTTGTTTCCTGATTATGCTGTAACTAGCAGAAGGCATATCCTAAAATGTTGCGCTCTCATGCATGGTAAAAATATGGTTTTTTTCCTAGTGAGAAGAAATTCAAGGTGCTTTGAAATACCAGTAAAACTTCATTAGATTTTGTCAAAAGATCTATATTGACAGAATCCCACAAGTAGTCTGCACAGTATTTCCTTCTGAGCAAGGCCTGAATTTGATCCAAAAATACACAACTTAAGCTCCTCAGAGCTCTTGAGAAGAAACTTTCAAGTTTTCCTCATAAACACTATTAATAAAGAAGAAAAGGCACTAGCCCACATCACAGCCAGGATTATTGCACCACTGACATGACCGGGGCAGCTGCTGTCCAGCTCTCTGCCAGTTAAGGAAGACAGATCTGCACGCTACAGGGGCAGTGGGCTTTTCACAGCCCTTACACAGGATGACGACATAGGCAGCCAACTTACCCTGCACCAAAAATCCTCATGGAAACACAATGCATCTGCCAAGCACAAACTGGCCAGTTCACCATTAGTGGGACTGTTGTAAACATCTTTTCCAGTGCTGATAAAGATGTTAAGGTGAAACATTCTATTCTTCCTTTTGCATTGAAAGCTAAGCAGAAACAAGTATGCTTTCACCTTGTTTGTGGCCAAATTGGGCACGTACCATGAAATGCAGGTTGCTGTGCATTTGGAATACGACTCCTGTTTTCAGAGGCAAGCAAAGATGCTGTAGCTGACAGTGCAGAGGTTTGTGTTGGTGGAACAGAGCTCTGAATGCTTCTCCAGCACATGACAGGCAGCTCCACTGCTCATTAGCCTTAGAGCAGCATACCACTTACAACGTGGCTTCCTCTTAGACAGAGTACCTCACTGAAACAAGCGTGAGCTCCTGGTTTCATCCCATGTCTTCTGGATACAGGAAGCCTCTACTGTGAAGTATCCACGATGGAGGTGGCCAAGTTGCTGCTGAGCTGAGGCTGTGCTCTGCAGATAGAACTAGCTCTACAAGCTATCTTAATCCACCAGTCCAAAGCTGATCTGTCCTATGCTCCATGTAAAATGCATCAGCAGGCACCTCCTTCTCACTCAGCCGTGTATGTTCTCATCCTGCATAGGCTCTCTACCCTACGCCAGCGCTCATCAGAACACTGTTACCCTGAGTCCTCCACTGCCCTAACAATATCCATTAGGAAAAGCCCCCACCACACCTACTGTGGAGTGATCTCTCCCCTAACCCTAAATAATAAAGTGCTGGGCTGAAGGGGAGCAGAACAGCTTAAGTGCAATCAATAAAAGTGCTTGCAATTAATGTAGGAAACCATTCTTGGGTCAGTTTCATTGCAACTGGCTGTATTCTTTCAATGAGTAACAAAGTCAGGTGCTGGAGGCAGGGGGGCTGCGTCAGAAATATTCACAGGACTCCAAACACTAAACATTGCCCCCTCAGCAGCCTCCTCACCCCCCAAACACATATGCCAGCCCCTTTCCTGCAGAGCTGGCAGAACCTCAGGGTTCAAGGAGTTACAGGCAGGTGTTGGAACACCTGCCTTCTTCCTAGTGCTTGCACAATTTCCAGACAGTCCCTAACACAGAGCTCAGCTGCTGGTCTGAGTGCTCACAGAACAGCTGAGACTCTACAGTGCAAAGTGGACAGCTGAGACCTCAGCGCTCCCAATTCTTCCTCGACTCCATTAAGGAAGCAGCAGATGCCTGTACTCCTTGCAGATCCCAGCTCCCCTTGGAGGGGAAGGCAGCCCTTACAGGACAGAGCTTTCTGGGACAGACAATGTGGGAGCAGTACTTGTAGGGTTACAAAGCTGTGTCAAACTCCCCTGGCAGAGTCACTGCATGTTCCTCTTTCTGCTCCTGATCTGCTCCACTCTCCTGCTGCTGCTTCATTTGTTTCTTCACTTCCTCCTCCAGATCAGGTGGCACCACAAATTGATCTTCTGGCTCCACCTGGGATGGAGCAGCAAAATAGCCTGTCTTCTTCTTGGGTGCCTCTGTGGCTACTTCGATGAGGTTGAGGCTCTCCTCCAAGGGCACTATGGAGCCATTGGAAAGCTTCTTCCCATAGAGACAGCACGTGGAAAGAGATTTTTGCAGTTCACACTTTTCCTTGACCCCCCTCTGCACAGTGTTGCTGTTTACACTGTTCTGTCTCCTAATGATGAGGACGAGCCCAGAGTCATCCTCTGGCCCTGGAGCAGAGGAGCTGTACTCTGCAGCAGGAGGTTCAAACTCCAGGCCCTTTCCTTTACAGCAGTGGATGTCCACCTCTACCTCCACCTTGCTGCCATTTGTCATCACACCTTCCACAGGCTGCTCATCATCGCTATCGAGACCATTGTCAGACTGGTTGCTAGAGAAGGTGGCACTGGAAGGTTGGCGCTGAAAGATGCTTGAAGGGGGCACAGGATGTAGGCTGCAACGTCGCTCTTGTCGTGGCAGCAAACCGCCATCAAGACCAACAGCATTGTGTTCATCTGAAGCAGTAGAGCCCACCTCACTGCTAACCTCAGAAGCAGACAGTTCACTGCTGAACTCTGAAGCAATTCCACTGCTAGAGGAAGGTGTTGCTGGCTTGGTGATGGCGGAACTAAATCCCCCAGGACCTGGCAGAGTGAGGCCATTCATCTCACATGTGCAGCTGTCCTCACTGATGTTCAGACACACCACCATCGCCCCTACATTGTCTTGGCAACCATAACTTTGGGCTAAAGTGCAGAGTTTCTTCGCAGCAGCTAGTGGGTCATGCAGGTGGCGCACAGCCGAGACAGCCTCTGTGTAAGAGAGATGTTCCCAGAGAGCTTTGTTCCCTAGAAGCAGCAGCTCGTCTTGTACCGTCAGTGGAATGGAATTGACATGTGGTTTGGGCAGGATCCAAGGATGCAAGTATGTGCAGCCCAGCATCCGAGTACAGCAAGTCACACCATTGACCTTATTGTCCTGCAGACAAGAGAATCAAGCATTAGATCTGCTATTAGATCATCTGGAGAGCAGTCTTTCCCCTGCCCATATACTGGTTTGGAGCCTTGAGAAATGCCAGTACACAGCTACAGTACAGAAGAAAGGAATCCGGGTCCAGGTAGCACAGCGCGGACATTCACTACACCTGATCATCAGGTATAGCCCATCACCCATGTTGGCAATAAGACACTTTTATCCCACACAACTTTTTGTCACATTCTGAAAAATTGTGGCAAACTATTCTGAAATGCACAGCTAGACTATCTGCAGCGCATTGATCAGAGAATCTCACTCATGAGTCTTACATGAAACTTACTTTTTCAGTACGAGCGAGATTGTGACTTTTTACTTTCTCATTGCAAGACAGATTATCCAGACATTAAATAATTTCTGTGTACTTACTGAACTACTTCCCTCTTTATTAACATATAACTGCATTCTGAAGCATGGACACTACATCCTGAGGAAGAAAAGAACAAGTAGCTATCTCAGACTACTGCTGTAACCCAGAGGTATTACCTCCTTCTTGTGGCTGCTAGATAGTCCCCTGGCCAGCCTGGCACTAGTCTCCTGGATAGAAAAGTTGCCTACAGCCCTCAGCTCCTTTTCCAAGTCAGTGCATACAGAGCACATAGCTTCCCCAGTGTTCTGAATTTAGTTCTAGTGTTCTCGATTTCTGCATCCTCTGGGTGTTAAATGTTGCTGCTGCTGCTAAGTATTAAAAACCAGCAGAAGACGTGTGCAGTGAAGTCTCCTTAGACAGTGATTTCATCTTTATTTTTCAGAATCCATTCATCATCCATTTTTTAAACCATTTAACTTGCTACATTGATTCACAGTTACTTTTAGCCAGAGTGCTATGGAATATAGCACCTTGCAGAGCTATAACACGTTACAGATTATCCCTGTCAGAGACACTTTAATCAAACAACCCAACACTTTCTAAAAGACCTGCTGAGCCTAAAACTAATATGACTGGCACTAATTTCTCAGATCTTCACTGATGACTTATTTTCCAGTTCTTTGGAACTTCCCTGTTATTTCCAAGTTTTCAGAAAGTTAACCTTTACAGTTTTCCAGAAATCATTTTAATACTTTCACATAAAACCAATGAACATTTCTGTCTTTTTGTGTTAAAATTTTTACCTGTGATATACTTTATATCCATGTTCTGCATATCTCAAGGGCCACTAATCCTATACCTTTACCGAGTAAAACATGGAAGAAATCCAGAGAGAGATAACTTGAGTCATACTTTTCAATAAACACCAAAGATACTTTGTGGGTTTCAAGACGACTTCCCAGGCCCTGCTCTGCTCTTCAGTGGCTCCTCTCCACACTCACCCAAGTCATGCACAGTATTGCAGACCCCCCCCCCCTTTAGCTCCACACCCATTATCTTTCTTCCCTCTCTCCCCAAGCCATCCTTGGCATCCTATACCTGCAGTTTTCAGCCCATAATGGTGTTTCATGAACACGTCATTCTAAATAGCTAATCAGCAAGAGAAGCAGAGCAGGAAGCAACAAACAAGTCACTCGAACACCTTCATGCCATCCTCCCCTCTGTAGTATGGTACAGGCAGCAGAGCTCATGTGTTTGTACCAAACTTCTATAGTAGGGTGGAAGCTGAAGTGAAGAAGGTCCAAACCAACCTCTGTTATAATGGCTTTTTGCTCCTTGATTCTCTTGGCTTCTTCTGAACATTGTTCAAGGCTGAAGACTTTGGAGAGAGGCAGTGGTTTTCCACTTCGGCACAGAATGGCTTGGCACGTCCCCACATTGGCCACCGTCAGAGAAAAGCTGCTGGCTGGATCAGCCACATCATGACGAATATAGCAAAGGACAGCAGAGGAACCCAGCTTCTGCCCAGCCATGCCCAGCTTCCTGTTGGAGGAGAAGGTGTAGGAAGGCTCCAGACTCCAGTGACAGGCATTCTGGAGGGCCACCTCACCCCACCTAACACAGTGATATACCTATGCAGGTCCCACCAGGACCAGCTTGCTCACTGTCCTACCTGTGGGAGACCAAGAAGGTGTTGGACATGAACATGGTGTCTGACTGCTGTACCTCCTCCAGGAGCACATCGGCCATGGTGCACTGCAGCAAGCGTGGCAGCTCCTCGTTCTTGTCACCATCAAACATGCCATACACAGCCTCCATCCCCTCCGCGAAGCTCCCCAGTGCCAGGGATGACACACACAACCTGTCACAAAAGCATACAAGCAAAGTTAACATGTCTCAAAAGGTTTTATGGTGCCCAAAACCATAGCCATCAGGCACCTTGCCATGAGTGCTGTTCTCACAGGGCAGCAAAGCCACTGCGCCTACATTCTCTACCCCAGGAGGTGTACAGCTGCATTTTATTATTGGAACTCCCCCACACTCCTTGATCAAACTCCAGAGAGGGCAGTGAGCAGAGCCAGCAAGAGAAAGAAAAAGCATCTCTGCTAGGGTGGGAAGCAAAGTCCAAGCGTCCCAGGACAAGTGTGAAAGCTCAGTGAAAGGTCAATGCGGAGGCCTGAGTTACCAAGACTGTCTCTCCAGATCTCTTGCTCAAAGGGACGGATGAGCTCTTGAGCAAAACAGGTCTGCTTGGGTACTTTGTAGTGCACTCCACCTAGCAGCCTGAGAAGACAAAGCGTCAGCATCCAGCAGACCACAATACTCACTTATTTCTTTGGCCTGCCATCTCAGCTACTCCATGCCTCCAGAAGGTAGAAGTGAGTGCCGAGTCTGCCATGAGGGAGGGCTTAGCATCAATCTTCAGTGTGGTAATGTGACTACAGAGAGAAGAACAGGAATCACTCTCTCCTAGACCCCATTTTGTGGCCAAAGCACCTTGCCCAGTCTAGAGTTTTAGACAGCAGCCTGTTGAAAGAACTGCACCAAGGAGAGGAGTTTAAGGTCTTGGCCTTCTGGAGATGTCTGGCTTCTTATGCCAGAGACAGCTGGGAGAACCTCACCACCTGAGACACTGTCTGCTTGCTCTGGACCCAGACTTTTCCCTTCCTACAAGATAGAAAGCTTCAGCTGCCTCGGGCAAGGAACATGGTAAGATTATGCAGTGCCATGATACTCACTTTACTACCCCATTTGCCCTCTGGGAAGGGTTACCCTTCCCTGTGCAGGTCACTACTGGGCTGACATCTCCATGGCTCACCTGAAGATGTCCAGTGTCTTGTGTTCTAGCACCAGGTTTGTGTTTCCGCTCAGGTCCAACTCTTGTAAGGCACCTGGCAGCGCCTCAGGGATTAGGATTTCCGTTAATTCATTGCAGCTCAAGTCCACAAACTGCAGTATCAAAAAGAAGCACAATGACAAAGAAAATATTCTCTGTTCTGTCATGTGATCAGTTACTCCAATGCTCCTTCCACTACTGATTGTACCCTACAAACAGGTCATGAAAATGGGTCTGACTTATCAGTAGAAGAATGATTTATAGGCAGCAAATACTTATAATCTGCAATAGCCAGGACTCCAATACTGAAAAGAATAGGTCACACTAAAGATAATAGAAGGCCTATATATAGAAACCTGCCTAGCTATACAACGCTCCCTACTGTCTAAATGGTAAACTAGAAATACTCCAAGTCAGAGACAGATGGTAAAGACGAATGACAGATGAGCCATTTTTGATCAACTCAGAAAGGCGACAGATCTAGAACACATATTCCATGCCCTCTTCACGTGATCAAGCAAAACGCTGCCATCTCCAGTTCCTCTCCTAGCAATTACTCTTCGTTCTGCAACCCAACTTTCCTGATATCTCTTTACCTTCTCCATACAAATACCTGAATACATGGCAAATGTAGGATCTCTGGAAAGATGCTGATTTCATTAGAGTGTGCAATAAGTGTATGAAGTAGCTTGCAGTTTGCCACTGTTGTGGGAATTGTTTTCAGTCTGTTGCCACTCAGATTCAGCTCTTCCAAGTGCTCCAGCTTACTAAGTTTGCTGAAAGGGAAACAACAGAATATTGTCACTTTCTGAATGTGCAGATAAGGTATCTACAGATACCACACTTTATGAGCTACATTTCTAATTGAGCGATAGGAGACCAAATGTCCTAAAACCAAATGCTCTAATAAGAGCTCAGCATCCCCAAGCCTGGCTTGGATTTATACAACAGACGGATCCCTTCACCCCTGACTTCTAGAACACTAAAGCAAAAGACTGTAGTGTCTTGATTTTAAAAACGGTAAAAAAACCCCTAAGCTGTGTCAGTGTACTTTGTAGGAATAAACAGATTTACATGAAAGCAGTGTTTAGCCTGACCAGCACCAGGAAGAATCATGGCAAAGCTTGCACAGATGCAATCAATATCGAATTAATTGTGCTGACATCATTAATACAACAAAAATCCTTAGGATTTTTGTGCTAATGTAACTGAATGTACTGGTTTCCATGTGACTACAAATTAAGCTGACACAGAAGTCTACCAATATAGTACTAGTACTATATTCCAAAGAAAATATATTTAATACCCCAAAAGTGGATTGCAGAAGATACTGAAATGTAATAATGAATTAAGAATTCAGACAAATATATTGACAAATATATTTTAGACTCATCATTCTGCAACAAAGCAAAAAAAGGAATCTTTCTAGTGTCTCACTGAAACTTCATGTTCAGAAGACCAGGCTGTGCCCACTCTGTCACCTTAGGGAGCACTGAATTCTACAGGGTTCTGTGGGGAGGCACTTTTGATTCAATGACAGTCAGTAGATCAGTGATTAATAAGAAAGACAGAATCATAGAATCATAAGGTTGGAATAGACCTCTGAGTTCAAGTCCAACCATTGACCTAATACCATTGTGCCCAATAAACCACGTCTCCAAGTGCCACATCAACACTTTTTTTGAACACCTCCAGGGATGGCGACTCCACCACTTCCCTGGGCAGCCTGTTCCAATGTTTTACCACTCTTTTCAGTAAAGAAACTTTTCCTCATGTCCAATCTAAATCTTCCCTGGCACAACTTGAGGCCATTTCCTCTTGTCCTATCACTTGTTACTTGGGAGAAGAGACCGACCCCCACCTCACTACAGCCTCCTTTCAGGTAGTTGTAGAGCGATAAGGTCTCCCCTCAGCCTCCTCTTCTTCAGACTAAGCACCCCCAAATCCCTCAACCGCTCCTCACAGACCTGTTCTCCAGATCCTTCACCAGCTTCGCTGCCCTTCTCTGGACACGCTCCAGCTCCTCAGTGTTCTCTTGCAGTGAGGGGCCCAAAACCGCACACAGTGTTCGAGGGGCGGCCTCACCAGTGCTGAGTACAGGGGCACGATCACCTCCCTGCTCCTGCTGGCCACACCATTTCGGATACAGGCCAGAAGGCTGTTGGCCTTCTCGGCCAGCTGAGCTCACTGCTGGCTCACGTCCAGCCGGCTGTCGACCAGCAGCCCCAGCTCCTTTCCCGCCGGGCAGCTCTCCAGCCACTCATCCCCAGCCTGCAGCGCTGCTGGGCGCTGTTGTGACCCAAGGGCAGGACCCGGCACTTGGCCTTGTTGAACCTCATAGCATTGGCCTCAGCCCATCAGTCCAGCCTGGCGAGATCCCTCTGCCAAGCCTTCCTGCCCTCGAGCAGATCAACACTCCCACAGAGTTTAGTGTCGCCAGGGAGCACTCGATCCCCTCATCCAGATCAGCAATAAAGATGTTAAACAAGACCGGTCCCACCACTGAGCCCTGGGGGACACCACTTGTGACCAGCTGCCAGCTGGACCGAACTCCGTTCCCCACCACTCTGTGCTCGGCCATCCAGACAGTTTCTAACCCAGCTCAGTGTGCAGCTGCCTAAGCCATGAGCTGCCAGCTTTCCCAGGAGGATGCTGTGGGAGACTGTGTTGAAGGCCTTACTAAAGCCCAGGTAGATGACATCCCACAGCCTTCCCCTCATCGATTAGGTGGGTCACCTGGTCATAGAAGGAGATCAGGTTGGTCAAGCAGGACCTGCCCTTCATGAACCCAGGCTGGCTGGGCCTGAGTCCCTGGTTGTCCTGCACGTGCCATGTGAGCGCCCTCAAGATGAACTGCTCCATAACCTTCCCTGGCACCAAGGTCAGGCTGACAGGCCTGTAGTTCCACGGATCCTCTTTCCGGCCCTCCTTGTAGATGGGCATCACATTAGCAAGCCTCCAGTCATCTGGGACCTCCCCTGTTGACCAGGGCTTCTAGTAAATGATGGAGAGTGGTTTGGCCAGCTCCTCTGCCAGCTCCCTCAGCACTCTCGGGTAGATTCCATCCATCCCCATAGACTTGTGGATGTCCAGGTGGCAAAGCAGGTCATCAGCTTCTTCCTCCTGAATTACGGGGTGTTTATTCTGCTCTCGGTCCCCGTCTTCCAGCTCAGGGGGCTGATTACCATGCAGATTGCTTGCCTGCCTAATAAAGACTGAGGCAAGGAAGGCAGTAACTACTTCAGCCTTTTCCTCATCCTTGGTGACAATGTTCCCCTCCGCATACAACAGAGGATGGAGACTCTCCTTGGCTCTCTTTTTGTTATTAATGTATTTGTAGAAACATTTTTTGTTGTCTCTCACGGCAGTGGCCAGCCTGAGTTCCAGCTGGGCTTTTGCCTCTCTAATTTTCCCTCTGCATGACCTAACAAGTTCCCTATACTCTTCTTGAGTACTGAAATTGGGGATTGCCCTGACCCAGGTGCAGGAGCTTGCACTTGGCCTTGTTGAATCCCATGAGGTTCGCATGGACCCACTCCTCAAGCTGGACAAGGTCCCTCTGGATGACATTTCTTCCCTCTAGCCAATCAACTGCACCACAAAAAAAATCTGATACTACGCAGTTTTCATACTAGAAAGGCAGCGTGAAATTACCTGGCCTCTGTTACTCAAGAAGCAGGTAAGTAATTCTCACTGAAAAGTAAGATGCACACTTATGTAACTGGGAGCAACTGGAATAACTTAGTAGGAACACATGGGAGTCTCCAGCCTCTTAAGTTTCTACAGTGAGCATAGATTGATCTCTATTTCAACTCCAAATCATAAGCCTGGTGCATTAATGGATGAAATTATATGACCTGCATCGGGGAGGAGTTTAGACAAGTCTGAGGGTCTTCTGGCAAAACTGAAAGGTGAAGAAATTCAGCACAGCAAGCTGCATGCCAGTGGCACTGAGGCTGCAAAGAAATACTGTCCCCATCTCCCGCCCCTGTCCATCACAACTAGGACAGGAACGATTGCAGCTAACAGCACCCTGTGCCAAACCCCCTTGACGTGCTACTCTTCAGTGTGTGTGTGTAGGAATGGCAGGCTTTGTCATGACGCTGCAGGGACAGCAGCTTGATTTGACACCCATTCACACACAATTGCAGTAAGGCAGGCAACATCCTCCTGGGGAGCACTCTCTTGCCCACCAGCCTTCCTTACCTTGCTGGGAAAGTCTGTAGGTTGTTGTTTGCTAGATGCAGGATCCGTAGGCTTGGGTGTCCCACCAAGACGGGGATGCATTGATCTGTGAGGTTATTATTGGTCAAGTAAAGCAGCTGTAGCATGCTCAGACTCTCTTCCCCTGTACAGGCAGAGGGCAAGGACTCCAGGCTGTTTGCAGATGCATTCAGGTACCTGAGGCTAACCACAGCAAGTGCAAAAATCAGACTTCACATCACTGAAACCACTACATGAACAGCAGGAAAAGGAGGTATACAAACTCCAGTGTGGACAGAGTAACAGCATTAGACAGAAGGCCAGACAACAGAGTGTAACATCCCTGCTCACATTAAGATTTGTGAGTCTACTAACGACTTATTAGCTATATAGCACTGCGGATGCACACAGCATTGTACAGTAAACAGCAAGTACTGAAGAGCCTGTGGAGGGGGTGAGTAATACTGGTGGAAGCAGACTACATAAACTCTTACTCAGAGTCTTTAACAGAGGGGTTGACTCATGTCTGAATAGACAGTTATGAAGGGTTGTTCATTTGTACAGGTCTCTTGCTGCTCTCCAATGACCTGATGCACTTTCTGCCGTAATATCTGAAAATCTATATGGCTTCTTTCCTTTGCACCTGAATTTATGCACTACTCTTAGATACAAAGCTCTTCAGGCAGTAACACTGTCTTAGAAACAGTTGCAACTTAAGCTAATTCTTCACTTGTCTGTTGTGTTAGGCAAGCCTCTGTTTTCCTGGTAGTAAACAGTAATACGGACTGACTCCCTCCAATCAGCTTGATGACTTCCCTTATGGCACCCAAATTACCTCCTTGTAAAGTGCTCGCCTCATTATCTCTTATGCAAACGGCACCTTGCAAGGACAGTCACGCAGAGGCCACTATCAGTCTTTACAGCTCCAAAGGTTAACACAGACAAAAGCTGCTCGCTACTGCCACTCACTTCAGAGCCTTGACAAAGAGCATCTCTGGGAGTTGGGTCAACAGGTTGTGCTGGAGGTCCAGCACCTCCAGTGGAATGTGTTCTAAAAGAGGTGGAAGACTCTGCAGTCGGTTGTGCCCCGCCATCAACTTCCGAAGGCTCAAGCTGCTGAGGATCCTAGAAAGACACAGGGTTTTCTCTATCAGCTTGGTTCATTCCTCTTCACATCCACAAAGTGGGAAAAGGTAGTATTTAACACATTATAATTTGACTGTACAGCAGAGAAAAAACAAAATACACTGATCCATAAAACATAAACAATGACAAAGCAGGAAAAACACATGGTAGGGTGCCTCAGTCACTCTGAATACTTGGAAGTGTATCTACGTTTCCCTCTAGGCTACTGCAGATCAGTAACTTGTGTGAGTCCATCCCTGTGCACAGGCCTGGCATTCTCTCAGGCAGACAAAAAGAGAGAAGTCACAAAGGATGGATTTAAATGCCTGTTTTCACTCGTATGCAGAAAGAAGTGTTTCCCCTGTGCCAACTTAAATTCAGAGCTTTAACAGGCTGCTCAGCACTCGTGTATTACTTCTGAGGCTGTTATGTTCTCCAGAATTGCAGTGCTTACTGAAGGAAAAGGCCTCTATCCCCGTGAACTGCAGAGAATTGCTTGCAGGAATTTTGAGAAAGGGTACCTGAACATATCCGGACATAGCCTAGAACCATCCTGCCCATTTGCATGAGGCGATAATTTGGGACTACATTACAAGAGCCCTGTACAGAAGCATGAAATACTAAAGCTGCATTAGTGCATTGCACCATGCGGGCCAATTAATTCAGTTTCTTTCTGTATGCTGTGGCTTCTCAAAGCGAATTATACTGGGGGAAAAAAAAAAAAAACACATTCAAACGCAGATACACCAATTTCCATATTCAAGCTGATTCATCCAGAGCTGGCTTGGGTATCTCCACTCAAAACTGCTGTGCACCACTTTGATACAATTCTGTTTTCGGACTACTAAGTGTAAAAGACAACTTCATGGTGAACTATATCCCCTCACGCAAGGCTCTTTTAAGCTTTAGTCTGCTGGATTAACCTGATCAACGGCTGAAAGTCAACACTGGTGACGTTCACAAGACATACAGTGTTGACGACAAACACATACTGGGAGAGATCCCCAATGCATACAGCAAATTCCAGCACTTAGGAATCTTTAAAAATGATTAAATTTCTTTTTAGAATATGTATTTCTGTGACTAAATTCTGCAGGTTGTTTTTGCATAACATACTTATAAAATTTGGTCTTTTTCATCCATTGGCATGGCTAAAATTCTTTTCTAAGTTCTCATTACCACATCCTTATTACTCACTTTTCTTGCTTTTGATGTGTATATAGTCTTGTCTCCGACAACCATCAGGATGTCACTGCTAAGATCACTTCCTACGCCCGCTGCTTTAATTACTTCAACCTCCTCTGCATTTCTTCACTGTAACCCACCCTTCTGTTCACTTTCAGTACAGCTTACCCTGGACAGCGTCTCATTGATCACAATCACACCCCCACCAAACACACTTGTTAGGCTAAGAATATTTGTGCTTTGCTTCTTCCCATGATATCCCTGGTACCATGGAGAAATCATTATAAATATCTGCAAAATTACATTAGTTCTGGGCTCCCCTTCACTGCATTTCTGCAGAAACTGAATGGGAAACAGGGAGAAAGGAGCTGGCTGTTGATGTGCTGTGAAAGCTACCTTTGGGATCAGCTATACCACATCTCTGCAACGTCTCCCTATGGAAGGTAACAGACGAAATCTCTGTGGGGCGATGCAAGGCCTGTTAGGGCCTCACCTATGACCACTGTTCACAGGCACTGTGGTAACACAAATAAATTACGGCAGTGTGTTCTACTTCAGGTGCAAACAGCTGCAGTAGAAGCCAGGGGCATAGGATGAAATTACCTGGCCTCTGTTACTCAAGAAGCTGATTTAGAAGTCTGTGTTCAAATTCTGGAAAGAACTGAGAATTTTTGACGCTGCACAGACAAATCAAGTGGATTATATCTCTGCACAACAAGGAATAAAGCAACTGCAACAGCACTGCTTCTCTCTCCCCTGTCAGCTCTCCACAGAATAAAGCTCAGCTCTATATAAGAAGGTTTGCTGACCTCGATGGAAGCTCCACAAGGAGGTTGTAGCTCACATCCAAAACTTCCAGTTTCTTTGCTTCACAGGCCCAGTCTGGGACACACTGCAGTTGATTGCTGAGAAAAGCAAGGGGAAAAAGCTAGACACCAGCACTCTATATGGAACATACCCTGTTTGAACGCTGCACAACATTAGTGACAGCCAAAACAATAGGCAGAAAATGAACAACAGTATCCAAGCTAGTCATGTGGAATTTATCTCCTGGCTAGCTGTGTAACGCAAACTGAGCCGGTGCACGACTGGTAGAAAGTACCGATGCGAGGCTCTGATGATCAGACTTTTGTTTGCAGCAGTGACATCAGCAGAACAGGCCACCCTACACTATCCTGCTCCTGTGCTTCAACCTAGACCTGAAGCAAAAGATGATCAGGTCCTCTGGGCATCCTATCCTCTCTCACAAGTCTCACAATGCTGCTCCAAGGGCAAACATAGGCAACGAAGCCAACAGTAGAGACCACTGGCAGCTACTCTAAATGTTTGCTCCACAGATCCCCACCATCCAGCTCAGTAAGCTGCCACAAGTTCAGCGGTCCCTGTATGGCTTTTTTGCTGATTACGGCCTGCTGCTGAAGGACAGCCAGTCACCTAGACAGGTCACACTGGTTCAGAGGGGCTTCTGGTCTGGGACACTTTCATCATTCTTTAGTGCTGGGCTTTCCAGTTCCCTTGTGAAGATGGAGTGCCTTCCCTCAGTTGCTCTCAACTCTTTCAAAAGCTTAAAAGCTCCACAAAATTTCTGCAGAAAACAGCAAAGGTGTCCAGACACTTGCTTTATATTCTGTGGTGTACAGTCACTTACTGAGAGAGTTCTAGACATGTCAGTTGACCAGGAACTGGATAAATATTGATGGCAGTCAGACCTGATGAAGTAAAGAAAATAATTATGACTGCAGAGCTTCAGAGGGAAAACAGGACAGAGAAGCAGACAGACTAGCTAGCAAGCAAGACTCACAGCCTTACTTTATAGATATTCAAGGTCTCTACTCATCCTTCCCAAGACAGAGTTCACACTTCATACATCTGCCATATAGCACTACAGCTTCTCACTATCCCATTTCTCCAACTGGCATGCGGGGCACTGGAACAAGGGAGAACTGTATTTTCACTTGTGGACTCCCAAAGAGATCTCACTGGAAGATGAATTCCTTGGACAGTAACTCTCAACTCCACAACCTCCCCACTGTTACACAGCCTGCGCACATACACACGTGACCCCTAGAAGCTGACCTCAGCAGACCCATCACATCAGGTCTCACTACTGTAACATCAGCAGAAGTATTTTTTTGTATGTGGGAGAGGGTAAAAGGCTTTTTCCTTTGTTCCCAGGGCTTGAAGGAAGAAGGCAGGTTGAGAAGACAAAGAGACATACGGTTACTGCTGGCATAGAGGGCCCGAAGGGAGAAGCCACTCAGTGTCAACTCTTTCAGCTTATTTCGCTCGCAGTGCAGCTGCTCCAGGCTGCCCAAGGAGCTCAGATCCAGATCTGTCATCTGATTGTCTCGTAAATCCATGTAAGTCACAGATTTGTTCCCCTCCAGAGTGTCAGCTGCTGCTCTCTTCAGGTTGTTCAGCCTAAACACTCAGAGACGCAAGTTACAAAGTCATAAAATAGGACACTGAACACCGGACATCAGTAAGAAGAGAGAAGAAAGGAGAGGAAAGGAAGAGTGCTGGTGATGGCTAACACCAAAGGTGAGCACAGTGAAACGTGTGAGGAGCAATGCTGGATTTCAGGCAGCGAATACAAAGAAAAACATTTCTTTTGTCTGCACTGCTATGTGAAGCCATTACTCATTTCCCAATGTTTAAGAGATTCTGAAGACCAGCTTAGGAATTAGAAGCCACGCCAAGGGACAGCTACTTTGCACAAACACAGCACGCTAATGCAGGGACTGCCTTGCCACAGACAAGAAGTTCTTTGTCCCTTTCCGAGAGCTCTGCAGTCAGCAGCCCGCAGAATCGGGATCACATCTCTAGGGCAGGGATGGGGCGGCAAAACAAGAGTAGGAGAGATCAAAGAAACCCTATGGTAACAGCATATCAAAAGAGGGAATGAGAGGGCTGAGTTCAGTGGCCTGAGTCATTACTCAGTTAACCTTGCTTCTCTAAGTGACCCTCTACAAACCGTCAGAAACAGAACTCCCTAAAAGCCAAAGAATTTGTAAGAGAAAAAAATTACACAATTTATTGCAAAATGTACTAGAAGTTACGCAGCTCTTACGCTGTAAGTGGAAAGTAGCAATCTGGTTTATAAATGTACGTGAGTTTCGCCCCCTCACCTCAGGTCCACGCTTTTGATGTGACTCATACGGTTCAGCGCTCCAAGGTCCAGGGTCTCCAGCAAGTTCCCTGCCAGGGCTAGTTTGTCCAAGACGACAAGTTTCTCACAAATTGCTGGCAGTTCACAGAAGTTATTGAAGGAAAGCCCAAGACAGCTGAGCTGTTGCAGACTTCCCAGTTCTTCTGGTAAGGACGTGAGGAAATTCCCATCAAGCCAGAAGGTCTGGAGACTGTAGCAGTGAAAAAGAGAAAGAAAATAATTCAGCAAAGAGTAGTGAACATCACATTTAGCATTTTCAGTGAATTTCCTTGTATAGCTAGCTGGTCTCAGTGTGGCTATTTTTAAGAAGTACCTAAGAGCTAATTTTATTCTTATGCACATAAAGTTACTGGAGTACTTTTATCACACAGGTAACGGGCTTGGAATGCATGTATGCAATACCAACACCAATTAGTTCCCAAATTATTTTGAAGGAAAACTTCCCATTGTGCCACAGATTCTAAGGTAACATAAGCAAAATACAAATCAGTACTTAGGTCGTAAATTAAAGATATATTGTAATCACTTTGTTTTCTACAAATTGATAACTTCTCACTTAACATTTTGGACAATCTTTAAAACACTTATGACAAACTAAACCCAAAAATTACAGCGATAACAGAACAGACCTGGCTTGTAAGAAACAATAAAAACCAACTGCACCTTCACCATCCAGTTGCTGGAATCTCATACCACTATTGTGGCACTTAGTCACTTCTATGGCACTTATGGCACAGTCTAATCACAGTTCCTACCACACTAGTGCACTGGTAACAGATTTTCACATTCTAGTTGTCCTTTCAGATGCTCAGAGAAGAACAGGGTAGCCCTCTGCTGCAAGATGAATTGTTTCAAAGTTCAGGTGGCTTTTGAGACTCAAACCCCCAAAATAAAATTCCCTCATTATGATTATTTTCCAACAAAGGACTTTCTGAACCGTGTTTAGCAGCAGCAGAAATGCAATCTCAGGCCATAAAAAGTTCTTATGAATAAGGGCTCAAGGGGTCATAAAGATGACTGTACCTACAATAAGTTGTAAACCTCTGACAACTGTAAGCCTACATACAGCTTTTTCCTTATAGTTTGCATATGGCTAAAAGATCACTCTGGAAATTACTTGCCTACATCCAATGTAGCTGCAGACCCTCCTTTTTTAAAGATATAAGCTGGAGGAAAAGCAGGCCGCAATGAACCAAAAACGCAATATAAATGTTTATCTAAACAAATGCAATAATAATCTTGCAAACAAATTTACCTAAGCTTAAGCTTTTATGGATTCTGGGTAGCTGCTGGGGAAAACGGAGGTTTTTCCTCCAGCAAACACTTTAAGACAAAATTTTCAGAGGGGATCACCCAAGTATTTCTATGTTACACTCCTCTTTCCAAAACAAAAAGCAACCAGTTCTGTAGAAAGCTATCAAACATACTAGTGCTGACAAAAATCACTAGACCTCTGTGAGATGGTACCACAGAAAAGTTTTGTACAATAAATTAAAACTTTAACAGAAACTGCATCAGTATTGAAAATAAATAGAAACAGCAAACAAATTCAGAAAGCCACACACCTCCGCAGCTGCACAAAAAATGTTCATTAACTTATTAGAGAAACAATACAATTGTCTTCAGACAACGCTTCATCTGCATCATGTTTCCTCATCTTTTCTACATCAGCAGCTGTAATGTTTTAACAGCAGCGATTAAGGAATTGCACCCGAGACGGTCTTTGGTCCTATAAGGTACGCTTGCACTTTAAACGTGCATACAGTTACGAAACCTGCAGTCCGTTTTGTGTAAGACATATATGAACACTGCAGCAATGTAACCAGCATGCTCCTGCTCGTATAAATACGGTCCACAGGCTAGGCCTCAGAATTTGGGAGGCACGTATATTCTTCCCTAGTTCTACAAAGCCTGGCTGATCTCCAGAGGTTTCACTGTACTAATCTGCAGCTTCTGGAAATGCCCCTGACAGCATGGTATTTAGAAACTCTTCTGTGTTTTTATGTAAACATAACATTTATGTTTTACCAATAAGGCACCACCGTAACAGTAGTTAAAAAAAAATTTAGATGAGAACACAGGAAGGAAACAACAAGAAAGCAGGCAAGGGAATACAAGACGGCAGCAGACGGAGAACAAGATGCATTCAAATTTACTAAGAATTGGACATAAACCCGCAAGAAATCATACAACTCACCCCAAAGTAAAAACAATCAAAAAAACCCCAAAACACACAGCCCACAGAGATCCTAAAAAGCTTCAAGTTTACTAAATTTTAAGTGAGAGTGTGTTCACATGCTTGGAAGCCTTCACACTTACTCTAGTTCAGCAAGGTGGCGCCTGTGATTCAAGGCATCATAACTGACCGTTAAGTGCCTGCCTAGGCCGCTCCAAAATAGGCAAAATCCATTAAGCTCCTCTATTAGAAAACTGATTCATGCTAATATATTTTACACAGCTAGTAGAATAGGCAGGAAGTCACAAATGATGAACAATAATTTGCTATATACCAGTGACTGAAAACGGCAACTGTATAAACATACTGTGATATCTTCATTTTCAAGGAAAAACAAGCCTTAATGGACATGTTGGTTCTCATCATTCTGCTCAAGTCACATCCATCAATCAATCTTCCCAGGCAGAACAGGCTGCCCCAGCACTCGTACTTTCCTAAATAGTACCTTCTTATCAGCTGTGCTCAACCAAAGCACCAAGGATGTTTATGACCACAGATAAAAAGAATATACTCACTTCAACAGCCTGCCAATCTGGCTTGGCAAGTAATGAAGTCCATTACAGGAAATATTAAGCTCTGTCAGGGTAGAGATCTCACACAGTGACACAGGAAACTCTCCCAGTCTATTATGAGACAGGTTCAGGCTCTTCAACTGAGAAAACCTATTGGCAAGAATACTAGTTAATTTACAAACCTCCATGGTCTCAAAGCAAAAACGTACGAAATGAGTCACAAAGAATTTGTAAGTCTTTGCACACTGTCTATACAGTCAGCTAACAATACGGGAGTTTCTGCACAAATTTGGTTTTAAGTCAGTGACACTTTGTGTCTCAGTGGTAAGGCTGAAAGTGATCAAGCACCCTGGTTTTACTGCAGACACTGGTAACAGCCTTCTACCCTGACTCTTGACAGGCTTCCTCCTAGTGACTGCTACTGGAACTATTCTAAGAACAAAACAGAAGAGGGGAATACCCTTTTCAAGCTAGGCACAACAGAAGGCCTAGCAGAGCTGTAAAAGGAAAAACCAGGAAAGCACCAGCTTCATGCTGGGAAGCCCAGAAACCTGCACCCAGAGGTCCCTGGAAGAGATTCCGTGTCTAAAGTGCCACTTTCTTGGCACACTGTACCGCAGGTACAGCCACACAAGTACTGACACAGCCCGCACAATCACTACGGTCCCACCTGTCCTCAACAGCCGGTTGCCTACTCCAGCTCCTACCTCTGTGCTGGGTCCAAATAGAGAGAAGAAACTGAGCATGGGCTGGGGTAATATGCAAGAGATTCTTCTCAAAGGGTTCCTACCTCTTTCTACAAGAAATAAAAGTATTTTTCCCCAAGTAATAACCTCCTCATCCCAAACTGAAACTATCAGAAATTAATTCAGTGGGGAAATTAATATCACACTTTTGTGAGGCAATTGCAAATCTAATGTAAGGTACCAGAGAAGTACTTCTTGGAAACATACAGTTCATTCATCTGTACCACACTTTTTGCTAGGCAACGGTGAATAACTCTTATTTTGAAGCAAACGTTTTAATATAGGTAACAAAAACATGGTTAATTGGCTTGAGGGAGAATATTACTTCTAGCTTGGGATGTCTTGAAGTATAAGACCGAAAGGTTTTGAAATTTTTTCTTCTTTATAGCAACTCCTTTTTCAGATTCAGAATACTTGCAATGATCTGTGTAAGAACCATGCATTATATTTCTCCATTTTGCTTTATAACCTGGCAGGGGGGTGGTGGTGTTTTTTTGTTTGTTTGTTTTTTAAAAGAGGGAGTCTGAAACTTGGACATGGGTTGTTTGCTTTGAGAAAGCACCCTGTCATATAAACAAGGGCACAGGCATTTTACAAACAAGACTCTTGCAATGCAACTGAAAGCCAAAGACAAAGATGCCATATTGGTAATAGCCTTCCCAAAGGGAACATATTGTACGATGCAAAGATCTAACAACGATACAGGACTTAGGATGGATCATGGGTCTTGGGTTTCGGAATCACAAAATGCTTTAATGAAACTGCTTTCTCTGGAGTTCTACAATGGCTTTTTCTATGGCACCTGCCCTTAACACCCAGCAGCTCCTTCTCTGTCGTTAGCAGCATATGGTGAGAAGCTGCCCTAAGAGCATGGCATTAAACACAACAGCATAACCAGTTTTTAGTATTCATCCCTCTGCCAACAATATCAAAGGAAACACAAAAAAAAAAAGTTTCCAAAAGCTGGAGGGAAACTGGTACATGACACAGCACGGTCTGAGGCTCCTTCAGCAGACTGCCACATTCAATGGGGAGAACGATACCCAAAAGCCTTTTCAGTTCCCCTTCTGCTCCTTCTCCTTTGCACCAATATTGTCAAGCAGCAGGGATGTAGCAATGGAACGCAAACCCAACTCTCATTGAAGTTGTACACATGAACCATGTATTATAGCGAATATGGATCCTGAAATCATTATGGCTCCTCAAGTTTTGGTCTGCACTCTCACAGGGCATACTGAGATTACAGCACAGAGGTATGGAAACACAGTAACAAATCCTCAATGGGATAACCATCCCCTGTTCGGCAGCCCAAACTGGTGCTGGGCTGAAATATTCCTGATTTAACACAACATCCTGCTCTGACGCCAAAGCATCCCAGTACAACGACGTATCACCTGGCCAGAACAGCGGTAATAGACATGCATATGTATGCGTGTGTGCACAGACACTTATCCACAAAGATCAGACTTAATAATGTTTTCCAGAAAAAGGTAGCTGAAAGGCAGTACAGTACATAAAAAATAATCTAGATGTAACAAAACAGGTGGAGTTATGTAGTTTCCTTTGCTTAACATTTCCCTTTTAGTTAATTATTTTTGTTCCATTGGCTAATTAGACTCCTAGAGCTTCAAAGATTTCCTCAGAGGAAGAGATCTGATCACCGCAAAAAACTCTGTTCTTTGAAATTGTCACTCTCTAGGCACTAATAACACCTACTGCAAGCGAGCAAGTTTCTTCATTTGGGGCTGTGACCTGATAAACATTCTAAAAACCTCATGAAGAAAATCTTTTCAAAAGCCAATGAGCAGCCTTATGTGGGCTACCTAATGCTACCTGTTCATTCAAGACTGTGTGAAGTGAGGGCTTCTTTTATGGCTTTTGTTTGTTTGAGGATTTCAGCTTCATCAGACATAGTCACTGCCAGGAAAAGAGTCGAGTTTCTGACATGTCAGATCTCTTGTTGACTACATGCAAGGTCAAAAGAAATTTCAAGCCCCTTTGCTGATCCTGTGAACCAAGGATACCGCATTTTAGAAAATAAAGTTCTGATATGGTTTTCAACATCATACAACATATTTGAAGAGAGAAGTGGAAAGCAAAATCCTGAATTATTTTAAGCAGCTTTTCCAATAACAGAATCTATTATAATTAGCAGTCAGGAAACATTTAAACAAGTTTGGAATTACAACAAAGCCAGACTAGACTGTGGCTCTCAATGAAACTGCAAAGAATTCTCACAGGTGAGCAATTCCGCCCACACCCCCACCCCATATACTCTCAAGGATACCTAGGTATCTCATTACTCTGTAGGATGAACAATGAAATAACCTGGTAATAGGCCACTAAACAAACCAAAACCAAACCCAAACCACAACAAAAACAAAAAACAAACCAAAACAAAACCCTGCAGTTTTGCAAAGTTTCTCCAAACAAATTTTCTTAAGGCACAATGTGTTACAAACAGAGCCATTTGACAATATTACTACAGGCTTCCTAATGGCTTTTGATTTCATAGAGCGACTCTTTTGAATAGATTTTTAAGGTTTTCAGGAACTAATTTTGAAGTATTTTTGTAAGACTCCTTCACTTACCTTAAGATGACTACATCATGCTTCCACACCATCATAGAATTGCTACTCTCTTAAAAGCACATCATTAGAAGTTCCCAAAACAAAGCTGGAGTCTCACAGGCCCTCTGCCAATCCCAAACACACATTAAGAACTTCCAAACACCACTTTTTCAGATCTGCAGTTCTTTCTACACTTACCCACAACAGCAGCATTAGGCTTCTTTCCCTCATCTTTTATTTTATACCTTAAAATGTTCTGTTTAGCAAGCAGCCTTTTACTACTACTGCATCTTGTCCCTACAAATGGCATATTGCTCCACAAGGCTCACCTGAGATCAAACAGCACAAAGAGTCTGTAGAAGGGAGTCAGTGAATACTGTAAAATGCTGTCAGCTTATGCCTGCCTGCACTGTTCAGTTCTGCTTCCTAGTCCCTTCATTTGTTAGAGCTTCCTGAAGATCAATCTTTTTACCAGCCCCCCAAGAACAGGCAACACAGTCCCCCTCCTCAATATCCCTGGATGTACACATCAGGAACTCCAAATGTAGAAGAAAAATAATTCTTTGCAGACCTGCAAAGAGAGTCAAGACTCCCTGCTCCACTGGATCTCATAAAATTGTGTCGTAGGTTGAGGTAGATGATGTCTTGACTGTAGAAGAGGTGCTCGGGCACTTCCTCAAGGCTGTAGCATGAAAGATCAACCATGCTAAGTCGCATAGACACAACCTGAAAAGAAGAAGGAAGAACTGCAGCTCTGCAACAATTTTTCTCTGGAAGTCTAATGGAAGGCCAAAGAATGCAAGCAGTAAACGATTTGCAAGAACATGAAAGAACCCCCTTGTATCCACCAGGTAACGTCCATGCAGGAAACTGAGTCCACGGAGTATGAATTTATGCCATTTGCTGCTATTGTTTCTGCAAGCCCTCTGACAAGAATGTGTATCTGAATAACAGCTAGGAGACACAGAAAGCCCTGCTCCGTATGTGCAACAGGCGCTGCTAAAAGCTAGGCTGTAAGAGAGCCAACTTAAAGAAGAAAACCATATCTCTGGCTGAGGAAACTGCTGCAAAAGTATAATCTCCAAGTGCCTTCCAAAGCTGCAAGCAGCAACAGGCAACAGCTGACTTTCCAGTTCAGTCATTTAAGGTCTACAGAACCTCTGCTTGACCTAGCTACTTCTTCTGACCTTCTTTTGTTACCTTGTCTGGGGTATAATATCAGAAAAGTAACCTGTTACGATGAAAAGGCTTCATAAATTATGGTTTGCAAAACAAAGTCTTTGCAAATATCAAATCTCCTTTCATTAAGTATGCTTTGTTTTGAGGTCTTTGGTGCTTCATTCCAGATTTTATGACCTGCTTTATCCTGAACTCATGTAATAAATATCTATACATACTGTGAAATAATATACCTATATATACACACACATATACATATGAGGTCGTAGTGTGGCTCAGCATTAAGCTATCGCCATCTACCTCTACTTTAATGGGGAACAAGGACACAGCTCTGAACAAACTACACTTCCCTCGCTGACCTATGATCTCTGTATTCACTCAAACCTATCAGGGTAGCCCCATGCCAGTTCAGGCCACAGTTCAAAGCAGACTCAAGTATGGCAACCGGTGCAGTTTATAGGTTTCTAAGGCTGTAAAGTCAGCCAGTCCCTGGGGTTTGCTCTAGTGACCTGTGATTAGCTAGTCGCAATATGTGCAGCAGGGGTGAAAAAAACGCAGAACTACTACTCAAGACTGTTGCCCAGGCAGAGAGAAGAGGAGGCTAAAAGAGAATCTCTTTAGTTCTGAGCACATAAGAAATTGAGCAAGCCAGAAAGCGTCCTGGGTACTTTCTCCAGCACTCTGGCTTCATCTCCGCCTGCATACCAAGCCTGCATCAGAAAACCCTTCTTGCCCCTGCACCCACCACCTGGACTACTGGAGTCGCCAGGGCCTCACCGTGGACGCCTGTCGGTGCCACCGCTGGCACTCTGCCAGCGTTTCAAAGGAAACGTGGTAGGTTTGAGCTTGTGCTCCAGCAGATGTGAAAGCAAGTGTGTACTGCCGACGCTTCATCTCTTCCACCTGCAAAGGGAGAATTGAAAACAAAACAGTGACTGCTGGAGCTTAGGCAGACAACGGACCCGAAGTCTAGGGTGAGGTATTACTGACTGCCAGGAACATTACATGCTGTGTTTTCAGCAAAATGTAAAGTTATTGGAGAGAAACACAGAAGTAAATCCTTCTTAACATCCTTCTGCTGAAGTAGATCCAAGAAGTAATACTTTCCAGAACGTCCATTCACAACAACGGCTACTAACAGGAAAGCAGAACTAGTGCCTCTTGTTTTATCAGCCTCAAGACTACTATCTAAGCAAAGCAAGTCAAAGGGGTCGTACAACTCTTTGCACATGTTAATGCAGTAATTTGTTACAAAAGCCTAGATTAACCTCTTGTGGATAATACCCATCCTTACAATCCCTTCTTCCTTTCTGAGCCACAGAAAGCTATCCAAAAAAAGTCTTACCTTCCCTCCAACAAGAGGCAAGATGTGCATCTTCCCTGTGTGGCTGTCTTTCACAGAGGACACAATGAGGCATGTGCCACAGAGAACTACCAAGCGCTCTCCCCACTTGTGCAACTGGGTCTTTCCTTTGCGTACGTTATAGACTCCAGAGAGCAGGATGCGATCTAACTGCTCCACTTGACATGGCTTCTCTGAAGAAAAAGCAGACATCAACATTTACTTCCATTTGTTCCTCAGTCTCAGCTGTGAATACAAACAGCAACACAACTGTAAAGTGCAAAATCAGTTAAAGAACAAGACAAGACAAATTGCACTTTAAAAAAAACCTCATGCAAAGAACAAGCAACTTCCCCAGTGCAGTAGTGTCTGATAAGCAACCGCTGTGTACGCCTTTCACTACAATGTTATAACGGCTGCCATGTAGTGTGTCTTTATTCCACAGGTAATTGCAGACCTTAGCAAACGTATGCACTTGCCAAACATCCTTCATTCAGATGCAATAGAAAAGCAATTTCAAATTCTTGTTGCGCCAGCTAAAGTCACAGAAACCATCAAGTAAGTAGCTTCTACTGGGCTTTAAAGGAAGGCCTGGAAAATCAGCTACAGAAGAAACTTATTTCCCTGAAGATGATTCAAGTGAAAGGACTCCAGCACTGACTGTTATAGCTGTGCTGTGTGCACCGCTAGCTACGACTAACCAGCAAAGTAGAATTCTACTTCAGCCTTCTAATCCACGTACACTTACTTTCAGGTCATCCTACCTCCTTGTCCCTTTTATTTATTTTTTTTTTTTTTCCCCAAGATAATGACAGATCTCCCAGATGCTTTTCAAGATTCTGCCCACTGTTTATACTATCTTACTGGCAAGGAAAATTTTCCAAATAGTCACTTAATTAAATACTTTAAAGAGGAGGAATAAGCCTGACCTGATGGCCTATGAGTTTCAAGTGTTAAGAATCTCCTCATATTAAATTTATATACCTAATTTTATCCTAAATAATCCCTAAGACAGGTCCTGGCAACAGGTCCTTTGTTTTACTTAGGAAAGGATTTTTTTTTTTTTTTTAAGTTGCTGCTGACATGCTGCTTTATCGTGAACTGTCCTGCAATTGTCCTGACATCCATAAGCAGCATGAACCTGCAGGTATTTGTATTCCTCCCTGAGGTCAGAGGAACTGAGTAGCCAACATGTATGCCAGACAATGACAAAAACTCTAATGCAAGATCAGCTGGAAAAAACATTCTCAGTTCTGGTTATGCATGCTCCACTTCCAGACACATACCATACTCCAAACTTTTATTAAAAGCAAAAAGTTAACCACTGACTAAAGTTGTTACACTATTTCTCAGTCAGAAAACAAGATCTTCAGCTTGCCAAATTTAAAGCATTATCTTGATGTCTACACCAGGCTGAATTTAGCTGAAACATTTAGCTGTTTATTTACAACAGTAGCTTTGTTTTCAGGGACATGAAGTTTGGCATAAGGTGTTCTTTAATGGTGAGAAACTCTAATCACCCACAGAAAGAGTTGCTTGGATTTCATCCAGCTGAAAAGATCAGCCCCAGACTTGTAAGTGCAAACAGTATTATAGGACCAAAAGTGGTAGCCTACTGACTGCCACAGCGGCATCGTTCCAAGCACCGGATACTACTGAGAAGCTACACCAGCCCTCCAGTTCCCCTCTCTGCTCTGAAACATCCAAGACACCTATGTACTAGTGCTAAGGAAACAACCAGGGGCAACGTTCAAGGACTTTACTCTGAATCCCAGCTATTTCACAACTCCTCAAGCTATGTGTAAGAATAGTCTTACCCTCTAGGGATAGGCAAGTTCCTGTCACTCTTGGCAGCTCTTGAGCTTGGCCTTGAATGTCACCACGATCATGCTTAACTCCATGCTCCAATTAGTGAGCACAGGCTTTCCCATGGAGAGCAAGGATACAGGTCATCAACAGACAGAGCTAGCACCTCTAAGAGCACCTTGGAAGTCACACAATTCCAGCTATAGCAATGCAAGGAATCAAGACAATTCCCCACCAGAGAAAGTGTGTGACCCTCTACAATTCACAGCTGACACAGATGAACAGTTTGAAGCGCTTCTTCCATTTGATCTGCTGTTGAAGCCTGTAAAGGCTCTGTAACATTTGGTTTCTGAGCTGGGTCCCTGGCTTCCATTCTCCAAGCAGCTTCCACTGAAAGGAAGCCTCCCTCCATGCTCCCAGCAAATCTAAGACACCCTCTCCCCACATAAAACTCTTGGGCTCCTACAAGTATCTCAACAGCCAGACTTCAGGAAGCATGCTTCCCTCTTACTGCTGTTTAAGGTGAGATTTCTATTAATCCACTTGTAGTCCCATCACCCCAACTGGGCATAAGTACTCACCATGCACGAGGGAAGGAAACAAACACGATGTAGCACATGAGAAAGGCAGACAAATGTGGGAAGAGAGCAGAGAAATCCAAGAGACATCCCCAAGAAGTGAAAGAAATATGAAGGCTGCTCTCAGCACTCCAGCAGGTCCAGAGGGGGGCCACAGAAATGGGCAGGGGGCTGGAGCACCTCCCCTGTGAGAACAGGCTGAGAGAGTTGGGCTTGTTCAGCCTTGAGAAGAGAAGGCTCCAGGGAGACCCTCTTGCAGCCTTTCAGTATATAAAGGGAGAAGAAAGGCGCAGAGAGACTTTTTACTGAGGCCTGTGGTGACCGGACAAGGGGCAAAGGTTTTAAACTGAAAGAGAGTAGATTCAGATTGGTCATAAGGAAGAAATATTTTAGGATTAGGTGGTGAGGCACTGGCAGAGGCTGCCCAGAGCAGCTGTGGCTGCCCCCTCCCTGGCAGTGCTCAAGGCCAGGCTGGATGGGGCTTGGAGCAACCTGGTCTGGTGGAAGGTGTCCCTGCCCATGGCAGGGAGTTTGGACTAGATGGTCTCTAAAGGTCCCTTACAACCCAAACCATGCAGTGATTCTATGATTCTAAGTAATGTTTCTCTGGCTAAAATGCATTACTTTGTCCCTTATGTTCTCAGCTGCAGGCTTTGCAAAATAATCACATAATCCTCCATACCACTCCCTGTAATTCCTCCCCTACCTTTAAGAACCGCTTTGCCACCATTTGCTTTAACTTTCTTAAAACAGGTCTCCTGAACACTCCTCAATACTTATAATTCTTCCTGCACAACCTCTTTCTAAGCAGCACTACCCTCCCATGCTGACCGACACTACTCACCTCCATTTTCTACCTGCCTGCTTCCATGAGGTTGTGCCACTGTTCTGAATCGTCGGCAGTTCCTGCTTGACATACCCAAACTGAACTGCTCATTTTTTCCCTCAGAAGTCCTCCACAGCCCTATGCTTGATGCCTCTCCTCCTTCCAGCTGAAGTTCCCGCTGAAGTAACTTCTGACTCCCTACTCCTCACCCTATAAATCCAGACTGTATGCAGATCACACTTCTTTCCATCTCTAGTGTGCTTCCACACTGTTTTGCCTGTTCTGCATGCAGCTCCCAGACAGAAAGGGTTGGTCTCAGGTGAAGGGGTGGAGAAGCTGATTTCTTACGATTCCATTTTTTGACACTGAATAAACAAACAATGGCAAATAGCTTAGTCAGGCTACCCAGCTCTACTATGCAAGAACAACTTACTGTTAAAAGCACTTAAGATTTTTTTTCTGAAATGCCAAAAATATGCAGGTGGACTATTTAAAAGTAATTAACTAATTTCATTATCAGCTTTCCTCCCCCTTGTTTCTTTTCTATTTCTTCTTCAGTTAATTCCTTTTCTGACTGCTAGCATCATATGCCGATGGACCTATGACTATCATTCTCTTGCTCCTTATGCACATGGTCTCCTGCCCAAACTGATTCAAGAGGCCACTCGCTCAGAAGTGTTGCTTCTGCAATGAAATGCACTGGGTTTCTAATGGCAGCCTGCTATTATTAACGAGCTGGCACTTTCACTCTCTATTTACAGGCTGTGGAGGTATTTGACCAGGGCCTTCCTTGCCCCATATCCACACACACCTTTCGGAAATGCAGTCTTCAGGCACATCTAGACTGAACTGCAACACGTTTCTGACCCCGTTAGGAGCTCTAAGGCATTTGTTGTAATGCCGGAAACTAAAGACAACAGACCCATCTTGTGTCTTTCTGTGGAGCTGCCTTTTTTCAAGCCATAGATAGGATCAAGAGAACTACAGGATTATGTTTTTTTTTCCATTAATCTTGAAAACTCTTACACAATGGGTCAATGACACGGGCTTCAGCTGAGCTCCACCTCATAGTTAAAGCTGCAGGAACAGCAACAGCATGCACACACACAATTTCTTACCACTGCAAAAGCGAATCATACAGCTGAGATCAGAGTTTGCTGCTTCCTCCTGCATTCTGACAGGATCATCAAAACCCAACCCAGCCAAGTAGTCATACACAATCTGAAGGGGTTTTTCTGTGGGCTCCAGCCTCCTGTCAAAACATACAAGAAAGTAGTTTGAGAATGCAAAAAAGATTAAACAAGTCTCACTGCAGCTAAAATGTAAGGAATACTGACATACTGGTTGTTCTGCTCCTCTGAAAAGGTCTGTCAAGCACGCATCCTTGGGGTCTGTGCTTCCTGCTTGTCAAGCAGCACTTAAGAACTGTAGCACTTGAAGAATTACATTGCAGAAGGGAAACAGAGAGGAAAAGCAATAGGCATAAGCCATACAATCCACGGTGATCATTTCCATTCCATGATTTAAGGAGCACCAGGAGGAAACGATGACAAGAACCAAAACCAGAAATACTGCACAAAAAGCGGACGCCAAAGAATTTTAAAAACCTATGTATAATGACTGGAAGATATAAAAGAACTCTACTTAAATTTCTCTTCCAAATGCAGCTGGGAGCAAAGTGTATGAGAATCCTCCTGAAGAATGACTTCTAAAAAGAAAGAAAAAAGAAATTTCCCATTCTCTTTAGCTCTCATCAGTGCAAGATTCTCGTGCTTTGGTAAATTAACTCAAATGGTACACTTGAAGAAAAGACATTTTTAGAACTACAACAGATCACAGGAAGGATTCAATGGCTAACTTGAATAAATGGCAGTAAGAGAAAGTTCTCCTGAAACATCAAGTTTTAATATATTCAGAACACAAAGACATTTTCTGATCCTCTCATCTCACTCCTTCCAGAGATGATAAACTGTTATTTTCTGCAACAAAAATAACAGTTTCTCACTAAATTAGAAGTTTTACTTTAGGAAAAAAAAAAACATTAGCGTACGAGATTAAGCACTGAAAATGTAAGATGGGAGTTTAAATAAGTTGCTCCAGCGGTCCACTCACCAATTAGGCCAATAAAGACCCTAATTTTTAATCTAAAAGTGCCCAGCTTTAGATTAGTCACTGGACCTGAACTTGTCACCTGTTCTTCAAACAAGTGTTTATAAATTGTGAGTCCTCCTGAACTGCAGTTTTTGCAAGTTATAGCCTCCTTTCTCTCCTCTTTATTATTTAGTACACCTGGCTTTCACACAAATATATCCAGCAATGTTGAAAAGCAGTGTTTTCCAGAGAATACTGTGTGCTAAACCATCTAGATCAACCTGTTGCATTGACTTCTCAGTACTCATCACTCCCTCCACCTATGCCTTTCTTTTAGCCATAGATTATTAACAGAGCAACTGAACCAGTTTACCCTTCTTTGTTCAGACATACACTGATCCTTCATCCAAAAAAAAAAAAAAAGCTTACACTGAACAACAGTTTCCAATTTGTAAGATACCAGTCAAGGCATTTTATTGGTTTGTGCATTGCTTTTCTACCAGTGACACCAGATCACCGAATGAGTTGGAAGGGACCTTTAAAGGCCATCCCATGGGCAGGGACATCTTCAACTCGATCAGGTTGCTCAGAGCCCCGTCCAACATCATACGCTGCAACAAATGACTAAGGCCTTTGGTGACCAAGCTTGAAATTTCAAAGTATCAAGATCAAGTTTGTTCAGTAAGACCTGTTTTCTACTAAACTTTGTTGACTTGCATACATCATCTATACTGCATGTTTTAACGTGAAATATTTTATTACTGTATGCACCAAACCTTTCCACCTCTTCTCAACTGAAGAACAAAAATATTTCTGATTCTTTTTCATGATTATACTATAGTATTTCCACTATTACTGACAGGTTTACAAATGCCATCTCATAATTAAGCCAGGACTGATTTCATAAAACATGCACCATTTACAACTGTCTAGTCATCCCGACTTCCTTTGTAGTCAGCAAGACACACCTCAAGAAGTAAAATGACCTCAGGTATTTCAAACACATGCATTGCAACCCTTTCACTTCACCATAGGACCTCTGGACCAGAAACAGGATTACTCTCAAAGTTAAGTGCCAAAACAACAAAGTTCCTAGCCTGAAAAGTCAATGTAGTCGATATGCAGCTGATGCAGAAAACCAGTTCTTACCGCTCAATGTTTGCTAAGCCTGACTAGGGCAACTCTGTTCCCCCCGCTTTTGTTTTACACAGAAACACATCACCTTGCTAGCCAGAAGGCTGTATAGAGAATCATAGAACAGTTTCAGTTGGAAGAGACCTTCAAGATCATCAAGTCCAACCTTTGTCCTAGCTCTACCAACACCACTAAACCATGTCCCTAAGTACAACACTTACCTGTCTCTTAAACACCTCCAGGGATGGTGAGTCCACCACCTCCCTGGGCAGCTGTTCCAATGCCTGACAACACTTTCAGTAAAGAAATTCTTCCTAATATCCATCCTGAACCTCCCCTGGTGCAGCTTAAGGTAATTTCCCCTTGTTCTAGCGCTCATTGCTAGGGAGAACAGACTGACCCCCACCTTGCTACAGCTTCCTTTCAGGCAGCTGTAGAGAGCGATAAGGTCTGCCCTCAGCCTTCTCTTCTCCAGGCTGAACAGCCCCAGATCCCTCAGCCGTTCCTCCTACGAGACATGCTCCAAATCCTTTCCTAGCTTGGTAGCCCACCTCTGCACCCTCTCCAGCACCTCCATGTCCTTCTTGTAGAGAGGGACCCAAAACTGGACACAGTACTCGAGGCGCGGCCTCACCAAAGCCGAGTGCAGGGGAATGATCACCTCCCTGCTCCTGCTGGCCATGCTATTCCTGACACAGGCCAGGATGCTGTTGGCCTTCTCGGCCACCTGGGCACACTGCTGGCTCATGTTCAGCCGGCTGTCGACCAGCACCCCCAGCTTCTTTCCCGCCAGGCAGCTCTCCAGCTACTCCTCCCCAACCCCCTTCCTCTCACTTCAGCAATTGTCTCCTGGAGCTTCTACTGATGTCAGGCCTTGCAGACTCTAGTCAGTCCCAAATATAATCAGAAAGTTACTGGCAAATTTCAACTCATAAATAGGCTTTATTTAACAGACAAAGGAGGAAAACCTTAATCTGTGTCTTCAAATCCACCCAAAGGATCACTTCCTGATAGAGCTGGTTTGCCCGGAAATGAGCTTTTAATCCTTCCTTAAATGGACTACTAGGATTTAAATTTTAGTTTACGAAATGTCAGCTGCCTTAACCAGTAGAAAACATTTATTCACCCACTGTCCGTCACCGGTCATAATTTTTCTTGATTTTTAGGAGTTACCCTAGTTTTATGAAGCTTCCAATGTGACCAAAAGCAACGTCAGAGATTACAATTTGATATGCACTATAAGTATACACCAAAACTCATACATGAGAGTAATACCCATGCATCAATTTAATTTAAAGTTCAAGATGTAATCAAGTGACTGTCAGCAATGCATGCCATTGCTGCTGCTACTGATGGTTCACTGGGATTGTTTTGTACCAGTGCTTTTTTTAAATTGAAAAAACATGTGGAAAACTGCCTTTTCTTTCTGCCCTTTCTTTAAATCAGTAAAGAAAAGGAAATAAAGAGCTAACTAGTGTAGTTTAATGCAAAGTTAGATAAATTTCAGCAGAAAGCACAATCCCTCCCCACTCTGCCCTCCCCAGGCCTAACTAGTCTCCTCTTGAATCTAAATCAGATGCTATGACATACACGTATGACAGAGACACAGTTTCTGCCACGTTCCCAATTATTTGTAATGCCTTTTTTGAAGAAAAAATTTTGTGAAAGTCAAATGCACCTAAACTTTCCAAAACAAATTCAATGAATGCTCAGAATCTACAGGAATTTAAGGTAAGTAATGCCAAATTACTGAGCTCAGATGACTACTGCTCTTCAACTTGCCAAAAGTTCAGTACAGATATTTCTGTGCCCTGTTACACTGAGTAGAAAGTGAGTTTAATCTCCATGGCAAGTACAGCATTAAATCATACAAAACACTAATGCAAATATTTATGACTTAAAATACATACTTTTTCCAAAGTCAGTCCATCCATTAGCATTCGTAAAATGGAAATCAGATTTCTGAACTTTAAAAGAAAAATAAAATCTTTTTTTAATCACCAACTCAATGTGGTTGGAACAAGTATCTGGAGTGATCATCTAGTCCAACCCTCTGCTCAAGCAGGGCCACCTACAGCCTGTTGTCCAGGACCTTGTCCAGTTGGGTTTTCAATATCTTGAAGGACAGAGCCTCCACAACCTTCCGGGAACCTGTGCCCATGCTCAGTCACCCTCAGTGAAAAGTGTTTCCTGATTTTCAGAGGCAACCTCCTGTGTTTCTGTTTGTGCCCACTGCCTCTGGCCCAGTCACTGGGCACCACCAAAATAAGTCTGGCTCCGTCGTCTTCATCTTTTTCCATCAAGTGTTTATACACACTGGTAAGATTCCCCTGAGCCTTCTCCAGGCTGAACAGCCCCAGGTCTCCCAGCTGAAAGATGCTCCAGCCCTTAATCACCTTGGAAGTTCTTTGCTGGACTTGTTCCATTAAGTCCTTGTCTCTCTTGTACTCCCAAAACTGGCGTGGCCTCACCAGGAGCAGCAGAGGGGAAGAATCCCCCCTCTGGACCTGCTGGCAACACTCCTCCTAATGCAGCCCAGGCTGCTGCTGGCCTTTACCGCAAGGGCACGTTGCTGGCTCATGTTCAGCCTGTTGCTCACCAGGATGCCCAGGTCCTTCACAAAGCTGCTCTCCAGCTAGACAGCCCCCAGTGTGTATTAACGCCTGGGGTTGTCCCTGCCCAGGTGCAAGACCTGGCTTTTCATTTTGCTGAATTTCGTGAGGCTCCTGTCTGCCTGTCCAGGTTTAGCTGTTTAGCTCTAATTGCATCAAATTTTAATCTCAGGACCACATGGCAATTATAGGGTGCCATTCCATGTGTCCTAGAAGCAGAATCCGAATCTGACTCAGTATCACACAAAGCGTAACTTGCCTCTGTAACTGGGATGACTTCACTGTTGATGATGCCATCCACTTTACACCTTCAGTGAGACAAGAAGTCTTCTGAAGTAACTTTAAGAGCCTACAAGCAAGGATCAGACACCATGCTTTTCAAAATAAAATGTAAAATAGCTCCCAAAACAAACAAAAACCTCCAAAAAGGGAAACAGCTGTCAAGAATGGAAATCCAAACAGTGCTGGTCACCTGAACCACTACCAATCACTCTGACACTGCTCATCATCTTGGAACTCCTGGAAAAAGATCCTAGTCCAGCTACAACAGCGCTCTTTGTACAATCAGCATGAAAAGCTAATTTATGAAATGCTTTTTCTTTCCCTGCTTTGTGAGATGGACACGGGGCAAGGCGTTGGTTCAAAAGAGTGTAACGCCATCAATACTGCTCTCTTTGCAGAGATTTCTTCAGTTCAAATACAGGCCCTCAGCCTTTTTAGGACCTCCTGTCAAGACCTAGAAGTTTAGAGCCAAGCACTTCTGCAAATACATAACTGAGGTTTACATTATCACTTCATTTTTTTTGCTAAAGAAACAGATAGCAGTGAACATAACAGCAAACTTTCAAAAGAGCTTTCTGAGGTAATCTTGGAAATGACAAACCTGTGTATCTGTCTCCTACAACAGGCAAGCTACTAGAAACTGGAATAAATAATAGATTGCACCAAACAATGCTGACTTTCAATACAGTAGACCCTGATGTATTCTATACCCTTCAGTACAGAATCCAAGAAGAATATGAGACATTTGACTGGATCTCCAAATACCTTGCTCAAGTTTCCCTTGACTACCTCTAGCTTCCACTTTTTCTGCTACTAAAGCCTTACGCTTGCCAGAAAACAGCTTTTCCAGCATGTGACCCATGGCTCAGGAACAATAAATGCTTGAGCGTCACTCACAAAAAGAACACTTTCAAGTAGTCTGCGTCTAGATTTCCTCGGAAAAAAACCCCAAGCACTCAAACACTACAATTTAGTTGCTGAATGGACTGAAGCTTTTGAGAGCACAATATACTTGCACGTCAGAATTCAGGAAGAACTTTAATAAGGGCTTTTCACATCACACAAATTAAATCACAGTTCTGCAGGTTGCTCAACAAAGTACCATACTGAAAAAGCTAGATACTCTGTCCCACCATACTTGCCCCTTCTGGAGATGAGATACAATTTTTTCATTATTTTTCTTCTCATCTTTCATTTCAGCGAGAAGTGAAGGGTTTCAAAATGCTAATTTAAAAACCCCTTAGTTTTCTTTCTTGTCTGCATAAATCGAACTGTTACGTTTCTCGAAGATATCAAACACAACGCCTTTGTTTTGTTTCTTTTCTAAAAAAGCCATGCACCAAGGGAGCTCTGGCAGTAACATCTAATCCCCTAACAAACGTATCTCTCTTGGCATAGTACCATTACTATCTGAAAACCCATCAAAAGAGCAGTCCGTACTATTGTACCAACGAGGTTTGCTTGCCACTGGCTGGAAGACAAAAGCCTTGCCAAAAAGTTAAGTCTTCTGAATTCTTCATGTCATCTGCAAAACACCACAAGTAGTTCAAAGCTCACTACCTGGCAAAACAGCCTGAGTTTACAGAAAAATCCATACCTAAGAAGCCGCACGCGTGCAGGATGCAATGACTGGCCACTCTGCAGATGAAGCACGGCTTGGTGTCATGCGCTCCAAGCGCGAATACCTGGTAGGAAGGGCATTCGACTCCCAGCCCGCAGCCGAGCTGCTCTCCTCGCACGGGCCGTAAGCTGGGTCCGTGACCCAGGAAACACCAGCGCCGAGTCCAGGGATGTGGCTAATGACACTCACGGGTCCGGCACGGGGCTTTGTAAATCAAGCAAAGAACAAACCAGCTCATTACCTACGGACCATATTCAAACCAGGAAAGGGAGCAATTCATTGGATGCCTTTGAAGGCATTCTGGAAACCTGACTGAATGGATCACTGGAAGTTCTTGTCAAGAGCCATGTGATCCACTAACAAAACATGGGATAGGCCAGGAAAGGCAAACCCAAAAAAAACTGGAACGGCAGTTTCTACACCGAATTTCTTTACTAACACGATCAAGGCCGACAGGCTCCAGAGGCGACAGTTAAAGCTGGAGGCAGTCAAGTGTGCTTTCCCTTTGAGAGAAACTAATATGGTGTGAAACCCAAACTAGCATGCGATCACATCAGAAATGTAAAACTTCATCTTGCACCCAGGGCGAGACACGCTGAATGCTAGCGCACGTGGAGAACGTCCTGGCTGCCACAGCGGCTGCCATTTGACACAAACAGCCCGTTACATCCACATCAGTATCGCTATCAAGTACTGGACGCTTCCACTAGTCAGAGACGCAGCTCCGTTAAGTGAAGGTGCAACAGGTAAGGAGACAGAAAAGCCAACAAAGAGTAGCAACAGTTCCACAACTCCTGCTGCAACTGTAGCTCTTCTTCATAAGAAACAGTAAAGTTTTCTAATCTTTGTGGTTAAATTCTTGTTGTGAGTGGTGCCCAGACCAAAGAAGATATCTCTGCTATTTTAGTTTAACACCCCCCCCCCCCCCCCCCCCCCCTCTGTGGGAAGGTGTAATTTCTGAATTTGAAAGGGTGCTAACATGAGGAAAGATTCTAGCTAGAAGAACTCTAAAGATCCTTGTGGTGCACTGTTGAGGAGAAAAGAACGTTCTGACAGAAACTGACTCCCCTGTGCAGACTTGACACACAGAATGATCACAAGGAAACCACTGAATATTTAAAGTGAATACACAAAAAAGGTTTCTGTTATTCTTCCATTTACTGTCCAGCTCTCAGTGTTCTGAGTCAGGTGCCAAATCAACCTTAGCCATACCCAGCCTCTGAAAGGAAGTCACCTACTGATACTAAAAGGGTAAAGAATTCAGAAGTCGTTTGGGAAACAAATGCACCTACAGTAAAACGCAATCAGATGCTTAACAGAGCAATTTGTATTCACGAACACATTATTAAAGTAATCAGCAAACTTTGTCCAAGGAAGGAATTATCTCAACAGGGCACGGGGATATCTTAAGCATTCTGTCATCTTCCTGTGGATGCGCAGGCAGGTACCTGGGCCTACTTCCTGTTACCAACACAGATGCTAACGAAGCAATACTGGCAACTCCCATTTCCCTACTGAGGACACCTGCAGCGGGCAGCAATTCAGGGATCTCTCCTGTGGCAAACATGTTCTGAGAACTACAAAGAATGGACACACCGTAACCAAAAATGCTTCATGAAACTTAAGACAAAGCTTGACAAAGTGCTACACACACCAAGAGGCAACAAGAGTGGGAAGCAAACGTTTGCAACTCGGTACTTGCTTCCAAAACACTGGCAGCAGGACCAATTTGCTAATCTAGTGCAAAGCCTCCTGCAATCAAAGACAGGCAAGGCTACCTAGCACAAGAAGAGACACAGATACTGAAAACAACTCAAACACAAAAGAAATTTCAAAAGCTAAAAAATAAAAATGTTACTCTCTGAACACATCCACAGGCTTTACCTAGCCTTTTTCATGACCTGCAGTAAAGGGTCTGCTCTTCTTTCTAAATGCTAGAAAATCTGCTCACTGTTAGGGTTCAAAATAAGCCAATTTCCTCATAAATTCTTCAAGCAACAAATAAGAGATTTTCAGCTGCCTCGATGACTATGTTCAAGCGTTCGCCTGTCCTCGTACAGTGTTTCTAACTAAACTGTCCCTGGCTCCAATAATGCAGGCTGGGCAAGGGAAAACAGGTCTAAATTACTTTTTTCAACAACCAGTTTTAATGACATCCTATTGTCTGCATCTCTCAACACTAGCACTGCCGCCTCCTATCCAATCAAGCACATGCCATGTTTTTCAAATGTGGACACATGCAACTTAGGACTTTCATTTCACTATCAGAAAAACAGCTACTAGCCCTGTTCACCGTGTGTTGCCTCTACAGCTTAGCTTTCAAGTAAGGAGATCACAGCAAGAACAAGAAGTGGCAACTTAAGTTCAGAAGGTTCAACGCAAAGTCTAAACCCTACCAAAGCTCATGTGAGCTTGTAAACCTAGAGGAGTCCATAACACACCCACAGCATAAAGTTCATGCATATTAAACCCTGAGCTGTCTATTTTCAGCCTAAATCAACTGCAGGCATAAAACATATAACCTGATGCTTAAGCCTTCTTTATATAATCCTTGCTACACTACCTTTCTGTCTACCTTTAATTATTTACCTGGCAACTCTTCTTTACAAAAAAATTACTAACACATAAATACCACATGATGTAACTGTGAAAGGACCTTACATGTTTCACTGGCTCAGAATAGCTATTTACAGACTCTTGGATAACTTAAGTTTTCTGGATATAACAACGTCCATAACAGAGAAATAACAAAGGAGCATATGAACAGTAGCCTCTCCCTACAAAATGAGGCCATATTTGTGGTTGAAGCACCAGCCAAACCCTCCCAGCTAAAACATCTATGGCTTGAGAAACAGATGCGTAAAAGGTGCCCCACTACTTCATTTTTATGAATTGCACTACTCGAGGCTGCATCTAACTGCTACCCACCACTTCTGTCTGTTCCGTATCTGTCCTGCTAATGTACACAGGCATCTGTGAACAGAGCCCCGCAAGGCTAAAGGGAGTATTTCTCAAGCAGTCAGTACTTCTCAAGCAGATGCATCCTCTCTCAGCCCTCACCTGACCAGGTCTCCATGAAGTTGCAAAAAGAGGTTCTTCCTCCCTTCTCCATCGCAGATCTCGGATGCCGGTGTGTCTACCGCACAGAGGACCAGGCGCAAGTCTGAAGAAGCAGCAGCTGCAGAATCTCTTCCATGAACATACACACAGCCTCGTCCCACGTCCTCCTTCAGCCAGTCCCTCTCACGGGAACCAAACCGACTCCTGTTCAAACAGCTCCTGCTCCCGTTGCGCTTCACATTTCTCTACAAGGAAGCCCAAACCAGAGCGTCAGCAGCCGCCTTCAAGTCGGTGTCTGACTGCCCTCCTTCCTCGAAGGCCGCGGCTGGACGGTCCGACCGGGCCCCGCCGGCAGACCCCTGCACAGGCCGCAGGCGCGGCCAGGCCCAGGGGGGCGGCCGGGCCCAAGGGGGCCCCGCCGCTCCGCTCGCCTGGGGGTTCCCGCGCCGCTGGACAGAGCGCCGAGCCGCCCCGCTCGGACGCGGGCACGGGAAGGCCCCAACCCCGCCCGGCGGTCCCGCCAAGGTCGAGGCGGGCAGCGCCCCGGGCGCGGTGCCGAGCAGCCGAGGCGGCCCCGCTGCGACGATGCGCGCCTGCCCTACCGAGCGGTCCCGAACGATCCCCGGCCGCGCAGGCCCCGGTCCCCTCCTCACCTTCAGGACCCGGATGCCGCCGCGGGGCCCGGCCCGGCGCCCCCGCGCGCCGCTCAGCGTCGCCGCTTCGTCCTCCTCAGGCTCCGGCGCTTCCCTGGGCCTGGGCCCAGGCCCGGGCCCGGGCCCCGGCCCCGGCCCGGCCTCCCCCATGGCCGGTCGGACGGCGAGAAGCCCGGCAGCGGCGGCCCCGCCCGGCTTCGCGTGGGCCCCGCCCCGGAAGCGCGCGACTGCCACCTCCCGCGATATGCTCCCCACCCGCCTCGGGGCCCGGCGCAGCGGCGCAGCCCCGCCCTCCTCGGCGAGTGGCGGCCGCCCCTGCGGGGGGCGCGCGGCCGAAGGAGGCGCGGCCCCGCGAGCGCGCGTCGCTCGTTCTCAGGGCGGCCTCAGCGCCCGCCTTCCGCGCGTCGTTGACGTTTCAGGGGCGCTTGGCACGTGACCGCGGCGCCCTCCGCGCAGCGCGTGCCGTGCCGTGCCGTCCCGTCCGCGCGGTGACGCACTGGCGCCTGGGCTGGGCCGGGCACGCGCAGGAGCGGCGGGATGATCGGCCCCGCTCCCCCGCGGCCCAAGGGCCGCAGCGACCGCCCGGACGTGGTCTCCCGCCGCAGCCAGCGCTTACGGCGACCGGAGCCAAGCCGGGCCGGAGCGCGACCAAGCTCGTTCGCGCGCAGCCAAGAGCCCCCCCGCCTTCCCCGCAGGCACCGCGCGCGCCCAAACCGCGCACCCCTGGCCCCGCCCCGCTTCTGTCTCGCCCCACGACGCCCCGGTCGTCTTTCGGAGCCCGGCCCAGACGCGCGTTCCGCCTCCTCACCGCTGGGCACCGCGGCACCGACCGCGGCCCGCTCCCTGCGGGCGTCTCCCGCCTCGTTCCCGCCCGGCGGGCGCTGCGCTCCGGCCCCGCGGGTCCGCTCCCGCCGCCGGCGCTGGGCGCAGCCCTGCCCGCGCGCCGGGCGAGCGCCAGAGCGGCTTCCCGGTGCTCCGGCCCGCGCCGGCACCAGGGCCCGAGGTGACAGACGGCTCCCCGCCGCACCCACGGGCAGTTCCCGAATCTCCCGGTGCCTGCAGGCTCTCCCGTTCGAAACCAAGGCACCGGCAGGCGCTCCCCAGCCTGAACGCACGTCGTTAAACCGAGCCAGTCGCGGGAAAGGCCCCGGTTCAGAATCCCCAGCTGAGGCGGCTTTACAAACACATCAGAGCTCCAGGGGTTTTTCCCCGCAGACCGGCACGGCTGCAGCACCTCTCCAGCTACAGCCGCTCTGCCTCGAGCGCAGCTCCAACAAGGGCGGGCGGCCATACAGCAAGGAACCACCTTGCGGAGAGCAGTGCGGTTGTGCGAAAGTCATCCAAAAAAACGTTCCTCTGACTAGAAACTAGAAAACAAACCAGCAGCTTACGGCGGGCATGCATGTTGCTGTAATGAACAATGAGATCACAACGACCCTTGTCCCAGAGGCACACGGAGCATGGAAGGGGGCTTTTTAACCAGCAAGGGACTCACGCCCCCAAGGGCAGGCTGCAAACACCAGGGGAAAACTCCTGGTGTCCAGATCTCACCATACCCCCCCCAGCCCCCCGAGGCCTGCTGCTCCTAGTAAGGGAGGAGCTCTCTTTGAGGGCAATACTCCACAGGAGCTGGCTAAGCGTTCTGTAATCATCTACCCGTTCTGCTCTCCAAAAGTTCCTGGAAGGCTTTTCAAGTTCTCCCCTTAGCGGTTATTTCACATCATCTGACCTTGTCACGGCCAAACGTTAAGAATCACCAAGTCCTATCCCACTGTACTTGCAAAAAGCAACAAGGCACAGTTTTAAATCATTGAATAATGACTCATTTTATTGGTCACTTCATAATTTGTTTCAACCAAAAGACAATACACACAGAAGTCTAATGCATCCCATGTAAATGTTTACATCCATTATGCTCCTCACTTGCCTAAGACTCAGCATTTATTTAAATTTTTCACATCTCAAAAATAGGTCTGCAGAAGTTAGAATGCCACCAGGCTCCCTGCTCAAAGGGCATGTTTTTACTTTAAATTTGGTTCAGTTTGTTGGGGTTTTGTTTTGGGTTGGTGGTGGTTTGCTTTTTACACTGTACTGTCAAAGGGTGGCATGGGGCTCTACGTAAAATGTAAATTACAACATCAGGAAAGAAAAAGGAATATACAGGAATAGAGTGAAAGTTCAGAGGGAAGCAGTCCAGTAGCTCCTTCCCTCACAGCCCCCCAGTAGAAAATGAACACATAGAAAGCGCACCAGCAGATCTAAAAAAAAAAGCCATCTTTGCTGCTCCATCTTGCAGCTCGTACCAGCCTTGGGGAAGGCACTACGTCACCTTTCCCAGCTGTTTCGGCATCTTCTGAGTTATATATCCAAGGTACTGTGTAGGTGGCAGTCCCCTCACTGCTATTGCTTCAAAAGGTTGTTCAAGGCCATATTTTGTCCCATCAAAACCTGGACAAAGTCAAATCTTAGGACCTTCCCATGTCTCCTCCCCCCCTTCAGGCCCACTATGGCCACTATTCTTTCTGGCATTTTTTGACTCAAAATACATTCACTTGAAAAAAACCAGACATTCAATCTCTCCCAGCTCCAAAGTCTCCAACGCAGATATATTAGTAAGATTAACAGATACGAGTAAGATTAGCCATGAAGTCTGATCTTGCTCCCTTTATAGTCCCCTTACACTGAAGCAAGGAAAAGGTGGACCAGACCTGTACGAACTGTCGTTGCATTCAGTTGGTGGAAAAGACTCACCCTATCCTCAGAGCGCCTCACAGGCGGACATGCGAGTACCCTGCCGTGACAGGACAGAGCGGCAGCACAGAGCTTCAGAGGTGCACTTCGGAGTCAAGGAGCAAGCCACAGTACATGTACGGCCCCTGTGAAACCCAGCCTTCCTTCTGGCATTACGTTAGTACCCCCTCCCTCAGCAGGGGCGGGAAGGTGCTCCAAGGACACAGGAATGCTCAGCTGTTACAGAGGAGCACTTCACAGCCAAGGGATAACTTCCACCGAAGCGCCTTTCAGGTACATACACCACCTCCTTCAGCTCAACTCAGGAAGATACGACACAGCGCTTATGTCCCACCACACAAACACCAAGCAAGGTGGCTGACGAAGCCAAGAACACAGCAGGAATTTACCCTACAAGCTTACCAGACACCACCAACAAAACCCAGCTGCTCTAGGGGACAGAAAACAAGTGCAACAAGAGGGACGAGTTAAGCTGTTCCCAACTATGCTGCAACGAACCAGCCACGTGAGAGACCATTTACTTCCTTCTCGCTCTCTAATCTCCTGCACCAGTGCTCCTTCTCAGCAAAAACACATGGAGATCGAAGTGTGCCAGCTTTCAGTGCAAGTGACCATGTACAGTTCTGTGAGGAGATGGGAGAGCTCATGGGGAGTTCAGGGACTAAGGCAAAGACCTTCCATTAGCTTCATAGCTGGGACACCCCTAGAGCTCACTGGAGTCGGGAATTAACACGCTCAGCCTTCAACACTAAGGAGTCTGAGCTAACGGGGTGGTGAATAGTGACAACTGCAGCAAAAGCAACAAAGGTAAATGCTCAGCACCTACAAATGGACTTTGATTCAGCCATTTTCTGCAAGACTGCCTGCTTCATGATGCTTCTAGCCGAAGCACAGTATCTGTCTCCCCACTGATAGCCAAGGCATGACCCTGCAACAACTGAGAATTACTTTTACAGTAATCACATGTCATCAATTTAGATTTTATAACCCCATGCTGATGCCAGTTCTAGCAGAATAATACAGCTCTTTGCTAATCCAAAGGCCCGAACCTGTTTAATTAGTAAGGCAGCAAAAATGCCCTCCAAGAGAAGCTGAACTTACTCCACTACACAGACCAGCACTGAAGTCAGTGGCAGTCAGTCCTACGTTATAGTACTCAATGCAGCTAAAACCAAAGCAGACTGAACAACCTCTAGTGGCCTCCTGCTCCCAATTCAAGGGCAGAATATGTCTTCAATTTTCCCAAAGCACACTGTGCACCACTCTCACAATGTTTCTGGCAAGGACTGGAGCATAGTGTTAGCACTTTTGCAGATGCAAAAAGCTGTGTCTAAGCTTACCATCAGAGCACTGAATGATCAATACCTGGAAAGCCCTAGAACATAAGCAGAGCAGATGTGCCATCCCATTTCTTTTGAGAAAGGTCTGGGTTGGAAGCTGAAGCACCTTCAGCTTACCAGCATGCTCATGGATGAAGATCTAAGATATATCCTCCCCTCTTCCTCCCTAAATAGTGCAGAACATCCGAACAGTCTTGGCACACTGTGCTTTGTCCTACACATCGCCTCCAAGAGAATTCACAGAACTGTACTACCTTGACCACAGTTCACACTAGGAAGTACAACTGAACAGAGACTTCTGTAAGCTTAGAAGCGTACTGGCCCTCCCATCTTTGGATCCAAACACTCACGACAACTGGCTTCCATTCAAAAAACAGTTTAGTTACTTTCAGTCTGAACCTGAACTAGCACACTTCCCTGAAAGGGGAGCAAAGATCAGTTAAGTAACAAAATGGGAAAAGGTCTCTTTAAACCGCATGGTCTTTATTTCAGTGCCAATATTACAGATACAGCACAAAAATCCCAGTCAGAAGTAACTCAAATGGAATCCACGGGGTCTACAACAGGCTCTGGAAATTAAACTGGGGAGAAGGTCTGGAATAACTGGGAAGAGCAACTTTGCAGCATAGTCTCTGATGAGTCTCCCAGCAGGAACAGAGCCCTTGCTCAAAGACTGATCTACAAAATCGAGTAGGTCTTTTCTACCCATAAACCAAAACTAAATGGTTAAAAGGCTTTGAAACCATCTGTGGTAGAAAACCAGCTGCTCCCTGGATTTCTACATCTCTCGTACATCAACCACACTTTCTGGGGAAGCTCCAGAAGACTCTCTGTGAATCTGCATGGCTGTAGCTATCGATGGAAAGAAAGAAAATTCAAGCGTAAGGTCTTCATTTCCAAGTACAGCACCAAAGCAATGTTATCAGCTCTCACCAGCACCTCTTTTCCTACACTCTCACATGTTTGCAGATGAACTCCCAAGGCCTGACTTGCTCTTGGTATGTATCACGTAACTAAGAGGTGGGTGTATAGAATAATGCACTGAATAGGCCACAAGAAGCCTCCAGCCCCTTCAGACATAGGGGATACAAGAAGAGAGAGGTAGGGCAGCCTGATGTTCCCCAAGTCCCCAGTCTGAGCCCCAGATGAAAGTGCCTGAAGGAATCCAAGTAGTAATGAATGACAACACGCCTTGCCCACCCAGGGGAAAAAGACAGCAGAAAGAAGGGGCAGCTGTTCGCTTGCTGCAGAGAGAAGAAAGTTTCCCTGCTAGAAATTCCAGACTTCTCTTCCAACCAGGCTGTGTTTCTTTGGGGGGGGGGGGGGGGGGAGGGTAGAGGTGGGGTGGGGTGCGGGGGAGGGGAGAAGGGAATGTTGCTTCTGGCTGTGAATGCATGTGTGAGGGAGTGCACAGTAGCCTCCACAAGCCACCAGCCTCATCAGCGGAGGAGAGGAGATTAGTCTTAACAGATATGCTTCAAAGTCAGCAATCACTTCAGGAAAATTCCTCCTCATCAGCAGGTCTCATCTGTTCCCCATGCCCATGGTGCAGTTTGGGGGATTGCCAAGGATCACAACCTTCTTCCCAGAGTTCTTTTGATTGGGTGGGGTGAGAATAAGAATGGTGCCAGAGCCTCATTGCCAAGACTGAGGGGGGAAGTTGTTGACTTCTGCTAGATCCTGCATTGCTGAGCCCTTGTGATTATATGTCAACTTGATCCGCATACGTAGTTGTTGCTACAAGAGAAAAGGAAAAAACAAAACAAAAAACACACACACACAAAATTCAGATCTTTAATAAAGATCAGCCAATTCCCCCCCTCCAGCTGCCCTCCCTTACCCCATGAATACAAAACACGGACCTTTCCTCACCACAGGAGCTTGCTGGAAGGATGTGCAGGGTAAGCTATGACAATTGCAGATAAATGCTTAATCTGGTAGGATGTTGACTGGTCACTGTAGTTCTCAGATCAAGTACAAGCTCCCAGAAAAGCTATAGCACAGCATCTACCCACATCTCTCTCTGCACTGGCCCTGCTCTCACAAGCACTTAAGTCCTTAAATAAAAAAATAACTGCCTTAAAATCCCAGCTAACAACAGAAGAAAGCAGGAGGCACTTAGGCTCGCATGGAGAGGTATCATTTCCCATACTAGCTGTTCACTCAAAGCAGTGGTCTGCAAACTTGATGTATTGCATAGTTCAGTCCACTGTGAAGGAAATAGCCTAAGAAAGACTGGAAGCAGAATCCATAAGAACTTTTCCTCCTGCTGTGAGTAAATGATGGAATAGCTCAGAAGTTGCTTCACACTGTCATTTGGCTGTCATCCAGATACTAGCTGGCCCTTAATGATAGCTAGAGCACAGCATGCTCCAGCCAGGTTCCCTATTCTCCTCACTCTCAAAAAAACTTGTTTCCTAAAAACCCTAAAAGGAAAAGCAAAAATGTGGCTATTTCTGGTCTTTCCCCCATACCTACAGGGAATACACAAAAGGGATAGCAGAGGGAGGAAAGGAGGACAATGACTGCTCCCACCAGCCTCGGGATAAAGAAACTATGCTTTATCACTAATACATCAATATAATCAGTGTCAGTTTTTGTTACTGTTGGTGTTGCTTTGGGAAACTGGCCACCAGTTTCAATCCAGCGCAATGAGAGCCCATGTCCAGCTGAACAGATGTTTTTAGAACACTGACAAGAGAAACAGCTACCTCCTCAGTGACAAGGCTGTTCCAAGGTCTCCCCCCTCAGAGTGTTCCCCGGACCTACACTATCTCATGAACAGTGTTCTTGTAAAGCTGTACTTTCAGGCAGTAGTGAGAGATGCACAAATGCCTGAGGGGGAAGAGTTAAAAAAGAGTGGGCCAAAGAAGAGGGTAGTAAAATACTACTTTGCACCTCTGTATTCTGAAGTGTTCATAGGAGTTCTGGTGTTCCAACAAGAAAGCATCCCACTGTCTAGGTGTATTTCACCTTGTGTGGGTCCCATCTGCAGTGGATATGCTGCGACTTCTGTCACCTTACAGGAAAACTCCTAAACCCTCCCAAGTTCAGATCTCCGAAAGGTGCTTTACAGCACCAGAGTGAAATTCACATCAGATGTATACAAGACAAAGCGAATAATTAGTCTTGTGCCTTAATATAGGCAGAGGGGAGCACACTACATGGAGATAAGGGGAGATGTACGGAAACCACAAGAACTATGCACCAGAAGACAGCCATTTCAGTGAAATCTTGGGCTGAGATTTGAGATTTTTTTTTAATTTGCACATCAGTCTAGCAGCAACACTTAACACCTCAGCAGTACATAAGCGTTAACCTATGAAAAGTTTAAGAAGTTTTCAGTTCTTTAAGATGTTTAAGATCTTAAGCATGTCCCACAAAGGAAGAAATAAGTGATCTCAATTTTGCTTTTTCTGAATACTTGGAAAGCCTCTTAAGGAGGACATGGGGGCCACATCCCTCCCTCCCCTCAAGTCTGTTGTATCCCAGTCTTCAAGCCTGTTTCTGAAGGCTGCAAAACAAATGGAATTATGATTAAATCACACCTAAAGATTCTTTCCATCAACTGTTTTAAACTACACTCTTCACATTAAAAACCAATTACACCACTTGAGAATAAGACAATGTTGTTAAGATTATGGATCAAGCTATTTTTTGTGTAACAAACATTTCAAGTAACTCTGCCGCTGATAGCAATAATGAATGTTAAATACATTTATATGGCAAGATGCTTGCCTTTCAGACATCGCTCTTGCAACGTGTACACACGCCAGGTCAAGCTCCTCTAGAAAGGACATCTAAAAAACTTGTTTAAGAACCATCCTGATGCAAAAGACATTCATGAATTCAAGAAGATAGCCAAGCTGTGAACCTGTTTTAGCACTATAACCAAATAGAAGGCTAAACCTGTGCCCAAGACCTCCTGTCTTTTTTGTAACTCTTTCCCTAGGCTAACCAAAATGGCTGTCATTAAAAACCATTCACTACCTCACTCCCTATCTCACATCAGAGTTGCATCCCTAACCAACCACCACTAAACTCACAATTCCAAGATGATATCTTTAATAACTGTTCTGGGAATCACTCACCTTTTGTGGATTCAGGACTTTAATGACCTGTGTGATGGTCCCCGAGTTAAATGCAGGGATGACACTGCTGCTGGGAGACAGGAGCTGCAGCTGGAATGTCTGAAGGGCAAACAGAAAATAATTTGATGCTTAATCAAGTAAGAACATAAAATTATTTGTTTACACTGAGAGAAAGCAAGGAAAATTAAGTGTTCAGTTCCTGGCCCCAAATAATCAGTTCTTCAATTCCTTACCTGTAAAGAACAAAATATTCACTGGCCCAGCTGCATTTTACACAAGTAAGGTCTAGGCAGCACCAACACTAGGAGGTGAGTGCCTACTGCAGTGTACCAAGATCAGCAGTGATGCATTGTTTCACGTGTTGCATGCAGAGGAACAGTCAAGACTGCTCAGCACACCTGTAACTTCAGGAGGCCCATTCTTTCCCTAATTCCTTTCTATAGCAGGTATGAAACCTATCTGAATCAGTTAGAGCACTACTAATTCCTAGAAGAGAAACTCCCAGAAGTGAATCTATTTTCCCAAACTTGAAGAATATTCCAATCACACCCTGCTTAAATGGTCTGCTCCACTAGAAACTAGTCAATATCTGTCTCCCATATTTTGTACTGCAGCTAAGTGCAAGGGGAGACAATTCACTGCTCAGAGGAGGACTGTCACTAATCATCATGACTCGGTGAAGCCAATAGCTTCAAAAGATATTTCCCATTTATTCATAGTTGCAAAAGACATGGTACATTTATTAGGAACTAAGATTAAAGGGAAAGATCAGTGTCTTTGCTTTTTTTTTCTGACCCAACATTTTTCTGCGTGTGGTTTAGCAACTCTCCTAGAAAGTGGCAATTTTAAAACAAGATTTTGTACAAGCAGAAGTAGTCCAATCTGATAGGAACCGGTGTTCTATTGCATTTATGACATTTACTTTCAGACTAGAAAGAGATGACCAAACTGAGCACTAAGAGAACCTATGAACAGCTCTTAGCCTTGTTTAATGCTGCAAGTTTCTGTCTACATGAAAGTACCGATCAGGAAATATTTGCTGCTGGCCCTCAACCTATCACTGTAGCTACCCTAAGGGCTTTACCTTTGGTACTGCAGCTTGGAAAACAAAATCTGTCATATCCAGCTCTGTGCTGTTGGAGGCCTGTATCGTGATTACAGTGACGCTAGGGTTGGTATTTGACCTCTCAAAGGTGAAGTCAATCTTCAGCCCATTCTTGTTGTATGCAGTAATTGAGGGGATTCCTGTAGAAAACAGAAGACCAGCAGACCTATAGAATCTGGAGATCATTCTCAACATCATAAAACACCATTTACTTTATCCCAGACGTGAACTCTTCTGAAGATAAGTGAACACACTCCCTCCTCCTGCTCCAATATCTGTGTCACACTTCACTTCCAAATCACCCCCCCCTCTTATTTTTTTTTTTAATACCCCTTTTTTCCTCTTCTAATTGGGTGCTGTGGAACCTTCGGCTAAGGATTTACACGTCCCTAACCTGCAGCAATATCATTGAAGAGAGGCTGTGATGAAAGTCCATCAAGCAGGAATGGAGGCTGTGCTATCTGGGGCGCAGGAGCAGATACTGGAGAACCTACAAGAAATGTTGAATGATTATTACTTAGTTGTCATGAAACGAAGAGTAATTAGTCCTTCTCTAAAGATCAACTGCTGCCTATCATATTTCCTTACATGAAGCTCTACAAATCATCTGTGTTGTCACCCTCCCCTTCTCTGCTTTCACTAAAAAGGCCTTGCTCCTCTTGAGCTAGCAGGTATTCAGACGGAATCACAGAATGTCAGGGGTTTGAAGGGGCCAGAGCAGGACCACGTCCAGGCGGGCTTTGAATGTCTCCAGGGAAGGAGACTCCACAACCTCTCTGGGCAGCCTGTTCCAGTGCTCCGTCACCCTCACAGTGAAAAAGTTTTTCCTTATGTTAACGCGGAACCTCCTGTGCTCCAGCTTGCACCCACTGCCCCTTGTCCTGTCACTGGCCATCACCGAGAAGAGCCCGGCTCCATCCTCCTGACACTCACCCTTCATGTATTTCTAAACATTAATGAGGTCACCCCTTAGTCTCTTCTTCTCCAAGCTAAAGAGACCCAGCTCCCTCAGCCATTCATCATAAGGGAGATGTTCCACCCCCTTAACCACCTTTGCGGCTCTGCGCTCGACTCTTTCCAGCAGTTCCCTGTCCTTCTTGAACTGAGGGGCCCAGAACTGGACACACTGTTCCAGATGCAGTCTCACCAGGGCAAAACAGAGGGGGAGGAGAACCTCTCTCAACCTACTGACCACAGCCCTTCTAATACACCCCAGGATGCCATTGTCCAGGTCTTGCTGAATGGCAGCTCAGCCTTCTGGTGTGTCAGCCACTCTTCCCAGTTTTGTGTCATCAGCAGACTTGCTAACAGTGCAATGAATTCCTCACACCTCCCAATCCTCTCTGGAAAAGGCTCACAGCATTCCCAGGCTGGAGTGTGAAAATGCTCAAGTCTCACCAGCTAATCATGCAGAGTCAACCTGTGACTTCATTCCCTGACTGCCACCTGTATGGTAATACGCATCTTGGTAAGATTAAGTGTGAAGACTAGGACCTGATAGAAAGTGAAGAACTAGCCAGCCCTCATCCCACCCCAGGACTGAGAACGTAGACTTTTAAGAGATGCAGCCTGCTCACCTGTTAGGTTGAGGTCTCCCAGGAGGTCAAGGAGCTCCCCACCAGCAGAGGCTGGCTTGCTTGTAGGTGCAGTTGGGATTACAGGTGTGACATCACTTCCCCCCAGCAAGTCCAACAAATCATTTGCCTAATGAGAGAGTGAATGTAATAGTTACATATCCAACTTCCTGGTACTTTCACTTGCAAATGTAATGGATCCTGCTCGCTCTCAGATTGAAGACCAACAGAGCTGCTGGCCAGTCAGAGAGGTTCTTAGAGCGGTTATGGTCCCATGCCCCACAAGAGATCTTGTTTCCACACTCTTGAGACCATAGAGATAGAGAAGGATGGAGTTCATGCACACTGACACAGTCCGGGAGATACATGGCTTTAAACCACCCTGCTCTCGCACTCCCTACAATGACCTCTCCCAAACACCAGTTCTCTACACTGGATCCATCAGAGCAGAGAGATGATGCAATCATCACCAGGACAGAACTAGCAAAGAGGCAGAGAGGGGGAGGGAGATGGTCTCAGCTTGCTGTTGGCAGTGGCTAGCAGTGGAAATTTATCCAAGATCAGGTTCCATTACCTGGCTAGCAGGCTGCAATCCAGAGGGTGGAGGTTTGGTTTCCAGTACAGCTGGCTCCGTCTCTCCATTGGTCTGTACAATCTCAGTAGGGCCATTTGTGGTGACTTTCTCCATTACTGGCATTCTCTCAAGCAGAGCTGGCCTAAAAGAAGCTGACATAGTTACACTGTGCCATCTTCCTGGATCCCAATCCAAATACTCAGACATTCAGGAGATGATATACACAGGGCAACCTGCCTTTTCCTTTTAGCCCCAATGCACGGGAACTGAAAGACTGCCTGACAGCTTGAGGCGGTCAGAAGCAATCCCTGGCATTCTGTGCCAGCGTAAATACATTAGTTGACAGCTGAAAGCCAGACAAGCCCTCCTGCCTCCTATTTTCCCCCCATTACTCGACAGAGTTTCCACTGTGGGACTAGGATAACAAACTGAAGACAAAGATTAAATAATTGAGCAATGGGGATTAACTGCAGACATGGGACACTTGACTGCTCTGTTCCATATGCAGCTGAGTCAGAGTCAGCTCATTGGACTTCTCCCTTGCAGAAGGGTTAACCACTTAGGAGAAGTGACAAAGCTGGAAAAGCAAATCACTGTACTCTCAGTCAGCCAAATTAAGTTTCCCAAGACAGTAAGTTCAGCCCTTGAGAGTACCCTCCTGAAATGACACAGAGACTGAAGAGGCGACACAGGATCCAGAATCCTGACATCAAACCAAAAAACCTAGGAAAACCTGTACAGGGAGAACTAGTCTGCAACACAAGAAAGGCCATTACCCTTACAGATCAAGCCACAAAGTGCTGCATGTAATAGGGCTAAGCCACACTGTCTACACATCTTTCGGGCTCAAAAAGTGTTCCAGTGCCAACAAACCCAGGAATGGACCACATTTCTGACTATGAACAAAGTCTTAAGGAGCACAAACTTTTAAACATTGACCTTTACACTGTAATGAACACCAGAATATAGCGGGGGGGGCGGGGGAGAGAACGGGGACCACAGATGCTCTCTCATAAAACTGAATGAAGTTTACATGTGGTTTTTCTGAAGTGCAACGCTTCCCAAAACTATGAGTAGCACACACTGCAGTCTGATCAGAAGCTAGCCGATCGCCAGACACTGTTGTTTGCAATAGTCAACTCACATCAAAAGCCTCTCATGCTAGGTTTTTCTCGACTCATTCATAAGGCTTCGTGTGAAGCCCTAAGCAGCTCACATGCCCTAGCTCATTAACATGATTTTTCCAAGAACAATTTGAGTTGCTGCATGGATCCCATGGGAGGAGAGAAAAGAGGAAATCACAAGGATGTTGTGGCCTACACATAGTGAATAGGGTGGTACCTATGGAAAAAAAGTGATCGTGAAGAGCCTTTGAAACAAGGTTTGGAGGCCTGTACAAGCATAGGCAGGATTTAGTCCAGTGGCACCCATTTTCTCTCAGTCCTTTCATCCAGACTCTGCAATGGATGCTCCTCCATCCAATGGAATCTCACAGCAAGTTTTCGAGGGTGGATGAAGTTAATCCCCAGAAGATCTCCTCCAATCCTATGATCTTACTGAACAGAATCTGTGGTGCTCCTACGTATCAACAATTAACCATTGCATTTAGTAGATTAATAACTATTCTGCAAAGAATTACAGCTTAGTTATTGCAACAAAGAAGGGTTTTACCTTTCTCATAAAGAAACCATCACTTGAGCAAAGCAATGATGAATGGGGACCTCTCAATGTTAAAATGTAAGAAAGTTAACATGCTCACGAACTGTAAGACAGGGATGCTGAGGGGTGCAGTGCAATAGTACGCCTTTGCATGCAGAATTTGAGATTTTAAACAGATACTACAATAAGATACAGAGAATTAAAAAGATGTTCTGAAAAACTGAAAAGTACTATCAGTTGGAAGAATTACCTCAAGTTCAGAGCTCAGTTTAGGAGGACAGGTCAATGGATTCCTGCATGCTTATTCCAAAGACATTTTAAAATCAGTTTGAACCTAATGACCGTGGTAATGCTAGCATGGTAAAAGCTACCTGCAGACACTTACTCAGCTTGCAAATTCAGGATTTACACCTACAGGTAAAAATTAGTCAAGTTCAAGATCAAAGCATTGCAATGTTTTGGCAAAGAAAGTCTCGGATCACAGAACAATCTCCCAGGATACATTAAGTTCTTAAACACTTGCTAACCCTATAGATGAGGAAGGCATTCTAGTTCCTCTGTAATCCTACAAGAATCGCCAGGCAAAGCTCTCAAAGCACAAAGTGTCGTACACAGGAGATCAGAGTAGATTATAATGATCCTTTTCAAACACCACTCATCACCACTTACCTCATGTGATCATATTTCTTGAAAAGTGCATTATATTCCACTGCCCTCTGCTGTAGCTCCACATCGATGCTGCTCCCGTAAATGGAAACTACCTTCTTAATGCGACTGTGTGGGGGCAAGGGGGAAACAAAAACCACACCATGGAATTAGCAGCAATAAGCAAGGGATTAGCATGGGTCATCCAGAAGCCACTATCTGGCCTCTGCTCAACAGGTGTCCTGTGTAACTCCTAAAACAGTAGTCACTGCTGTTTTCCTGGAGTATCTATGTCCCTTCACAACAGCATCAGCAGGTGATCAATATACCACCACAAGGTGGTAAGAAAGCTCAACGACCTACACCGAGAAGTCATCACTAGGAAACAAGCTATTTTTCTCTCCATTGTCCAAAAAAGGAACTGGAAAGATGTCCAAAGAATACTTCTACAGAAGACAACTGATGCCAGCACATTTCCAACAAAGCCCTCTGCAGCACAACATCAATGAGAACTCACTTGACAGTGCAGGTGAACCTTGTGGAAAGCTTCATGATGGCAGTGAGAGCATAGCCTCGTGTAACAGATGCAGACATATTAGATATCAGGACGCTTTCTAAAATATCAAGAACTTCATCCTCTGTTACCTGAAAAGGTACAGAAAGGTTAGGCTGAGACAGAGAGAAGCTTTGCAGCAGTCCTTCCAAGGCATGCTGTAAAAACCTGTCTCTTGCTTAATTGCCAGGTCATACCTCCCCCGCAACTTTGTGAGCCTACAGCATTACGTCAGAGTGTATAAGACAGATGCATCTAGGTGGAGATCTTACGATACTAGTTTTAAAATACAGGTCCTATTCCACACATTGAAAATCACCAAAATACACAGCTAGGACCCTAGCAGATACCGTGCAAGCTAGGTTAGCGCTGAAACCACACCGCTCTGCCAACTGTAGCTGCACTCCTCACAGTGAGCGTTTATGCAGCCCGTGCCTGGAGCATGGGAAGGAGAGTTCTGTCCAGGGTCCATCTCCATCGTGGACACCAGTGCTAAGCAACTGTTGCAAGCATTCTCCTCTCATAGCCAGCATCAAGCAGCTCCAGCCTCAGCCAGGTACACAGTTGTTCGCCTTTCCCGACCTATACCTGTATTGGTTCCTCCTCTTCACACTGACCAGACACCAGAAGATCTCCATACTCTCCTATGCACCAAGAGGCCACTTGCACCAGAGGCTGCTGTTGGAAGAAAAAAAATTCAGACGCCTCAGAGACAGATAAATTAAACCATCACCATTTGCCAGAGCAAGCTTAGCCCCCCATCCAGCCAAGGAAATTCTCCACAGCAGAAGAAACAGGAATATTTGATTTGATCAAGAATTCCCCAACAGAATTAGAGAAAATAAAAAGAAAATAAAAAGAACATGAACTTATAGAAGACATGCCTCTTCTGCAATCTGTCCCTTGGAGCTAGACAGTGTGATGTTGACTTACCTCAAGATGCTTAGTAAACATGCTTATTGCAGTAGAACAAGGAAATGGAAGCTGGTTGTGTTTGGTATTACCTGGGAATAATCACCAAGGATGGCTTTGTAGAGTCTCTGCACAGTGTAGGCATGCATCTCCACACTATTAGTTATTAGCTGAATCAGGTTGGGAACAGCATCATCACGAACATAACTTCCTGCCTGCAAGAACAATTGTTGTTAGATTTCACTACCCAACTTCTCAGCAACACCCAGCATCCGATGATATCTTTCACAAAGCCACCTGATGTGCACAGAAATAAAAATCAACCTCCTCATCCCCAAGCACTTCATGGTTGATTTTGAGCAGGCTCAGATGGGTAGAAGTAGAGGACAGTACATTTTCCCAATGAACTCAACTATACCAGAGAAATCCATAGTATAGATTATCTTGAAATTGTCAAGGGGATACAGTGTGGACATAAGAATTCTGTGCTAGAGAAGAAACAAAAAGCAACACAGAAAGCTTCTCTGTTAAACTGAAAGCTTTAAGTTAAAGACACCCTGGAGGCAGAAAGCAGCTTATTCTACTACTTGCTCAAAGCCAGATTCTACACCAAATAAGCACCAGGACCCAGGAACTTGCCTGCCTATCACTCTTTGGTTAGAGGACAGAACACGGAGCTCAAGAGGGAAAAGCCCACCTTAAGGCCAGGAAAGTATGTGAGGCAATATACAGTCACACAGCTTTGGCACTGAAGGGAAGATGTATACTGTCCAAAACCCGGTCTGTTTAGGCACTCTGGCACTGACAGCAGAGCATGCAAAAAGAAGAACATCACACCAGCCCAATAAGCTCAACTGAGCGAGAATCCAGATAGTCAAAGATGGCTGTATTAGGTTAGCGTGGCAAGATTTTGGTAGCTTGGGGGGGCTACAGGAGTGGTTTCTGTAAGAAGCTGCCAGAAACTTCTATGTCTGACAGAGCCAATGCCAGCTGGCTCCAAGACGGACCACCGCTGGCCAAGGCCGAGCCCATCAGTGACGGTGGTAGCACCTCTGTGACAACATATTTAAGAAGGAGGAAAAAAAAATGTGGGCAACAGCAATTCCAGGAGAGAGGAGTGAGAACAAACAACTCTGCAGACACCAAGGGCAGTGAAGAAGGAGGGAGAGAGGTTGCTCCAGGTGCTGGTGCAGAGATTTCCCTGCAGCCCATGGTGAACACCATGGTTGAGGCAGGCTATCCCCCTGCAGCCCATGGAGGTCCATGGTGGAGCAGACATGCACCTGCAGGCCATGGAGGACCCCATGCCAGAGCAGCTGGATGCCTGAAGGGGGCTGTGACCCTGTGGGAAGCCCACACTGGAGCAGGCTCCTGGCAGGACCTGTGGCCCCGTGGAGAGAGCAACACACGCTGGAGCAGGTTTTCTGGCAGGACTTGTGACCCCATGGGGGACCCACACTGGAGCAGTCTGTGGAGAACTGTAGCCCATGGGAAGGATTCACGTTGAAGCACGGGAAGAGCGTGAGGATTCCTCCCCCTTAGGGGGAAGTAGCAGCACAAACAACATGTGATGAACTGACCATCCCCCTGCACCGCTGGACGGGAGGAGGTAGAGGAAATGGGAATGGAGTTATGCCCAGGAAGAAGGGAGGGGTGCAGGAGAAGGTGTTTTTTAAGATTTGGGTTGTTCCCCCCACCCCCCCTTATCATACTCTGATTTGATTGGCAATAAACTAATTTCCCCAGTCGAGTCTGTTTTGCCTGTGATGGTAATTGGTGAGTGATCTCCCCACACCCTCATCTCAACCCCTGAGCCTTTCATTGTATTTTTTCTCCCCTGTCCAGTTGAGGAGGGCAGGCGACAGAGCAGCTTTGGTGGGCACCTAGTGTCCAGTCAGGGTCAACCCACGGTCAACCCACCACAATGACTGATGCTATCTTTCTGTGTTAGTTCTCATAAGCCTGGCAAACTGAAAAGGATGTTTATCTGAGAGTCTGCAGCAGGCAGCCTCATGAATACAACTTTATAAATGGTTTCCCTAGCAGCCAAGAGAAGGAAGTTCCTTTATCAAAGGAAGTCATCTGAGAGCAATTCTCACAGCCAACCTTCTAATAGAGCTCAATTCTCAGTTCAGACAAATCTACTTTTCCCTGTTTCAGTGTGGCAAAATAGCACACAAGCCAGACTCAGTTCTTGATGAACTTCTCAAATTTGAACGCTCATACTGATGAAATAAATCTCTTCACACTCCTTTGCCTCAGGGAACAGACTGCCTACCCAAGGCAAGATCAAGATGATTTCCCTCTTGTTCAGCAAAACACTACTTCAGTTCTATCTCAGCTGTGATGTTTATAAAGAAGTTTATGTAGGTAAAGAGTAATAATTAAACTCAAAGAAGAGGAATTAGAAGGCTGTTGATACATTTTCATTAAAAAGCTTTGATAAACTCAACTTGGAATAATTCCAAGAAATTGTATCACCCCCTTTCACTTTGCAAGTCACTTAAGGCTGTGTTTGCTCTCCCCTGAAAGCACGGTATACTGGAATCACAGATAGCATAAGGGCTGTCCTAACTTTGAAGCTAGTATGATTACTGCAGCGGAAACACTCTGCTACACACTGTATTCTTGTGGGCTTCTGAAATCAATACATTCCTTCTACAAAACCACTCAGTCATAGTTACTGAGTTTACGTATTTCTGACTGGCTGCCTTGGATCACTACCACGTAAGTACACCTCCTCTGTGTACTGTATTTGTTATCTGCCAGCCTTTATAGCCATCTCCAACTTGATGAGGAGTGACTTCCTACAGAATTAAGAAATTTTTACATAGTCACACACAAGACAGGCAATTTCACTTACCGTTGTTAAGACTCTCATAATTGTGTCTATGTGCCAACGTTTGGAAGGAGCATATCTGACAAAATTAAGATAACAGGTTAGAGCAATAACTGCTAGCCTTCAACACCAACAAGAAACACATCATCAGAATTTCCCATTCAGTTACTTCCTGGCCCACTGTTTCCTGAGGTGGGTAACACGGACAAAACACACACAAAAAAATCTTACAAAACAAAACACCACACACTTCACATCCTGTCACTTTTTTGTATTAATGCCAACACTGGAAAACTGAATGAATACACAGGTCTGCATAATACAGCACAGGCATACCTTGCATATACAGTACTTCGAAGTCAGACTGCTGATTACAACGGCTCAACAGTAATGAGATCACCTCACCTGCACAACTAACCAGAGAGGATCTGTGTGTGTGGAGGGGGGGCAGGGCCAGGATGTCAGCACGATACCTGTCGCCAAGCGCAGCAGAAATCAATACACTAGACTGGTTTAATGATATGAGGACTACCCATACGGGACACACTATGGTGTCCCAAGGCACTAGCGTGTCCTGTTCCTCAGAGCGGGTTAAAACTGACAAGCCACACACAGATCAGCCAACGGAGAAAAGATGATCAATATATTCTCTCCTGGGAGGGTGAAGAGGGAGAGGAACAACATACAAAATACTCATAATTCCAAGGATGTAAAAAAAAAAAAAAAAAGCAAGTAAATTGACCCCATACTTTTCAGCTGCAAGAAATATTCCAGATGCACAGTCTGCCTTGAACTCTGGTTCACAGGAATCTAGGAAATACAGCAACTCCTTCATCATTCCACGGACATTGTTTCCATTAACAAGAGCAAAACTCAGTTCCATTGCACGCCTAGGGCAAGAGACAGAAAACCAATAAAGCATCTTCACCTAGTGAAGTAAAAAAAACCCCAACAAAACCCAAGTGCAGTTACACAAATGCACTTACCTTTTAATTAAGATGAGAGCAACAGTTATTAATCCTGTGAGAACAGCCTTCCACATTAAATGTACCACTATTTTCCTGTTCATGGGCACCCACCCCAAAAAATTCTAAGGGGGAGTAGGGGTGTAGGTGTTCCAGAAACACATATCCACATGTCCTAAAGGTTAGAAATACCTTTATACCTTTGAGCAACCAGAGTCCATCAGCATTAAGGTCTGATTGCTCAAGTATTTGTAATTGCACGCTGGTCATTTCTGACACACAACTGCAGCATAACCCATGCTACAATGCACTTTCTCCAGCTCCAGGGATCCAGAAGAGACCTTCTTTTGATCTCCATATATTAGAGATTCAAATACAGTAGAGATTTAAAATATTAACTGATAAGCGTTATTGTATCCTGTCAGATAGGCTACGTAAGATTTCTAGAACCCAAAGTTACCCTGGTGCTCTTTCCAGAACCCATTCCTTTCCCCCACCACCCCCAAGGTGACATGACAACTAGACAGTACTGGCAATTTGCTATTCCTTGTTGTATACATTGAGAGGTCAGAGGCTAGTCCTTAGTCCTTCTACTTGAAGCTTCTGTAGTTGATTCTAGCACAGCTCTCTCATTCTTCTGACTTTTTTTGAATGAAGACTATCTTCGAATGCGATTGATTTCTGTACAACGGTGGCAACTAGTTATGTCAAAATGCATTAAAACAACGCATTAAAACAGCCTCGCTAAACCACCCTGACTATTCTTTAAAACTGAGCATTTGGTGTAATCCAGAACCCAAGTCTCCAAGCTGTGCCCTCTTCATACTATCAGGAACTTCACTCTCTGCCTGTTACCGAGATAGCCTACTAGAAGACAAAACAGATCCTCATAGCACATCAAAAACTTCCTCCCCCATTTCAGTTATCTTCTAAAATCATCTGAATAGCTGAAGTACTTCATTTGTACAGTGATTTTGTACCGCTTGTCATGCAATAGAATACAACCAGAATTATGCCAAAAGGCCTAAAGTCTGTTCTGTAATACAAACTTTCTTCAAATAGATCAGACTTCAAAATGCGTTTAACTACAGTAATTTTCATTAAAGTCATGATGTTGACGTGCATGAGCTATGCTGTCATCCTTTCACGTATTTACTGGCAGAAAACCCATGAGCAGTCCCACTGATTCTTACTCCAGTGTCAAGCTTGCTAACCTACCGCTACACAGACAGTTATTTTTTCTGATTGCTTAGTATTTTCCCAACATTCATGAAACATCAACAACTTAAGACCAGTCACATTACCCCAATCCAACAGTATTGGGCACAGACTATTTGTTCCCAAGAATCTGAGAACATCTAGACAGCACTGCTTCTCCCCACCTCTCTAGTTATGATTGTACTAAGAAGGATTTCTACAGAACGGTGAACTGTAAATGTGTTATTTTGCTTTTTACTCAACTAATACCCAGGGACCTAGAAGACACAGAGGTGCTCAGAATTAGGGTGAAAACACGTAATTAAACTGTTATCTTTTATCATCTAGATCTGCGGCTGGTTGAAGACCTATACCGTTATCAGAATTGTTTTCATCCCTCCAGTTAGTTCCCAACTCCTCACACCTAATCCCGGGTTACAAGTTTTCCATGTTTATGTTTAATTTTTCAGCCACATTATAGCAGATACATCAATACTGCAGGTGCACAGAGGTGCTCTGCAATCATAATACCAGGCATTTATCCCCAAACATAGTGCTTACCTTCAACCATATTACACGGCTCATTTCTGTCACGAAGTTCCTAATCACATGTAGTTTGATCATATCAAGCAGATAGACAAAAAGACTTGAATTAAATGGCAAAGCCATTCTGAATTATACTACGTGGACCAAAGCTGCACTGCAATGGTTAAAAAATTATGAGAACAGGCCATGCTTCAGATAACCAAAACCAGGTGTCATGTCTTTCCCTCAAGTCCCAGCCATTCAAACTTGCTCCCTGGGGACTGACATCCAGTCAATATATTGCTTCAGTGAAGACAGTGCATTGTCAGCAGCACGAGTGTCAGCATGGCAACATCATGCTCTGCTGATGGATCACTCAAAGGCTTCATCCTCCAACAGCACTCAGATGTGAAGCTCTGCTGTTTGTAGCAGACCTGGGTTTTCCTAGCAGGCACCAATAAAATGCTCTTGTTGCCGTCTGTCCAAAACCTAGATGGGGCTTTGCTGCCCCACAACCTAGCCTCATGCTGGCTCTGGCACCGAACAGCAACAGCAGCCTGACTCGCTCAGCACATAAGATACAAGTTTGTGTTTTGGGATAGATTGCAACTGTAAAAATAGATTCCACAATACTCATTACATAACAGCCAAAAATAAGTTTCAGAAGTGAGACAGATCCAATTTCTTTCCTATTCTGTACATATTAAGACTGAGCAGTGCTGTTAAAAATGTGGATCTGATTCAAAGATGAGCATAAATTTGAAGAATGCCTATCAGAACGAGTATCTATGGAGTATCTAATCAGTTTGACAAGATGGAAAAAAAGAGGTTGAGCAATTTTGAAAGTATATACAGGATGTGACGAGAGCCCAATGAAATTTTGGTCCGCAGCAGACAGATTCCACAAGATGCAACAGGGATGCAACTGTCCCCATCACTGACACACTTTATGCTGCACTGAGCTCAGACCACCAGTTACAGAAAGAATAATGATGAGGAAGAGAGTTCTGAAAGAAAAAGAGCAAGCAATTGACAGGCTGAAAGACTCAATTTAGATGAGCAGTATTCCGTATAAGTTGTGCAAAAGTGAGATCAAACAATACAAAAGTATCTATGAGTGTCTGACAGAAACAGGAGAAAGCTACTATCATCAATAAAAGGAACATAACTGAAGTAATGAGAAGAAACAGAGGAAGAAGTTTACACTGAGTATCAGGAAAAAATTCCTGTAGCGAGAAGTAAGGCTGCAAGCTCTCCTATTGCCCAGAGAAGTAGCAACATACCGCTACTTAAACAGCAAACGAAGACCAAGTATGGGTAACAGGATGTGGTTTGTAAGCAAATTATCTGAACAATCAAGTTAAGTCTGAATTCTACCACTGCCTAATCAAACTTAATCCCGAATACATTATTTGGATGGCTTAACACTGCTTCAAGACAACGTAGCACTGCCTGTTTGTCCAGAAAAGCAAAGCAACACGGAACATGCCAGAGCAGCTTTGATTAGGATCATACTTTATGGAGGCTTTCTATCTCATTGTCAGCACACAATCTGATCTCCATTGAGACTCCATTTTGGAAAAAATGAGGCAAACAGAAAAATCTTCTTTTCCAATCCAAGATGCAGAAAATGTAAAAGCAGCTTCCCAAAGAAGGTGGCTGCACATCTTCATTATCTTCTGTGAAGTATGAACCACTCTATGCATTAATACCAGTCTCACTTATAGTCCCCCAAGATTATTGTCATTTTCCCCTATGCCCTGCTCACTTTCCATAGGCTGTCAACTTTGAGAGTCTATTTCACTGACGTTCCAATTACCTTTTAATGGAGACATCCAGATCCTTCAGGCAGTCCACAATCGTGCTTCTGTGCCGCTGTACTGCATTATGGTCTGTCTGCACAGTTTTCAACAATGATGTCAAAGCTACATACCTGGCGACAAGGACATACAGTAACAAATACTTGACAGTAGGCATTTGAATTCTACACACGGGCACTCACACTCTCCCAAAAACTTAGTCTTATTTTGCAACAAAACAGGGTTCTCTTGTACTCAGTAATGAATGGAAATCTTCCAGGGGGACTGCCTGGCCTGTCTTCAAAGGTGAGTTACCATACTAAACTGTCACATGCCTAACAACACCCTGCTGTCTGGACAAGCACCTGTCCCAGTTCCTGGGCTCATGCCACATGCCCAGTCTTCACAAAGACTTTGAAAAGACAAGGCAAGTAAAGACTAGACCTCTGCAGACCATATACAAACTAGCATGAGTTGCAATTCCCAAGGCTAGAGTCTTCTACCTATATCATGATTTGCAATCAAAATGCCTACAGATGGGTCTTAATTCTAGCAGTTGCAGCAATTCCGTGTCCGTATTCATAGTGACCAAAGCACAACTGAACTTCCTTGTTGCCAACAGTACACAATCAGAAAACCCACAGACTTCGCCTGACTTGTCAGATCTCCAATGCCAACTCTGATTTGAGCATCAGCAGTTGGGACAAGACAGGAGACTCACAGGTTACTGGAAAAAACACTTGGCTAGATAAAGAAATCACATGTCAAGAATTAGATCACACATCCGGGCTCATCGACTAAGAAGGGTAGGGCCACAGTAAAGATTTGCACAGAGAAAAAAATGCATAAAGAAAGAAGAAAGCTAGGCAGTCATACTAACCCAAACAACAGCACTTCCCAACAAGGTCTCCTGGAAAACTCTGCTTCATTATATTCTTTGTGTAATTGCTTCTCACACATTTTAAAGCCAGTGTTGCCAAAACACAGTTCATACAACTTACCTGATATTTTTGTCGTTGTTTAGTAAGAAACGGCCTAGGATGTTAATGGCTAACACCTGCAGAAAGAGTTAGGGAAGGTCAACGATCAAAAAAGCCTGCTGGTCATCTTCATGGTTTCAAGATGATTTTAACAGCGACATGTCAAAGCTACCATTGTGGTTCTTGGCCAAAAGCATAAAGAACTCTAGAAGCTGCCTAAGCAGAGGAAAATTAAGGCAAACACAGGATAGGCTCTCTCCTGCACTCAAGGGAACAGCCTCTGCAGGAAGTTTTGCTTTTTAATTTTTGTTATTTTTTAAAGAAAAAAACAAATGCACACCACTCTCTGAAGCAGCTACAGTCTTACCTAGAGCCGACTGTGGAGCTTTGTTTAAGTGAAACAACTTTACTTCATGTCCTCTACACAAATTACTCTAATACAAGCAGGCAACTTACTCTCAGTCCACTCTCAGATTTTATGTCCATAATAGTCAGCACAGTTTCATAGAGAATGGCATTTCCCACGTTTTTACTTGTTTCTGTATTAGTGGCAACCTGGAGAAAAGAAACAAAATACAGGAATCCAACTCATCCAAAAGAGATCCCCTTTGCACTGTTCCGGAGAACCAGCAGTGAAACCAACCAATCCCTAGCATACAAGTGCTACACCTGTGAACGTGTCTCTTCCAGCAAAATTCAACCCAGCATAGCAAGCACCTGTATTCTCACCAGTGCTGCTGAATCCAAGTTAAGAAACCAAAAGAGAAAGTTTAAGCTGCTCATCAACCTTGCAGACCTTACCTGTGCAAGTATATCATTCATTGCTTCACTAGAATCATCATCATTTCGCCCTAAAATTCTTAGTAACCGCAGGATTCGTACCTATTTGACAAAAATAAAGCAAAGAATAGCTCATTAGATGGCAGTGTTTTACACAGGGGCCACGAAATGCCCAGTACACTTCTTGAGCGGCAAAGCAGCAGAACAAGCTGCTCCATTCCTAAGCAAAATGCTTATCCTTAACAAGACCTTTACCAGTAAGAACAGGCTTGTGCCCTTCTCATTCTCCTCCCACCAGCCAGAACTGTTAAGAGTACCCCCCACTACCCACTAGGCCCAGCCTTGCAAGACCAACAGGTGTTGCCGCTTCTCCCTTTTGTCACAACTTCTCATAATACAATACACCTAAATCTCAAAACACAGTACTAGAATTTAAGCTATCAATCACTGTTTGCATCAGTTCTTACCTGCAAAAAGGGGTCACTGATCCCAGACACATCATGCTCTGGTGAATATCCAGACATGATAAGGTTCTTCAGAATACGAACTAATTGGGGAACGAGCTGTGAAGAAGAGAGTTGTCCTATTAGGGTGTTGTTCCTCCCCCAGCTTTGAAGTACAGGTCCAAGAAAAAAAATCTTGTATTTGAAAGCAAGTCAGTCTACGGATTATTCCACAAAGTTCAACTTGCACACGTACAGCTGATGTTTTATAAACACCTACAGCTTAATTAGGGCACAACTAGAAACAGTTAAGCAGGGAACTGAGCACCATATCGTATCTTTAAAGAACTAAATCTACCAAGGCTTGGCAGCTGAGACCTGAGAGAAAATACCAACTTCAATTCCTCTCTTAAAAAAAAAAAAAAAAAGGGGGGGGGATGTGCAGGCACTATTAAAATGATATAATTCCGGGGCTTCGCTTGGGGGCTTTATATTAGCTCCTGACTCACTTTTAGCATACATTGCCATGGAAGCACTGGGCATAGACAAACAGTTTCGATCTTTTCAAGTACTGTACTGCTATGACTAGAGCAAATTATCAAGAATTCTTTCAAGTTTGACACTCCACCCAACTTAGCTTCTAGAAAGAAAAGCTTTGCGACCTGCTTCCTCTCCAAGAGTTTCCAAATAGGGCAGAGAATGGATTTCCCTCCAGCCTTTCCCAGGGCTCTGTTGTTAAGACTTCTTCCGTGCAAGTAGCTCCAGGGTCTATTCTCCTCCTCTTCATCCCAAACTTCTCAGCAAGAGCAGCAACACTAAACTGACCAAATTCTTTGCTTCACTGCTGTTAGAAGGGTTCTGGATAATAGCAGAGAAACTGATGGAAGGACTGCTACTATGCCAGACTTAGGAGCACAAAATCGTATCGGCTTACACTGTTCATATTTTAAAGTTTCTTTCCACCTGTGTGGGCTAAACAACTTTCAGAAGCAGTTCACATTCCTCAGATGTTGATTGCACTGGTCTCCCAGTAGACATCTACCCATAGGAATACGTTATTGTTCAAGACTCGTACACAACTTTGAAAAAATGCTACCTATTTCCAAAAGTTTGGTTCAATTCCCTCCATCTTAGGCATCTCTGACAACTGACTTCAACTGTCAGGGCAACTCTGAGGAACCGTAATAGAATCTCCCTGTAGTATCTCACACATGCCGAGCAAGTAATCAGTTTAGGGCAGAATGTGGCAAATAAGCCAATCATTAAAGCAGACAAGCTATAACAAACTTACTATTTATCTCTAAAAAACTTCATAGCAGCTGTGAGTTACAAAATAGTCTCAGGGATTAAATGGAAGTTCATTTCCAACACATCCTATGAAAAACCTTAAGGTTGGAAGATAGAAACTGGACTCATTTTCATTGAGCTGCAAGAGAAAAACCACTCCTGCTGGATGATGTAGAGTTGTAGATCTCTAAAAGCTTTATTACTTCCATAGAAAGTTTTTCCTATCCCTCTCAGTGCTGGTATTATTAAAATAATCCAGACACTGCCTGGAGATGAGGTGACAAACCAGACAGAGGTGTTATGGTGGCTGCACTAAGTGGATTTTTCATCCCTGAAGCATGGCTAGCACCAGGACAGTACCATCCTTTCTCTCAACTCCATGCATGACAATCACTCCATGCATGAAAATGTTCTCTACAAAATCCTTCCCAATGAATTCACCCTTGAGGCTGAAGTCCTTGAGACTAACTGCTCCTGCATTCACGTATGCCTATTATGAGTCAGGGCTTGCATTCACACTAAATTTTTACCAGATCAGGGATTGTTTATAGCAAAGTTGCCACTTCTGACAACGTCAAATCAAGACGGTGCTTCAGATTCAGGACAGATAGTAGCAGAATGTGCCAAAAGCACAAGGTGATTTATAGAGCACAACAGCTGCATGTCAACATACTAAATGGGCAATGTTTTCTGGACTAAAGTCCTGTACATTTGTGGTACAGCACAAGAAGAAAACTGGCTGAGTTTCCCCATCATCTCTTACTACTTCTACCTTCGCTCTTCAGGAATTACATACTCCTCCGAAAATGTGCGTTTCAGAAAACATACAAATAAAAGGAACCATGAATTTCCTATTATCTGCCTTAAAGAGGAAACCAATGCATGCTGCAACATCTTCCCTCAAGGCAAGAGTAACAGACAACTGGAGTTACCTGCTGGAGCATTCCTGGAACCCTGATTAACATTTTCTTTGCCCTTCTAACATGCAAGAGTTATCAGGACTAAGGACAGAACAAACAAAGGGAAACATTACAGCCATGGAGATCGGTTGAGGGCCACCCCACCAATCTTCTACAGTCAAATTACAGCCTTGAAAAATATCAGCAATGCAGCTGTACTTGGTAGCTCTTTGAAGCACAGTAAGCCCACTTACAGGTGGCTAAGTAACTGTCTCTCCTGCTCCCGTTTGGGAATCATCCAAAGTTGCTCCATGATTCAGGCAAAACACAAAGCCCCATTCGTGAGGTATGAAGAAAGCCCAGGTGTACAGTTTGCATAGGCACAAAAAAATTCCCTAAAGTATTCCTCACATGAGAGAGCTCTTGACGAAAGCAGGCTAACGTTTGGAGAAGGCCACAACTGAGATTCAGGGCTGCCATGGATATAGAGTTTTAGTGACAAGACAAGACCAGCACACAAAAAGCATCAGACAACTACGATTGATCTAAGCATGTGGCATCAATCACAAACGTGGCATTAAGAGGCACTGCCTCACATGAGACAAACATCTACAGATTCAATGCAAGCATGCACCATCTAGAAGAATTAACTCTTACCTTTTCATTCTAACACACAGCAGGATTCCAAACAGACAAAAGGGACAAAACAGACGAAGCAGGCATTAGGGATCAATGTTATACCATTCACAGCATAAACAACTACAAGAGATAGCTAGCAAAGAATGTACCTAGTACTGAAATTTTGTGGGCTCAGCTCTTCTCTCTTTTCCCACTACTATCATCTTAACTGAGCAATCAGCAGCTGGGATGGCTACCTTCTTCAAGACGACCCTAGGCCCACTTTATACCCAACCAGGGCAAGGCAGGATGCATGTCAAAATGCTAAGATGCATCAAAGGATGCGCTGTTGAAATCCCTAATGACACAGACAAGCCAAGGAAGAACAGTAAACTGGGCATGCAAGTAAATGAGCACCTTTAAGACTTTTCAAAGGTGCAAATGGCCAGCTCTGTTATACCAGCTTTATTCAATTTCTCCTTTAATCAAGAAGTCAGAATCACAATCAATGCAATTTTCAGATGTCCTTCTATTGGTAGTCTTGCATATGGCAATAATACTGCACAGCAAATTACAGCAAACAGCATAAGGGAGTTTGCGCTGGAGAGGGGGGAGGAGAAGCAAACATTCCTAACCAGAGCAGGAAGAGCAACATCAACTCTCAAACCCTTAAGTTAAAATGGAAAATGATGTAACATAGCATGCACCAGAGATGAGGCATCTGCAGAACTAGAACTTCCATCGGTATTTTTGACCCGAGTTTATAAAATTGTGCGGCTGTGGTTAAGGTATTCAGGTGCTGGTATAAGCTTCAGTTTTTCACCTTTGCCTCTTTATGTTTATTTGTGATTCCAATGTCACTAAGCAATTAGCCACAAAGAGTGTGAAAAAACCCTAACGGAACATCAAAAGAGGACACTACATGTAACCTCAGGATGAGTTTCATACCGCACAGTCCTAAGACCGATGTTTTGTAACTTATCCACTTATTGAAGGGGATTAGCACTTGATACACAAAATTCCTAAGTCCAATGATTTTTTTAAAAATGTTGATAATAAGCAGAAAGTATCTTTAAATTCTTCATCGAAATAGCTGTTAGGATTTTATTATTAAGACATGCAAGGATATTTATTAAGACACGTAGATATTTATTATTACGACATGCACACTGCTTTCACTAGGGAGGCTCAAGAAGACGCATCAGTGAAAAAAAAAAAAAACCAAAACCAAAAACCCCAACCCACCACAAACAAAACTACGAATATTAACCCTGCAATATTATCAGTTCACACTTACCTTTCTAAAGTGTGCAAGCATGTCTGGGCTTCTCTCGCACATCTCTGTGAGAAGGACAACTGATGTGTGAAGAACACCTAAAGGTGATGGAGGAAAAAAGAATAAAGTCTCTACATTTAACATAATTTCATGGCTCTAGACATGTGACAAAGATCCTAAGGAAACAGCAGGAAATCATTAAAAAAAAAAAACAAAAAAACTCTTCTTTAATACAACAAATCTACCCCAAAACACATTTGCGCTTGCAGCTGTGCCCAAGGGAAAGCAGACAGCAACGTGCTCATGTCTTAATGCTGCAACTAAAGGTCAAAGGAGGAGAGAAACTGGACTTTGTCTGCAGAAACTTGCATACCAAATACACAGTCAGATGGCAACAGACAGTTAGACTAGGTGATCTTTAAGGTCCCTTCCAATCCAAACCATTCTATGATTCTACACAAACAGAAGACTCTAGGAGGACAGTACGTGTTCATTACACTGTTGGTGTTGGGTTCCTCACGCTTCCTGATTTTCTCTTCTAATTCCAGTACCTTAGCTGACCTTCTTGATCTGAACTGGACCTTCCTCAAAAGGTCTCAGAACTCAGTCCAGAGAAAGACTACAGCAGACTGCTTGGTCAAGCCAGTGTCTGCACACTGGCAGCCAGCTGCTGTGTGGCCTGCCTTGAAAAAATCCAGTCAAAGTGTCTCTGAGAATAGTTAGAAAAGGCATGTCAGCTACAAACCATTTAACTAGATGCCAATGCTTGATAACTTGTTAGTGAGATATAACCCTGTACATCGCGAAACTTCAACAATGAGCATTATTTTATGTCCACATTCAGTTGTAACACAGCAATTCTTCTCAGATGCTTTTTCAGTTACTCATTTTCTGTAGCTGTTAAGTCTGTACTAGAGAGCTCCTGACTCAGAAAGAGACTAGAAGCCTGCTGCTTAAACTTTTTCTAAAGAGATGATGACATTTATATTCACAACCTATGCAGTTCCCTGAGCTACTGCAGGTTCTATCCAAAATCTCTTCTGAAGTACATAAATATCTATCTATAAAGCTTATGTCACAGCTTTCTTAACACTGACACTGCTTACTAATCACTGAGACCTCCCAAGAGGCTGCTAAAGGGGTTTCATATATTCTGCTTCAGAGAAAGCTCAACAGGAAGTCCGTGGCTAAGACTGCTGGAAAGGAGACCATGATTTTTAACGACGAGGAAAGCAGAAAGGATGATCCTTTCTCTGCTTGGCCAAGGCTTGAAGAGGAGCATTCCCATCTTTAAAGAGGCAACAGAAGAGCTCTCAGCTTTTCAGGGTTGCATAAGACACAGGATGTCACACTACCAAGCTGAATCATGTAGGCATCACTGACAAAGAGTCTTACAGACCACTGCCTATTTGAAGCAGTGCTCACTCTAAATGTTCTGATCATGGTGTTTTAAATTGAGGTAAATTAGCTGTGCACACACAAACCACGTTCCACATGCAAACTGTTCTGTACCTCAAAGGTTTACAATACATGCAGGAAAAAAAAAGGAAACAATAGCTTGTCAGGAAGCTACTGTGGCCCGTTAGTACTGCTGGCACTTACAACTACCCTGTCTTCAGACAGAACTTCTCCCTGTGATGGGTTTTCAGCACTGCAAACACCTACTGCAGAACTCCTAGCACACCCATCCATTTTTTAAGGCACATGCTCGTTGCAGATGTGTAACAGGACTAAGACTTTCGGAAGTGAGCACTATGCTTGATAGAAATTAGTCAAGGTGTTAATTTAGTATTTATCTTTAAGTAATCTTCTAGAAACACTCGTGCGAGAAAATGCATTAAAACTGAATACTCTTGCAAAGGACCGCTAAAGTGAGAATCTGTTTTATGATGTAGTTCTGATGAAAAACAGCACCAAAGGGAGACTTTCATGACAGTGACGTAGGTATCTCTGTCCTGGGAATGCCTGCTAAAATTATGTCAGAGAATCCTATAGTGTTATGCCAACAGAAGACAAAAAAAAAACCCTAAAAAGTGCACTTTAGATTCCCTTTAGGCAGTGCACTGGATAAAGATCACAAACTTCCCCATTCCACCCACTCTGAAGTGTATCAAACCACAGTGAGAGTTCCTTTTGTCACCTATGCCATGTAAAAGTCCTGCTGACTAGCAGACTCATACACTTCCCTTTCTCCTGAGTGACATTTGCTTTCACTGCATAGGAATGGAAAGAAACAAGTCACACTAATACACCTCAAAAGTCCCTTCCAAACAAACAGGTTACGTAGCAAGTGCACCATCCTGAAAAGAATGGCATAGCCTTGCTAAGTAGAGTCTCAGATATTACCATGGTTCTTCTCATTCAGCAAGTTTTTGGTGGCTGGCAGGAACATCTCCATGAGTTCAGGCACCTTTCTAATGACATGAACAGCGCACAATGCTGCCTGTATAGGAAAAACAGTTCTGTTAGTACAAACCGTAATGACAACAATGTTTTGAGAACATCTAGCATAGTGGGAGCTATCACAAATTTCCTGATATACAAAGGCCTGGAAAGTTCATGGTACATTTTTCCCTCTCTCTACTACAAGTGACACTAAACAGCATCACAGAGAAGAGTTCAATAAAACGATCACGAGTGAGGAGGGAGGAAGAAAAAAAAAAGAAAGCACTGAGCTACAAAGTAATACTCCCACTATCAATGGTTCCTTTTCACATTTTCACTTCAGAAGCAATAGTAACTGCAAAGCAGCTCTGCCTTTAATAGGGCTACTTCAGCCTGTCCTCCCGTTGCTAGGGAGGGGATAACGCATTGGAAGCAAATAATTAAATTCATGTCAAATTATGGCTCATTTTCTTTCCCTTGAATATCTTCTCCTTCCCCACAAAATAACTTCCTCCTGCAGGTGATGGGTCCTACGAAAAACAAACGTGTACTACAGAAAACCTGCCTACTTCTGGGGTGCAGAAGCAACAAGAGACACTATCCTTCGCAGCTGCTTGAGATCCAAGAGCACTGAAGGCCTCTTCCCAGAATACAGCAATACCTCTTAGCATTGCTTTCTCTCCAATCTCTCTCTAGATCCAGCACTAGACAAAGATGTAACAATCCATCTCTTCCTAAATCTTACTGCTCCCCACCCTCCCCAAGACTTGATGAAATAAATTCAAAAGAACAAGTGTGATTACACTTTGCAGGTGCTACAGCACGCCTGCTATGGAAATGAGACAATTTATAATTGTTCGCCCATTTCAAGCCCTTAACCTTTCTATCTCATGTCATCATCAACAGAAGAGATCAAATAGGTTCAAATCTTCAGATACCAGCCAGCACTGCTAATCAAAGTTTCTCTGGACTTATCTGAGAAGATACAGAAACAAAACTCATGACTAGCAGTTGGGGGTTAATGTCTGTGAATGGGCAGGTGTTTATATTACCATCAACAACCTTAAGGTAGGGAGTATCAAAATAGAAACAACTACCTCACCTGCTGGAGGCTTGTCTTTTAGAGGCTTATGCACATTCCTCCTATAGACAGACAGGGAGTTTTGACCTCTGTCTTGCGCACTGGGAAAACACTCAACCAGTGTGATCCAAGTCATCTAGCATTCCAGATATTAGCAGGTTATCCAATCAATCCTGAGTTTTAATCCACAACAAAGTATTCAAAAGTTCCCTGAAGTACCTTCTTCCTAAGATAGGAGTTGGAAGTTTTGAGGAGCTTTTCCACCTCTCCTGCAAGGTCTCTGCACATTTCTGAGGAGCCCATGCAGCCAAGAGTGCAGAGTGCCAGCCCCTGCACATATTGCGTGCTGTGATTAAGGTCACTGTAACGAAGAACAAAAAAAAGCCAATCAGCATGCACACAGAAAACCTGAACACATACACACACACACAAAAAAAAGGCATCTATATCTACAGTCATCTAACCAGCTGCACACACGGCCCAGAAGAACTCTCCAGATTCTCAGCTATCTGGATGCACGACCTAGGAGCAATAGCAGCTCTGAGTGCATGTACCACAGGGTTTGCTACTACTTCTACTTAGAATCCTCAATTATAAAGATAAAACGCTTGGTTAAAACTATAAGGTGGGTATGTAGGGATTGAGCTGAGAAGAGGGAAGACCACATAGCATCCCATTAAAACTTCTAAATTAAAGACAAAATGTTGTATTTTGGAACTTGCATGCCGAAAAGAAACTAACATGAAGTACAGTCCTGCAGAGACTCTGGGTTGTCCCAGTTAAAACACGTTCCAGGGTAGTCTTTAGCTTCTGCATTTATAAAAGTCTGTGTAAAAATATCCTCTATCCCGAGTAAAAACCACAAACCCCACCACTCGCACACCTTGAAAATAATCCATATAGCAATTTTGTTTAGTAATCCTAACTATTCATATACTTAAGGAAGTTGTAAAATGCAGCCAATAAGTTAAACCACCTAATAGTAGGTGCTATTCATGAGGCCAGCTACCAATATCACACTAAGTACAAGACAATATAGCTTCCACATGGTGATTCCAACAGCCTTTAAAACCAATTTCCACACTACTTTTCCATCAGATTAATTGGTACTCATGTCACCATGGTATCCAGGATTCAATGTTGAAGAAAGTAAAGAACAGGGTTCCTGGTTTGGGAGGCAAGGGGAGCTGGGGATTGCATGATGGGAGGGCTGGGGAAACGAGCGGTATGTAACCAAATGTGCACAACGTGCAGAAAAGCAAGAGACAGTATTCTGGTTGTAACGTCAAGCAGCTATGGCAACATGCAGATGAAGGAACAGATAGCACATGCTGCTAAATGGGTTGTTTTTTTGTTTCCTTCCTTCAACAAATTTTTGGCAGCTATATAAAGCTGTGCATATAGCAAGTATGTGCTCCATAATGGTGCTCACTTTTTTCTATCAAAAATCTAGGTCTTGCCACAGAATAATGAAAGACAATGCCATAAATCAAATACCTTAATGTCTAGATAAAGGCAAGACCAAGTGGCAGATATAGAAGCCAAAGGAGAAAGCAATAAAACAACCCACTGAGGTGGTGGGAAGCTGTCCACCAACTTTGCTCAGCTTCAGCCTGACACATTTCCAGTTCAAACTCACTAACACCCTTACCCCACAAATTCATTTTAGTACAAACAATTAAATGAGGTGTTAACCTAGCAGCCTGGTTCTAATGGAAGAGCCTCACAGGTATGACATTTCAATGAAAAATCTTTAGCAAATTGTCTCTTCTCTCCTGGACGCTAGGTCCAAAGTTAGCACATCCTCAGGCCCACAGTTTTGTCAAGTTTCTTTCCAAGCACTTTGAGGCAACAGTCCAAGTGAAGATCAATGCTTTACTTGCTAATATCTGGGAGGTTTATGTCCTAAAGGTAAATAATAATAAAAAAAGACACAGCACACACAACCAAGCAGGCCTCTGGGTAAATCAGCTAGAACCCAGTTATTCACTCCTGCTCCCATCCATCTTGAAAAAGAGTGTTATTGGAAATGCACCAGTCACCATCTACTAAACTGTAACGTAAACCAGTCCCAGTTTAACAGGACTTTGCTGAGAGAAAAAAAAAAAAAGTTAAAGAAAAAAAAGATTTCCCATCTCCTCTTCTTGTCTGATTTCAGCAAGATGCCAAGCAGACAGCACATCCTAAGTTGCTGCCTTGCTTCCAAGGAAACCATTCATCAGGACCATTAGGCCAGCCTTAAAAAGAAAGCATGATACACAGCCATGATCCTTGAAGTCAGACAACTCTTCAGAGCTCATCAGCAGCAGTCAAGTAACCAAACACAGGACAACATGGCTGCAGCAATACATATGACTTTGTGACATATGATAGCCAGTCCGGCCCACAAAGTTTTAACAGCATTATAAAAACATCCTGATTCAATCATACCTAAGAAGGGCATGGACCTTTATTGATGCTGCATTACTGCTCACCTGGCTCTTGCCTACTGCAAGCTGGAAGATAACTAATTTACAGAAGAGAGTTCTTTACAGCAATTAGAAGTCTTCTGCACAGGCTGAGCAGCTTGATGTGGTCATTTCATCTCCCTGATTTTCAGGGCCTCCAGAAACACAGACTACCATTCTGTAACAGTAGTTACAGGAAGTGTTGTTTGCCACATACACCCCTTCAGGACCAATGCAATTTTATATTCTCTTCCCTCTAAGGAAGCTAGACAGGGTCATCCAATACTGTACAATATTAGAACAGTCTTGTATGGTCAACAGCATACGATAAATTGAAGATATCCGTTTTCTTACACAAGGAAAAACAGCTAAAGTACTCAGAATATCACTGTCAGGAATGTACTTTCAGATCCTGAAACCTCAAAGCATGTGTTGATGGAGAGAGAGGTGGTACCCTTACTTCTTGATGCAATTGGTCATAAGAAGATGGACATCCTGTCTCTCATCCAGCAGCAACATGGCACCTAAATACCCAATGCGCTTGTCTGTGAATTTCTGAGAGGCAATGAGCTTGAGGCACTCCAACTGGAAAAAAAAAAAAAAAAAAAAGAAAAAAAAAAGAAAAAAGACAGAATTAGCTTCAACTACTTCTTAGCTAGAGGAGAAACAGTTTGAATTTTGATGTTTACTCATTTAGGTGTCTCAGAATGCATTTTTAAAAGTGTCCTCAGATATACCAGATACGTGGGTTTAAGATAGCTCACAAAAGTAAAAGATAATGTTTTTATAAAGACAAGAGATCGATCATTAAAAACAAAATAGTAAAGATCTGGAAATCTAGATCATGCACCAGGTTTGATATGCCCTGGAAACTGCTGAACCAGGCTTAAATGAGTCCATCTGCCTACCAGAGAGATGATCAATGCTCTGTAAGTTAAGGTGTCAAAACCAGTTTTTGCTTATTATGATCCCTAACTAACTTGCTAGATACAATCAGAGAGAGTTAAGTTTCTGTGCTGCTCTGTAATCTCTATTTGAACACCTAAGCCTGATTAAAATCATATGCATTGTAGCCACTACAAGCATCCCTTTCATCATGCAGAAATGTCCACTATGTTCAACAGCATAAGGGAGATCCCTAAGATAACATGCAGAGCTGCCACTTGCACTCAGCTGATTAAGAATTTAATTGCTAACCCATTTTTAAACTTGACGCTTTCTTACTGCAAAAAGACATCAACCACAGAGATATTCTGACATTACTACGCACTAAAACGTTTTTCTCTAGCAGATAACTAAATCAAGTATAATCAGTATCTACTTTCCAGACAGAAGTAGCAGAAATGGCTTCTCAATACAGGTGAGAGAACTATCCCTCACAAACACATCCCCTACGTCTGTTTTACAGACCTGCTGGGGCAGCAAGCAAGCATACACAATGGGTTTAAGGAGCGGCGAGACAAAGCTTGCAACAGATCCATTTTCAAGGAAGTGGGCATGCACAGGCAAAAATACAGGGCATCATGAAAAGTTTTTAATGGTCCCCAGCTACAGTGAAGCTTGAAGAGGGCAACAGACACAGGTGAGATGCAGGAAGCACACACGTCAGGAGGGCAAAGCTGTACAGGATACTGATAAGAAAATTGAAGTGCCAGAGAAAGTAAGTGCTATGGCCTAGCACTGAACAATCCTCACAACCACACAGCATCAGAACATACAACTCAACTACGCAAGAAGTTGACAGATACGAACACCTCGCTAGTGCAGGGCGACAAACCGGTAAGAAAATGCTTGAAAGAAAGAGAGTTCAGTTTGCTAGGTTTAAAGTGGCTGAAAATCTAAAATAAGGAAGCACCTCTGAACAGGAAGCTCAGTCATCCACGAGGATAACAGAGCTTGCACAAAAGGGCAAGATCAACAGGGATCAGATACAGAACACTAGATATCGACCTCTTTCTTCCCAGTGCTTTCTCTAAGAGAATAACCCATCTCTGAACCAACTTTCTTCCCCGGGTTTCCAAGATACTTTCTTATACTACACCCTGCAAAAAGGCAACGTAGTATTGACGACATCTAAGCTACAGTGTAAAAACCAACCAGGGCAGAGGACAAAAAACCCTAAAAAACCAGAAGGAAACTAATGACTGCTACAGATACTGTAAGATGTATTTCTAGTACTTCTGAATTTGAAAGATATTATTGAAATTTACCCCATGAAAGGCTGATGAGTTCTTATTTCACTTGTATACATGAAAACTAGCTTCGTGCACAGCAATAGTGAGAAACAATCAGCTGAAGCTCTTACTATGTCTAATTAGTAGAAGCAATCTTAATACCATTATATGCATTTGTAAAGTCGGATACGATACAGGTATATAGCCAGGCTACAACCTACCCAAGTTTTTGCTGACATAGCGACTCTTCCAGCTGGAATTTTTTTTGCAAGTAGAAATAATGACAGTAATATAAAGTTATTTGACCATCTGCCCAGGCTGCCTGAACAATTTCCATCTTGCACTTCTGGCCTTTGCACACGCTCAAGAGACAGCTTACCATCCAGCGCATCTCAGCAGGCACTGGTTAAATATGCTGCTCATGCTCATATTTCTGTACAAGATACCCTGGATCAAAGTTGAGGATCCCTGGCTTGGAAAGAAGTAGATCAACCATTCACCACTTCTGACACTTTCTCTAAATTCTCTTTTATTTTTGGTTACCCCATCCTCACTGTTAACTGAAGTCAGATGTCTGCTTACACCTTGAAGATGTCTGACACAGCCTGTGGTGCTCCTCTGTTTTTCACCAAAACGTATTTCCTGCATATTTATCCTGTCACTCTCAAAAACTTCCCGTCTACAATGCTGGACTGTCTATCTCCAAGACTCCACTGCTGGAACAGTGTGCATGTGTCTTCAACAGGCCCCCAACTCACGCAAACTGTACTCCACCCACACAACATTAGCACTTTGAAAGACTCCTTTGTTACAAGCACTGAGGACATGCAAAGGTCTGCAACTTGCTCACTTATACTTGTTAAAATCCCTCCTCAGCCTTCTGCCCTATACCTTCCTGAAAGTGCAGCTGACAAACTACATGAGAACCAAGGCCATCGAATGAAGCACTCCGTTCCCAAAACAGTCACCACAGATGCTTCTGTTTGACACGTAGTAACCCCAGCAATAATAGATATTGAATAACCTGTTTTATCCTTCTTCCATTGAGAGTGAAGAGGTAATTTACGACTACTGACCATAGCAGAAACTTTTATAAAATCATTTGATATCTGGTCTAATCTTCCATATATGAGATGAAATACTTAAGTAACAAGATAAAATAATCCAAATAAAATTTAAACATGTTCCTAACATAGATCAAATGTAGAAATTCTAGAGGACACTTATCTGTAATACTTTTCATCCTTCTTGCAGCTCTTAGATACTTAGCCTTAGTTTTTGTGACAGGAAGTTTCTCTCTTGGACCAGGGAGCCTGGCTATGTGAAGTGTTAAAAACAGGATCGTACAGAAATTCACTTGCTCTTACGCAACAGCTAGTTATCCTGAGAGAAGAATCCAATGATGTAGACATAAGATGATGCACTTCATACGCGACAGCACAGCCCAGATGCACTACCTAACACTAAGACTACTCGCAATTTCATTTCAGTGGTTTGAGTTTACCACTTCAGTGAGACACGTCAGGATTGGTAAATCCCCATCATGAATGGAAAAACTCCCAAGACACTAAGCTACTTTAAGGGATACAACAATTTGACTGACTTTTTACTTAGCTTTATGGAAGGGTACTACTAACAGGACACTTACTGACTTCTAAGCAAAACCAGACTATGCCCCAAAGACTAAGCAAAATTCAACTTGAAGATCAAGCTTGTAGATCGAGAACTCCCATCTTCCCATATCCCTTTTCTACAATCTACCTATCAAAAATAGCATATCAAAAATAAGCCAAGAGACAGAAAACTTATACCAGCATTCTCCAAGTCACCTCACTAAGATGGAGATAAGGAACACCAACTTCTTACTGCTGGGAACAGATCAGCTCTTATCTGCCTAGAATAGACTGCTTTGAAAGGAAAAGGGTACAGAACCTCCTTTGAAGCATCTGGTATTTTCCATCAGAGACAGAACTCCAAAGTGTAACTTGGAACCCATCTAGAAATACCTGTATGTGCTGGACTGTGGTTTAAGAACTACTGCTCTGTAGAAACATGGGTGGTGAGGAGTAGACAGTCTGGCAAAAAGCAGACTAACCCTAAGTATCACAACAAAATATGTGTCTTCGAACAGCAGATCTCACTAATAAAGTCACAACTAACTAATATAGGTTCAGCACATATGTGAAGACAGATCTCAAAAAGTCCCAAAGAGCAGGCAGCAAAACTGCAGCTAGGAATGCTCCGAACAAGTCGATGTGCTCAAAACACACAAAGCAGACTGGCATATGCATACAGCACAGCAAGCATTGAACTCTGACCTACCTGTCCAAAATGTGCAGGGTATCCCAGCATGTGCATATACAGCAGCTTTGCCACATTTCTGCATCGGTATGTGTTATCTTCCTCTCGGAAGGATGATCGGATAGCAGCACATTCCTTTTGGATCATCTCACGCTCTTCTGCCTGGGTTCTTGCCGTCCGGATGGTCCGGATCAACTCCCGCAGTCTGATAGGGGCTGGCATCCTCTGGGAGAAGAGAGAGATCTGTAAACCTCGCACTGCACCTAAAGGCTTCATAATGGTCTCATACTTCCGCACATTATTTTTTTTCTTTCTTACCCTACAATTACAGATGTAGAAAAATTAAGAAAACGCAGGCTGCTTCAGTAGCGTGGTTAAAAGTAAACTTGAAAACCAGAGGAATTCGTTGCACCTCACATTCGCTTTTCCAGAATATTAGAAACAGGAATTGCTATGCTTTCAGCTAGCTGTCAGGTGAACGTAACATGACTCCCCACCTGAAACAGGCAGAAATGGCACTCTGCAAGGTATGCTCTCATATTCACATCACCTGCCTCTCCCCAGAAAAATCAGGCTCCAAGTTGATCCCAAAATCATGACAACTTGAGACAGAAATCCTTCACAAAAGCAATGCTGTTTCATAACTTGCACAAGACTTCATACAAGTGTTTCAGATAGCTGTGCTTCAAAAATCCTGCAACTTGTGCCATATGCACTTCCTTCTTAGAGGCATGGAAGTCAGCAGAAAAAGCAGATGGAAGAGCAATCCTAGCTGTGTGGGCATTTCAGAGACTCTTCTTTTAAAAACAAATAAATCAAGTTGACACTGTCCTTTTATTACACCCCAAACAGAACAACCCTTTCTAAAACAAACAAGCCTGTCACATTACTGTCTGGTGGCACTAGTATAAAAAGAGCATGCAAGAAAAGCATATTCTACATGAACTCCAAGTAGTTTCACCTCACCAGATGGAATACTGATGGAGCCATCTGACCTAGAGCGCAATTTAGTCTTCTGAGTATCGCCTCAAGATGAAAATGGCTCTCAGAGAAAAGCCAAACTTCATAATTATGTTCAACAGTTGAACTTTTAGTTCATGCTCACCAAAGCTGACTTTTGACTTTCTGGGAGATCAGACTATGCCAGCATTTCTACAGTCTTCTTTCATCCATGCTAGACTGTGAATATAACTAAGCCATTCTAATAGGAGATAACGTTACACCAACTTGTAAAAATTTGCCACGGCAGTCTGCTACGGATTTTGTCTGGGTCACCATCCTCCCAAAACGAGCGTCATACATTTTAAGCACTACCACATCAAAAAAAGATGTGCATTCAGATGCTGCACAAACTGGCTTGCATGACACCACAGCACAGACAGGCTGGGAAGCATAGAGCATTAGCAGGGGACTTGTCTGCTGCAGAAAAGGAGAGAGATGCACATACAATGAGTAATGGTGGCCTCACAGTAAGACAGGTGAATGCAGCTCTATAGGTTTGGATTATAAATCTGGTCTCCTACAGAATTCATAGATAACACTAAGCCTCTTCAGTCAAACCATGTAGACTCTTCATATTACAGTTCCTCATCTTCAGACCTAGAAAGTTTGTTTGAATTTACAGAGACGAGACACAAAGCATTCAATTTTGAAAACGGAAGAGTAGAGATGTTCCTTCTGCATAAGGAAACTCTATCCAAAAATGCTGACACATGCAGGGCCAAGAGTATTGGACATGTTAATCCTTAGCCTTGCCTCTCCATGTGAATTTATAACACTTCCTCCATTACCATGACATGAATAAATCAATGCCTACCATGCACTCGGATGCTGCACTAACAAGCATCACAGAAACAGCCAAGGGGAAGTAAGAAATCCATCTCCAGAACAGTATTGGAGCATGCAATAAGGCCTTTGAATGCTGCCAGTCATGTTCTTTTAACACAGCTTGTAAAGCTCCTACACTGAAAAGATCCTACACACACAGCATCATATCGACATGCATACGGGGAAGCCTTTAGTTAGACAGACTCTTTAAACCCTTAACACAGACCTCTGCTCTCAGCTCCCAGTACGAGTGATAGTAGCAGAACTGGGATCTTTGAGCAGCAAGTTCAGATTGTAGGATCACGACAAACAGAACATGAAAACCTTGCAGAGCGCTAGGAGCAACGCATTGAGATACACCAATTGTACGCAGTCTCTGGAGATACGAGATGCTGAAGTGCCAGTCTCAAAGGAGCACGTACAAATCCTATTTGGCCAGACCGGAAGACTATTTTCACCAGTGCAACAAAATACACCCCCCCAAAATAAAAGGACAACTCCCCAGCACTCATACAGGAAGTCAGTCAGAAGCATAAAGGTTTCAAAGCTTTTCAAAAAGGTAGTTTAATTCTATCCATTTCCTGCCGCATCCTCCCTATCTACAAATAAAATACTTTTCCTACCTTAAGAGAGGAAAATACTTTTCTAAAATCCTTCAAAAGCCTCTGATGAATAGCTTGCTTGGGAAATTTCAGAACGAGAAACTTAGAACTATTAAAACAAACCAAACAACAACAACAAAAAAGGAAAACAAATGAAACACGGATTTAAATGGCATGTAAAATTAAGGCAACTGGGCAAGAGTTAATTATTGCAAGCTGGAGTTCCAACATAGCACATACTAGTTGTTTTCCAGCTATTGTCTGGTTGTGTCACTTTCACTCTGTCGTAATTTACTCTTACTGAAAATGGACATACACAGACTAACTGTGTGCTATCACTGGAAACTTGTTAACTTGCTGCTAATTACACCCTCTACATATTCCAAAAACTTGTTTGCATAAGCCTATCCTTAGAGCCTGCCTTCAGAGCTGAAACTCTGAACAAAACTGAAGGCACAAGGCTTGTCTACTTAGAGAGTTCTTCTGCAATAAGGTAGGATACAAACCCCTCCCAAATTCTACGAATCCTTATAACAACATCTGCTTAAGTTCGTACTTCTATCCTGAATCTGTCGTATTGGAAGTGGTCTCAATTTCCCATAAAAGCTATTCGTAATTAAGTTGACCCCTCATTTCTATAGTAGTCTTCAGCTGAACCTTTTAATTTACACAAAGAATACGATGCACCAACCCTTCCCTGTCCTAAATGGGCAGTCAGAGAAGGCATAAAGACCAGAAATGGTCACACCAGGTCTGATCAAAGCTCCACCCTGTTCAGTACATGTCTCTGACAAGGGCAGATGCCTAGGGAAGCACACAAGAACAGGGCAAGCACGTAGCAGTACTTCCTCAGAATTCTCTTGCAGTCTTCAACAATTTGTGGCCCAAGAACTTCCAAAACCAGAAATAAAAAACACTTGGTAGTTTTATTTGGAACACAGGTGAGGTTCTAGGATCAACAATATTCTGCAGGATACAACCAGAGTTCCACAGCTTCACTGCATTACATAGAGACCCAGCTACTTCTTTTGTTCTGCATTTCCAACTGCTTCTTTCCACTGATGCTCCCAGTTATTCCACACACTTCCACCATTATCCCCCCTCATCCTCCCTAGTCAGAAAAATGCAGTCCTACACCCACAGCCCTTCCTTGACTGGTTACTTTTGTTGCCTCGCCTGCACATTCCACAACTCTCCTGCGTCCTTTCTGAAGGGGCAAGAAGCAAAATGCTGCACACTGCATTTAACAGGTAGATGTGCCATTGATTTACTTGTGTAACATGTCTTCTGGTTTGCGCCCTATTATTTTCCTAGTAATTGGTAACACTCAGTTCAGGGTTCTGATTGCTACAAACTGCTCAGCTTGTGTTTTTCACCTAACAGTATCATAAACCCCAAAAGTCACTTTCCTAGTGGCAACAGTCTGCTTAAAGTCCCTAATTTTTAAGCCTGTACTCACTACACACACAGATCACATGGTTTTAAACTGATTTTGGTAAGCCACGCTGTTGTTGGAAAATTGGGAAGAAGTTAAAAAAATAAAAGCACTACTGCAGCAATATCCCTCTGCAGTCCATGGGCAAGAATTTCATAATCACCAAGACCATGCACAGGCTCACGCTGAAAGAGGTGGTTCCAGTCCTTCCACTGTGCTGACACTGGCATTCCTGGGACAGTACACCCCATGAGGCAACCTGTACGTCTGAAAATCCACTTGTTTCTTTCCTCCCCGGAATAGCAGTCGTGAGACACATCAGTTTGTCTTGTGCAGGCACAAAGGCGGCAGTGAGAACATGCAGCCCTGGAAGACCCGAGATGGAGTGGGAAAGAGGTGAAGCGCTCCCTCCAGCAGTAAATCACAAGTACGCTAGGCTTCTGCACCCTAGTTAAGTCGATCTAAAACTTTAACACTCCTGAGAAGGTAGGCAGTGGCTATTACAAATTAAAAACATGACTGACTTTTTTATTTTAAAGAAAGAATTCTTTGGAAACTTTTTGAAACACCAATATATAGTCTGCAAACAAACTGAGGTTTGGCAGCAACTTGCCTTGACATCACAAGTTTGCTCCCACTCTGTATCTGAAGGGTTTCTAAACCGCTGAACACTGTGATCTTCAGCCTGCACAATCGCACTGCTTTCCTTGACATGGGACCGAAACATTCTGTAGGTATGCCCATAGAGGGCTTCAGCATATTAGGTGTGGCCCTGGACAACAGAAAATAAAAGGACAGGTTGCCTAAAGAGTTTTAGTCAATGGGAAAACCGCACTGAATGCAGTTCCCGTATATTCCAAGTACAGCTTTTTACAAACACTTATTTCACATCCTTCACCAGTGTTTAGGCAGGACTTCCTACCTCACTGAGAAGGTAGGTAAAATGAAAACAAACACTGAAGATCTAACAGGATTTCACCCAAACATCATCCAGCCACTGAACAAAGTGAACAGTCTACATTTACAAATGCCCTTGCATAAACAACCAGCAAGCCACACTGTAAAGATCGTTTTTCCTCCTTACATCACAACCACAGGAAAGCAAGCAGAAACCAGCATTTCAGAAAGCAAAGAATTTAAGACTCATAATCAGTGACAGCCAAATTATGAGGCTACCTCCCCTTTTCGCCTGTGTAACACACCGACAGGCAGTTACTACAGACAGTCCAACCCGAACTACTTCCTAAGAGCAATTGCATCTCACACACACTTCCTGCCTGATAAGGATGGAACAATTCAGAACAACTCCTCTGCTGGAGGACCACACCAAGGGCAAAAGACAAAGCTATGATTTATTTTCCAAAATTCAGAACTTCCATCCTTGTGCTGCAACTCCATACTAGGTATTTTTTTTCTCCTCAGTCACTATTAAATCATTCAGCTTTCTTTTTAATATACCTTCGAATTCTTCCCAGAAAAAAATTTTCACACCCACCTACATAAAATAGCCTCTCCCTCTCACAAATCACTTCACGTGCTTATTCCTCAGGGCTCGAGCTCCTTTCTTGTGCACACGCTCTTCTAGCATTGCAATGCACAGTAATTCCCACGCAACGTATCAGGTTGGCTCTTCTTCCCCTCCACAAGAAAGTGTTCTCTTACTACAAAGAAATTCTTAGATCAGGTATTTGATTTCTGCCTTCAGCAATTTTTAAGATTCTTTTGCATGCTAATACACTGGAAATCTCATCTCATTTTTAAGTTTCAGACATCTCAAGCAAGTGCAAGCGGTAGATACCACACGTGTGAAGAAACTTAGGACATGAAAAGACTTAAATTCCGAAACACTCCAGAACAGATTAACATTTACCTATTATCAACTATTCCAAAGCCTATTAATAAGGCTGACAGACCTTTAACGGGATATACCTTAGGCAATTCCTGATGGTTTTTGTTAAGCATGACTGTTTGCGTGACACAACACGCGCACACCCAAACAATTTAAATAACATGGAGAGAGCTTTCTCACTACCTGACTGCCTGGTCAAACACCCGTTGCCCTGTATTGACGCACTGCAGGGAATAACTGGGAAATTGCCGAGAGCAGCAGCAGCTAGGCCAGGTAAGGAATAAAGCTGACCTGACCCAGTGTCTTGTCTCAGGATGGGAAGTAGCAGGCGTTCAGGGGAAGTAAGAGAAAGTACACCTCTTCGACACCTCCCCTGCTTCCAAGATTTGCTGCAACTTACATGACTTCCTGAACCACAGACAGGTAGCCATACAGACCTATGGATTTATCTAGTCACTTTTTGAAACCATCCAACCTTTTTCCCATCCATAACCACAACAATAATTTCCATAGTTTAACTATAAATTGCATGAAAAATTATCTTTTGCTTTAAACCTGCTGTCTGACCAAGTAAGGGATACTAAATTAAATTCCTACACCATGAGAAAGTAAGTACTCATCACCTATTAATTGATTTTCTGTCATCTATGATTTTACAGCTTTTAATTGTATCTACTGCCTCACTTTCTAGGCAGTAGAGTCCTACTCTAATCTCTTCCTGTATGGAGCCATTGCACAATTCCTTCATATCGCTCTGCACCTCCCAGAATTCCACATTTATTTATTTTTTATATAAAGAGTAGACCTATAAAAAGTATTCAAGCAGTGGATGCACCATGAGTTCACACAGCAGATTTTTTTTTTTTTTTTCCTTGCACTTGGAAAGTTAAAAATGTTTAAACTCAGTTTGCCTGTCTGGCTACTGCTGAATTTTTATACAGATCCTACAGAGAGCTCCAAGACCTCCACCTGGAGTGACAACTTATTTAGAGCCTTCCACTGTGTATTTACCTTTACAGTAATTTCTATTCAGCGTAGGCATTGCTTTGCATTTACTGACAATGAATTCATTTTACCATCTGATTGCATACTTCCTTAGTATCACAAAACCCTTCCACAGCTTTAGGATGAAACTGTCACCTCACTACTTACTCTTTTCCAGATCGCTTTACACACACATTTAATCCCACAGTTCTGCAGAGTGCCTCCCAATAACCACTTCCTATTACAAAAGCGGACAGATTTTCTATCATTGTCTGGTCACTTTTGCTTCTTCCTTAGCTAGTTATTAATTCACAGTAAGATCTCCCTTGAAAAACCGTGCTATAACACAATAAAAACCTTTGGTTAGAGGCTTTGTCAAGATTTCTGAAAAACAATTTTATAATCCAGACAACCTTTATCCATTTACTCAGAACTTGTCAAGAACCACATAGCTCCTGGGTCCTCTCCTAAAGTCCTTTTAAAAAACCGGCATCACACAAACTACTGCCTACTCTTGTTGTAAATAAAGTATGATTTAAGATAGTGACATACCGGATTTACAAGTTGAACCATTTCAAGTTCCTTCAGAGATACTGGTGAACATCACTTTCTAGTCGCGATTTATTACTAATTTTACCTATTTGTTCCTGGAGTTGTTCTTGCGAGGAATACTCTCAAACTGAAAAGTCACAGATTTCCACATGAGAATCCCACTCAGTTTTTCCATAGAAAGCATTGACCTAAATAACCTGGATTTTATTATTCATTTATTTGCCACAAATTTGTTTTATTTACATACTGGTTATCAGTCAGACTTCAAGCTTGCATTTCTTCTACATACAATTTTCTTATACCGGGCAAGACACAGAGTCCTATCCAGGCACATGGTCACATTTAACAACAACAAAAAAGTCTCATCCATGCTGAGGTAGTGAGAAAATTAATTATGAACACCAATTAAGATGAGTAAGGACAGGAAAACAGATCAAGAAGTTTCCTTCAGAACCTATCTCTCAGGCACTCTGTCACATGCGAAAGATAGTCAGGCACAGCTTCCACGTAACCACCACAAAATCAATTCTCCTAGGCCGCCTCATTGTCTCAGTTTCCACCTACACAACACAGATCATACTGACTGCCCTGGGACTCTGCAGGCATGACAGCTCAAATGCCCCTGTCCCTGCAGTATCACCCCAAGCAGCAGCAAGTTGAAACAAACAGGGCCAGTTCTGCTACAACCCACATAATGGCTTCCGGCAACTCCTACCAGAGGCATCTGCAGAATACATGCACCTGAAGAGCCATGTCTTGCCCACAAAAACTTTTAATTGCAGCTCTTAGATCACTGACTGCATCAGGTGACAAGCATCAACATGGTATTGACACAAGGTCTACTGAGTAAACTGCAAAACTGGGAGAAGCCAAGCCAGCAGAGACTGCTGGGGCAGATACTACCACTTAATTAAAAAAAAAATACAGCTGTACGTGCAGCTCAAACATCTGAACGAAGAAGCTGGGGATGCCCAAGTAGTTGTTTTTCATGTTCTGCCTGTTTAATCCCTCCCACAGTTTTAAGATTAGGAACATATGCCCCTTGGTCATCAAAGATCCATAGTCTGTAGGGGTCAGGAAAGCTAATCATCCTGAATGCAAGTCATCTGAGTAAACAAAGCAGGTTTTGTGCAGGTATCACAGGACTTGATGAAGTCATTCAGAATCTCAGTTTTGCTCTCACCCCCTCAAAAAATTCCTCTAGCTTTTGAGGTCCATACATTTTCATACTCATAAAGGTGACCCAATAAGTCATCCACACCACCTCTGGGACAATCCCATGTTAATCTGGAGGACTTCTATCCAGGGGCAGGCCATAACTGAACTATCAAGCCCACAATGCTATGACTTGAAGTAGCACGATTGCAAGCCAAAAGCATGCACTTTGCAGACTTGGTGGGAAAACAGGCAGAAGAGGTAGAACAGAGGCATTGAGATTACATGGATATGCGAGTACTTGTGTTCAGCACTGGGTGCCCAGAATAAGACATGGACCTGCTCGAGTCGGTCCAGAGGGGGCCACAAAGATGCTCAGGGGCTGGAGCAGCTCCCCTGTGAGGACAGCCTGAGAGAGCTGGGGTGGTTTAGCCTGGAGAAGAGAAGGCTCCGGGGTGACCTTAGAGCGGCCTTCAGTGCTGAAAGGGGCTGCAGGGAAGGTAGGTAGGAAAGGACAGGACAAGGGCTGACGGTTTCAAACTGAGAGGGGAGACTGAGATTTGCTATTAGGAAGAAATTCTTCACCCTCAGGGCGGTGAGACCTTGTAAAAAGTCACGTCCTCCATGGATACACAGCTGGCCCTCTAGGAAGTTGCAGCACAATAAAAGGCACACAGAGTGGAAAAGGGCTCCAGCAAGCCCTAGAAGATGATTTATTGGCAAGCATTTATGATTTTCCTGATCATATAATCAAAGTACGGACAACACACAGCACAACCACAGCATGGCTCTACCAAGGCAGTCAACTAGTTACGGTATCAAAATCTTACTGGCATTTGACATACGACCACACGCACTTCACTAAAGCAGGGAAGCTGGGTTCATACATCAATAATGACAGCTAAAACAAAAAGAATACTAAAGAATTACAAAAGCAAAATATAAATAGTATTAAACAATTTAGAGCTCAGAAGAATTAAAACACTTAAGTGATCATCTAATTTTGATTATCTAATTTGTCTTGAAATGAGACAGTCTTGAAATTCACACTATGAACCATGGAAAGATTCAGAAAAGTCAGCTTCAGGTGAAAACTACGAAGATATCAAATAGCAAACTGCCATGAAAAATCAAATTTTACAGACTTCTCTATGTTACAGAAATGCATTTTGTTGCAGAAGATGACTAACAGAGGGAAGACAACTGTATCATCTAGTAATAGCAGACCCGAAGTTTAACTTTAGCTGGCTAAATGCTGCTCAGAACTTCCTTCAAAGTAGCAGGTCTTGTTCTTCAGGATTAGTTAATGTTTTTCACCAGTGCAGGCATATGTTTTTATTCTTTGCACATTAAATTCAAAATTAAAAGTAGTTACCTCTTTCCTCATTTTGTTTACAGCAGCAGTTTCCCTCTGCCATTTCTTTGCTAACTACAAGCTCCAGAAATGAGGGATGATTCCCAAACCCCTGAAAAGAGCCTACCAGTTACTGTTTACAATATCTGGTAGGACTGAACACAGAACTCTTCCACCTCATCAAGTCTGTTTCCCGCTTCCCATCTGGAAGGCCTGACTCATTAGAGTAACCTACCATTAAGACCAAAGCTTCTGAAAAAGTTCAACACCTAACTCAGATTAGTTCCAACCATATCAGTGGCTGGTGTCTCAAGTTCCTTTAAAAAAAAGACTCCAGCTTTTTTGGTAGTCTCTGGATTGCAGGAAAGGTGTTAGCTCAGTCATTCTCCTCCCTCTGCTACTCATGAATTCTACCCCTGAACCAATAAAAAAAGGCATTCTTTCTTTATGTAACTCATTCCAGGTAAGCTACCCAAAAGCAAAAAAAATTAACCAAGAAAGCAAAAATAATAATGTATTAAAACCATTTTGTTCTAATCTAAATTATGCTTCTAAATCACTATTTTCTCCCCTTTTATGGTCTTTTACTAGTTAAGTTTGTCATGTTTCAAGGTTAAAGATTTTAAAAAACATGCCATTATACCAAAAAAAATTAAGTATAGAACCTTACTAAAAGTCTCTTAGAACACAATCATACTCAAATTGTTTACCAAATAGCCTTTCCTATTTACAAGAAGCACCTAGCATTACAAAAACCCACACGACACATAAAATGCTGAAGTGCTTCAGCTAAGCTTTTTACCAGGAGTTGCAGTGAAAACACAAAAGGAATTACTATCCTTAAACATGTAACTGAGTTGAGATCCTTCCCTTTGGAAACTATTCAGAAATGTTAGCTTATGCCTAAAAAAAAAAAAAATTTAAACCACTCTTTCATTATATTAACGAAACAATAATTTAAAAAAAAAAAACAAAACAAAACCAAAGAAGTTGCTTAACAACTTGTTTAGGACAAATTATCAGACATGTTTTAAAATTCCATTAATATTTAGCCTTGAATTCTGGAAACATTGAGACATAAACCCATCAAAGTTCATGGAATTATTCACAGAAGTGTTCCACTGTTTGGGGAAACTGTCTGAATTTTCAATTCAAGATACATACCCTGTTATAGCTTTTCCTGTAAACAGTATTTCTGAACTTGGTTCATCCTAGAAAGCAACTGAAGACGCACTCATTTTCAAACACATCTAAAATACACAACTTCAGCTGCTCCATCTCAATGCACACAGAAGCAATCACATTCCTCAAGCCAAACCAGCTTTTGGGAAGTTACACAACTGAAGCCTGACCTAACTCCTAACTGAAATCAGTGGCAGAACCCCCCTACTTACTTCAGCATAACTGAACCAAGCCTCCTGTACACAACAGCAGAAGATATGCTTGGACTACATGAAAGGAATAACTGCAATGGTTCACTGCAAAATACTGATGGCCTCAACTCCACACTGCTATGAGTGAGCTTCACACTTCCATCAGGTATGTTAAAAAAAAAAAAAAAAAAAAAAAAAAAAGAGACATATTGGCAGTAAAACCAGAAATATACCCTGCAAATAGAGATGAAGCTGGGAACAAAATCAGAGATATTGTTATGTGGTCTAGTATTACCAATATTTATAGAGAAAACAGTAAACACTTAAGCAAGGAGCACCATCATTGCAAAGAAGGGCAAAGGCAACACAAGAGTTGAGAGAAAAAGGAATGATCATACATATTCCAAGTGGAAAAATAATCTCTTCGGAGAAAAATCTATTTAATACAGCAGAGAACTAGAAAGTAGAAAGTAAGTAACATCAGAAAATCAAAAAGAAATTAAGGCAGAAGGGGGCTTTAAAATACAGCATGATAATAAAAGGCATCAGTGTTACACTTTGCATTACACACTTTGCATTACACAAAGACAGCATGGAGGGAGGGAAGACGTCAAGTAAGGAAAAAAAAATGCCCCAAAACGAGAGCTAAAAGATAGTCTCAGAAGAAGTGATGACAAGAAATGTAGCACGAGAGCATTCAAGAAGCAAGCCACGATGCTGTTCAAAAGCTGAGAGGAGGACGAGACACGGGGTTGTGACTGAGGATGATACACTGCTCTTCTTGAGACCTTCCGTCTGAGCAGATCCCAGGAGCCCACAAGCTGGACACGGCCCTGCCTCTCTCCCCTCGGCTTCCTGTGGCTACAGCCCAACTGCAGGAGTCAGCGAGACTCAGTGAGCACTTCTGATGAGGTTCCCACTCCTGCACAACAGTACAGCTACACCAAACCAAACAGCTCCTGAAACGGCTTCAAAAGATGCACTGAGCTTTCAACCATTACAAGTACTAACCTCAACACCTGCCAAAGAAGAAAATAAGTATTTGCTTTTTTTTTTAGAAGCTAAGGAATGAAGCATTGGAAGAAGAGTTAGCAAATCTACATGGCTGATCAGCATGACAGATGAGGTCAGAATTTCAGGTTTCCTGGCTTCTGTTTCTATCCTATCGCTGCTGACCTACATTACCTTTGTATTTCTCACGTGCTTCTAGTTTCCTAACTATTTTGATGTGCAAGGTAATCTGGTTATTTTACTTCCTGTTCACTGTCCTGCAGAGTTAAAATTAAAAAAAATAAAAAATTAGCTCCTACTTTGTGACCAAAACCACCCCACACCTTTCTTTACCTCAGTTAATGCCAGATGAAAGAGAAGATGCCACATTTTTACATTCATTAATATAAACTTGACAATATAGCAGGTAAATTCAGCTATGCCCTAGGAAGTTCTAATCTTAGCTTTTACCTGTAGCATCTCTGCAAAGAGCAGACAAAGGCTAATACTACTACTTGTGACATTAGCAGATTCACTTGTACCCACACTACCGTAACTCTGTTTTTCAAGTTACAGTCTCATTATATATTCACTTATTAATCCCAAAACTCTCATCCACTGAAGTAGGAATGTTACTAAGGCAGACCAGAACCTTTTCTTCAGCAAATATCTGAGTATCATCTAGAAAAAATTAACACCACTTTCAGTCACAAGAGTTTGCCCTGTTACTACAAAATACAAAGTAACCAAACGACCCATCTCCTGAAGTTATATACGTTGCCAGTATAACGTCAAGCAAATAGTCACGCTAAAGAGGCATCAGAAGCTTTACTGAATGAGTGCCATCAACTTCAGAACCAGTCAGGATTTTTATGAGCCCTCACACTTTGAAAGGCGACTTTCCAAATCTGAACTGCATTAGCCAGTGCAGTCTGTCCGCATGCCCAAGAACAGACAACTTCAGTTCCTTTCACAACCTTTTTACACTATTGCCCAGCAAACTTACTGATGTCATTTTTGTTTACAACAACGCCACTGCAAAACTCTATATGCAAAGCATCCATCACAAATGAGAACATTTTTGTATCCTTTACCCTCTCACCAGGACACTACAACAAAGGTACTGCAGGACCCCTCCATTCCTATCATACCACCTTCAGGAAAAACAACAGATCAGCAGTGACAGGAACAACAACAACAACAAAAAAAAAACCAAACAAAAAACAGCGCCAAAACAAAAACCAAACCAAAACATACCAAACAAAAAAAAAAGGAAAAGGAAGAAACCTGAAAGTTATCTTACACCCTGAAGACAGAAAAGCTGGATCCCTTCACAAAACAATTAGCCCAGACTTACTTTCCCCTTTTCAACTCAGAGGAATATGAATACCTTCCCCTCCTTCTCCCACCAAGGAAGAACCGAAAGGTTCACACTGAACCCCTCAGAAAAAAAACCACAGAATCTCTTGCCTTTGTGGAGCTCTCAGGTAACCAGCAGTTTTTAAATCCCGTGCCAAATATCAGACTGCACATGAGTAGGCAAAAGAAAGAAAGAATTTGGCAATAGAACAGGCCATGTAAATAAACAAAGCAAAAACCAACAAGTTTGGTTTAGAGAAGGGGGATAAGAACCGTACAAAAAAACAGCTGTGCACTATCACATAGAAGCAGAACAGGAAAAAAAGAAAACATCACAAAAATCTCTGCCATTTTAAATGGGAGATGCTAAGGGTATTATGCAGAGGAAATACACATATATTTTATTTTGTTTAAGCCAGTATATGCCAAATACACCCTCTGGTCATGCACTGAAATGTCACCTTTCCAAAGGAGTTCCACTGGGACTCTTTACTGTTTCATTAACACTTGGGGCACCAGAGACTAAAATACATCACTAAGCAGTTTTAAACGTCACTTACAGTGTAACAAAACACACCATGTTCTATCTGCGAACCTTAGAAACAATGCTTACTATAAAAAATCTAATTTGTAATTTGCCTTACAGCTCACAAGAGAAAAGAGCGAACTCGACCAACCTCGCGGAATGGACTGAAACTGTCTCTCCAGAACCCCCAACAGCAGTCTGCCACTCACACAGACCCATAACCGCGGTTCATTACGAACGTTGCTGCCCAGAGATCACGGACCTTGCGCTTCCACCAAAACCCAGGCAGCCGTCAGACAACGCGCAGCCCCCGCCAGTGCCAGAGACGCCAACGGTCTGGCTCTGAGCAGCTGCGCGGCACAAGCCATGAAACACCACGGGCAGGACGGACCCAAAGGTCCCCGCTCCTCCTCAGGCGCCGCGGGCCTCCAGCACGGGCAGTCACGCTGCGTTCCGTGCTGACAGAGCTCCCGCAGGTCGGCGCCTTCCCCGTCAAGAAACGCCGTGTGAGATCACCCGAGTCCCAGCAACAGGGGCCGAGAGGGAATCCTGCCAGCAGCACCTCACGGCGGGTGAAAGCCGACGCACGCAACAGCGCTCCCCGGCCCCCCGGGAGGCGGCAGGGCAGCCCAGAGGCGCGGGCAGCGTCCGAGACGGGCCCGGGGCGCCGGGCGGAGGCGGGGGCACAGGCCGCGGCCGGGGCGGGCGGGCGGCCCGCGAGAAGCCGCGCCGCCTGAGGCCGCGGGAGGGCCTCGGGTAGCCTCCGCCGGCAGAGAAGCCCGCGGCGCTGCCCGGGGCCGCAGCCTGGCCGCCGAGCTCGGCGGCGGGCAGAGGCAGCGAAAGCACGCGGGGCCCGGGGGGGTCGGGACCTCGTGGGCCGCGGCGGCGGAGCCCCGGCCTGGCCGGCGGCGGGAAGCGGGCGGGCGGCGGACGCGGGGGAAGGCGGGCGGGGGCGGCGGGCGCCGCAGCCCCACTCACCGGGCCGGTCCCTGCAGCGGAGGAAGCGGCAGCGGCAGGAGCCAGGCATTCAAAATGGCGGCGGCGCTGCCGCAGCACCGATACCGCAGGCGGAGGGATCCGCGCGCCGGCACGCTCCCCTCGGCCTCCCGGCCGCGACCGGCCGCGGGTGGGGGGCACGGCCGCGGCGGCCTCAGCGGGGACAGCGGCGGGACGGCGCGGCACCGGCGGCAGCGAGGCGGGAAAAGCCGCTCGCACTACTTTTCTTGGCGGAAGCACCGCGAAGTCAGCTTGGGAGAGGCGCGTCTGCACCGTGGCAGTCAGTGATGACGTCACGCTCGGGGCGGTCCCCCCGGCGAGCGCTATCCCGTGGTGAGGCCGGGCGGGTCGCGCCGCCAGCAACCAGGGTTCCGCGGCGCGGGGCGGCCCCGCGCCCGCCGCCGCCCCGGGAGCGCGCAGGGAGGCTACTCTCCGCCGGGCGGCTTCCTTCCCGTGCTCACTGGTGACGCCAGGGGCAGCGTCACGCGTTGCTGACGTTGGAGGCCCGGCTCCGCGCCCTCAGCGCGGCGGCAGCCGGCAAGCGGAGCGTCTGATGTAGAAAACGGGGGGGGCGGGGCGTTCGGGCCTAGCCCTGCAGGCTGCCGACAGCAGTCGGGGCCGCCCCGGGCGCGTCCAGCCGCGGAGGGGCGCCCGGCCGAACCAGGGGCGGTGCGGAGCGGGCGGGGCCGAACCTGAGGCAGCGCGAGCGGGACTCGGACCCGGAGAAGGGGACCCGGAGCCGCGCCCCGCTCCGCGCGGCTCCTCTCTGCACTAACCGGGAGCCTTGATCACCTTAGGAACCGGGGAACGCCGGGGCGCTGCCCGCTCCCGGCCCCGCCGGCGGCACCCAAGCGGGCAAGGGGCTGCTCAGGGGCCGCGCAGGCGAGCGGCGTCACGGCGGGGAGCGCCCGCAGGCCGCCACGAGCCCCGCGTTCCCGGCTGCCGCGCGACCCCCGAAGCACTAGCGCTGCCCGCGGACTGGGCACGGCCTCCGCCCGTGGGACGCCGCTTCTCCCGCGCCGCGGCCCCGCAGCCAGCGCGCCGGCGGGCCCAACTCTTGGCGCAGGCCTCCCTCCCCGCCGCCGTCAGCCCCTGCGCCCGGGGCGAACCGTGGCCCCGACGGACGGAGGCGGGACCCGGGACCCGGCCGCTCGGCTCCGCCTGGCGCCGCCCAGCGCCCCGGGGGCGGACGGTGGGCGTGGCGCCGCTGGGCCCGGCCGGGCGTGGCTGGTTGCCAGGACAACCGGCCCTACGGGTGCCCCGTGACGCTATCCCCGGGCGCCGCGGCGTCACACTCTCTGCCGAGGGGTGAGGCACTTCCGCCGCGCGGGGTGGCGCGTCATCTCCGTGCGCCGCGGTGCGGGGAGGGGTCGGGCCGTAGGCGGCCGCGGGCGGCGCCGCGGCTGATGGGGGTCGCGGAGGAGGAGCTGGGCGATGGCGGGTGAGCCGCGGTTCGTGGTGGGCACCGGGTGGGCCTGCGGAGGCAGGGCGCGGCCGCGGCGCCTCGGGCGCGGCTCGGCGGGGCGGGGCGCGACCGGGACTCTGGGGCCGGGGGTGGGGCCGGCGACCGGGCTCGGGCGCCCTCCGTCCCCGGGGCCAGAGCCCCGGACTAGGGCTGGAGGTCGCCGCCCCGCCGGCTCCTAGGGCCGGAGCTCGGGGCTCCCTCTGTCCCTGCGGCTCGGGGGCTCCCTCCGCTCCCGGAGCCCTCTGTCTCGGCGGCCCGGGGGTAGGGCCGAGACTCACGGCTCCCTCTCTTCCCGGTGCAGGTGAGGCAGCGGCCGGCGGTGGGCATCTGGGAGCCGGCGTGTGGCAGCCGCTGCGGGTGCCCCCATGAACGAGCGTCGTGGCCGGGGCTGCCGGGACACCGCGGGGCACCATGAGAGCGGGCCACGAGCGGAGCCAGGAGTGCCTCCCGCCAAAGAAGCGGGAGCTTCCCGCCACCAGCACCGCCGCGGAGGCGGGACGGGCGGGAGGTGCCCAGGCCTCGGGCGAGGGCCCCGAGTGGGCCCGGACAGCTGGGCCGGGTCCTGCAGCCCTGCGCTATGGCCCTGGAGAGGCCACAGAAGCAGTGGCGGGGCTGACGGTGGACCAATATGGGATGCTCTACAAAGTAGCAGTGCCCCCCGCCACCTTCTCTCCCACGGGTCTGCACCCCGTGGTGAATGTCAGCCCCCTGCCCCCTGCCTTCAATGTGACCTCGCCGATCATCCAGCACCCGGGGGTGCCCTACCCTCCCATCCACTACACGCAGATCCCTCCGACGTCCCTACAGCTCATCGGCTCACATTACACAGTGCCCTATGCTGTCCCTCCTGGCTTCCTGCCTAGTCCTCTGCTGTCTCCTTCCGCCAACATCACCACCTCTCATGTCCCCCACTTCGTGCCATATGCCTCTCTCTTCACGGAAGAAGCCGCTCCTTCCCCCCAGACTACCTCTCCTACCCACACCTTCAACAAATCTGCTTCTGCAATCTCTCCTGGCCAGATGCAGCACCATGCTGGGACCCAGCCGTTAGATATTGCACCAGGTAGAATTCCTGTTTATTATCAGATGTCCCGCCTCCCGCCAGGGTATTCGGCATATGAGACACCTACAGCAGGTGGAAGCTCAGAGTCTCCTCAGCAAGACAGTCAGACGAGTTCAGAGGTGGCTGCTGCCAATGGCGGACAGAGACATCTGGAGCAGAATGTGGTGAGGAGGACCAGCGAGGCAGTGGACTCTGCCAGCAGTAAAGCTGAAGACTGTCTGCCGGGGGCTGCAGTGGGATGTGTGGTCGATGGACAGTTCCTTTCAGGTTACCAGACATTGGGAGCAGAGGTCTCTGTGCCGGCTCACAGAAGCACCCCAGACACTGATCTGGAGGTTCAGAGGGTGGTGGGGGTGTTGGCATCTCAGGATTATCACGTTCTGGCAGCCCAGAGGAAAGATGACCCGAGCCCTTTAAACCTTTGCCATAGTATCCCTGATCAGCAGGGGGAGTCAAAGGACGCGCTGAGGAACACGGTGGAACGGGCTGCGGCTGAGAAAAGCCAGTCCAGGAGTCCGTATGCAATGTCCCCTGAAGAGCCGGTTAGACAAAGACAATTAGCCAAAGGAATGGTGATCGCCAACGGCAAGCCAGTCCTGGTTCCCGCTGGATCCGAGCCCGTCAGGTCTTCGGCTTCTGAGACCCTGGTGAGGCGGAGCCCAGACGCACAGGCTCGAGGAAGCGTGCTTGAGAAGGACCTGGCCCAGCTGCAGCCGCCCAGCTCCTCACACTTGCCCTCTCACTTCATGAAAGGAGCCATCATCCAGCTGGCTACAGGAGAGCTGAAGCGGGTAGAGGACCTGCAGACTCAAGACTTTGTTCGCAGTGCGGAGGTGAGCGGGGGCCTGAAGATCGACTCCAGCACCGTGGTGGATATTCAGGAAAGCCAGTGGCCTGGGCTTGTGACACTGCATTTTGTGGTTGGGGAGCAACAGAGTAAAGTGAGCATTGATGTGCCCCCAGAGCACCCCTTCTTTGTGTATGGCCAGGGCTGGTCCTCCTGTAGCCCAGGGCGGACTGCTCAGCTCTTTGCTTTGCCCTGTCACAGGCTGCAGGTGGGCGATGTCTGCATTTCAATCAGTTTACAGAGCATGAATGGCAACTCTGCTTCTCAGGCTAACTACCCTCTCACAGATCAGTTGATATCTACTAGGGAGAGATCTGAAAGAACAGCTCAGGGGTCCAGAGAACCATCTGACAGAGCTGCTGAAAGGAAGAGCCACACAGATAGGGACAGCGCAGCCCAGAGCTCTCATGCAGAACCCTCTCAGCCTGAGACTGGCAGCCAGCACAGCTGGACAGCCCCAGGCTTCCAAAGATACAGCATGCAGGTAGAGGAGCCTCGGCCCTCTCTGCTCCGTCCCTCTTTCATTCCCCAGGAGGTCAAGCTGTCTATCGAAGGGCGTTCTAATGCAGGGAAATGACCCCTTTGAGGCTGTGAGCTAGGGCATCCCCTGCAGGTGAGCCTCACCATCAGGTGGAGAAATTGCACAGGCTTTGTGACAGGTTCACCAGCAAGGCTGCTTTCTGCCCTGCAGGACTGGGTGCGTTCCAGTTCAGCAGCTGACCTGTTCCTCTTGGGGAATCAAGAGGGCTCCAGTGCCTCAGGGAGCAGCAACAGGCTGGCTGGGGTAGAGAACAGGGATGTGCTCTTGCGACGAGAGCGTACCAGAGGTTGGAGGCTGGGGCTTTCTCACACCTCCCTGAATAACTGATTCCCTGCAGGGCAGGGTCTAAGCGTTCAGGATAGGTGGGGAGATGAGGAGGGCAGACACAGCTTGAGGTAGCAGATAAAGTTGCTGAAGATTTTATTCCTCCTTTCTCATGATGGGGAGAGATGGGGCCCCACTGGAGTTTAGGGGGCTGTACTCCCAATATCCCTTTTCTTCACACATGCACTTTAAAAGGACCGTTCACCGATGGAGCTCTTGAGGGCAGGACAGAGATGCTTCTCTGGTGGTTCTGTTTAATGTCTCTTCCACTGAATCCAACAGCTCTTTCTTCTTGCAAAGAATGTACAGATTTGAACGAATCCCAGAAATTCAAGAGGAAGGACCAAAAGAACGGGTTTGGGTGTAGGTGAATAGGGAACTTGAGCACTTGGGATGGGACACGAGTTGGGATGGGAGACGTCAGTTTCTGGCTATAAAATACACTTAGTTATTTGCCACCAAATCAAATCTTCCTTCTCATGTTAATAACTTAAAAAAAAAAATACTCTGGGGCTTATAGCTTTTGCAGAGGCTTAGCCTATGGCTGAATGGGGTTGGGGTTTTTTGTTTGGTTGGATTTTGGGTTTTGGTGTTTTGTTTTTTTTTAAAGCTGGAGTAAAATATATTCAGCATTCTCTAGGGAAGGATGGAAACACATCCTTTTTCTGTGAGAAGACCAAGCCTATTTTGTAATTAAATCAGAAGAAAACTTTCCAGATGGCTAATTCTTCCCTGCAGGCAGTTTCCCGAATAAGCTCTAGACAAGAAACGAGTGTTTGTGCATGTGCAGGCAAGGTACAAAGTTTCTGATAAGTACAGTTCTATGATTAATGTAGGGACTCTAAAAATATCACAGCATCACAGGGCATTTTGGGGTGGTTTTGTGTTCTTTTTTCCGATGCTCACTTAGGAGTTCCTCTGTAGAACAACATGGTAAAACCAAGAGTAGTCTTTTTCATGGTGAGATTTAATACAAATATATATTAATACCTCGTTATGGTAATAACACTCCATTCAAGTGAAGGGTCCTGTAGTTACACTAATTTGCCCTCTCTGATGGTGTGTTATGACACCAGCTCTGACTGCTTCACTAGAATAAAAAATAGTTACTATTATGTTGAGGATAAGAGTCTTCACTGACTTGACTTGGGTTAAGTATTCCTCGTATTAAGGTGCCCATCTCTGTGCTAGGACCAGGCTTTTGAGAGGGTTTCTTTTCAGTGTGCATGTCCCCGCTGGAGTCCTGATGCTGCTCCTGATGTTCAGCACACCGTTCTCTGTCTCCCTTCTCTCATCTTCCTTCAAGTTTTCTGTCAGGCATGCCTGACTGCTAGGGCACTGCTTCTCTCTGTCCCTGAATGGCTTGTGTGTCAGCGTAGCCGTCCTTCAGTCAGCTTGCGGTGGTGGTGTCTCAGGGCTGTTCTGCACACTCTCCAGGAATGTGTCCTGTGCTTGGTTGGCTCCAGTTGACTGCGTGACGGAGGGGTGCTCTGCCTGGGTATCAGGCGAATTGGAGTGTCTCCAGAGTGTCCCTTCCATTTAGGCCATCAGTCCCATTTTCCTAGCACGTTGCTAGCCTTTTCTGTTGCCTTTGAAATGCCTGTGCCAGGACAGTTTCTTTTCAGGCCTTTGGTGAGATATGTGCTACTCATGCCTTCAGTGTTTGTGCCTCAGGGGGCTTTTCTCCGGAATGGGGATGCTGCCTCTGTCACATGCAGCTTCCTCCAAATGATACACTGCTTCCAATCTCATCAGCTGCACTTCAAGTATATGAAGTCGTGGTGATGCAGTCAGATGAAGATGCTGCCTCCTCGGACGCAGCAGCTGTGGGAACAGATGCTGTTTTCGTGGCGCCATTTGTCAGTAAAACGTACTGTCTGGGCCCAGGTGCCTGGCCTCATCACCTTGTGTGCTTCGCTGTTCATTGGACTCTCCTACACAAAGACCTCGATTCATGTTGGCTAGTACTTAATGCTCAGGATATCCGGGGTGGCTGTGGCCAAAGGCAGAAGGCAGAGGAGCCCAAGTTCTCCTGCCTGTTCTTTGCACGGCGCATGCAGAGGAATGCAGAGCTGTGCCAGGCAGCTAAGAAAGGGATCTTGCGTACATGCGGCGTGTGAATGTAGGTGGTCTGTCTGCACGCACAGAGGGGACGTCTGAGCCGCTGAAGGGTGCAGAGTCCCTCGTGTGCATCTTTGAGCACAGATGTCTCTGTCTTCTAGAGAGAGGGTTTGGAGAGCCTGCCTGATCTCATGTGTGTTACTGTAACTACTACTCCTGGATCTCAGCCACGCTGAACAGTGGTCTGAAAGGGCAGACACTGATGTGTGAGGCAAGGTGCTGTGTGGCTAAAATACCTTCGTACTGTAGGCAGCGGAAGGCTGTGAAGGTGCTTGCCCTGGTGTTTACCTGGCCGCTGGCCTGGGCTTTGGCTAGCGGCACATCCGCGGAGTGCGGTTCTGAGCTCTGCAGAACAGACCAGGGTGAATTTGACCTCGGTGCTTCTATCCAGACTCCCTGTCAGTCCCACTGTTGTGCATGTTTCCGCTGCCAGCTCTTCTATGGAAGCAACGGTTTGGGGCATTGAGATGAAGAATCTGGGCATGTGGCTGCTTGCCCCAAAGGCAGTGGGCAGGAGGGAGCCACTGGCAGCCCCCTAGCCCAGCTTAGCAGTACTTGTGATCACTGGAATCTGTCCGTACTGGGTTGGGCTGCGTTGCTCAGCACCTGTGGTGGTGGTTGTGTGGACGCTGTCCTGAGGTAGAGGGTGTGTGAGACAGGCTCTGCTGTAGGCAGAAAGGCTATGAATGAGCCCATGGAGGAGGCTTTTATTTCTTAGGTTTACAGGGAAAGGAGGAGATAGAGCCAAGAAGACATCTGGAATGAGATCTGGGCTTTTCTGCTGGCAGAGACGGGACAGGCTTCTCCGAGAAATATACTGTTTTCCTGCTGCTACTGTGAAGGGGAGGAGAGCTGTGGTCTGTCCTACCCAGAGGAAGAGGCCTCTGGCCTTGGCCTTACCCAGCTCACGCTCTGTGGCAAGGGTCTATAGGATGCAATAACGGGTGTCTGCAGCCATCTGTCCCATCTCATGAAACATTCCCAGGGCCAGCTGCCCAGCAGAGGCCAGGCCTGCTTCTAGGCTGTGCGTACGCTGTTGCTCCAGGAACGTGAGACTTGCTTCAAGCGACGAGCGCTCGTCACTACCAGACTATGCAGAGGAAGCTCTGTCTGGAAAGAAGGAAAGCCGCAGAGGCCCCTCTGCCTCCCCTTTCCAGCAGGTGCGCAAGTATAATGCACTTTTCACATTAAGTGTCCCCGACCCCCGTCCCCACCCCACACTTGAAGTCACTTTCCCCCCCCCACCCCCATAGAGAACTAACAATCCTCGTTACTCAGAAAATATTGTGAAAGAAACTACAGCAGCCTGAGTAGCCCAACTGCTAGTTCCTGCCCGCAGCAGTACATGTGCCTTTCCCTAGCGTCACTCACAACTGCTCTTTGTCTTTCAGGCTGTCCTAGGGCCTGAAACTTTGCAGAAGCTGCTAAGATGGCTACGAATGCACATTCTGTACAGAGTTTGGCCCAGGGTGTGTTCCGTGTGTGGCTTAAAATGCTGATGGTCAAGGCCCTTCCACGGTCTTCACATCCGTCTGTGGAGGACAGGACCTGCCCCTAATGTCCTTCCAGGCTGCCGCCCCACCCTGCCAACGCACCCCTGCACATTCTAGTTGTTTTCTGCTTTCATGGCACCTTAGCGCCAGGGGAGGGTCTGCCCATGCAAAGCAGAGAAAGACAATTCGCACTGGGGGACCGGCTGGGCTGCCCCGAGGCAAGGAGGTCTTTGTAGATAAGTGCTGATCCCTCCGCTATAATCCCGATATGTAATGGCTGTATTAACATGTAACCGACCGCATTGTATCTAAAGCCTTAGAACTAGTCAGGTGCTCCCCTCCAACCTTGTTCCTGCCCCTTTCCTCCTACCTGATCTTTAACAAAGCATTAATAATTCTAAGGATAATCTCTATTTTGTTGTGCTTTTTTTGTAACTGTTTTAAATAAATCAATTTGTACTGTATATTTGTACTTTTGGTGAGATCCTTTTTCCTGTTTTACCATTTTAAGTCTGTACTTGGCTACACACAGATTGTATTTTTATTGTTAATGCTCTTATGAATATTGCATTTAACTTGTTGACTCTGTAAACACAGTATATATCTATCTATCTATATATATATCTATATATAAACCAATAGCTTTTCCTTTGGTGTTTGAGACTTTTTGCTCGTCTGTAGCATCGGTGATCGTTAGGATGTGGCTTCTCTGGTCTTACGCAGAGTGATCTGGAGACTTGTGACAAGGGTAAGGTAAAGGCTGTCTGACAGTTGGATTATAAGCCATAATTCCGTGTTCAAATGCTTCTGCTTTTACGGGGCCTTTCTTGAACCCCTCGGAATAATGACCAGGTGCCAGTGACACTGCAGGGAAAGTTTCGGCTGCAGACTGCAGAGTGAAGCGACATCTCTGCCAGCCAAGCAAAACACGCAAGACAGAGCAGCAGCAAATGCTGCGAGAAGCAAACTGTCGGTTTGAGTGTGAAAATGGGCAGAGGTAAGAATAAAAGTGAGACATCAGTTCGGAGAACAAAGGAGGATACGAACAAGGGAACGTGGAACTGAAAAGATCCTTTCCAGATCTGGTGCTTTCTCCTAAAGTGAGAGGCAAGGATGGCTCCTGGGTGTCAGGTCTCTGTGATGAACGGTACCTTAAAACAGCTTCCGCAAGGTGAGGAAACAAGATGTTACCGATGTAGTGTTGAAAAGATCAAATGCTTTTTGTAGCAAGTGTCCACAAGGCTGTCTGTAAGGTTAGTTATTCAGCGTGGAAAAAATGCATTATGCACTTTGAAGGCAGCTACTGTAAGCATTAACTAGGGCTTTAAGGAACTTCAATCAGTTTTTCAAACTGAAAAAAGAGGGGAAAATCAGGTTTCTAAGTAGGCTGGCTGAAAGGTTTTGCTGCTTCTTTTAACTTTACTCTTCTCATCTCAAGTAGGAGTCTTTCGGTCACCATTTCTGATTTAGTGCAAAGAAACAGCCACTGGCAGCTCCCAACGTATTTAGACCATCATGAAACTGCACTGCAGACCTTGACTGGAAATGCTGTGAAAGCAGCAGGGGTCTTCAGGCTACACAACAGAGATGTGTGGCACACCAGTGTTTGGCGGGCTGACATTTGGAAACCACAAAGCTACAGCAGGCATTTTTAGATGCTCATTCTTAAAGAAACCAAATAATGGAGAGCGTACCACCCCTTTGCCACCCTGTGAGTCCTTCTGTGCTAATGTTTTGCCTTTTCCAGTTTGAACAGGCCTAGATTTAATTTCCATAGTTGCATAGTTTCATAATGATTTCTATTAGCAATGGGAGCCTTTTCATATAGGTACCAACTATGATCGCATTTCACCTTGGCTACCTCTGGAATAAACTAAAGAAGGCTTAAATTTCCTGCCCCCTGGAAGGTTTTTACAGACTCGGTTAGTGTAGCTTTACATAGTTCCTCCCCAGAGGAACGTCCACATTCCTCTCACTGGGGTTGCTGCTGAATGTGGCAGGAAAAGCAACTTTCTTTTCTACCTGTGTGGTTCCGTTTTGTAATGGTCCCCCTCGCCCCACAGTGTTATCTGCAGTGACCCCTGAAAGTCACTGTTGGTCACAGAGGAATTTACTAGGAGAATGAGTAACCTGAGTGTGATCTGTGGTCCTAGATAAGCAGTGTTGCATTTGGCTGTATTGAAATGCTTGAACAAGCTCAGCTTACTATGAGTCACAGTCACAGAATGGTTGAGGTGGGAAGGGACCTCCGGAGGTCATCTGGTCCAACCCCCAGCTGCTCAAGCAGGGCCACCGACCGCCAGCTGCCCAGGATCACGTCTTCTGAATATCTCCAAGGTGGGAGACTCCACAACTTCCCTGGGTAACCTCTGCCAGTGCTCCCTAGCCCTCACAGTGAAAAAGTGTTTCCCGACGTTCAGAGGGAACCTCCCATGTTTCCGTTTGCGCCCACTGCCTCTTGTCCTGTCACTGGGCACCACCGAAACCAGCCTGGCTCCACCTGGCTCCATCTTCTTTACACTCTCCCCTCAGGCATTCACACACACCAATAAGATCTGCCCCTCCTGCCCCAAGCCTTCTCTTCTCCAGGCTGGACAGCCCCAGCTCCCTCAGCTGTTCCTCACAGGAGAGATGCTCCAGGCCCTTCGCTATTTTTGCTAGACGCTCTCCAGTATGTCTGTGCCTCTCTCGCACTGGGGAGCCCAGAGCTGGACACAGTACTCCAGGTGTGGCCTCACCAGTGCTGAATAAAGGGGAGAGCAAATCCATACAGTACTAGAGAACTGACCTACCCTTATTGTTTACCTTTCAGTCAATTCTTTCACTTGCAAACCCCAAATGCTGTTTAAGCAAAAATTAACTTGTGAGTAAACCAGCAAGCTTGTTTGCTGTTTGCTTACCTCCGTCAGCCTTTCTGTTAGTGTTTATATGGGGTATCTTAGGACAGGAACTCAGTTTCCTCTTAGTTTTTCCATGGATGCTACTGCAAATAAGCACATAGTGACAGCGTTAAGAGAAAGGGTGTGCACAGCCATTTCCAGGGAGACGACGTCCTCCTTTGCTTCCTTTCTACGGGCACAAACTGTGCAGGATTTACTCCTGGAAGAGCTGTAGGCTATCAAAGTCCTCAGCTCCGTAATTCATCCTGCAGGAAACAAGATCCCTTTTTAGTGACGTCAGCTTTCACCTACAGCAGAACTGCAGCAGTTCAAACCCATCTATGGGGCAAGGGCCCAAGAACAGGACAAAGCACAAAAGGTAAAGAAGGGGACTAAACAGACGTGAACATTAATTTATTTTCCCCTGTTCACAGGCTACGACTTGGCCCTCGGAGCAGACTGTATCCTCAGAATCTGCTCCCACCAGAGCTACTTTGGCAGACATCTCTCAGCTCTGTTCTCCCCCTATGTTCAGGAGAAAACCAGAACCATCTGCCAGGAGAGTCAGCCAGGGAGCTGGGAGCCAGCAGCCTCCTGAGTGCAGAAGCCTGCTGGTGCACCCGTGGCAGGTGCAGTGGAGGTGGCACAGTCCCTGGCTGCAGCTTAATGCAGCGCAGTGTTGCTCTGCTCCTCAAAGGTCATTTTGCCCAGCAGCTGGCTCTCCAGCTCCACATTGCTCACTGGCAGCTGGAAAAAGTTCATTTCAGCTGCCAAAGCAGCCATGGCAGAGGGGTCCTGGCCAAACTGTGCCCGGAGCATCATGTCCATTTTCTCCAGGCGCCGCTTGAGCCTCTTGGCCTCACGCTCCCGGATGAGCCGGGCCTGGCGTTTCTCTGGGGTCTCGTTTGCGCGTTTCAGCCGCATGGCTTCCCGGTCTCTCTGCAGCCGCCGTGCCCGCTGCTCGTCTGTCTCCTGCATGCGCTGCAGGCGCTTCGCTTCTCGGTCCCGCATCCGCCTCACTTCCCGTTCTTCAGGGGTCTCGTTGTCCCGCCGGCTCTTCTTGGCGGTGCGCTCCCGCTCCAGACGCTGCAGCCGCACCTCCAAGGGCTCGTTCTGCCGACGAAGCGCCCACTTTCGCATGCCAGGCGTCTGTGCCTCCAGCAGCTTGCGATAAGCAGCACAGTTGTTGCACACTAGGAGGATGCCTGCAGGATACACAGGGGTGTGAAAGGCAATGTCTTTCCCCTCAACACCGGAGGGGCCCTCGCTCTGCGGTGCCGGCAGGCGATCTGCACTGAGCACCTCTGGCAGCTTCTCACTGGAAAGCAGAAAGAGCAGAGAGTCAGAGACTTGGTGCTGACGGAAGAGTCCCCATCTCAGACTGGCCAGGGGGCTGCAGTGAACAGTGCCCCTACTACAGCCCATGACAGAGGACTCTGCTAAACCATTCCTGCCCACAGACGTGTCTGAAAATCTAAAACGAGGCAACATCATATCTGGGGGTAGGAAGCAGGTTAGCCCAGAGCAGTATTTGGGTTGGAAGAGCACAAGGGCAGGAATTTGCCAGCAAGCTGCTCCTCCCCATCATCTCTGGATTTCTCCTTTCAGCCCTATTCCACTGGTCAGTGGATAATCTTCCACCAGGCAGGACACAAACATGGAACATTTTGGTTCCCGCCTGTAGTCCTGCTCTGGAAATGAGGGCAGACCTGCTCTGACGGATTGCTGGGCAAGGGAAGCAGTTGATTGTTCTCCAGTGACTGGAGACCCCAGTGCTTTCTGCACAGTTCTAGTTCTTCACAGGGCTAAGGAACACCCTTTTAGCAGCACAGCCCGTGCAGGTCTTAGCAGGTGATGCAGAGCTGCAGGCAGGAAGGGATCAAGGGAATCTCACTCACTGGGGGTGTTTACAACTCTCCTACAGGCCTTAGTGGGTCCAGAGCCACGATGTCTGTGTCACTTAAGGCAACCCACCTAATCTTTAACGTGGGTACCCTAGCCCACTCACCAGCCAGGGTGACCCTGACCTGTTGAACGTGGCGTGGCTGGTGAAGCGTGCTCCACACACCGCACAGTTTGACAGCTGGTCCTCTGAGTGGATCAGGAGATGTCGCCCAAGGGATCCTGGTGAGCTGAGGGCTCTGCCACATACAGGACACATGTAGCTCTTGGCGCTCACCACAGCTGCAGTGTGCTGCAAAACAACCACCACTATGTTGTTGGTTACAAATTGCCCAGCTCCCTGCCCCGTCCAAAGCAAGCTCAACAGATACGGCAAACCATTCAGTTCAGCCTCCTGGAATGGGAACACTTTACCACTAAACCTCAGTCTGACATCTCCTAGACCAAGCTCAAGACATCTGGGGTGTCACAGGTCAAACAGCAAGGAGGAAACCTTTCTACAGCCCCACTCCAGTGCAAGAAAACCAGTTAGATCATATGACCTGACACTTGTTTTCAGAAATGCACCCGAGGAGCTGCTGTTGCTGGACAAAGCATGACTGGACTAACAGTAGGCAGGATGCTGGTGAGGAAGCACTTAGATGGAGACAGCCAGCTGGAGCAGCTAAGAGGCCAACTCAGTTCTGCTTCGTTCCTTCTTTTACAGACTTTGACGTGCAGTGAGAAGAACACTGACCACAAAACCTGTGAGACTCCAGCACAGATTTCCTGCAATACTGGAACCATTTCAGAGGAAGAACAGCTGTTTTCATGGGTAGGAACTGTGATAAAGGTCTAAAATAAAGAGCTGAGCAATTAGGAGAAAGGTTCTTTATCTCACTGAAGGATGTAAAAATGGCTTCCATGCTTAATCTGAAGGAACTGCCTGGTCTTAGCTTGCCACTGCTTACGGAGACTGCCTTGGGATGGAGTTGTGTTTTCCACATCTGCAGACCAGCACCTTGCCGATTCTTCCCCCAGGACACCCTCTGGACACAGTTTACTGCTGTAAACTTCAACCACACCCTAGATAGAAGCTCAGTTTTGTGACTGCAGAGACCAGAACAAAGCCGCCCTGTGCTTTGGGTTGTTTCTCCATTTGGGGCCTAAGGCCAGAGATACCCCACCATTCGGAACCATCCCCTACCTGGTATACGTGAGCAATGAGCTGCTCTCTGCTTCCACACTCCAGCTGGCAGAGGGGGCACTGTGACAGCCCCAGCACAGGGTCAGCATTCAAACTCTCAGGCACCTACAAGGAGGAAAAGCCGCTCTGACGTAAGGCACCCAGAGCCCCCTGACACAGGCACTCCTCCCTCCCTTAGTATCTGGTCAACACTGCAGCAGGCCGTGACCAGACCAAGTGCTGTGTGCCCAGTCCCGCTGGGGCTGGTGGGGGTTCTTGCCGTCTGAAACTTCCTTTATGTGGCCTCTGAGCAAAACTCCAGCTGTCTCGGGGAGAACAGGCAGAGGCCTCACAGCCCCGACTCGCACCCAGGCTCTTGCCAGCGCTGTGGCTCCACTAGGCAAGGCCTGCTCTGTAGCAGAAGGGGAAGTCAATCAGCGCAAGGCACCAGAACTGAAGGAAGGGGACACACTCTGCACAACCACCTTGGCCAGCCAGAAGAACAGCAGTTTGTGCCTGCTGTCTCCTGCTCCTGGCACCCCAAGTGCTCTTTGTACCATTTCTCCTGCCAGGACATGTTGTTTGGCAGAGGTGGGAGGGAGAAAAAGATAAGAAACCACGATGGGGAGAGGAGGTGTAGACAGTACCCTTCTCTGTCCCTGGGAGGCTATGGTGAGTGCAGAGCCAGTACACACTTGCCTCATTTTCTCTCATCAGTGGGGTTCCAGCCACAGGTTGTTCTGCGTTCTCTAATTCTTTCTTCACTTTCACCATTGAGCCATCCTCCTCAGATGTATGGGAAGAAACTTCATCCTGGGTGGTTTCCTCATCATCACTGCCACCTGGAACATGCAGAACAGTTACTGGAGTGTCAGAACCCTGAGGGTACTCACAGGCCTTAATTGTCCTGACCAGCATCACCCGGGGCCTCTACCCAGCCCATCTGACCAGTGGCTCCATTTAAACTCAGGCTAGGGCCCTCCAGTCCCTGAAGTGTTCTGTGGAGTCCCTGGACCTGGCCTGTTACCCTGCCTTGCTTGACAATCACTGGATCGTCAGCTGGACCTGCTGCTGTTACCACCCTGCTCTGGGTAAGTTGGGACTGCATCCCAGTGGTGAGGTCATGGCCCAGCCTGTGCTGTGGTGGTCCTTGGCTCTGGGCTTAACTTCTCTTAGGGAGCAGCTCTGCTCTTGTTGTTGGCTGACAAAGCCCTGCACAGGAGCCAAGGGCTAACCCAGAGGAGGAGATGGGTAAGATGGTCCTCAGAGGACCCCCACAAGCTGTGCAGCACCTAGCCTCGCCCCTTGTCAGTCTCCCCAGTCCACTACCTTGCCGTTATTAGAAGGGGCAGAACTCACTGCTGCCGGAGTCGGGGTCTTGCAGCGGATGAATGGCTGGCCTTTGGTCCCCAAGGGCTCCAGGAAAGTTGTTTTTCATCATGGCTTGGCGGGCTTGCTCCTCCAGCCCTGCAAAGACTTGCTCCCCTGGCAGCCACAAGGACAAAGAGTCAGACTGGTGCCGTTCCATTGCTTCCACCACCAAGGCTTGCCAGAAACACAACAGGCATGGGGCTGCTCACCTGCACTGTGCAGAACCTCTGAAGTCCCCTCTCAGAAAGCATTTAAGTAACCTCTCTGCTTGCCTGCCCTGCAACACCAGCCTCTTGTACCTGCTGATGCGAGTCCAGCGCCTGTGTGCAGAACAGTCTCACTAGTGGAAATGTCCAGCATCGAGCTGCTCTCTGCATGCCCTTTATATGCCACTCCAGGCACAAAAAACCTGTCAGATCCCATGTATCTGCCACATGTACCCAGCCGTCTTTCTCTGCTGCCAAGCTATCTGCCAACAGAGCTGTAGCACAGCTCTAGGCGGGGGGAAATCCGCTCGGGGATTATGACAGTGTCCCAGATCAGGCACCGTGCTATATGGCTCTTCTACATCATCCAGTCCTACTGCCTGCTACAGCAGGCAACTTGCACAAAAGTAGTATGTCTCCGAGCGCCTGGCACCTCATCTGCTCTCCACAGTGATACTAAAACCAGGGCTTGTCCTTGGCATGCTCTGTCACCACCTTCTGTCCCAGGAGGACTGAGGACAAGCTGCCCTTCGAGAAGGTGTTTGTTTTTGGAGCTGGTGTTCTCCTGCTTACGTGACGGGTAACTTGCTTCACTACCTTGCTTTGCCCAGGAGCGGCTCTGTCTAAAATAAATCTCAGTGAAACTTCATATGCTTAAAACAGAAAACCAAGGGAATAAACCCAGAAAGCTGAGAAACTTGTTTAGGATAGCTTGCAGTCTGTTCTGTTGAAAGACACTGATCACTAGTACCTCAACTCAATGGGAGTAGGCCAACGCATTGGAAGTAGGCGATTATTTGTGCTTCTCTGAAAGAAAACTTACTGCTAAGGAGAACTTTTTGTTCCAAAGAGTAACAATAAAAAGCAACCATAAATTTTCATATGAAATCAAACAAGTGACTTTGTTCCAGGTGTAGTTGTGATTTACATCTCTCAGTGGATGAGCTGGGAGCGCTTGGGACAAGGTGCTGAAGTTCCCAGTGGGCTAGCTTTTGGGCTAAACTTCTCAACTGAACCACTCAAAGCATAAATGCAAAAATGCTAAGGAAGATGCAGTGCATTTTTCACATAAAACAAAAGTCAAAACGTAGCTTTCAGAACAATTCATACATTTTGGTACAGGGTTGCAACCGGCATTAGTATAACCAAGGAATTGAATTCTTCACCCACTGAGAGCACCAGTCCTGTTACAAGGACAGGTATATTCCCACACACCAAACTGTCTCAGCCAGCTTTGCCCCATACTCATACTCACACTGCCTATCTGGTGCTTACCTCACAATTTCTGGCAGTGCTTCAAAAAGCAGTAATTTATGTAAGATTTCAAAGACCTTCAGCAGTTTCACTGTGACTGTGGGAGAAGAGTTTTAGTTCCCAGTATCCCCACAGAGGTTTCCAAAAGCATTTGAAGGCGTTTATCCTTCTGTTTCAGAAATGTGAGAAAGGTTTCTGAGAAGACTTGAGAACACGGTCCATGCGGGCTGAAGAGGGGTGCTGGGGAGCACCCCAAGCCTATTCGTCACTGAAAGAGGCAGGTACCATCGTGGCTGCCATGACACACGTACACCCATCAGAAGCCATTCCAGCACTGAATGGCTTTCATAACCTGGAGGGCTGCTTTTATGTCTGGACCACAGCCCCACGTTGGCGGGACTGAGATACAGGCTGTGTAACCAGCAGACCCTACAGAACTACAGCGCCTCTCCAGGAAGCGGATATCCACAGACCACCAGGACAAACGCCCACAGACCGAAAAAGCATTGCAAGACAAAGTACAGTGAAATGAGGAAACCTGCAGAATGCAGGGCAGATGTAAAACCATGGTGGGAGATGTGCTTTAGACAGTTACAAAACAGGATCCCCAAACACTACTGCAACTGCCAGTGCAAGCAGTTACGTGTTTGTTTTCCCCTTCCAGATGACTTACGCTTCCTCTGAGCAGCAGCCTGGAGTCTAATGGCAGGTAGGCTCCTGCTCAGACAGACAGGCTGTGCAGCTAGTCTGCAGGATTTTAGAAGCGGTGATCTTTATGTGAGGTGACTGACATACGAGGGAACTCCTCCTACCAGTAACGCCAGCATCAATCACAACAACTAAGAGTGCAATAGCGTCTGATGGTGGGCTTTCTGTACAACACACCCAGAACCAAGTTAGCATCGATTCAGTGCGGTGCAGAGAACTATCAGCTTACAGACAGAAATGCAAACTGTTAACCAGACCGGTGCTGACAACATCTTGTGCACTCTCCACTACCCTGTATCTAAAAAGGCATCATGGGACTGGGAAACACAGACTTTTAAAAATGCTACCTTTAGCTTACACAGAATTTCTTATGTATTAAACTAATACTGTCTCCAAAAGAACGTAGGGAAGACTGTCCTGCTCACCTACTGATGGACTAAGTCCTACTTTGGTGAAGCTTGGGAGTGTTAATGCTGGACAGGCACGGGGTTATACTTTCATTGTTTCTGCACACACGTGCTCACATGCAGATGCTTACGCCCCCACCTCCACCCCACTCTGAATACAGTTCTGTTCATTTGGAAAGGGAGTAAGACAGGCAACGGCTTTTGGATCACTGCTATCAGTAAAGGATGTTATGCTCAATAGTCAATTCACACTCTTCTCCAGAAGTTTCTTTATTAAATACAAAAAGGGCTGCAGGCTGACCGCAACACCAAAACAAGTCACTGTATTTGTTTTACAAGCAGCTAGAGACGTAGGACAGTGAAAGACTGTACAAATGCCTCTGCTTTGCATTCCAGTTCTCCTCTCCGTAATCTTGTAAATGAGTGGGAGGCCAGGTGAGCAGCCGTGGAGGTAGGGGGCAGCCCTGTGGTACTGTGCAACAAGGGCAGTTATGACTGCTAGGATCTGGTGATGTATCAACTTGGTAGCCAGAAATGATTTTTTCTGAGCCCTTCCTTTCTTGAACTGTATGAATGCAGGATAACACTCAGGTACTCTGGAAAATAAACACACAAACAAACAACTCCCACCCCAAAAGCCACAAAAGAAAATCAAAAGAAACTGCATCATTCCCCTGTCCTCCTTCCTAAACAGAGGTCTTGAGACAAGCCACTTTATTCCCTCCTTGTACATCAATTTAAGGTCCCTGTTCCTGTAGGTCTTCTCTGTGTTCCTTTCCTGGACCTGCAATTTGCAAGTCTTTCCACCACTGTGGATCTAGTCCACCTGCCCCATCGCTATTCTGGGTTGTCCACACTGCTGTAGTGGTTACTGAAATGAAAAACAACACAATGGAAAGAGTTAACAACGGCAGCCCACAGAGCCCTTTAAGAACCAAGGGTTTGATGCAAGTAACATTTCTGCTTGGTTTTGAACGCCGGGTGCTATTTCTTGGAAGATACTCTCTTCAAACTGGGAATATCAGAGACAGCAGGATTCAAGGAACACTGAAGAGTCAATGTGCGCATGTCAGAGGGAGATGGAAGGAAACAGAGGATTAATGGGATACTGGGACCATGATAAACAGAGCTAGGAAGTAGGAATTAATTTGACTAACAAAACCTGTTCTCAAGAGTTCTAAAATCAGCATCACTTGCAAAGGGTACAAGCAATAGAAAGAAACACAGCTCATGGGACAGCGGGGACAGAAAATAAAAGCACACGCCAACACCTGCATCAAGGTTTTGGCAAGCACAAGAGCAGCGAGTAGCCTGTAACTGATGGAGTGACAGTGCAGCAACGGACGGGCCTGACTGCAAGATCAGATGAACTGCTGAGAGAGATTTTATACTTTCATACTTTAGACTCTGGGAGGAAATAAAGACCAAATTAAACCAATTAAGATATCTCCACAGGAACAACGTAACTGCATTGTATTTTTCCACTCAATGTGGAATGGACAATGCAATAAGTATATTCCAGTACTAGTTTTATTTGTTACCACTTTACCAGGTGTGGTTTTCATGCACTGTGTGGCAAAACAAAATTAAATTATTAAGAGCCAATTATGTGCTCCAGCCCTACCAAAGGGGAAATGACTACAAGTAAAACTGCAGAAGGACAGGCCATCATGCACAATGAGACTTTTGTGATAATAGTAATTTTTCTCGTTGTTCCTGTATTCTTTTTAATTTCCTTAAACATCAACCTCCATCTAAAACTGTTTTGACTTGTAACCACACAACATCCCAGCCGGTCGCTCTGCATGCCAAAGGGATTCCGTGCTAAACGAGGACAGCAAATGATGTTGTTGTGAGAGCGAGGTTAAATGAGGGCCATGCCAAGCCTGGAAAGTAACCCTGGAAAGAGGTGGCACCAAGCAAGCCAGGGAGAGATCTGCAGCTGTCGTTTGCCCTAGTGAATTCAAGAAAGAAGGTAATACGGAGTGGCCATGCAAGGAAGAAGTAGGCACCATCCTCCCACAAATTCGTCCAGTTAAGATATTCACAGTCGTATTTATGCAAATCCAGAAAGCACTCCCCCAGCCCCACAGCCTGCCAAATCAGGCCCCAGCTGCAGACAACTGCGTAAAAAAACGCATACCTGCTGTCCCTTTCATTCCTCTCCTCCCAACCACTTCAGTCCCTGTGAAGAAGTCCCAGTAATGTGTCTGCTCTGTCTCAGCCTGATTCCTCATTCTGCCGGCTCACCCAGTTCTTGGAGCTGATGCTCTCTCCGATTGTCCTCATCAGTGTACTGCATGGCATTTCTGGGCCCTCCAGATACACAGCAGGCCAGGTAGGCAGAGAAATCCCAATGATTTGGTGGTGTTCTTCATAAGACAGACAAGATTTTCCATCACGAGGTGGAGACATCATCATTGACATGTTTCTGGTATCTTCCGGTCCCTTTGCTTTCTTGTGGTCCTACTTGCTGCTCCTGATGGCTCCTGTTGAATAGTTGCTCTGTAGCAATGTACTGCACGTAAAGGAGGTGAACAGGTCCCAGAATTCCTCTCTATGGCATACCAGATGCCATAACCTCAACCTCATGCCCACTGGTAGCACGTTTGTCAGGCAGCTTCCCCTGAGACCAAAACTGGAGATACAGTCACTTACACTGCAGGTAAAAAAGCCATGTTCACTGTGAAAATAGTGCACGACTGAACTCCATGATATGTATAGTTTTGTGTATAGTACAAGCTTCTGAAGAACATAACCCTTACGCAGCAGAGCGCAGAAAACAGCCCACCTAAACACCATGGAAACTCTACCTGCACCATTAGAGTTGTGGTACCCCTTGGTTTCCATACATGAGAGACCACGACTCTACACCAGGGGAGATGGCGGACGTGCATGCCTTGCGTAACTCTGACCTAAACAGCAGCAGTACTATCTGGGCACAATCAGCAGCAAACGTGTGTGGACACAAGATGTGTTACTGGCATCATCGGACAAACACAGGACACATCAAATTTCTCTGAGGAAGACAGTTCCAAAGTCATTAAGGTACTCTCAGGCAAATCAAAGCTATGCTCTGCCCACTGCTGAACCCAGCGCCCAGAAGCAGGAATTGGAGAGCACAAGTCAGTGCAGATGCCAAAAGCCACGCCTCAAGACTCTTACTGGCCACCAAGGAAAGCTTTGCCAGCTCTCCCATGCCTACCTCGAGCGGCCAACGGGGCTTTCACATCCCAGACAGAGGTGACTCTCCCTGGCACACTCACTGAGTGTGCGAAGTGTTAGGCTGCATCGCCGTCTATTCTCCCCTCGTACAGAGAACAGCAAGCATAGATGCCTGTTGCCATACCCACAGGAAAAGGCAGCACAGAGAAACAACACACAGACATGCAAGCCAGCAGCGTCAGCAAGGTGAGGCAGTGTTAGGGCTGCAGCATTCAGCTCTCTGTCCCATACTCCTGTCAGCTACTACAGCTTAGCAATACCTTGGGGTCCCTCATCAGCCTTGCTTTCACATGTCTACAGAAGTGGAAATCTCTTTTCCTCATTCCAGCCCAAATTCCAAACGTGTCTCCAGCCACAAAGCTGGGTATGAACAAGGGCATAGCTTCAGTCCCCTCAACTTCCCTCTGCTGCAATCAGTCAAACAAAAGCCGTATATGTGCAGTTTCCCCTTTGCAGCCAAACGTCCACACGTGTCTCCCAGCTCCGCTAACATCTTGATGTAGCCTGCCCTCAGGAAGCGCTGATGTACAGCGTCTTCAGCCCTCTCACTACCAAACAAATGCCAGGGTCTTGACAATGCTGGAGAAACAGAGATCTGTCCTGTCGGCTCAGCTCAAGAATGATCTGACAGATAGCATTTATCTGCCCAATAAATTACTTAGCCACTGCCCATTCCCTGCAAGGAAAGAGTAAACGGCTTTATTTACATTATCTGGTAGGAAACTGAGGTACAGTGAGCTCAAGTAACATGTCCAAGGCCAGTCAGTTGAGTCTGTGGTAGGGCAGGGATCGGAATCCAGGACTTCCTGGCTTTCGGCCACACACTCAAACCACCTTGCCTACAACTTCCTTTGCTACCCAAGACGGCCCTCACGTTTCTTAGTACACTAACTCGCACTTGCGACAGTGTGAATGCAAAGCGCAGCTGCAGGCCCTGCACATACACACCTACCTTTATAGCAGTAGTTGTTTGTTCAAGCCTATCCCTGTCCTGCCATGCCAGGGCACAGCCAGCTCCCCTGATGCACAGAGCTCAGTTTCTCTTCTTACAGTCCCTAAGACGAAACGTGAGTAACCACCATTCCGCCACAAATGGTACCTCTTCCATCATTTCCCTCCTCCCCATCTCACTCCACAACAATCCAGCTAGGGCAACGATCCCACAACACTGTATAACAGGATACTCACAGTGAACTTTGTTAGGAGTGGTCTGTTTCCGACGGGACATGTTTCCCTGACCTGGGAGCACAGAGTGTTCGTTCCCTCAGCAGAGGGCTCACCTGAGAAGAGAAGAGCCTGTCACACACACCACTGGAACCTTCTGAGCCTCTGGCCAGCTGGCTGTCTCAGGGCCATTCCCCACCCTTCTGCCTACAGGGCTCGTTCTGCATCACCACAGCCATAGTCAGTACCAGCATCCGACACGATCCACAAGCATTTCACAGACCACCATGCATGGGCAGTCCCACCCAGTTCTCCAGCAAAGTTATAAGCCATCCTGTCCGCAGCGCACAAAAAGCTAAGAGTGCCCCACTTGAGGAGTGACTGCAATCTCCGTCCAAACATGCTTCACCCTCTTGTCCATTCCCATGGCCAATGTGGCAAGAACTGATTGAAACCTGCAGACCCTGCCCTATCTCTGGCCCCCACTCAGAGAGAGATGGAGGGGACACAAGGCCCCCCTGTGCCCAGAAGGCTGGTCTCAGGCACCAGACAACCCAGCCCAGACAGACAAGGGAACCAGCCACCCTACGGTCACAGCTCCACAGCAACTGACGGGACGTGTGGCCAGCCCAGGGACAGGTCTCAGCCCAGACGGATGCCCCTCAAAGGGACTGACCTCACCACCCTCGCAGACAGGCACAGGGAGAAGGGAAAAGCAGGGCTGCTCGCCCTCCCTGCTGCCAGGACCTCCCGGGGCAGGCAGGGCCTGGGCCAGGCAGGTGGGGACACAACCCTGCCCTCACATGGAGAGGGACCACTGATGCCCCACCTCACATGGGGAGGGATGCACCCCCTTGTCCCTCACAGGTGGGGACACACTGACCCCCTCAAACTTTACGAGGGGGGAAACATCCATTCCTCATCCTCACACTGACAGAGGAAGGAATCAATTCCAACAGTCCCCTCGGGCACACAGACAAAAGGAGGAGCTGAACCCGTTTCCCCCCAGAGAGATGGACATAGGGATCCCACCAGCCTCCACTGACAGATGGACACAGGGATCCCATCACCCTCCCACCGACAGATGGACAGAGGGATCCCATCAGCATCCCACTTGCAGATGGACACAGGGATCCTGTCAGCCTCCTCGGAGAGCCGGACACAGGGATCCTGTCACCTTCCCACCAACAGACGGACACAGGGATCCCGCCAGCCTCCTTAGACAGAGGGATCCAGCCGGCAGTCCCAGCACACGGGAGGCGGCAGAAGGAGCGATCCCGCCCGCAAGCGAACGGACACACGGACAAATGGGCCCCGCTGCCCTGGCGGAGGGACGGACGGACGGAGGAACCCAGCCCGGACCCCCGAGGATGCCGCCGTCCGCCCGAGGGACCCAGCCCGACAGCCCGACCGGCCGGCCCCTCGCAGGCAGAGGAACCGGCGCTGCCGCCCCTCGGGCGGACGGCGGGATGCGGCCCGCCCCTCACGGGCGGACGGCCCCGGCTCTGGCCCCGGCCTCGGCCCGCCTTACCCGGTCCCGCTGCAGGCGCCGGGGAGCCGCAGACAGACAAAGGGCCGCCAGACAGACAGACGGGCAAGATGGCGGCGCCGCCAGAGCGCGCGGCGCGGGCACGGGCGCGGGCACAGGCACGGCCCCGGGAAGCCCCGGCCCGGCCCGGCCGCGCCACGGGCAGCCCCAGCGCGGCGGCAGTGCCGTGCTGGCTGTCAGAGCCCCCGCGGGCAGGCCCCGGGTGCCGGTTCTCCGTTATCCGAAGCGTCTCACCTGTTCGTCATGGGTCCGTCCCCGCCGGCGGCTCCCGGCCGCCCCGGGGAGGTCATTCGTGCCCGCTGCGCTCTGCCGTGCCGCGGCGGGCAGCGGCGCAGAGCCCCGGCCCGCTCCGCCGGCAGCTGCCTCTCCCCACGTCCGGGTCGGGAAGCGGCCGCCCCTGCGCTACCCGAGCTCACCAGAATCTCGCTTACCCTGCAAGTCAAAAGTCACTATTTTACTATTAATTTATGGGCCGCCGCGTGGGCTATGAACCCGTGCCCCCTTTAGAAACGAGCCGCCCCGCGCAGAGCGGGAGCCTCTGGGCCGCTTCCCCCCGGGGGCCACAGCCAGCCCCAGGGCAGCCGCCACCGCAGGGGCCAGCGGGCGCCGCCCGGAGCTCACGCCGGGACAGCTTACCCTCGGGGCCGCCCCGCAGCGGCAGGACGGCGGCCCCTGGGACAGGGACCGGGCTCCGCCTCAGCCCGACCCTCCCTCACGGAGGCGCCACCGCCGCCCGACCCTCAGAGAACCGCACACCCCTACCGCCCGCCCTCCCGCGGCCCCGCGCCGTGTCGCCGGCCGAGCGGCTCCCGTCCCTGCAGGGCGGGGCTCACGGCAAGGCGCCGGGAGCGGCGGGCGGAACGCGGCGCGGACGGAACCTCCCCGCCGGGGCGGGTACCGGCGGGCCCCGACGGGAGAAGCACGACCCACTCGCGGACGAAGGATCCCTCCGCTGGGTCATTTAGTCCCTCCGCGCCGCTCTCCTTGCTAGTGCCGCCGCCGCTTCTTCCTCGGGACGCCGCCGCGTCGGTGCGGAGCTGCGGCGGCTAGGCCGCCAGACGCGCCCGCCGCGCCAGCTCGGTCGCGGCCCGCGTAAGTGCAGGGAGTACCGGCTGCGCGCATCCCTCCGCGAGCGGTGAGGCGGCCCGGAAGGGCCGCCATTTTGGGTTCCTGAAGCCTGCGCGGAGGGGCGGCAGGTGAGTGGGGCTGTGGCGGCGCCTGGGACCGGGCTGGGGGGGCGCGCTCGGTGGCCGAGGAGGCGCCGGCGGTGAGGGGGGTGCCTTGCCCCAAGGGCCCGCTGGCGGGGCCGAGGGCAGGCCCCGGGGTGCCCCGCCCGCCCTGCGGGGCGTTCCTTCGGCGCTGGGACGGCAGCGGGGAGGGCGATCGTGATCTCAGCCCCGTCTGGGTGCAGCCGCCCCGGTAAAGCTCACCCAGGGTCTCCCGCGCTGCCTGCGAGCTTCTCTGAACTAGCCCTGGTCGTGGGCAGCTGCTCCCAGGGAGGCCGCCCGAGTGAGAGGCTCGTCGCTGTGCGGGCAGAGGCTGGCCTCGGCCCGTCGGGGCGCGGCCCGCCGGCAGGACGGGACGGGCAGGCAAGGTGCGGGGAAGAGCGGGGTCGGCCTGTCCGCAGCAGCGTGGCTGGGAGCCTCCCCTGGGAGGGGGGCAACACAACTCTTTAGAACAACAGCAGGGTGATGGCAGAAGTGGCTGGTGAGCTGGCTGGTGCTCAATGGCTGTGCTTGGAATTAATTTGTTAAAACGGGTTGTTGTTAATCAGAATCGTTATTTAGTAGGTACTTTTACAGAGATGTTACAACTCACACTGAGACTGTTTGTTGCAGCACTATAAAGCTGTTTTAATGTAGAGGTGTGTTCTGCTTACAGAAGGGCAAAGGTTACTTTTTGTGGCATCACACATCATGCAAATATATCTCTGTAGCAGTGGTTTTTGAGCTTGGTTGGTTCTTTGCATCTTTGAAATAACTGCATTGATGTGTGACTAGATCAGCTAAATAAACTGGCTGTGCTCTAGGTAGTAATGGATATTACGTAAACCACTTGTTATACACAAAATACTATCACTATCCAAAAGCCTGCTCCAATGTGTCCTTCAGGTACAAGCCAAGGTGCTTCTGTGTGAGAGCTCTTAAGGGAGCATTTTTTGATGAACAGTTCTTGGCATAACAAAATGCCGTAAAAAAATGTTTTCTGAGCTAGTTTTCTGTAGAGCTAGTGAGTTGAACTGGCCCTTGAGAGACTGGAGAAGTGCCAGAGCATGTGTTCGGTAAGTAGGAAGAGTGGAAGGAATATGGAATGGCCGCCCTCCTTCTGATGACAGGATTGTTACAACCTTGGTTTGTACACTTCTGGCGTTAATGATACAGCTGTCTTACAACTCACATGTTAATAGGGGAGAGGTTGGCTTGGTTCTTGCACTTGACTTTCATGTTTCTTTAAAAATGTGGTTTTGTCAGAGGATTTGGCTATGCGATAGTTGTCGCAGATGGCATCTTGAGGCATTGGTTTACTTCCCTCACCTTTTGAAGTGAGGGAGTGGAAGCCTGCCTTCTAGCAGTTATGCTGCTTATTGTGAAATCTGAGGGGTTTTTCCCCTTCAGCTTCTTAGAAATCTAGGGCTGAATGGAACCTCAAAATACCATCTGAACAGATATACGTGTGACAGCAGAGTTATGTTTTCCTAGGCCTCTGCTGGTAGATGTTTGTCCGCTGTTCTTAAAACTTTACTGTGGTCTAGCATTCACATCAGTGACTAGAGTCACTTACCTAGATTAAATAGACCCAGGCCTTTAACTTCTTTTTTTGGGGTATAGTTCCCGACCCTTTTCCTGTTTATGGAGGTTTTGATCACCTTAGGTCTTTCTGGGGTCAGGATTCAGTCTGTCAGAATGGAAATACCCAGGAAGCTTCTATTCACTGTTGGCCTTGGTTGGGTGCAGGGTTGTAAAGTGGGAACGGTAGTGGTGAGTGCTGTAGGTCCAGTCATTTGTAAATAACCAGATTCAGGAATAGCAGGCCTGTGCCTGTTCCCCCCATCCCCAGTAAAAGTGACTGGTGTCTTCCTCCTGACCAACAGCTCTTGGTTCCAATGAGCTTCCCCTCTTCTCCCACAGAAAGTGTTTATCATGTTGGGCTCCGGGTTCAAGGCCGAGCGCTTGCGAGTCAACCTGCGCCTTGTCATCAACCGCCTCAAACTGCTGGAGAAGAAGAAGAGTGAGTATTTGAGGAGACAGGTGTGACCCAGGATGCTTTTGGGGCTCAGGAGACTTGAGGAGAAGATTTTTCTGGAGTCAGGATATTGTCCGAGCATGGAGTAGCCTTTTGCTCGTCCTGGCTGGACCCAGGCCTTGAAGCCTGCCCCGGTGTGCAAGTACCCAGGGAGCAGGTTGGCCATGACGTGGCCTCTGTCCACCTCCCTGGCAGGTGTCGGAGTGCAATTTATGGGGTGCGTGTGGTGGCAGCTGTGGGCTGTGTGTGGAGGGACGTGCCAGTTTGCCCCAGGGGGCCCTTTCCTGGGCCTTCTGTGCCCACAGTGTAGTGGGGAGCTTCCTGGGTGCTGTGGGAGGCTCTCCCCACCTGTGCTGTCCTGCCCTGCACAGGCACAGGTAAGGTCCATGGTTCTCATTGACTCTGCAGGGAAACCAAAGGTGTAGGAGTGTTTCTAGCAGCTAAAAGCCCGCTCTCCTTTCTCCTGTGGGTTAGTGTGCTAGGACCTAGACACAAGGGCTCCACCAGGCCGTGGCTGAGTGTCTTGCACTGCAGAGGCTCGGTGAAGGAGAGAGATGAGCTCGTGATGGCTTCGTGTGTGGTGGGGACTGGGTGGGTGTGGAGGCAGCAGCCCCTGCCAGCACAGTGACTGGCATTGGGGATATGTGCTGTAGCTGAGTTGGCCCAGAAGGCAAGGAAGGAGATTGCAGATTATCTGGCAGCCGGAAAAGATGAGCGTGCCAGGATTCGCGTGGAGCACATCATCCGTGAAGATTACCTTGTGGAGGCCATGGAGATCCTGGAGCTGTACTGCGATCTGCTGCTAGCCCGCTTTGGCTTGATTCAGTCCATGAAGTAAGCTCTGGCCTAGAGGGTATGCTTTGGGAGAGGGTCCAGGCCCCCCTTGGGCTGAGGGAAGGGTACTGCTGGGGGCAGGCCTGGGGTACGGAAGGGCACCTGTGTTTGTCTCTGTGTGCTAGGGCCTCCAGAGGCCTTTTCTTCCCCAGACAGGGAAGACTCTGGAGCCCAGCCTGGAGGATGGGGACTTTGAGGCTAAGCGGATTGAGGGCAGCAAAGATGAGGTGCTTGGTGTGGAGATGGGATTGTCTTCTGTTGTCCTTAGGGAGCTGGACTCTGGCCTGGCAGAAGCAGTATCGACACTGATTTGGGCTGCACCACGACTCCAGTCAGAAGTGGCTGAGTTGAAGATTGTGAGTAGGGTCATTTGAGGGGTGTTACACACACAGGGTGGAGGTGATGCTGCCAGAAACTGGCGGAAGCCTTTTTCTGGGACTCTGTGTCATTAAAGCAGAGGACATGTTTTTATGGGCTCTGCAGATGGACCTGCCGGTGTAGGTGTCCCTAGAGCATCAGGGGTAGCTGGGGCTCTCAGTGGCAGAAATGAGGGCGATCTGAGGAGGGGGAGTGGGCAGCTGTAGGGGCTACAGCAGATGTGCGGCCTGTTCCCAGAGTTTCTGTCGTGCTGCAGGTTGCTGACCAGCTGTGTGCCAAGTACAGCAAGGAGTATGGGAAGCTGTGCCGGACAAACCAGATCGGGACAGTCAATGACAGGGTAAGGAACTGATGGAAGAGCTGGAGCTGGCAAAACAGATGTGCCTGCCGTGCATTCTGCCCCTTTTTTCTGTGGCCTGTGGCTCGCTGCAGAGTGGGATGGGCCAGCTGTGCTGCTGGGGGCCGGCCTGCCTGGGAGTATGGTGCTGAGGTCCCTGGCAGGCAAGGCCTGTGGATGGAGAGGAGCAGAGCACGTGGAGTCCGGGCCGGTGGTTGCCAGCAGCCTCCTTTCCAGCAGTGCTGCACAGTGCTTCCCACAGCAGGCGGCCTGGCTGGGGTGGAGCTCCGCTGTGCTGCTCTGCCCTGGTCCCGCTGAGTGTCTCGGCACCCTTGTGTTCCAGCTGATGCACAAGTTAAGCGTGGAGGCACCGCCCAAGATCCTGGTGGAGAGATACCTCATTGAGATTGCCAAGAACTACAATGTGCCCTATGAGCCTGACTCAGTGGTGATGGTGAGTGAGGCACTGCACGTCTGGAGCTCCCTCCTGGGTTCCAGTGGCTGAAACGTCCCGTTAGTGCTGTGCGGGCTTTCAGAGCACAGGGCTGTGGCACTGCAGCGAACTCGGTCGTAACTGTGCTTTGGTATCTTCTAGACAGCCCTTGCGGAGCGCAGTCTGTGCTCCTTCCCACAGCCCTGCGGCACAGGGCCGTAGTTAGTCATGCTACAGTCTGCTTCCCTTTCTGATTCCCGTTAATACTGCTGTGTAGCTGCTGTCTGTCCTGTCCCTGTTGCATTGTCCCACCTCGTCCAGTGTCAAATGAGGTGTCTAATGCTGTTCAGAGGGCTGTGATCAGCATAGAGATGTGTTGGTGAGCAGAGTCCTTCCACCCTCTCCAGGCTGAAGCCCCTGCAGGTGGAGAGGCAGATCTGATTGACGTGGGATTCACAGATGATGTGAAGAAGGGTGGCCCTGGAGGAGGTGGTGGATTTACAGCACCTCTGGTTGGTCATGATGGAGTCGTACCCATGCCGGTGATGATGCCTATGCCCATGCCGACACCAAACCCGCCCTTCTCCTATCCGCCTCCAAAGGGACCAGTAAGTGCCTTTGCTCTGAGCGTTCCCTTTTTCTGTGGAAGACTCCGGTTGCGGAGCTTAGACCTGTGCCTGCGGACTGGGAAGTGTCTGTATCTGATAGCTTGCTGTGTCAGAGGGCCATCATGTCGGTGTGAGATTGCATGGGATGGAAATTGTTGGTAGTGCATCTGATGCTTCATGTTGCTTCTTGGCTGTGGAGGTTCCTACCCCTGTTCTCCAGCCAGCCCTCTTTGCCTTCAGGGAGCAGGGGAGTCCAGACTTAACTCCTAACACAGTCTTCAGACTGCCAGGCTTTTGACCAGGGCTGGGAGCTGCACTTTGAGCTTGGTAGGCTGGTAGTGTGCCAAGATTCAGTTGAGGAAATCAAGTGAGTTTTGTGGGCTGGGAACAGCACAGAAAAGTGTGGAAGCACCCTGCCTTCAGACCTGCAAGGGGAGGGGACCAGGTCAAGGCCTCTTGGAGATGATTTGTCGTGAGGGTGGAAGGTGGGAGCTGAAAAGAGCACTGTTCTCCGAATTCAGTCATTTGAGGGTATCTGTGTAGGCTGGGAGTCTTAATATGGTCCCAGCAATGCTGCAGTGTTTCTTGTGGAAAATCTGGGCCAAGTACCATCAGCTGGCTGAAGGCAGAGGCATAAATATGCTGAGGACTTGTGCCAGGTCTAGGTCTTTGGGGCACTGTTGTGTTACAACTAGGGGTAATACAAAGCCTTGAGTGAGACAGAGACTGCCTTCCTGGTCTGTGATACTGCAGTCGGGAGAAAAGGCTCAGGTGTGCTTAATGCAGGCTGTTACCCTTTTTGTCCTGGTACTGCTAATGCCTTGAAAGGTGGAGTGTTTAGTCATGCTGGTTCTTTAGAATAACCCACAGTCCTGTTAGCTGGGTCTGGTTGCTCCAGGTGACTACACCTGACTTAATACTTGAAAATCTTTTGCTGGTGAGTATAGACTGTGTCAGGTTGGATGTTTACCTGCATTTATCTTAGACTGCTGCTTTCGCTGGCTCCCGTAGCAGCTGTAGGCGTATGGTGTCCCATGGTTGCTCTCCCAGTCTGGCGTATGACGTAATCTCTCTGTACAGGAGAACTTCAGTGGCCTACCCGTGGGGACCTACCAGCCTTTCACTAACATCCATCCACCACCAATTCCGGCAGCCCCACCGACATACGAGTCTGTAAGTGCCTGAGCTGAGTCGCCGTGGCAGGCAGCAGAGGGAACCTCGAGCAGAGTGCAGGGGTAGCCACAGGAATGTTCATTAAGCACATTGCTCTTGAGCTTTGGAGCTTTTGGGGTGGGGCTTGGCATTGCTTGTGGATGTGGTGAGTCACAGGGTGCATGTGATGGGAGAATGACTTGTGAGAAGTTTCTCATTCAGCTGTGCTTTGGCTGCAGAGGGAAGCCAAGATTTTACTGTGCTGCTGAAATGGTGGTAAACAGTTAACAAGTAGAGTTCACAAATTCTGGTTGTTTTGCAATGTGAAGGGTTTATCACCTTCAGTCTGTTTAATTGTGGCTTTTGAACTAATTTGTAGTTAGCCTGGATGACAACTTTGGCTGATGCAGATGATGTATGTTTAAAAACACTTCCTTTCCCAGACTTTTCTTAGTCCTTGGGGATGAGGAGAGCGAGGCTGGAGTCTTCTCTTTCTGTGCTCGTCAATGTTTTTGTTGCTGCCATTGGTTATCATGCCTCCCATTTTGCTTTCAGTGACATGCTTCTTGTCTCTGCAGTATCCTGAGTAGGGGTGAGCATAGCCAGGCACCTCTGTATGCTCACACCTGGTACGAGCTGCACAGCAGCCTTTGAGGCCAGGAGGTGCAGGTGGATACAACAGTTGTTCGCTGGGTGGGGATAGATGTCACTGAGTGCAGCCCACAGCAGATGAGGAGTTAGATCAGCACAACTGACCATGCCATGGGCCTTTGTCACAGCCTCACCAAGGCCTGGGATGGGCTCATTTCCTACCTTGCTGTGGGTTACAAGGACCTGTCCTTTGTTTATGAGGGAAAGGAAGCAGTAGCTGTGATTCCGTGGGTGAAGGGGGCACTCTCCTCCCGCTTGTATCCTTGATAAATGCTCTAGACCTGCTCTGTATCCAGTTGCAGACTATGGACAGTGAAGCTGTTCTGATTGACAGGGAGGGAGAGGAAAGTTGAAGCACTGACTCCTTTCCTTGGGAAGAGAGGCAGATTCTTCTGAGTGTGCTGGAAGCCAGGGCTGCTGGCTGCCTTGGGGAGGGGTGGGGTATGCCCTGCTCTGCGTGGGAGTGGCTGCTGTTGCCTGTGAGCAGTGCCTGCACAGCTGCATGGGTCTGGCCTGGCAGGAGAATGAGCTGGAGTAACTGAGAGTCTTTTTCAGATCAATGAGCCTGATGCTGACAAGGACGGTTCTGTGCCGGCAGCTGGTGAGTATGTCCAGAGGCACGGGAGACCTGGAGTGGTCTGGGGCTGTGGTTAGCCTGAGATACTCGTGTCCCTGGGAGGAGCTTTCTGCACAGGAATAATGTGTAGAACTGGGCATGTCTTGAGAGCAGGATTTGAGGTTGGAGAGGGCTCTGATGGAAACGGAGAGTATCCTCTTGAAGTCAGGAGGATCCAAACTTCCAGTGCAAAACTCAAGAACTAGAGTCTTGACTTCAGAGTCAGTACTGGGTCTCCAGCTTGAGCTGTCTCACTAGACCATGTGTAGGATGTTGCAGGATAAAATGAGAAAGCAACAGCTCTAAGTGATAATACATTTTTACGTGGCATAAATAATATTGTTTTGCAGCAACAGAATGAAAGAAGTAAGCACTAAGAGGGTAGCTAGGTTTGTGCTAATGCCGGTGTTGAGGTTGCATGCAGCAGAGCAGGACTAGTAGAGATAGCTGTTACCTGTTGTTCCATCTGCCTAAAGGCTTCATGCATCGTAATGGGATCATAACAAAATTCTCCTCCTTGTACAGTGTGATTCTGCCCTGTGTGTTTTGAAAGCACTTGGTATCTGTGGCAGTTGATAAGGGTGGAGAGTTTTTAGAGTGAGTAGGCCCTTGCCAGCTCCAGCAAGGATTTCTAACGGTCTGATGAAGTCCTCTGGGGAGTGTTGGTGACGTGTGCTGAAGAAGATGGGCCTGTGGGCATGCTGATCTGGCTGTATGCTTCGGTTTGACAGCTGGGTGACAGCGTGTGATACCTGCGAGTGTCCTGAGGAGGTGTTGGAGTGGAGAAAACCGGGACTTTGAATCCCCATGGTGCAGCCCAGCCAGCACAGGCACGTGGGAGCCTCAGCCCACCTGCAGCTGGCTATGGGCCGTGGAGGGGGTCTTGTGCTGTCTAGTGCAGCTGTAGGACAGGGTCACCAGTCCAGATCCACCATGGCTGCAGCCCCTCGCAGCCCTATAAACCTGAAACGTGTTTTTTCCCATTGAGTCCCTGCACAGATGGAGGTGTGTGACCACTGGTCCTGTTCAGAAAAACACACCGGTGCTGCCTTTTTGGTAGAACGGCCTGCCTTTGGCATGGCTCTGGCCTGGTGAGAGGGCAATGACGGTGAGGTGAAATGATACTTCTCTTGTTCTAATTAGGGCCTGGGCCCAAGTCAGAAGCTTCTCCTAAACCAGGAGCTCCTAATACCTTTGATAACTTTGTGCTGCCTGAATTACCATCTGTGCCAGATACGCTGCCCACAGCATCTGCTGGCGCCAACTCTTCTGCCTCTGAAGACATTGACTTTGATGATCTTTCTCGGAGATTTGAGGAGCTGAAGAAGAAAACATAAAACTGACTGGGCTGTAACTCCAGTGTGAGGGGCAGGAGCTGACAGCTGCTTCTCTCTGAAACACACTCCCCTTGAAACTGGTTTCCTCTATTAACCTCAAATGACCGCGCTCTTCTTTTTGAGCTCTCTTCCTGCTCTACTTAAACTAAGTGCTGCCGCTTTCCCGATCTTTGTTGCTCCAGGAGGGGGACTGTGAAGGCTGGAGCAGGGAGCAGCCACATCAGTCCGGGCAGCTGTGCTGGATGTTTGGGTGCTGTTCCCGGCGCTGTGCTCCCTCCCACAGAGAAGGGAGGTGAAGGCTGTGATGGGACCCGGCCTTCTCCTCTCCCCTGCTGGGCTCAAGGGCAGCAGCGTCCACAAGCTGCCCCTCTCTGCTCTGTGGGGTGAGGGTGATTAGTTCCCTTCGGTGAGACTTCACCTGATTGGGGAATACAGCCCTGCGGAGGGGCTGCGCTGCCCCTGAGGCTCCTGCCGCCTCCAGCCGTGTCTGGCTGCGGTTTGCCCCATCTCCTCCGTGGCTCCCCCTGGACACGCGGGAGCGCTCCGTGGCCGTGGCCGCCCTCTCGGCGGGTGGCCTCCGTCTCCTGCTCGCAGGAGGCCTCAGCGGGGGTTCGGTGCGAGCCGGCCGGGCCGCGGGCTGGCTGTGCCGCGGCTGCTCCAGCCCGTCCCACCGGGCGCGGGGGGAGCCGAAGCCGAGGGGGCTCAGCCGGGACGTGGGCAGCAGCTCCGCCTCCCGCGAGCAGGGGCTGGCGAGGGCTGCGCGCACGAGGCGGCTGCTGTCCGCCGGTGCCGTCGCTGTGCGCGGGGGGCTGCGGGTCGCTGGTGCGGTATCTGTGCGTGACGCCGTCACACAACTTTTCTTTGGAGTTTTCGGTTGATTTGTACCTTACGCGTTGGTTCCCAATAAAGTCCGGGCCCGTCAGCAGCCGCGGGGCGCTCTCGGGGGCTGCGCGGCGGCAGGCGCCTCTGCCGCGGGGCGGGGGGCGGGGTCAACGCGACGTCGCGTCAGGCCCCGCCCCGGTGGACTCCGCCCCTGCCGTTTGTCCGCGGTGTGGCAGCCCGCTCCGAGTCCTGCTGCGCCCTTATTGGCTGGGAGGGCTCGGCATCGGCCAATCACCGGGGCGGGCTCCCGGAAGTGCCCCTGCACATGTCGGGTTGAGCAGATGGCGGCGCCGCTGCGCGTGAGCGGGCGGCTGGCCCTGGGCGGGGTCTGGGAGCTCCTGGGGCAGTTCGGGGGTCCGGGGCGGTCCGGGGGTCCCGGGGCGCCGGGAGTGGCTGGGACCCAGCCCGGCGAGGCGTGCTTACGGGGTCCCGAGGGGGGTCGGGCTTGGCCGGGGGCGGCTGGGGATGGAGCAGGCGGGGCCGGGGCGGGAGGGGAGGGGAAGGGGTGCCGCTACCCTACGGGATGTGGACGGGGAGGGGGTGCCGGGGCGGGATGGGACGGAACCGGGAGGGAGTGTGGTGCGGGACGGGACGGGACCGGGAGGGGGTGCGGTGCGGTGCGGTGCGGGATGGGACGGGACCGGGGGGGGGTGGGGGGTGGGCGCGGTGCGGGCACGTTGCTGACGGTCTCGCGCAGGGGCGGCTGCGGGCGCTGGCGGCGGCGCTGGGCGGCTGCGGGCTGCTGCTGGGCTCGGCGCTGGCGGCGGGCGACGAGCGGCTTTACGCGACGGTGATGCCCGCGCTCCGCGCGCTCCCCCCCGAGACCGCCCACGGCCTGGCCCTGCGCGCCGCCGCCCTCGGGCTGCTGCCGCCCGCCCGTCCCGACGGCCCCGCGCTGGTGCGGCTCCGGGGCGCGGGGAGACCGGAGGGGGGGCGGGGGGATGGCAGGGCCTGGCGAGGTCCCGGGGTGACCGGGGGGGGGGGGGGGGGGGGGCGATGAGCTCCGCCAACAGCAGAGGTGCCCGGCAGGGCTCCCGGGGCGGCCCGGCGTCCAGGGGATGGCCCCGGGGGCAGCCGTGGGTCCCTCGGGGCGGGCATCTGGTGGGCGGAGGGGGTGGAGGGGAGGGGGCCGGGGCTGCTCCTGCGGGGGCTAGAACGAGGCCTTGGCTGGGGCTGCTGATGTCGGCGGGCTCTGGCCCCCCCGGCTGCCGGTGTGACCCAACCCCTGCCCCGCAGGAGGTGCGAGTCCTCGGGCAGCGGTTCCGCAACCCGGTGGGCCTGGCGGCTGGCTTCGACAAGCAGGGCGAGGCTGTGGACGGGCTGTACAAGATGGGGTTTGGCTTTGTGGAAGTGGGGACTGTCACACCCAAGCCCCAGGAGGGGAACCCCAGACCCAGGGTCTTCCGGCTGGCAGAGGACGAGGCGGTCATTAACAGGTGGGGTCTGAGGGGGGCAGCTCTGCGGTGTCCCACGGGCCACCCGCCCAGAGGGGGGGCGTTTATTCGAGTGGTCCCGGTGCTGGGGTCTGTACTGTGGTGGCTCTTGGATTGGACGTGCTGAGCAGAGCCGCACAGACCATACGTCTCCCTCATGTTTCTCCTGTGTCCTGCTCGGGGCTTGTAGGCACCAGCCCAGCCCAGCCCTGAACCTTGTCTGCTCTGGTGCAGGTTTGGATTCAACAGCCACGGCCACGTTGCAGTGGAGCACAGGCTGCGGGCCCGCCAGGAGGTGCAGCTCAGGCTCACTGATGGTGAGACCAGCTTGTGAGCCTTTGCTCTTGGGGCTGCAGGGTGGGTTTGGGGGTCTCCCACATAGCTGTAGGCTGGGAAAGGCATGTCATGCCAGTGTCCAGGCACAGGAGGGCCCCGGCCAGAGCGAGGTGCAGCCAGACAGCAAAAGTCCTCCTGGGGCTGCAGCCTCTCCTGTTGGGACTGTGACCAGGCACCTTTCTCCTACCGTTTTCTCTGTGATAGAAGCTCCGCTTGCTGCTTTGGGCACAGGATACGTCTGCTGAGACTAGCCAAAGGAAATAGGGCCCTGCCTGGGCAGGTTCCGAGGGCGGCCTCTGCTGGGTGGCCAGGCTGGAGGCTGCGGTGCTGCGAGGCGCTGACCAGGGCAGCTGTGGTGGTGCTCCTGTGGCTGCAGGACAGGCCCAGGCCCACCACTGTGAAATGCGTGGGCTGCATGTCCCCATCTTGATTTTAGCTGGTCCTGGGGCCTCCCTTGTTGGGCGCTCTGGCCCCTTGGGTGGTGGTTGGTCCTGGTGCCCTGGCTCAGCCATGTCTGTGTTCCAGCGGGGATGCCCCTCGGAGTCAACCTGGGCAAGAACAAGAGCTCTACCGATGCCGCAGCTGACTACGTGGCTGGGGTCCGGACGCTGGGCCCTTTGGCTGACTACCTGGTTGTGAATGTGTCCAGCCCGAACACCCCAGGGCTGCGGGACTTGCAGGGCAGAGATGAGCTGCGGGACCTGCTGACCAAGGTGGGTGACCCTCACAGCCAGCCTGGACCACAGCTGCAGCGCTGGATGCATCCTGGCAGCACCTGCACTGCTCCAGCAGCGGGTCTGCCCCAGCGCACAGAGGAGTGTGGTGGCTCCCTGGAGTGGTGGGCAGAGCCACTGAGGTGTCCTCTGATCAGCTGCTGCCGTGGGGTTCACTGGGGCACCGTACTCCAGCAAAGGGCGCATGAGCAGCGAGGCGTTGCCCTCCGCTCTTTACCTGCAAGGGGGCAGCGAGCCAGCCACCCCATGGCACTGGGAGTCGCTGTGGTCCTGTGTGGGTCATGTGCCCCAGCCCTGGGCCATAGGGTGCCCCTCGCACCAGCAGCTCCCTGCAGGGAGGGCAGGGCCTGTCCCCGCACTGCCTGTGCCCGTGGATGTACGTGTCTCCCCAACCCAGGGCAGGAGATGTTCCCTCACCACGCGCTGCTCTGTGCCCCTGCGTGTCCCACTGCAGGTGCTGGCGGAGAGGGACGCACTGCCCTGCGAGCGCAAGCCAGCCGTGCTGGTGAAGATCGCTCCTGACCTCACGGCGCAGGACAAGAGGGACATTGCTAGCGTTGTCTGCGAGGTGAGGAGGTGGGAGGGGGAGGCTGGTGAGGAGCTGGGCGGGTGTGCCGCCTGCCTTGCCTCGCACAGCGCGGGGGCGGGACTGTGGTGCTCCTGCAAGTCGCCTCTCTGAAGAGGGGACAGGCAGACCCACAGCTCTCTGGCTGCTGTGGGGACCGTGTCCTGGGTAGCTCTAAGTCCGCGAGTGCCTGTGTTCATCACCCAGATGCTGGCCACGGTCTGGGCAGCGAGGGGCAGCTGTTTTGTCCACGGGCACATGGCTGGGGGCATCCTGGTGTGGCAGCATGGGGATGAGAGCGGAGGGCTGCTTCCTCATGCCATTGCCTCATGCTGCTGCCCCCCTCAGCTCGGTGTGGACGGGCTGATTGTCAGCAACACCACCGTGAGCCGCCCCAGCAGCCTCCGGAGCAGGCAGCGCACAGAGCCTGGGGGCCTCAGCGGGAAGCCCCTGCGGGAGCTCTCCACACAGACCATCAGGGAGATGTACTCCCTCACCCGAGGTGGGGGCAGAGCAGGGCTTGGGGGCGCGTGCTGGCATCGCCTGTGCTGTCCTGACCCTGTGCCTGCCCACAGGCCGGGTGCCCATCATCGGGGTGGGTGGGGTAAGCAGCGGGCACGATGCCCTGGAGAAGATCCGTGCCGGAGCCTCGCTTGTGCAGATATACACAGCGCTTGTGTACCACGGGCCGCTGGTGGTGGGGACAGTGAAGCAGGAACTGGAGGAACTGCTGAGGTGAGTGAGGGGCGAGGCACCCCCCAAGGGAGCCGCTGGGCCCAGGGTGGCTCTGGGCTGGTGCACGAGCTGTGGTGCTGCGTGGCCAAGCCGCAGTGCCGGGCCGGCTCAGCCGTCGCACACTGTCCCTGGTTAGGGAGCAGGGGTTCAAGAACGTCATGGAGGCGGTTGGAGCAGATCACCGGTGCTGACATGCTGCGTAACCGAGGTCTAGCCAGGAGGAGCCGTGGCCAGGCAGGGACAGGCCTGACGCTTCCAGCACTGGGCAGGCTGGGACTGGGCCCCTGAGAAGGGTCAGGGGAGGCTGAAGCTGGGCCTGCACTGGTGGGGAGCAGGGGAGGGGGCCTCTGCACTGGTGCCGCTGTCCTGGGCCATGTTTTGGCTTTCCTGTGGGCTGGGCTCCCCAGCAGAAACCAGCGCTGGGTAAGGCTCTGCGGGGCAGTGAGGAAGGCCCCTGAGGGGACCGCCCTGCGGGGACCGCCCTGCGGGCTGTAGGCTGTCCTGTGCCCTGGCTCCTGCTGCAGCGCTTCCCCGCGGAGGGCACACCTTCCGTGGTGGTGCTGCCCAGAGCCACAAGCCGAGCAGTGTATGGGGTGTCCCTTTTGCCAGGGACCCCGCAGCCTGTGCTGCCGGCTCTGGCTGGCGCTTGGTCCTCCTGCACCGCAGCCTCCACAGGAGGGTCTGCCCTCCCTGCCCTCCTCTCATCTCCGCACACAGTCCTGTAACAAACCTGCGGGCCCTGGGTCCTGCCCGAGCGTCAATAAATATTTGGCTCACCTGGTCCTGTGTGCTGCTCTGGGGACACCCCTTGGGTCAGAGGGACGCAGCCCGGCTCTCCTCAGCCGAGCGGGAGCAGCTTGCTCTATGTTGTTCGCAGTCAATTCATCTTTTCCCAGTGGTGGAAGCCGCAAGGTACTGGGCTGTGGGACGAAGCCACACAAAGCTGACCAGGACTTCCCTCGCAGAGACCTCTGCCTGAGGCTGGGCCCTTGGGAGGTTCTGGGCACCTCTTCTTCCCCTTGCTGCTGGTGCACAGATCAGAGATGGCTGTGGTTATGCTTGTCACTTGTTCCGGAAAACCCCTTTTCATTCACGCTTCTGGAGGCTGTTGGTTTTGTCTTTGGGGCCTCTGGCACTGACTGCTGCTTTGCCCTGGACTCCCTGTGGTCATCTCAGGCTTTTCTTGAGCAACACAGCTTGGCCTGAACACAGCGTTCCTTCTGCAGCCTGTCGCAATCTGCCTTGCGGAGCGGGATTGCGTCACAGCACTTCACCAAACCTGTTTACAGAGGGAGCGGGACTGCCAAGCCCGCTCTCGGTGTCCCTTGGCTCCTGTCAGGGCTGTCACCTGCCTGCTCCCTCGCTTCTGCAGCCCTCTGCGCCAGCCTCTTCATTCTGCACTTCGGACGGGTGGTGGTTGTTGCTGCCCTTAAGAGGGCTGTGACCTGGCCCGTTGGCCAAGGTTTTGGAGAGGGCCTGGGACGCTCTTGCTCTCCCAGTCTGAAGGTGGCTGTCATGCCTGTGGGAGCAGGAGCTTGAGTTTCGTCTCGTCTCACGGCACTCGTCTGTGCTCTGCAGCTGCTTCGTGACTGTGGCTTGGAGACATTCAGTGCCTCGCGCTGCCACGGCAGTTGCTGGCGGCGTTGGCCTCGAGCGTGGCCCTGCGCTGCCATAGCCCGGTGCATGGGCTGCGGTCCGTGCCCCACGGGCAGGCTGGGCCAGCTTCCCCCACCATCCTGCCACAGTCCCTTTGCCCGAGCTAACTTTGAGGCTGCTGAGTGGGCACCGCGGCAGTCGTGTGTTGCTTTTTCCACCCTGCCAGGGCACGGCAGTCTCCTATGGAGGGACCAGCCTGCTGCGGTGGGACAGGGCTGTCTGAACCTGCCATCATCCAACACCACGGCACCTTTTTAAGTGCTGGCATGGTTCGTGGATCGGAGCTGTCTAGCCCTGTGCTGGACTCCAGACTGTGTCTCAAGTGTGGTTGCAGGAGTATGACTGGTGCTGGGCCAGAGACGTCAAGCCCTGCGTTGTTTAGGGGCACGTAAAATGGGAAGAAGCTTGCACGGGATGTGAAAGCCCTGCTCTGGGATGTCTGGGACCAGACACAGATGTCCCTCCTGAGCCTGAAGGACTGGAGGGTCCAAGGGACAGGAGGATGCTGGTGAGACCCCCAGCAGAGCAGGCTTCAGTGGCTTGGGCTGGGGATGGCCCCACATGCTCCAGACGGTTTGGGGCTGGCCTCAGTGCAACACTGGCACCCTGGAGTGGGCGGGGGGGTGGGTGCCTGTCCCTCCCCTCCGTGCTGCCCCTTGGTTGTGCTCCTGCTGGAAGCAGGCTCTGCTCATCAGAGCAGGCTGATGTGCTCTGCCCCGCACCCTTGCTGGCCCCATCCAGCTGGGCACCGGCCAGTGATTGCTGCCACGAGTTCCCGTAAGGCTGGGCTGGGCCTTGGCCTCTGCTGACAAACAACTTGTGCCCAAGGGGCCAGGGGCTTCCAGGACGTGGGACTGGGCCCCGCCGTGCAGGAAGGGGTGGGTACATGTGGGAAGAGGTCAGCTTGGCCGCGGTCCCTCAGAGCCAGCCACGAGTGGCCGTGGGACGTGCTGCGCCCCTCGGCCAGCCGGGCTGGTGCTGCCCAGGGCACTGGCGGTGCCGAGCCCCGCTGTGCCCCACCTTTGCGGGGTGGCTGCAGGGTGCACCCTGGCTGTGGGCAGAGCTGGGCACAGGGTGGGATGGGACTCGGCTGCTGTGCCCCGGCTTCATCTGCCAGTCCTGGGGCGGCTGCTTGTGCCCTGTGGGGCTGCTGGGTGCCCCTGCAGCCCCTCTCTAGGTGGTGGCATGGGGCAGTTTTGCAGGGGGCAGGGGCTGGCTCCGCTTTCTGTTACCCTCAGCTGGTGTTTCAGTGCCAAGGCACCAGTGTCTGCAGCCAGATCCCTCCCTGTGTATTTGTAGCTGCAGAATCCCGGAAACTCTTGGCACGCTGGCTTCCCATGGGGGCTTGGCGGGCTTCCCAGGGGCCTCTGCCAGGCCAGCTGTGAACCAGGTGGGGCTTTTTGTGCTCCTCCTGCTGGGAAAGGTGCTGGCTGCCTACAGCAGGGTCAGGAGGTCTGGAGTACACAGGGCTGCACCAGGGCGAGGGAGGTGGCAATAAAAGGGACGAGGAGGGAGCCCTGAACGGCATCACCCTGCAGAGGAGTCTGCTGTGAGGAGAGGGAGCTATGAACATGGGGTGAGCGATGTTGCTGTGTGCCTGCACGTGCTTGGTACTGTGTCTGTGTCCATCCTGCTTGCCTGGCCGAGGACCTGGCCCTGCTGTGGGCTGTGGCAGGACCGGCGTTGGGCCTGGAAGCGCTCTGGGTCCCAACACTGCCACCTCATCTTCCACAGCAGCAGGGTCCAGTCTGGCCCAAGCAACTTCTCCAGGCTGCGTCTGATGGGCAGCCCCGGGGGTGTGGGGTCGGCCCCCTGCCCTCCTGGGGAGGCAGCCCCTGGGACAAGGGTTGGCCCTGGTGGAGCCCACAGACTGGTAGCGCAGGGGCAGGAGCCCTCTGCTGAGCGTGCCCTCTCTCCCCTGCAGACCTGCGGTGCTGCTGATTGCTGGCCTGGCCTGGACCGTGCTGGAGACTACAACTGCCAGTGGTACCTTCCAGGGCACGAGTGGGAGCACTGGGGCTCAGACGAAGCCAGGGACAGCTTGGCAGGGATCAGGCATGGGGCAGGGGAGACAGGACTTGGGAGGGACCTGCTGGAGGTGGGGCAATGTCCTGGGCTGGGTCCTGTGAGCCAGCTGAGCATCCTCTGCCTGCAGAGTGGAGCTGTGCAAAGCCTGCGGAGATTGAACATGGCTACGTGGAGCACCTGATCAAGTACCGCTGCAACCCGTACTACCAGCTGCGCGGCGGCTCTGGTGATGGTGAGGCATGTGGCACGGCCACAGCACCCAGGAACGGGGCTTGTCCCTGGCTCAAGGGGATGCATGGGGCTGCCCCAGCGCTGGGCGATGCAGCCTGCCCCCCCCAGCCTTCCTCGGGGACACGAATAGCTACCCCTGCTCGCCCAAGCCCTGGGGAGGTACAAGTACCTCCACACCTCCCTGGCTGCAGGGCCCTTGCCCCCCCTTGCAGGGCAGGGGTGCTGACTCTGGTTTCCCTCCAAAGGCATGTACAAGTGCAGCGAGGATCACGGGTGGGTGAGCCTTGAAGCTGGCAAGGAGGTGCCCGTCTGTGAGCCAGGTGAGAGCAGAGCAGCAGGGGCTGCGAGCGGTCTGTCCAGGCAGACAAAGGGCTGCAGGGGCTGCTCTCTGGGGCTGCTGTGGGCTGGGAGCCATCCGGTGCCTGCTGGCCTTGGAGGGCTCACCAGGGCCCTGCTCTGCCCTGTGCAGTGTGCGGGAAGCCGAAGAACCCCCCCGGGCAGATGCAGCGCATCATTGGGGGCCTGCTGGCTAGGAAGGGCAGCTTCCCTTGGCAGGGCCGGCTGGTGACCCGCCACAACCTCATCGTGGGGGCCACGCTCATTGATGACCAGTGGCTGCTGACCACGGGCAGGAACGTCTACCTGAACCACAGTGAGGACACCAAGCCGGAGGAGATCGCCCCTACTCTGCAGCTCTTCCTGGGCGGCCGGGAGCAGCCGGCCTTGGGTGTTGAGCGCGTGGTGCTGCACCCCGGCTACCCGGAGGCCGTGGACCTGGCCCTGCTGAAGCTCAAGCAGAAGGTGCTTCTCGGAGAGGAGGTGATGCCCATCTGCCTACCCCGGAAGGACTACGTGCAGCCAGGGCGGGTGGGCTATGTCTCGGGCTGGGGCCGCGGTGCCACCTTTGCCTTTCCAGACACGATGAAGTACGTGATGCTGCCGGTGGCAGAGGGCGAGCGGTGCCGGCAGTACTACCGGGCGCGGAACGCGTCCTACTGGGTCCAGCCCGTCCTGAGCAACGACACGTTCTGCGTGGGCATGAGCGAGCTGCGGGAGGACACGTGCTACGGGGATGCCGGCGGCGCCTTCGCCGTGCGGGACCCGGACGACGACAGCTGGTACGCGGCGGGCATCCTCAGCTACGACAAGACCTGCACGGCCGCCAAGTACGGCGTGTACGTGGACGTGCAGCGCGTCCTGGCCTGGGTCAAGGAGACGATGGCGGCGGGCTGAGGCGGGGCCGTGGGGGAATAAAACTGCCGGGTCCGTCCGTCCGTCCGTCCGTCTGTCCGTCTGCGCAGCGCTGCGGGGGGGGTGTGTGTCTGCGTGCGCACGGCCTGCTGGGGGGCGCCTGCGGGTCCATGGGGGGGCCCTGCGCGGCTTCCCCTGGGGGGGCTGGGCGGCCCTGGGGCTCTGGGGGGGGGCTCTCCTGCCCCGTGGGGGTGGTGTCTGGGGGTTTTCCCCCCCGCTCCTGTGTGGGGGTGTCCCTGCCCGGCCCGTCGGGCCCCGCCCCTACCCCCGCCCCTACCCCCGCCCCTCTCTTCCAGCCGCGCCCTCCGCGCCCTCCGCGCCCGGAAGTTCTCCCGCGACCACGTGTCCTCACCCATTTCCCCTCCACACGCCGGAAGTCCGCCGAGTGGCCAGTAGCATGTCTTGCCTAGCGGCCGTTGGACTCTATGGTGGCTGCTACTCCTATAGGCTCTGGCTGCTATGTCTATGGTGCGGGTGGCTAGAGGGGCTCTTCTCGCGGAGCATTGTGGGGCGGCCATGGCGGCATGCAGGGAGCTGGTTTACGGTCGCTGAGGCAACTGCAAGCCGGTGTGGGAGTTGTGGGAGCGGGCGACGGGGCCGGGCCGGGCCGGGGCAGCGCTGCGGCACCCTCCTGCGCCCGCCCTCCCGCTGACGCCCGGCCCGGCGCGGTAGCGGCCGGCGGCTATGGCCGAGGCGAGCGAGGAGTCGCTGCACCGGCTGGCGGGGACGAGCCCGGACGCCGAGGCCGGCGGGCTGGTGCTGCGGGGGCGGAGCGCCGCCGCCGAGCAGCACATCTTCAAGGCGCCGGCACCGCGGGCCTCCTTGCTGGGCCTGGACGTGTTGGCGGCCCAGAAGCGGCGGGAGCGCGAGGAGGAGGCGGCCGGTGGAAAGCGGTCCCGGGTCTCCTCCTACAAGGACTGGGAAGAGGGCCGTGACGAGGCGGGCAGCCCCGAGGAGGACGAGGAGGAGGAGGAGGGGACGGACCGGAGCAGCCGGGGCGCTCGCAAGGACAGGTGGGGCCTGCGTGGGGGTTCTTGGCGGTGGCACTGGGCGCATTGCGGCCGGTGGGTCCCCAGCGCGGGGTGTGAGCACTGCCAGTCTGGGGGTCTCTCCTGCGGGGCTTCCCTGTGGATCTGAGGAGGTCCCTGGTGCCCTCCCAGAGACGTTACGGGCAGGAGTCCTTTTAGACGCTGTTAGCCTGCAAACTCCAGCCGTCCTAGTCATGCGACCGTCTGCTGCCTGGTGCCTGGAGGCAGTGGCCTGCCCAGAAGTGCGCGTGTCTGAGAGCAGCAGCAGACTCGGTGGGCTGCTAGCAAAGGATGGAGAGAGCACTTTTAACCATAAGCTTTTGCTGTAGAATCGTTAGGTTGGAAGTAAGCTCTAAGATCATCAAGTCGAACCGTCAACCCAACACCACCATGCCTACTAAACTAAACTATATCCTGCATACAGATACAGCAGAGCTTGGAACTACAGTTGTATGAGAGAAGTCAAAGGCCGAGGCTGTTCCTCAGCACTTTTGAGCTGTTCTTCTCTCTGCTCTTCCTTTCCAGGCGTTACCGTTCTGTCCGTGTGGAAACGCCTTCCTACACGGGGGGTGTCAGCGAGGAGTTTTGGGAACGCAGCCGGCAGCGGGAAAGGGATCGTCGGGAACATGGAGTCTTTGCCTCCTCCAAGGAGGAGAAGGAACGCAAGAAGGAACACAGTAGGGATCGGGACCACGATCGCAAACGGGACCGCGGTAACTGCTCAGAGACCTTTGTGACTCTTCCTGCTTAGGGTTTGGGCTTGTCCCCCAGCTTGTTTGTAGCTGTCAGCTGATGTTCATGGTGTTCTCTGCAGCAGGCTTGGGAAGCCCGTTTGTGCTTTCTGATCTTACTTTCTTTTCACAGAGGAGCGGGACAGAAGTCGTCACAGCAGCAGGTCAGAGAGAGATGGCTCATCAGAGCGGAGCAGCAGGAGGGGTGAACCAGAGAGCCCCAGACATCGACCCAAAGGTAGGAGTGGGACCCAGTAGAGTTCCTGTGTGAAACCTGATAGGAAGGGGCTTGTTCTTTTTTGTTTGTTTTTATTTTGTTTTCTTCTGGTTTTGGCAGGACAAGTGTGTAGAAAAGTGCGTAGAAAAGCCTCTGTCTTTTAACACTTATGGTTACGGCATGCATAAGACTTGTAGCTCAGCCTGGGTCTGGAAGCAATCTTCCAGCTGTGAGTGGTGAAAATCGGGCTAATCTTTGCTCAGCGGAGTCTGTTCTGGCTCTATGTGATAGAAATGTGGTCCTTGGGAAATTTTTCTTGGAATTGTGGGTCAGTCCCTTCCCTTAGAGGGAGGGTGAATGGGTACCCTCTCTCTGTGTTTCTGCCAGAAGGTGTAAGGTGGTTCCACGTACCTGGGGTCACTGTTGGAACATCAGGTGTCCAACCCCATCTGCTCTGTTAGATGCAGCCACACCATCTCGCTCCAGCTGGGAGGAAGATGACAGTGGCTACAGCAGTGCCCGCCGATCACAGTGGGAATCCCCCTCCCCGACGCCTTCCTGTCGAGACTCGGAGCGCAGCCACCGGGCATCGTCACTGCGGGACACAGACCGGAGAGATCGGGACAGGTATCGGTGCCTGGGGCTGCGGCTGTGAGCTGCTGAGCTGCAGAAAGGGGAGGGCATGTATACGAGTAGCGCCTGGCTGCGGGCACCAATTCCTCCCTCGCCACTACTTTTCCAGGTCTGTGAGGAGCAGGTACTCGGATAAGACGCCGTTGCCCACCCCGTCGTACAAGTACAACGAGTGGGCTGACGACCGGAGACACCTGGGGTCCACGCCGCGGCTGTCCAGAGGGAGAGGTGAGGAGCCCGGGCCGAGCCCTCCCTGTGCAGCACGAGGTCGGGCTCCGCGGGATTTCCTCTGGACTGATGGGCTCACCCCTGCAGGGCGGCGCGCGGATGGGGAGGAGGGCATTGCCTTTGAGACGGAGGAGGAGCGGCAGCAGTGGGAGGACGACCAGCGGGTGAGCACCGAGGGCCGGGCGGGCGCGGGAAGCCCCGCGGCAGCCGGACGGGGAGTGGCGGGAGGGCCCTCCGGGAGGTCTCCAGCGGCGTGTGCTGCGGGGGCCGGGTGGCTGCAGAGCTCAGGGCTGTGCCTCTCCCCTCCCAGCAAGCTGACCGGGACTGGTACATGATGGATGAGGGCTACGACGAGTTTCACAACCCCTTGGCCTACTCCTCGGAGGAGTACGTGAAGAAGCGGGAGCAGCACTTGCACAAGCAGAGGCAGAAGCGCATCTCGGCGCAGCGGCGGCAGATCAATGAGGTGGGGGCGAGCTGCAGCACCGGCTGCTCTGAACGTGCGCGTTTTGCTGCCCCTCGAGAGATTTGCCTGCTGGCAGTGAAGGCTGAGCCCTTGCTCTCAGGTGGGGAAGTACGGTCTGTGTCCCGGCCCAGAGTGGACGCGGGCTCACGGGGAAGGTGTCATTCAGTTCCCCGGAAGGTGCAGCCCTGCGTCTGCTGCGTGGGGCAGAATTTGCGATCGGAGCGGCTGCAGCGGATCGCAGCATCCAGGGCAGCGGGAGTGCAGAGGGCTACACTCCTGCTGTTCTGGGGTTGTCTGCTGTTGGCCTGGTAGGTGCTGGGGGCCGCTGGCCTCAGCACACGAGCAGGGTTGTGTCCAGCTTCCTGGCCTATTCTGAGTGTGGCAGGGGCACTGCGGACAGTGTCTGTCCTTGTTTCCTTGGAGACAGTCCTGTTGGCTCTGTGCTTCATATGGCCAGTCTGCGTTTCCCGGACCCTGCTGCTTCCAGTCGCTGTTTCTTCCCTAGTGCTTACTTGCAGGCTCCCTAGGCCAGAACCATCAGTTTAATCCTGTTGCCAGTGCAGGGCCCAGACCTGAGCCCAGTGTTCTGCTGCGATCTCTTGGTCTTTCTGTGGGGCTTCTCTGTGTTTTCTGATGTGTTGCTTCCTGCAGGATAACGAGCGCTGGGAGACTAACCGCATGCTGACCAGTGGTGTGGTTCATCGCATTGAAGTGGATGAAGATTTTGAGGAGGATAACTCTGCTAAAGTGCATCTGTTGGTGCACAACCTGGTGCCCCCCTTCTTAGATGGAAGGATTGTCTTCACCAAGCAGGTAGAGACTGTGGCTGAAGGCGCTGATGGCAAGGAGCCCCACAAGTGTGAGTGCTCCGTACCGAAGCAATACCTCTTTCCTCTAGCCAGAGCCAGTCATCCCTGTCAAGGATGCCACCTCAGATTTGGCCATCATAGCCCGGAAAGGTAGCCAACTGGTGCGCAAGCACAGGGAGCAGAAGGAGCGTAAGAGGGTACGCTGTCACCTTTTGGCTTACTGCCCCGCTGTGCATGTTGCATGCTGTCCCACCGCCTTTGTTTGGACTCTGCAGAGCACGGGCTTTGGCAGCAATGATAAGGAGTTCTGTTTCTATGCCCGGGATATCCTGGCAGCCCAGTTCGGTGCATTCTCTCGTAAGCGGTTGCTGGGATGGGATTTCCTCAGGCACTGCCAGGGACGTGAATTGCTGTGCGCTTGTGCGGAGCAGTCTGATCCAAAGGACATTCGGATCGTGGGAGAGGAGAGCAGGTGGAAGAATGCGAGGTAGCTGAGGGACGGTCAGCAGGCAGTGTGGTGGCAGGGTGTATCTTGTCGTGTCTCAGCAGAAGAGTTGTGAGGAGGAGTATGTAGTAAGGTAACACATGAGTTTTCAGGGATGTTTTCTAGGCACTTTCTTTAAAGCTTATGTGGTTGCTGTGGAGAAAGTGCAGATGTGTTCCTTGTAAATTGAAACTGAGCTGGATTTGAGCTACACATACTGTGAGTGGAATGGAGGTGGAAATGAAACTGGTATTGGAAGTGAGAACAAACAGGAAGATGGGAGAGGGGCCTGTGAGCCTGCGAAGAGCAGGAAGATTATCTCAGGGTCAGATTTGTGTAGGTTTAAGTTCAAATTCAATGGAAGGGTCAGCAGCTGGAACCATTTTCTTAGGAGACGGTTGGTCATCCTGTGCCTGAAGTTTCTGTATCCAGACCAGTGTCTAAAAGCTCTGCTCCAGTTCACTTGGAAGAGGGGGTTGATGTAGGAGCAGGGGGTGTGTTCTGCGTTACAGCGTTGGGGAACTGTGGGGCTAATATGCTTTCCTGGTCTTAGGAGCAGGATGGGAGAATGATTTGTCAGTGCTTGCTGTGGCAAAGTTATGCTGCTCTCTGTCCTTCCAGGCTCAGCATAAACACTGGGAGTTGGCAGGCACAAAACTGGGAGATATTATGGGGATCAAGAAAGAGGAGGAGAAGGACGAGATGGTGACAGAAGATGGCAAAGTGGATTACAGGTAGGAGCTTGCTTTGGATTGCTCCTGCTCAGCTGGTGAAGGGGGCTGCAGGCATAGCCTACAGCATGTGGAGAGGCAGTTTCAGGACTTCTGGTGTGTCCTTAGGACTGAGCAGAAGTTTGCTGAACACATGAAAGAAAAAAGTGAAGCCAGCAGTGAGTTCGCCAAGAAGAAATCAATCCTGGAGCAGAGACAATACCTGCCCATCTTTGCTGTGCAGCAGGAGCTGCTCTCTATCCTCAGGTATGGCTGCTAGGGAGCTGGCTTTAGATTATCCCCAGGGCATTGGCCTACATCTTGGGAACCCAAGCGAGAACTCCTCCTAGATGCACAGCCTGCTTGGAAGCTGTGCTCTCAGGAAACAAAGCCCATGGCTTGCGTGGCTGGTGGCAGCTCTCCTGCCGGGGTAGGATGACGCTTGGATGGCCAGCCAGGGCTGTGAGTGCAAAAAGCCCTTTGTGGTGTATGAGGAAATACTTTTTCCCTTTCTTCAGAGACAACAGCATTGTGATTGTGGTGGGGGAGACGGGGAGTGGGAAGACGACTCAGCTGACACAGTACCTCCATGAGGATGGCTACACAGACTACGGCATGATTGGCTGCACCCAGCCCCGCAGGGTGGCGGCCATGTCGGTTGCCAAACGGGTCAGTGAAGAGATGGGGGTGCGTCTGGGCGAGGAGGTGAGTCCGGCAGTGGGTGTGGGGGAGCAGCCTGTTGACAGTGAGTGCATGGGGCTGTTGGAAGAGTTGCTGTTACCGCTGCCCTCCCAGGTGGGCTATGCCATCCGCTTTGAGGACTGCACGTCCGAGAACACAGTGATCAAATACATGACAGATGGGATCCTCCTCCGTGAGTCACTGCGAGAGGCTGACCTGGACAACTACAGTGCTATCATCATGGACGAGGCGCATGAGCGCTCGCTCAATACTGACGTGCTCTTCGGGCTGCTCCGGGAGGTGCGTGTGAGCCCGGGCCAGAGGACAGCAGCGTAGGGCGCGTGAGCTGGTCTTAAAATGGAGTGCTGGCAGGGACAGCCCCTCTCTACCAGGTCTGGGAGAGGGAAGCAGAGCTGCCACATCTCTGTCTGCTCTTGCTACTCCAGCATCCTGGTCCCTGGTTCTGGGGGGTTAAATCTCCCCTAGTGCCTAAATGTTGCCAGAGGCTTGCTGGCTGACTGTCAGAAGCTCTAGGTACAGAGATCTTTGCTGGCTTAAGGCTTCTGGGGCCGAGGTCAGCAGGTCTTTTTAACTGCACGGGTCATACAGCATCTGTGTTCCCTGGCATTAGTGGCCAGCACCTCTGGAGTAGGGCAGAAGCCCTGTCCCGTTGTCTCGGTAATAAGGGAAGCAGCCTGCAGCCATGCAGCCTCTTCCTTATTGTTCCTTTCATGTGCTTTCTAGGTGGTGGCCCGACGCTCAGATCTGAAGCTTGTCGTCACCTCGGCCACCATGGATGCAGATAAGTTTGCCTCCTTCTTTGGGAACGTTCCTATTTTCCACATTCCTGGGCGCACTTTCCCTGTGGATATTCTTTTCAGCAAGGTACGGTCGGTGTTGCAGAGGGAGGTTCTGTTGTGACAGGAGGGGACTGTGACTTGGGTGTGCTGTACTCTGGTGAAGGCAGTAAGGATAAAGGAGGAGCAGCCGTGCTGTGATGCAATCTTGCACCCAGGATGGGGCAGGCAAGATTATTGGTGTCTGTAACCTGGGTTGTGCCTTTCAGACCCCACAAGAGGATTATGTGGAGGCTGCAGTGAAACAAGCCCTGCAGGTCCATTTGTCCGGTGCCCCCGGAGACATCCTTGTCTTCATGCCTGGCCAGGAGGACATAGAGGTGAGCTGGAAGGGCAGGCGCTGTCCTACCCCCTTGTTGTTTTAATCTTATGTTTACACCCCTTTTTGTGTCTAGGTGACCTCAGAGCAAATTGTGGAACACCTCGAGGAGCTGGAGAAGGCGCCTGCCCTTGCTGTACTGCCTATCTATTCTCAGCTGCCGTCGGACTTGCAGGCCAAGATCTTCCAGAAGGTGCTGTTGTGTGCTCTGGGGACAGGGGGAAATGAGTGCAAGGGAGCACATGCTGAGCATGTGTTAGAGGTTCAGGCATGCCTTTTGTCTTGCATGTGGAGGGCGAGAGAAAGCGTGTGCCCCCTTCAGCTTCCCAAGAGCCACGCCTGTCCTTCTGGTTTCTGTGTGGCTGCTCTGCACTCCTCCCCAGTGGTGCAGAGGCCATTGCCCAGGATTTGGCTGATGTGCAGTGTGCTTGCAGGCTCCAGATGGGGTCAGGAAGTGCATCGTTGCCACTAACATCGCAGAGACCTCGCTGACAGTGGACGGCATCATGTTTGTGATTGACTCTGGCTACTGCAAGTTGAAGGTAAGCTGAGACTTCCTGCACTGGTCATGTCTGTGACCTCTGGGGTTGGGTTGAGGGAGTTCTGTGGTAGTGACCCAGCCTTCCTCCTACTTCAGCCTGTTGTTCTTGTGCCTTGCAGGTTTTCAACCCCCGTATAGGCATGGATGCGCTGCAGATCTACCCCATCAGCCAGGCCAATGCTAATCAGAGGGCAGGCCGAGCTGGCCGAACAGGCCCAGGGCACTGCTTCAGGTAGGCACGTCACTGGTGTTCTGTTCCTGTCGTATCTGCAGCTTGGCATCAGGTTTTTGTTTGTTTGTTTGTTTTTTTCACTGGAGCTGTTCATTATCTCGAGCTTCTGGGGGGGTGAGGGCAGTGGGCAGGCCTTGAGGCCTTCTGTTTTGGACCCAGTGCCTCCGCAGAGGAAAGAATACGCTCCAGTTTCTTCCCTTGTCCATCCTCACTTGTGGCTGTTCCACCCTTGATGCTGTCAAGATAACAGCCAGGCCAAAGGCACCTTTCTCAAGGCGTTGCTTTGAGACTGGTCTGTGCCCAGGGGAGGACTGTGCCTGGGAGGGGCGCGCGCTGCACTGCAGCCCAGGCACCCTTAGTGCTGTGGAGGCCACGCTTTGGCCAGGGCAGAGGTTCCTCCCTGGGGTCCTGCTGGCTGAGCGCTGCCCCGTGCCATGCCAGGCTGGGCAGTGGGCCATGACTGGTGAGTCAGCGAGGAACACAGTGGCCTGAATGGGAGGAGCAGGCTCTTGGCGTCTGTTCCCCAGGCTCTACACCCAGAGTGCCTACAAGAACGAGCTGCTGACAACCACGGTGCCCGAGATCCAGCGCACCAACCTCGCCAATGTAGTGCTCTTGCTCAAGTCCCTGGGTGTGCAGGACCTGCTGCAGTTCCACTTCATGGATCCGCCCCCCGAGGACAATATGCTGAACTCCATGTACCAGCTGTGGATCCTGGGGGCCCTGGATAACACAGGTACTGGCTGCTGGGGCAAGCTGTCAGCCCGTGGGACTGGGACCTACCCAGCTGCTGATCCCCGTGCTGTTCATACAGGTGGATTGACCTCAACAGGACGTCTCATGGTGGAGTTCCCGCTGGATCCTGCGCTCTCCAAAATGCTCATTGTCTCCTGCGACATGGGTTGCAGCTCTGAGATCTTGCTCATTGTCTCCATGCTGTCTGTGCCTGCCATCTTTTATCGGCCTAAGGTACCTGTTTGCTCTTTCAGCAGTTTGGGGCCTTCCCCTGCCATTTCACTGACCTGTGTTCTTTGCTCACCCTTCAGGGCCGAGAGGAGGAGAGCGACCAAGTGCGGGAGAAATTTGCTGTTCCCGAGAGTGATCACTTGACTTACCTGAATGTCTACCTGCAGTGGAAGAACAACAGCTATTCTACGCTGTGGTGCAACCAGCATTTCATCCATGCCAAGGCCATGCGGAAGGTGAGGCTGTGGGAACACAGCTGGGGGAGGGAGCCTTAGGCAGGAGAGGGATCTGACTGCCACACGCCTTCGCAGGTGCGCGAGGTGCGTGCCCAGCTCAAGGACATCATGGTGCAGCAGCGGATGAGCCTGGCATCCTGTGGCACTGACTGGGATGTCGTCAGGAAGTGCATCTGTGCTGCCTATTTCCATCAAGCTGCAAAGCTGAAGGTGAGAGGTGTCTCTGCTAGTCTGGGGGCTGAGAGGCCTGGCCTGGGAGCAGGTGGGCTAACCACGCTTCTCTTGGCAGGGCATTGGGGAGTACGTGAACATCCGCACAGGCATGCCCTGCCACCTGCACCCCACGAGCTCCCTGTTTGGCATGGGCTACACACCGGACTACATTGTGTATCACGAGTTGGTCATGACCACCAAGGTGAGCTGGAGCTGGGGGCTAGTGAGAAGCGTGAGGAGTGTCTGAGGGAGATGGGAGGGCTTTGCTGTGATACCAGGATCTGTCAGAAGGGCAGTGCTCAGTCTTTCTCATCTATACCAACTAGGTATGTCTGTGTCATCTGCAGAGTCCCATTTGTCCCTTTCCGAGTGTTTTTTCCTGGCCTACGTGGGATATGTTTGAATCTCTTTGCAGTCTCACCGAGTCCAGCCCATAGCAGCTTCTGAGGCCAGGAGGAATTGTCTAGAAGGAGTGTAGACCCAGCCTGAAAAGTGCTGTCACCGAGCAGGGGAGGGAGGGAGCTGCTACGGCTCTGGAAATGGTGCCCAGGCCCTGGGAGTGCCATCCTGCTACCCTGGTCTTTCCTTCTGTCCCTGCAGGAGTACATGCAGTGTGTCACTGCTGTGGATGGAGAGTGGCTGGCAGAGCTGGGACCCATGTTCTACAGTATCAAGCATGCTGGCAAGTCACGCCAGGTGAGCCTCCTGTCCAGGACGAGCTGGCAGGCAGCAGGCCCGCTGCATGCCTGTTCCTGTGCAGTGTATGTTCTGATGTGAAGGGAACAGGCCTGTTCCCTCCGAGGGTCTGCTGCTGGCCAGCCCTCTGCCCGTCCCTGACTACCTGCTGCCTTGCTCCAGGAGAACCGCCGGCGTGCCAAGGAGGAAGTGTCTGCCATGGAGGAAGAGATGGCTTTGGCTGAGGAGCAGCTGCGTGCCCGCCGGGAGGAGCAGGAGCGCCGTAACCCACTGGGCAGCGCAAGGTAGGTGCTGGCCCTGCCTGGCCGTGGGTCAGTTGCCTGCTTAAGAGCAGGAGCCGTGAGCTGCCTGGAGGATCCCAGCTTCCCCATGGGTGTTCTGGTGCAGGGAAAGGTTGCGTGTGCCGCTAATCACCCATGTCCTCTCCTGGCAGATCTACTAAAATCTACACCCCTGGGCGGAAGGAGCAGGGAGAGCCCCTGACGCCGCGACGCACCCCAGCCCGCTTTGGCCTTTAAGAAGGCAGCGCCTATTGCTTTGAGGCTTAAAGACTTCCAGGAGCGGCTGAGCCTTAGGAGAGTGCCCAGCTCCTCTGATCACTGTGCTCTGTGAGGCTCTCTACAGCCTGTGGCCCGGAAAGGCTTTGGTGCTCGGCACTAATTTTGCTACAGAACAGAAAGAATTTTATTTGTTTAAAGGTTGTCAGTCTCCTCCTTGCTTTGTTTCATGCCGTTGTCCTGGAGGCGAGTGCTGGGTGGAGGCAGCTCTGCAGAGTGACGCAGGGCTGGTACCGTCCAGTGGTTGCCCTGTAGAGCCTGGGACAGGACACACAGTCACACTGACTTAGAGGGCACAGGCCCCTTGCACAGGTACAGCTGTCGGTCAGGCATGGTGCCTAGCCCGTGATGGGATGGCTGGGGGGGCACATGGCTAAGGGTGGGGGACCTGTGCAGCCCAGCCTGGGGCTGTTGTGCCTAGCAGTGGTACCTTGCCCATCTCTGCCTGGTGCTGCTGCCTCAGAAACACCAAGACCCAGTGCTTTTGCTCTACTGTGCTCTCCTGCTGCTGCAGAAGGGCCAGCAAGTTCCTGGAAATAAAATTTGTTTCTCTACGCCCTTCCCTGTCCATGTGGCTTCCCAGCACCGATCAACAGACAGACAAGGAGAGTTTTTCCTCCCTCTTAAAGTACCAGATCGATAGTGGGAAAAAAAAACCCCACAAACCCAACCCCAAAACAAACCCACTGCCCCCGTGTGCGCTACAGTCACTGTGAACGCATCAGGCCCAGGGTTGCCCACGCAGCGCGACAGCAGCAGCTGGGGGCTGGGCGGCTGCGCACGGGGCACGGCCGGCAGGACCAGTGGCAGGGCACGTCCTTGCAGGGCTGCAGGCCACGGGCCCCGGGGGAGGCTGAATGGGCCCCGGGGGAGGCTGAATGGGCCCCGGGGGAGGCTGAATGGGCCCCAGGAGCTTATTGGGGCAAGCGCAGCACCCATGGGTGAGGAGAGGCTCCGAGGACGGAGACTAGCCTGGCTGTCAGCCGGGCTGCTGCTGCGGGGGTTGACAGGAACCCAAATCAGCAGGCACATGTGCGACACCGACCTCTGAGGAGCAGGCAAGCAGCTTTTGCAAAGGGCAGTCCTGCCGGGCAACCCTGCAGGAAAACTTCGCCCAAGGCCCTTAGGAAAAGGGTCAGCCAGTGCACAGGGATGGACTGGTGCTGGCAGGAGGAATCCCAGCCTTGGCAGGCAGCGACCTCCAGCCAACGCCTGGGGCACAGGAGACCTGCCCCACGCCCTCGGGCCACAGGTCACCCTGCGGCGAGTGGGAGGCATGGGTGCAATTTGCTGAGCTGCCAAAGGAGGGGTCAGACGGTGGCCAGGCAGAGAGGCAGGCAGTGCCGGTTCCGTGTAGCTGAGCGTGCGGCAGTGCAGATGTGTGAAAACCAGTCCATAGGGGCAAGATGCCAGTGCAGCTGGGATCGCTGGCTGGTGAAATGGGGTCTGTGGTGCCTGAGCTGGGGGGCTGCTGGGTGAGCCTTGCACCCCAGGCCAGTGTGCTCACTGGGGGCGGATGGGGCTGCCCCACCACGGCTCAACAGCTCTGGGCAGTGTGTGGCTGACCTGGACCCTGCCTGGGGTTGCACTACAGCATCACGGGTGCCCCAGGGCAGCAGAGTGGGTCGCTGGGTGCCAGCGCTGCCTTGAACATGGCTGCACCGCCATGCCCTGGGCACAGGCCTGCTGCTGGCCCTGGCTGCCTGTGCCATGGGGTCCCTGTGCCACGGGGTGCCTGTGCCACGGGGTCCCTGTGCTGTCCCCCCTTGCTGATGCTTGGTGCCGTTTCACAGATCAGTATTTTAACTGGAAATTTCCAAGGCCAAGCAGGGCCCAGAAGGTGAACGCAGATGTACCCTAACAGGAATCACCGGTTGCCATGACGACCGGCTCCACCGGCGGTGGGAGCAGGGCAGCACTAGGCCCTGCGTGGGCCATGCCACCCCACCGTGCAGGGCGCCGGTCACCGGAGCCCCAGTTCCGCCAGTGCGAGGGAACAGAACGTGCCTGCAGGTTTCAGCTGTGGGCCTGCAGCGCAGCCCGGGCACAGAGCCCGTGCGGCTGCCGTCCTCTGCCGTGCTGCACCCTCACAGCCTCGTCGCCGCTTTCGTCACAGCCGGTTGCCCGCCCCCGGCAGCACCCAGCTCGTCGCAGGCAGCTGGGACTGGGCCCGGAGCAGCCGCTGCCGCTCTGCCCAGCACAGGGCGGCATGGCTCGGCACGGCCGGGCACCGCTCTGCTGTCCTGCAGCGGGACCCACCCGCATCTGCAGCACCACGGCCCACTCGCAGCCACCACCTGCGTGGGCCTTCGCCTCCTCCTTCGCCTTTGTTAGGTGCGTCTGGAGGTGGCTGCCTGGGCCTGGGTACGTCTGACCCACTGCCACACCTGTCCTCGCCTCCAGCGATGTGCTGCTGGTCCTGCTGTGGGGCTGCGGGCAGCGCCCGCCTTGGCAGGGCTCAACCCTGCTCCAGCTCACGGTGGGCCTGTGGCGCAGCCCCACAGCCCCGACCCACAGCCGCTTGCCCGTGCTTGCCTGGTGCTGGGAGGATGGGGGGGAAACAGGACCCTCCTCAGGGTGAGCAGGCACCATGTACTGCAGGGGGTGGGAGTTGTCTCACTTTAATTAGTGCTGTAATGTTATTCTTTTCAGTGCCACGTTAATTGAAATTAAACAGCTGCCACGTTCTGGCTGGGACAAAAGTGAATCCTTTCTCATTCCTCTCCGGTTTAATGAAGACTGACGTGCTGAGGGAAAACAAAGGCGATCCAGCTGCTGCCTCTCGCCGGCACAAGCACCAGGAGTTGCTGGGGACCCTGTGAGCTGGCAGAGACACCTCGGAGCACCCCACAGCCGAAAGCCCCAGCAGCCCGGGCCCGCGCCCTGGGGTGCTCCCCCTCGAAGGCTCTGGCTGGGGGGTCCAGGGTGAGCATGTCGTGGGGATGCCAGCATGGGGGTGTTGGGGAGAACCGCGGCATGCCCAGGCACCGCGTCCAGGCTTTGATCCCGTCTGTCGAGAAGCATCAGGCCAGCAGCTGGGTCCCAGCGTGGCTCCTCGCGCCTCCCATGCCCGAGTGATCCCGTCCCTGCGGGCTCGGCCAGCTTCAGCCTCCTGACGTTCAAATTCACCGACGTGCCCATACAGCCAGGAAGCCTACACTGAGACAGCAGCACTGGCTAAGGAGGGTATCTCTCTCCAGCCTTAAGCGTTTTTCTGTTTTAGGACTAGGAGCTTGCTTGTGATGCCATTCAGTACTTTAAAATATGCAAAATGAGGTGCTGGTACAAACCTCATTAACACCCGCCTCCAACATCATTAAGATGTTTCCAAGAAAATTAATTGAGAGACTCATTAAAAATAAATTAAGAAAAATGTGTTGCAGAGCGCCTGCTCTGAGCTCGTAAATCACGGCTCAAAGCTCCAGGCCGCTGCACAGGCAATTAACGCCAGCCAATTTGTTTTATCCTGACTGCGAAAATTAGAAAGCAGACATGGAGATTAGATTAGGGATGTCTGTCAAGCGGAACTTGGAGTGAATATTTTAGGATACAAAATGGAAATCAGGAAAACAAAGCTGGGACTTCATTTGGAAGAGCTGACAGACAGAGGTGGGGAGGGAGGAGAGAGATTTAGATGTTTTCTGTTGCAAGGAGCGGCACCATGCCCGTAGTTAGGCGCATACCCATCTCTTGCTCCCGCTACCAGACAGCTCTCCATTGCCAGCCCTCGGTGGCCACGCACAGATACCGACTGCCCCTTTCGGGAGGCATGAGATCGGACAGAGAGCGCTCTTTGAAGTTGCTGCATATTACACAGCCTGAACTGACACGTCGCCCGTGTATACGTCGATTACACACATGGATTGGCAAACACAGTACAACTGGGTGAGACCACTGCCTGGGACTTGGTCAGCTTTGTGCCGTTAGTACCCCTTTGTTCAGCTCTAGCACCTTCCGTCAGAGGATCGCAAACTACTTTATATTCATGAACTGAACTGCAGAGACCTTCTGCAAAATGAGCAAGTGTTATTATCCCTGTTTTGCACAGGGAAGCTGAAGCAGAGATAAGTTAAGGTCTGGCTAGTACCTATGTGAATGCATAAATAGCTCGTGCAGCAGCAGCCGCTGTGTTTGCACGTACCAGTAGCGTGTGGGGCACGCTGATGGCTCTTTGTGCCGCCACACGTCCGGCCACGACTGTGGCAGGACCAGCCGTGGTGCACACGCAGGGCACTTAGCAAACATCCACAGCTATCAAAAATGCAGGTCAGGGTGTCAGGCCTGTGATCGGCGGCGTTACAGAACAGATCTGGAGCAACCCAGCAACGTGGCCCTGGAGCAAACGCCGCCTCCTCGCCCCCGCAGACCCGACGCCGGGTGCCGGCAGGCAACTCAGCTGGCTGAGGAGCTGCGTGTGGCGCTGCCAGATGTTCTGCTTCTCAGGCAATTGGTGCCGGCTTCCTCGCAGCCATCCTAACCGGCCAGGTTTTAGAAAGCAATGATTATGCTTTTGCACACGGGAAGCAGGAAAATCCCCTGGACAGGGCAGACTTTAAATCCTTATTTTCTTTGCTTTCTTATCTCACGTTGTCCAGACACGTCCTGAGGTCCAATCCATAATACACCCAATGGTTTTGGGTGGTGTTTTAAAAGAAGAACTCCAAGTTTGTAAACTGTTTAATAGCTTAGGAGTCTCCTCCTGCATTTTAACCTGCCTTTCTCTGACAGCCCTTTCTTTGCTGTCCCCTCCACAGAGTGGAGGGAATGCTGCTTTTGTGCAGCCACTATGTGCCAGTTCAGTTAGATTTCAGTAGTTAATGTGTATGCTAATAATAGACACCCTTGTAATCCTGTCTGGTTTTGACCAGATACAGCTACTGGCATCAGTGTGGGTCAAGCCCTCTGAATGGAATGTGGTGTTTTTTTTTTTTTTTGTTTTTGTTTTTTGGGTTTTTTTTTGCCAGTGCAGTATTTCTACTGGAAGCACCTTTTACCATAAGGAACTTCTGCCTTCCCACCAAAGGTGAGCCTGCATGTCTGTGCACATGCTTTCCCCCACCCCTGCCTGGTCTCTGTACCAGTGCCCAACATACTGCAGCTGAGAAAACGGAAAGGAAAAATCTGTCTGGAGTAAAACCTGGACAGGATCACTTTAATATCAGCAAGCTCTCGGAGCACAGAGGATGGTGAACACCTCCAGCAACTGTGAGGTACCTATGTCAGAGCAGACAGCATCTTTACCTAACAAAGTGAAGAAACCAAAGAAATGACTGATTAAATCATTAATGACAAATTCATGCAGAGAGGGACCAGGGGTGGACAACAGCAAAGGAGGTGTCCCACCACCATGGAGGCTCTGGATGCTGCGGTACACTGGGCGCAGGCAGATGACATCAGGTCACCGCAAAATGTAAAATCCCGCTTTCAGGAACAAAGCACAGACACTGCTCCAGCTGTGTAGAGGCCTCTCCTGGGGGCACGGCCTTGGCAGAAGACACGGTGGTCTTGGAGATTAATCAGCAGCTTGTGGGTGCTCAGTAGAGGCTGTGGGTGAACGAGTCAACACAGTCGCTGAGGTAGCGACAGGCACATCTCAACTAGGAGCTGTGGTCTCTTGGTGGCGGTGGGAGCTTGCGTGCTCCTGGTGCCCACAGTGCAGGGGTCCGTTGGAGCTCTGGGAAGAGCTCCAAGAGGAGCCGCAGGCGCTGCCTCAGCCTGCAAGGCTCAGCAATGCTGCATGTGGGGTTTAGTGGATAGGAGAGTGAGGGGTACTTTGCTCACACATCGGTTTGTAAGTGGTTTTGTGGAGAACAGTTGATAACAGAAGGCTCTCGGAACAGCAGGCAAAAGTACCTCTCAGTCTGATGGCTGTAAGATGAAACAAGCCCAACTGAAACTGGAAATAAAGCATATGCATTAATAGTTAGCTCTTGGCAGAGACAATGGAATGCTGCAGGAGGTGTGCCATCAGTGGGTATTTAAAAGAAAGTCTGGCCAGCTTGCTTCCACCTCTGTTCGCCCAGTTACTAGTTCCACAGCAGACATTAATTCTGGTGGTCCAGTGATGGGGTGGGAGACACCGTGCTGTGTCTTCACAGCCCCCTCTGGTGCCCTGAGCCAGAGACAACCGTCCCTGGGCTCGTCTGCGGGTGCGTTGCTGGTCTCGTGCTGAAAGGGGTGATACAGGCGCTGGGTAGAGCTCCTGAAAGAGATCTTGGGCTGAGAGCTTTGCTCAGGTGTTCAGTTCTGCTCAGAGGGGCTATTCCTGGGTAGCAGGCGAGCTGAGGTGTTTGCAGGCTGAGGGGACCAAGGACACGATCCGGTCATACTCAGGCCGAACTCCTTCTGAAACACTTCCCTTTTGCAGCTAAAATTTTCCATGCTGAGCCTCTGCGTGAAGATGCGTTTGATTAAAATGTTTGCTTAACCTCCTTCAACTATTTCTGAGTTATGGAATGAATGGAAAGATACTTGCATGTAGAAATGACTAGTGTTAAAAATAACTCTAACCACAGGAAAAATAGCTGCATTTTTTTAGCTTAACCAGCCTTCATCCTCATGTGGCCTAGCTCCTTCCTGAGAAACAAACACTTGCAACTACAACAAAAATGCTTTCGAGCATGCTCAGATGGTATATGCTAAGCTTATGGGGGCAAAAAAGAAAAAAGAAAGAAGGAAAAATAAAGGGAAAAAAGAAGGAAAGGAAAAGGAGTAAAGACTAAGGGAACCGCCTGTCTAATCCCACTGTCTTCGCCAACCTGACCATGGAGTGAGCTGTGGATGTCATTTGTACACAGAACCAGAAAAGAAATCTTAAAATAAACAGACACACCCCCCTTATATGCACCCCAGAAATCAAGCCCATGCCTGAAAGCTGTTACAGGGAAAATGACGGCTGCAGTAACACCTGACATCCCACAGTTTAGAGGCCTTTCACTGCTCTGCAGCTCTTCAGCTAGACCCTGTGTGTATGCTTGTTTACTGGGACCAGAGCGCGAGCGACAGGCGCCTCTCCCCGGAGCACGAGCCCTCCCACCAGAACAGAGCTCCGTGGCCGGGCACAGTGGGGCAGCCAGAGCACCCACCGCTGCGGCCGCCCCAGCAGACGTGTCCTGGGCTGCTGGAGCCGGGCGGGGGGACGCTGCAGAGGGGCCACGGCGGGGCTGCTGTGCTGCGGGTCTCTGCCAGCGGTGGTCCATGTGGAGAAGGGACTCACCCAGGAGGGCTTCCCGGGTTACCAGTGGTTTCGGCACTCAGACCAAGCATGACCAGAGGCAAGGGAGAAGGAAACAGGGGCCGCTGGGGAACTGCTGGATTTCTCCAGCAGGATTTAATGGGGAATGTGTTTATCGTCTGATCCGAAAACAGGACACAGCCAACTTGCATCTAGAGCTAGGGAGCTGTTCTGCCTCAAGGGACAGAAGCAACGTGAGAAACCGCAGGTAAGAGACGTTCAGATGTCTCCATGGCTGTCCACCGACGCTGGCTCCGTGACAGCGGGGCTGTCTGTGCAAAGCCCAAAACACCAAGTGCCCCAGAATTTATCTGGGGAAGGTTAGTCCAGAGCTCCAGAGCGCTGCACCACTCGGGGATTGCTTATTGATCTTAGTGACAAATTTAACCGAAGTGACATGTAGCAGCCTTGCAGAGCTCGCTGCATGGAGCGCTGTTGCGTCGTGCTGCAGCATGCCAGCTTCCAGCCGAACGATTCCTGATCGCCCAAGCAGGGATTCTGAGCAAGCCAGATAGGCCATTGCCAAAACGGTAAGAGGACGACAAGAAAGAAGAAGCCGAAAAAGGGTCAGAGGCTAAAAAGGGGCGTGAGGCAGAAAAAAGGCTAGGAAGGCATGACAAGAAATCAAAGGCCAAAAAGAGGTGGAGGCTGACAAAAGGTGGGAGGACCAAAAAAGGGGTAAGAGGCGAAAATGGAAGAAGAGGCTACGAAAAGGTGGGAGGAGAAAAAGAAAGTGGGAGGCTGAGAAGGGCAGGGAGGACAACAAGGAAGGAGAGGCCAAAAAAGGGTAGAGGTGAAAAAAAAAATACAGTCTGAAAAAGGGTGGAAGACCGACAAAGGGATGGGAAGCCATTGAGAAAGTAGCGGACAAAAAGGGATGGGAGGCTGAACAAGGGTGGGAGGTTGAAAAGGCGTGGGAGGTCAGCAAGAAAGAAAAGGCTAAAAAAAAGGTGAGAGGCTGAAAAGGGGTAGGAGGCCAAAAAAGGATGGAAGGCCAAAAAGGTTTCGAAGACCAACAAGAAAGCAGAGGCTGAAAAAAAGCAGTGAGGCTTCAACATCCACCTGTCCTCCTGTCTCGGGTGGGAGGCCAAAATGGGGTGGGAGGCCAATAAGAAAGCAGAGGATAAAAAGGATGACAAAAAGGACAAGAAAGTAGACTTCCACCCCTTCTTGGCCTCCCACCCCATTTTGGCCTCCCACCCAAGGCAGGAGGATAGGTGGATGTCGAAGGCGGGGAAGCCTGGAAAACGGGTTGATGCTGAAAAAGAGTGAGTGGAGGCTGAGAGTGGGAGGAAAACAGGGGGCAGCTGGAGGCTGAAAATGGAGGGTGAAAAATAAAGTGGAAGCTAGAGGGCAGGGGAAGCTCAGAATAGATGGGGAGGCCGAAAAAAGGGGAGGAGGCTTACAAAAGAGGGGAGATACTGGAAGAGGGAGGGGATGCTGGCGGGAAAAAAGGCGGATGTTGTGGTAAGGGGCAGCTGAAAAATGAGTGGGAGGACAGAGGGCAGGAGGAGGCTGAAAAAGGAGTGGAGGCAAAAAAAAACCCCAATAACAAAAGCAGGGACTGAAGAAAAGCAGGAGTCCAGAGGTGAAGGGAAGGCCAGTAGGTATAGGGTGGCCAGAAGGCGGTGGTGGGTTGAAAAGAAGGTTGGGCCAGAGAGTGGATGGGGTCAGAAAAGAGGGGGATCCAAAGGGGTGGGCGGCTGAGTGGGCCACAAGAGGTGAGTGAGGCCGAGAAAGGGTGCAAGGCCTAAAAAAGGGGGCAAGGGGAGGCTGAAAAGAGTGGACATCTGTGTGCAGGAGGAGGCCAAAAAAAAAAGGGGGGGGGCAAGGCTGAAAAAAGGGGGAGCAAGGCCAGAGAGAGGCTTAAAAAAGGGCAGAGGATGAAATGGGGGAGGGAATGGACAAAAGGAAGCATCGGTCCATATAGCAGGCTAAAAAAGAGCATGAGGTGGATAGCAAAGGTGAGGGGGCGGCTGGAGGGGATATGGAGGCTGAAAAGGCAGAGGAGGCCCAAAGGGCATGAGATGGGAAAGGAGCGGGGCCAAGCAGCTTAAGGGAGGCAGGAGAGGGCCTGGAACCTAGAAGACAGTGAGAGGGCGTCGAGGAGCAGCGGGAGGCCAACAAGGGAGGGGAAGGTCTGGAGGGGAGTGGGGAGGCTGGAAGAGTTTGATGCTGGAAAGGACCAAGCGGAGGGGGCAGCTGAAAGGCAGCGGGAGGTCGGTGCGGAGGGAGGGGCCCGCGGGAGCGGTGGGCCGAGAGGAGGCGTAGGCCGAGAGAGGCTGCGGGGAGGCCCCGGGGCAGGAGGAGCCGGGAGGCCGCGGCGGGCGAGGCCGGGGGGCGCGAAGGCCCCGGCGGGCGCGGGCGGCTCCGGGAGGCCGCGGCGAGGGGCGGCTCCGCCCAGGGCGGTGCCCGAGCGCCCCGGCCCCGCCCCGCCGCGTCCCGGGCCCGCTCCGCCGCGCTGCCGGCGCCGCCCGGCAGGGGTCGCCCTCGGCCCGCGCTGCGGTGCTGGCCGGGACGGCGCCCGGCGGCGGCGGCTCCTCCCAGCGGCCGCCGGGGCCGCGGGGCGGCTCCGGGCACCTTTGTTCTCCCGCCGACCCCGCCTCACCGGGCCGGCGCGGCCCCGGGCGGCGGGTTCCGGCCCCGTCCCGTCGTCCCGCGGGTCGGGGCGCTGCCGGGGGCCGGGCGGGCCGCCCCGGAGGAGCGCGGCGCGGATGCGAGGCAGCCCGGAGCTGCCGCCGCCAGACGGCTCGAGCGGGCCGTGGGGCCCCGGGTGCCGCAGGGCCCACCCTGCCGCCGGGCAGCACCGGGGCCCCGCGCCCGCCCTGCCCGTGGCCGGGGGCGCTGCCCCCCCGCGGACCCGCCATTTTCCCCCGCCGTGGCGGTGCCGCGGGGCCGAGGGGGCTGGGGGGGCCCGGGCAGGGTGCGCTCAGCGCCGCGGCGCTGCCGGGCCGGGGCCGGGGGTCGGCGGGTCGCAGCCCGCTCGTTCTCGGAGCGGCCCCCGCGGCCGGCTTGTTCATGAAAGGGAAAGCGGGAGCAGGGTTGGCGTTCGTGGAATTCTAATGAGCCTTAAAGGTTATTTCTCTGCAGTTCTAGTGATCATTTCCAATTCTCTCTGTTGGTGGGAAACGGGTACCTCTGGTCTAACCGCATCTGGGCCCTGTCTGGGGGCGCTCCGTCTTTGGCTGGTGAGGAATATCAACAAACATAAATTACCAGGAGCGTGGTCACAGTCTACGGGGGAGAAATAACAAACAGGAAAGTCTTGCATGGCTTTGCATTCTGCAATGAAAATGATCTCATTATCCTTTCCAGGGTCTCAGCCAGCTCCTTGAAAAATACTTACTAAAAAAGCATTGCAGCTCTTGGGAGAGGGTCCCCCTCCAGAGAAGGGAGAAAGAAAGAACTGCATGTGTAAAAATAGTAGGGGGAAACGGCTCCAGTGGCAGAAATGGGTAGGAACCTGCCCCACTGCATTTCCACCACAGGCTGAGAGCCCAAGCCAGCTCCTGGAGTAGACAGAAGCGCTCTCTGCCTCCTTTGTCCCTCCAGCCCTCTGCTTTTCCCTTGACATCTCGGGGGGGGCGGTGTTGAAGCAATTGGTGGTGCATGTGGGGGCCCACCAGCCTGGCCCCACCAAAGCCAACCTCGGACATTCCCGTTGCTCACAGGTACCTCGGCTCATCCCTGGCACAATGCTGCCGGTGCTGGTGCCGGAGGAAGGCTGAGGGCTTCATGAAGAGCGCAGAGGTTGCCGCCTCCTGTGCCTTTCCAACTCCCTGGGGGGGACAGGCCCCTGGTCACAGAAGCAGAGCGCAGGGGCCTTGTGGGATCTGGTGCAACCCCCCTGCCCAGGTACAGTCAGCTGGAGCAGGCTGCCCAGGTTTTGAACACCTCCACCCGGGATCAGAGGACGCACAGGCAGGTGTGGGAGGGACTCTGCAAACCTGAAGGTGTGCATCGGTCCCCCTGGGGCGCCTCCTGCCCACGCCCGTGGGCTGGCAGTGCCTCTCTCAGTGCTGTCCAGTATTTGCTCCATCGTGGCAACCGTTTCCACTGCTGCTACTGCAAACTGCGTCTTGGTTTCTCCTGTCTGTGGGTTCAGGATGTGCATAAGCTGCGTGGGAGCTGCCACATGTTTCTGTAAGGAACCATGAGCTAGAAGTCAGCAGAAAGCAGAGATACTGCTGCAAGAAGGAAGGTGTGAGCAAAGGAAAAGCAGTGCTACTCAGGTCTGGCTGCAGAACGTGATGCCTCTGTGGTTCTTGCAGTCGCAGCCACTCGGGAGGTGGACGGTGCACCTGGACACTGCGTCAGCAAGGGCGCTGGGGGCCTCCTCCCAAACCAGCAGCAATGGCAGAAAAGGTAAGGGGAAAACGGGGAGGCTGAGGGGAGCCAGAAACCAGGGGGAGCTGGGGAAGTGGAAAAACTCTTGTGGTGGTGGCCACAGGGAGAACCTCCACGGGGTGGGCGGGCATGGGAATGCAGAAATAGAGGCAGAATGAGAAGATCCTCATGCCTTTCCTTTCGTTAGGATTAACCATAAGTCTCTGGCCAAAAATAAAGGAGTATTCTAAGAAATGGAAAAGATAAAACATAAAAATCAGGAGAAACAAAGATGAGACCGTACTGCTGTTGCATAGAACTCTTGATCAGCCCCATTGGCACAGCAATAAGCAGAGGAAAAAAATCAGTAGGAGTGATGCGAAGGGATTGACTGCCAAGGGAGGAAGTAGTGCATTTGCCATCTCTTGATGTCTTCAAGTCCAGTTGAACGCGCTCCGAAGCTGCCTTTGTCAAACGAGTTATTGAGTTCAACAGTAACATGGCGAAATCTTCTTGACTGCAGGTACAGAAGGTCAGGCTGCGTGATCCCTTCCTGCTCACTCTGTGAATCTACAGAAGGAAAACGCGAAGAAAGACAGAACATGCCATTGTTTCTGTTCTTCGATGGCGACTTACCATCAGCATTTAGCTGCGGGGGCTCCAGCTGCATTCACTGGTGAGGTGTGCTTGTTCTGAATGGTGAAAGGTTGGCGGCAGCCGCCCGGCAGAACTCTTGGGCGATGAAGCCGCCGCTCTCCAGCACTGACTCCTGTGGGCTGCGGCAGCTGAGGCACATGGGCCTGTCCCTGTGCCGCATGGGGCCATCAGCCGTCCCGCGGCCTGTGTAGCGATGGCCTTTGTGCTTGGTGCGGTGAGTGAAGGTGGGATCTGGGAAGGAATCCTTGCAACAGGCGTGGAAGGTTGGCCACATTCAACAGGCGCGGGTGCTGTGTTTAAGGAGGCTCGTTGCCCAAGCGCAGGGCAAATGTGAGCCGTTCCCAGTGGTTCTGCCTGACCTGACCCTGAGTTTTGCTTCAGCGAAGAGCAGGCTCCCGAGTTCTGCCCACAGCATTACACAGCCTCTCAGGTGTGGCTGGTGCTTGAGGGCAGACGTGCCTGGAAGAGGACAGGGCTGCAGTGTTGCGAGGCTGATCTTAACTCATCATTTCTTGTTTTTCAGATGTTTAGCAGCTGTCTCTGATCTTGAAGGTATGAGGCACAGCCAGGTGGTCTTAACCCTGCTGAAGTTCTGGGTGCTTGCACTTTCTTACCAGATCTCATTTGCAGTCCCAGCTGCTGTAGCTCTGTTCCCTCCTCAGGAGTGAGGGCTTGGGGCTATACTAGATAAAACCAGATATAGATGGAGAGACCGTTTTGTGGAAACGTTTGCTCAGTGCCCAGGAGCAGCCCAAAAGGCAAACGGACTGTGAAGAATTATTAGGAAAATAATGGAGAGCAGATCACGGTTATGCCGCTGAACAGATCCGTAGTGGAAGCTGCACTGTGATTACTCTATGCAGCTCTGGTCTGCCTCTCCCAAGAAAAAAATAGAGTTGGAAGCATTTCAGAGAAGAGCAACAAGGGTGATCAAATACAAAGAATTGTTTCCGTGTGAGGAAAAAGTAGATAGTCTCTTTAGCCTGGAAAAGAAATAACTGAAGAGGATTATAAAACTGAGTTTGGCATGTAGACGTTGTCTGCAGTATGATTTCTCATTGTCCCTTCAATGTAAGAACTGGCAGTGCCCTGTAAATTAGTGGGTAACAACTACAAAACAAAAAAAATAGTTCTTTTTTTTTAATGTTGTATGTTGTGTCAGACTGCTTTGCACAGGGCATGGTGGACTCCCAAAGTTTGTATGCATTCAGAAAGAAATTAAACATTTTAATGGGAGAAAAAAAAAATCCATTCATGTTGATTAAATGCAAGAGCCCACTTTTGGTTCTGAAGCCTCTGAGCTGCCATTCACTGCAGGGTGGCAGAGTATTCTGGGCAGCACCGCGCCAGGGGAGTGTCCAAAGTGGGGCACTGAGGCCCCGGCTGGGAAGTGACCTCCTCCGTGACGCACAGGCTCCTGCTCAGCCGATGAGTCCGGAACACGGGGTCCGGCCTGAGGCAGCCCCACCTTGTGCTGCTTCCAGAGGACATGGAGCAGGAGAGACAATGCCGGTGGTCCGCTGCTCCCCAGAGGGAAGGTGGGGGTCCCAGAGGCACCTCGGTTTGCCACAGGCAGTGGAGCTGCAAGGTGTGCACTGCGCGGACGGAGGGGTGTCTCAGCCAGCGAAATTCTGAGTTCTGTCCTCTGGGGCAGGTCAGAGAGCAAGGCATGGTGCTTCAGTGGTAGTGAGGAGGGGTGGAGCGTAGAGAGACACCAGCAGAGCAGCTGCAGTAGCTCCCGGCTGTGTCCTGCAGCAGCTCTGTTTACAGATGCAGCACCAGTTACAGCCGGTAACATCTGGGCAGTTCTCTAGGAAGTGTTGGACCATTCATGTTTGGTGAGACTTCTTTTCTTTTTTATTTTTTTCCCCCAAGTACATAAACCAGTTTGCAGCCACCTCTAATTGTATCCCAGTTTTGCTGTCACAGCATTACAAGTGCTTGCTGTGGCACGTGTGGGAGAGGCACCTGTCCGAGCACTGCCTTCTGACACTGCGCTCATCGCAGCCCGGGATCCCCCAGCCCTGCGGAGATTGCCCCGGCAGTCGGAGCAGCTCTCCCTCCACCTGGAGAAGCTAAGCTCCCCTCTGGGCTGTCAGAGATCGCTGTCAGCCCTTTCCCCACTCTCCTATTCCTCTCCACACCAGCAACGGTTCTTACCTTCTCCACGCTACGTGGTCAGACAAGGGCGCAGGGCAGAGCCTGCTCAAGTGCCCCAGCCAGTGCGAGTCTTACTGCACAGTTCCCACTAAGGAAACGAGAGCCCTGTTTAGGGCTTAGAAGGAGGCGACGTGGGACCTGTCCTGAAGAGCTGGCAGCTGTATCACACGTAGCATGTGAGGCCAGCAGTGAGGAGACGGAGTGCTGGTGCTGGAAGTTGTGGGCAGAGTGGTACAGCCAGGCACTGATGTGGGAACCCTGCACGTGCCTGGGTTGCTCAGCTGGGAGTTTTGAGATAACTGCAGAGCTTTGCTTGCCAGCAGCAGGGTGAGGGCTGGCTCAGCCATGACTCCAGTTGTCTCTGTGGTCATGCTCGTTGCTCCAAGTCTGCCCTCCAGCCCCACGGGGCTCAGGAAGCTCTCATTCACATTCCAGCCAGCTCAAAGAAGGGCAAAAGGAGACCCTCACAGCCACTCCAGCTCCTGGGCCGGTGACTCCTGTGGACTGTTATGCCAAGTCCTGCTCCAACAGCATTTGCTGCTTTGAGCTTCAACCCGCTTCTAACACTAGCAACTATTTGGTAGTTTTCCAGCAGGCTGTGGGGTTACCAGATTTGTGCTTGCATGCTGCTCCTCCTTTGGTCAACTGGAGTGCTGGCTTTGGCCACAGCAACTGGTGTCTGTCAGGAGCTGGTGTAAGAACCTACAGTAAGCTGTGGAGAGCAAGATGGATCACAGTGGCTTCCTGATGGGTGCAAAACTGCGCTGTTATTTCTGCTGCACACAGTACTGGGCTCTCGGTCACATTTCTCATCTTCATGTGGAATTTGTCTGAGCAGCTGCCATTCCCACAAGACAACTTCAAATAAATGAAATGAATGACTGTTTTTCATATTACACAACATGATTCCAACCACCCCCCAGTGCAGATGCACTAGCCAGGTTCCAAGAATCAACCAGCAAATCGCACCGTCTCCTTCTGGAGCAAGCTACCAGTGGAGAAACTGAAAACATTTTTTTTTTGTAGCTATACTGAAACTTCACAGTCGATTTTAAGCCTCTTAGACAGTATAATACCGAATGCAAGTTCCTGCTGAGGGCTATTGACTTCAGTATGTGCCAAGCGGCAGGGAACACCCCGTGCCATGCCTGCGTGTGACAGAGCGCTTCCCTGCACCAGCGGTGTGACTCAGATCAGAGACCAGCTTCCTGGGCTTTCCCATCAGCAGCCTTTAAGATTGCATCCAGCGGAAGGGATCTGTGCAGCCACAAGGTGAAATGCACCAGGAAACAGCATCATCTTCAAAACACACAAAGGGATTATCACAGTCTGGAAACAGCAACATGCTGCCCTCTGTTCAGGGGTGGAGACGTGCTGCCTGCTGGGGCTCGGGGACGGAGGAGGCTCGCCCTTCAGATGTTGCCTTCCCAGGTCAGGTGTGCTTGAACGTGCGCACTGTGCCAAAGGAATTGCACGTTCTTGCAGCGTAGATCCTAAGCTGATTGCTCTCACGGCATCTGTGCTCATGCTGCCATGGTGCTAGGGAATGTCTGCATGGTGGAATGCAAGGATGTACCTTATATATTTGTAATTAATTAAGAGCAGTGGTGTTTTGGTGCTGTAGGACCACACCAAGGCCACAGATTATTCTGTACATTAGAGCAGCAGGCAGCATTGGGTGCTGCAGCCATGCTTTGGCAGCACTGGTGACTGATGTCCTGTGCGTGCCATCTCAGAGTAAGAAGTGGACTTGCTGGTTATGTGATCCATGCTGCCCTGTGCTTTCAGCACTTCTCACACCTACCTTCTTCCATGACTGCTCCGGTGGGTCACAGTTCCATAAAAGCTCCCAATATATGGAGCTGGTGGGACACATTGTAGGTCTTCTTAAAGCACCCAGTTGGGTGCCCCTTTAGCTAAGCCCTTCCCTACAGCTCTCCCAACTCCCAACACAAGGAATACAAGTCAGAGACTCCAAGATGACTTCCCTTGGCACCGTGTAGAAGAGTTGCTCAGTGAGCAATATGGGCAGCTCCTGGAGGCGAGCTGCTTGGTGCCGGTCCCGTTGTCACTTCAAGCTCTGCCTCTGCTTTGTCACACACTTCCTATTCTTCTGCGCACAGCTCTCTGCAGTGATCCAGCAGTCACAAATCCTCTGTCTTTTTATCATGTAGTGATTCACCTACACCATTATTTTTGTATACCTTCCTCTGCAAAAAAAGAAGAGGCCAATACTGAGCTGCAACGAATGCTCAGCTAGTATCTCCCTTTCCCTTCTCTGTTAGAGCATCCTGTTTAGTGGCAGAGCATGGTAATCAGCCAAATATCATATTAGAAGCATGGTTTTAACAAGAGTAGCTCTGCCCAGCTCGCTTCCACATGGTAACCAAGATGGCAGTGGGTGCAAGGGGCCCCTGCCCTAGTTTGGAAATGCTCCCCTATTTTTGGAGTTTGTTAGTACAACAGCAAAATTATGGACTACAACACTTTCCATTCCTTTCTTTCATTTTGAATTAAAGACCATCTACTGAAGACTCTCACTTCAGAAAACAGCCAGGCACTTTCTAATATCAAGCAAAATGCCTGAAGAATAAATTGCTCCTATCAGAAATAAAGCATTTTAGTTCTGCCACAAGCAGAGAGATCTGTGTTTATAAGTCTCTCCAAAGGCAACTCCATCTTTCCTGCTTTCCTCTCATTTTCTTTTGATGCACAAAGCCTGCATACTGCAGTGCTGTGATTGGATTCAGCTTTGGAGCAGTGTAATTGTAAATATTCATTGGAATCCAAGCTAGTTTTCCCAAGTCTCTCTTAAAGGCTCTGCAGCTATACAAACAGCCGTGGCTCTGCATTAGCCTCACAGCCTGGAGGCTGCCTATTTCTCCACAGCCCCAAAGGCTGCTCCTTCAGAGGCTGCATGGAGAGAAATCAGCCTGGCAGACCATTTTAGTCAATGCTCTATTATTTTCTTTATTCCCTCTTTAACGTCTGTGTTGTAGAACTGGCTCTCAGACCCACGTACCCGGTGGGGTTTCTCACCAGTGTCTGCACAAATAACACTGCTCACCTTCACTCGCCGTTCCCACTAGCTGTTGTGGCTGTGTGTGTTTCCAGCCCTGTCTGTCTGCTGGCAATGCTGGGATGTCTGTGTGAGCTGCTCTGTGTCCTGCTATGCAGTGTATGGCACGTGCCCGCGCACATTCACCCTCCCGCTGAGGACCTGTAATCCCTGGGTGCTGCTTGGCACAAACACGGCTGCTGCTTGGCAGACGGCCATGAGGCTCTGTGGGTAGGGGACACACATCTTGCTACGACCTGCACCCCTGTTGCTTGCTGAGAAGAAGCAGCCAGATCAACGACCGATATCCAGGCAGGTCTGCCTCTCCAGCTACTGAAGTCCCACGACGCACTCGAACAGCAGAAGGTAGGCAAAGGGCTGGAGGCTCCTACAACAGTCAAGGAGCAGAGGTGAGACCTTTCCATCAGTCAGACCCTGACCTCCACGTTGCCTGGACCAGCCACTGCACAGCAGAACGACGTGGCATCAAGCCGAACTTGCTCTCCAGGTGGTTGCTGACCAATAGCCACGTCCTGCACAATTCATTTGCAAAGCAGCACGAGTTAGAAAATGCATGCAGCTATTCTACTGAGAATGGAAATTGAACCCAAAAGTTCTGATAGCAAATCTATGGTCCCATCTCTGCCTCATCTACTCTTACGTTCACCACCAAGGGTGGAACTGCAGTGCTCAGGCCAAAGCCTGAGGCACAGCAGCACATGTCATACAGATGGTGGTATCAGAGCCTTCATCACCCACTGACATCCTCCAGGCTCTGCTGGCTCTTTCAGCATATGTTAAAGCACATGTTCTGGCTACTGGGTAACCTGTGACTAGATGAGTAGGCAGTAAAAGGGGCAAAATCCAGCTTCCCTACCACACGCCAGTTCCTGGGTGCAGCTCAGCAAACAAGGCACCTACCAGTTCCAGCTGAAGCAGTGCAGATTGCTGGATGTGCTTCTGAAGGGAGCAGCTCGGAGGCTGTCAGCTGCACAGTTCTATCCCTTGCTGCAGCACCGTTGTCTGACCCCTGCCTGCCTCACCCAGGGCCCCAGCACTGGCTCTCAGCCAGCTGCACCGAGGCCTCTGCTCACCCCGAGGAGCGCGTCTTTACCCAGGAAGCATCCTGGACAGCAGGCTCCTCTGGAACACGTGAAGGAGCACCAACGCATCCGCCCAGGATGTTCAGGTGAGCGCTAAGGCTCCAGTATGAGAGATTAGGCAGGTCCACTTGCTTGTCCTTCCAGTGGGCTGGAAGGGGAGAATCTCTGTGCATACAGGGACCTCCAGCCCACAGCACTCGGAATAGAGAACCCTGTTCCCTGAGAAGAGAGCTGAAGGACCACCACTAGTGAGGAAGACACGTAAGGATGAATTTACATGGGTAAACGCTAGTGTGTACACCCCAGCAAGTCCCTTCTGTGAACAAGCCTGCAGGAGCATAACAGTGAGGTGGAAGAATGGTCCCACAAACCAACACTGCTACCCAGCACGGGGACGCAGCCGGCACCGCTGGAGACGTGACACTGCCTGAAGCCCAAAGCTGGGACTAAGTCTGGTGGAGATCAGGTGAATCACAGTAGCATGCGAGCACACATCCAAGACTCAAGTGCAGTCACGTTGATAGAAAGGGCAATCAGCCTGGGAGATGATTTGTTGGTATCACATGAGCACTAAAGGGGACTATGGTGGGGCTCTGAAGAAGACAGAGCTGGGTTTGGAGGTATGAGCGAAGATAGGTTTAGGAAATGAGCAAGGCTGGCATGAACGTCAAGAGACTGATAGCTCGTCTTCCAGTTCTAAGGCAGGGGAACCTACAAGTGCCCTGTCTTTTGTGTATCGGTCCTTAAAGGTCCCCTGCGATGCAGAATCCTCAGGCCCCTGGCAGTCTGTTTGTGTGCTTTGTTCTCCTCCTTGTTAGAAAACTGTTCCTAACCTGAATCTTTCTTGATGCAGGCCTATCCCCGTCAGTTCTTGTGTGTCCCTTCATGGACATGGAGAGCAGATGGCTTTGTTCCTCTTTCCAGGAGTTTCTTACATGCAGCTGGTGTTGTGATTTTCCTCAGTCATGTAGGAGAAAAAAAAAACAACAAAACAGCCAGATTAGAAACAACAAAAGAAAACCTGGTGGAACTCACTGCCACACAAAGAGACATCAGTTATGAGTGCTCTGTGAGAACAGATAAAATAGTGAGGCCTTTATAAAGATAACAGCTCCCAGAGTCAAAACAGCTTTGTGGAGAGGAACGCCCTGCTCCAGTAGATCTAGATCTCCTTGCGGTTGCCACCAAATTGTCCTCTTTTTACATCCTTTCCCACCACAGAGGCAGGCAGCTCAAGGCTAGCTGCCTTCAGATGTGGTGAAGGAGATGGCCCTGGAGAAAGACCAGCCTCCAGCTGAAGGGAACGGACATGGAGGATCAGATGGTCGTGAGCAGGGGCTGGATGGTGAGACATGGCTGGTGGCTGACTGGCGGAAGGAGCTAGTCCCTGGGGTCACTGTGGAAACCCACCCTCTCCTCCCCGGGCACAACACATTGCCCTTCTCCCACCCGCAGCGTCACGCCGTGACTGCTCTGGCAGCTGTCGGGGAGGGAGCGTGCCAGCGGACTCTCCAGCCTTTGCACATCTCCAAGACCTGACATCCAGCCTGGAGCAGGGTCCCTGGCATGAGAACACACCGGTCCTTTAACTGCACAGCTCTGGTGCTGAGAAGCCTTCCTGGCATGAGCCGGGAGCACAGTCCTTCCCTTCCAGCTCCGTTTTCCAAAGCAGCAAGAGCGGTGTTCTTCAGAGCTCCTGCTATGATGATTTATCCAGGTCACGGTGAGGACAGCTGGCTAACTGAGGTTAACAGCTTTCTCGGTTTCATTTCAAAAAGACATTAGCATGGGGGCTGTATTAAACATCGATATACCAAATCCTAATTCATTTACCAGGAGAGCTCATGATCAGGTGGGGGACTCAGCTGACAGGCAGGGCTGTGCTGCTAGCCTTTCCTTAAAGGGCAGGACCATAACTCATGCTCCCCGTGCTAAATTACACCTGACACTCCTTGCAGAGGGCTTCTGGTACGTGCAGCCTGCTACAGGCATCCTGGGACTGCCAGCCGTGGGAGCCTGAAGCCCCCAAACCAGAAGATTTATCAGCGAGCGTGTCTGGCTCAAACCAAAACAAGATTTGGGCTCTTCTGTCTGGAAGAAGGATAGTGGAAAGGAAACATGACAGAGGTCTATAAAATCAGATGTGTCACAGGGAAGGTGACTAAAGAATGACTGTTCATGGTCTCTTCAATGAAACAGAAATTCTCAGGGGACAGGTTCAAAGTAAACAAAAGGAGGTAGCTCTGCATCCTGCGCGTGGTTAAGCAGTGGAACTCACTGCTATAAGACATTGCAGAAGCCGGATAATATCTGAGCTACAAAAATAGTTTGACAAGTTATGGATGAAAATTCCTGAAGGGCTGTTAAACACAAGGACTCCCGCCTGGGCTCAGGATGCCCCTTCACTACAGAAGGTGGGTGAGCATCCTTGCGCGGTATCACAAGCTTCCCCCATTTTTCCCAGGGGAAAAGAGCTCTTTCCCAGGCAGGGGCATACGCTGCTGCCAGACACAGAGTTAGGGAGAACGCTGTCCTGACCGAGAACAGGTATATTTTTATGTAACAGGGCTTGATGTTCAGTACTTCAGTTGGGAGTTCTGTAAGAGAAAGTTCAGAGCCGGGTGGTTTTATCTGCCACTGTCACACCGACACTAAGCAGCCCAGCTCAGCCGAACTCAGTATCGATGGATGGAGGGATGGGATGGGGGTAAGACAGAATAACTGTAAGAAGAAACAGAAGTGTAATTCCTGCCCTGCCATGCTGTCCTCGCACAAACCACTACACGGTCACCTGTATACACATGCAGAACAAAACGCGGGCACACACTGACACACTCGCAGATACATTTGTCCCCAGCACTCACGCACACAGACAAAGGCACACAAACTTCCTGCTCCCAGCCTCACCAGTGAGCAATCGGAAAACAGGCTCGCAGCATGCAGTTCAGCCCACGCACTGTGCTGTCCCTTACACACGCGCGCACACACACACACACACACACACAGAGGCAGAACAATGGGTGGCCTGACAGTAAATGGAACACTATCTTGTTATTTTCCTTCAAATGCAATGAACAAAATAATTGCATCATGTTCATATATGATGCAATATATATAAATTGTTCATTTATGTTCATATTCATATGAACTTATTAATAATCACCAATTTAAGTGAAACAAAATATTTCCACTTTGAGCCATAAGGGGACACCCCCCCTTCAACTGTAAAAAGCTGTGCTGAGCTCGTTCCTGCTATCCAGCACTCTGGTACCTGACATCAAGAGTACCTGGTTTAGTCTTCCAGAACACTGAGAATATTTAACTATCAAGTTATCATAACAGACACAATTTTTCTGGTTTATGGGGTGCTGAAAGAGATTGGAAGTGGGTACCATGGAGGGTAGACGCAGGTTAAGCCAGTAGCCCCGCTGTGTGCAGCAGCCGTAGCTGCACAGGCTTTCAGGATCAGCTTCACCTCGGTTCGCCGTGGGGATCTGAACAACAGCTTGTGGTCAAAATCTGCTCACGGCTCCCGGTGCCCGAGTGGACGCCAGGCAGACAAGCCTATGGCTGAGGAGACGGGGGAGCGGCACGCTCTCCCAAGGCAGATTCTCGTGCAGAAGGAATACACTGTCTGAGCAAACGGTCTGACTCCTGGCAGCTTCCGAAAGGCAGGGATGGGAAGGGAGGGAGGAGCTGCAGCAGGGCAGGGGCACACGGAGCCGGCACGGAGGGGACTGGCACAAGTGCTGCCCAGCAGGCCTCCCGTCAGGTCTGCAGGGCGATGGGGCACTCCCAGCCTAATTGTCTGCGTGTCCCGGAGCAAGCTGAGGGTTTCACCCACAGCAGCAGAGCTGAACAGCTCTGAACAAGCCTCCTCTTCTGGCTCACTACAGGTCGCTGTCACCACCAGCCGGGACAGTGCTGTCCTGGGAGGCATTGCCTCTGCCAGCCACCCTGTTCCCTTCTCCCAAGCAGGTCAGCAGCAGGAACAACATCCAGGACGTCTGTGCAGTACAGCAGCTCCTGAATCAAGGGCAATCCCAGCCCCTATTTACAGTCAGCAGAGCTGTAGCTGTCTCCCCGGTTCCCTGGACTTGCCCCTCCTCACGGGGAGTTGACAGACTCTACTTGCACATCTTTAGCCCTTCCTTTTGCTGCCATGTAAATGAGAACAGTACATTATCACTATTGCTGTGGATGCATTAAATAAAGTTCCCTTCCCAGCCTGGGCTGCCAAGCTAGAGTGGACTGGCATCTTCTCCTACCTGCTTCTGAGCTTCCTCCTGCAGCTGGTGGCTGGCCTCCAGGTCCTGGCTGAGCTGCTGGATCCGGCTGCATTTCTGCTCCAGTTCTGCCTGCCTCTCCCTCTGCTTGGTCTGCAGTTGATAGATCCTCTGCTCTTGAGCATCCAGCTATTGACCCGCCCAGGGAAAGAAAGAAAAAATGGAAAAAAAATCAATTAATACTAAACGGCTTAACAAAACCCCGAACAGCACAGGCCTGATGCTGCTGGGGGTGGGGATTGTTGGGAGGAGACACCCCCCGCACACATTAGCTGCAAAAACCTGATGTTCTGGGGACAGGAAGCCAATATGGTAGGTGTGACCTGACACACACGCCCGCGGCAGCAGCGATATGTCCGACGCGGGGAAGGCAGAGACTCTGCCGCACCGGGGTACCTGCCTCCTCTGCTCACAGAGGGGGTGCCAGACCATCTGGGTGAGGGGAGCAAAGAGCAACTGAGCAAAGCCAAAGTTATTCTAACTTCTAACTAAATAACCAGCTCCCAATCCGTCTGCGTGTTGGGGCTTTGTGCTGCTCCACCCTGCGCTAAGGACCCCTTCTTCAGGCATTCCCTCCCACTGTCCATGGACCGAAGGGGAAGGGGAGCTCCGGTACCCTGCAGCTTGGTCACCCACCCCTCTTGTCCTGCCTGAGCAGGAGTGGGCTTTGAGGGCTCTGCGTTTCCACTTCTTGGCATCCCAGCCGTGGAGAGTTTACACAGGGAGGGAGCAGGAAAGGATCGTGAATGTCAACCAAGGAGCGATTAGCATGACAAGACGGAGGCATCGATCTGCTAGAGCTAACAGTGCTGCAGCAGTCCCGCTGTGGTGGAGCGGCTCCCCAGCCACTGACCCTGATGCCTTTGCAGTGGATGCCTCAGGGACGCCGAGACAACGGGCGAGAGGAGATACAGCCAGTGGGTGCAAGTGTGTGGGGCAGGGGCAAAGGCCCTGTGTGGCTCCTGCCCTGCTCGTGACAGGGAGGCAAGAGAAAATGCTGGTCACAGAGCTCAAGGACTGGCCTGCTTGGTGGTTTAAATTCAGCATTAAGAAATCCTCAGGGCTGCTGGCCAGGGGCTGTGCAATGCCTTGCCATAACCAAGGGTCCTACAAGCAGTAAAGTGATCACTGCAGGTGAGAACAGTGTGCTGCGTCTGCTGCTCGGGAGTGACTGGAAGCAGCCCTGTTTCACGGGGAAAGGGGCTACCCGGAGCTGCTGGTAACACCAACGAGGTCACGGGCAGAGGACGGACACCGCAGGTGTCTTGCTGAGACTGGATGAGCGCAGTGCTGCGCCGCTGGGCAGAGGGGCGGGCACAAGGCAGAATGGACAAAAAGCAGATTTCTAGAGGAGATCTAGTGTGTTCTTCTCCCCTGTCAATAGGTCCCATCTACGTTATACAGCTCTTCTGGCCTGCCTGCGCCCCGCAGAGCTGCCGAGCCCGGCCGAGCCCTGTCAGCAGCACCGTGGATGTCCTGCAACATACGCAGCAACTGAGGGGCCTAATTAATGTTCACTGTCTTACTAAACCTAGAGAGAATTTCGATATTAATTAAATGCTAACTGATTAGTAAAACATATTTACTGAAGACTGTCACCCAGCTGTCAACATTCAATAAATACATTAATAATCAATTTGCATGCAATTAACATAAAATGACGTTAATGTCTACATTAAAGATGTATTGGAGACATTGTCATTAGCACGGTAGCCTGCATTCCTCCAAGCCATGTTCTGTGTGTACGTAACCCATTCAAAACCCCTGTGAAAAGGGTTATAGCTGTCCAGCAAAATGCCCACCAAAAGACAAAAAAGAAAACATTTAAATTCTGAGTGGACCTGAGCATGTGCACATGCGCTTGCACGTTTGTGTATTGCAATAGTAGAGACCATCTTTGTGCTGAATACGGGACCCAGCAGTGAACACCGCGTGCTCTCAAGAGCGAAGGACGTGCTCTGCTGCCGGGCAGGGAGGGCTGCCAGGCTCTGGGGTCATGCTCGCTCTGCTGGCAATGACAGCCGCCTTCCATCGCAACGTGAGCACGGGCTGAACCGAGTGCTAGAGGCGTCTGCAAATCCTCAGCTATGCCTGGGTACAAACGTATCTGAGTCTTCCCAAGCCAGGAGGAATTCCCGAGACTCCCGTGTGGTGTTTTCTTCCTGGGTTTGCCAGAGAGCAGAACATGCACCAGGGCATGGAGGATATTCACGCGTCACCTCATTCAGCCTGGCACAGACAAAACACTTTCTTCCACCTGCCTCTCTGCCATGTCAGGCTGCCAGGTTGTGGGTCTGACAAGCTCCGCACCGCTGCCTGCGAGTCTCAAGCCATAGCTCCTGGACTGAGGTGCCACCTCCTCGCAACCCCAGGCACAACGTTTCCACAGCAGTCCTCAACCGCCTCTGCCCGCTTGCGTAGGCTGGATGAACAGCCAGGGAAATTCCTGGCAGCTGGGAAAACAGCAAAGCCAGATGTTGGCTGCGCTGGAGTCTGGGGCACAGAGCAGCTGGCTGCCATGCAGAGAAGGTGAACAAGAAGATAACAAAGTAGTGAAGCATCTAGGAGTGGTTGTTCTCCCTCTCGGAGAGGGCAAGGAGCAGCAACATATTTAAAAACCAGTTCAGGACTCATTTCTCACAGCCAGCCCCAGGAGCCCGCTGCTGCCTGACCGTGCTCCGGCTGAGGACACAGCAAGCCCTGAGACAGCCGGACGCTTGGCCAGGCAAACCGCACAAGCAGCACCGGTCGGCGGCAGCGAGGGCTGGCAGGCGCAGAACACCATTCCCTTCCAGCAGCCCCACAGCCCCGCACCTGCCCAGCAGCACCGGGCTGCAGGGGGGCTGCGGAGCCTCCCGGCACCTCGGGGCTGCGAGGGCTGGCGTGCAGAGGGGCAGGCACCGCAGCTGGGAGGGCTGCACCTCGGCACGGCTGGGTCCCAGCTCCCACTAACGGGGGGGACAGAGGTGTGTGCCGGGCAGCTCGCAGAGGAGGCACAGGGCCCTTGGTGGAAGGCTGGGTGCCCACCTGCAGGCGCAGGCTGGACGCCTTCCCAAGCCTTGGGCTCAAAGCTTTGTCCACAGGGATAACCTGAGATGGAGGAGAGACAGAGTGGAACTGATGTCTCCTCAGCGTGCAGGATGAACACCCCCTTCCTCCAGCTGCCGGGCAGGTGAGTGGGTTTTAGAGGCAGAATAATTCTAGGATTTTCAATGCAGTGAGGCTGCGTACCAGCTCCCCAGCAACAGAAATGCCTGTGACAGCAGAGGATGTTGCATGGCTTCAGGAAGCTGCATCGGTCTTTGGGTCCGAGTTAGCTGAGAGGATGTATCCTGCTCAAAGCAGCACTGCCTGTCTGAGCTCACCTCCTTCCCCTGCGTGCCGTTCAGACAAGCCCACCTTTCCTTCATCCCCACGCAGACCCATGGAGCGATCTGCTTGCAGCAGGAAAGAAGATGGCATGTTTAGGGTGAACATCCCCCACCCCCACCCCTTCTCCTCTCATTTAAGTGGAATCAATTGTGCCATTTCTGCTTTGCTTTTCAAAAGCAATTACTTTCATGTCATTTCTACAGACATTCACGGAGAGCGAGAGAGTGAGGGCTTGATTATCCCCCCTCCCATCCCCATCCTGTGGCTTCCGCAGTGGCGGTGAAGTATTAAATTAAATGAGGTGTCTATGGAGCGGCGATGGTTTCAGGTCAGAGGCGCTATGGAAAGCTGTATGCTGCACTGCTCCTGTATATGTAAATGGATATATTAAAACCACTGATGTCAACTTGCAGCACTCATCTCCTCTGCTCTCGGGTGATCAAAGCTGATTGCAGAGGCAATTACTGCAAAGGAAAAGAAAATCACGGCCTCCTGCTCATCCCTGAGCTACCGGAGTTTAATTGCTTAGTGTAGCTGAAGCTGCCTCTCCATCTCCCTGGTGTACACAGACACACATGTGGGAGCAGTGCACGCCATGAAACACAGACAGGAATGGACATTTTTGGGGATGGGCAGTGAGAAGCACCCCGAGCAGGGGAAGACCACAACATGAAAAATAATGGTGCTTAAGAATGAATTAAACCACGACAGCCAGCAGGGCTGTATCTTAGCAAGCCGCTGGATCGATAACACAGGGAAAAAATCAGGGCAGCATAATACATGCCCATAAGACAGCCTCTCTCATTCTCTACTCTTTGGTCCTAGGCTCACAGTAAGACTTCTTCAGCTTTTTACAGGCTGTAGCTAATCATGCTCCCAAATCCTCGTGACGTAGGTAAGAATCGTGACCCCTGTTCTACAGCTCAAACGACTTGAAAGAAAGGTACCAGTGCCTGCCCTGAGAAGTCCTGACTCCTCGCCCCGTCTTGCCTTTGTATTTCACACGCGCTTCCGCATGAACACCAGCGAAGGCAGGGATGTTTTAACGTCAGCACAGTGCTTGACCAAATCACAATCAGCTCAGTTTCAGAAACCAGCCTGAGCTGTCCAGCTGTGCCGCTGGTGGCACTGGGTAACCCGGTGCTGGCCAGACTTCAGTGGTGGGGCACTGTTTATTCAGATGGCTTCTCTTGGTGAAGCATGGAGAGCTGGGCCAAGCCAGGTGCCCCCACGTGTGCCATCCTACCTGCCTTCCTGCGCCTGTTTCTCCCTGCGGCTGCGAACCAGCAGCCGTTCACACACCGATGCTGTGCTGGCGCCGTGTCCCCGGTGGGCACGCTGTGCCGGGAGTGCGCTGGCCACGTGTACGTGCTCCCTGTGTGCACATCTGTACTGACCTGAAGCAGGGCTGTGCAGAACGTAAGGCATAAGGTCTATCACAAGGTGTTAGAAGGGGGCAAGGAGGTCAATAAAGACGTCAGGGCAAAGAAAAGACCTACCTTTTCACCTGAGGCAAGAGCACGTTTTTGGAAGAAATAACTTCCGAGGAGCGTCAGCCAGCCCCTTCACCCTGTGCCTGAGCCACCAGCTGGGACCTGAGCAGTGTGGACTGGTCCTGCCCGAGTGCCTGGTGCCTGCTCCGGGATTATGCACCAGCGGGCTTCTTCTGAGCCCCGCTATTGCAGACCAGTTCCCGACATTGCGCTGTTCTAACGGGACTCAGAGCAGGCCTAGATGTTCCCCAGGTCGAAAGCCAGCACCCCACCAACTGCCTTCTGCCTGAGCTGGGTGAGACAAGGCTGGCGAAAGCTCGAGCCACGCAGCCCTTCCTGCAGCCCGTGGGTCACGCACACGCGAGGGCACTCTGGGCTGGGATCACACACAAATCCTGCCCACCCGCGGTGTCCGCACTAGGGAACAGGGAGGATTAGGACGTGTCAGTAAGCACATGTCAGTAAGCACATGTCAGTAAGCACATGTTAAGGCTCTGCCTGTGCTGAATAGCTGCCGACAGCTGTGCTGCTGCTCTGCAAGCGTTTGTGAAAGTGCTGGTCTGGCCTGGCCTGGCCGTGGGGAGGTTTGCTGTACAGCTGTATCGGGATAAATCACTGCAGCACCTGGTGAAACAGTAAGGCAGCACCTCAAGAGAAGTCTTGCTCCCCGCTCAGCCAACATGACGCTTGCCAGAGGACAACAGGAGAGACAGCATCTTTGGGGGCCCTGGCAGGATGAAAAGTCACAGCCTCTTCGGCAGAGAGGAGGAGACCTGGCTGGGGGGGAGCACAAGCTGCAAAGGAGACCGGGCAGCCCCGGGGAGGAAGGCTGCCCGGTCTGGCTGCAGAGCAGCCACTCACCCTCCCGCGCAGCTGGAGGCCCACGGTGGTGCCCGGGCTGCGGCTCGAGGTGGGCAGGGTACCACCCTGGAGGGGCCTGAGTGCGGGGGCAGAAAGGGCCCAGGAAACCTGCCGCCGGGAGCGGTGCCGCCAGCGAAGCAGCCAGCGTCGCAGTGTCACGAGGGGAGCCCCGAGGGACGGCCACAGTCATCCCTGAGACACCCGGTGCTTCTCTGGGACCTAATAAGCCGCTGGAAGCACCGCAGTGGAAGCGGTGGCACTGCACTCACAAGGCAAGCGAGGCCCCAGGAATTTATTTTCTGCCGTAATCTAATTCTCTGACATGGCTGCCACTCTCCTTTCAGGCTCAGCTGGGCTGAGCGGCTCGCTCTGAAAGCCGTCCTCACCTGATGCCTGGGGAATGGAAGACAGACCCTGAGAAAAGCAAATGCTGCAACGCATGGCCAAGGCAAAAGGCAGCAGCAATTCCCTCCCAAAGGCAGATGAACGGAAACACCTAGTGACGAGGATGGTTCTGCCATCCCACGACTGCAGTTGGGAACCACAAGCCAGGCCCCGAACAGCAAGCGTTTACAAAACTGTAAGTGTGAAGTTGCTTTTTCTTCTGAGTTTTTGACCCTTGAGTGTTTCACTTTTGCACTTTTCTCCTGAAGCACTGGAAAGTGAAGTGGAATTTTTTTTTTAAACTGCAAACAAAGCCTGGACTCTGTTCTTCTGGCTTGATTCTACAACTGGAGCTTCAAAAAACCCACAGAAAATCATGAAGTAACTCCTGTGATCTGCTCAGGCTGCAGGAACACCGGGAGCCTTCGGCAGTGCCTGCCCAGGGCCCTCCCTGCCCGCTGGGTGGGCTCTGCCGCGCGTTCTCCTCCCTTCCTTGTGAATCTGTATTTTCAGCCCAAGGATGCAATTCTTTTTTTTTTATGAGCTGCCTGTCTCTTTTTGTTTAGCCGAGAGTGCTCAGAGCCCTTCCCCCACCTCCCTTTCCACGGCTGCTGCTGGTTTTATTCAATTCAACACTTGAGGGAACTGCAGATGAAATGTCTCTGAATCTAAATTGCCAGCGATAGATCTAACAGCCTTTTTCCCTCTCCCCCTCCCCAAACTCCCCTCAGACAGAATGCTCGAGCACATTGTCTCTGCCTCACTCGGCTTCAGCTGCAAAATACCAGCACCAGGACAGGAACCCAGCAGCGGGAGCCCCAAGCTCACACAACCCTCTCCCCCACCAGCGAGCAGGCAGGAGCCTGTGCCTTCCCCGGGAGCAAGGGCACTGGGGCTGAAGAGGCAGAGGCCAGTTGCTGCCTGAAAGCAGCCTGAGTCCAGCAGGTCCCTGTGTGGGCACGGCACATTCTGCTGACGGCCACCCACGGGGGCACCGCCGGCGATCATGACACACGTGTTTGGCAGCGCGCAGGCGCTCGCGACGCTCTCCTGGGTCGCCTGCCCGCAAAGGACTGATGCCCTCAGCGAAGCGCAGGCTGCCGCAGCCGGTCTGCGTGCTGCATGGACACCCGAGCCAGAACCGGGCCCACCGTGTCTGGAGGGCGGCAGACAGAGCCTGGCGGGGCAGGTCCTGATCATGCCTCTGCAATCGCAGCGAAGGGAGTGCCGTGAGCGCTGTGGGTGCTGAGAGAGAGGAGGTCATCCATCCTGACAGGCAGTCGCCCTGGCATCGGCCGGAGGAGATGGGAAACCTGCTGTTTCTTTAAGTGGGAGACGAGGGAGAACTTCCTCGTTACTGGTAGTGCCTCCATGCCCAAGCATTCACACCCTTAGTGTGGGCATGTGATGCCACGCAGGCAAATGCCATAGGAAAGGACAGGAAAGGCACGGGCGCCTGGTTAGTGAGGAACCTAGTGCAGGTCTGCAGAAGGACTGCCCACCGCTGCGGCAGGCAGAGCACACCCGCCCCAGCCCGCACCCACGGCTGAGCTCCAGGGACAGCTGCCCAGCAGAGCAGAGCTCGAGATGGCTCTGTCCTTCAGCTCAACTCGGTGCTTTGGGCATGCACCTACAGCGTGGGGGGGAGATGGGGTCTCATACCCACCAGGAACGGATATTTCTTCTCCAGTGCCTCAAGGCAGAGCTATGCCAGTGAGCCTGTGGGGTCAGGAAAGCCCCCCCCAACTGCTCCTGCTGCTTTCATGCTTTGGAGCAGGGGTAGGAGTGACACGCTTGGGGCATGCCCTGAGCCTGAAGCATGTCAACATGTCCTGAGAGTGGGGTACAGGACAGAGGACGGGTTTCCCTGTAAAATCCTGCAGCTTCTGGACACGTCACTGACAGCGACGGCATCGGCTGTAGGGTGCGAGAGATGAAATGCTGCACGATGGTGCCCTTGCCTCACTGCTGCCCGGCCCCCCAGGCTTCACCCGCAGTCTCTGCAGTAACCAGTGCAGCACGTGGGCTGGTGGAAATGGCATCAAGCTCTTTGCTAAGGGAGATCTGTGCAGTGCTCTGTTTCCATTTGAATGGTCTTTCATTTTGTCCAGTTCAATGTTTGGTGATCGTTCACGCTGTCTGGAGAAAATTTGATTAAATCTCCTAATTTCGGCTAAGCTTTTTCTTTCCATAGGGCAAAGCCTTGACCTTAGAGCATAGAGAAGTGGTCAAAAGGAAAAATAACAAGGCAAAGAGGAAGGGGAGGTAAAAGCTGGGAGACACAGAGGAACTAAAAGCTTGAAGGAGACTCCTGCAGCAGCCCTGCCAAACAGCTCCCTCCGCAGAGCTCGGGCTCGTGGCAAGGCCTGTGGCTCCCCACTGTGCCTGCCCACGCCGCTGGTGCTGCTCCACCGGGGGAGAGGGCTGGGACTCCACCATGCCCCTCAACCTGCTCCTCAGCAGAGCGCGGGGAGGGCTGGCAGCAGCGCCTTCGCCTCTGCGCGAGGATGCTGAGGCACTGAGGTCTCCCGCGGTGGTGTTACGGATGGGGGCTGCGGGGCTCGCGCCGGCAGCGAGTGCTCGGCAGGGAGATGTGAAGGCAGGATGTTTCATCGTTCCAAGCCAAGCCAGGGGGACAGGCAGAGCAGAGGGAAAACTGGAGAGAGCAGCAGTCCTTTTCACTACAGACAAGCATGGCTCGAGGTACTACGGCAGCCAGGGTTTGGTACGCTCCCCTCTTGTGTTCGTGACATCCACAGGGCTCTGCCTGGGGACACCCGTTCCCCAGGACTTGAAACTGGACTGGGTACGGAACTACAATTAGTCACACAAACAGATAAATGCCTTCCTTTGGTGCTGGGGAAATTAAATGCGTTTTGCCCTTTGGCTGCAGAGAAAAATATTAAAATGTAGGCAGAATATTAGAATATTACTGAAACAATAAATATTTTTTCCAAGTGTAGAGACAGAAAGTGAAACATGAACTATACTCAAAAGCCTGGTAATCCTGAAACCTAAAGACAACAGTTTAATAATATCAACTTTGCAATTTCAATATTATTTTAAGAAAAAGACTCGTTGGTGTGTTTATTCCACAACTGTAAATGACATCCATTTCCACTCAGATATTAAAAAACTTAACTGACCTCTGTCCTGCTCCCCAAGTCCTTCAGTCCTATCTGAAATTAATTCGTAATGCACAGATGGTCAGTATAAAAACCTCCCTCATAATGAAAGCATATGTTGAGAACAAAAGCAAATAAATAGGGTATAAAAATAAACATACCAAGAGGCATCATGCTGACTGCATTATAGATTTTCATATTTAATTAAAAGAAAATCTGCCTTTGGGTATCTGTCATGAGAACAGAGTCCTGCCGTGGAAGCCGCCACGGAATCCGCTGCCTGTCTGGGATCTGAACGGAGCCGGACGCTGCCGTATCCGCGCGCCCCGATGGGGCTGGGTCAGCCGGTTGGTCTTGCTGCCGCTGCCGCCCACTCGGTGAGGAGCAGTGCCTCGGCCCAGCGCGAGGGGCTGTGGTGCCCGGCAGCTGGCACGCGTCGCCAGGGCCCTGCGGGGCTCCTGGAGCAGGTCGTGTGTGGCACGGGCTGCAGTGGCCTCCAGCAGCAGCGCCCTGGACACCAGTGGCGAGGTGGAGGACCCCAGGGATGGGGGCACTGCACAGCACAGTCCTGCCAGCCCAGTGGGGCACACACGTACCTCCGCTGTGCTCTCAAATGGGGAAACTGGGTCCCGAAAGGCTTCGGAGACTCGTGCAATGCACACTGGGACTCAGCGTAGCCTCCTACAATGGCTGGCTCCTGTGCCAGAGGGATCCGTGACACTGCACTGTCCTGTCACCAAACCTGTCATTCCTCCCCCTCCTCACCCCCACCTAGGAACCCGCTCCCACAGCGCTCTCCTGGACTGCCCTGGGAGGCTCGGCAGCTTCTACTGAGCTTCAGAAGGGAAGACCCAACAGAAGCATCCGCAGTGCCTGGAACAGCAGAGATCTCTCCCTTCCTGGGAAGGGCCGGGAGGCGTGCGGGGAGCGTGGCACGGCAGCGACAGGCTTGTGGAGGGCAGTATCAGGCAGGAACCAGCCTCAGCAAAGCGAGTCTGAGCCGTACACGGAAACGCGGGAGGAAGCAGAGCGCAGGAAGAAACGGTGCGTTTAATTCTGCTGTTCTTATAAAGCCCATTTTAGACCTCTCTCCCACAAATTCGCAATTCATAGTATTAAACTGATGTGTAATTACATCTTGAAAAGTCTCTGCAGTAGATTGAATTGAGAGATGGGGAAAGACAGGGGATAAACCCCCATCCCAGTACAGCTGCCAGAGCAGCACAGGCGCCAGCATCCATGTGCTGGCTCGCCCACGGCTCACCCCTCAGCACGTCAGCCTGACGTGTCAGTCCAGTACAGATTTCCACAGAAATCTGGCTCGTTATCTGAAAAGAGAGCTCACTCTTCACAAGAGATTTTCTGCAGTAGGGCTGCCACGGATCCAGGCATTTTTACACCCGTCAAGAGGAATAATCAGACAGCCCTGGCTGGTGTGAAGTGCTAGAAAGGGAACGGCTGGGGAGACCTGCGCGTGTGAAAAGGAACAGAAAAAGGATCATAAGGCAACGTCTGAATACCACCAAGACACAATCCCTCTGGCAGATCTCTGAATTCCCTCCTCAATGGAAAATTCAAGGTTTTGTGATAAAACAAGAAACCCACAAGTAGGCAGCTCAGAATAGATAAATCTTCCCTGCCCGACATTCCTGCATCCTGACTCACTGTATGAAGGGTGTGGACATGTTCCTCCCACCACTCGTCTCCTCCTACTGCAACGTCCCTCATTCCAACCAGCATATCAGGTGATGACACATGAAATACAGGTTATTGGGCACACTCTGAAGTGACAGGCACAGGGTCTGGTTTTCAGAAGCGATGGATCGCTGCAGCTCCCATAAGCACCAGCTGGGTTTACAGAACCCTGGCTGGTGAGGAAAGGGAAGCAGAAGCTGTAAAACGACCTCACTCCTCATTGACACGGGCATGCACTCTCATGTAAGCCAGGGGAAGCCCAGGCGATGATGAAAGATGGGCTGTGTACAAAGAGGAACACAGCAAGTCAGGACAGTAACTGTCTGACATCATAGTTAATACCAAGGGCAAAGAGGCAGGACTTCAGACTCACAGAGGTATGGCGTGCGGTTATATGTTAGATATCTTTAACCTATACCTGGGTCTAAGGAGTCCCAGCATAGGGTATGTGAAGAATTGACTGAAGCAGTTTAAGAGCATTTAAGACCTCAGCAACTACGGGAAGACTGACAAACAGCAAACGTAGTGTCTGCCTATAAAAAGGGGGTAGAGGAGAAAGAAGTCAGAGGATTATAGATCAGGCAGCTTAGCTCCAATTACTGGAAAACCAGTAACTAAACAATTTGTAAGCACCTGAAACATAACAAGGAGATGGGTAACAACCAACATGGGTTTGTCAAGAACAAATCTTTAATCTACTCAAGTTCCTTCCACAAAATGGTAAAAGGCAGATAGAAGAGATACAAGAGGTGTCATTATCTTGACCTTATAAAAGTTTCTGATGCTGTCTCACGTAGTCTGCTTTAAGCAAGCTAAAGAAACGTGATCTAAACAAAACTACTATTAGAAAAGGTACAAAGGTAACTTAGGTACAAAACTCATTGGAGAGCCCCATCATATGAGTAGTTATTAACAATTCATTGTCAAAATGGAAGGATGTACCTAGAGCTTTTGAAGGGCTTGCTTTTTTTTTGTGCTGGGGAATATTCCTGGTGCAGGTGATGGAACAGGGAACATTAGTTACACTGACACTAGTTAGTTGCAAACGACCAATCTAGGTGGAACTGCAAGATTGTTGGAAGACAGGATTTAAGACCTGACGACCCTCAGCAAGTTTGCCGACAACACCAAGCTGTGTGGTGCAGCCGACGTGCCTGAGGGACGGGAGGCCATCCCGAGGGACCTGGACAGGCTGGAGGGGTGGGCCCGTGCAAACCTCATGGAGTTCAACGAGGCCAAGTGCAAGGTCCTGCACCTGGGTCGGGGCCATCCCAAGCACAGGTACGGGCTGGGCGAGGGGTGCGTTGAGAGCCGCCCCGAGGAGAAGGACTTGGGGTGCTGGTGGGTGAAAAGCTGAACGTGACCCAGCGATGGGCGCTCGCAGCCCAAAAGGCCAATGGCCTCCTGGGCCGCACTGAAGGAAGCGTGGCCGGCAGGTCGGGGGAGGGGATCCTGCCCCTCTGCTCCGCTCTGGTGAGACCCCCCTGCAGGGCTGCGTCAGCTCTGGGGGCCCAGCGTAAGACAGAAACGGACCTGCTCGAGCGGGTCCAGAGGGGGCCACAGAGATGTTCAGGGGCTGGAGCAGCTCCCCTGTGAGGACAGGCTGAGGGAGTTGGGGTGGTTCAGCCTGGAGAAGAGAAGGCTCCGGGGCGACCTTAGAGCGGCCTTCAGTGCTGAAAGGGGCTGCAGGAGAGGTGGGGAGGAAAGGACAGGACCAGGGCTGACGGTTTCAAACTGAAAGAGGTAGATTTAGATGAGCGGTTAGGAAGAAATTCTTCGCCATGAGGGCGGTGAGGCCCTGGCACAGGCTGCCCAGAGCAGCTGTGGCTGCCCCCTCCCTGGCAGTGCCCAAGGCCAGGCTGGATGGGGCTTGGAGCAACCTGGTCTGGTGGGAGGTGTCCCTGCCCAGGGCAGGGGGTGGAACTGGACGATCTTTAATGGACCCTTCCAGCCCAAATCATTCTGTGGTTCTATGATCACACATCAGTCAGTCTACCTGGGGCACAGAACTCAGGAAATTTGGGTTTATGAAATCTTTATATTTTACACTGGAATGGTGTCTCATTTTCCCTTCACCATAAGCAAAGACCTTAAAAAAGTAACTGCTCATGCCAAGGTCCTGGTGGCCACAGTAATGTTACCGCCAGGCTCCAAGCGAGAATGCTCTTCCAGCAGAAATCGTCAACACAAAAACCAACGCAGTTGCTAAGTGGCTAGGTGAAGAACACCAACGAAAAAGGCCCCCATATACCAGCTGGTTTTCATATCTTTATTGATGCCATAAGACAGTCCTGATGCACACAACTGTATCTCCACTGAAGCAGCTGTTAACTCTTGTCTGTTCCGCTGACCAACTATGTGGCTGCAGGCAAGTCATTCCTTAACCTTGTGCCGAGAAACTGAATAACAAGCAGGAACTTCACTGGAAAACCTTCAAGAAAATTCTTATCAATCTATCTTGAGATTTCCCGAGGAAACAAATTTCCCAGTTATTCTCCAAAGAAACATTTGAGAAGCAAGTATGAGGAAAGTGGAAGATGTGATACACATGGCTGTATCCTCCCTGCAGTTCATGGGCAGGCCTGTGAAGTCGGGCTGATTATATATTCACTGGGGACCACGAACATGCAGAAAAAAGGACAGGTAAAGGCTGGGGCTTTTGAAGTTGGTCCAATGGATTCATGGTTTGCTCTATGGACAACTGAGGCATACCTGTCAATATTGAGGACCCCGTGGTTCTTGGTGGAGAAATACACCCCATTGATGAACCCTGTGAGAGAAACCTGTTTTGTGAACAGGCTGCAGACACGATGCAGAGCCCCACTTCATCCACTTCCATCGCTGTGGCTTTAGCAAGAAAATAAAGCTCAGCTCAAGCCTCCTGGCCAGATTCGATGAGCTATCTCCCAAAAATTGCCCACCACATCCCAGACATTCCTGATTCTGCAGCTTGGCAGAAGCCCTTGCGAAAACAGCTCTTCTGAGAGGACGGGGTATCCCGAGCACAGGCTGTCCCCTACTAAATGCTCCTTTGAACCCCTGCTCCTGCACTCAAGCGAGACTACTTGACTTTGGTGTGACTTGCTGCCGGGATAATGTGACTCGAGCTAAAGAAAAGAGATGGGACCTGCAGGCTCTGAAAGCAGAGCACAGGAAAGCAGCTTCAGGGCAGCACAACGCGGCAAAGACAAGACACTGGTCTTACTGGGGCCGAAGATGCTCTGCCAAAGAGCCGGGCCAAGCAGAGTGCCAGCGATGAGAGGGCCAGCGTGGCGGCTGTGGCAGGGGCCCCTCAGCGCTGAGCCCAGGCAGGCGGCGGCCGCGGCCGCCGGCAGGCCCAGGCGGGCAGCCCAGCCGGGCTCCACACACCGGCCGGGCTCTGGCGCCCAGCGCTGCCCAGCGTCTCCGCTCCAGAGGGCCGCGGCCAGCGGGGCTGCGCGGCACAGGCTGGGGTGCTGCGCCCCAGAACCTCGCCAGTCACCGCGGACAGGAGGCTTCGGGGCGAGATGAGAAAACGTCACGCAGATAAAAGAAGAAGAGAGGAGGAACGGCTTAAGCTCGCTCTGCAAACCGCAATAGCTTTGTCTAAACAAAAGTTGGAGCTAAATCCTGCCGCCGCACACCTTCCCGCTCTGGAAACAGCTCAAGCACAGACATTTTCTGCCAGTGGCCGACGGCACACAGCAGGGAGAGGCTCTGGCATAACATCCGCACAACAGCACCTCCATGCAAACACCGGACCGGTAATGGGGAATTTTCATGATGTAAAGCAGCAAGGTCACACGATGTGCCCAGGCAGCCCTTGGAAAGGCACAGTCTCTCCAGACATGACAGAGGAAAGCTCGGGATTGCTCCTGGTTCATTAGGCTTTGCCTGAGGGGTTTTCTGCCACTATTAACTACAAACAAGGTTCAGGTTCTTGTTACCCCGTTTTTTGCATGCAATGCGAAAAGGTGAAGGGGAAGGTTTACCAAGAGCCATTTGTAAATATGCTATGACAATTCAGATACGCTTTTAAAATCCATCAGATAGCCTGTGCAGTGAGTCACCTTAAACAAGAACACTGAAAAAGCTCTGTCAATACAGCAACGTCTTTTTCAGCAGAGAAATTTTACATCAACATCAGCAAAGGTCTGTGCATAAATTACAGACAGCAGAACATACAGGGCAATTCCCTTCCCTCTAGGCACTGACACTGTGTTCCCCTGCAGCCTGCCTGCTTCTCCCAGCTTTATGACCCCGATGAGATGAGCTCTCACTGTTTTTTTCCTCGTTACATTTTGATATTTCAAAGCATGGCCTGCTTCTCACTCCCATCTCCCTGCTCCACATTATTAATGAATTGGAAAGCAGACATCATTAGTTTTTGGAGACCATTTCTTTTAAAATTTACAGAACCCTTCATCTGAATCCCCAGAGCCAGGCTGCTGTTCTCATCTTAGAATCTTATTAGCATCATATCTCCTGGATCCTGCCATGCAAACTGCATTGCTATGCACTTTCTAGCACTTGACCCTTTTGCGGACGGAATTAATTTCCTCTTTGAAGATAGAGCAGCATGCTGTTGTGCTTGTTAAAGAAAGAAAACTCAAGCTGGAAGGCAGGAAACAAGCAGAGGATATTCTCAGTTCAATATAGGCCACTGTAAGGTTTTATATAGGCAGGCTGAGAAAGAGAAAGATTGGTCAAAAGAAATAATAGATTGATGACGCTTTATTACCAGAAACATTTCCAAGAGAGCATGCAAATAAACCAACTGACAATACTCACTGGGAATTTCTGATTTTATGGCATACTCCTTTCTAGCAGCATTGTCTTTGTCTGCAACGCTCCACATCCTCCACCTGTTTGTGTCCAAAATACCCTCAGACTTTCGGTTGTAGAATTAATGTGAAGACAACGGAACAAGAAATTGCTCCCTGCTTGGGGCAATGAAAAGGTGCCCAAGCTGTATTTGAAGTGCATAAAGAAAAACAGCCCCAGTAAAAGGAGGTCTTTCTCTAAATGAATATAATATCCAGCACCCCAAGCACATTGATGTCATTACTACTATCCCCTCAAAGGGCACAACATTCCTAACATGTGGGGAAAATTAGAAAATCTGAAGTGTTTATTGCTTAGTTTGGGCTATTTCTAGTTCCCTAGGACTGCTGGAACCGAAGAACTTTTCTCATCTGCATTGTTTTTACAATGTTGGTCCTGCTGTCTGGTTTTAGCAGTAATCTTTACTATGACTGCTGCAGAGGAATCCCTTAGGATGAAGGCTTCATCCTTTCCATAAGCTCATCAGGAATATGTTAATAAAGAACTGCAGAAGTTTATTCTTAAGTAACTTCTTGCAAAAATACAAAGAGCACAGAATAGCAGAGCAAGGCTTAAACCTTCTCTATCGGCAAAGCTACCGGACTGGACTCAGGAATCGGAAAGGGTCCTGGGCAGCAAAAACAGCTGGAGGTGGGATGGGCCACCAGTTAAAATCTGTAGTTGACTGGATTGCTCTTTCCTCACGGCTATGCAGTGGCCCAAGTGAAAGGAGCAGAGGGGATCCAGCCAGTCTCAACCATGTCAGGGAGCCACAGCTCCTGGACAGGTACCCTGGAGTCCCATTAATATCACGGGGTCTAGAGCAAGAGGAAAGCCTCCAAAGCCAGGTGGGGACTGGAAGCAGGGAACTCACTCACCTCTGCGCACGTCTGCCCTGTCCACCAAAGCCAGCCCAGAAGCCAGCCCTGGAGGTGGTCTTCGCCGTGAAGCTTGGTTCTATGTCGTTTAGCTCACACCACAGCCAGATCTTGAGAACTCATCTGGGTATCTCTGCAGCACACCAGAGCACGCGTCGGAGAAACTAGTTCCTTTTTGAAGACCCATATTTGGCAACCCAGTCACCTCTCTGTCCCCTTTCTATCTTATCACGGCCTGCAATATCAGTGCTCCTAGGAAAGCAAAGTTCCCAGGCACAAAAGCCTTAGAAAGTGATAGGAAGGTGCCCTGTGGTGTGAGGAAAAACCCCGGTATTTTTTACAGGCTACTGTGCTAGTAATACTGGTGAGTGAGTACCATGTCCATCACCTTATCCTTTACCTTGTCCTCCAAAGGAGCAAGACGAGAACTGCTGGAGAACTGCGACTCACTCTTTTCTTCCCGTTTACCACTTGCCTTCTGAAAACGTGGGGGATGTTCGTGCAGAATTCATCAGGCAAATGGCGTTAGCAGCAGCAGCACAAGTGCCAGACACAGACTGGCAGAGAGCTTATGAATAGCACGATGAATGATCTATAGCAAAAGCCATGGGCAAGAGCTAGCCATTAGTCTGGGGCTTAGTAATGCACTCCTCAAGTACATTACTCACCAATCCATCAGGCAACCTGCTGAAGAACTGAGAGATTCCAGCACTTTTAAATCTGTAACGCAATGGCTGGCAGCCTGCACTACATGCCCTAGGTTACAAGGGCACAGAGGAAGACAATTCATTTTGTGTCATAGCCAGTATTTCTTCTTCTCCTTTTCTGTGTGTACTTAAGAAATGGACCTTCTATTATCTGCAGATTAATAGCCAGGAGAATGCTCTGGTGTCTCTGTTAACATTTACTATTGAGGAAGGCTTTCAAAGAACGCCTCACCCTTGCAGTTTTCATTAGCTGGACTCAGTATGGGAACATGCATGAGAACAGATGTGATTTCCTCGCTTAAAAATGGTGCCCACAGCAGGACTATTTTAGAAAAACACCACAATTACAAGACTGTCAGAACACTGGATGGGACAGAATTACGGTTGCCAGCATAATCTGGGCTTCTGTGTAAGCATAGGCTATGGACGCCAGTCCATGATCCTGTACGACCCTGGACTTACTCATTCACGAGTGGTAACACGCACAGGAAGGGCGATCGGTCAGCGTTGCCTTTTCTCTCTCACAACTCGCTGTGTGGCTCCAACTCGTGCTCCGTGCACACTCTTCAGACCTCACGCAGAACAGTTATTAATCTCCTTATGGGAATTCCTGTGACATGCATCATTATCTAAGTTCTCCAGGAGCATTACCTAATCTTAGCACCCCGTGAGGAAAAAGTTTTATTACCCGCACTTTACAAATGCCCAACAGAGGCAGATTCAAGCACTAGATGTGTCCTCTAATTTTAGGTGCTTGATTCAAGGTGTCTAGTTGTGATCTGTGAAGCACTTCACACCTTTGTGGCATTTCCTATGAGTGCTCAGCAATTGTACAAAGAAACACCTTCATGTTCCGAGCTGAAATCTTTAAAGATAAGGACAATCAGAGCTGTCCACGAGGGTCCTGGCTGGCCCGCTGTCCCCAGTAACGTACCAAACCCACGGCCATACCTGTCGCTAGAAGCAATTCTCTGCCGAGGCTATTCCCAAGCTGCCGTCTGTCATTCACTCAACGCTTGCAGGTACCACAGCAGCGGGTGAGAAATCTGGCAAATAGCAACTGCTGTTGCCCCACGCCAGCCCCCGCGTGGAGCAGCCACCACGCACGCAGATGTCCCCCACGAACGGCAGCGTGAGGCGCTCGCCCCAGGAGGCTGCACGGGAGTCGCACGGCCATGCCAGGTGGTGCAGTTTGGGGATGCAGCCGGGGCGCGGGGCTCGTGGGCTCGCAGCGGGCCAGCGCACGAGGGGAACGGGGGTGGAAGGGAATCCTGGGCACTTCCAGCAGCGCTGGAGGGTGAGAAATGTCAAAGCTAAGACTAATTCTGATGGCAAGGTGGAGCACATGGCTAAAATATTGCTGGCAAGAATACCGAACTTTTTACATTGAAGCACAGAGGCTTTCGTGTTTTCCAAGGAAACATTTGTACGGTTCCTCCCTCAAATCTTGAACAGGTCATGTAATTTTTTCTGTTAAAATAATTTTTGGCAAAACTGTTTTTTTTTTTCCAGAAATATTAAAGAAAAATCATGCCAAGACAAAACCCAGTGTAGATAATTTCAGGTGTAAAGTGGGTAAAGAATGGCAAGCAACTAAAAAAGAGAATCTTTTAATGGAAAATGTCAATGCTGCCTTTATGTGACAATACAAATTAATATTTACATGGAAATTAAACACACGAACTTCAAAATTTAAATAGCAAATTAGATTTGAATACACACTTTCTAGAACACATACCTTCTGTGTTCTAGACACGCTTTTAACCTTACCTCAACACAGTCAAAGTCTGTAACAATGGACATACCAAAAGCCTCCCTGTTTCCCTGCCTAACCCTGGTTTTGTCAGCTGTGGCTGCTCGGACATCTGTTCTAACTGGGAGATGTGTTGAGGACTCTGAGCAGAAATAGGAAATGCTGCTCATGTCCCACATGGGTGGACGCACGTTCCAGCAAGCACCTTAAACTTCTCCTCTTGTGGCTTTTGAACACCCAGATTTGCAGCCCGAGCTCACTGACCTACTCTGGTTTGGTTTCCTCTTTTGCAGTCAGTCGGCAGTGACACAGGGCAGCGCGAGCAGGGTGGCAGCAACCCGAGGGAGCTCCGCTGCATTCCCGTCCGTGCCCCGGCCAGCCAGACGCCCACGCCTGTGGTGCCGGTGCGGGCGGCGGCCTGTGGGCGCCCAGGTTTCCGCTCCGCGCCCCTGGCAGCGGCGCACACGCTGCTGACGAGACGCCAGCGTTAGCTCTTGCGTGTTGCAGCCGCTCCTGCTCAGCACCTTCCTGGTCGTGTGCTGTGGGGAGCCACGGGTTAAGCCTGTCCTTGCTTTAACGACCTCCGCGCATGCCACGGGGGAGGGAAACAGACTCCACAGATTTCGAGGAAGGCGGAGAGGACCTGCAGGCACATGCTACTGATGGCCAGGAAAGTGGAGACCAGAACAGGAGCAAGTTGCCATTGACACTGCAGAAAAAGGGAGAAGCTATGATGAAAAAAACCCAACACCACAGCACTGGAGGGTGAGAACAGAGGGCTGGGAGGCAGGGAACTGGAAGAATGAATGAGAAATGATAAAAGAACGCGAGGACAAGCATATAAGCATGGCACAACTGAAATCAAAGCCTTGTCTAAAGTAAAACCAGTATTACTTAAAAATCAATTTAAAAAGATTTAATGCAACTATTGCAAAATCTAGAGCAAATTCTTAAGTTGGGGTCAGAGTAGCTTAATTTGGTAATTAATCAATGCATGCCTCTTTTAAATAAAGGTAAGAATGTTTAGACAAGATTCCACACCAGTTAAATAGTTAATTTTTAAAGACAACTCAAATTTTAACACGGATGATGATTCAAAGAACAAACCACAGAGCAAACACAAAATTCTTAGTTGTATAAATATAATCAGAAAATCTAAGGCTAAACCACTGAAAAATCCACAGGATTTCTTCGCATCTTTTCTGAAGGGGCAGGCTACTGCTCTGCAGGGAGGGAGGTCTGGGTAGCCCCTATTTCTGCAACCTACACCCCTGCACCTACTGGACGTGTTGAGACAGGCACTTTCTGGGTGTTTGTGAGCATGTCTGAGGAGCACGAGTGGACATTCACACCCTGTGCTTTGGTGTTTACTTTGTAGGCTTAGAGTCATTCTTTGCTCTATTTTAAAAAAATCTTAAAATATTCTAGTGTAGGACAAGTCACTAGGTATTTCAGCTTTTCATGGGAGAACAGCCTGCAGCCTTGGTCTACTCTTTCCTGCTGTGCTTGGCTGGGTCTCTGCCTGCGCCAGTGGAACTGGCCAGTGAACACAGGAGCAGTGTCTGAGTGCCCACGAGCCATCCCAGACTCCGCACGCTGCCCAGGCCACTGGAGTCCACGTTGCTGCTGTCTGGATTCTGTGAGCACCTTTGCTGGGCACTTACTGCGCCTACAGGGGCCATCGGTGCGCTCGCTGACGGCTTCCGCAGCCTCACGGCGAAAGAGCCTGACTTGAGGTTGCAAACGGCTCACACAGAGTGACTCAATCCAGTGTGACAGCCCGAGCACACCAGCACGCTTCGGAATGAAACAAGCCAGTCGTGTGGGACAGAGGCACTTCCGTTGGCTCCTGCCACAGCAAGAGTGACTCCAATCGCTTTGCACAAGGGTGCTCCAGTCCCACTTGCACAGCACAGCACGCTCTGCTTCCCCCGGCCCGAAGCCCTCTCCCTCCGCAGAGCTCCTGCTTCCCCACCAGGACTTCCTTGTTCCCTCTGGGACCACCCCCAGCTAGACACCTACCAGGGGATCTCATCTCCAGCTCCAGCACCACCACTTCAGACAGCCCCTGCTGAGAAGCCAGCAGCGTTCGTCCTGTGTCACCACCACGTCATCACACAGGCTCTCTTCCAGGACCGGGCTGTCAATGCACAGATCAAGCAGCTGAGCACAGGAACAGCTATGCTGCTCTGAAGCTGGCTGCCTAAGCTCAAGGTTGCTTGGAGCAGAGACTTGGTACCTGAAGGCAGGCGGTACCTCTTCTTTCGCCTTTTGCTGGCTGTGATTTGCTTACCAGCATCGATTATTTGACCAAATTGCTCTTTAAAAACCACCTGAAACCTCAGTTCTTGTTGCTCCATCATTTGCATCCATCAGTGAGGCTGAAGCAAAAAAGAAACCAACCACTACTGGAAAAGCACAATGGCAACCTGAGATGTGGCCTTGGTGGCTGAGTCAGGGCTTGAGCAGCTAGGCACAAAGTGTGTGAGAGCCAGGTTCTGCAACAAGGCATCAGCTCTGTGTATGCTAGGTTATGCAGAAGACTTGGGTAACAAAACACAGGCTTAAGTCTCTGGTCACATTCCTTTTCTGCAGTGGAACAGTCTCTGATCTTCAGCAAACAGCCTGCTCCTGGCCACACAAGTCCCTGTTGACCAAACCTGTTTGAAATATCCAGTACATCACCATCCCAAGGCAAATCTTAGCCCTTTGCCTCACCATGCCTGGTCTGGCAGAGAGCTGAATCCAGGCTCCAAGTCCTGTTCCAGGCAGATAGCCATACGTCCTCCTGAGGCACCGGCACGAGGGCTACAGTCCTCGTAGAAATGAAAAAAGAGCATCCTTCAGATTCATAAGAAACAGCCGGAGGAAAAAGATGTGACAACCTGCTCCTCCCTAGGTTAGTCTGCCCTGATGTAAGGGGGCACTGGGGAAAGATCTCAAAGCAGTGCCAGTCAGGCCCATCTCACTTTTTCAGAAGAGTTTACGAAAAAACAGGAGATACCATGGAAGAGCTGGGTACTTGGCTACTCCCCGTAACCCCCGTCTAAATGGGGGGGCAGGATGCTAGTGGCGAGTGAACACAGAGCATGAGGAAGAGATCTTCTGTCTGGATGTCAGGAAGCGTGTGGCCCGTGGGGCTCCTGCCCCGTGCCGCTGGCAGCCCTCCCCTCCGAGCACGCGGCACGCGGCAGCCAGACCAGACAGCCCCTGTGACACGCAGTGTTTGCTGCTCCTGCAGCTCCTCCTGGCAGCTGCACCCGCTGCAGGGCACACGGGCGATTCCTCCGCCCTGGAGAGCTCCGCAGAGGGACTTCCCAGCTGGGAGCTTGGGGATGACACAAAGGCGCTGAGATCAGTTTTCTGGAAGCTACATTAGTGCTGCCTGCTTTGACCTGAGCTACCTGGCTTCAAAGCCCCCAAGAGGTGCCTTGGGCTGTCTTGACCTTCTTCAAGAAGACGTTCGGCTGCCTGTGATTTGTGCTGCGGATTCTGAGCGTGGAGAACTGTGAGAGAACCCAGCACATGGGCTGTCTCTTGGAAATAGGACACACAGCATTAGCCATTTCTTCATGCTGTAATATGTTAATGTTTGCAGCACGCAAATCATACCCAGAGATGTAATCTCCACATTTTGCATTTCTTCTGTTTCTCTGTCCTTGTCCCTGGCTCTTTGCACTTGCTTCCAAACAAGGGAGTTAAAACTGTAAAGAACGACTCAAGGCACCAGTGAGCACAGAATTAACACAAAAAGCAGGCCTGTTATGCAAAGTGACTGCTTGGCCGCCGGCCACAAGGCTACGCAGGTTTCCAGTGCTGGGGCAGAAATGAGGAGGAAGGGGCACACAGCAATGGAATGGGAGCAGTAGGTATTCATCCACCTCGAAGGCTTCCCCGCGCATGAACTCACCCGCACAGAGCAAACACAACTCCGCTATTCCTCTGGGGAACTCTCACCCTCAGGCTAACCCTAAAGCAAGCATTAACCTACTTATTGCGCCCTTGGGCAGTTTGCAGGGTGAGGAAGCTGAGTATTTGGGGAGCAAGGTGAGCAGAGCTCAGCATTTAAGTACAATATCCTGCGATCGCCTGAGAGTGACAGTAGGAATTTCTCACCATTTTGGGAGAGCTGGGGGAGAAGCAGGGCACCCCCCTGTGCTTGTTTTTCGGCCACCTCTCTTCACACGGTCAGACAAAGCGTAACTTTATCCAAACAGAAGTGTCACTGTTTTAGGAGATCAGTTGCTCTGGCAGCTTTGAAACCTTCAGCCCTGGACCGCTAAAGATCTAACCACACGGTGAAGGCCCAGGATGAATCACCTGTACCAAGTCTGTTGTTCTGCCCGTCTCGCAGGATGAGGTAGAGAAGAGGGACACGACCACCTGCCCCGCTCACAAAGCACCCTCTACTTTCAGCTGCTCTCAAAAGAGCAAAACACCGCCTGCCAATGTGGGGAAACCGCCAAGAGCTCCCTTCTTGTGGACTCAGGCTTTGCTGGTCAAGCACCATTTGTCCCTTCAGAAGCTTTATCCTGCATCTCTTGTTTTCCCTTGCTTACCACCGAGCTTGGAAAACCTGCCATTGGCCTGATTGCCACTCTGAATCTTCAGGAACTACCATCGGTGTTTCCATTCGGACATGGGACCACAGAACCAGGAGGTACTGCTGCCATTTTTAGCACTGGTCATCATGGTGCTGCCTTTGAAACACACACACATACAGAAGCTAGAGCAGAAAGTCCTAGTCCTTGTTGGCCTGGGGACAGCATCGTGACAAGAGTCAGAGAAAACAGAACCACTGGACTGTCACAGTGGGCACCACTGAAATAAGAGACTGGGACAGACAAAACAGGAGTGACGGGCAGCACGTGGCCCTGGGTGAGCAGGAGCCAGGGACACCCATACGAGCAGGCACATAGGACGGGCGGAGGGGTGAGCAAAGGGGGGAGCACCAGCTGAGAGCAAGTCACTGAGTTACAACAGGGAATGTTACAAGGCTATGCCTGGCCTTCGCTGAAGAGCTTTCACCTGCGACACCTCCAGCGAGCAATGTTTGTGTCCTTTACACCTCGGAACCTATGTTTAGAAAAGGAACATGTAGTTCTAAGGAAGGGAAACCCCAAATCGCTCCAGCTAAAAGTCTAATACTACAAAATCCACTCCTTCAGTTACTGAAGCAAAATGTACCTGTCTGGCTGAATTCCATCGCGCCAAGATATTTAACCATTTCACAGCCAGTCAGAGTTAGCTCTACAAATACAGACCGCTTCTAGTGACCACTGCAGAGAGAGTGCCAGAGGCCATGAACAGGCCCTTCCCGTGTTCAGGACCTTAACACCAGGCTGAACCTTGAGAAGGATCCTGATTTTCATCTGGGACTTCAGCATCCTCTTTTCTGAAGATGACATTCGTGCAGAACTGCTTCGTTTCCCGAGTCTGCACTGCATAGACAGTATCTGCCTGCAGCACCTTTGATATGTTTGAATCATGCTATACAGAATCACGCTGTACAGCCTCATCTCACCGAGTCTTCAGCTCCATTGAACCCAGGTCCAGTGGGCTGACTCCCGTCCTAGTTTCATCTAGACCAGGAACAAAGGAACTGCACATTACAGCCTACCTGTCTGACTGTTTTTCATTGTATGTATTTTTTCTGTCCTACAAGCGATCAGCTTGCTTCCTTTTCAAGCCTGCAGTCAGCTTTAATCTACTTAGATGGGATTAATGAGAGATTTGTTAAAGATTTAAAGATTTTACACACTTTGCTTACAACTGTTGTTATCTACAACCATCAGGCAATAAGCCCCATGCAGACAAGCCATTCTTAATGTCAGGCACATCCATCAGGTGTGCCAAGGCTAGTAATGCGATGCTGACGGCTGATGCCTGTTCAGAAAGCAGTGCTGAGACCTCTGCCAGCACCTTGCCCCTCTTTTGCAAAACGGAGAAAGGGCAGGACAAAGCTGGCACCTCAGAATGCGGGTAACTGCACTGGCATCCACAGCTCACACTGTCACGGAGCTCAGCACTGGCAGGAGAGGAAAATCAGGAGCGTCCATCCAACCCAGGGTAGCGTTGCCTGATGTTGCATGCCTTACCCAGGAGAGGCGGGGAGGGAACTGGAGGTGCTGGTGGTGGTTACCTATTACTGTATCCCATTGCTTAAACCAGCATTGGTACTTGAGGAATGGAGGGTGGCAGGGGTGACACGATTCTTTAAAACGAGGACTCTACATGGGATGTGGGAACTCTTCTTGGTGGGAGTTACAACAGGTAATGTTGGTAGGGACATGGCTAAACTATGCTCTGTTGGGGAGGCCCCCACCTGTGGAGAAGCTTCAGCTCACAAGTCTGCCGGGTTAGTGTTTCAGGTGGCTTACCTCCATCGAGGTACAGAGAGCAAGAACCACAGACAAAGCCTCGGGAAGCCTCAAGGACGGAGCTGCAGGGGATTCTTCCAGGGCCACAGGTGGGGAAGCAGAGAGCCAAGCACAGGAGGGCACTGGAAGAAAGCAACCAGGGTGGTCAGGTGCACTCTGTTCAGATGGCAAGACCACCTCAGTAGAAACAGCCAATAAATGAGTGGTACTGTGTGAGGGATTGCCCATCCTACGGTTCCTTGTTACTTGACCTACAAACACCAGAAAACCTTGTCTGGCAGATATGGAAGTTTCAGCGCATGTGCTGGATGAACTTTCATTCTCCCATCCCAAAGAAGCTGTTTCATCCCTAAATACAAACTCAGGACATTCACCAGTCCTCAGCCCAGCACCAAAACCACAAGAGAATGTTCATGAGTTTTGGTGGTTTCATAGAAATACCAAAAAGCGACACATATATAGAAGGCCCTGCCCACTGGAAGGGAGTCCTCCAGCAGGCAGCTCTGCCTGGGGACATCAGGGCACAGGAGGATGGCATGGCAGGGCGCCAGGGGAGCCCTGTGCCTTGGGCAGAGAAGGGGAGGTAGCAGGGAGACCTGAAGAGAGCTCTGCTGCTTCTTCTGTCCCCATGTTTGCTGATACTCTCCTTGTGCCACGTGGGTTAGGAGCAGCAGCAGGGATGGGGCACCAGGACCAGCACCCTGTGCAGACCAGAGCATGGAGAGGCGAGCTCCAGACAGAGCTGTGGGTTCTCCCCAAACGGAGAGGTCCTCCTCCCACCCCACGACCCCAGGCCTCGGTGCTGGTCGGCTCTGAAAGGTTGCCTGTCACAGGTACTGTCCAGAGAACCAACTCAGGTCCCAGTGCAGGATCCGCTGATGCCACACCAAACAACCTAACAAGCAAACAGACGTTCTCCTCCCCTTTCCAGCTCGCTCGAACTTTGGTGGTGAGCGAAGCAGGGTGGTGTCCCTCCAGGTTAAGAACAGCCATGACCCCTGACATTGCAGGGCCACTGGTCCCCGAGCTGCAGGACGTTCCCCAGGGCTGCCATACCGCTCCCTCCCACGGCCCTCGGCCCTCCCTGCTGCCGCAGCTCCACTGCTCCCCACAGAACACCCTGCCTCCCGCTGCCCGCGGCAGACGCACCGATCATTCCCAGTGGCCCTGATCCTGCACAGGCTCCAGGTCAGACTAAGCTACTCCTCTGCTAACTGCACCGGTGAGGACCAGCATGGGGGACAGTCACCCCCCAGTGCAGGAGGGAGGCACCAAAGTTGAGTAGTCATAAGCACAAGATGCTTTGGAGTCTGGATGCGCTGCTGCCTCTCACTTGCTCGTCAAGACCCAAGACGTGCCAGTTTTGCCTTCCTTACACCAAATGCAGAGGGTCCTTTTATATTCCCACACTAGGAATCCTACAGCCACAGGCAAAAGCACAGTCTGTGAATTCCCTACTTCGTGCTGGAGACATTCAGTATGACATACACTGGCAGTCAAGACCTGCCTCTACTAAATAAACCATGCAAAGACTCACATCATTTTGAAACTGATCAAAAGTGAGAGATCGATCAGTTTAGATGGTAACTAACACCAAAAAACTGGTTTTGAAACCAGAGAGATAAACACATATAGTTTTTACAATTCAAATGCAGATTCTCAAGAAAAGAAAATAGCACCTTCTTGCCCAAAAGCCCTTTCAGGAATCTCCCAGAGCTGAGGAAGGCTGACGCTGAGCTGCCTGACCCCGGGCTCACCCACCCTCCTGCTCCTCGCTGACGCTGCCCAGAGCGGGCAGGCTGTGGTCCACGCACCAGAGCCACGCTACAGTCATAGCCACGCTGCAGCTTTCCACGTGCCGGTGCCCGTTGTTATTTACCCTCTCCCTGCGCAGGCAGCTCTGAGCAGCGGTGTCCCCGTGTGAAATAGCCTACCTGTATTCTCCTGATGCTCCCAAGACCTCCAAATGCACAGAGAAGAGGGAAAAAACAAAGAAAAGAAGAGTCTTGATACCTGTCCTGTGTTTCCAGATATTCCAGAGACCTTTTCAGTGCTGAAGCTGAACACTGCCGGCTGGCTCGGGGCAGGAAACTCAAGGTCCCTCTCCACTGGCACTGCCACCCCTGCGCTGACCTTGCAGCTCTTCCAAAGGTCAGGCACGGGTCTGTGACTCGGAGCACAAGTTGGACGTGGCGCATTGCAAATCGGCAGTAATCCCGCCATGCCTGTCGGAGGCAAGCGTCTCCACGCAGCTCCCTGATGCACACTGTGCCCACAGAGCTCGCTTGCCTGAAAGGCAGGGTCTCTGCCGCTGGTGAGAGCCCCCAAGACGCCCGGCGCGAGAGCCCGGCTGAGCCAGCCCGCTCGGGACTGCCCGGCCGTCACGTCCCGGCTCCCCTGCACCAGACAAGCGCCTCCTGGAGAAGTTCGAAGGGAGCAGGTGGGGGCTTGGCAGAGGGAGAAACAGAAAATAAACCGAGGGGGACAGGGTGGAAAGGGGGGCTTGTTTTCTCATTAACGAGCGTTTGAGCTGCTGATCTCGAGGAAGACTTTGAAAAGAAAGCGCAGAGCCCTCCTGGCAGGGCAGCCAGCCCAGCTGCCCTCCCCACGTCTCACTTTTTATAAATTCTGGGAAACACTTTTAGACAGACACTGGCACTCATAAATTATACAACTCATTTGCATATTCCAGTCATGAGACATTATGCAAATGTGACCTGATTTGCATAATGGATTCCTCTCGTCGCTTCACTTGCTTCATGCTTCTAAAAAACAAAATGAAATAAAATGAAAGCACGAGAAGGTGAAAGCAGCAAGTTCCCAGCATCGCTGCGTCTCCTCCCAGCCGCACCGTCACTCATCCTCACTTGCGGCAGAGATTGGGGCGAGGGAGAGCGAAAGCAAAAAAACAAAGCCCTCACATGGTTTATTTCTCTCGCAATTACAACCAACTAACTTTCCCCTGGTTGAGATGCTTCACCCCAAGCGACGTATCTGAGCCAATTAAGGAAACGGAAAAGAGCCCTGGAAGAGAGGACGAGCCTGTACCGGGCAGTGGTCCTCCGGTGCCCCACCTCAGCAGGCGCAGAGGCTGGTCATTTGTGCGCTGCAAAGAGCCTTTGGGGGGGACAGCTTCCCTGCCTGAACTTCGACAGCGCTCGCTTGTCTGAAAGGAGGGTGGGTGGGAGAGGCGAGGGGAGGGGTTGCTTCGATTGTTTATGGCAAAATATAGCGGTGACATGTCGGGAGGACGAGGCAGGAGCGCGTCAGCCGCCCCCAGCCGCACTCCAACAGGCGGACGACCGTCCGTCCATCCCTCCGCAGTGGCTGGTTTTGCTGCGGGCTCTTCCCTGCCCCCCTGCACCAGCGCGAGCGGCAGAACCGTGCCAAGCGGCTGGCGTCCGTACCCTGTGGGAAAAGTTAACTGTAATTCTTCAGCTTTTAAAATCAATTAACCCGTGTGTTAATTAACATCAAGTCGACGGGAGGAGGAGGAGGAGGGGAGAGCGGGAGGGAGGAGGGAGGAAAAGAGCTGCAAGGGCGGATGGCAGCGGAGTTGGCACAGTGCCATCCATTCAGTGGCAACGCCACAGCTCCCTGCGATCGCGGCAGCGGGTATATGTTACGGGGGCCCTGTGCGCGGGCCAGACAGTGCGGTAAAGCCAAGGGAGATTATCCAGACCCCCAGGAGCAAACGGCAGGCAGCGACCGGAGGCGCGAGTGCCAGGATTACAGACTAGGCTCCTCTGCTGCGAGCCCTTCCTCGGACGCACGCCGCTGCGGGGCCAGGGGCTCCCCCGCCAGCGCCACACAACTCGGACTTTCAGCACTTTTTCCCCCCTTTAAACGTCATTCTGCCGCAGTGGAGCCAGCACAACGGATGCTTTCACACCCTGTGAGACAAAGGCCGTCGTCTCCGCCATGACACCGCTCCGTTCCAAGCCGAGGCCGGCATCTTGGAGTCTTTAAAAATAAAGGGAAAAGGAAACGCGAACAATAAAAACAGCAACAGAGAAAACCTCAACAACAAACCCCTTGTGCCCGTTCTCCATGCCAGGGGCAACATGGGCATCTGTCGCAGCAGAAGGCGTTTGTGTGGGGCTTTCTTTTTTTTTTTTTTTTTCCTTTCTTGTTTTTTTTTTCCGCAAGCTGTTGGGGTGTTTGCCATTCAGGTTCGTTTACAATTAACTCCAAAAAAAAAAAACCCAACCACACCCAGCCCAGTCAACAACAAACAAAAGGGAGTAGCCGACATCGAGAGAGAAATGCCATAAGAAGCTGCAAGAATGCAAGCTACAGACGATGCCATTTGCCATTCGGACAACCTCAGGGAAAGATGCCAATTCTGCAGCTCGGGAGAGACTCCGAGAAGGGAGCGTGAAGGTCTCCGCATAGCGTGCCGAAGGAAGGAAGGAAGGAATACCGCTCTTATAGGGCAGGATCACAGCTGCATACAGCCTCTGCTGGGAGGAGAGGGAATGTTTACCGGTGTAGCGAGAGATGCCTGTGTATGCACATACGCACACAGAACAGTGTGCGTATGGACACACATACACATATGCACACTGTGCCTCAGATAATTGCAGAGTAGGTGTGTGAGTGTGGGGGTGTGCATGACGGAGATGTGTGTACACCTCTGTGTGCACACACGTACGCCTGCGTGTGGGTATCTGTTTGTGTGCACGCGTGTAATGCGCATACACACACATGCAGGGAGATGTATGTTTGTGGGCTTGGGCGAGAGAGAAAGGCACAGAGTGAGAAAGACACAGACACAGACACACACACACACACACTCACCCAACGTCAGTATACATCCCACTTTTTGACCTAGGTACACACCGAAGACAAAATAAAAATCATACTCCAGCAGCAAGCAGGCAGTCAGAGATTTATCTACATTCACTGCTATCACCAGGGAGATGAATGGGGCCGATCTGAAGCCCTTTACAAGATCCACTATGGGAGTGAAGGAGGAGGAGGGATGCCACACAGACATGCACAAACTTGAAGACAGAGAGATTTGGAAGGTGCTACTTGTGAAACCCAGGTGGCACTCCGGAGGGGCGAGCGAGGGAAAGAGCCGCACAGGCGCTCTGCAGGGTCCGGAGGGCTTGGGGCTTTTGGAAGAGGGCGTCAAGGGACAGCTGGCTACTTACGTTGTCTGCGCTGCTGAGGATCCTGCAAGGTGTTCTGGTGGCACCGGGCGCTGAGCCAGGGAAGGGCACTGGAAACAAAAGGGAGAGACAAAAAATAAAGTCATACAACGGGAATATTAATTGCCTCTCTTGCGGATTTTACAAAACACACAAAATGTTTTCTTTTTGCTTGTTTTTTTTTTTTTTTTTTCTTTTTTTTTTTTTTTTTTGTGGATTGGTGCGCTTCCCTTCTGCATGGAAAATACTAGCATGGGATTTACAGCCCAGCTACAGGGCTCGGGATTAACAGCGCTGGCATCTTTTGGGCATATTTTTTCTTTTAATGAATGAGCTTTCGCTGTTAATGAGGAATAATCGTTTGGCTAATGAGCTTTGAAACATTAAGAGAAAAGAGGGTTTTTTTCCCGTTAATCGCCCTGGTGCGACCGCACGGATGGATTACAAAAGACAGCAGTAGGAACGCAGTACAAAGGGGGGGAAACGTCTCCTGGAGTGGGATAAATGCAGAGATGGGTGATGCGTCCCTGCATCTCTCCTTCCTTCCTTCTCTCTCCCTCGCTTACTCTCTCTCTGCCAACTGCTATGGGTTTCCATAACTCCGCAATCAAAGCGGATGCTCGGGAAAGATTATTATAGTCAAACAGTGAAGCGTCGGCGGTTAATGTCTCCAGTGTTTAATCATCATACAGTAGAATGGTTTTATGCATATTTCATTTGCATATCATTAAACCGCACTAGCGCGGGACATTCAGAGCTGGAGAGGTACAAAGTTGGGGGGAGAGAGAGGGAGAGCGAGAAAGAGACGGAGGGAGGAAGGTCCCTATGATGCCTATCTTCAAAAGCCAGGGACTTGTTCCATGATCTGTCTTCCACTTTTACTAAAATCATGATGACTTGGAAACCTTTGAAGTTGGATATAACCTTGGATTCTTCTAATTCCAGCAGAGTGATGTATTAGAAAGGGGGAAATGATGCTGCGCTAGACATTTAAAGGAATATAAGCTCCAGTGGAATGGAAATAGGAGCTCTTTGGGGAACGAACTGGCAGAGCCAGCCACAGCTTCGACACACACCACACTTCTGGGTTAATACTAGTAAAGGATATCAGAGTAATACAAAAGAAATGAAGACAACATGTACATTAAGATGGGAATTATATTTCTCTACTCTTTCTCTTTTCTTTTCCTTTTTAAAGGTACAAAGAAGGATGGAACCAGCGGTAATTTACACACTAATTAGCGAACAATTGCCTCTTTTTGTGTTTGTTTTTCTTCTCTCTTTATTTTGGAGAGGGGTGTTGTCACCGCTGAAGTGATTAATCAATTATTTGGTAGCTCAGATCCTTCTCCACTGGCAGTGATCAGGAAGAGAAGGTGGTGGTTGCGGGGGGAGGAACACAGTGGGCTCTTTGTAGATCTTATACATGCACAACATATTAATTGGGGTCTTTATAAAGCTCCCTCAATAGACTGTTTCTTTCCTGGAAAAACAGCAGCTGGTTAGCCACCATTGGCGACTCTTCAAATATCACTTTCGCTGGGGGCAGTTCTGTCGCTGTTTGTTGTTGTGCTTTATTTTCTTTCTCCACGGAGGGGGCTGCGTGTGCGACGCGACCGCTGCCCGCCGCTTTTGACTGGCAGACAGACAGATAATATCGGTATCAAGACAATCTCTTGAGCTGAATGCAGAACTTCGCCGCAAAATGAAATGCTGTTTTATATTTAAATTCTCCTCCTCTCCCTCCCCCACTTTTCTTCTCCTTCAAGTCTTTGTCTTGGTTATGAATATTCAGATGAGCCGTGATGTGATTACACTGTACAATTACTCGTGTCCATGGTGGTGGTGAAGGCACCGAGGAAAGACAGAGCCAGACGAGCTTGGAGCTCATTTGGGGTTTGTTTTGCGTATTTTTCCCCCATCTCTGTAGCGCTGCGGCACATGCAGATGTCGCTGTTGTTCTTTATAAAGCCCTAATGATATGCGAAAGCATAACGACCCCATTTGGGTGCACAGCATCCACGAAATATGATTGGGGGGGGAATCCTGACTGAAGGAATGTCCACATAAATTATTTTTATTTAAATGAGCTGAAGAGGTGGCGGTGAGGCAGAGGAAGTCACATGAATACATGCATAATGTTAATACGCAGAAAGGTTATCGCCAAGGAGAAGAGGGTTTTTCGCACTGTGCTTGGGACAAACAGGCTCATTAGGGAATAGCACAGCCCACTGCCTGATTTACTTATTTATCATTACTCATACTTAAGCCAGGGCACCAGGCACGCTCGCCGCTGGGAGACTCGGAGCGCTGGGAGCTGGATGCCTGGACAATCCCTGGTTTTCATTCAGTGGTCTCAGTGAAGTGCGTGGTGGGAGGGGGGCAGCAGAAGAGGAACCGGAGGGAGAATGTGTTAAGTGCCACATCCCGGGGGCAGAGGAGGGGTCCGATGACAGCCCTGAGGGGGGGGTGGGGACGCAGAGCCCGCCGGGCAGGGCCCTGCTGGGCACCGGGCAGGGCTCTGTCCCTCGGGAAGGGCATGGAGCCTGGCATCGGCAGCGCCAACGCTGCAAGTTGTCACGCCACCCTCAGGGCGTGACTGGAGCACCCACGGGAGCAGCTCCTGGCCAGTGTGCCATGGGGAGACTGCTGGGGGGACAGAGAGCCAGCAGCTGGCCAGATCCTCCTTCGCCTGTTTTCTCAGAGCAGTAAATGTTATCACTGGGCACCTACAACTACAAAGATATGTGCGTGTGGAAACAGGACTTTTTGGCTGCTCTGTTCTGCTAAGAATGCTCTTCTGGGCCAGGGGTTTGCACCTGCCTACGTCAGCAAGGGGTGGACAAGATGCACTGGGCCAGCAGCAAACAGCACCACCCTCATTTCAGCTGTGCTTGACACCAGCTGCCTGTGTCCTGTGCGCTGGCCCTGCACCGACCCTGAACGGCTCTGCCTTCTCAGCCTCCACCCCACCTTTGGTCGTGGCAAGGCTCCAGCTGCAGCCAGACCTGGTCTCCAGGGAGGGAGCATTGCTCTCCTCTCTACCCGCAAAGGGAGCAGGCAGGATGGAGAGGAAAGGCTGTTGCAGATGGGACCCACTGTGAGAGGAGCTCTGCTCTCCTCCGATGCTGGGGGTGTGCGCGGACTTTGCCTGCGGCTCTAGAAACCCCACTGAGCTGATCCTCAGCTGTCGGAGCAGGGTGGCTCCACTGCTGCTAAAGGTATGCTGTTGTCACAGCCATGGAGGTGGCATGAGAACCTGCCCGAAGGAGGCTGTGGACAGGAACCATCTCTCCTTAGCAGGGCTCATCACGAAGGGAGCACTGAGAGCCCCAAACAGGAGGATTATGCTCTAGTCTGTAGCTGTCTAAGGACCAAAGGGCAGAGGATGCAGTGACTCATAGCAAAGAGGGAAACTGCTGCCTAGTGCTGCTTAAAGACTCCTAACCACAGGCCCATCTAGTGTTGTCTGACTTCAGCTCCTTCCTGCATCTCAACAGATGCATCCCTGTCACGCACACGGACATACCCTTTCTGCAAAGGCACCCGGAAGACTAACTAGGAGGCAACAAACTTCCAGTTCTGATCAAAAATAGACACCGGTACTGCCTCTGGGCAATGATCCTAAATCCAGGCGTCTCTGCTCGCGGTTTCAAACAGCATGCAAAACTTCAGGACACAAGGAATAACCCAATCGTCAGCCTAACTCAGAATTCAGATGTGAATATCCCGTCCATCACCACATAGTCCTCTCAAAGGCATGGCTAAGGCACATTGCCATCCTGATGAAAAGGAACTTGTGTGCTAAAAATCAACCTAGAACCAAGCAAGCAGTCCAAAGCTGGTCTCCTGTAGGGAACTGAGCAGCCACAATGAGCTGGAGTGATCTGAGCAGATCACCTCCACCTCGTCCACCCTAACCGACTGCTTGACCCCAGAACAGTGGCACTGCTGGTCTGGGCCTCATGGAGCAGCAATTCAGAAGGTGCCGCCCAATCCTGCCCTGTCTTTCTGGTCTCCAGCCTCAAAGCAGCTTAATGCAGAGGCTGTCTGCTGAAGACCAAATGGAGCCTGGGAACATGGAATAAATGAAACAAACGCCAAGTGACTCCACAGAAAGGCCAGGCATATGCCATGCCGTTGTCATTGTTCCAGGTATCGAACCCTTCCCCTGACCTGGTTTTGCCCTGGCAGCACAGCAGGGACTCAGTCCTGAACAGTGTCTTTGCACGCCGTGAGCCTTACTCACTAGTGAAGGGAAGGGTTAATAGGGCAGGAGCCTAAACAACACAAACCTGCCCTAGGGTGGAGGGTAAGGTCAGGACTGAAAGACAGGCTGTCAGGCACAGAGGTGTGGTGCAGTCTCACAGCCCTGTCCTGGGCCTGTGGTGAGGGAGGACCCTAAGGCAGAGCAGGGCAGGGCCGTTTCCCCACCGCCCGTGGGCCTCAGTGCGGCCCGGGCAGCCCGTCCACCCCAACCAGAGCTTGTTGCCAAAGCCTGGGAGGGTTTTCTGACCAAGACGTGGCGCAGGCTGCAAACCAGATCAATGGCTCCAGCAGTGGCCTCACCTGGCTGACAATTTTCCTGCAGCCCTCAAGGTTCCAGCTTGTGTGACCCGCAGGAGAGCATCCAGCACTATTGGAGGAGGGCCAAAGGAAGGGGAGGCTGGGAACTGCCAGAAGAGTTCATGCAGCTTGCCTGCTCCTGGGTGAGACAAACCCCAGGGGAGATGGAGTCAAGCAGCTTAGGACCACAAGCCCAGTCAGAGTCACTCTTTCTGCAAGTGCTCCCGAAGAGGAGCAGGAAGGAGACTACAGCTGGGAAACTGGGCATGGAGCGTGCCGTACATGCAACAGGTCCGTGGGTGAAGCAGAGGAGGTGGCCCTGCGGCACACAGCAGGAGGCAGCGATGCTCGCTCTACAGTACCCTTGGCTCTGCAAAGGTGTTCTGGCCCCTACAGGCTACTGCTGCTTCTTGACGTGCCCAGGTGTGAAATATCACCTCCCGTGTCCCAAACACCTCCTGATTACAATCTGTGACCATCTGGAAGTGACTCTCCCAGGAGGCTTTAGGAAGGGGCAGCTCTTGCAACACTACAGGAACCATTGCTCTGCTTGTCAATTTACCAAATACCCTGAAGAAATTGCTATTTAGAAAAAGGAAATTCAAGCATTTATAGAACATATTGCTATTCAGAAAAAACCAAAGAATTGTTTTGCAAATAGTAGCACTGCTGAAGAGGGGAAAGAAGTACATCAGTCATTTGATATTACATATAAGCAGTTTATTAAAGAATTAAATATTTATAGACTATAAAGCAAGCAGGGCGATGAGTCGCAAACAGCTTGCTGAGAAGTATGTTATAAACAATGAGTCTGTCAGTGACTAATAAAGTATGGAGAACACAAATGTTTTATAAAATCACCAAGCCAGCTATGAATCTCCAAAGCTGAGATGCTGCAGGACCCACCGAGGTTCCTGCTGCAATGTAAGCCTGGAGCCAATATGGGAGGGACAATATCAGACACATGCTGAGCACTCGTGGGAACGCACATGATTCAATGCCTTAGAGAGATTTAATTTTTCACATTATTTTAAACAGAGATCTATTAATAGGAAGTTCAGGAATTTTCAAAGAGTTCAAGGCACTTCCCTCTTCAGTTTTTCACTGCATCTACTCTTCCATTTTGAACAAAAATACAGTTTGTGATTCAGACTGAAATTCCTCTCTCTGCGAAGCTCTTTCCTTTCCCCCCAAAAGGACAGGTGTAGATAACCCCAGGCACCAGCTGCCCTGTTGTGAACAATCCTCTGGATCAACTCGAGGGCTCCAGCCTGACTCAGGTTTGGAGAGAAGCAGCTCTCTCCATCACAGACACAGCACGTTTACAAAGGACAACTACGATAGCCAAGAGAACAAATGGATTGTAGCCCACGAGGACAGGAGCACCCTTTTGTTTGCAGGCATTGGGGACACTGCGACTGACAACAGACCTGTGCATTTTTTCCCATGCGAAAAGGACGGGTCTCATTTTGCAACAGATTACAGACATCTGCCACAGTAATTTTGGGGGCATCGCTGCTTTACTGCTGGTGGAGATGAAAGGATCTCCAGGTTATTTTTTATTTTTGTGAAGCCAACTCAAAGCCCAGAAATTATTTCTAACGTAGGGTGAGCTGACACCTTTGGTGATGTCAAAGCTGATCCCCACAGCCGTCCCCATGATTTCAAGTCTGGGATGGCTGAAGCCCCCAAGTGGTCTAGGCATTCATGACCCGTCTGAATTCACTCTCCTTGCAAGCCAGCAGGAGTTGGACCCGCCTGAAAAATCCCAGTCATCACAAATTCACTCCCCAGACAGTCATGCAGTGACCATCATCCTCCGAAGGCAGCAAGAGGAGTGCTGTCTGCTGAGACAAGGTGGGTGGGATCTGCACAGAGTCAGGAGAGGGAGTGTGGCTGCTGCCTCCTTCCTCTCCTCAGTTAAGCCCCTATGAAGGGCCATCTTTAATTAACACAGGAATAAGCAGGCTAAGAACTAACTGGGACTGGTGAAGACAGATTCCATTTAGGATGTAGAGAGAAACCTCATTTTGCCAGCTGTTCTTTCTGCACTTGGACAAGGTGGTAGATTTTAATCCTCTGAAATGTAATGAAGACAGGTACCTTTTTACTGTTAAAATGCTGTAATTATTCACGATTATTTGCCAGGGAGGGTATATCAGACTCAATTTTGGTTTGAATAGCAAGCTTTGTTGTCTTGTGTGGGAATGATTACAGCGTAGTTCAGATCTCACCGGACTTTTAGGCTGACGCAGAAGGTATACAGAAAAGCATGGTCCAGTCAAAGGCACGAAACCCATTAGTTCCAGATGAATGGTTTGAATGGTCCCTCTCTCTTGAGGGGGAGTCTCTACAGGAAAGTGTGGTATCTCTGAGAGAGCACTATAACCACCCAAATACTGCTCGTCCTGTGCTGGTGCAGCCATTGCTATCTGCACCAGCTTCACCAATTACCGAGCGCTGCAAGAATCCTTAAGCATGATGCCCAAACCAAGACAAGATCAGCTGAGCTTCGCTGTCCTTTTCTCCATATTACATTCTCCCTTCTTGCAGTCCAGCTCTCATCTCTCTCCATACAGCACACCATGACATTTTTCGCTCCCCAAATAGCTTTCTTGACCCCAGGGATTTTACCAAGTATTATTCTATTGCTCTCCTTCCCTGCAATCCTAAAACCATGGAACATGCTGCAACGTACTTAGGGTTACTTGTAGCAAGGGTCTTGCCTCTGTTCCACAGACAAGCTGTTTGCAGGACACAAAGGTCTGTTCTTGACCTGTCCTCATCTCTTTTGTTGCAGATTTCAGTACTGTGTTCATCTCCTTCTTGCTCAACCCCGCAGGGCCATCAGGACACATCAATTCATGACATAACTCACTGACCCAGGATCTGACACACTTTTCAAGCCTGTATCCCCTCTTTGGTCTTTTGCTCCTTCAGTCTTTATCGCATCTCCAGGCACCCTTCAGCACTCGAAACTCCCGATATCCTTCCCCATCACCAACTCTCTTCCTTCCACCCAGGCGATTTGGTGGGTTTTATGTTGTTGCTTGAAAAATAAGCACTGCTGAACCTGAAGCTCCTGTTCTTTGCTTTTGTCTGCCACTGTCACACTTCAGCATTGACGCCTATTTCTAATGCTGACACCTATAGCCGACCTCATTCCTTACTTCCACTTGTCTGCTGTAGCTATGTCACTCTGGACACAGCTGCAGCTTTCCCTGCTCCCGAGGTGTGGATGGAGTAACACCATCCTACTTTCAGGCCAGCACGATGGGCAGGTTACTAGTCCTTCTTTTGTGCTGTCTTCTCCCAGTCACATCCCTGCTTGAAGCTTCACTGGCACCTGCCTTAATTGCTGCAAAGTTACCAGTTCCCTGGCCCCCAAAGCATCCACTTTACCTGCTTTTTCAGGACATGGAGAACATCCCACTGTGTTTATCCTCTTACACTACAGATCTGAGGGTAACACTGCGCACTCTGAATATATCTCCTAATTGTAAGGACCTTCTCAGACACTTATGTGATGCTATCTCAGTAAAAAAAGCATTACAACCTTGCTAACTGACAGAGAACATGCTGCCCAGCTCCAGCAAACAGCCTGGAAGATTTCTGCTTCTGAATCTCTGCTTGTGTACAGGCAGTTCCATCAAGCAGATCTCCTTCAGGAGGAGACTGCCTCTTCGCAAACACGGAGACAAGCTTTGCTTTCGACAGTTCAGGACAGACTGCATCCCTGCTGAAGGGGCTCCTGCACTGGGAATAAGGTGTGCACAGCTCCTCACTTCAGGCCCTGATTTTTCACGACCCCTTCCCATTTGCTGTCGTACGTGCAAGACGCGTGCCTGGCACCGCTAAGTGCCTGGCACACGGATGAACGTGCCTCCATGGCAATGCTATCCAGAGCCAAGACTATGAGGTGTCATGGACGTTCATCTGCCTCCTAAAGGCACTAGGAAGAGACAGAACTCAGGGCAGTTGCGTGAATGTTCAGAGAGAACGCTGCAGAATCAGAATTATCTGTACATTTTACTACCACTTGCCAGCATTGTGACCTGCAGGACGGAGGGTGAGGAGTTCCAGCTAAGTATGGATTAAAGAGCTGCGTGCTCAAGCAAGCATCAGACGTACAGGCCAAATCCTAAAGAGGTGATATTTAAAGGTTTGCTTACTGCTACTCCAGTAAGCATTTTGCAGATCTCTATAGGATGCTAAGCATCAGCAAGGCAGGTAATCTGCACTGCTCAGGCCAGGAAGCCCTAGGAGTAAGGTAATGACAACTGCCGGACGAACACAGCACCATGCTGGGCCTAGCCTATTTCGATCGGCCCTGGGTGAACATGGCATTCCCTCACAGGTTTCAGAAGGTCACTGTAAGTTTCCCAAGTGCATCCTTCCTACCCACGTACACACGCAAAGCCTGCTTGTCGTCCATGGTCTGGAGCCAGGACCTCACGAATGGAGAATGAGCTGTGTAGCTCAGTTAGAGACCAGCTGCTGTGGGGCAAAAGCGCCCTGGGAGTATGGCAAGAGGACAGTCAGCCTCTGAAATCTAAAACTTCCTCACATGTCTTCATGATTAGAAAGGCTACCTAGTCTTGAGCAGCATAAAGCGCACGCTCCAAAGGCTCAACAGACCAGTTGGATCACCTCGCCGAGAAAACAAGTCCTTTGTGGTCCTGTATCTTACATACCTAACTCAGAATATGATCGTATTTCAGAAGACGACAAGTTGTCTCAAGGCATCCTGCTGAGCAGCTCTGAATGTACCTTACACAAAGTAGATGCTACGCCATTCTCACCAATTCAGGTTTTAAAATACAGCAAATACACACATCTGCTTCATAAATTTTGTTATATATATTCCCTATGTACATTAGGATGGGTTTATTTTCCTTTAATGGACTCCTTTAAGGAATATTTGTCATCCTGGAAGCCTGAGAGTGAGGCTACTGCATAGCACGCTCCTGCCTGCCCCAGTCAGGGGGTGCTTGCGCAGCGCGTGGCACGTGTCCCGCAGAACCACTGCCTCCCACGCGTGCCCTGTCTGCTGACGTGACGTACGTCTGTCGTGCTGCTTGTTAGCTTAACGCCACAATCCTCGAGCACCGAAAAGAGAGTCCGCCCTGCCATCGCTCCAGCCCAAAGCGGTGAATACTGAGCACCCTGCACTCTTCATCAAACGTCATGCTGTGGTTTTACCGCGGGTTTAATCTAATACGCCTGGATAACTTCCAAGGAGGAGAAGGGGGATGTCCTGCCACCTCCCACATGACATTGCCCCACACTAGTTCTCGCCCAGACTGCCCCTCTGATCCAGCTCCTGGTGCAGCTGATGGAGCACCAGTGCCAGCACAAGGGAGAGGCACGAACAAGTATCAGGGCTGGGAAGGGGAGATGGGAGGGATGGAGCTCTCCCTTTCAGATGGTCGGTTATCCAGGTTTAAACAGCTCCAGAAACCCACTCTTAGTTTCTAAGAAGGGGCCTACAGCAAAGACCAGGAATATTTAAACGTTTACATTGCGAGGACAGAAATGAGCTAACCTGAAAAACGCACAATGACAGGACAAAGCTTTCCACAACACCTGATGAGTCCTTGGACGGCACTGCTGGAAAGGCACTTGTACTTTGTGATGTAAGGGTTTGGTGTTTTTTTTTTTAATGAGAGAATTAGAAAGAACATTTGGCAGTGGACAGGCGGCCTTATAACTGCCTGCAGAGGAATTTTTCTGCATCTTGTTAAAAAGGTCATGATTAGGTCAACTCCTGATTTATCCCAATCCATCATTTTCCTATATTCCTATCGTCTGAGAGTTCTCTTCTTTGCTGGGGACTTTGAGAATCTCTGAGCAGAGCTTCAGATAGTCATGTTTGGAACCAGAGCCCCAGCTGGTGCTGGGGAGGAGAGGGGTTTGCGTGCAGTGGGACAGAGCTTTGGACCCCCACTGTAATGGAGACCCTTTTCTAACAGACAGCAACTCAATAAACACCCCCGAACTGGTCTTCTGTAACAAATACAGTGCTATTATAGAAAAGCTTCCAAATTGAAAATGATCGGTGTGTTTTTAGGAGCTATCAAAGATATATCACCTGTACTTACTGAAAGAAAAGAGACAACTTTAGAAGCTACTGTTAAAGTCTGCTCTCTCCTCCTCCCTTTTAAACCAAAGAAAAGCATATAAAAGAGGGACAGAGGGAAAAAAATAGTTCAGGTGATGCACAGCTTCAGTCTCTTGACCAAGTCTTACCAAAATTATGCTATGGTTTGGCACGCCATTGTTTCTCTTTGCCACTGTGGTTTTAAGAGGTTTCTACGTCCAGGTTAACGCCAGATTCACGAAATACAAAACAAAGGAACACAAGGCGTAACGCAAACGTAAGGCGAGAGGAAATGCCTGAGGCCTCAGCTGACCCATGCATGGACAGGGTAGCTTCCTCTCCTTTGGCTACAGCGAGACCAGCGGGGAATGATGATAGGCAATGCCGAGTCCCATGAAGGACTAAAGGTGACGGTGCAGTAACTACTCTTCCTTCTCCTCCTCACCTAGCTGCCAGAAAATAAATTCCATGTGCCAATTTCTCCTTGCAACACTTACACTTAAAGCTCTTCTTTGGAACCGGAATTGCATTGATGCTTATTACAGAAATAACCAAACTCCCCAAATGCTCTTTACTACCCCAAATAGTTCTTTAAACTTAAAGATGCCCAGGTTTCACTAGTGTCTTTTGTCTTGAGCCTTGGTGTCTTTTACATGTAGTCCTACGTGCAAGGTCAGGCTAGACTTGTGCTACCTTGCCTTTGTCACAGAGCAAAGGAAGGGGTTAGCACAATTCATGTCTCAGCTTACAGGGCCTAAATAATCATTAGAGGTTAGTGCAACTTGCATCAGACTGCTCAAAGTCATGCCACGGGCCACACAACCCCAGTACCCTTGGGGCAAAACATACAAATCACAGAATCACAGAACAGTTTGAGTTGGAAGGGACCTTTAAAGGCCGTCTAGTCCAACCCCCCCCCCACGGGCAGGGACGAGGAAGGCCCAAATTTGGCCTACGAGGAAGGCCCAAAGTTGGCCTCTCCCTGCTACCTTGCAAAAAGATCTTTCTGAGCTCCCAGAAAACCTGTAATACAGAATCACGGAATGATTTAGAGTGGAAGGGACCTCCAGAGGTCACCTAGTCCAACCCCCTGCTCAAAGCAGGTCTAATTAGACCAGGTCACTCAGGAACTTGTCAGTATACGTTCAATCTTGTTCCTGAAGATGACAACCAAAATCATATGAAATGGTTCACAAAGTGAACAGTTACACTTAACTGGAGAATGCACACGTCTGCCAACCAGAGAGCTTTCAAAAGAACCCCAGGGTGCATGGATTCAGGTTCAGGGCTGCTGATCTAACCTAGCTGCTATTTAATCCATTAATTCTTAAACACATAAAACAGATTACTCCCTTCCCCTTGGCAGCAGCTTCTTCATGTTTGAAAGCTGTTGTCATATCAGCCTCCTCTACTGGTATGATGAAAGTTGCACCTAAGAGCCAACAGGACGAAACAGAAAACAGTTTGGCACGCTGCCTTCTCTACTTTTGCTGATTCATCTGTTTTGAAGTATCACATGAGCATCTGTTGTAGAAGCACTATCGCATTAGCACCAAAAGCTTTCCAAAGTTGATTCCTAGCCTCCATTTACTTTCATAAATAAATGCAGAGAATCAAGTTGTTAACTTATTATCAAACATCGTGAAAGACTGGACCAAACCAGCACTTCCCATCTAGCAAAGGGCTCCCACAGTTTCATTCATGCCTGTAGAAATAATCTGTTCTGTTTGTACAAGTGTGCTGAAACGACTTGCTCTTAAGAGGTGAGATGGATTCCTAAAGAGTCCAACCCTTTGTGATTCATAGTCAACAGGCGCCCTTGAACAAGAACAGGTCAGGTGGTAATCCCCTCCGTTTTGTTTGCAGCAAAAAAGCAGCGTAAGACACATCCAGAGTTTGCATTGAATTTCTGTGGCAAGTACGCAGCTCTCTCCAGCAGGACAGCGGCTTGTGACGCTGGGCACAGGTTTATCTCCGAGAATGGAGAAAGCAGACGGAAGATCGTAGCACAACTATGTCTTGCCTGGCTTTAACAACTTGCAATAAAATACACTCCTCCTGTATCACATAACTAAGCAAACAGCACATTGCCTTTGAAGACTTGTACGCCTACTAGAGGGCAAAAGGCTTGGATCCTACTCTGAGCTTTGCCTTACACTCTCTTTAGGAGCTGGGTCTATGACATAGTCGTTCAGGGAAGAACAAAGAACTTGTCTAGGACTGAAGTATTTATCAGCCACTTAAGGGAAATACTTAGGGGTCCTGATTATTAGTATGTTTTAAACATCCAAGGGAAGGTGGAAGAAGTTATAAATAAGCAAAATAACACAAAATCATCATCTCAGAAGGAAGAATGAACAACCAGCCAGCAGACCACAAGTGTAAGAACTCAGCAAGTGCAAGGAATCAGCAGGGATACACCTTCCACCACCCCAAACCCAGTGGTTGTGCACACTAGCAGGGCACGCTGCTTTTGAAAGCTGCTGCGGTCGAGGACTTTGCCCAGATAGCACCTGTCCTGCCACTGTCAGAGAGAGAATTCTCTACGGGCCAGGCAGGGCATTTCTTCTGTTTTTTTCTGGTTTTAGAAGTGACTGATAAGGCAGAGCTGCTCAAAAGGTTACTCTTCCCAAATTCTCATCTAGCTTCTTTATTTGTACTGTCAAACCACCACTACTCAAAACTGATTTGAAAGTGTAACTCAAAAAAGGTAAGCCTAGAGTGACATAAAACTGGGTCTTCTGTTAGTAGCACGACAGGCAAAATTCTCATTACTACCCAGTATCTCTCTTATGTCTACAGTCAGCATCTTCAGTGGGCGAATCATAAACACCCAAAATTAACTTTTTTGTTTTCAGTTCTTAGTTTTATAAAATATGTACGTGTTCTTTGCCACTAATCAGGTTACACAAGGTTGCTCGTAGCAGAGCTGCCTGCTTGAGCTCCAACTGCATGAACGACACCAGCTCCATACACCCAGGCCCGCTCGACTTTGTTCAGGTAAAAACCACAATCTCAACTGGAATCTGAAGGGTTGAGGATCAAATCCTGTTGATAACACACGGGTGAGAGCCCTAACAGGTTTACACTGGAAATCAAGCGTCCGTTTCCAGAATAGGAACAAGCAAGCAAAGAAACTTCTGTTACAAGTGGTTTTTATAGTGAAACCCTCATCAAAGCTTGCAGGTGTGGCAAGAAGGTGCACCAGAGTTCAGACATCTGCTGCCAGTCTCGGGCTGGTGCTGCACAGGGGTGAATTTGATTGCTGGGAGATGTGTCCAGAGGATGAACAGCTTCTGGCATTGGTCTTGGTAGTGTCAATGGAAAATGGTGAATCAGATTATTAGGGACACTTCAAGTGGAATAAGACCATCTTCACTTAGGACAAAACTGCTTTCAACACCTTAGCTCACAAAGGCATTGAGGCACCCTATCAGACAGAAGAGCCATTTCAAATAAGGAAAACCAGGAAAGGTAGAAAAAACAATTATTAATAAGCGCAAAACACTGGCTAATGAGTTTCTGCTGTGTGGAAAGTCAGAAGCACAAATAACAAGCCAACCACTTACAAGTAAAACCAGATGAAACACCCCAAACCTTTTCCCCAAGTCAGACATCAGATATGTCGTAATTGTATCCTACTCTGACCTCACTCAATTATTATAAAATACTGGGGATATAAACATCTCTCTGTAGGCTCCCTCCTTTAAGTGCAATTCTCTGCAACTGGAAGTCCAATCATCAACACATATATTACAAAAGTAATTAATCTCTTCCATCACTCCTCTTGCCACCTAGATCATAAGTTAGATGGCATACGCAAAGAGCTGCACCATTTTCCCAAATCCGTGTAACTGCTGGATTCTCTCTATTCTTTCTCTGCACACTCCTTCTGCAGCAGCTTTACTTTGTGGTCTTTGATCTCAGGTGTAGCTTCTAATGGTCTCCCCATCTCCAGTCTTCCCAGTTACCACCCAGCCCCTGTTGCTCAGCCTATCCACCTGAACTCCTCCAGCCTGCCCGGCGTCCCAGGCTGGTGCTGTGGAGTTTGACTCCCCTCTGAAGCACATCCCGAGCCTCCGCGGGCTCCACTGCCCGGTCCCCAGTGTCACAGGCCAGGGAGCCAGCCAGAGCCACGCGCGCCTCATCCTGTGCCCCACAGGTCCCGGGCAGCAGAGTGCCCACGATCGGCTGAGGGCACTCACACGGCCCAAGGGCTCCAGCTGCTGCCAGGAGCTCTCGGACCCTGTTTCGGCGCGAGCCTGAAGGTGACCCGCCCGGGCAGCGCTGCCGAGCAGCGTCCCTGCGAGGGCTGGCTGCGGACCATGCCGGCGGACACCGTGCAGCCAGGCTCGTGTCCAGAGGCGGTGGGGATCTGCGCCGGCTCCACGGGCGGGCTCCTCTGCCCACCCACAGCCAGTCATGAGGACGGGACGGGGTCCGAACCTGGCTGTGCCTGTTCCCGTCCCAGGTGGTGCCTCGTCCGGTCCTGCCTCCTGGCTCAGCACCGCCTGACACCGCTGGGCAGCAGCCGCAGCTGCTGTGGCCTCACCTGCTGCTGGGCGCTGGGCTCGGCCTCCCCAGCCCACCCGCCTCTCGCACGAGGACTCACCTCTGCCTGCCAGGATGTCCCCGAGGATGCTGGCCTCGTGTCAGAGGCCACCCGCGGCACTCACAGCGGACACCTCCCACCAGCGGCTCTGTCTCGCCGCTCCCTTACCTGAATATTTTCAGCTTCCCATGATTGCTGGGTTATGGTCACATTAGATGTTAGAGTTTGTAAACTTTTCTGAACAAAAGCACTGCACACACCTGGAGTGCCCAGTAAGACCAGTGGGTGGTAAGGTAAACACCACATTAAATCTGCACACTGCCTTCAGCCTGTCTGCCTTTGGAAAACTCCCTCTGCATGAAATTCTCCCCATCCCCACTGATCATTGTTTTAATTTAAAGGGTTTTTTAAAGGATGTGATTTTAATGAGTGCAAGGCTTAGACCAGAAATACTGTATTTCTTTCTCCTGAATGATGAAGTAGGCACTTGGACTCTCTGCATTGATTTCTAATCTGCCATTTCATACTCTTGACAGCGAGCCCTGGAAACCAGGTTCATTCAGCTGTACGGTGAAGGTTTCCGTAAATAAGAGTAGCTGAGGCTGGTTAGGCCAAAAGGGAGGACCTGAATATCAGTCACAGCCCTTACTTGCCTACAGCTCTTCAGCACAGCCGAACGGAGTAATAATAACAACAACGATGACAACAATAATAATAATGAGAGAACATGTGTACAGACTTTCATAAGGCAGAACTCACAAGTGGAGCTCTGCTCCTCAAGATGCACACAGGTCCCCCCTTCCCAGGGAGAGCAGAATGATCCAAGGCAGGAAATCAAAATGGCATGGATCTACTGATCAGGAATGCAAATTCAAGGGGACCACCGCAGGCAGACTCGTACACTCCTGAGCATACACGGATTTTGTCTCACTCGCCATGTGCGCCAGACCCACGGCTGGGTCGTAAGCCTGTTCTTGTCTCCCGAGGGCCTCCAGAAAACCCTCCAAGACAGGCATGCTGCATTCTCCAAGCACCGCAGCAATTATACTCCCTTCCTTCAAACCTTGCTTCAAGTTCCTGATGAGAAATGCCTATAATTAAAGTGAGGAAAGCCTTCCTTTCCCAGATGCTAAGGAGACCTTTATTATTTGCTGCTATAAGGCAAAGTCTGGGGTTTTCATTCCATTGCTTGGTTCAGAGATCAAGAAACATACACTCCTCTTCTTAAATAAAGAGGCTTCAGAGATCTGACTCCCGCACGCTGGGACGAGCCGCATCACGCACACATCAGCCCGCGCCACCTCTCTGAGCCCGGCTGCCTGCAGAGCCACCCGCGCAGCTGCTCTCACCAGCTCCCAGCCACCCTCACACCACCCACCACTATCATTTCTGTGGAGCCAGAATTATTCTTTAGATTCATCCGCTGCTGTAAAGCCAGAGCTGTAAAGTCAGATCTTTTCCTCCTTTAAATGTGACTAGCTATTTACTCCCTAACAATTCTGCTTCAGAGCTGATTTAGCATTTTTATTGGAATGTGAAAGCTCTTAAAAGAAGAAAAAAATCTAATCAGGCAGAAGAGATAGAAAACTTGCTGAATTTTTTCTCCCCCCTTTGCACCCCTTCAATCCTATCAAAAGCACATCTTCCATTCATTGCTTCCCGATGTCATTATGACAAGCGGCTACAAATCAATAGCAGAAGCAAAGGCAGGCCTAGCCCGCACTCACCAAGTGATAAAGATTCACTCTCAACCCCGATTTGCTAATAGCACATAATAGCAGCCATTGGCGCCCCGCATTAAATCATACATTTCACTCTGCGTTTATTATGGGATTTTTAAAACTCCTCACCAAATTGGATTTTCTCGACGGTCTCTAATTTCCACATTTATCATTTAAAATTAAACTCCTCTGTGGGGAGGGGGTTGGGAAAAGGGGAAGGAAGAGAGAAGCCATGCAATTCTGTATTTTCCTCTTTCTTTCTTATGAAAACCCATAAATAATCCCAGGTATCATTGCCATCAGCCCTGAAGTTTTATATATATAAAATACCAGAACTTAGGATAGAATAGCTTTGGGACTCAGCTTACCTTCATGCAGCCCGGCCAAAGAAGAGGAAATTAAAGAGAAAGCCATAAGGAAACAGATTTAAAATAAGAAATCAAATAAACAAAATAGCCAACAAAGTAAGGAGGTATGAAAAGCATTATGGAAAATTACCGTGGATTTCCTTGGCTGGAAGAGCTAAGTAGCAAGGAAAAGAGGAACCAAAGAAATTTTTAAAAACCCAACAAAACACATGCAAATAAAACCTTACTGTCTCCTTTCAATTCACAGAAAATTCATTTGACAAGCAAAGTCAAAACTTAACAACGAATTCATCTTTTAAAGCAGATTTTTCTTAGAGCTAATTTCCTTGTCATCAGGACCAACAAAGAAAGGCGGCATGCCTGAAACCACTGTTCTCTGAAATTTATTACTTCACCCCACCCACCCTACAGGTGCCCCCATGCGTAGGGCTGCTGAGCAGATAATGATGTCTGAGGGCATCTGCAGGAGCACACACAAAGGTTTGAGCCATCTGGCACCTGGTTACGAACAGGCAGAGGCACGGATGGCAAATGCTCTCCGAAAGAGTCCTCAGGATGAGGCAAAGGTGCCTCGGGGGTTGGTGGCCTGTGGCCATGCAGACAGTGCAGTCTAAGTGCTGTGGTTTCGAGGCTAGCGGCACGGCTCCAGCAGACTGTCTGGAAATGCTCTCTTGCCCACTGGCACCGTTAAACTGGGATCCTTCTAGTTCAGGTCAGTGTAATTCCACGGTGTTTCCTAGAGGAGCGCAGCTCCTAGCGATGTCCCAGATGCGGATGCAGACTGGCCACTGCTTTGACCGCTGCGAGCAGACAATTGTGCCAAGCGTTGGGTTTTCTTCAGCTGATGCCCCAACCAAGAGGAGCCCCTTCTTCAGAGGGCCTCTGCCTAGGCAGCAGAACAAGGGAGTGATTTTGCAGCTGTACAGGAAGACGATGCCACAGGCTGGTTTTCAGACTTGGAGACTTAAAGATCACCAGTCAACTGGTGGAATCAATTGGTTCCAAAGCATAAAGCCAGTTTTCAAGTTCTCATGCAAGTAAGCCCACGTGCTGAACTCCAGAAGAGAAAACCCACAATTACCCACCTCTGTCTGCTGTAGAGGAGCCAAGGAAAACAGTATGAGAGATACAGGACCACCCTGCTCTAGAGGGAGAATGGCAGGGATGCAGATGTGCCTGCAACCAGAGCGGATGCTACTGCTCACGGCTGCAGTGCAACAGGCATAAGAAGCACACAGGCCGTGAGAAACCCTGACGAGCAGACCCTTGGAGAACTCCCTGCTTTATGAGTGGGTATGAATGATACACCCTACGGTCTGAGCGACCAGAGGGCTGCATCAGAAGAGAAGTGATCAGGGAACACTCTCTACCTCCTCCCTGGTCCATGCTAGCATGAGGTACTTGTTCAGAGATCACGCGTGACAGCTCTGCTTAGCTCACGAGTACCAAGGTCCAGATTCCTCCCTCTGTCTTGGCCTTGAAAGAAGCATCCAGATCCCAGGCTGTTTGAAGCACTATATGTTAAGAAATGAATTTGAGTCTAATGTGAACAAAGGCCAGTGACTTCTGAAACAGAAGGTGATGTGATAAGGGCATGGTGAATTAAGCTTTCACTGCTTGTGATTTCCAACCATGAGATGTGAACTCAATCAGCCCTCTGTCTAACATGCAATTAGTACAATCACGTCAATTCACAAACTACTAAGCAGTTTAACCAGGACTCTGCTTAAAAGGTCTTGAAGATTTTTGTTCTGGTAAGTTTTGGTTTCACTAAATTGCTCTTAAGAGATAAAATTCCTCAGGAGGTCTCGCCAGTTCAGCAGCTACACACCAACCATACCACAGGCAACAGTCCAACAGCTTCTGGCCTTTTTGTGACTGCATCAATGCCGTTCTGATTCCCAGCTGAAGGCAGGGGCAGTTTCTGTTTTACTCTAAAATTATCTTAAAACTGACATCAAAAGTCACAAAATCCTGGAGCCTCTCCTTTAAACTGTTAACTGTCACACTAAGCATCTGCAGTACTAGCAGAGGCTGGCAAGTGTAAATGCTCCTGAGAACTAGGCACCTCTCACAAAGCAAAAGAACATCCTAGCGTGATTTTTCCCTCCTTGAAAGTGCTGGTAACTTCCAAGAAATACAATGGTTACAGGTATTGAACCAGAGTATTTAATGGGCCACAAACTGGATCTTTGGTACCTTCCCAGGAAGCAATGTACGTTCCTCCATGTACAGCCAGAACATGAATCTGGCCAGTGCAAAGCTGAATCACCACTTTCCTTCACTAGAGAGGTCTAGTTAAAGTTAGAACATCAGTAAGAGTTACTCTAGGAACAGAGCAGAGGGAAAGACTGTAATATTTCAGGTTAAGAGCCCTTTTTACTTCAGTCGTCTCACACAGCATAGGGCAAGGCCTCAGCACAGACAGACATCTCATTTCACAGTAAGTAGTTTTAAGGGTGTACTGGGGTCCCATTTCTTTTTCTTCCCCCATCTGCTTTTTCCGGGGCCTTGCCAATTCAGTTTGAGGCTTTCTGCTACCGTTTTCTTACTTTGCCGTTCTGTTTCTGAATGCAGATTCAGGCATACGAACAGCCTCCCCGGTGCTGGTCTCTTTGGGAGACAGCTGTGAACACACACCCTTCCAGTGCCTCCCACGTATAGTTGCACTGTTTCCTACTGCTCCAGAATCCAAAACATCCTGTGGTTTATCAATCCACCTAACAACCACACTTTGCCACTGATCTTTGCCTTTTGCATTCTTCCTGACTAGCGTATCGAAACGGGAAGTGTGTGACATGTTACCCTCCAACTGACCTCCAAGGTTTTCATCTCACATAGTCAAAATTCCCTGACAGCCACCATCTCTCCTTCAGTTGCAACTGATGGAAAAGGATCATGAATTACCAGAATAATTCTGCAGCTCTTGAACAGACCAACCATGGTGACAATGAGGGCGGTGAGGCCCTGGCACAGGCTGCCCAGAGAGGCTGTGGATGCTCCATCCCTGGCAGTGTTCAAGGCCAGGCTGGATGGGGCTGGGAGCAACCTGCTCTGGTGGGAGGTGTCCCTGCCCATGGCAGGGGGGTGGAACTGAACGATCTGCAAGGTCCCTTCTGACCCAAACCATTCTGTGATTCTATGACTTCAGAAAATGGTTGCTTCTATCCTGCCCCAAAAGAGATCTGCTTCTTGTGGGGGGGAATTGTCCAACAAGGAACGGCGAGTTATCAGTGAACACCTCATTTAAGGGGGTGCTCTTGAAATGGACAGCAAGGTTTACAGGAAACCCTGGAACAAAAATTACTCAGAAAAGATTTCTCAAGAGCAATGCCACAGAAACACAGTTTCAACAGTTCTGATGGTTAGGAAATCACATCCTGGGTTAGCACTTCTGTGGTAAGAATACAACAATAAGGAGGGGATCTCATTTCTCTGTTATAATTGTCAAGATTTGGATTTTTATTTACAGAAAGCAAATCAATCTCTGCATGTGTAAATAAAAGCATGGACGTGCTCCTCTTCCAGCTTGAAGGGGATGCTGGTTAACCAGGTCTAAACGCTACCTGGCCCAGCTTTGCACAGATTTTCGCAGTTCCTGCTGGAATAAGCTTTGATCACTGAGACCTTTTCTCTGCAGGAATTATTTTTCCCATGAAACTTCCCAAACTACAGCCTGTACAACATGTTGTTTTAAAGGCATTTGTTCAGATACTTCACGTTTAGAAATGATGAGAAGTATTACAGTATTTCATGCATGATTTGGCGTAATAAAGCAAAACAGTTCAAGCTTTTAAATGATCTACCTGTGTAAATAAATTATAACAATAAAAAAAGCCCAAAGGTTATGGCATTAATTGCCACTGCAGAAAATCCTGCATTATCAAACCGGTCACAGCTACCATGGGACAGCAAAAGATCTATGTCCAAGCCTGTACTGCCATGTTCGTACATCCCAGATGAGCTCTCTGAACATCAGGCTGCACAGGGATGTCTTGCACTCTTTCCTGTTGGCGCTAAGACACTTCATAAAAGAAACTGAATAATCACTGGGCTGATGTTATAGCCCAAGGGTCAAAGCAGTACCTGGAACATAAAGCAGTCAAGTTCAAGCCATTACTCCAATGAGCACCGAATGACTTACAGAAGCGGCACAGCTGCAACCGAGCGGACTGCAAGGGGCTTGTTCCAGGACAGTCAGTGCCCCAACAGCTGCGGCACTCGCTCAGGGTGTGCACAGCAGTGACACCAGCCCCAGGTGAGAATCGGGCCGGCACGGGTACTTGCATCCCACAGGGGAGGCAAGCCAAGGCAACACATCCGTTCTTTCAAATTTTCTTTGCATTATGTTTCTGTTTCCACCAGCTGCTGGCTCTTACTCCATCCCCCACTTCCCAGATGAAACTCAGCCCTCTGCTCCTCAGGTGCACATTTGGGCACTCTGCAAGGCTCCTTCGAAGCCCATACGGGTTGTGTTTCACAGGTACAACCACCCAGCAGCACAGCATCAGCAGAGATTTTGTTCAGACTCAGGTCCTGGAAACACACAGGAAACGCAAGACTGCTGTGCAGACACATAGATTGATTTGTAGGGTTTACTACAGAAAAAAATAAAACCCACCAGAACTAAAAATATCAGAATTCTAATGGTTTCAACTCGAAAAAGCAAACAGCCTTTTAAAAATCCTCAAGATTTAAAAGAGCTTAGGGTTGGTCAGCAAAAAATGTAAGACGGCAAAAGCTCCCCAAAGTTTGCTTTTTACCCTTACTTTACCACAGCAAATAAAAGGTTTAGGCAAAACAAATAAAAGAGGACTTCCACAGGTGGCCTTCTTAGGCTAGCAGGTTCTTCTCCCAGTTCTGGTATCAGTAGGACAAGGCATGGCAGCCAGCTCTGCCATGATGACAGAAAACAGAAGTTGTCAAATGTTCCTATTCTCCCGCCTCACTTGAGGGCACACTGGAAAGAGCTTCTCCTCATGCCTTACTAAGCCCAGCAAGAGCCAGGTACACCCTGAGCCTCGATGAACCAGGACACGGCGGGATCTGCACCAGGCGCGTTAGGCCGGGAAAGGGAGGCCGAAGACGGGAGACCTCGCTGGCACACAGCACTGAGTCTCCTTTTCATGGCTTGCGCCATGATGCTCAGTAGCTTCTAATCTCTTTCTGGGAATGATCTCCAGCACTGAAGTTTAATGCACAAATAACCGGCCACCCAGAGGCTGCAAGGATGCTGAGATTCTGCATCCTCTTCGTGGCACTAGGACGGTGAGACACTCGAGCTAACCCACCTTGGCTCCAGCTAAGCCAAGAATTAGACACAGGGCATTTTCAGCATCATGTCCTCAGCGTTATAATTTGTTTCTTTCATTCTGTCAGTGCTCAAACTTGTTGACCTTCCAATCATACTTGCCCTTTCTATCCTCATCTTCGCTTTCAGGGAGGATAGCAGTTTTATTACAGGGCAATTGCGAGTGTTCTTAGTGTAGTCATTTCTCCGAGGCAGTTACTGCATTACTGTTACTGATCAAACAGTAACAGGGAGCCAGGACTCGGGTTAAGTGGCATTCCTACTTTTGGAATGCTGAAGGCCAAAGAGAGGCACATTAGCCGAGCTATGAACAAACGTCTGCAAACTGAAGGCAACTCTGTGTACTGACTGCCTACGGGTTCCGGCTGGGGCAAGCCTCAGTGTTAAATACATTGATACTAAAATGTAAAGAAGCTACAGCAATGTTGTGCTTTCCGAGAAGGACGAGAAGGCAGACAATGTAAGGAACAGGGGTAAAACGCATGAGTATCTGCCAAAACAATAGCTTCTGCAGTACATGAGATAATAATAAAATAACAATAAAAATGTTTAAGCAGGACAGTCTGTCATAGCTGCTGAAGTTTGGGCACTGGAAGGCAGCTGTTCAATGCTTCATACCAAAGCTGTAAATGCCTTCAAACAGCTTAAAGACAGGTCTACTTAAAAAAATTCCACTTAAATGAGCCAGACCCACTTTTGACCAGTACAAAACTCAGATTCTAGCTAGAACAGGTTAGGGGTTTTTATTTTATTTTTTTTTTAACCGTGTGAAAAGGTACCAGGCAATAAAAATCACCTGTATTTCCACCCCATATATTGCCAGCAAAAAGGTACACAAGGTCTCATCCAGGACCCGAGTCCCGGCACTAATGCTACGCCCAGGGTGGCAAGCCCCGCTGAGCAGCAGTGTGTTACGCAGGCTGCGCGCTCCTCTGACACCTTTGCGCGGCTTCCAGTCCCCCCAGGAGCGGGCAGCGCTGGCTCACGTCCCCCGGCACTACACCAGGGAGACAAGAGCACGCACCAGCTGGTCTCACGCTGTAAGAATATGCAGACAGTAACGAAGCCCTGTACCTTTAAAGTTCTTCAGCATTAAATCACTGATGCAGAGCTGCAATTATATCAAGTTATTCTGCCAACATGAATCCTGGAGATACATATCCAAACCAGCAAAGCTGATTAGTAGTGTAGGAGCTCCCTGCATGCTCCTTCAAAACACAATTAAAAAGAGTTTTATTCAGAGTAACACAGGGGTTACAGGGTCAGAAGAGTTTCCATTTCAAAAGGCAGCAGGATACAAACTAGCAGGAAGGGGAAAGTAAATTGCTCAGATTTTGTGCTAGAAATATCATGGGTATTTAAGCAGCTGGGCTTCAATTTCTTACCAAAATTTTATCCTACCATTTCTAAGGAAAATAGAAAAATCAGTGCAAAGACAAACCCTTCTAGACTGTGATGGTGAATAACTATTGTTCCACCTGCAGCAAGTACAGATTCTGCCATCTTGCCTCAAACTCTGGGCTTCCCCATCGATTTGTACAAAGAAGAGACAATAATCCTTTTGACTTTCTAGATTTTAAAACTTACTATGCTTAAAACAGGAAAAAAAAAAATTAAAATTGCAGAGGAAGCTCCAGCAAATAGTCATCTTGTCCAGTACTGCTTTAATAAGTCATGAACGCAGTCTCCCAAACCAACAAAAAGAAGAAATACCGTCCCACGTTCGGCAGTCAGCAATCCATTACCTTGCCCTGCAGTTCTTTTTGTGGTCCAGTCTGGTTGCAGTCAGCTACCTTCTTCACAGAAGATGACTGGTTTTAGTAAATTTTATATATATATATTTTAAACTGATGTGAAGAGTTTCTGTGTAACGTGGTTCTGCAGAGACAACAAAAGCTTTGAAGATTTACTTGGCTATCACTTAGAGGAGAAGAGCTGTTGGGTCTGACAGAAGGCAGCTCACACCAAATTAAAAAAAAAAAAAATCCTAAATGTCAGTCAAAGCAGCCTGGAAGCTGACTTCATCTAAATCTGAATGATGGACAGATCTTGCATTGTCAACCTGATTTGAGTTTTCCAGAAGCTGCTTGGCCTTCCTCAGACCAACGCAACTGTGTCTCCAGCTACCTGAAGCCATCGGAAGGGCAAGATCTTTCCTCAATTGCTGCCAAAGCAACAGGATTCTCCTCCATTTCCTAGCGTTTGTGCTAACATAAAGGCAGAAGCAGAGAAGGACTTTTCTCCATAGTTTCTCCAAACGTATCTACAGAAATAAACCAACCCTTTTCTGAGCAGACCTGTTTCTCAAAGCCTAAAGCCTATCTAAATTAATTTGTCGTATTACGGGAGCCCAAAGAAACATCATTATTATTAAAAAAAATAAAAATTCGAAGATGAAGCAGGTCCCAGGTTTGTAGGAAAAAAGATGAGGTGGAAACCTTGCACTCAAGCTCTTGTGTTCATCCCCTCCTGCTCCGCCCCGACATGTGAAAGCTTTATGAGTACAACTTGAAGGATGGGGAGCAGGGAGGAACAAATTGATCTTGACTAATCCACTCTTCAAATTTTGGAGGAAAATAAGTTTTGCAATAGTTTTGAAGCCAAAATGTAAAAATTATGTAAAAATTATCTCCTGCCATACACAGAAGTTTCTCTTCATGTACCTACCTCCTCCCCCTGTCAAGACACCTAAGGATGTCGGAATCTCATGGAGCACACAGTTTTCCACATATTTTCAAATACCTTTCTGTTACTATTTCAGACGGCTCCTACTTATGAATGGTTAAGCTACCTGGGCTCATGCGCTTTTACAGTAAATAAAAATGGCTTTATAAATGATCAAGCCTTTCCTGCTTTATCAAAAGCCTTTTTTTCCTTTTTAGAACTCGTAAGAAAAATATAAGCTAGTTAAATATCTGTTTTAGTAATCAGACTCTCCTGTTAAAAAAAAAAAGGGGGAAATTACTAAAATCACTACAGAAAATAGTGTATGCCTCCATATTAGAAACAGTAAGACAGTTCAGCACTATGTGCTTCTGACATTAAGTTTTCTAACAAGGTAAAACCTTTACCAGTAGTTAAATCATTGCTAATTCCTTTGGTTAATAGCAGAAAGATGAAACTTGAGATACGTTTCCTCAGAAAAAAGAGGGGTTTTTTTCTTTTTCATTACAACCTTAAAGGTATTGTCTTCGTTCCTAAACCACTATTATCTATGTACACATTCATAAACTATGAACTATTAATTATGTATACTTACATGTTATATGTAATATATATTACATATATACCTAATGTACATTATTCTACTGCATAACCTTATAGTTGAGCCATTTTTATATCACAGCATTATCTGACCCAATGTTGTCTAGGATTAGCACTGAAAATATTTTAAAAATAAAGCTGAAGTTATGTTAGTGATAGTAAAATGCCCTCACACTTGCTTTATACACAAATGTTAATAAACTTCTCAATGTAATGTTGCTCACCTTCCTCTTTGAACAGAAGTCACAGGCCTCTCTACCTCAAGCTAGACTGCTATATACTTCCTTGATTCTGATGTCCAAGGTCTAAATGCTTTCCTGTTTTTTAAAGAAAACAACAGAATTTTAATTGGGCCTCAGGACTCCGACTGTTTTTCGCTTGTATGAGACACCAGTGATAACGAGACTCCAAGCACCTTGTGGTTAATGCTTCCACAGGACTGAAAACGTTCTGAACCTGAAGACACAAGAAGCTTCAGCAAGTGAAGTCACGGGACTCACGCCCAGCTCCCTAAGAACACTTTCCCCCCTCCGGCACGCAGCTGTTCCCATGCCCAACCCGCTGCAGCTCTCAGTTTGGTTACTATTGCTCTCTGCAGAAGAACCACACACTTAAACCAGTTTGCAGCAATTTCTGCAACATCCCTCAGACCAGACTTACTGCTCTACGAAATCCTAGTTCAAGGAACATCCCATGCTCAGAGTAACTTGGTGGATGCTAACTAAAAGAAAACCAGGAATGCTTGGCAGGGAGTAACATAGTAAAAGTGCCATTTGGCTTTTTTATATACACTAATTATGTCAAGAAATGCAGAATATGTAAATCTACGTACGAGCTTTTAAAGAACTAGCTTTCTAAAGACAGGTTTCATTTCAGTAGCACTGATACGCCTGAACCCAAACCACAAAGAGCATGGCATTCTCAGATAAGGCTGCAAACCCCCATCCCTGGGTCTTTTTCCGCAGCCTGGCCATGTCAGCGCACCAAAACCACAGTCAGATGCTCTGCTGCTTCCTGGTGCCTGTATGAGACCTGACCAAGCTGCAACACAACAGAACAGCTGAGCTTCAGTGACAGCCTTTGTTCTTAATTTCTTGGAATTTGTCGGCCGCAGCGAGACAAACGGGTTTTGTACTGAATTTCACAGAACCTTCCCCCCACCTCCTGCTCTGCAGCCCACAACTATTGCTTTTCCCACGCTTACTTCCTGAGCGCCGGCCCTTGGGAAAGAGAACAAGAGGCAAAATGTTTACAGGAGGCAGACTTGTCACAAACTGCGCCCTGCCAAAGGTTTGGCAGCAACGCTCCTGCTCTCGGTCTGACCAGCATCGCAGACCTGCAGACGTTTTCATTTTTAATCATACCAAATCAGCTTATTTTTTCTGACCAGCTAATCGAGACCCCCACATTCAGTGGATGTCAGTAGGGCAACATATTGTTTTTCACCCAGAGAGCAGAGCCCATTATAAATAACACTAAAACCTTTGTGAAGATGACTGTCCTCTCCACAGCTCACAGCCTAGAGGCTTCATTATTGCATTGACCATAATTCAATTCATCCCTTCCTAAAAGGTCTATTTCTGTAACCAACCCCCACCCTTGAAAATACGTCCAACTAATAATTTCCGATTAATGCAGTCAATTACTAACTCTCCCCCAGCCCCTTACTACCACCTGATTGGGCCAGCATGGAAAGGAAGCCGCAACTAACCGGGGAGGAATAGAAGTAGGGGTAAAATAGCAATAAAAAGTAATTACATAAAAATGCTAAACATATTACATCTGTTAGTTTGCTTAGCCCAGTGGGCTTGACAATTCCAGGTTTTTGCCATTGTCCACGCTCAGACAGACAAGAATAAGAGAAACAGGGAAAGGATCTTTCAATAAGATTATTAAATCAGTGCATGAAAAATAAGTCGTCATTACATTGCAAAAGGGAGAGAGAAACTCGCTGAAATTTCTTTCTGCAGATTTGCCTTTGTGATCTGCAAGGTGCTGTTCTCCTGCTTACACTCTGTTGCCCTGGCAACGTACTCCTGTAAAATAAAGATTATTAAAGCGCATATGATTATTTGGCCGCACAGTGAATGAGGCAGCCGCTTCTGAAATTCCTTATCAGAGAAATTCAATTTTAGGCCAAATTGTGTTTTCACTGCCTCTCAGCTTCTCCCTCCCCCCTGCAATACCAATAAAACCATCATCTCCCCAGCTGTACATGATATTTTGTCACTAACTCTTTCATGCCTTTCCTCTCCCATTCCAGGCTTTATTTTATTCTGTCAAAGCAGAATGCTTTTCCCAATTTGTAGGTTTTCTTCCTTACAGTTTTTTTTCTGGCAGCTTCAGCCTTTTCTTTCCCAGCTAGCACCAGCGAGCAGCCTCCTCGTGCGCCGCAGCAGCACTGAGAAAGGATGTTCCTTCTCCAGCCCACGCTGGGGGTGTCAGTGCCGGACCCCTGCTGGGGGGAGCCCAGAAGACGGGGCTCCAGCGCGGAGGGGTTGCTCCACAACGGGCCTTCACGCCACGCTTCCTCATGGAGACTCCTCGGCCTTGGAGGCCGCGGGTGCCTGGGCGTGCAGCTCACCCCGCGGGCGTCTTTGGGGAGCTGGCGGCCACCCGCGGAGATCCCCCGCTGATGTTTCACGCACCAGCCGCCGTGGCACGGCCGTCCCTCGCCCAGGCGGCGGGAATCCTCCGGCCTCCCCCGGGACAGCAGCAGGCAGCCCCTGCCAGAGCGCGGCGGCACGGCTGAGCCGCCCTCGCACCTCGGTGCTGACCTCCCGCCCACCAGACCGACCCGGGACAAAGAGCCTTCCCGGGCAGGCGCTTTCCAGGCACCCGCCCCAGCCCCGTTACACGCCCGCAGGCCCGCTCCCGGGCCCAGCGCCCCCGCCCCGCAGCAGGCCCCGAGGCACGGCCCGGTCCCGCCGCACCGACACGCCCCAGCGGGTTCCGCCCGCGACCGGAGGGGCACAAGCCCGCCCGCCGCTCTGCGGCCCCGCCAGGGCCAGGCGGGCTGCGGCTCCCGCTCCCTCCCCGCCTCCGCCCGCGGGCCGCCGCCCAAGGAAGAGGCGCCCGGGCGCGGAGCCGGAGCCGCGGCCCACGCCGCCCTTCGAGCCTCCCGACCGCGGGGCGGCGGCGGGGCCCGCGCAGGCAGCGCCCGGCCACGCGGGGCCGCCGCGGCGCAGCAGGGGGCGCTGCCGCCCCGCCGCCGGCCTGCGCCGCGGGGCGGGCCGGGGCCGCGGGGCACCGGGCGGGGCCGGGGAGCGGCGGCTGCGGACGCGGGTGCCCCGGAGGCGCTGCCCCCGGCCCGGCCAGGAGCGGGAGCGGCGGCGGGGGCCGGGGGCGGCGGCGCGGCTGCTCGCGTCAGCCCCGCGGTACCGCCGGAGCCGGGGCGGGGCTGGCCGCGGTGCCCGCCGTGCGTGGCGGGGGCACCTCCCGGTGCTGCCCCCGGGAAGCGACCCTCGCTTCCCCTGGGGCGGTTTAACTAAAACACAACGAACCCCCTCAGAGACAAAAGCAAGCGCGTTGCCGGAGCGCGGGCCGGGCCCGGCGGGGGCCGCTCGGTCCGTCGCCCGCTCCCGCACGGCTGGGGCGGAAATTAAAATCAAGGTAAATGCGCCTGATTCTACGCACAAGGGATTCTGCTTCTTCAGGTAGTATTAAAAAATTACATCGGCTCCAGAAAGGAAATGAAATTGCTTCTTTTAATATTAAACTTGTAATTATTCCTATTTTTCTCCGACGCTTTATAACTGCGAGCCTAACAACGAACAGCCTTTGTGCAACTATTAGTGGGCAACTGCAGTGCAGCTAGGATGACTGAAAATATCTGAAGGCAGTACAGTGAAGATGAAAGTGATTCTTAGAACTAACATATGTGCTTTATTTTTTAAAGATAGAACAGAGAGGAGGCACAATTACCCCAGATTTAGAAGATCTGAGTTCAAGCCCTGACCTACTGAAGCTTCCCATACCTCAGCTTCTCCTCCCCCGGTCTTAAAATGAGGGGAATAGCTGTTGCCTACCTTGCGGATAATTGCAGGGATAAATACCTCAGAGGCCGAGAGTTGGTTGATACAACAGAAAAAATGCCTAATATTGTCCACACAATATACCCTAAATCTCGCCTCCAGTTTTCTTATACTCAGCAGAAGATAACTATGATTAATAACAAGAGCAGGATAGGGAAGGAGACCAAAAGGGGACAAGTGGATTTCAACAGAAATACTACAGTTCACCAAGGCAATACCTGTAAGGATTTCCTTTTCGGGGGTGGTGAGGTGTGCAGGGTGTCATCCACCATCCCCTTAATAAACACAAATACCTTGCAGGGAAAAAAAACCCCAACCCTCGTGTCCTAGAAGCAATACTAGTCAGTTTTAGAAAATCCTCAGCATCATTCCCTGTACAAACAATTCTGGGTTCATTAAAGAAGGGTAAGCAGTCCTGAACTGTGTCCTCCTGTTCTGTTACCATCCACCCATATTAGCTCTTAAGACCATTGCCTGAACTAAAATACCGTTTTGGTCACTTCGGTCACTTATGGTGGGCTGCAGAAGCCTCATTTTCCTCTACAAAAATTAATAGGCTCAGTTAAAAAAAGATCTATAGAATTTCTGAAAGCCCCAAACAGCTCAAGTTCTCATTTTAGAATGTAAAATACACAGAGATCCCAGTTCCAAAAAAGCTACTGATTTAAAATAGTTAATGAAAGCAGCCAAAAAAAGCGTAAGAGCAGTTACACAGATCAGAGCAAGGGCCCATGCAGCCGAGTATCTGTGGTGTGACAGTGGCCAGGAGCAGCAGGTAGGATACTTGCCAGAGGTGATTTTAAGGGCTCCCTTTCTTTGTTGCTTGGAATTTCCCAAACCAGGCATGATACCTCCACACTTAAAGTAAAGGATGGGGAATTAAAAAAAAAAAGGTAAACATTAGGAAATGTGGAACAATTATGTATCATCCATACTAAAAAAAAAAAAAAAATGAAACCAGATGTTCCTGTCTGATATCCATGCAAGAACCTGACATGCCCCAAAAGAAGGTTTTGGTGGATATAGTGGACAGGCACCACGGACGAGGGTTGCAGAACGCCCGCCCAGCAGCGAGCAGTGCCAGCACTGCCTGGTTGCTCAGAAAGAGACGGCAGTTTTCCAGACTGAACGCGCTGGACATCCAAGGTTGCTGAGTTACGCTTCTTCTGACTGCTTCAAGCTGTTTTCCTCTCTCAGTGACACCTAGCACTATTTCCTTGGCAAGCGTTGCTTCAAAGAGCCAGCAAAAACACCACATCTCTGTCACAGGCTTTCCAACAGACTGGAGTTCCAGAATGAGTGACAGAATTAAACAGCTTGCAGTCAAGTAAGACAGACACTTTCAACAGGATAATCAGAAAATAAACTTTGTCCCTTGTATTTCTTGGATGAAGTTAATACAAGTTACAATTAAAGCTAGAGCAGGACAAGAATTCTGATACGGATTCCATTTTTTTGGTGCTAGATTACCTGTCTTGGAGCACTTCCGGCTCACCTAGAGCAAATGACATTAGTGGTTGTAGTTTCTAGGAGCAAGGAATAAAAATAAGTCTTCTACAGACTGGGGAAACCATACCATGGAAATAGGAGAAGCTAAAGGATTTAGGGAAAATGAACAAACAGTTGACTAAATTCCCCGAGTGCATTTGTTTCTGGTGTCTGCGTTTTTAAAAGGACACAGAAAAATTTGAGACAGTGCAGAGTCATAAAAATTATTTGAGAACTGGAATAACTGCCTCAGAACGAGAGACTTAAGGAGCTCAATCTGTTTAGTTTATTAAAAAGATCAAGAAATGGCTTGATTACGATGTATAAGTACCTTCAAAGGGAGAAAATACCAGGTCCTAAAGGGCTCTTTAATCTAGCTGAGAAAGGCATAACAAGAACCAATTGCTGGAAGCTGAAGCCAGACCAGTTTAAATTAGAAATAAGGCAGTTTTATAGTGAGAATGATTAGACATTAAAAAACCCTACCCTATCAAAGGAAGGAGGATTCTTCATCTTTTAATATCTTGAAATCAAGACAGGATGCCTTTCAGTAAAGTAAGCTTGGGTTTAAAAAAAAGGCTCCATACAAGGGTAATTGAGTGATATTTAATGACTTACCATAGGTAAGGAAAGGTCTAACATCTTAATTTGGAGTGAAGGCTTGAAATTTGGCAGCACATAGCTTTGGCAACAGGTACGTGCCATTGCACTGTGCAAGAGCAGCTGACTAGGTCTGGCTGCGTTATCAGCCTCAGCGGAATACCGGATTGCAGGTGCAGAGACCCGGTAGTCTGAAAACTGATGCCGCTTTTCCTTACTGAGCGCACTCCGTCTCCTGAGGAGGCCTCACGCTGGCCAGAGCCACGGACTGTCGCTATGAACGAGTCTGCCGAAGCCCAGGGCCTCAAGCACGGCGTGCGTTAACGCTCTGGACGATCCCACAGACTGCGGCTGTGTTACCAGCTCCGGCGGAAAACACAGCACCAGCCCTTGGGCGGAACCTGCCGCGTCTCATCCCCTGGGCTGGGGCGGGTGTTCCAGGGCTCTCCGTGGCCTCAACAGGGGGGGGCCCAGGTACTCCATGGGAAAGAGAGGGGTGCGGGACACGAGGCTGCCAGCGAGCAGGGCGGCACGCCCATTGCTAGGAGCCAGCACACAGGGAACCAGGAGGACAAGGCAGGATTTACTGTAGTATTTAACTGGATTTCGATAAGGCTGAAATCCACCCTCGCGCACGTGAGGAGGAGTCCTTGCCCTCACGTGACAGGGCCGGGGGAGCGCAGAACCTCCCAGAGCAGTGCCCAGGGGTTTTCATCACTTTATGTCTTTACATCACATTCCTGCTTAAAAGGTTAGCGTCAGTCTTCAGGATCCTCTTTGTGGAAAAACTTCTTTGTGTCATGGCTCATCTTTCCCTGAACACCTAGATCAGTGGTCTCCAAACTTTGTGGATCACGCACCCCATCAGTAAAAGAATTTTGAGCATGCCCCCCAATATATGTTCATTTATTTATAAATTATATACATGTCTCCTGTATTAAGTACTTTATAAAACATACACAAAGATAGAAATGAAAAATGATATGGATGAAATAAACACTATTTTAAATTTTTAAAATTTATTAACTGTACAAAAAGTGTTTTCTTCCTGTACCCCAATGCATTGTCTTGTGCATACCATCTTGGAGGCCACTGATCTAGATCCACAAGGGACCTTTCCAGAACAACCATTCTTCTAAATTCTTCTAAAAAGTTATGTGTGGTTGACTTGGATTCTCTCAAGGGAAAGTGGCAAATTACTCAAGGCTGAGCATACGGCCTTGGTAATATCATACAAGTGAACTGACAGTGTTGCTCCATAAAGAGCTAAAATGGGGCGAAACCTGACCAAGCACTGCCACAGAGAAGGTTTCCAGGAGCTGACGAGTGCAGCCATGTTCTCAGGTAAGAAGCTAAATAAAACCTGCTGTTATGACAATAGTGCTGACCCAAGAGCCTGTGATGAAGCCAATTGTGGAGAGAGGCTCAATAAACAGTCAGAAGTTCTTTTGTGCTGAGCATGATATAAGATATGGAGCAGTGCCAAAGAAACACTTGGTGCTAGATGCCAAACCATCAGTCTGCTTCAGCTCTAGCAGCGACGGACTCCTGAAAGCAAGCTGCTGAAGGTGAAAAGGAATGGGACCACTTCCAAGTCTACCACTTAGGCTTATCACCAGACAACCAGAGCCAGTGTTTTCTGAAGCAGTGCCAGCAACCAGACTCAACACTCTTGAGCTTCTGAAGTGAGCCTTAGAGGCTGTGAGGCCTCCATGCGAGTGCCGGGGAGCTGGAAAGTAAAGTGAGGACGAGATCCGTCCCCAGTTTCTCTGCAGACTGGTTCTAGGGACACGCACTGGGTGAAGGAGCCCATGATCATAGTATTATTTGTGAAGACTCATTGCCGCAAGATTCGAATGGAACTTGAGCTGAGAGAAGCCCATGCTTACCGTGACCAAGGCACGCTGGCTCAATGCCCGAGTACCTGAATTCTTACACCAAGACAGAACCTACGCCTCAGTGAAGTCGAGGGAGAACTTTGAAATGCATCTTAGTTGTGCCACGGTTTCGCGATAGTCTGAACTATTTGTTAGGCATATGACAATTTCCTTTTCAGGGCTGAACTGTTCTGTTCTACATCTTCTAATCCAATTTCAGTTGACTCAGTCAATGGACTTTCCATCATTTCCTTCATACTCCTATCATGATGGGTCTCATAAATCTTGCTAATGGAGGATATTACCTGATATCTGAGATACATTTTCCTTCGTGTACTATGATCACAATACATTTCATTTGCATTCCTTAGGCCCTGTCCAAAGCAATTCTTCTCTATGGTTTCTGTTTATGCTCTTCATATGCTTGTGGACAAGTACAACACTCTTCATTTATCTCACCAAGTTAAACATATCTAATTCTTTTCATATTTCTTCATAAATCATTACTTCCAGCCCTTAAACTCAGCTTTACTCAGAAAAATTATTTTAGAAATGGTGTTGCCTGGGATCCACATTTACTAATCCATCAGCAACTGTTCCATCGTTCCTCTAACCGCCGGTGCTTTGCCCTAATTTCACAATGCATTTTTTTCATCTGTGCACTCTACATAGTAGCATGGGGAAAATACTACGTTTGTAGAGTCAACCTTACTTTTGGTTTAGTACCTACTATATAGTAGGTGTTTAAAAAAATTCTGCCTGTAGGGCAAAACTCATGTCATCTAATGTAATGCAAATAGCCTGATCCTTTCAGTGGGCTTTACGTTAGGGGTAGACTTTAATTCTGTTGAAGACTCACTAGCAGAATAAATCCAACCCAGCTGATCCAAACTTACAGGAACAGCACACCTTAAACAAGAAGTTATTTTACTTTTTAAGTACCTAGAGTCATCAAAATTTACTAAAAAGACAAGAACAAACATCCAGGCGGTTCCCTCTCAGAACAGAAGGCACTTCAGCAGTTGCACAGATGACAGACACGCTTCTGAGAGTGGAGCCCATCATTTTGTGGGGTTCTCGGGTACTTTGTGGAACAAGGTTCCTTGCGAGGCGTTCTCCAGGAGGCAGAGCAGAATTCACAGCCTCTGAGGCACAAAGTGACCTGGTACTGTATGTCCACCCCCCTCTCCAAGTTGGTTTCTGAGCCAGTGGAGTCCCCTGCCCCATCGTGGGTGGCACGCCTGATGCTGATCCAGGGAAGGCGGGTGCCAAAGCACAGCTCTGCGCTAGATGCCGGACATCCAGCAGTCCTGTCAGTGCTCCTGCCCCCGGTGCTGGCGGAAAAGAGACTCGGCCGTAGTGGAAAAGCCTATCTGTGCCCATCTCCTCACTTCTCAAGCACTAAAAATACCTTAGAAGATTTGGAGGTTTGAGTTTGGGCTCCTTTTTAGTGAATATGCCCCACAGATAACAAGACAAAAGGAGTCTGACAGTATTTTACTCTGCACTGAGTAATACTAACCTAGGTCCCTTTTCTGAGGGGAGGAGAAGGAAACAGTGCCTCGTACGGATTGTGCAGTCCCGTGTTATCTCAGCAAATGATTATCCTCCCAATTAATTTTCAATGTTTTGCAAAAAACTATAATTAATTTCTTTAACATAAAGGAAACATATTATACATAGAACTGGTTTTCTATTTATAGCCATCTTTTCCAAGTATTCTATTACCATCCCACATTTTGAAATGTCTTCATTACTTATGAATAGGCTATCTGCTGCTGTGTTTTTTTCCCCTTTGTAAAGGCCCATTTATGAAATCAGTTCAGTAGCTCATCCATTTTAGATTACTGCTTGACTCTGTTTAGTAATGATTTCTTTACTCTTCCCCCAGTATACACTGTAAGCCATTTCTTATTTCTTTTTAGTTCTCTGCAGAATTTACTCAGCCTTTTTTATTACTGTCCTCTCTCTAGATTGTAAATAATCCTGAATATTCTGATTTTTGCCCTATTTCCTTCCATCATTTCAAGTAAAGGCGCCTTTGTACTATCAAATCTTTGAGCTACATCAATCACGTCTTGTGTCTTGTATCTTCCTTTATCAGATGAATTAGTTGTGATGTGCTTATGATGTATTTAAATCCTTGCCTGTTTTTCTCTCTACTTGTGTTTGTTTTCTTTTAAAATATTTCTTGCACCTATTTCTATTTCACTAGTTGCTTAGTTCCTTGAAATTTATCAGAATTTTTAATAGTCTGATATTTCCTGTTATGTGCAGCTTCCCCACATACACCCGGTACAGTGAATTCAAGAATTTGTCATGTTCAAAGCTAATACACGGCTGCTTTTCCTCTAGTCAGACTCCACATGGCTCAGACACAGAGCTGCAGACCTGACACGCGAGTTCTCTCTTTTCACTCCCCTTTCGCAAATATCCCGGCACAGGCGGCTAGTGCTAATGTTCTAGTTCCATTTTATTATTCTGAGCAATTACTTGAAAGATGCCACTGATACAGATTTGGAAAGCCACAAACCCAAGAAGTTAACTTCAATCACTGAAGACAAAACAAATACCAACACTTAACCTTAAACTTAGGATAAAAGTTATTGCTTCATGTCACCTCAAATTTCTCATCAGACATTTAAGCTTCCACTAAATGCTAAGGAAATCAGGGCTGAGAAGGGTCTACCCTGCTTAAGATCATCTGAAACACAGTTTGTCTGTTTGCATGCAATGAAATGTGTGCCGTGTGCGTTCAGGGGCTCTTCACGGATGTGCTCTCATGGTTTATCAACACAGAGCACTTATCAAGTGTTGATGCAAAAAGCCCAAAGGACCATGTGTAAACTGACTTCAGAAGAAGAAATAATGAGGAAGACCTGAGGGAGTTTAATATAGACACCAGGAGTAAAATTTGGTTATTAGAAACACTCTTCCAATGCCGAACGTATCCAGCTGACTCACAAAACCCCCGCATGCACTTGGAAAGGACCAAAAGCACATATGAGAAATGCGATGCAGACTCGGAAGAAGACTCTGCCAGAAGATTCAGCAAGTCAGAAAATGGAGTGTCAGTCGAGTTGGATATTTTCATTTCAGGTTTGTCAGAAGGGCTGGCACCTCAGTGTGTTGGGATGGTAAGAGCAGGTGAGAGAAAGGAGTTAAGGTAAGCCTGTTTGACTGAAGTGCCACACTCCCTCATACTCATGAGCTTGGGGTGAATTATTATTAACAGATGAATCAGATCTTTTCAGTCACAGACAGACCTACAGTTTTTACTGACTGATTAAAAACCAACCAAACCACGTTTGCAAGTTTAAATAAATTATAAAATTTAAAAGAAAAAAACCCCATTGAGGTAATTGAAGATGCACAGTAACCAGCTACCATTGTACTCCTGCTGAGTACTGCCCAGTGATAGTTTGTAGGCTTCGACAGGCTTCTAACCGGTAATGCTAACATATATGAAGACACAAAAAGTTAGGTAAGGGTTCCTGAGGAATACATTTTGACTAAGTTTCTCTAAGATTCAAAAAAAAAGAAAGGAAAAAAAAAGAAGGAAAAAAGAAAGCTATACCAGCTGAAGCTGAGAAGATGATGTATGTAACAAAGGAGAATAGGATGCTCCGAGAAGTGGGCTGTATTATTTCCCACAGTAAAATTTGTGCATTGAAAGCAATGCTATAATGAAAAAGCACCAAAGTTGCGGTTTATAATGCCTCAATGATCTCCAGAGTAAATCTGCTTAGTCTGCAAACCAAAGGAGGATTTTCCCACCTTCTAGCTATGAAAATCTGAAACTAATTCTGTGTTCTCTGGCCACTCATAATACAGGCTCTACAATCAAAACATAATTAACAACATTGCTGCTGCTGCTGCTAATGAATAAGCTAGAAAAGAATCTACCTCACTCTTATCTAACATTAATTTTCCAAGGAGAAAGGGAGAGAGAAAGGCAAGAATGACAAAGTAATATTTTGAGGTCAAAGCAAGCAATTGCAATGCCATTCAGTAAGGCAGTCACTTTCTGAGTATAGCTAGCAGTAATTAGGAAAAGAATCTCAACGAGAAAAAAAAATTAAGTCCATCCACCTTTCAGACTTCCCTGGTTATAAACTTGACAAATAGATACCATTCTCGCTTATCATTGTCTCAGTCTTGTTCCTTAAGCCAAACGTTAGGCTCGTGGCAGTCAGCTCAGCTTCCACAGCAGTAGGGGCAGCGAATATATTGCAAAACCAGGGTCAAGGCAAAGGGAATTGATGATGCTGTTACCAATATCTGCAAGTGGGCTGCAGATCCTTTCCCAGCTGGACCTATGAACAAATCCGCACAGGCAAACCAACACGGAGAAACAGCTTAGAAAAGATTTCCTATTCACAAGCAGACCTTTTTTTTTTAAGTAGTAGCAGCTACAGGAAATTATAGAACCTTTCCCCATTTTTCCATGACTTCTTCCTCAGTTTTGTCTACAAATTCAACCTGTTCTGTCCCCCCAAAATCCAAAAAACAAAACACAAGAAACCCAAAGCAAAACATATTCCCCTCCTCCTCTCCTTCAGAACAGCGCAAGCTATTCTCAACATCAGGTCAATAACAGCAAAACTAGGAGAAAGCTTTTCAATATTAATTTTTTAAGTTAGTCCAATTAAAGATAACACCTTCAATCTCCCTTATGCTGCATTTTCCAAACATTTTAGAACATTGGATACAAAATGCTGATCATGAAAGAAGCTGAAAGCTAGCTGCTAAGCTCTGCCAGGAGTAGAAACTTTGTCCTGAGGGAATTGGCTAGCAATCGGCCACGTGATCCAGTAAGTTACACCAACCTTTGTCCTATTCCAAGGGCTTCCTTTAATCCAATTGTTTAGATACAGCTTGACATTATTATCCCAGATCTCATTACCACATTGCAGAAGAACAGACTGTAAGTCCTGAATCAAGAATAAAGAACAGACTGCAAAATATAGTCAATTCTAATATTGGCTAAACTAAAACATCTCTGCTAACAAAGAGGCGTTTTTACTGAGAGTGAAGGGTGGATGAGAGAGTGATGGAAAAAGTAATGCTGATATACTATATCGAGGAAAGACAGTCCAAAGCTCCTCTTCTCCTCTAAATGTTTCAGGTGCAGTTTGCACTTTCATGCGACAGGGCTGGTGCCAAACCGCTGTTCAGAGACTTACCTACTTCTGTTGAGCTGCAGACTATAATGTGCCATGAAACAACTTACTAACAGGTCCTCCACTTTCAATGGTCTCTCAAGCAATTATTTGTTGTCCCCAGGTTATTCAATTTACATTTCTAACTGTTAAAGCATTGTCTAGAGCTATCTTCCATCTCTTAAGTTTGAGGGGCAAGCTCAGTATTTTCTCTTCCTGAATAATTTCACTTGTAATCAAATTTAGCAGGACAGCAGAAGATGACACAAAAATCTCAGTTCATTAGAAACTGTGAATACTGTTCCTTAGAATTACCGTTTCATACAGCGGTTTCTCATCACTTATCGCACAAACTTATCGCGCTGCTCGTCACTGAGCTTCACACAGCAGTTCAGAAAAGGATATCATCAAGTGCCAGGGCAAGTCTCTCCTGGCAGTCATTAGCCAGCAGCTTGCTGTCTACAGGTAGGAAGCGGAAAGGCAACCTAGAACTTCAGGTAAACCAGTGTCATCACAGTGAGGGACATCACACCAAGGAGGAACACTTTCTTCAAGCCATTGGCCAACAAAGCTTAAGACAGGAAAATGATGGCTGTCAAAAAGGACTGTTGAAGGAGATGCTCGATGGAGTAGGAGACTAAAGCTCAAACAGCCATCCCCTAAAGGCTGTAAGTCAGGAGGAGAGTATTCTTTCCAGACTCCAGTTCATGCATCCTGAATCAGGGGGAGTTTCTTTTTATTAGTCCTCAATTAATTATTTCTCTATCATTTTTAGTCACTGTTGAACCCGTGTAAACTTGTAGCATCCACAGGCACAAGAGTGCTGCAGGTTAATCATACAGCACGAAATACCACCTCCTTATGTTTGTCTTGGACCTGGCACATTCTTTTATTTGGAGTGTTAGTTTTCAGTGGGTGATCATTTCCTAGTCATCTTCGCCATGCAACTAGCAGATCTACACTTTGCTAGAACAGCCTTTTCTACACCGATAGTCACCCACAAAATGTTCTGAAATGACAAATCCTCAAATTCAAGGGCCCGAATCTCACACAACAGCTCTGAAGCTATGAGTTTGGGGCATAATTACTGCTGTGGCCGTTGATCTCCATGGCAGTGGCATGGTGTCAGACTGCAGGGTAATTCAGGGTTAAGTGCATTCTGCTAATGAATATGTATGATCTAACCCCAAACCATCTGGAGGTTGCTAGCAAGAGACTGGTGAGTCTTAGATTGTTTGCTAACTGAGATTGAAGCAATTCCAAAAAATATGCCTGCTTATCCAATATATCTAAACCAGTTAAGTTTGGGTTGTTTGTGGTTTTCCTCTCAAGGTGTTCTGGAGTTGTTTCCCTTCCTTGGGGATTGCAGCAAAATTTAAGAGATGCAAAGCAAAGAATAAGCAGAGGAATGTGGAGCTCCTCAGGAGTACCTTTAGAAGAACCCAAAATACCCCCAAACCACTTAAAAAAATTCCCTTGCTAGTGGGATTACAAACTGTAAATTTTTACCAGAAAGGGTGGGATAGCTCCATAATCATAATGTTGATGGAAATGTGCCCTTGGCTGATGAAGGGTGATGACCTTATGAAAGAATTTCTGTAAGGGAGCATGCAGGAACTGCATAATTCTTGCCAGTTGTTCCAAGAAAGACTCGAGTTACCAAACAGCCAGAAACAACTCCGGCAGGAAGCAGAGTGCTGTTGGTTGTGAATGTTCTAGGAGTGCAAATGATGTGTCTGGAAAGCAACCTAGGAGGCATTCCAGTATGACAGTTCCAGGGCCGAAAGACGTGGCTTTTCACATTGTTGGCCTTCACAAGGTTCCTGTCTGCCCAGTTGTCCAGCCTGCTGAGCTCCCGACAAACCGCAGCACAACCGTCCGGTGACACAGAACTGCGGGGAGTGGTTGGTACCTCTGTGCACTTGCCCACAGTGCACTCTGTCCAATGACCCGGGTCATTACTGAAGAAGTGAGACAGTACCAGCCTCAGTATTGACCCTTGGGGTACATGACTAAGGTCTGGGGTGCCTCCAACTGGACTTTGTGCCACTGATCACAACCCTCCAAGCCTGGCAGTTCAGCCAGTTTTCAGTTGACCCCACTGCCCCAGAAAAATCAAATGAATAAGAAATCAAGATGGAAGATTGGTGTCCAAGTTCTCTTAAGCACCCTTCTCTGAGCTGCCCTAATTTCACAAAAATCTTTAAATATTAAGAAAAAAAACATTCCAAGTTTAGGCGTATTATTTAATTACACTGTAATTTAAAAAAAAAAACCAAACAAAAAACCCACCAAAACAAACAAGGGCTCACTAGCTTGACTTTAAAAGTTGCATTTAGTAATTTGAATGCTTGGCCTTTAAGCAGCTCCAACAATCCAGATTGGTGGCCAGTATTCCTCCACAGCTGAAACAATGATTTAGCTCCCAGTACCATATACTCAATTATTTCCTCTTTAACACATTACATTTCTTTGTATTTGTTTAAATTCTAGACAGCAAGAATGAAAAATCTTATAATCTTCTTCCGGAAAAGCCTCAAGATACTTAGCACTGCTAAATACGTGGCAAGACAAATAACAGAGCTGCTCTGTAATAGTCATGCATTTTAGAAACAAATTTTGGTATGTCTGTTGTCTCTGTCACTAACATGAAAGGTGAGCCCAGTAAAACATGAAGTGGCAAAATACTGAGGAGTGACAGAAGACATGTCCATGTCACAATTTAGTTGTAAGGTTATCCTATTTCCTCTTATTCCTGAGGATCTGACATGCTTATTTTTTTCAGAAAGATGTGCAGGAGACCAGATAAAGGTTTTTGGATCTCACTGGCCTGATATCAATAAAAAAAATACCTGTTATCTTTCCACACAGGTGTTGTTCTGTTTTCACTATGTGGATGACTCAGAAGCAACCTGGAAAGGCTCAGATGCCAGTCAGTGGCCACCCAAACAGTTAATCTTGCAACCAAATTTATGAAAGTGTGCTACAACGCCACTAGCCAGCTGGCCAGTTAAAAGACCATGACTTCCAAATCACACCCTCATTTGGGACCATTCTCAAATAGTGCTGCACAGGTTTCCACAGATGCTCAGAAAAGGGATGGATCAGGAGTTTGAGAATCTGGAACTTTCCACACTAGCAGTGTCATGCAAGGCTAGGTGAAGACTTCCATTCGTAAAGATCAGATGGGGATACTTCCCTCATAGCTGAAATTGTGCTGTGGACCAGATTATCCCATTAGCCCTCCCATGTGGGAAAAAGTACTTTTTTTTTTTCTTCAGTAAGAGAACAAAGACCATTGATTTTTCTGTTTATAGAGAGAAGGAAAAACAACTCAGGCAAAGTCCTCATTCTCTAGTACTTGTTTTAAATATGGTATGTGGTTTGGGTTTTTTTTTATTGCTGAAACAATTGCATCTCAAACGATGAAGCTCGAGTGTTCTGTAACTCACACCTGCGTCAGCGCAGTCACTTCAGTGGAGGAGGAGGAGGATGCCTGGCACCTGACAACTGGCCTGCTAACCAACAGGAAGACAGACTGCAAAGCTTTAATACGTTATCTGATTCACACTATTATTCATAGCTACCAAAATATTTAAAGTACAAAATAAAAAATGTATTGTTTCAGTTCTCCTTGGATGCACACAGAGCCATTGTAGCACATTGACTGACAGCAATTATATTTTACCACCCCTGAAGCAACTACTCAGTGCAAATTTTAGGTAAGAAATTGCTGAACAGTTCTCTCAGTTTCTGTACAAGAGATCCGATAAAGCAGCAGATCGTTTTGTAAAGTGCAGGCTCTCTGTCCAAACCCACCAATAAGTACAGCTCCAGCTGAGTAGCTTTCCTTCTAGCAGCACACTCACTGCTACAAGATTAATTGTCAAAACCCCTTGTGATGGCAGCACATTAGAGACTGTAGGATTGGTCTCTGGAAGTACCATGGGTGTACTCTCAGGTGTACCATGTAGTAATGCTCTATATTTTTGTAGAAAAAATTCACTGACACTGGCCAATATTTGCTTTGAGATGAGGCCCATATTGCAAAACATTCTCCTGCTGAAACAGTGATGTGGTTCAGTACATTTCAGGATTACTTCTGCTAAAGTTTAATTCAGGTTAATCTAATTCCTCATTAATTTGGGGAACTGGATCTCTTTGCAGAGGGAGGCACAGACTTCATAAACGTTTACTCCAGGATTGATATATTTTTTTCTTTACTCTGCATATGACTAACCAGCAGCCTCCTAGATTTACCTGGATTATTTGTTAAACTTATTGAAAAGTATACATACTAAATTCATTTTAAAAAAAAGTCATCCTGGAAGACTACTGTTCAGTAAAGGAATGCCAATATCCTCAATGCTAGCAGCCCCAGCTGAGGCAGTTCACTTAAACAGGAGGAGGTAACTTCAGGGCATTTAGTCTCCTGAATGTCAATAGACAGCAGCACTGAGAGGACTTCTCTCTTTTTTCTATGCTATTGGTCTGGGAAAAGGAAACTTTGAAAGTAGAAGACAGCAAAGAATAAAACCAAACACACTAGACATTAATGGATGAATTCTAACACCAATTATTAAAGATAATACTAAAATTTCTCTCCCAGAATATGGATTTTTCACAGAAGAAACAGTACAGGAACACATACCAGCTAACAGGTAAGTCTTGACTTCGTTGTTGTTGGTTTTGTTTTTTTTTTAATATCGTCAGCAGAGGAAAGCCAGCTGTAAAAGACAGAGCAACTCCTGATGCTCAGTCACCTGCCTCTTATAAAAGAAAGAAAAACATCCTCATCACACACCACCACCCCCCCACCCCCCGCCGAAAAAACCCACAGGCACAAATCTGAGAGGCCTCTCGGATGGGTTGAGAGCTGGGAGAAAGTTGTTTCTAAGCCTGAAGAGTATCTTATGGGTAAGAGAAACCGGCCAGGAGGAGTACACAGCGAATTTTTCCTTCAGGCAACACGCCATCCACCTTGACGTTACAGACTCCAAGCCCTCCAAAAGGTAATTCTACCCGGATTTTGCCACCACACTGCAAAGCAAATACTTCGTGTTCACTCAGCCTAATGACTTGAAATCAAAAGCCTGCACTCCAAATTCAAAATGGAACAGTGTTAACACTGTATTTTCTACCTTTGTCTCAGCACAAGGGAAAAATCAGAAGATCTCAGGCCAATTGGAACTTCTCAGCTTTTTTACACCTTCCTGGATATTTTCCAATACAAGCTGACATGTCTCAGCACTGTGACACAGTAAAAGGGACAAAGACCAGCCCACCAAGTAAGGCTTTCTTCTGTCTGCAAGGAAGGACCTAAGTAGTTCCATCTTTGAAAAAAACAAACCCCAAAGCCATAACAGAACAATTTATTTGGCATATTATTTTCTTCTGGGTACCTAAAGTACAGATGGAGCAGCTCTCCAACTATTACTTTACAATTAAGTTTGAGGTGATACTTGTCTTGGCTAAAATAAAATTCTCTAAGCAGAAAACGAACACCTAAAGGACAAATGCAACATTGCAACACATAAGAGAGATGTTACCTCAATAAATAACACTTACTGAAATTCAAAACCAATTGAAGTTCAAGCAAAACCTGAAAGCAGACCAAAAGCTACTTTGGTGGTGGTGGAAGTCAGAGCATGTAGAACCTGCTTTCCTGCATGAGATACGGGAGAATGATTTGTGGCTGTTCCACAAACTTGTTAGTGTTGAAGTCTCATTAAATGAGCACAGTTTTGGATAAGTTCTAAGAAATTTACTGCCTCTCTCACCATCTAGTGAATTAGGAAACAAACTTCAGGACACACTGCCAAGTAAGTTTGTGTGTAGCTACATCTGCAGTTTAAACAGGACATCTGAGAAACTTACAGATATTCAAGACAGCGGGCATTGCCCATGCAGCGTGACTATGTGCTTCTCCCTGGAGTCATCAGTCAAACCTGTACTATAAAAGGTTCAATTACACAAATAAGTTAAAAAACAAACAAAAACTAAATTAAAAAACCCACCACAGACCCAGCATCCTATCACACACTTAGTACAATTAACATGACAGGGCGCAGTCCTTAGACTGATCAAGTCTCAACTGACAGGTTTTTCTGTCATACCATCCAAAGGCAGCACATAAATAGGGGAAAGGTACAGGGGTGTGGGCACAGACATTTCCCCCCCCCCCCCCCTTAAATTTTCAGAAACTTCATTTTGCATACATATCAATGATGAAAGTTTAGCCTTGAGACGAGGCTCCCTGAGTTAGAAGCACGAATGCCGTTATGGCCACCACGTCTGATGTTTGCAGTATGCTCTCTGTCACAGCCGTAAGGGTATGAGAAATATTTGTCAGATGAGGGACCTAGGGGAAAGTGTTCTTGGTTTCATTGGTGACCATAAGAGGGGGTAGCACAGTATTCCAGCATATGGGGATAAAATAATTATAAACATCAAAGTCCAAGGAGCAAAAATATTCTAAAACTATTTGGGCTAAATATTTGAGATTAACTCTAGTATAGCATTTTAAATGATGCGCTTAGAGCTATTGCTTGTGGTACTCTGCAGTTTAATGTGTATTTCTGTGTTCACTTAAAATTAATATTAATTTCCCATTGAGTTTTAAATCAAGTTATGGAACACCTCTCCTTTCCCATTAGTATTTTGGTGAAGAATTTTGGAACACCCCACTGTGCTATTTAGTTCCATCTGTTGGTGTGTCTTTCCTTACCACTTCCTCTGATCAGGCTCACCGTCATTTCTCCCTTGCCAGCACACATTGTTAAATCAAACCTCACTGCCATCCCACGTCTGTCCACACTGAAGAAGTGAAGAAATGGGGTGGTGTTTATCGAGGCAGCAGCGAGACATGGATACAGCCTTTGAATATTTAGAAGGCTGTGACAAAGAGTGAAAACCTTTCTCCATGTTTGTGGAACACCAAAAAAGCGTAAGTAGTATGAATTGTAGTAAGGGAGATTTAGATTAAACAAAGAAAAAAACATCTCTCTCAAATAGTAAAGCTAATTAAGCACTAGAATACATTTCCCATAAAGGTATCAATTGTCTCCATAGACAGAGGAAACTTTCATGGTCTTTTCCAGCCCTATATCCAGTGATAAATCCTTGACATCCCTTTCAGCCTTTTATCTCCTTACACAGTTTCACAGACAGTTCTTCACCATTATCTTGCAAGATAACCAAGTTTGATTTTTTCATTTAACAAGTGGTGTAGGGTTACTAAATCTTTTGGTATAAGAAATTGCTTGTCTAAAAGACACCAGTGATACATAAAGTCTGACAGCCTGTCTGCAGGAGCTGCCAGCATTGGTTTTGGGAAAAGAAACTTTACCTAAGGGACTTGAAGAATAATCTGTCTCCTTGTGTCCTCCTGGTCTCCAGCCACTAGAGTCAGCAGAAATTGCATACTTCACAAAACTGTTTTAAAAGTAAATCATCAGAACTTCAGATTTTCTTGCTGTAGTTCTGAATCTTACTATATTCTTCATCTGCATAAACTAATCCTAAAGGCTAATTTTAAATTAGGTGGGGAAACGATTTCTGTTTATTAGTTTTGATATTGAGTTTTGAATTGTGCTCTTCTGCTTTTGGATATAACAAAGACTGAATTGGAGTCTCTTTCATATATTGTATTGTTGTGCACTAACAATCTTTCAAGAAAGCTCCGATTGTTTTGGCAGATTACACACTATTTGTCTATGTGGAGTATTCTCCCATTAAATGGGACATATATAGGTTCTACTGTAAATTCCTTTAGAGGAATTGCAGAATAAGCATTCATGCCATACTCACAATGGGAGATAAGTATCTGATCTGAAATTTCAGCACTGTGGTGGTTAAAACAGCGAGAGAAAAACAACATTGTTTTGCACTTAGAAACCTGTTTCTAATCAGCTGAGCTACTCCTATGGGGTCAAATAAAAATGATTAGCTTATTAAAAGCATAGCTTTGCTATTTAATAAGCAAAAATGATTGAAAATTCTGTTCCAGATCCTGATAATTTTAGTGTTTCTAGTTAAGCCTGCAAAATTGCATTCATTATTAGTGTCTAGATTCATTAACAATTCAATTTATAGATATTAATGCTTATAATGCATGCTTCGCTTGCCAAAACTTGAAGAGAAATTGTTTCAATTAGCTTTCATGGATCATGAATCCTACCGGCTGGGTATTTTTAGACAAAAGATACAAACACATCCCCAAGCAATGCTAATGCACAGCTGGGATTCGTATGTAAGGTCAGCTAACAGTTTAAAGGGAAAAACAGTAAATGAGCTTTACACAGAACAGCTAGACAGGAACAGAACCAATCAAATATTTGCAAGTCACTCTACTCCCCTTAAAAAAACCAGGATTCCCGCGGTTTTGTGCTGTATATTTGAAGAGCCAAACGGGGAAGATAGAAGCTAGTGACTAGGTTAAAGAATATTTTTCAGCATATGACTAATCATACTAGGTATATGTACAGGCCCAAGGCAAACCGTTCCATTCCCATTTTTGTCCAAACTATATAATTAAAATCAGTAAAGATGCGCAGATGGAACCAAGGACATAATTTTGCTCAGCATTTTCTCTCCTTTCCTTAGGCTGGTTATAGTCAGGGAGAAGAAACCAAGATAACATACATAAACAATTCGGCACTTCACACACAAAATAAAAGAACCAAAAGATCACGGCACAGAACGCTCCATTGAGCTGACCAGGTGGTGGGTTCAAGCACAGCATGACCAGGGCTACCCAGCATGTGAGCACGCGGCCCAGGGCTAGCAAAACCTTCACCCCTCTCACAGCGACGCCACTCCAGCAAGAGCTGAACTCTGCCAAACGCCGAGCTCTTGCGCTGTGCATGAACCAAGGAAAGCACGCAGCCTCAGGACAGAGCTCAGCGATTTTATCTGCGCACTTAGAGGAAAAGCATCCAGAATCGCTTAGGTCCGCAGGCTGGACTTCATTAATATAAAAAAGTTACTATAAAAAGTTGGCCTTTATTATTGCCAGTAATCCATTACCCCTCCTCTTCTGAGCATTGTAAACACCAATTAGAAAACGGTGAGACTTTAACACAGCTCCTACATAGAAAGTATCCTGAGGAGCATCAGATGTCTCTCCTCTAAAGCCACCGCAAGTCCCCACAAAGGGCTGACCTGCTGCTCCTGCTTCCTGAATACAGGGTTATGTGGCACGAGGATGTCAGCAGAGCCAGAGCCCACAGCCCGTAACTGCTCCACAGCCCCACGGCTGCTCTCCGGTCTGGCACATCTGCCTCAGATTAGACTGTCTTCCAGTCCTTACAAGTATTATTAACTCCTCCATGATTCCATGGAACTTCGAACCTAAATACGATAAAAAGATGCTGGCTTGGCTTTGATATTCTTTTTTGGTGGTTCATTGCCACTTCTGTGGGCAACACGTCTTTAAAAACAGGGTGGGGATTTCCAGTTCAGCTTTTTAACAATGAAGGGAGGAGGAAAAAAAAAAAAAAAAAAAAAAAAAAGAGGTAAAAAAGGTCTTCAACACATGAACAGCATAGCTAAGGAACAGCCTGCTTTCAACTCATGCCCATGTTATTTGTCTAGAAGGTAGTTAATATATTCTCTCTGAAACAGACCAAAGGAAGGTGTTTTCAGAAACAGAAAGGAATCAAAGAAAATTAGTGTTTCTGCAAACAGATAGCTTCACTTTGTGGCTCTCCTCTCAGAGCAAGGTAAACTAAATTCCAGGAATATTGAAGATACTCAGTATTTTATCCAAGCAGCCTAACCAACCATTCCTCCATAAAGCTGGTCTTTCTTTCAGAAGCATCTAGACTATACAGATCGATCAAGTTATTTCTTTTGAGTTGGCTTATTTTTGCAGAGCAGCACTCTGGAGAATACCATCCTAATGGCTGCCCACAGAGGTGTCTCACACAGTCATTTCGCTGCTAGGCTTGAGCACATCTATCTCGTGTTTATTTGTAGGGCAGAAAGTCAGGCCCACACTAAATTCTTTACCAGTGACGTGAGAGCATGTGCTCAGCTGGAATTTCTCCACAGAGAAAAAGCAATTAAGAAAAAGATTTAGAAGACCAAGATCAGCACTGAAGTTAGCTGGAGCCTCATCTACAGACCAGCAGTGTTATCTGGCCCTGACGCTGTCCTGAGCAGCAGCGGGTCAGCTGCTATCTCAGAAGTATGTCTTTAATTAAAAATTTTTGTGGAGTTGTGATTTGAGTCAAGGTAACCTTGTATTAACTCAAGAGAAAGCAAAACCCAAAATGATCCATCATCCAACTTCACCCTAAATTTGCCAGTGCATTAGTAGACAATGGACCACATTTCACTCCTAGTTTGAACCACATTGCTTCTTAAGCACTGCCAGGCACAAAAAGTTGCTGGGGGGCAGGAGGAAGAAATAAAGATCTTCTCACACATTCCCCAAAATCTTCAAATGGCTTCAGGTTTTCCAACCCTCCTTCCTTAACTCAGATACTAACTGTTAGATTCAGATTAGGGACAGACAACTGGGAACAGTGGTACCAGAGAACAGATCACTCCATTCAGGCTTATATTTTGGCAGAGCAGACAGTACGAAGAAACCCACGGGCTACTTTTACTTATACACAGTCTATTTCAGGTCTCAGAATTAATACAAAAAAGCAATCTAAACAACTATTTTTAACAACCTGATGCGTGTCCTCACCAGCACCAAGTAAAAAGGAGACTTTAACCTGCACTACCCGTGTTCCCAAATTCATTAATTCAAGATTATAGCTTGAACAGTTCGTAAAGAGTCAACTAATTTAATAAGCAAAATGCCTCAAAAACGTATCAGAAATGAAATGACAATGCTAGCCTTACTGCCAACAGCTGTGGTCAGCAATGAAATCATTAGCAATACCACATTGCTATTCGAGACCATAATTCATTTGGTTTAGAAAGTCCACAGAGGCCTGACTTGCTTTGCCGTGAAAAAGAGAGAGCAAACAGATTCCAATTACGAGACGATCCTGTTCTTTACCTCCCCCACTGCCTACGAACATGCTTTCATACATTTTCTACCAGCCTCTAAACAGTCTGATTATTCCTTTGACTATGTAGAATCATAGAATAACCAGGTTATAAGTGACCTCAAAAGATAATTTGGTCCAACCTTTCATGTGAAAAGAAGCCTCTACGAGATTATCTAGCACCTTGAAAACCTCCACTGATGGGGACTTCTCCACATCCCTGAGGAGGTTGTTCCAGGGATTGATTGTAAAAAATGTCTTACTTATATCAACATGAAACTTCTCCCAGTGCAACTTGGATCTGTTGCTCCTTGTCCTCTCCCTGTGAAGAGAGCACCTCTGTCCTCTCTGTAGCCAGCCTTTAAGTACTGGAAAACTGTGATGACATCCCTACTGAGCCTCCTCTTCTCCAGGGAGAAGAGACCTAACTCCCTCCTTTGGTCTTCCCTCACAGGGCAGGTTCTCCAGCCCTTTGATCATTCTGTGGTCATCCTTTAGAGCCTCTCTGGTCCGCCCGCGCCTTGAATTGTGAGGACCAGACCTGGACACAGTTCCCCAGGTGGGGCCCAACAAGCACCACGTAGAGTGGGATGATCATGTCTCCATCTCTGCCAGAAGTGTCCCTGCAGATGCAGCCCAGGGTCCGATTTGCCTCTGTTGCTGCAGCACTGCTGACTCATGTACGGCTTGCAGCACACCAGGACGCCCAGGTCCCTTTCAGCAAGGTGGCTGCCCAGCCACACAGATCCCAGCCTGTACTGGGCTCTCTGGTTCCGTCATCCCAGGTGCAGGACTTTGCACTGCTCTCTGATAAACTTCATACAGACCTTGCTAGGCCCCTCTTCCAGCCTGTCCAGGTCTCTCTGTAAGATGTGTCAGCTTCACCACTCGCTTCGGTGTCACCAGCAAACTCTGTGAGGGTGTTTTCAATCCCATCATCCAGATCATTTATGAAGATGTGGAACAGCATGGGGACCAGTATTGATCCCTGGGGGACCCTGCCTGTGACATGCTGCCAGCCTGATCACCACCCTCTGAGTGTGCCCTGTGAGCCAGTTTCCCACCCATCGCGCAGACCACTCATCCAATTTGGATTTTGCCAGGGGGAAACTGTGGGGAACAGCGTTGAACACTTTGCTGAAGGCCAGGTGAACAACATCCACTGCTCTCCTCACGTCAACAGAGTGTTACCTTGTTGTAGAAGGTGACCAGGTCAGTCTGACAGGATTTGCCTTTGGTAAATCTGTGTTGGCTTTTCCCAATCACCTGCTTCATTTGGCTTGCAATAGCTTCTGAGAGGACTCATTCCATTACTTTTCCAGGGACTGAAGTAAGACTAATACACCTGTGGCTTCCTGGATGCTCTTTTGGGCCCTTTGTGTAGATGGGTGTGACATTTGCCCTTTTGCAGTCATCAGGGATATCCTGATCTCCATCGCTTTTCAAAGATTATGGACATGCTTTGCACTTCCCTTAGTACCCTGGAGTCACTTCCCTTAGCACCCAGGGGTGGATTTCATCCGGGTCCATAGACTGATGTGGGTTGAGCCCTTGCAGGAGGCCACAGACCAGCCCTTCCTCCACTAGTAATGGGTCAACATGAGTACTTCTCTCCTGTGCTCAGCCTAAGGCTGGCAATCTCCTTTTAAATATTGTCAGGTTCATAAAGAGGATTGTTCAGTTAAATGGATTTGCAGGCTACATTGCTTCTAAATAATTAGGTTGTGCTCCTCTATTGCACAGAGGGGTAGCAAAGGACACCAGCCTGCCCAATCTCAGAACATCCTCCAGGGTATTAGTCTTATCTAGAACTGGCCTTTTATAAAAAGAGTCAGCATGCCCAGTTGCCAGCAACACATGAGCCACTGTTGGAAAGGAAAAGGCGCTGCTGGAAAGCAGAAGGTTGCAAGAAAGCGGCACTCGGGTCTGAATTGCTCCTAAATCAAAAGATGAAGTACCTGTCCCCTGTATAGCATTAAGCTACAGAGAACAAACGGATTAATCTCTTGAGGTCAGTTAGCCAATCTTCATCAAGCATCCACATCTTTAGCTAGATTAAGAATATTTAGAGCTGGCCTTTGAACCTTCATATTTTGGATCTACTGCATAAGCCACTCTCACAGTGTCACCTAGGAACATCTAGTCAATGCAGAATGTCAGCTACTCAAGTATGTCACAGCTGTGGCCTCTCCTGCCCATTCTGCTACAGCATCCAGGACATGGAAACAGCTCTGTAACCAGCTACTGTCATTCTCTTTGAATGACCCTACAATGTCAAGAATTTTTAAAAAATCCTCAGGTTACATATATGAATGCAAACAAGTGTACAAAAGTAACAGAAGGCATTCACATGTTCCAGTGTCAGCAAGATTGTGAACCTGTGATCTTTGGATGATTACTGAAAGGAGGCAGAAGAGTCAGAAAAGCAAGAGTATTATCAGATTTAACTTGAATAAACAGGATTTTGCAAATCTTTTTGTTCCAAATTTGTAAGGATGCACAATCAGAAAAAGAGAGGGTGAAGAGACACTGTTCTTGATTTTTAATTACATACAGGTACAGATTTTACCTGCTTTTAGTACTGTATACGTTGTAACTTGAAGTTTATTGGTGGTTTGTTTGTTTGAGGGTTTTTTGTGGGTTTTTTTTAACAACTTTTATTTCATAGTTTAAAGAAGATTTCTCCTTAAAAATATAATTTAAAAAGGTAATTTAAAGCTCTCACTCTTTAAATGCAATTTTGTTGAAGGGACACACTGCACTGCTCACCAAACATCATTATATATGTTGGGTTATCATCTTTACTCCACTCATCCTAAATAGCACTATTTGGTCACTACATTACAGGCTTATGCTGACCCTAAGAAAATCAGAACTTGTAGTTCTTGTGCTATTCAAAAAACCCAGAAATCACCACAGTAGATTAGAAGTGTTTCGAGATTTGTTTAGCTTATCAGTTTGTATTTTCTTTTCTCCCCCACTTAGGAGAATATACAAGTGTACATGACATGCTACATCTGCAGCCCAAATTTAGAGACATTTAACTCATTTCAGACTGCTACAGCTGTACTCCATGTCTGCCGATGGACCTTGTGGTCCAGTTTCACAGCCCTTGCCCTAAACTGGGGGATACATCACACACACATGCTAAAGCCACATGCGCTGCAGACTTGCTAGTGCTAACCACACTTCTGCTCTTCACCTGGGCAGAGATACCAGGGGCAACAGTAGTGCCCAGTTTTAGTCTTGATTTTCCTAAATGCAATCAGTTCTGATTTTTGATTTTAAATAAAATGCATCCATTTCCTATTCTTTGTTAATACATTAAGAACATTTAAAGCCATATTCTTAAAGATCAGTAGTAATGAAGATGAGAGAATATGGTAAACCTGTAACAGGCACTTAGGCAAAATATGTGATGGCAAGTACTCCTTTCTTCAGAGGAGGTTTAGGGGGGAAAAGCACACAGAGGAACAACCACCTGCTTCTCATTGTCAATGACTGACTATCAATGATGGAAAGTTTTCCAGCTGGTAGTTTGGTTAGTTGGAAGAATCTGTATTATCAGCAAAGTGTTTTTATTTTTAATTTCTTGGAGAGAAATTCAGGGAAAGCATTTGTCATTTTGTTGAGGTTTGTTGTTGCTGGTTTTAATTACATCCCTGACACACAGTTTGTGTCCTTTGGTAGGCAATGCAATAACAGAGTCACTTTCCTAACAAAGGAAGCAAACAGATAAGTTCTCCAACACTCCTCCTTTAACTCTTGTACCAGTTTAGCCATAATTAAGGATCTAAAGCCACCCCAAATAGTAACATTTTCATTACAGGGCCAAATCTCACTATTTTGCTGTATTTCCTATCCCTACTCCTAAGCACACTCACATCTGAATTGTAATGATGGGCAGATAAAGGCTGAAACCTGGCATCTTACAACATCTCCCATGTTTAGGGTTTTGTACATCAACAACAGCACACTGCAGCCTGCCTGGAAACTAAGTAAATGGATAAATACACTCATAAAGGAAAAAGACTCTGTACTGTTGGATTTGTTTAGGTTCAGCATTTAACAGTTCTCCAGGTTTTATAACCATACAGTCAGATCAATGCTGAAAACACGGACAGAACAGGACAGACAAGGGAGCTTTTTTATTAAAAAAACCCAACCCTTTCCCTGCATAAGCCTAGACAAGATTGCTAAAGACAGAGGTGCGTACAAATGCTCCCACAACACCGAAGAAGTGTACGGAGTATTCCCTAGGGTCCTATGTGACGAAAAGCAGGGTGTGTCAAATTCAACTCTTAAGTAATTGGGCCGTCATGTTCCGAATTCGCCTCTGTTTCCAGATGTTCTTCAGATGGCCTCAAGATGTTGGTCAATCTACTGCTCATTTCAATTGTCTAGTCCTGAAGGAACAGAACCAGGGTCTACATATGAAAGCAACTATACAATTCCATTTGTCTCATTTTGAACAGATGGGAAACCAGCACACATGCCATAGCTGTTAAGTACCCAGAAGCAGAATAAAAACTAACACAAAATAAATTAAGAACTTATGTCACAAGCAGCTCGTCCTGCTCTCTTCCAGATCCTGGTATAAGCTTCTTCCAATCTACCAGCACGATCCCAGGCTTGTCTAGTTCTCATACTAGTCATGAAAAGGAGCAATACTTTGTGAAAGAGAGGACCCAGACCAAACAACTAAGTGCCCCAAACAGCTCTGCTTAACGGGCAAGTCATGGAGGAGCAGCTCCATCCACTACAAGTCCTGTAGATGCAACAAAATTATCCATCAGTCTGCAGAAGACCTGTGATGCCTATTTATATTTATGATATAAATCACTCTTTGATTTACCTTCCCCCGTCACTGGGAGGTGATCAGCTACAGCAAACAGCACACCCATTCTGCATGTCGGAAATGGCCAAATTCTGCCTGTGAAAACACACACAGGTCATCCCCACCGACTACAGGGTACAGAACTAGCTTGCAAGCAGTAGCCTGCCAGTCTTCCAGTACTTGTAACACATCAACAAACTAAAATGTTGTGCCACTTGAAGGGAGTGACCAGAGCTGGAAGGCTTCTGTGATGCCTACCCCATACAGAAAGGGTGCCAATTTCTGTTCTTCAGTCTTGCACTTAGATTTTTGGACTGATTTTTACAGCTTGACATGAGACACTTGGCAAGCCACAAGTCCCCTTTAGCTCAGGATGCAAGTTTCTCCTTGGGCTGTCTACAGATTTATTTGTACTTATCTCCAAAAAGATACAAGCATCCCAAGTTTGTCACTGCTATCTATACTCATCTTTGACACAAGATAGCTTAACGGTTAAAAATAAAATACAGATTTAAACAGTCAGGAGGGTGCCAGAGCACTGGACAGGCTGCCCAGAGCGCTGGTGGAGTCTCCTTCTCTGGAGACATTCAAAATCCACCTGGACATGTCCCGTGTGACTGGCTTTAGGTGGTCCTGCTCTGGCAGGGGATTGGACTAGATTATCTTTTGAGGTCCCTTGCCTTTTTATGGCAGACAAACAGTGGTATTGCAGCTTTAGTCATCACTTCCTTCCATGGACACCCAGGATATGGTTTAAAAATACCTCTTAGACTTGAGTATTTCACATCAATTTAATATTTTTATTATTTTCCTTTCTTATGGAAAGCGGACATAGGTTTTAGACATACCACTAGCACAGATAACAGAATTGGTACCAAGAAATTTATGTTTCTAACTCCTCCATTGTCAACACCACCTATGTCAATTTTAGGTGCTTCTGGCAGCAAAACATCATGTTCCAGCAGGGGCAGAAAACAGCAGATTTCCTACTGACTGATACTCATTGTTTCAAGCATCTCAAATAGCCTTTATGTCTTACAGCAGCACACATCAAAAAGCACGAGTTAAAATTCTATTCATGACCCTTAATGGGCTAAACACAGCTGGGGGGGAGAATGGCAAAACCCTTAAATTTCTGATTTTCACCTGAAAAAATGAGCAGCAGCCCACATTAAGAGGTCAATAAGGTTGCAAAAATCAAACATTAAAAGTCCAGAAACACTTCAAGGTTCTCTACCCCACCCCAGTTCATTTTCTTTGGTCATACACCTGGTGTTGTTGTGCAACACTTCCATCTAATTCACCCTATGGCAATGAGATGAGAGGTTTTTCTAATAAGTAAAGCATTGGGCTAGAAGCCTCAAAAAACATGTTTCATCTCTGCTCTGTCACCAACCTGTTGCACAAAAACCTAGCTGAAGCCATGCCATAATGTACATAAAGGAATGAATTAAGACTTTACCAATAAAGGGGACCTACAGGAAAGGTGGGGAGGGACTCTGTCAGGGAGTGTGGTGACAGGACAAGGAGTGAGTTTCAAACTGAAAGAGGTAGATTTAGATGAGCGGATAGGAAGAAATTCTTCATTGTGAGGGCGGTGAGACACAGGCACAGGCTGCCCAGAGAGGCTGTGGGTGCCCCCTCCCTGGCAGGGCTCAAGGCCAGGCTGGATGGGGCTGGGAGCAACCTGCTCTGGTGGAAGGTGTCCCTGCCCAGGGCAGGGGGTTGGACTAGATGATCTCTAAGGTCCCTTCCAACCCAAAGCATGTCATGATTCTATGAATAAACTTAATGGTGTGCTAAGAAATTACATATTGTTTGAGTACAACTGCAAATTATTTTTAAATTTCAACTCAGGCCACCAAAAAAAATGGAAACTGAAAAAACCAAACCCAAGCCAACTGCTTTTTGACAGTTGAAATAATCTTTGGTTGTTAAATGATTGTTTATACAGAAATGCTTCAAACCCAAGTCAAATTCTCTTTTTAAAAGCAGATTATGGGCATTGATTTCTACAAGTTCTTATTTTTCTGACTTTGTTTCCTCCCAACACTTGAATGATTCAGTAAAATTAAATTATTTTTAGCAAAGAGCACTTTTCACCAAGAATTGTTTAAATGCTTTTCTGGAACAGTTTCCTTTTGTCTTTTCTAAATTCAGTGATTGGTTTTACAACCTTCAGATTTTTGCAACTCTAATTCTGTGCTTACGTTTTCCTCCCCTCTGTTTAACGGTACTAAATACAGCTAGCTTGATTTTTGCGTTTTACCTGTTGGAGGAGCAGACAGGCCAGTGGTTAGAGTAAGGAGGTCCACATGGCAAGAGGATGATGGAAAAACAGCAGAGATTGATTAGGCACAGAGGGTATTAAGTAGTAGGACACAGGCTAGACAAGTAGAGGGAATGTTAATATGCACAAGATAAACAACCCCCCTTATTTTCACTACCACCAGATATATTTGCCCATTTCTCCCCCAGATGCTTTTAGTTTTCCATTGTGCTACCCTTTATGCCAAATCTTCCTCAAGCTGATCTTCAGACTACATCACTTTCCCTTTTAGGGATCTTCAGGGCTCACTGCTTCCCTGATGATGACAGGAATCACCTGAAGGGCAGCTAGGAAGAATGGCTGTTTGGTACATTTTCACAAAACAACAGCAACACACACGAAATTAGCAAATACATTAACTCAAGATGTCAGATATTTGGCAAAATGCTTAGCCCTAGTTTACAGAAAAGGCACTGGGACTGCAAGCGCCCGAGATCACACCGGAGTCCCAGACATACAGTCTACTAAGCCATGCTCTGCCCAAAAGGTCATCTTCTGGCACCTCAAATCAGGTACAAGCTGATAAGCTGGACCAACCTCACCATGACGATGAGCTGCATATGGTCCAAACATTTAACTTCTCAGGCCACTAGGAAATGACAAATTGCCTTCCTCTGGTTATTGAGAAAGGTTAACTGCCTCCCCCCCACCTCCGGGCCAAAACCAAATGAGAAATGCTCTCAGTTGTTAGCAGTGTGAACAGTCTACAGGGAAAGCAAGTTTGTCCCTTCTTGGGCTAACAGAAAATACAGCTCCAGAACAGGAGACAAAACAGAGGTGATGAAAGTACACAAGAAAGGAAGATTCTGAAAGAGGCCAGGAGTATCAGAGAAGCTGCCATGAGAAGGAAGAGTTCTTGTACTCATGAGCTACTCGTAACTTCATATCCGAGCTTCGGGTTTTCCTTCCCTTAAGAGACAATTACTATGGTAACCTCAGTAGGTACCATCCCCATACAGTTATTTTTTGCACTCTGGAAAAAACAGAGTTGGGTGCTCCAAATATCCCCCCAGGAAAGGGTTCATTTCAGAATTCCTGAGTGCCAAATATTAAGCTTATTCTTCAATACTTGGGGTTAAAAAAAAAAATGAAATAAAATTGGTTTGAAAGATTTCCATCTCAATCAGAAAATCCAAGAGTTACCTTGTCACAAAGATTGGAAATTTACAGCTTACAGTAAAAAAAGTTATTTGTGTGCAGGATTGACTGCCTAGTTTAAAAAAAAACCAACAGCCTCTGCCCTTCTACTGTCACACACCCAGACCCATGTTCCAGAGGCAGGCTTCTTGCTGGTATTTGAACTTACTAAAAGGAAGCCACTTCCTCATTAAGACATACCCAACTATGGTAATAACATGGAGAGCCAAAAGTAGTAACAGATTTATTATTACCACTGTGTGGAAATAATTTTTTTCCCTCTGTTACTCAATCCAGTTAATTATCCATGCAAAGTAAAGTTATTCCTGGCAGCCACAGAGGCAAAACTAACTTCAATAATGCTGGGGGTAGAATGGTTGTTATGCGGGAAAAGAAACTAAATAGTTCAGTAAATTAACCCAAACAGATACACACTGGGATTGTCCTCTAGAGATTCAAAATACCAAATTCAATGCTTTTAGGCTTATCATACTTTTTATTTAATAGAGAAATGTCTGATCTGGGACTGCATCATATCCCAAAGACTCTACAAAGAGGTAATTTTTTTTCAGAGAGTGCCCTGAGGGTAACAGGAAAAATTACAGAAAGCTTCAAACCATTCAGCTCCCACAAGCATCCCTGCATTCTGGACTTTCACTTAAGCAACAAAGCACAACAGCAAGGAATTTGTGGTGGTTACTGAATACTTGGACGGGTGTTACAAAGCACAGCACTGAATGCTTCAATAGCCCAGCATTTTCCTGGAAAAAGCATACTCCGATTTCTGTGAGGGGAGCACCAGGCTGAGACTGCAGCATCTTCCCAATGTTACTGGCCTCGGCACAGCTCAGCTGAAACACCACATACCCCCAGGTCCCCAGGCATTCCAGAGACATTGTATGTTTGCTTTTGAAGCTTATTTGTCCTAGAAAGTGTCCCCAGTCAGGTTCTACCACAGAGGAAAAAGAATCAAACAAAAACCCCACGTACCTATGACAATTGGAGGATCGAGAAATCAAGCCATAGAGGGGAAAAAACCCCAAACCTACAAAATGCACACACAAACAAGAGCTGAAACTAAAGAAAGCCACAGAATTTATTCAGAGTATTTATTTCAACCATCCACAGGCCCAGTGATTGTATAAACAATGAACAACAGGAACACAAATGAACACTATGGGAAAAGAAACCCCTCACATTTTTTCACCGCAGTAAAGGACAGACCACCAAGAACAGTGACTCAAATACTCAGCATCAGTTCCCACACGAGAGCTGTTATTGTTGGCTTCAACACCCAAGTCCAACAAGAAATGTAAGAACATGTATTCTGCTAATGTTTGAATAACCCTTGCCAACAAATTGATCCCACAGCAACAAGGCTGTAGGAGATGGATTCAAATAAATAAGAGGAAGAGAGGGAGGGAGAGAAAGTAGGTAAAGGGAAAAAGAGATGCAGCACTCCTCTTTTAGCATAAGTTTTCGGTGGAAGCTCTTTTTATTTCCCTTATTTAAAATGGATTGGTTTTACCCACCCACTCGCCCAAGAAACAACCCAAAAGGGCATTGGCGAGCATCCGTAAGGGAGACGCAACTGCCAGAGAAACACAGATTCCACAGATGTTAACCCAGAGGACAGCCCAAATCAAGCAAATATCTAAATAAGGTCTGTGAGGCACTTTCTGAAGAAAAGTAGCATTTCTCTAAAGTAGGCAATTACAGCTATCAGCTTAACTCCAGTCCAGCAGACAACCTTCTACGGTTACTTGGTTACCCTACAATAAATCCATCCCTTCCGTGGGTAAAAAGGATGAACAGGCCATTGAGAGGGAACAATCCCCAATGTCTTCTGCATCTGACTTCTGTTCCCCCTATCAGACCTAGTACTTTGAAATGTCAAAACAGGCTTGATTAGTTACCTCGAAAACAAGCCCCTAGTAACCCACCAACAGATTCGTTGTGGCCGTGAGGGACCAAGGCCCCCAACGCATCGGCTGATGGCCTGTCCGAAGCAGAGCTGAGCTGTACTGCTCCAAGGGCTTGAGCTTGCACTTCTGCACAGCATCATAGTGTAACTGCTGTCCCAGAACCAGCTTAGCTATCTCCAGCACAGCAGACTCAATCTACACCTCCAAACCAGTTTCACTGTCGCTTCTCAAACTGCCAAGGGAGCAAATCTGCAGAAGACATGAACAGAATCGTAATTTTATACTTATGTGACCACTTCTTCTCCAGGAAATATAGCTTCCTTCTCCAGAAGGTGGTCCTAGAGCATCGAGGACAACATTGACTTTTGACCATTCTTTTCAGGTACCTTCATTCTTTTCCTGCTCAAACTCATTCACCTGTTTGGTAAGCCAGCTCAGAGATGCATGCATGTACACCATGCCACAAATACAAAGAAAATAGAACAGAGTAAGTAATTAAAAATACAGTAAATTTATAATTGTTTAAAACTGCCATGTCCCAGTATAGCCTATTTCCTGAAGAGATTCCATCCTTTCAATCTTTTCAGTACTTTACAGTGTCTTAATATTAAATGGGACTGTGTCTTTAATTGTGATTTTCCATCTTGCACAAGTAAACCTTTTCCATAGTACAGTCTCTCTAAGTTATAAATAAAACACCCAACTATTTTCTTTTTCCCACAGATGAGAACATTAAAACATTGACATTTTAATCTGTTCTATACAAGAGTGAGTTGTGTCAGCACACTGCTTCCAGCTACAACAACAGAAAAACCCAAGTTTAATTAAAGACAGAGTGGAGAAGCTGCATTGTGGTGTCTGAACCACAAAGACGCATGGCATAGTCTCTTGCTCGCTCACCATTTTGGGCTCAGTTTCCTCTCTGGATAACTGCTTGGCAGACAAAAGATGATTGAAAAGAAAGGGGAGGGAAGACAAGAAACAAACATTATTTTCTCAGATAGAAAATGCGAAAGGCAAGACCATGTACCTGAGTCTTACACACATTAAAAATTTCACCCAGAAAATAGTCAAAGCACAGCACAAACAACCCTACCACACACACAGAGCAGAAGCCAGTCACATCCACATCAGCACCGCCACTTCAATGCTAGCGCTTGCACTGATCTGAGGTTTAATGTTGTGAATTAAGACCCATTTCCACTGACAAATTCTTTTCCCCAGCAAGTTCCAGTAATATTCTGTTTTTAACAATGAAAACACAAAATTCTGGGTTTCCACTTCCAGGTAAGCAAGAAATAGGCTGTCTGCCAGGGAGCTCCTAATGCTTCTAGTAGGAATCTTCCAGCACTTCAGCAGCCCAGGCCCCTTCAAGGTACCAGACTGCTGCAGTAGGGGCAGGAAAAATGACAGAACAAGAAGGAATGGACTCAAGCTGCACCAGGGGAGGTTTAGGCTTGACATTAGGAAATGTTTTTTCACTGAAAGGGTTGTCAGGCATTGGAACAGGCTGCCCAGGGAGGTGGCTGAGTCACCATCCATTGGTGTGTTTAAAGGTCATTTGGATGGGGTGCTTGGCAATACGGTTCAGGGATGTACTTGGCAGAGTAGGGTGGATGGTTGGACTTGATGATCTCAAAGGTCTTTTCCAACCTGAACATTTCCATGATTCTATGAGATGCAATGTCTGAAGATAACAGAAGGCCGCTCTATTACACCAGCAACTCCCTTCCTGCACTCCTGCCCGTGAGTCAAGGGACGAAGGTTTGCAGATCACGGGTTATTCCTACCACCACGTCCCCAGCAGCACAGGCTGCGCCGCTTCCGATACCCTCCTGCCGCCTGTGCTCGCTGGGCAGAGGAAGGCAGTGCCTGTGGAGAGGCTGCAAGAACTGGGGCTATTCAGCTTGAAGGAGATGAGGGTAAGGGGCAACCTCATTGCTGCCTGCGGCTACCTGATGGGCAGTTAGAGAGAAGGGTGAGACACACTCTTCTTAGAGCTGCTCAGAGAAAGGACAAAAGGAAACAGAAGAAAGTTATAGCCAAGGAAATGTCAGCTACAGACAAAAAAAATTCTTCAGTGAGTGTGGTCAGAAAGTGGAACAGGCTCCCTGGGGATGTTGTACCATCTTCAGCTGTGGAGTTACTTCAGAACTGAGGGGGAGAAGGTCCTGAGCTGCCTAACACCACCAGCAGCACTGCTTTGAGCAGGGGGGTGCACCAGGTGCCCTCTGAAAGGACCTTTACACCAAAATCACTCTTCAGTCATATGACAGAGCTGCCTCTCACACCCCTGCTACTACATGAAAAATGGGAGCAGGTAGACAACAGAAGTCGCCTCCAATAACAAATTATGCATGACACTGCAGACTGAAAAACCTCACACCTTTAAGAATCACCTACCCATGTGTGTTTAGACTGCACATGCTAATAGTTCTCAAATAAACAGTTATGGCAGCATCAGAGTTCTTCATGAGAATGCCTTCTTCATGAGAATGCCTTCTCACAGACAACAGCCTTAAGCAGCCCTCGGGCACTTATATTTCCAAGTCAGGAACCTAACTTTTATATTTAAGTCTTAGAAGTAGTGTAAAAATTAATGCAGACTTGTTCTGCACCTGGCACCTTCCAGTAGCCATCAGCTGGATGAGAATTTCTCCTTCCACACTGCAAATGCAGTCAGCCTGCAGTTTTTCCGTGCTCAACATGAAAGCCACAAACACTGAGCCATTTACTACGGTTTCATTACATTACCCAAACAGAGGTGCTGTGTCATATTACTTGTTTAATAGTGCACATGTCAAAATCACTATAAACAAGAACATCAAGGGAGTAAGATAAAGGGTTTTCTGCACTAGAAGCGAGATTCAATTTCTAATGAGTTCATTTTGTTAGCACTTCACATCCAAATTTCTTCTCCAGGTACCTAGAAGTCTCTCAGTAATAGGCCTCTTTTTTAAAACATGTCAGTTCATAACATTGTCACCCACCAGCCAGAGAAGATTATTGCTAGTGTTTGACCCTGCTCTCTCAAAACTTCACCTCAGTTCCAAGGTAAAAGGACAACAGCTGATATCTCTAAAGTAGGAGATAAGTCAAAGTAAATAAGAGTTGTGTAAATAGGAACAAAATAAAAGTAGATGTGAAACTGAAAAATTAGTAAAAAATATAAGAAGAACTATAGTGACAGTGTTCTTTAAGGATCAGCATCTACTAGTGCTTGCATGTGAAACAAAGGTATGAAGGCAAGTTTGCAGTAAAATGAAGGTATGATTATCTAGTCTGAAAATAAAGCTGGAGTGTTATACATATAACTCAAGCTGTACGAGTCACAGGCAAGTTACAATCTATCTTCCAAAATTTGGAAGAAAAGATTTTCAGCTGGTAAGCAGAATAAACAATGATATAGATGAGGATGCAAAGGTTGGGGAATATATCTATTCACCTCAAACTTTTATGGGTAGGTATGTAAAGTTATTTCCTACCCCATTTTTCACCAGAATAGGAAAGATATTTATATCATAGAAAATGAATTCACCTTTATAACCAGATTCTCAAAAAACACCAAACCCCCAACAACAACAAACCAACCAACCACCCAACAACCAAAACACACCGACAAAAAACAATCCAGTTCTCATTAACAGTTAAGGAAGAGCCAAATTTTCAAATTCAGCATACTGGATGCATGTCGATTGCCAAGCTTCTTTGAAAATCTGCCCCAATTACAGATCTCGAGCTTTTGAAGATGCAGCCACGTACTGCGTTCCTGTTGGGCAGCACCACCTCTTCGGTTTGCGCATGGACCAGCTACCAAAAAAGGCACCTGTGGTATTGCACCTGCTGAAAAGGAAGCAGTAAATATCTCTCAATGGAGGACCTTGGTTGAGAGCATGGAAGTCGATTCATACACCTGCTTTCCTCAGCAGATGGGCATGTTTCACTGCATTTCCATTTTCGTCTGTGATGTGTGTCAACTTTGCAATTTTTCCTGTGCAAAAGCACCATGTTCTAAACTTGACATTTGTGAATGTAAATTATGAAAGAATTTCCAAGACTGCTTTGCCCATCTACTTCTCAAAGAGAAAAAAAAATCCTAAGGAAGTCAGTGAATCCAAGTGGAGGCTTCAGAAGTCCTTTCAGACAATCAAAAGCAGGATTTTCCAAGCAGGCAGCTGTAGTTCATTAGATCCGCCATGGACCGTGAAAGCCACTTGCCAATAGTGTCGAAAGACTATTACTCATTTCAATCTCTCTGAAGAGGACAGCTCTCTGACAAAGCATTAGTGAAAAACACAGAGTTTGGGGCTCTGGCTGGAACAGCTAAGCATGCAGACGGAAGTCCAATACTTAAGGCAAAGCTGAGCTGTGAAGGCAGATTGATGTCCCAGCTTTTCACCTTCAGAGATCAGAGCTTCTGTCTAGATTATAAATGGAAAAAATGTTTTGGAAATAAAAAATAAGCTGGCCATATGAATGATAATCATACCATATAACCTGGCAGAAGCTGATTTCTGAATAGCAAGTTTTCTGCACTCCTTTGAGTCTGCTAATCTGCAACCGACAGTAAAAAAAATTCTGGGACCAGTCAAATCAGCTAAGCAGCTCTGACAATCCAATAGTCAGGTTAATTAGAAGCACTAAGATGTTTCCACAAAATAAATACAAGATAAAGTCAAACCTAAGGAGGCAGTCTGGAAAAATACTAATTTTGTTTCTTTAACTAAATTTCTGCATATATAACAAAAATAATGATAATACATAACTGGATGGGCTTGGCCCACCTAAGAGTTTGGCTGGCAGGTGTTACAGCGTGGGTACAGCATCACAACTCAAACACAACACCTTCCCCATTCCAATAACTGTTCTCCTCTGCGTTAACTTGCTTCTTCACCTTCAGTGCCTACAGCAGCACTCTGGACCCTTCAGTAACAGACCCTGCAGCCCCAGGCAGCATCACGCTGTGGCCAGGAATCACACAACAAGGTGCGCATCTCCCGCAGAAGATAAACACGCCTGATGTCGAGGCCTTGACTACTGTATGCCAGAGCCTATCAATGCTCCAGTTGCCAGCCACAAGCACATCAGCTCTGGTATCCCGAATGTAACTGTGGCTAGGAAGAGTCCAGCAGATGACCTAGAGATAAGATGATTTCTCCATTAGTGTCTGTTAATCAAACACATCCCACCACCCCCCAAGCCTCCAGATATTAGTATAAAATCTAAAGTGATGAAAACGACTTAACAGAAAACATTCTCTCTTCATCACTGAGAATCAATAATCCACTTTGTACAGTTCACTTGGATTTTGTTTTTAAAACCATGTTTTTACAGATTACCAGAGACCAAATAGTTTTCATTCCTAACATACACCTTACTTGAGAAGAATATTTGCAGAAAGTCGTAAAAAGGCATGATGAATATACAGCAAACAGCACAAACTAATCAAATGATATACTTAAATATTTTCTCAGTATTCCAGAAAAGTAGCAGAATGTATTTTACAGAGGAGATGTACTGCAACCTAAGCAATACTATGCTCACAGTAGATTTGGCTTTTCTGTAATGTTTTGCTCTAACTGAAATATGTTCTATGAAAAGGACCAGCAGCACAGCCACAGAGCCAGTATTTTCCACAGCCTAGATAAGCGTCAACATCCTCCCTGCATGGGAAAGTATTTCAGGAAAAACCTTTAAGAGTCTGATGTCACGTCAGCGGCACTAAATGACCCTATATACACTTCATTAAAAGGCCAAACTCTACAGTACAGAAACAAGTAGCAAACAGAGTGATTGCTCTTACTGTACAGCTGCACATCAAAGAATCCTTTCCAAAAGGGTACCAGAAAAAGACATTCGATAGTGAATTTTATGAGAGAAGGATAAAAACCAGGTAGTTCAACAGATTCCTGAAATCCCAGTAGTGGTCAATAAATCGACTTCTGCTTCACATTATATGAAGAGGCTGTACTTAGCAAATCACTGTGTAAGCTGCCTCAATAACAGCACTCCTGCTATCAAGTTTACTTGCAATGATTCCAACAAAGAAATTAATTTCTTAGATGACAAGAAAAGGTTATCTAGAATGGGGAAAACACAGGAGACAAAAATTTCCACTAATAAAACAAATACCAGACTCTGAACGGAATTTGAAGCTATCTTTTTTTCCTCTGAAAGATTTGAAATCCCTATAGCCCAAACACTAGAGCTACAAAGAAAACATCCTACAAACGGCATTTCTAAAAATACAAGGAAAGCATAATGAACTAGATCTTTTTTCTATATGTGATTCACTAAAGCATCCCCATGCATACTATTCCTCAGGCAAGGCCTGTAACAAGAAAATATACTGCAATCAAAGTTCTAGACTTAAAAGCAAACCTTACTTTGAGCTGCTAGTTGATTTACTCCTCAAAAACTTTAGTACAATATAAGAAAAACGCTGCAAGAGCTTTCCAGATTGCAGAATTTGCCCTTTTCACAAGTATAAAGGTGTTTCTCATGACTTCAGCAAGTAATAAAACACAGCTTCCTAGTCTCATCTTGCTGATTTCATTCGTCTGTTTATTCCCAAGAGACATTCAACAGGTATCAGTCACCCATCTTGTTTTTCAGGTGAGATATCAATTATTTTTTTTTTTATAACTATTTCCATGAAGGGACACCATTTTTCTCAATGACACCCTTTATTCCTCTGACTATAATACAGGACCTTCAGTTATTGTTCTCATTTTATTCTCCTCATACTTGTCTTATGCCTAGAAAGTGAGCAAAGTTACGTGTTTTATACACGTGCCAACGGAAGTCAGCCATAAACGTAAGATGAGACACAAGTTTGATTTTGAAAGTCGTTACACAAAAGAGTGGATTACCTTCCTCTATTGCCCAAAGATCTACTCTCACCAGTTCTCTTAAAGCAATTCAATCAATCTGACATCCAGAACTGTATGATCTAGATATCGGCATCAAACAATTAGCCTCTCTGCTAGACAGATTGATTACAATACTATACTTGGATGATCAATTTCTATAGATTTGGGTTTAGCTGTAAAAGTTTGTTGAATTTCTATATTTCACAGCTGCAAAGATTAACATCAAAATATTAATCAATTATAAACCAAAGCAATGTAGTTCACGTAAAATAATAACCCAAAGAGATTTAGACCATCGGCTTCTATCCCACCTTCACCTAGCCACAGATGCCAAAAGCAGCGACAAGGCCTTCAAGGTCAAAATCAACCACTTAATGCTGTCGATCTGGCCTATTAAGCAGAGGACCTCTAGGAAACATCATGCTGATAAAGGATTAATGCGAGCTGAAGTCCCACAGGAAGTCATATGACTCTGCTAGGACATTTATAAATTAAGTGAGTATCTTGAACTAGGTCAAACGGGAAAGAGTTAAGATCTAGGTTTCAATTTCCATGGTGATTGGAAAAGAGCTTGTCTGAAGAGCTGTTTGGACCATTAATGCTCATTTTTAGTATCCTTTGGAAAAGACGGGGTATTTGAGAGAACAGAGGGAAACAGTAACAGTGGGGTTTTTTTTTAAATCCAGTGACTTCAGTAACTATAATCTTGTCTGTCTGACACTGATCTCAAAGTAACAAAGGCCAATACAAGACGTAGCTAGAAAGAAATGGAGAAGGTAATATAATATTAAGGACATGAATTTTCAGAAAATACATTCTTGGACTTGCTTCATTTTTAATTATAAGTTTACCACTAATTAGTGACACAGATATAGCAAATTTTTGTAAGGCAGTTGACTTGATGCAAAATGACATTTGATTAAGAAACTCAGAATCAACATGACACATCAAGTGGGCTAGAGACTGATAGGCCTCAAAATGTAATTGCAGATGAGGCCAAACACTAAATAAATGTTTCCAGCTTATATCAATTAAATATCAACATGAAAGTGAACGGTTTCTTTTATCCCACCTTCAAGAGCTTGACCCTATGCTATTCAGCAGTTTTGTCTGTGCTCTGAAAAAAGCACAAGATGATTACTGAACAAATTTACAGATTAGAGTGATAAAAAATAAGGATCAGTGACAGAAAGCCATTTAGTTTGCTGGGTAAAGAAAAGTCAAGCAAAGATCATAGTTTTTAATATAGCTAAATATAAGAAAACATGCCTAAGCCACACTTCCAGGTTGGAAGCCTATCCCGAAAGCAGGTATTCTAAAAGGTCATCATAGAAAAACATTTGTAGGGAGCTTCAGTGAGATACTGTAGGTAAATAGGACTACGGAGATAATTTTGCTTTCAGATTTCCTCCAAAGCTAAAATTACACAAGCAAGGCTTAGTCAGAAAACAGCAGACAACAGCTGGTGGCAGAAAGGGCCACGTGCGGTACAGAAGGTGAGAGAGGAGCTGGGAGGCTGGCGCAGGCAATAACCAAGAGTATCGGTCCGATGGGCTCTCTCTCCCTCTTCATCTGAAGACAAGCACGTACGCGGCGGAATGCTTACTGTCAGGTTCCAACTTCTTCTACTTTTCCCCATAGCATCTGGATGCAAATTGAAACCTCAGGAGCAAAACCAAGACAGAACAGCACAGGAAACACATTGTTGAAGAACACACTGTTTTGCGCGGGCTGGGGACTGACCGAAACCGTAGAGAAAGAATATGGAATGAAAGAGCTAAAGGCATGAATGCACAGCTTTTCCTGAAGAAGGTGGCAGGACTTCAGAAATAACCAAGAATCATCCAAGAAACTACTGCCAATAGCACATGCAGCGTATTTTCCTTTTTAAACACAAAGGCCACTGAAGTGCCAATTGCTTCAACCTTTGCCCAAAATAGGAAAATAAGCTGGAACCATTGGTGGGAAACTATACGTTGCAGGATACAATAAACAAAAAGGAAAACCCCTTGTGTCCTTTCATACATTTCAAGTTACTGTTAGCACCTCAGAGTTTCTCAAGTTACCGAGCGCCGACCATGTTCCCATTCTCTGCCACGCGTCAGCCTTTGCTCTTGCTGGTACAAACCTTATTCCCACCCCATTATAACAAAACTCAGAGTGGTGAAGATTACTTTAAAATTGCTTGACATCAGCTTTAGCAAGTTACAGTTGAACTTCAACATAAACTCATATATTTAAAACAAACAAACATCTTCCCTAGAAAGCTACCAGAAGTTTAACTGAAACAGAGGTAAGGAAATATTTGAGCCTTGCATGCCTTCCTTGAAGGTTAAATTGGACAAAACTCAAGCATCTGAAAGACAACTAGGAAGCAGTTGTGATGGCACGCATCGCAACTGCAATCATAGTTCTCCGAGTAACATCGCCATATACCAGTAACAGACATTCAAGCTCTCCTTCTTGCTTTTGTACCTTGCCTCTGCAGATAGCGCAGACAGAAATCTCGTCTCAGTAGTTAAGATGAGCCACTTGCACAACTAAACATTTTGCTTTCTCAGCAATGAAATTCCACCACTAGGTTTCACAGCTTTTTTCACCTGATACATAGGAACACCATGTGATGGTACTTACCCACCAGTTACAAAACCTACTGAGCAAGTGCTCTTGGATCCCACCTGATGCTGACAATCCCACCATAGGACATGAAGCACACCAGATGCATCCAGAACATCTGCTTCCTTGTTTTGATCACAAATACAAAGAAAGGCAAGGAAGCAAAAACCCTTAGAAAAATTACATAGAGTCTCTTTCTATCAAAAACCATCCCACCATGCTCTTTGAGCCAATGCCTCCATCTTTACATAAAGCTGTATTTAGTACATCAGACACAGCTAAACAACTGAAGACCTGAAACACAAAAACTCCAGGAACATATGAAATGCAGGAGGACATGTAAGGAGCGTGACAAAGCTGAGGAATTACACCCCTACCAATTCCCAAACCAGGGCTTCAACTCTTCTGCTTAAACCCATCAGATGTGACGAAGTCTGTTACAAACTCTGAGCAAGGGACAGGGATGTGACCTCCATCAGCAGCCAGGCCCACCACGGGATTCCTCAGGCTCCCACTCGAGGTAGCTGTCAGCAACAGTCCCAGCTGAACTGTGTTGAACAGTTCAGCTGTGATTCTGGCCACCATCGAGCCAGGAACACCATCACTTCAGCAGCTGTGATTAAACAATAGCTCTGATACAAGATCTTTTAATAACACTAAGGGGAGATTTCTGCCACCAGAAGTATTACCACCACAGGACCACCTAGACATCTCCAGAGCAAGTTTCGCTCAACACAGTCTGTCCACGAGCCAGGATCCAGCTACAAAGAAGAGGTTTGTGGTTTTCCTGTCTGCCACCTGCCTCCCTCCAACATCAATATACAGCTTCAAAGTCCAAAGGGACACTCAAACAAAGCTGGAGGGACAGCGAGGAATCAATGGCAAAACAAAAACAACTAGCTTTCAAGTGATTTTGGACTCTAAAAATGAGGCATTCTTATTTTTAGACTGCATACAAGTAGCTCAAGGTGCTTTTTCTTTCGTCCCCATGACAGTAGTTAAGTGAATACACCTGCCTGGCCTCGCTCCCTTCTGATGGTAAACAGAAGGTCTTGCATTTAAGTTACAACATGGAATACTTCAGAGCAGCCCTGTGCCAAAATAGCACATTTCTGAGGGATGCAAAGGTATTCAATAAAAGGCTTTTAAAGGCATATTTTTAAACTTGCAGCAGGAAAGCTTTTCTGTGTCAAGACAGTAATTCTTTTAACAGCATTGATCAAAATGTCATTCTTTTATGAGTGTACAATACCTTTTAATGGCATACAACAAGCCATTAGGGTTATACACCTCCGTACAGCAGACAGCTTACTGGAAAATTGGGAACACTGGCCAAGATACAGTCACTAGTTTTTATGCTTCTAATAAGGCAGAGTTTCTTCCATTTTCCCAAGCTCTGCTTTGCCCTAATACCCACAAGTGAAGCGATCCAAAAGTCAAGCTGAACTTCTCATCACTTCCACCAGAGTAACATTCACTGTAACCCACATTTTCCCCAAGAAATGCCTGTTATAAATACAATGAATATTCTAAAGTGGGATTCTCTCCCCAAGGTCAGATCTGCCTCTTTGTTTTCCTCACCAGTGATCATACTTATCCCCAGATCAGCACTGAATGAGGAATCAAAGGTGGTTGAATAGCACATAATGGCTTTGATTTTCAGAAGTGGGAAAAAACCCTCCTGCCCTTTCTTAACACTCTAAGGCCTGGGACAGAATGTGTCTACAAATCATCCAATTCTTTTCAAGTGCTCCATCCCTTCAAAAAGGGCAAGAGTGCTGGTGATTGCATCTGCTCTGCTTGAGCAGGAGGCAAGCCATGGACTCTCTGGATGCATTCAGCAGCACTTTATAGCCTCAGTTACGAATATCAACAGGAAAGGGAATGATTTCTGTCAACCCACCTTCAAGGGTTTTCACATTAAGGGTAAGAGAATATTTACAGGATTTAATTGTCAATGTTAACTGAGCAGTGGCAGCAGGAAAAGAACTTTATTTCACTCTCTGAAATACTTATGGGTAATATCAAGATCTTCTCAGCTACTTTTGAAAGTGTATCTAAGCCATTGGTACAAGCAAATGAAAAAACAATTCCTCATTAAAACATAAGGCAACATAAGGTAAATTGACTAGAAAGCAGAGACAGAAAGAAATATGAGGCTTCAAAAAAATCAAAAGATGGAGTGAAATTAATTACAACTAAGAAAAGTTTAAGGGGCTACTTGTCTCTTACCTGTTCAGTTCTGTAACACAAAAGGGGCCGTTGTCCCTATGACTTCCAGTTATCAGATAGCCACTATAAGTCTTCTTGGTCACAGCAGTCATACCTAGAATTTAAAAATCAAAGTTAGTATTTTTTTTTCTTTTACACAGTCTTTAAACACACACAAACTCAATGTAATCAAAACAATTTACACTACAGAAGATGCCATTATCTCAGACAGAATACCACAAAGCCAGCTGTGTTTCTATCTGCTCTGCATTCATTATTAAACAGTCAGAAACAAAGAGGCTTCCCCAGAGAATTACCAGTCACCCACAAAGAGCCTGACTTTGCTAGATAGTTCAACAAGTAACTCAGACCAAAACCTAGTCAGAATGAGTCACAACCCACACACGCCGATCATGAACCCAAGTGTGCTGTGTTTGAGTAACAAACACACCACATGCCGGTAAATGTTATTTTAAGAGCCAAGCCTCAAGGTAGCATCCGAAGAGGAGGCCTGCGACACAGGGCCTCTGGTGCTGTGGCACCAGCCGTGTGAGGAGGGCAGCGGGCAGCAGCATGCGGGTGCCCGTAACAGAGCCCCCGCCCACTGTGCGGGCTTGGGCTCCTCTCAGTATGCTTACCAAGCCTGTCTAATCATTCACCTTGGGATTTCTTATCTAGTTTTAAGCCACATAACTTATAAAGCTAAAAAAGACTGGAATATTTCCTGGGAGGCAATATAACAGGAATATAAATGCTCTCTGAAGCAAGCTACAGAAATGTCATGGTTAATAGGGACAGATTTCTCACTGTTACATACCAGAGAGTTCAGAGTTGCTCCTTCATGGTGATTGTTGTCAAGAGTAAATGCATATTCAATTACATATTTGGGGTTTTTTTAAACAAACAGATGATTTACAGGGCTACCTGATGCATAGCAACCAAAAAGACTGCATTTCGCAATAGCAACTAATTTCTTGTTGACCTACGCTAAATTCCATGCAATAAACATTGTGGCAGGACAAGAGAGCTGCTGTTCCTGTCCCCAGGGTGTGAAGACTCAGACCGTGCGTTCGCTCCTCCCACGCCTGGGACCAGGAGCTGTGTTCTGACCTGGCACACCGAGTTTTGGGACAGAATGAACTTTTCATTCTTGAACACAAGCATTTCTAAAACACAATTGCATCCAGTTTCCATTTAAAAACAAAATCAGTTGATGTTTAACAGCATCCTGACCTACCCAGTGCTAAAGATGCACATCTATCTTCTCTTTTCAATTCAGTTAAACACAACCAGTGAGGCTAGGAGAACTTTCTGGGCACAAGGACTGTGGCTAAAGGTTAGCCAATTATACATTTAGTTTCCTGAGAAATAAGTGCCATTTTTTTCTAGAGCTTGATTCAGTAAAAGCAACTCCCTACTTCTGTTTCTCTTCAGCTATCTAAAAATAAACTAAGGTCTTGAATTAAGGAGGTCAAATAGAACCAATGTAAAGAGGAAACCATCTCCTTTAGAGCTTCAGCTTTTAACAGCTTGGTGTTTCAGTTTAAATCGCCATCCCTGAAGGCTTTTAATAACAGCTTTGGCATACACTTCTTAGAAACTACATAGGTACGTTTGATCCCACATCTCAGCGAGCAAACAGACCAGATCGTGGTTCCCAATACCTTCACAGCACGGCCTGCCTAGGGAAGGAGCTTTGTACCCAGCTGCTGAACCCAGAACCCACCGTGATGGTAACTCAGCAGCTTGGGGCGCAGACCCCCCGTACCCTCTGCCGGGGCTCCTGGCGGCCAAACCGCGCTTTCCTGCGATAGCTCAGGGAACTGCTTGGCTGGGTGGAATCCTCCTGAGCGCTAGCTGTTACACAGCGTGCCAAGGGCTATATTTTTTCCAGGCCCCTGCCAACGCAGGGCCTCTCTTCCTTGCCGAGGCACCGTGCCGCGGCCTGGCTGCTGTCCCCCTTCCCAGCCGGGCGGCAGAGCAGCGCGGTCCGCAGCAGCAGCGCGGCCCGCCCAGGCAGGAACTCGGGACGGGGACGCTGCTCCCCCCACCCTCCCCCGGGGAGGGGGCGGCAAGGGGACAGCGTCCGGCACCGCGGGGAGACCCCTCCTCAGTCCTGGCCTGGGCCGCACGGGCGGAGCGCAGCGCGACCGCCGCCCCCTCAGCGGCGAGGCCCGGCCACCACGGACCCTCTGCCAACTGCGCGCGGCCCCGCCGGCCCGGAGGGACGCTCCGGGGCCCCGGCGCGGCCGGAGTCGCCGTCGTGGGTAGGGGGTACGGGGTGGAGGTGGCCCCTCACCGGGTGGTCCCTCACCTGGCGGCCCGCGCGTCTTGCCGTTCGAATGAAACCGCCAAACCCGCCTCCCGCCCCGCCTCTTATTGACGCCGCTCCCGTCCAATCCTGAGGAGGGAGAGACAAAACCCCGCCCCAAAGCGCCATCTAGCCAATCAACACTCGCCAAGAGTGGGGGGGACGGTACTGCCTGTGCGAACACCTTCCCGCGCGGAAGGCCTCAGGAGCTCGTCGGTCCCCGGAGTCGTTGATTAACGTAAGTACTGTCCAACAGGAGCTCAGTCTTCCGCCCGTGCGTGTCGACGATTGGACAGCAGAAGAAAGGAGGCGGGGCTTCCAACCGCGCGCGGTGGACGCGGCGGAGCGTCGGGTTGCTGTGCGACGGACGGGCGGCCGGCGTCGCTCTGGCCGCGGGGCCCGCGGGGGCCGGGCCGGGCCGGGCCGGGCCGCCCTCCCTGGGCCCCGCCCCGGCCCGCTGCGCGTTCAGCAGCTCCGGCTGTGACAGGAGCGCACCGCTGGCTGCTTCCCCCGGCGGCTAGCGGGGCTGCTGCCAGCCCCGGCCCGCTTTTCGGTAGGGCGCGCTGCGGCCCATCCCCGGGATGGCCAGCCCCATCCCTGCCCCGCCTTGGAAATGGCCTTAAGTTTTGGGGGTCTTTGTAAGTGGGGTTCCGTTCTTTTGGGGGAAGAGTTGAAGGCTGCCTGCGGCCCTGGGAAGTGGCGGAAGAAGGCAGCTCTCCAAGTCACCGCTCTCACCTTGGAGCCTGCGGGAAGAAACGGTGCGAAAACTGTCCCAACCTGCATCACAGCGGTCAGGAATAGGCGCGGTTCTCCCTAAAGGGAGCCACAGGCCCCACCAGCCTGTTGCCAGCTGCTACTCCACCTGCCTCCAGTCTTGTCCCGACTAAGAAAAAGCAAGCTTCCCCCCGCCTGGGAGCTTGCCTTGGCCAGATGCTAAAGCAAGAAGACTGAGGAGCTAGGTAGCATGCAAAAGAAATGCACAGCTGAATATCTACATCCTGAGAGCAGCAAGGCTTGTGTCATCCTCTGTCAGGCAGAGAAGCCACAGAGAGAAAACACGATGGTTGTCATGTCTCGAGTCAGACAAGTAACTGTCCTTCACTGTCCTGTGGCCGCGGCTTTCCTTGGTGCTGCTGCTGGAAAGCAGCCCTCCTAGGTCCTGCATCACATCACCTCACAAGCATTCATGTCACAAGCTATAAAACAAGTCAGAGCTATCAAGGCAGGCACCTGATTTATGTCTATTACAAGCAGTTGAAGGAGTTACTGCTGCCTCTAAGCCATACACAGATCTAATTCTAGATAGGGGAAAGCATCCAAACCCAGGAGATGCTGGAGCTGGCTTTCTCTCCCTTGTAAGAAAAGCAGCCAGTTTCAGAAATGAAAAGGTGGATGAAAAAGATGGCATTGCACAGGTGAAGTATAAGCCAAGCTTTGGAGCTGGGAAGCCTGCATGATTCAGACATTTGTTCGTGAGACCACACAGAAAACCCAATTGCCGTAGGCAAAAAAAAAGAAAAAAAAAATGTACAGACAAATGGTAAATCACAGGAGGCAAGGAGCTGCAAGGCTGTCCGAACACTCTTGACAGAGGAGCAGGGAATGAATCAAGCTTAGTGAAATCCTAACAGCATACATAATGACAATGGAGTTGCAGTTCCTTCCAGCCACAGCTCCTTGCTAGCGGGATGAAGTTTTTCTGGTCCAGGAGGCTGCTCGCAATGATGGAACTAGGAAACTCAGTGAAACAAAAGCACCAGGCTGTGATCTTAGTAAAGAAAAATAGCAATGGAAATTCACTTCCTTTTCCTTCTTTGGCACTGATGTGTGACTGCAAGGCAAGAGAACGCTTGGAATGTTGTCCTCTGTTTGAAGAGGAATGAAGAAAAACAAATATTTTTGTAATAAAAATTTAATATCCTTTTTTTTGGACTTTGTAATCAAAGCAGCTTTATAAGCTATGCACGCATGCATGGTAATCCTTTGCTAATCCTACTGGCCTCAGGCATACAAGATGCTTATGAAATAACAAGGCAGTTCCTGCCACAGAATAAACTTCTGAATTATTTTTTTTGTCTGGCTCATCATCAGGCCAAGCAAAAGACCCACATTCAATGGACCATCACATGAAAAATATAAAGGAGCTCAAATGTAAACTATTCCTGTACCCAAGTACATTGATCGAATACAAGATGGCATGAATGGGGTGACATTGTGGGATGGAATTGGGAATGGAAGCCCAGTTCCTGATTATTTTTCCAGAATAGGATGCAGTTTTAATGTGTGAAATCCATGGAGACAGCAGGACAGCAAGAGTGCTGTGGGACTTAGAGCACAATTATGGCCACTGCTGGGCACTCGCCATTACAATTGTATTTTGTAATAATTTCCACCACAACTGTTTTCTCCATCACTCATAACTTTCTAACAATTTTCTAACCAGAAACTTTCCTATCTTGAAAAATACATTTACAACTTTTTTGTCTTAGTATTCCTTCAGCTGTAATTATAAGGGTCAAAAATCTGAAATTAGGCACAGTGGCAATCCACACTGAAAAGCGAAACATGCCTTTATGTAATTCGGCTTCGGTTCGCCATTCACAAGTGTATGAAATTCAGACTGTCTTTACTAAGCTGATTAAGACAGTCAGGGACATCTGCTGCTGGTTGATGTAGCTAATGGCTCCGTCAGGGAAGATCCTTTTCTTTCTCCTTCAAGGACACATTAATTCAGCCAAGTCCGCAGAAATGCACCGTGGGTGTGCCCTGCTCCGTTGTCAAACTAGTGCCTGGTGTCAAGCCTTCGGTGTCCACAGCAGGGTGTAAGGAAGCCCGCCAAAGGCCAACCACTAGTTTATTTTATTGCGACTAATAGACTAAGACCCATCATAGTCTGGAATCAAGCCAAGGCCTGAAACTGAAATTGCTTCCTAGTAAGTGATTTGCTCCAGTCGGTGAATTGAGAGGAGACTTCCATTCCCATCCTCCTAGACCTACAGTCATGGCAATGTTAATAAAATAGACCCTGACCAAGGAGAAGTGGCACGACGCCAGGCCAATGCATCAAAACTCTCTTTCCTGGAGAGAGTCATCCAACAGGTTGTCGGCAGGAGCTGCACCTCTGCCAGGCGCCTTTCTGGAAGAGCCCTGCGGTAGCTGCAGCGAACTGCCAGCTGGACTGGTGAGCCAGCAGCACACACCCACGTGCCAGCAGTAATCAGGTGACACACAATGCCGGCTATTTGCCATGGCTCCACCGCCACAGCGTCCCCTCACTGAGGCATAACGAGCTTGCAGCGTGGAGACCAGCTAGTCTGACCTCGAGCAGGGCAGAGGTGGTGCTGACAGGCTGCCAAAAGCACGCCAGGCCGTGTCCATCACCACTCTGTGTCCCCAGGTTGGAGTCAGAACCATCTTTGGACAGTCCCGGGGCTGTACCCGAGGTGTGGGCTGGGAATGTGTGTTAAGCCTGAGCTCTCCACCAGCAGCTCAAGCAGTAAAGCTCCCCCCGCTCCTGGGGGCATCATCCTCTACGGCATGACAGAGCCCGGCTGCAAGGCTTAGCAGCCACAGGGGCACTTGTCCAGCTGGGAGAAGGTGCCTGGGTGTGCTGGTGCTGAGCACAGGCTCTGAAGAGGTTACTGGCAGAGCCCGTCCATGGCAGGTGTGCTCACAGCTGTGACAGCTTCACACCGGGCCTGTATCAGGGTGGGCCACAGCAGGGACCCTGCAGCACCACGAGGTGTCTTGGCCAGAAGAGCCGCGCCTCTGCAGGCTGGCAGCATGCGCACAGGCAGGGGTGAGCGAGTGCTGGACCCTCTTACGAGGGACAGGCATGTTGGGCAGAGCTTAAGCCGGCTCAGGAAGCACCATCCTTCGAACGCTTCTCCCCCCACCTCAGCTGTAGTGCTCCAGAATCTTAATGTTTTTAGTTGTGAACAAAATCCCCTCAAACTCCATTAGAAAATACCCCATTTGATAAATACCAGGGTTGTGGAGTTAAACGCTCAAGATGAGAAATGTTACGAAGTCAAGGCTGTACACACAGCCCTTACCTCTGCCCCTTGCACATCTGCATCGTTACCGCACCAGCTATTCCTCAACTCGCAGAACAGTTTGTAGGCTTTTCAATCTTTTCTGTAACCTTGTTCATATGACACCTTGTAGCACTCTCTACCATGCAATGTGGCCCAGACAAAGAGTCCATTAAAGTAATTTATGTGAAAAATACACAGTAAATCACAATTAGACAATATACAACTGCTGAAGTAAAAGAACAGAATAATAGTGAGGATAGGCTACTACATTCAGGAGTTTAGAATTAGGCTACCACATTAACCGCTTTAATGCCAACAACAACAGCCCTTACGTTTCAGTGGTACCACTCTCTGAAAATAAAGAAAAGGGAAAAAAAAAAAAAAGAAGAAAAAGACAAAGGTAAGACACCGCCCCATCCCTGCCCCTTACTAACATTAAATGCTTTGTTTCTGACAATGCACTAGTACCTCATACAACGCATGATTTTTCCCCCAGGCATGGCTGTTGCTTGAGTTCTGACAGCAGCAGAGCCCCTGCCGTGGGTCAGGCTGCCAGTGCAGGTGCCGGCACGCAGAGAGGCCGCTGCCCAGGGCCGTGAGCCTCCTGCTGCCAGCCGGGAGGGTCCCAGGTGTGAGACACGGCTAAAGGAAAGGGAGCGCATAGGAGCGACAGTCCTCAAGGCTGCGAGGGCCACGCAGGTGGGGTGAATTCAGAGCGTGTGTTTATAATGACTTTTAAAAGTCTCACATGTTTTCTTAAGGATACATTGATTGTAGAGCTGAAGTGACACTTGGGCTTGATTAGGCAGTGTAACCGATTTCCCATCACCAGCGTGGTTGCTCTGTGTCAGCTGAGCTGGGGTAACCACGAGCACAGCCTGAGCCCCTGGCCAGGCATGGTGTTTCTACTGAGTCCCAGCAAAGGTGGCCACAGCCCACTTCCCTGTGAACATCTACAGGGAGGGTTGCCACGGGTTAGCTAACAAGCGGTATTTCAGCACAACAATCCCCGCTGAACCAACACTCCCTCAGAAGCCGTGGCTCAGCGACGCTTCAGTCCTCTGGGCAGCCCCTCTCAGCATCTTCCTGGCAGAGAATGCCCCAGCCAGACCCTGTGCTCCGGCTGAGATCTGTCTCGCTTGGGTTGGAGGGAAAAATTACAGTCCGAGGACAGGAAAAGTTACAAAGACACCGGTCCTAGAGCGGAAAGTCCTCCCCAGCAAACATCTCTGGGGTAAGCCCTTGGCACTGCCGATGGGCCAGGGCTACTGGGGCTCCCCTGCTGTGGTGGCCCAGGTCAGTGGGGAGCAGCGGGATAGCACGTGTTAGCGGGACGAGGAGCCGTGGGACACCACGTGCTAGCGGGGCGGTGAGCGGTGAGGTCCCGCGTGTGAGCAGACCCCGTGCAGGAGCAGGCCCCGTGCAGATGCAGCCCTGCATAGAGCACCGCGGCCCCCGGAGGTCCTGGTCCTGCCAGGGCAGGAGGGAGCCCAGCGCCACAGAGCGCCCACAGCCTGGCATGTGGGGCCAGGGCTGGGCACACGCGCTCCTGGGTGCAGAGGGTCCTCGGAGCCACCCGCAGCCCTGGCAGAGGGGCACGGCCACAGCCTGTGCAGAGAAGCCGGGGTCTCTGCCTACCCTGCCTTTTGGATTGCCCAGGGCGAGCGGCTGGATCTGCAAACAGCCCCACAGATAAAGTCCGTTTGAAACCTGGAGTGTTTGTGCCAATACTGTGTTTTTACTGCCAGTGGGACACTGCAGAGCTGGATGTGCGGGGCACTCAGGACAGGCAGCCCTGCCCATGCAAGGTCCCAGACCTCTGCCAGACCCACGGGAGATTGATCACGCTTCAGGGCCACCGCACGGCAATTTCATCGTTGTCTCTGACGTAACCCAAAACCCTGAAATGCCCATCTCTGGAGCTCAGCTCACTTGGCTTTGGTGGCTTACCTGTTTGTCCTCAGCTGAACTCTCAGCTTCCCTGAGCACCCAAAAAGCCCCTGGAACATTGCAAGCACCTTTGTGAGTGATGGAGAAATGCTGCCGCCTTCCCCAGCTGGCTCACACGGCAGCACTGCGGCTCTTCCACCAAGATCCAGTCTGACAGCCTCAAACCCACCAGCCAGGCTTAGCTGTGGTACCAGCTCTGGCCGTGATCACAGGCCAGTGCTTTGGGCCAGCTCTCAACTGACGTAATTCAGAGCAACTCCACCCCCTCCAGTGCTCCTGCATTTGGACTGAGATTGAAAGTTGTAATATGTCAACTATTAAAATGATCTTTTCATTTTCCTTCTGCTTCCTGGGGAGCAGTGGTATGTAGAAGAAAGTTTGCTGTGATTCCTATGAGGTGCGAGACAGTAACTAATTAGCAGAGAAGATGAGATACAGCCCTGTGATTCCCTGGAATATCTGCTAAACTTCAGGATAGTTTGTATACGTTTGAGCCCCTCCTGTACAAAGAAAAGATAAACACAATGAAAGACAGAATGAAGCAAGCAGCAGCTCTGAATAGTAACTGGTCTCAGAGTTAATCCAGAACCTGGTAAATAAAGCTGCAGACAGTTAATAAATTAGATGAATAAAGCCTAAAAATAATATTTTATACAGTAGGATTAGTTCATCTAGAGGGTACCTGGTGAACTCATAGGAAGTATGGGGAGAGAGGTAAAGAAGACACTAAATTACCTTCAGCTCGTTAAATTATTTCTGCAGATCCTATTACAGGGCAGAAAGGAGAAATGGCTGTGGAACAAATCACATGAATTCCTGCATCCAGCGGTCCGACAGCCCCCTTAAAAAAAGAGAGAGAAAACGCATGTGTGCTGTGGAAGCAATAAAAGACGCATTTGTCCCCCATTCATCACCATGTCATCTTTGGGCGCACGCAGATATTGCTGAGCAGGGCTGGGGGCAGGGGGGAATTAGCACAGCCCCTGGCTCCAGAACGTTTGCCCTGCTGCTCCCCTGCCAGCTCTTTTTGGGGGGCCCCCGCCAGCCCTGCCGCTCCCCCGCCTGGCCGGGCGGACAGACGGTGCCTGGCAGGCGAGCCTGGCGGGAACCAAGGCGTGCTCCTGCACGGTGCCTCCGGTCCTGAACCCCAGCACCACGACAGCCCTGTTTGGGCACGGAAAATCGCAAGTCCGAGCTACAGCACCCCTGACCCGTCTCACCGGCAGTCAGCCGGCGCAGGGGCCGTGCGCCCTGGCACCCGAAGGGCCGCACACAGACCAACGTGGTGACCGAGAGGAGCAGGAGGAGGTAAAGGTTTCACACAAATGGAGGAGAGTTTGGAGGCTGCCTTCCCGCTTCTTGACAGGTGTTCTGGCTGGCGGGGCTTGGCACTGCTCTGCCTGCCTGGGCCCACGATGGGGCGGGGATGGGCAGAGCAGGCAGTTAATCGGGTGTTGCTCCGGGATGAGGGTGTTCGAAACTTGAACGTGTTCCCAGGAGTCAGTAGTTGTTACCTGGGCTTGAGCACAGGAACGAGCCCTCCTTGACCTGCTGCCGGCCCGACTCACCGCTCTGAGCGCAAGGCCATCGGCACAGCCCGTGTGTGGGAGCCCGAAGTGTGGGGGACGACAGTGCACGTGCCTGAACTGTGAGCTGACACACTGCTCCTCTGACACAGAGGCGTGCAATTACTGCGTTTTAATCCTGAAATACCGGGCGTGAAGACTCGGCCACTGTGGATTCAAAGCTGCCTGTGTCAGCCGTGTCCCCCCCTGGCTGCCGGCGGGACACTGCTGTCCTGTGGAAAGCCGAGGCGTGGGCATGGGGTGCAAAACGTCTGCGGTAACTGCCAGAAAAAGGAGCAGCTCTGTCGCACCGTTTGTTCAGGTCCCTGCACTTCCAGTCAAGATCTGTGCATATTTCCAGATGCCGCTAGGGCCTCACGGTAAGTTTTTTTATGAGAGTAATTTATAGCACCTGGGAATTTTATTATTTCTCAATGTCATGTCCTGCTTCACGGGACATTGATGCTCCTGCATTGTTCCTACCGTGATCTCTTAGGTCTTCAGCAGCTTAACTGTATGTCCAGTGCAACGGACAAAGTGATCCACCTTCACCTGCAGCACTCCCGCACACTCACACAGTCGCCTTTGGAAAATAATTACAGCAAGGAAGCCGATCCTGTTAGATTAAGACAAATTAAGAATCTAATATATAGGTTTGCTGTCAGGTTCTAGGGGTCAGGGGTCGATACAGTATATTGCAAGGAGGCTATAGGTTACCCCTGCCCCAATATTTTATCATAATAAACCAAATGGGGACGAAACACCCAGCAGTAGCCCATAAATCTATTAGCAGTGAACTGTCAATGTCCCATATACCAGGGTAATTTGTTAATTCAGAGCTGGGTCTCTTTTTTCACTAGACCTTGTAAACTCCTTTCTGAAACATCAATAAACCATCTGCTTTGACTTGTTAATCAAACGACTTTATTCAGTCCAAAGCAATTTTTTCCTAATAAAAACAGAGTATTTATCTCCATGGCTATAAAAGAGGATTGTTTTCAACTGTTCACTTATAGTTAAGAAGCACATTTAGTTTGGATTGATTTCCAATGCTTCGGTCATATCTTGTCACTTCCCATTTCTTACACACAGCATCTCAGTTTAGCTCCTTAGCAGGGAAAGCACAACCTGACCCACTGCTGGGAGTGGCACTGGGGGAGCAGCAGCCAGCAGCAAAAAAAGGTCGTGGAAATCGAACTTTGAAGAGCTGAACACATCCCCACCGGCTCTCAGGCCGCTCCCAGCTGCCTCCCAGCCTCTCAGCAGGCTTCCCTGCAGCTGCACCCCTCTGGTCTGTCTCGGGCAGGGACGTTCCCACCTCCTGGGACAGCCTCCCCGGCCACCCCACTGCCCTTGCCGCAGGTCTTGCTGACGCTCTCCCAGCAAAGCCACAGCACGAGCCCCTCCAGCCACACGGGCCGAGCAGCCGACTGAGAGCGGTGCTGCAGGCGGGTGGGCTGCCAGGCTGCGGGGGGCTCGTCGTGCCAGCAGCAGCAGGCATGGTGGCATGTCGCCCGTCCTTCCCACTCCCCGGAGCAGGGGGCTGGCAGGTGGGGAGGTCCATTGGGACGCATGCCCTGGTGCAGCGCAGAGGGGGAGGTGGCGGGCAAGGGACCTGGGGGATGCATTAGAGAGGGGAAGCGTGTTTTCAGTCTGGCTGGCTGTTTGCTTTTCTCCAGCGGTGTGTCACAGCTGCAGCAGGAGCTGATGAGCTCCGGCAGCCCTCTGGCACCAGAGCAGCTCGCACAGCAAGACAGGGGCCAACGCCAGCCCAGCCCCAAGCCCTTCCCCTGCAGCGGACGCTGCCAGTTCACGAGCCCTCCCGGACACCAGCACGGCACGGGCCAGCCTCTGCTGTGCCCACAGGACTCGGGGGGCCCTTACAGAAACCCTTTGGCTCCACCTTGGCTCTGGTGGAAGGTGTTTTGCAGGCCGGAGGCCATGACATGCAGGCTGTAGCTGGGAGCCACCCAGGGCGCCCCTGAGCTCATGCCTGGCGATGGCAAAGGCAGGACGGGCAGCCTCCCGCCCCGTCGTGTCCCCGCCGCGCTGGGGGCTGTGCCCAGCCGGGGGCTGTGCCAGGGACATGGGTGTTTCCTGGTGATGCCCATCCCTGGACCACCACCGTGCAGACACTGTGCGTGGGTTGCATGCGCAGCCCTGGTGGCACTGCCCAGCTCTGCTCTGCGGTGGCTCCGAGGAACCAGGGGGAAACCCGTTCCCTGACCCGGTCTGATCCTAACCAGATCCCACCCTTGTCAAGCACCTTCCGCTGCAGACTGAGGAATCCCAGATCTTCCGCCCGCAGCCTCCCTCACGAATGCCTTTTGCTAAACACAAGGGTGAGACCAGAGCAGCAGCTCAGCTCCCCAGCTGGGCGCAAACCCGCCCGCCCGCCGGGCGCAGCCTCGCCTCCTCCCACAGGCGCACCGCGCTGGGCACCCTCGGCACCCCCGGCTCGGAGCCTCGAGGGCGTCTGTGGGGCTGCCAAGGCAGCCTTGTCTGGCCTCTCCCGGGTGTCCTCACATGGTGCTTGCGCTGCGTCGACGCTCGGTGGTGGCTCTGACCTGCTAAGGGACACCCGGGTGGCCAGCATCACCTGAGCACCACTTGCCAGGCTGCAAAAGGCGCTGGTAAGGGATGTGTCACCCAGTGCCTGGGGGGCGTCCCCGTGGCCCACCATGGTCTGGGGGAGGCTCAGCTGCTGGCACAGCCTCCCTGCAGCCCGAGTGAGCCCGGGGACTGCGGAGGCCCCAGTCCCCACAGCGCTGTGTGACCCTGAGCGTGCCTGGGGTCACCGGCCAGCACCGGCACCCAGGGGCCCGCCGGCGGCCGTGCAGGAGGGGCTGCAGGCCGGGAGCCATGGGTCCCCATTGCCAGAGGAGGGGGGGCAGAGCCTCGGCCCCACGCCAGGGCCCCACACGCCTGCTCTCAGCGGGGCCTGGGCTGGTGCAGGAGGGACCCCCGGCAGGGCCGGCCGCATGTGCGGGGCGAGCGGGGCTCCCCGCAGCCACGCTGCGCCTCGACGGCAGCTTCGCACCAGCCGCTCGCTCTGCTCTGCCCGGGATGTGCAAATCAGGAGCCCCCCAGCCCCGTCCAGAGCACCCCGTGGGGGGGAAGGGGCAGAGAAACAAAGTCATTTATATAATGTGTCTCCCCGCTGAGCCCCTAATGGCTGGCGCTTTTGTTCTGCACTGGCTGGCTGGCTGTGATGGGCAGGAAGCCGCAGTCTCCCTTTGTTCCACGGCCTTATTCAGCAATTTAGATCCATCATAAAAATCAAATATGCATGTTGCAATCGCCTTGCGTACAACGGCTTCAATTTTCGCCTTTCTTTAATTTGAACTCCATGGGAGAAAGAGGCAGGGCCAGGGAGCAAGGGGCAGCGGGAGAAGCGCTTTGTGTTTTTGTTCAGTGGGCTGTGAAAATAGGGAGTAATGAAAATACAGAATTTTTATCTTTGCCTCATTATTTAAAAAAAAAAAAAAAAAAAAAAAAGGGACAGAAATCTTTGATAAAGCCTCCCTGGTAGAAGGATAGCCTGTGCGGGGAGCAGCCCTCATGTCCCCCCATCCTGGGGACAACAGGCTCAGCAGAGCTGGGGGACGAGGGCTGGCCCCGAGAGCTGCGGTGCTGTGGCAGGGGCTGGTGACAAAGCTGGCAGCTGCCCGCTGCCACGACGCACGTGGCTGAGCTGGTGTGCCACAGCGCTCTGCTCACAGACACGTTTTATCCTTCCAGAACATCATGGTGCTCGTTGGCTTCTGAGAGCAAACCTGCACCCCTGCTCCCTGCGCTGCTTCCCAGGGGCTGACAAGTGCAGCTCCGCGGCGCTGGCAGGGTGGCCGTGAGCCCAGCTGCTCCCCGGGCCCATCCCGCAGAGGTGCAGTCACCGCCGCAGACGTGCTGGGGCTCTGCCCATGCTCACCCTGCACCCTGCCCATGGCCCCGCAGGGTAATGGGGCAACTGCGGAGGGACAGAGCCACCGGCGCCAGGTCCTGCGCTTCAGAGCACACCGGCGGGTGGGCATGGGAGACTTCCACCTTGAGCCCACCTTTCTGAGGAGGAGACACGCTTTCGTGGGAGCAGAGCGCTGAGACCTTCAACTCGCACGGTCCGGGTGGGATGGCTGCCAATGCGATCTGGGGGAACCTGCTGGGTTTGTGCCTGGGACCTTTCTGTGCCACTGCCGCTGTGGGGAAACTCGCAGCACAAGGTGGGGCCAGGCTGCTGTGGGACCCTGTTCTTGGTGCCGTTGGAAAGCAGGAGGAGCCCAAGGAAGCGGAGTGAGCCGGGGAGGGCCGCGCTGCTGGCAGCCGGCATAGCGGAGGGATGCGGTGGTCCCCAGCCAGGCCGGGCTGTGACGGTTGTGCCATCCAGCCTGGGCCAGTGCGCCCCGGTCCAGCTCGGCAGGTCCCGAAGCAGCTGTGATGGAGCCGTGCCCCCGCGAGCACTGCAGCAGGACATGGGCAGGCAGGGCTCACCGGTGCAGGAGGGGGACATGAGATGCACACAGCCATGACCTTCATGCTAGCAGTGAGGTGCAGAGCAAGCGTTCACCCCAGCTCTGGAGCTGCGCCCGGGGCTGACACTGCCGTGCACGGTGCTGTTGAGGGTGGTGGGTCCATGGTGCATCTCCCCATTGCTCAGCCAGGAGCCCTGTTTGCTGTGACAGGGTCCCTGGCATGGCTGGGGCCAGACCGCGAGTCCCTGCAGTGTCAGCGAGACCCCGCTGCCACCCTGTCCTTGCACACAGCATCCACATGCACGGCCCCCCCGCCCTGGCACACCTCCCCCCGGCTCCGGCACGGCAAGCCTGCCTTGGCATGGAGGACCTTTGTGGCATTCCCTCCAGAAGCTGCCTGCACGCCCAGAGCCGAATCCCAGCCCCACAAAGTCCTACAAGGCTGGGGCGAGGCCCCAGCGTGTGGGCGTGCTCCTATGTGGGGCACCACTGACCCCCTGCTAGCACCCACATCCCCCCCAGCGCTGCGCTGCCCATGGGCACAGTGCCATGAGGCTTGCAGCTGTGCTGGGGGGCAGGGGTGCGCCGGGGGAACAGGTCTGTCCCTGGGGCCCTCCCTCACCACGGGCACACAGGGGGACCCCTTCCAGCTGCCCCTCGCTGGGGCACAGCAGGGCCAAGGGACAGGCGGGGAGGCCGGTCACAACCCGTGTCCTTCTCCCCTGCCGCGTGCACTGATCAAAGGCGCTGCTGGAGCAGGAGACATACGGCTTCACATAATGGAAACTGAATTTCTGCTTAAAACAGAAAAGGAGCTGCTTTGCCAAAACACTCAGCATTCCATGCACACATTAACCTGATTATGGGAGAAAGGGGGGGCTTTTCCTTGTCTCTGCCCTGCTAATAATTTTCTGTCGATTCTGATTTGGCTTTAACCTCCCTCCAGGCCCTGGCATCAGGAGGTGCCTGGGAGCTGCCCCGTGCCTTGGCCACTGACCTGCTTTCGGCCGAGATCCACCTCCTCTGGAGCCACGAGCGTGTCGGAGGGTACTCCTGGAAACCTGTGGGAAAGCGGAGGAATCAACTGGGAACACCCTCCCCAGGAAGCCCACCTGCCCCAGGTGTGCAGGGCTCTGCAGCACAGGACACAGAGACCAAACCAGCAAAAGTTCAGAAAACACCAGTGATCCCCACAGCCACGGCTTAAACACACGCGAGCTCCAGCCCATCCTTCAGCCCCTGCTCGTCTCCCAAGGTCCCCAGGGACCTACGGCCCCTTGTCCTGCGATGTGGCTGGGTGGCTGGGGCTCCATGGCTGGGCGTCCGCAGCCCGGCCCTGCGCGTGGTGAGGACAGGCCCCTGAGGACACAGCTGCTGGCTCCAGCGCGTGCCCAGCCGAGGGGTGCAAGAGGCGCTTCTCACCGTGCCTGTGCCTGGCTCCTCTTTCCACCTGCAGGAGGAAAACCCACGGGCTGGGGATGGTGACACCCAGCAGCACGGCACCGCTGGGGTCGGCACCGGTGGCTTGGAGCGCTGGGGCAGGAGGGTGTGGGTGCCGAGCGTCTGCACGTGTGGTGTGCCCAGCCCAGCTGGACACGCAGTTTGGCAGAGAATCCCCTCCCCCATGCTGAGAAAAGGCCCTTTTTCACTGTGACAATTCAATATAATTGAAAGTTTGCTTAGGAAAGAGAGTCTTTTTAACTGAACATGCTCACAGCTGAATCGATATGAATTATACGGCACAGAAGATGCCTAGGGTATTAAAACATTAATTAAGTAACATCATGCTACCATCTAACCAAGAGCACAATACCATTTATAGGTACCGCTCTCTTTTCTCTGGGGCGCAGTGTGAAGTCTCTCCTCCACCACCGCAGCGGCCGCGGGAGGCCTGGAGCCCCGTCGGCTGCAGCTCCCTCGCAGCTGGGGCTGGCGCCTTCCCTTGGGGCGGCCGCGGCTGCCGTGGCTGGGCGGGAATGGCCGGGTGCCCCCAGCCCAGCGGTCCGGCTCTGGGCCCCTGTGGGCGCCTGGAAGGGCCCCCCTGGCCGCAGGGCTTTGTCTGCCGTTTCTGCGGGGCTGCCGACCTGCTGCCACCTGCGCCCCGCCGGTGGGCTGGGGGGCCAGCCTTGTCCTGCCGGGGGAAGAGTGGCCGGAGCCAGCCCCGCTGAGGAGCCACATCTTCGAGCCGTGGATGGTGCCAGTGCCTCCGCGCTGAGCTGCCGCATACGGAGCAGAGCGAGGCCGTGCCCGGGCGACTGTACTCGGATTAGCTCACCACATCAGCCCGGGGAACTAATGCACCGATTCTGCAATATACCAAAATAGAAAGTCATTGGAGTGAAATCAGTGTCTTCACCACATCCCCTCTGGCAGAGCGTTAATTAAAATGACTCTCTAGTGCTTTAGATCATCAGGTGTACATTGTTAACGAGCTTGGAGGAGAGAATGGGCTCCACATTTGTAGTCTAAGCACTGATGGAGTTAACCCTTCACCACTGCTGGCACAGCCTGAGCCTGGTGGCAGTTTCTCAGAGGATCTGTCTGCATTAGAGACGTGGCTCTTGTAGCAGACTTCAGATATCGTTTAGCAAAGACATTAACGTGGGACTCTGCTCTGTTCAGCAGAGACCTGGTTGCAGAAGCCACGGCTCTCAGGAGAACGGGGGGGTCTGTGCCTGGCCTGAGCTCCCCATGGGCTGCTGTGACCACGGGGGCTGCAGAACCAGCTGCTCCAGGGATGGAACTGCCTTGTGCTGCAGCAGGTCTCTTCCAGGAAACCTGGGCACGGCAGGGAGGGGTCCCCCCGCACACAGCAAAACTGGTCTCACTAGAAGCTGGGAGGTGGCAAGGCTCTGGGGTTTCTTTTGGCCTTGTTTTGGTCCCAGTGATCTGCTGCTTCATGTCCCAGACACTTCTACAAGTGCAGCGCTTCTGTCACTTGGTGGCATTGAAAATGTGTCCCTGATGCCTCACCTGGACGCTGGGGCCCGTGGCGGGGATCTGTCAGCATTGGCCATGGCATTGGGCTGGCGGATGGGATGTGGCGCCTGGCTCACCTCCGCTGCGCGCCGGGCTGGGATCCCCTGTGGAAAAGCCATCTGGGGGCAATGGGGAGACTGGCGGCGTTCCCTCCTTCGGCGTCAGCACACAGCCGGCGTCCTGTGGCACTGCGTGCCGGGCTGTGACGTGGGGCTGCCCAGGCCACCGCCCCGGGGCAGCTGGCCAAAGCCCCCGCTCCTGCTGTGCCAACGAGCGCAACACCCAGGCTGCACCCGAGGGCAGAGGCACCCTCCAGCCGGGAACGCTGCTCCAAATCCATCGGCAAGGTCACGGTCTGCAGTGGACATCTGATCACCGCTCTGTTTTCATAAAGATGTATTTTTTGGCCCGTAAGAGTGTATTAGTAAAAGCTAAATCTCTTCCTTGTCTTTTAGGTGATGGGAATGAAAGGTTATTAAAAAAAAAAAAATTCACTCCCAGCCTCCTCTTACCAGAATCACAGCACAGAAAAACCTTTTTATTTCTGTCAGAGGTTTGTACAATTTCCGCTGATGCACTGCTCTGAGCAGGGAGGCTCTCGCAGAGGGTTTTAGTTTGCAGCTTGTGCCACTACTAGAGGCCATTTACACCTTCCTGAGCATTAGAGAGGTGCTTTCTCAAGCGTAGCTGTTTTAAACTGCAATTCAACCCAGAAATAAATAGCAACGTTACATAATAAACTTACAAAACTGCAGGTCTATGAGCAACAGTGAAGTCATTAACGCGGCACAGCACAAACACCGGTGGAAGGGTCGCGCCGGTGACCCCCTTCCTGCTGCAGTCCCGTCCGCTCGTGGAGGACGCAGCACGGCTTCCCCCCGCTGCGAAACCCGGCAGCGAAGAGGCAGCGCAGCCCCCACCTGCTCAGGCTCACGCCAGAGGAGCAACACCTGAGTCTGGGACAGGACCGGGCAGCCCGGCCTGTGGGGAGCTTTGGGGCGCTGAGCTGCAGCGTGTTCAGGCGCCATCGCCCTCACCCTGTCTGTCACCAGAGGCGCAGGACTGGGGCCAGGGCCTGGCTGGCCCGGTTCGGCTACACCAGGGCTCATCGGGGGCTTGGCAATTTTGACCCACTTTATGTTGTAATTCATGTATTTTTGGAGCTCGAATCAGTACGAGTGCTGGTTTTTCTGTATTTTCTTCCTCGTGAAGGTGCATCAGCAACCTGGTTATTGAACTTACGGGCTCACAAGCGCGTGTCCTGACCTGATTCACTGAAGAACGCTCCTGCGCCCTCGCCAGCTGCAGGGTTTCCTCCCCGCGACCTCTGCTCTGGCCGGACGATGCTGCGGAGCTCAGGCTTCCGCTCCCTGGGGAGGGCAGGAAGCCCCTCGCTGTCAGGGAGGACCAAGGACAACCCCGCTGAACAGAGCACTCATCCCACCTGCAGCGCTGGGTTGGGTTGTTGGTTTTTTTTTAAATTATTTATTGCTGCAGTTATAAATTAGAGATGAACGGTAGCCCCCAGGGCTCTCTTTTGGATGTGGTCCTTATTAGCGAATCTCAAGCATTTTCTGCTGCAAGGGGCAATTTTTGGCAAGAGAATTGTGTATTAACACTCAGCAGTTCATCAAGTCTTCCTCCCTGCTCATGAGGCACGGCAAGCAGGGGGACGAGCAGTGAGGCAGCCACTTACCTTCCTTACCTTCGTCTCCTTTTGGTCTGATCAGCAGAAGAAAACAGATGGCGGTTTTAGCTCGCTGTAGTTCACAGGCTTCAAGATGACCTCAGCCCACAAAGGCATCGCGCTTTCCCTTTAACCGCTAATTACAGCAGGGTGCCCGGGATCCTTACACAATCATTAGGCAAAAACAAATGCACTTATAACGTCTTTTTCATACACAACGCTCCCCACGCCGTAAGAGGAACCACGCCATTCGGCTCATCGCTTCCACTGGAACGTTCGCTCGCAGCGTCAGCCCGGGCGCTCTCGCACCGTGGGCACCCGTGGACACACGGAGGGACGTGGACACGCGTGCGCCGGCGCGGGAGCACCAGTGGTGCACGAGGGCATGTGCGGGCGGGCGCGCTGCGGGAGGCGGGAGCTCAGGCGATGCGCGCGTCCCACCGCGCCCAGCCACGCCGCGCCGAGCAGAGCGTCACGGCACACACCCACCCCGACACAGACCCTGCACCGCACAAGCGGGACATCGGAGACGAGAGCTTTTGCTCATTTTTTTTTTTTAATGTATCACAATGAGCAGGAAACATACGTGATGAAATATTTCCAAAGGAGTATATTCAATTACCATCTACAGTCAACTCAACTATGACAACAAAGTCTTTTGTGACAAATTTTTTAAAGTTTTGAAAGTTCCACGTGGTTTCTGTTTCTGTTAGTCTCCATGTATTTTGGTACAGTTCGAGATCAGCATTGTTACAGTAACAAAAAAAAGCTAACAAGACTACATTATAGAAAAACACCAAGAACATCATTTTTGGTTTCACTTGCTCTATTTTTTGTACATTGCAAAGGCTGTTCATATCCCTCTTCACCTCATTTATGCTTTCTGTTCTACTCAAACTCGCCCCCCCAAAATAAAAACAAAAAAAATAGTCAAAGCTTTGTGTTTCACAGTGGGCAGTATCTCAGCGCCGACAAACCAACCAACCAACCAACCAACCAACCAACCAACCAACCCAATTTCTGCTTCTATTTTTAAAAGTTTAATTTTTTTTTTAAAGCAAAATATATTTCCACGAACAGCGAGCGTGCTGGCCGGTGTCAGCGCCTCCCTCGCCCCCCAACCTGCCCCCCCGGGCGCGGGCGGCCCCCACACACCCCTTACACCTCTCTGTTATTCTCAATTGTACGAAACTTTGGCCATCTTCACCACTTAAAAAAGCTTTTTATTAAAAATAAAACAGAAACCCGCTCAATGCCAAGTTTAAAATCTTTTCCTCGTGCCCGGCCCCGTCCTGACACCCGGGAGCGAGGCCGCGCGTGGGCTGGGGGGTTGCACCGGGGCTCCCCAGCGCTGGCGTCGCCCCCGCGGCGTCCCCAGGGTGGCCAGCGGGACGTGAGTGGCTGCCCACACCCCCAACCCTCCGGCCGCCCCGGGGATGCCGCAGGGGCGATGCTGGGGGTCCCGGCGTGGCCGGTGGGGACGGGGCGGCGGGTGGCCCCGGGGCTGCAAGAGGAGGAGGCAACCTCGCACTGAAAGTCTCTAGAAATGTTTAGAAAAAAATACAAGGAAATGAATTTACAAAACCTTTTAGTGGGTGGGAAGGAGGAGGGGGAAGGAGGAGAGAGAAATTGCACTATGACCAAGCAATATAATTAAAAAACCGAAACAAAACAAGACGAAACGAAAGGATTTCCAAAAGAGACCTTGCGGAATTTGACAGGTAAAGCTAGTGTTAAATTGTTAACTCGTATCACATAGAGAACCAAAAACAAAACAAACAAAAAAACTTGTATATGATACAGACAGAGTAACATACAACAGTTAAATGGCAAAAAATATATATATATATATATTTCATAGAATTACAAACAAGATAAAATAATGGAAAACAAAAACTGTACAACTTTAGAATTTAAAAAATGTTCATCTCAAACACGGGGAGAAATACAAGAACCTCTGTTAAAAGAAAAGAGTTTGTTAAAACAGCAAACGCTTTTTGTGTACTTGTTTCCGTTTTTGACACCTTATGCTACAACTGGGTACTGGCAGGAATATTAGATGGTACTCTCTTTAGTATCGTCTACTTAAAAAACAATTAAAAAAGGAATTTGCACTGTGCATTAGCCTAGTTAGAAATATGTACAACAGTTCAGGATCTAGTCTCTCATTGAACTAAAACCAAAAATCCATAAAAATAAAAGCGTCCCGCTAGAAAATGAACCCCACGTTCGTCTCTCGAACGCTCCAGTCTCTCGCAGAGTCGACGAGCGGCTTCGGCACGGGGAGGAGAAGCCCGAGGGAGGCGGCGGGAGGAACCTGCGTTCACAGTCTTCGAAGTTCCCTTTTGAAGCAGGAGGAGGATGAGGATGACGGGGAGAAGGCTCTCGCGCTTTCGGGGCAGAGGAAACGGGGGGAAGGAGATTGTTTCTGCTGACATTTGGCTACGGCAGCGGGACAGCGAGCATCTGCTTGTCTCCAAAACCTACGCTTGAGCACACGGAGTTTTCCTTTCGAAGTCCGGGCCGTGCGAGAGGCGTGCGCCCGCGTGCTCCCGGAGCCGGGGGAGGCCGGGGCCGGCAGCCCCTCGCCGCCGCCCGCGGCCCTGCGCCGCGGCACTCGCCGCCCGCCGCGGGGGAGAACTTGGAAAGAGAAACCTGCCCTCGCTACGAGTTGTCTCTCTGCTTGCAGAAGAAGCACAGATAACAACCTGGGTACTTTTTTTATTCTTTATTTAAACTTAGACTTGTTTGTTTAAATCAGAAACAAATTCTCAAGTAAAAAGAATCCTTTTTGCTCATTCTGCACCAGTGGTGAAAGGGTATGTCTTTGGATTTTATTTAAAGCATGAATTTTCTTTAGAGAAAAAAAATGTAACAAAAACTCTTTTAAAAAGAAGGAACAGAGTGCAGCCTAATTACACAAACAGAAACAAATGCTCATCGTTTAGGAACAGAGTCTTTGAAGCATTTACAAAATGAGGAAAAAAGAGGGGAAGAAAAAGAAAAAAAAAAGGAAAAATGGAAAATAAGAAAGAGATAAGTGCACAAGGGTAACAGACATAGGTAAATCGTATGTTTACACCTTAAAAAGTTTCAAACCCCCAACAAAAAATATTCTGCAAGGGATCCTACTGACCCCCCAAAACCCTTTGAACTTCTTTCTTTAGTTTTTATAAAATAATTATGCAACCACCCTCTAAGAAATGAAGGTAGCGACCATAAGTGGAAGATTACAGGATGGGGGGACGGGGAGTAAAGGTACAAAGGGGAGAAAAGCTTAGGCGAGTCAATGGATTGCAATCTACCTGGCTAGGAATGAACAAGACAACATCAAATGAGAAGCCGTCAGCTGGACCATACAAAAGCTAAATGTACACAAAAGGGTTTTTTCTTTTAAATCTACCATACTGCTTCAGTTCATTTCCAATGCAACAATCTACTCAACACCAAAAATGGTCATATCTATCATAAATACAGAAAGTCAGTTGTTTTAAAACTTATTTTTTAAGCTCCGAGTCCTCAACACTCTTTGTGTGGGTTTTTTTTTTTTCTGAAAAGTGGGAGTGCTTAACTTTTCCCCTCGAAATTGGCTTCAGCAGAAAAGCTACCCTTAAAATCCCCGAAAAGCTAAAGCAGTTCACATTGTTTTTCTCTTGAATACTTTCTGCCCATTTTAAATTAACAAAAAAAAAAAAATCAAAAAAAAAAATCCTTTTTCTGGAACAAAAACGAAAACAAAACAAAACCCCCCAAACAAACGAAAGAAATTATATATATATATATAAAACAATGATTCTGAAAACAGAACAAAGTGTGAGCGATTGACCTGAGAATAAAAAGACATTACATTTCTTTTTTTCTTTTAGCAAGCCATTGGTATCTGAATGCTAAGATAGCAAGAAATTTAAAACTGGAACAAGGTGGGCTGCTTTCCCATACAGTGCATGCCGGCCTCTGCTGTGCTATCGACGTGGGGCGGTTTTGGAAAGGGGCAATGTACAAGGGCTCGAGCTCCGAAGACAGTAAGGAGGCAGCACGGGCTTTCGTCTCCCAGACCAACAGTACCTTCGAAAGGACAAATGTAACAGATTTTTTTTTTCTTTTTTAAGTTTTATTTTATTAAAAGGAAAGGAAAAAAGAAATGTAAAACCCACCGGCATCGTTATATGGGAAAACAACCCACGCTTTTTCTTTTTTCTTTTTTCTTTTTTTGGTTAGAAGCTTTGGAATTGCAGTTAGTCTATTTTTGAAATTGGTTTGTTATTAACTTTTTTATTTAAATTCATTTTCATTGTTCATCTTCAAAGCTTACAATCTGAAGGTGTCCATTCCTACGCTAGCTAGACCACTGTCCTTAGGGCAGCCGGGGTCCCGGGGCCCCTCCGCCGGGCTCGCCGGTCCATCTGACTTTTGGCTAAGATCCGTGTCAGACTCCTCCGAATAGTCGTCTGTTGGCATCGAGGGCTGAACCCCTGAGGTGCTGCATGAACTTGAGGTAACCGTTGAAGATGAGGAGAGAGGAGGGAAAGGCGGCGGCGGCGGCTTCCCCGGCGGGGCACGGGGGGCCGCCGGGGGCCAGGGCTTTCTGGAGGCGTGGGGGGAAGCCGGGGGGGGCCGGGGGGGCGGGGGGCTGTCGTTTGAGTGAGCGGCCGACTGCGAGGTAGATGCGGTGCTGGGGTCGGGGGGGCAGGCAGAGTGAGGTAATAGACTGGGGTGCTCTTTGGCGTTTCTTGCTGCTCTTGTGATTGTTCGGTGTTTGTGCGGGGCTGACTCGAGATGCTGACTGAGGGCTTCGTCCCCACACACCGTGCTCTCGCACGCCACGCACTGGTACGAGCCGCTGCCCTGGCCGCTGCCGGTGGGCACGTGAAGCACCATCTCTTGCAGGTTCGCCACGGACTGGCCGAAGAAGCAGAGGGACTTCAGGTGGTCGCTGGCCGCCTCCTGGTCGCCGAAGCCCGCCTGGCACTTGCGGCAGACCAGCTTGTACTGCACCTTCGGGACGATGAAGGGGTCGCAGAGGGAGTCCGCGCCCTTGCCTTCCGCTTCGGGCTCTTCTTGGGGTTTGGGCAGGAGGGGGGACACCTCGCGGGGTGCGTTCTTCTGCTCTTCTTGCTTGGGGGGTTCTTTGGCAGGGTCTTTGTCCGGGGTGGCAGCCCCCGCGGGGACGGGGGTTTGGCTTCCTTTGGGCTGCTGCGCTTTCTGTTGCTGCTGCTGCTGCTGCTGCTGCTGCTGCTGCTGCTGCGCCTGCCGCTGCTGCTGCTGCTGCAATGCTTCCTGCAGGCTCTGCTGGTATTGCTGGTACTGCTGCAGCAGGGAGCCAGGGGACAGCCCCAGCAGCGCCTGCGACAGCGCGGGGCTGTAGGGGAAGAGCCCCTCCATCCCGTACATGGGCTGCAGGTACCCGCTCTGCAGGGCGCCGGGGATCTGTGGGGCGTAGTAGGGGGAAAAGCCGGGGACAAAGTAGGGAAGGAACTGGCTCGTCAGCAAGGTGGTGGGGTCCGAATTGAGGGCGGCCTGCAGCGCCTGGAGCTGGGCGGGCTCCACCGCGTACTCCATGGTGGGCAGCGGGGCCGAGAGGGCGCCCGCCGGCGCCTCCCCCTTCTCCTTCTTGGGCCCTGGCAGGGGGTCCCCCTTCCCCTTGGGTGCCTTCTCCTTCTCTTTTGCCTTCTCGCTCTCCTTCTCCTTGCGCTGCGGCGGGGGCGGCTGCTGCGGCTGCGGCTGCGGGGTCGTTGCCGGCGGCTGCTGCGGGGCCACGGCCGCCGTGGCTTGTGCTGGGGTGGGCGAGCTCAGCGCGGCCGGGGGCTGCTTATTTGGTAATCCAGAGGTGGGGAGGCCGGGCGAAGGGACGCTTGTGCTGGGCAGGCCCATCAGGTTGGGTTTGGGAGAAGTTAAAGCTGCAAGAGGGAGGAGACAGAGGTGAGGAGTCGCTCGGCGCCGAGCAGGCAGAACGCACATGGCGGGGTGACCCTGGGCCATCCCGCGACCGCCCCTGCGACGCCGGCTCCTCTGTGCGAGGGCAGCGACCGGCCCGAGGAGCTCATCCGCCGCTCCCGCTTCCTCGGGGACAGCCGCTCCTCTCCCCGCGCCCCGAGGCCCCGTGCCGTGGCGACGCGCCTCGTCAGCCCCCGTCACCCACAGCCGGCTTGGTCACGCTGCCCGGCAGCACCGAACACGGCGCCTCTGCCGGGGACACCCGCCAGCCGCCCGGGATGCTCAGCAGGGCTGTTGTTTGACTGACCCCTCTGGAACTCCCAACGATTACCAGCCGGTGTCAGGGCCGGGCACTTCTCCCCCATCTGCACTAACCGGCCCTTTGGCCAAAGGACTCCAGCAGAAGGAAAGTGCTACGCCCCATGGCCATAACGTGAGACTCTGCCCATCTCGTCAAAATCTCCACAGATTAGAAAGCTCTGATCACGGCAACTGAAGAGGACTGAACAGGCTAAATCTATGTAATTTTGTTCTAATTAGGCTGATGTTCATGAATCCACAAACCTCTGATGCATCCCCTTCCTTCTTCCCAATGGAAGAGGCTTTGGGTGCACAGCTTTTGAGTAATTTCAGAGTTTATGCCCCCCAGGGCACGAACATTGTTTTGGGTGGAATTAGAAGTGTCTTGATGCTTCCTCACAAAGGAGATGGATTAATGGTGGAATGTGAAGTGTGCCCATCTTCCTGACAGCAGGAACAGCCAGTACAACACAGTCCCCCGGTGCCGATTTCTGCTCTCACAGCCGACAGCAGCTGAGGGCACAGGGAGCGTGGCTCCTGGAGACACAGCCATTAGTCACATCCACTGCAGTGGGTGAATGTGCTCCTAAAAAGGACCGTTTTGCTTGGGAAGTCCCTCAAGGCCATTTGGGGAAAATAAAAATGAAACCAAGCTCTCATGTTCTGCTGGCACAGCCCCGTGCGCTCTGTGGCTCTGGAGCCAGGAACTTGCTGCAGGATGCACCCCTGACACAAAACCGCTCAACCTAGCTCTAACCCCTAACCCTAATCCTAATCCTAACCCTAACCCCTAACCCTAACCCTAACCCCTAACCCTCACCTTTCATTAACAAAGCCCGAGTCCTCACAGCTGCGACAGTAACCGCCCAAAGGCGGTCTGAGTATGTTGCAGAACTAGGAACCAGCCATGGAGGCACAGTAACTTTTTTTTTTTCGGTTGTACCTCTTCTGTGGCACATCCAGTGGGAGAGGAGAAACCACACCTTTTGGGGATGATTTGGGGCACAGTGGCAGCTTAGTCTTTTCCAAGGGGAAGCACGCCAGCAGGGCAATCACCGTGCACAGGGCAGGGACACCCAGCTGCGACGGGGCTCCTTCGCCTCGCGAAGGCAGCGTACGAGGGACGCAAACACAGCCCGCAGCTGGGACCCACAGCTCGCTCTGAGCTGCAGCTGCCCCGCTTCTCCTCGTGAGGTCTTCAACCACCATCACCGATCCTGAGGAACAAGTGCAGGCATCCTCAACCACCTCATCCCTGCTGCCAGCAGGCAGCCCGACACCCAGAGCCGACGGCAGGACCTGGGGCAGAGGCTGATGGAGGGAGCACAAGACGTAAATTCTGTGCAAAGACACACACAGGCTCCTCAGGCGTCTGGACACCAGGCCCCAGACCGCCGCCTGCGCAGCCGCATGGCAAGAGCCCGTCGCTGGATCACACCCCGCGCAGCCGGCGTGGCCCAGGAGCCCGCGCTGCCCAGCACGCAGCACAGGAACCGCTGCCGTGCAGCGCCGCGCCCCAAGCCGCAGCCGGCGGCCGAGGGGCGCAGGGTGCTCTCCGACACCTGCCCGCCCGACACCCTGGCACGAGCAGCTCCCGTCCGCAGCGCTGCCTTCCCCCGCTGGCGCAGGGAACCCGCGCTCGGCGCCGGCCTCCGAGCTAAGGGCGGGAGACAAAGCGGCCGTGACTGCTGCGGGCTGGCCCGGCCGAGGCTCCCGCAGGAGGGGTGGCCGGAGGGCGGCCAAGAGCCGGCAGAGCTCAGCGGTGGCTGATGCAAAGCCCCCCTGAACCTGCCTCTGCTCCTGGCAGCGCGGCACCGAGACAATGGTGATTTGTGAAGGTGCGAAACGCACGAAGCGAGCCCCCACGCAGCAGCCTTATAGATTTCAGATAAGGGCCTATTATGGACAGATGCCATTGAAACCGATGTTCCCTCGTTGAACAGTCCCTGAGAGGTTCAAGCGCAGGAGCAGCAGCTAATTCATAACATTCCTGGATGCACGGCCTTATCTGCTTCGACAGGCTTTGAGCTGAGACGGCCTGACCTTTGGAGCTTTATCTAAAGGCCACAAATAGTCTGTTTGACTTTCTAAATAGCTTAGGCCTGTCTAGGCAGCCACTGATCGCTTTTAACATTCGTGGTGCGCAGCCCCCTCTCCCCAGGACACGTCCTGGTCTTTGGAGAAAAATAAAAGCAACAATACAGATTGAAGTGCAAAAAAGTAATTTTAGATCTTGTCATAAATTTGAGGTACTAAGTAAACAGCACAGAGCTACCTGCGATAGGCTGACAATATAACTTGCCAAAGAGATCCTCTTGTCCTAGTTCTGGCCTCTGAAGTGAGATCTTCAGCAAGAACAGAAGTATTGCGTGAAGAAGTCCTGGCATGCAAAGATGCCTTTCAGGCATGCAGCCAGGACTAGATTCAAGGAGCAGGAATGGGCAGCAGCCCCGAACAGAAGAATTTCTAACACCAACTGTTTTCAAAAACGGTTTAATTACAATGACCCGTCCTACAACTATAGTCAGGAACGATTTTACTTTCACTTTGGGGGTCATGGGGAGAGTTCTGTAACTATGAAAAAAGCCTTGCAGAGACCCTAGCTCCCAGCAGAAAGCTCTTCCAGATTCCAGAAAAACTTACTCTGATCTTTTCTGCTCCCTGATAGGACCTTCTGACGCGGACACCAGCAACCACGCTACAAGGTAATGCCCTCTGCTGCTCTTGTGGAAAAAAGTATCTTGATTCCAAGAGAGGGGACCATCTTTGGAAAGGCCAGAACCCAATAAATGCAGCAAGATTTAACTCTTTTTCATTTGTCAACAGAAGATATTCCAGAGACGAGCAGTAATAGAGAAAAAGGTGAACACGGCCACTTCCAAGGGGAGAGAAAGACGCCTGTTTTGAGCCGTGGGTTGCTAGTGCTCTCTTTAGGGTGTCATACCCGATGTCACTGCACCCTCACACCAACGTCAGGCACTCGTGACGTGATTTACAGCGAGCAGCTCTGCAGCCAGTCCCCCCTGCAAATGGCAGATGAGCTGTTCAAGTTCCACGTAGCTGCTCACACTGGCTCCTATACTTTTGTCTAAGGCTTTGATCTGCTTATCCAAACATTTACCTCCTGGATGACAAAAGACGACGGCAATTTTATTAACATGACACAACCATGTTACCTGGTAGCATCTGCACTGAGTTTTTCAAGCTGTTGAAAAAAGGAAGTTCAGAGTCAGCCTCTGACTGAAAGCATCAGAAGTCCTTTCAGAGACTGACAGCTCTCTGGTTTCCGATTAAGGAGCCAGAAGACACTCAGATCCTACCCAGGCTTCACGCCACGTTCAGTACAGTAAGAGAGAGCTGTAATTTCTGCACACGGTCTAACAGCAGTACCCCTGCGCTGCCGCAGTGTAGCGAACAAAGTGCACCGCGGCACACGGTGTAACTGTCAGACTTTACGGTATCATGGGCTTTCCAGCCCGAGACAGACCCAGCTTGTTGCCAAGACAGGACACTGGAATCAGTTCCCAGGACATCTCTGTAAACGTCGGGCAGCCCTGGTGAAAGTCAACTTGAAAAGGGACCATCAGCAGTAAACAGAAGTCTGCCAACTGCAGGCGAGTCTCCTAGAGAACATCAATTACTCTGTCATGAGTGGCAATTCAGACACAGGCACGTCTCTGGGATGCCATGGATGCAGCAGGGGTGAAATAAGGCCCTTGGATCACATTTTCTAGGTCACTGCTAGTCTACTGAGCAGTATCTTCCACTGCCAGTGCTTGCTACACATCTTACACTTTCCACCCATCCACCAGGTACAAAGGAAAGGAGCACCCTCAAAACCCAAAGTCCAGTATCTGGGACTAGGCCATCCAAAGGACTATGCCAAATTCCATTTTATGTAGCATTGTAAAGAAAAATATTATTAAAATACAAAGTATATTTGTCCCACGACTACACTGCTGTTTGCTGAGAAGGTACTTTCGGGTTGTGCCCAGCCATTGCTCAAAAACCAATCCATGGCTGCATCGTCCTGGAGGTCACCATAAGGACGCCACCCAAAGACGCTCCAGGTTTCTGTCACCAGTGCTACCACACACTTCACACTTTTCCCTAGAAACAGCTAGCAATTATTGAAAACTTGGAATGGACCTGCATAAACTGAATTTAATAACAAAAGGCAAGGTATAATGAACAATGCATTCAGCACATCAGTCCTTCCTGTTCTGTTTGATAAATTCTCTATTTTCCACTTCCTTGAAGGTGCTTCAGAATTTTTAGTCTCTGCTAACAAAACAGAGATATGCAGCACATCTAGATCTTGCTCGACTTTCCTAGAAAACCTGAGTTCAGGAATTAAAGATAACGCACCTATTGCTTATTCGCTGTCAAGTAAACACGCTCGACTAAAGGGCCCGGCATCCTGTTATCAGTCACTCTCAAGGGAACATCCATTTGTGCTAAAGATGCGTCAAGTTAAGCCGTGTCTCTGAGCAGCGCGAGAATATCCATACCCACCTGTGTTGGATGGAGTGAAGCCTGGCAAGGACGGGCTGTTGAGGCCTGGGAGCAAGACTGGAGGGATGCCCTGTAGTGCTGGGTATGCAGCAGGAAGGTTAAGAGCTTGCAGAGGGGTGTTATCAAACATGCCCTGCTGTTGAGCTGCCAGACCAAGAACCTCATTGGCTTTTTTGATCCGGTCCAGCTCCTGCTGAGCCATCAACTGACGTACAGTAGCTGGGTCAAAATACTCCTTTTCCTTATCCAACTGGCTTCCAATGGTTTCTTTAACTTTGGAGATATGCTGTTGAGAGAAGATATGGTCACGTACAGACAGCCGAGCGCTGTACTTGATGCCACACAAAGTGCACTCTGTTTTGGGTCCCTCGTAACTTGTTTGGTTTATACCAAAATGCTTGGCCATGCTGAGTTTGGACTTCTTCTCCTTTGCCCTAGCATTCTGGAACCAGACCTGAACAACTCTCTTTGGCAGTCCAATGTCATTGCCCAGGACCTCACACTCCAGCATGGTAGGTGTCCTGTAGTCATTAAAGCATGACTTAAGAACTTTTAGCTGGAGATTAGTCATCTGAGTGCGAAAGCGCTTCTGTCCGGGCCGATCCCCGCTCTCTCCAGACTTGCTGGCTGAACCGCTCGCACCAGGGCTGGGTGAGCAGGGGTCTGCAAGGCTGGATGTTTCACTATAGTCCACAGTACCTTCATTGTCGTACTCTTTGCTGTAAAAGCTGGGAGCTGGGCTGACCAGGCCAGAAGACAGCCGATCTTCATATTCAGACATTGCTATCATGGCAGCTTTTGTCAGACCTTCACTGGGTCCCGAGGCTGATTTGGTTTCGGTCGCAATCCCTGTCGCGCTATCGTTGTCGGCGTTCCCTTCATCTCCTGTTGTAGTGTCCGTGATTGCCGTGTTGACAGAAGAGCAGTCATCGTTGTCCAGCTTTGTTTGGTCAAAACTCAGATTGACTGAGGACATGGAGGGGCTCTCAAAGTCTTCTATCCCTTCCACCTTAATGGAGGACGGACTCAGCAAAGTCCGAGGTGACAGTTCCATGCTCTTGTTCACTGGGGAGAGAGGAACACTCTGTCCATCACTGCTAGTTGGTGGCATGTGGGAAAAGCTTGCTCCATCAAAGATGTCTCCCTTCATCTGGAGTCCCCCATCACAATCCAAGAGCATAGCAGACAACGTCAGGTTGTACCCAGCTCTCTTGGCCTCGTGCCAGTGACGGGATCGGATATGAGCTTCCAGAGCTGTCTTTGCCTTAAAGAGAGCTCGGCAGAAGGGACACCGCCTGTGGGCTTGGGCAGGCCCTACAGCTCTGAACTGCCCCTTCCTCTCCCGTGCACGGGTGTTCTGAAACCAAACTTGCACCACGCGTTTCTTCAAGCCCACTTCGTGCGCAATGTGATCCAACATTTTCCGTGTTGGGTTGGAGTCAAGCAAGTATTTCTGATAGAGGATTTCCAGCTGCTCTGGGGTAATGGTTGTCCTTAGACGTTTATCCCTTTGTGGTTCTTCTCCTCCAGTCCCACTGTCATTTTCTCCCGGGCTTGCGCTGGCCTTTTCCTCCAGCTTTCTCTTCAGTGTGTTCATTGTGGAGGTTGGTGTTGATGGTGAAGTGGCTGAGCTTGCTGGAATCTGTGGTATCGTTCCAGATAGCAGCTGGCTCGCGAGTAGTGGATTACTGGGATCAAAAAGCATGAACGGCATATCCAGCGTTCTGTCCAGGAACGGGGGGTGGATAAACTGGTTCTGTGCACTCAGGAAATGAAGCTGCTGATGCTCCTGCCAATGCTCAAAGGAAGGAAATGCCAGCTTACACTGGTCACACTGGTACGGGATTAGCTGCGGAGGTAGGTTTGCCAGCTGTTGAGGGGTGGATGTGTGAATGGGTTTGAGGGAGAGATGTGAGAGCTGAGATGGACTTGGGCTTGACTGTGACAAGGAGCACTGAGGGGGCTGAGGAGGGGGAGGTGGCTGTTGCAATGAAGAGGGGGAGGATAACTGTGAAATCTTTTGGTGTGCTGAACTTGTCTTTTGTTCTCCTTGGTCCTGTTGCTGCTGAGACTCTTGCTTTGGTTGCACTTGCTTCTCTTGAGTTTGGTTTTGCTGTGTACTTGGAGGTTCAGACTGCTTTGGTTTCTCATCTGTAGCTTCTACTTTAGAACTATAGGTGGAGGAATCATCTGCCTCTGCTGTGAGCTGCAGAAAAGCTGAGGAGGTTGCATTGGCTGCAGATGTAGGGGTGCTGTAAGCCTGTGAGGGCATTGGTGTGCTGCAGGAGGAACTGGTTGGAGTCAAGAGCTCCATTGCATCCATAGAGTCTTCGTTCTGGCTATCATCCTGTCCATCCTCATCCTCATCTTTGTAACAAAGCTTTTTCTGGTGTTTAATGAGATCAAAAATGCGCTGAAAGACTAGACTGCACTTTTTGCATTGGTAGTTCAAGTTGCTTGTTCTAATATACCTGTCATTTGTAAGCTCCCGTCGTTCCCCGTCTTTGCCTTCTCCCTGATTCTCATAGTTCTTCCTAGCTTTCTGACGGGCATTCTGGAACCACACCACTATGACACGCGTTGGGAGGTTCAGCAAGTTGGAAAGCTGCTCAAACTCATCATCCTTTGGATAAGCATTGGCATCAAAGAAGTCCTGCAGGACTCTGAGTTGGTAGTCAGTAAAGCGTGTCCGGGAGGACCGCTTGCTTCCCCAGTACTCCTGCTTTTGAGGTTCTGGAGAAGGAGGCCGTGAGTCTATCTTCAGTTCTTCCAGGCTGGTAATGGGAGGATTACTGAAGTTGTATGGGGAATCCTTGTTGCGCTGGCGTTCTTTGAAAAGAGTGTTTCTGAACCAGTGCTTGATCACTTTCTGGGGCAATCCAGATTTGTCCGCCATCTCTTTGATCTGTTCCTCACTTGGGGAATTGTTAATATCAAAATACTGCCGAAGGACTCTGAGCTGGTCGTCGGTGATCCGCGTCCGTGGCCTCTTGTTCTGCTGCTGCTGGAGAAGGCTAGGGTTGAGCTGATGCTGGTACAACTGGGCCAAGTCGGCAGGCAGAGGGTCTACGGGACCCAGCTGGGGTGGCAGCTGAGCAGGTAACGTCTGTAGTGGCATGGTTTGCATCATAAGTGGCGAAAAGATGGGGAGCTCCATTGGCATGGAGAGCTGGGTGAGTGGCACAGACGGCTGGGCTGGTGCGATCGTAGGAGAGGTAATTGGTGGGGCAGAAGTAGGGATGGTAGGAGTAGAAGCTGGCTGAGGAGGTGCTGGAGGGAGCGGAGGTGGGGGCGGTGGAGGCGGTGGCGGTGGCTCTGGGGTCTGAGGCCGCAGCGGGTACAGCTTGTCATAGTGTTCTCTGTACTGTTTGGCAAATCTCTCTAACTGCTTAAAGGGAAAGTAATGTTGGTGAACGTGCTCTTGGTGGCTCTTCAGGATGAGGATGTTCGAAAAGAACTTGCCGCATGTATCACACTCAAGCTTTTCCAAGTTCTCACCTTGCTCTGTCTTCCCGTTTTTCTTCTGCACCTTCTGCTTGTTCTCGTTATACTGGATGACAAGCTCAAAGCCAAAATTTTCCAGCAAGGCTTTTGTGGCATTCCCTCTTGCGTCAGAGGCAATACGCGGAGGCAGTAAGGAGGGCTCCGAACTACTGCCTGGCACAAAGTCCTTCTTCTCTTTGGGCTTTAAGTTATCAGGCAGGGACTCCTTAGATGCTACATTATTGTCTCCCCTCTCGGCACTTTCCCGAGGGGTTTCTTTTTCTTTCTCCTTCACTACGGGTTTGTTCTTCTTCTCAGGGTGCTGGCTCTGCTGTATAAGGACGGAGTGAGGTTGTGACAAGGACAGTTGACCTTGCTGCTGCTGTAAGAGCTGTGGATGGCTCTGTTGAGGGAGCTGAACTTGAGCCTTCAGGTCCTCCAGCAAACTTGGACCCGTACCAGTCAACGTCAGCGCACCACTGGTGACAGGCAAACTGACTTCTGGATTGAGCTGGAACTCGGCACTGGGGATGTAGAAAGGAAACAAAAGATGCTGCTGCTGCTGAAGCTGCAGAAGGGTCTCAGTGGTCATCGGAAAGTGCGGCAAAAGTGCTGGGTTGAACAGCTGAGACTGCAAGAGAGCAGCTTGCTGCTGCAGTTCTTGCTGCAGATGGGCCTGGACTTGGGCCTGCGCCTGTGCCAAGGTTTGAGCTTGCTGCTGCTGCTGCTGCTGCTGCTGCTGCTGCTGTTGCTGCTGCTGCTGCTGCTGCCTGGATGCAATCATGTCTGCCAGCTTCTTTCGGTTTACCTCTTTGGGCTCCGAAGGAGAGGAGATATTAGTGCTTACAGGGTTACCTAGAGGAGGAATTCCCACGTTGTCGCTGGGTACCTGGTTGAGCAGGCTGGGAATGGGAGCTGCACCCGAATTACTTGTGTTGGTGGTTGTGAAAGTGCTGCTGTTGCTAGCGCCCACCGGACTTGGCGTGGATGAACCCAAAGAGAGACTGCTGCTGCTGCTGCTGTTGCCAGCTCCATTACTGCTGCTGCTGCCCCCAGCTGCCTCCAGCTTGGCAGCACGAGCCTTGGTTTGGTGCAGGACAGACCTCATGTGGATCTCCAAGGTTGAGCTCTGACTGTAGGCCACGTTGCAGGTGTTACACTTAAAAGGTTTGTTGTCTGGGCTGCTGGTAGGTTCGGGCTGCCCAGTAGCAGACTCTTGGAGGGCTCTTTTCAGTTTATGCAGATGAGAAACTGAATTGTAATGGACCAGGAGAATGTTCTTTTGTGTGAAAGATTCCTTGCAGACTGTGCACTTGTAAGGGCGAGACGGATCTAGGAATTTCTCCATCGTGAAGTTAGGGCCCTTCCTGAAAGGTAAGGCCCTTTTCGGTTCTGAGCCAGAGTCCTCTTGCACCGAACCCGAATCGCTACCTGTTGGGCTCTGCTTATCTTCCAAGTCGCTCTCCTCCTCCTTATCTTCCTCTACTATTATTGTGTGGTCTTCTGCAAGTGAAGGGTCGCCCATAGCGAGGAGGTCCCCGTTGACCAAGAGACCACCATACAGCTGCTGAATGTCAGCCTCGCTCAGCTCCAGATGGCTGGTTTCCAGGTGCTTCTTCAGGGCCTGGAAGGTTCGGAAGCTGCGCTGGCAGAGGCAGCACATCGTGGCTGCCCGGATGACGTGGTACTGGGAATGGAGCTGCAGCTTCTCAATGGTTTTGAACGCCAGGCTGCACTGGTTACAACGGTACTTGTAGACGTGGCGATCGGACACTGGCAGCTGAGGCCGCTTTGCGTGAACTTCATTGAAGTGTGTCTGCAGGGCTGCCGAGCTCTTGAACACCTGGTTGCAGCCCTTCTTCCAGCAGAGGAAGCCGGAGTCCTCCCTGGCAGAGCTCGAATCCACTGGAACGGGCTTGGGATCTCCGCTGTGCTCTGCACTTTCCGATGGCAAAAGACTCTTTCCTGAGTCCTCAGAGATCTCTGTGAAAACAAAATCAGAGTAAACCTGAAAATTACACCATCAACAAGGGCAGATCAACACCCTCTTTTTTTGTCCCTAATACGTCTGTGCTTTTTTCTCCGGAAGATGATAGGACTGGGAAACCTGTCGTATGAGGAAAGGCTGAGACAATTGGGTTTGCTCAGCCTTAAGAAAAGAAAGCTTAGAGGGACCTTATCATCATGTTCCAGTAATCTAAAGGGTGGCTACAAAGAAGTTGGAGACTCCTTTTTTACAAGGAGTCACACGGAAAAGACAAGGGGTCTTGGGTACAAGTTGCTCCTGGGGAGATTCTGATTGGACACAAGAGGAAAATTTTTCACAGTAACTATTAGCCATTGGAATAATCTCCCCAGGGAAGTGGCGGATTCCCCAACTTTGGACACATTTAAGATACAGCTGGACAGGCTGCTGGGCCCTCTTGTCTTTTGCCACGAAAGGCTGGACCAGATGACCCTTGAGGTCCCTTCCAACCTGGTATTCTATGGTTCTATTTCTAACATTTCTCCTCTATCTTCATTAATTTACTTTAATACCAGCCCATTACCCTCATCATGGCCCATTGCATAAACCTACACAATTTACTTTCTTGCCCGCTCTCAATATCTGGAAATTATTCACACACACTCCCTTGATGCATTTATCACCTTTAATTCTTCCTTTTAAGTGAAGGCCATTCAGCCACCTGTCTTCGCTATTTCTCTTTGATGTCCTGCCTATTTTTCAATAAAAAGTTCATCAAACTGAATGTAGTATTTGAGTCTTAGCCCTATCAAAGCTAGAAACAACAGGAATGAAATTTAGGTCCTGCTGGCAGCAGCTCAAAGGGTCCTGTTTGAGGGAGGATGGGAGAAGAAGGAACAAGCACTCAGTGCACTGCCACTTTTCCAGGGTCTAAGAGCACCATCCTGCTGGAAACGACAGCGTGGTAAGGGTAGAGGCCAAAAACGGGATCCCATTGCACAGGGCAGCATCAGGCACCCTGGCTGTGCCAGCGCCGCCCCACCAGCACCACTGCCTTGGGGCCGTCTGCCTGAAAGGAAACCACGGCTGTCTTCACTCCCAGATTCCTTTCAGACCTTCCAGCAGGGCACAGAAGAAAGACTGACATTGCTTCCCTGTCAGGTTGGAGATCAGACACTTCTGCCCACGGAGAACGATGTTCTTGGGATGCTCTCGCATCACACGACAAAGCCAGGACTAAACAGCCATGGATTTACAGCCATGCCCTCACCACACGGCAATGAAAAAGGCTGGGACGATTTCGGCTGGGTAAGGAGGGCAGCAGCTCAAAGCTCCCCAAGCTGTATGCCCAGTGTCCGTACCTGAGCTATGACGGCAGCAGAGCAAGTACAGCAGAGGTGGTAGGACAGTCTGTGGCCAGCAGCTGCAACCTTTGGCATCTTCCTACCAGTCCCCTCAGCCCTCCACCACCTCTGCTTTTCACCACTCGCTTCTGGTCTTCTCCTTTGCCAGGATTCAACACCACTTCCACGTGAATCACCACGGTGGTGACCTGTGCCCCTCAGCTCTGAGCCGCCCTGCTCTGCCCTGCCACGGGGACACCCTGGGCACTGTCTAATGGTGGTTCTCAGGAGACAGATGGGCACGTGGAGCTCACCTGGGTGGGGGTGTCCACAGACAGACTCCCTGACCAGGTGATGGGAGGTGGGGGAGCGGTGGGACCTGGGGACCTCATTGACTCACACTCACCAGGTTGCTTCCCCAGTTCCTCTGCGGCGGAATTCCCGTCCTTCTCTGGAGTGGCTGCCGGGAGAAACATGCTGCTGGGCATCATCACCTCAGGTGTTGTCACCTGGAGACAGGGAGGAAAGGATGCGGGAAGAAGAAAAACACAGGAAAATATTTTAAACATCTTCAGTGGCAAAATTAGACACCAGTATTTTAAAGTCAGAGGCGTCACTTTTCATAGCTCAATGAAGACTCATATTTATTAGACAAAGCTCACATCAGTCAAAAGTGTTTCTACAGTTACATTCTGGACATAATTAGCAGTGCACACTTGAAGAATAATCTTATTATTAATATTTTTCCTTTATGTAGAACTCAGACTTTGATCACTGACAATGTTTTGTCATGGGCTGTGAAACTTCTTGTGCAACCAATTAGGTAGATAAGTTGAAAGGCCCACCTTAAGCTGCTGAAAACATAATAAGGCCCCTAATTAAATCATACCTCGTAAAGTACACTGTAGTCTTGAACTAGGGAGCATTGCAGCACTGTTTTCAAAGTGTATCGATGCAGGAAAAGGAGGGGCATGAGAAAGAAAAGTACAAATAAGGAGAGAGGTGACAAAGGAAAGGATGAATAAGGAAAGACTAAAAAAGCCAGCAAATTGTCTGCAAAACGAATAGCTTTTGGTAACCCTTTCCTCTCTCTGGCTGATGTGTTCCCTTCGCCTCTCTTCAAGTGTTTGTCTAGAACCCGCACCATCACAACCAGTGCAGTGCTGGAACACCAACACTTCTAAAGAGCTGGAGAGTTTGCGTGCTTCACCTAGAGACGCTCGTTGAAAGAGTCAAACGCACACGCTCATCTGTTTCTGGAGAACTGTTTCTTAGGGTGTATCCGGCCACACACAGAACATACAAACTACCTCGCTTGCAGCTTGCACGCAGTTGCCATCAGACGCCTGACAATGAACACCCTTCTGAACACCCAGAGCCAGTACCTCACGCCACCTGAAGAGCTGCCCCACGGCCCTTCTCCCCAGAGCAGCAACTGCAAAGACAGACCTGTATCACCGCCACCATCCGCGCCGTATTCCAGCGCACGGCTGCCAGCACTGGGGAGATGCCTACGGCGAGTGAGGACACCTCTGCAGCTCCGAGCAGCTGCGTGCTTCACCCTGCTGATGCTCAGGGAGCGTTTCGCTTGCAGTGGGGCTGTGGTAGCTGAAGGAACAGAAACCAACGCTGACTTGCAATGCTTGCGGAGCTTCTGCTCCCAGCCTGTGACTGGTGAGGCCTAAAGAAACACTTGTAGAGAGGTATGTTTCCTAGCAAAACGAGTCTCTCCATCCCTCTGTCAGGTACTGAGAGGGCATTTGAACCTTGGACTTCGGAAGAGAGTGAAGGAGCGAGGCGGTTACCTGCATGCCATGTACCTTCCCTTCTGCAAAGTCAAGGACCCCAAGGCTCCGAGTGAACCACATGATTTAGGCAAATCTGTGGCAAAGCCTATGTGCAGGGCGTGAAATCTTCCTTATCTACTCACATGTCAAATCCAAGCAAACACAGACTAGACCTTGACTTCGCTAAGTGAACGGATGCAACAACAGCCCATGAAAAACCTCAGAAACAAACGCTCGCGTATGAGCGGCCGCAGACGTCTGAACGCAGAGGGAGGTATGCTGAGCTCGCCGCTTTCACCGGGGTGGCCAGCGCACGGAGGTGAGTGGCGGGTCCCACCGCGTCTGCAGGAAAGGCAGCCGACGCTGATGAATCACCAGGAGGGAAGCTGAGCACACCGAATTCATTCCACCTTTTACTCTAAGCAGCAGTATGTGACGGCTGTGGGTGGTGGGTCGGGAGACGTGAAAGGTCACTGGTTAATTCCTGGTAGCTGGGCTTGGAGGAGGGGGACGAGCAGGGATGCCGAGGAGGGAAGGCAAGAAGGAGCTGTCCCTCTCAGCTTTATCAGCAGGGAGAGTGCTTTCCTAGGATCTTTAGGAATTATGAAAAATAAATCATGAGAAATTAAAAAAAACCCCAACAGAGTAGAAAAAGAATAAAATTATCTAACACCTCAGCTGCACATCATTATAGAAAACTGTGGGCTTTTTATACGCATTACAGTAAGGCAGCCATCCCCACTACCACACTCAGTACGACGGATCAGTAATTGTTTTCATACACTTTAATTAGAAAAACTCAGATGGCTATGAATAATAATGGAAAAGAGAGACTTTTGCACTTGAAAGGTTGAAGTCAATCAAGTGTGAATGACGGCAAAAAAGAAAAAAAAAAGACACCAATTCATCAGGCCTCTGTTGTCTCGCCGCGTCTTTAATCATAATTCCTGATTGGGATTCAAGAAGGCAGTAAGCAGCGGTTCTTTGTCTGCCTTCACCTTCCGTCAATTAACTCTCCCCGAAATATAATCATCAACCTCACATGCTCCTCTGCATCTTAATCTGGGTCTCCAAACCAATAAGTCCTGCCCTATATGTGTTTAAGTAATTACCTTTATCTACCTGCATCTCCACAGCCACAGTTCTCATCCTACTTCTACCCCTCCCTCCACAATAAAAAAGAAGGAAAAAAAAAGGGGGGGGAGTGGCATAAGAAAAAAAAAAAGCCTGTGGCACATTAAATTGCTACAGGCACAAAATCCCAAAAGGCAAATAGAAAGAAGCTTGGAAACTAGAAATTCTGGATATGGATGTAGGGCCAATGCAGGCAGTCCAGATATCCACACAGGGAAGCAAAACCTCAGAAATAAGGCACTGGTCTTGCTTCAGCGACTGGACCCGCTTTAGTCCCCCACCTGTTTAGCACCACTCAGGCTTCTCCTGAAAGTGCTGCCCATTTCCCATGCTGTTTTCCAGGGCAGGACTACTCGATGTCTCTTCATCCCCACGAACCACCCCTGAGCAGACAGCAAAGATAAGAACAGTGATAATAGGCTGCAGGCCTCAAATCATTTTGCATTACACTGACTTCCAGACTGTCCATTTTGAACCACTCGTCCTTTTACAATGCAAACCCATCCGAGGATATACCATGTCCTTGTACGTGCAGAAAACGCCTGCGCATTGTGGCTACTTTTAATACAAATAGGCGGTGGGAGGACCACGGGGGCAGGAAGGTTTAGTAGGCCATGGCCACGCAACAGATAAACAAGGAGCCGTGCTCTACGACGCAGCATTTTGTACTTCAGATGTATTTAAATGGCATTAACTGTTCTGGTGATAGAGATGAACGTGTGTATCTCGAGCATAGCCTGTGTCAGCGCGTGCGGTTGTTAAATGCTCTCGACCTCCCTCTCACCTGAGCAGGCGACACCTGGCATGTAATCCTGGCACCCATCCTCAGCTCTGCTTCAACACCAACTGTTTCACAATGGCAACATGTCAGTCAACGTGAACCGTTATTAAAAAACAACCCTACAGGTGTAAATCCAACAAAGGTGATTTGTCTTCTCCCTTCCCTTCTCCTGTACACACTCGTTTTGCTCCGTCCAACATTAAACCGTACCCCTTCGCAGCTGCAGCTGCCATCTGGCCCACAAGGCACCAGCAAGGCCTCCCAGCTTGGCAGCACTGCCGTGACACCGGGTCCACCTCGGCACTCAGCCCTGAGCTCGCCCGTCCCCCCACTGCTCCTCGTCCCAGGCCTCCTCGAGGCCGTTATCGCACAGAAGGCAAACGGTCCCCTCCACCTGCGTTGCTCTTGACCCTTCCATCCAACCGAGCCCGGGAGGTGGGGAGGGATCGGCAGCTCACCCCTGCCCGCTCTTTCTGACAGCCCGGCACTCGGACACCAACACGTGGATGGGGTTCTGTTTATCGGTACTTCAAGGACTGGAGTCAGTGTCCCCAAGAAAACCCCTAATGCTGCAGCAGGCACTCAGGGCGCACCCTCTGCTCTGACCACCCTGTCCCTGTCCCTGTCCCTGTCCCCATCCCTGTCCCACTCGGTGGGGTGGGGAACTTGCTTGTTGAAGTCTGGGCCACAGGCTGTGGCAAGCCCTCCTGTGCCCCACTTTGAAACATCTCCGCTGTGGTCTGCACTGGAGAGGGGAATGCTGGCTGGAGAACCTGCCTCTAGAGCAGACGGCAGAGAAGCCAATCACCTGCCTTAGGAAAAGGAAAGTTGTCGGGACAAGCCTCTCCGCTTCCAAGGACCCTCCCTTTCAGAAGAAATTCAGATCCCCTTAAGCAGACAGAACTTCTTTATGATGACGAGATCCACTGACATGCACGGGCACCCCAATTTGATGGCCATTTCTACAGACAATGTGGTCCACTGAGTGACTGTTACAGAAAGCCCAAGGGCTGACACGCCATGTCTCCTGCCTCCCTGCCCCATGAGTCTCCTCAGCAGATCACACACACCCAGACACCTACAGACCTGTCACCAGCCTGGAGAACAACCCGCGGGGCCGCTCCTCACCGGTGACAACCGAGAGCAGTGACAAGTGTGGCTCCTGCCCCTACCGCATCTGCCAGATTTTTAAGATGATGAACTGCAGAGCTGCTTATCAGCACGGGCCGGAGGCTCAGAGCTGCAACACCCCTCCTGTGCTGGCCCCGGCAGCGTGACACAAGCATATTCTTGGCACGTCCGAAAAATTAATCTTGGGCAGCGTGAACAGCCAGCTCCCCTCGTGCGCTGGCTCTGCCTGCTCCGACCTTCCTCCAGACTGAGTGACCAAACACGTGGACAGTCTGTGCAGTTCCTCCGTAAATGCCCCAAAATGCTGAAATCATGCAGCTTTGAAAAGAAAATCTCTAGAAGGGGTCTGAGGAGATACATTACTATCCCTATGTCCATGCAACCAGGGGGAAGTACACATGCAATGCAAGGTTCCCGAACCAGACAAAGGAGGTAATTTCCATTACAAAGGGAGAGAGAGGGTGCTGGAGTGAAAAGCTTCATTAGACTCAGAGAGGCAAAGCGATGGCAGTATACCAAGGTCACTTCTAATTTAGACCATCTAATTGGCAAACATGGCTCCAAATGGCTATCATCTCACAGGGCTCAGAATTAATGAAGCCCGATTATTTTCATTACCTTCATCCGAGATGGAGAATGAGACACAGAGTGAGAGGGAAAGGGGGGAGCGAGAGGGGGCGAGAAGGAGGGAGAGAGAAAAATTGAATGACAGCAGAAGGGAGAGAGCAATAACGAAAGACAATAGGAAAGGGGGAAAAAATGTAAAGATAGGAAGAAGGAGAAGTGAGGGTGGCAGGGACGGGCAAGAATTGCTCTCAGAGCAAGGGAGAAAAGAAAAAGACAGAAAGACGGCTGAAACACTGGGAAGACGCCCTAAACTGAGTGAGGGAAAACTGACAACAAAAATGATGGGAGAGGAATGTGCAGAAGGATAAAGCCAGCCGCGGGAGGAGGGAGAGCTCCCCGCTCCCGGAGGCTCTCGGGAAGCCGTCCCTTCTCCCGGCTTGAGCCCATCAGTCTTGTCAATCGACTGTGCCGGCGAACTGCACTTCACCCTCATTAAGGGGCTCTCTGCTGAAGCGGTGCAGGCCCAAGATTAGCAAAGAGGCTGTTATGTGGAAAGATGGCGATTAGACCTGCTTAGAGCAGCCGAAACGCTACGTAGAATGAACTTGGCCACGTTCGTTCACCAGCCCCATGGAAGGGAAGTTGCTGGAGATGGGGGGGGGGGGGCGGACAGGGGGAGCCCCTGCCCCACGGGGTTGCCCCGGCCCCCATGCTGTGCAGGGACGCAGCGCTCTCCTCTCCCCTCAGCCTGCGGCTGCAGCCCCACCGGCCCCCGTCGCAGCCCCTGTCCCAGCGGGGAGGACCCGGGTGTCCCGTGGGACAGCCAGCCCGGCTGCTCGCTGATATGAAAAGGACGGGCACGGACCAGCCAGCTCTGAGATGCTGAGCACAAGCAAGCCGCTGTTACTATGGCAACAGACATATTAGACACTGCAGGTTCCTGAAAGGCGTCTGATAAGGTATTATTAACTGGAGCCTCCTCCAAACGCCGAGCGCAAAGACACTGTGTCGAAAGGGACCTGGCTCCCATTTACTGGACTGCGATTCCCTCGCGGTGGCACCAAGACCCGATTCATGTGTCGGACTGAGACAGGAATCTCAGCTAGAACGAGGAAAATCAGGAACCTTTGATGCTGCCGCATTCTGCACAAGCCATACTGATGTCTCAACATATTTGTCATTTAATGCAAAACAGAACCACCTCCTTGACCCACATGCCATTTGACTTGAAGCAGGAGAGGCAATCTTCCTCTCCAGACACATCCCCGGGTACCAAAGGGCCAGTGGCAACGGCAAGGTGGAAAAGCCAGAAACAAGCACGAGGTTGAGCTTCACAGCTAAGCCAGTCTCCACAGTTCTCCGCAGCTCCAGCACAGCAGACGCTCACCTAAGGGGACTGTCCTCCACCGCACGGCAGTTCTCTGGCCACGTTCTCTGCGGGGCGCCCCGAGCTCCTTAATGAGTGGCTTCTGCAGTGTCCCCACAGACCTGCTCAGGCCGAGGATGGACCAGCCCAACCGCACCCATTCCACACTGCGCGTTCTGCCGACAGCCCAGCTCAGAAACGGGCCGTTTCACATCCGCGTTAACAGATACCCCTAGGAAACTGGCTACGCTTGCCGGCCTAAGAAAGGGGCTCGGCTTCTGCTCACTGCTCTTCTAACATCAAAATGTCTCCCATCAATTTAGTCAGAAGCTAACAAGATTTGTTCAAACCCTCAGAAGACAGTATTTACGCACCTAAGCACCATCAGTCAAAATGGATGCAGGTCACAGAGACCGAGGTCTTTGGGACGGGACAGCTCCTTGACCCCGGTGCACGAGGGGTTGGCAGAGCAGAGCTACGCCCCGCTGGAGCCCGTGGGCACGGCCAGCTTCGCACGGCTGTGAACTGCCGGTGCTCTTTTCCCCTGCCTCGCTCTGTTTTGTTATTCAGAGTGCTCGGACCCGTCAGCCTGGCTGGATTTTTAATGGGGTTTTACCATGTGTAAACCATGGGGCACACATGGTTCTTGCGGGTGGTTGGAGCACTGGTCCAACAGTGGCCACCGCGAGCCTTTGCAGCCTGCTGGGGCGGCAGCAGCAGCCTGACGGGGCCGAGAGAGAGGGCAGAAAAGTGAGAGGACAGGTAGCTGGTAAAGCAAAGTAGGAAGATAAAAAGCATAAAGGCATTTGAGAAGGAGCCACAAGAGGACTGGAAGGGTGACAGAAAGGGAAGATGAGAGAATTCTAAGAGAAAAGATGGGCAACGCTGCATGTGCTTGCTCAGATGATGTCACAGGAGGGGAGTTGATACAGAACATAAGTATTACAACAAATTTGGCATTATTCACCTCCACTGTCAGGAATCAGCAAAGGAGGGAGAAAACAAGCAGAAATGGGGTGCAAGGAAAAAAAATCACAAAGAGAAAGAACCGAAAGGAATCAAAATAAACACTTATTTTATATACTTGATGACAAGTTCTTAAATGTAGACACAACCTCTCCTTGAAGTTTATACCAAAGAAATAGTGTAGAAATCTGACAATACATCCCATTTGTGAATTTAGAAGGGTTTTTGAAAATGTGCCTTATTAATTCTACCTGTATCTTAAACTGACACTAGCAAATGGGAAGGCACACTCATGTGAAATCTATGAAAAGGGAATTCATGAAAGAAACATTCTGGGACTCAGAATGTTATTTACTGAAGCAAGTGCTTGAGAGCTGGAGAGTGGAGTAAGCATTTCTGCACCGTGACAGTACGTAGAAGTCCCACAGAAGAGGTCTGGCAGCCGCACACACCACTCCACGCGTACAGCAGAAGCAGCAGAGACTCTGGGTCAGCGGCTGTGGGGTAAACAAGCCAGGGCACAAGCCCAGGTCTCACAAATGAGAACGTGAACACTGCGCTGTTAATTCTTCTCACCAAGCACTTGCTCTCCAGTTAGATGAATTTCGACTCCTTGGAGATGGTGTTGCAGGATTCCCACGCCAGCTGCTAGAACAAGCACGCAGGGCACAACAAGAGCCTGGTGCAAACACGTTTGTGCCGAGCCACAGTCTGCTGTCTGAAGTTTCTGCTCCCCATCAGAAGCTGCACGAGCAACAGCAATGACAACCCATACACAGGCACAACGGTGTTTGACAAAGAGCTCGACAAGTGGAGCCGTTACAAGTTTTGAGCTCTACATGAAGCCAGTTAACGTCATCTAGTGAACTTTCACGCCACACTTCAGTGGCTAACTTCCTACTTCAGAGACTTTTATTTGCCTATGCTTAAATTTTAATTTAAAACAACGCATTTCCAAACATTTAGAAACAGCACTTGAAACAGTAGCTCTAGTGTTCAACAGTCCCGTAAGGTTCCACCTCCCTTGGGCCAACAGCAGCGTATACCTTGCTTGTTCAGGTTACCCTGAAAACAGGGAATTGTTACACAACAAAAGCACTGTAATTTTGGATGGAGCGACTCCTCGCGAAAGTAACGGATCCAACTTATCTCAGACAACCGTAACAATGATCCTCATTAAGTGGACAAAGCACAGAACGTGGCTGCACAATAGGACTGTCTCTCCTCCACGAGATGAGACTGCCAAGGGAAGTTACTCTATTGGTTCTTAAAATCATATTTTAAGCAGAAGCCTGGTATCTAATTTCCTGTAATGTTACCTTAATCACCCTGGCTGTCCGTCTTGGGAAGTGCTCATCAACACACGAGCACTTTCTCTCTGCAACAGGAGCAGCACAGCACATCAGCTACTGCATCTCCCAGAAGCTTCTGAGCAAAATGCGATCCCCATGCAATGACCTCAGTAGTTAAAGGAAATTGTATTTATTCTAATCTCTTCACAGGAAAATTACTCAACACCGAAACATTGCCAGTTTCCACAGTGCTTGAGCAGGGACCAGATAGTCTCTGCAGACAAAACATACAGGGATGGGAAAGACCTGGATGCCAGAGCCCTGACAGATGAAGGAGCTGCCCGCTACAGCCAAGTCAGCCCACGCAGGTCAGGCCATCCCTTCACTCCTCGCCTCTGCCAGGAGGGCAGCAGACACGCCTGACTACGCCGCCACTTACCGTCATGATGAGTTTCTCGACACAGTCAGGCGACACGCTGTGCAGATGGGTGAGGTGCAGCTGCAAATGGATCTTGTTGTTCAGCATGTCCTGGCAGAGCGGGCAGCGGAGCATGGGCTGCACGGAGTGCTGGGTCATGGCGTGCACCCGCAGCCGGTTCACGTCCGTGTTGCTGTACTTGCAGTATGGACACTGATACATCTGCAGAGCAAGACAAATGAATCACGCAATTGTTACAGCTGCTGCTAGACTTTAACAATTCGATGCCTTCTCCTACCACCAGTTACCGCCTTTGATCCTCCTTCTCCTATTTTATGATTTGCTTTTGGCACGTATGAAACAAATTACCTGCTTGTAGATGCACCAAAAAATGGGTTCCTCTTCCTTACCTGCTCTGATTTGGCCTCCTCTGAAGTTTTTGACCATTTAAACGGGAGAGGTGACTCAGAGCTGCTGGGAAACGATATTCGTTTAGAGGACGCTGGAGGCTCTGTCAGCTCCTTCTCTGCCTGGCTGCCTGGTGCTGGAAAAAAAAAGAGATTTACATCAGGGCATCCCCAAAGAGGCTTCAGTTGGACTAAGACAGTATTTCCATTTACTTTGCTGCTGTTGCTTGAAACACATACCAAGGACTCGGAGGAGGATGAGTCTGTGGCCTAACTTATACCCTACAAAGCACGCCTGGCCAAAGTAAGTTCACTCTTGATTATCCTCCATAGTAAGGGAACCGTGGCATTTATAGTTAGATGCAAAGAAATCTCAGCTATTTCTGTAGGCTGCTTACAACCTGTTGGGGGCAGGAGGGTCTTGTGTTGACACTGGACACGCAAATGCTTGGCCAGATGTGAAGGCCAATGTGCCACCTCCACGAGCAGCTAGGCTGACTCGACAGGGCAGAACTCATGCTCCTGGCTCACCCAGGACGTTTCGCCTGTGAACGCTCTGGATTATGTTCGTCTTGGAGAAGCTGGAAGCTGTGGTGGCCAACCCAACTGACTCGCGCTCCGCGCTGGAAGCAGCGCCACGCTGCCAGGACAGCACCGGCCGGCTCAGCCCACGTGCCTCGGGCAAGAGTCTACGTCTGAGGGCAATTCCCAGCCAGCGGTGGCAGAGAGAGACCCAGCCTACACCGGCGCTGGGATGGGGCTCGGCCATTCTCACACCGTAACAAGCTGAGGAAAGGTGACTTTATTTCAGGAAAACCGAAGGAGGCAAATGAGCCCAGGAGTCAACAGCAAAACACTCTGCAAGTTGCGGCACTCCGAGAAGCACATCCCTGACCTTTACCCCTCCCCCGAACCCTGGCAGCCTGCAGTACATAAATTTGTGGGACATCTATTATTTAAAAACTGTAAGGACAAGTATATTATACACAGCCCCCGTCTCCTCCTCCCCGAACACACATTCATAACAGTACTTTAATCTGTCTCGAATCGACTTCAAACCCATTTCGCCCTTAATGGGAGTTATTCATTTTCACTTGAAAGGTAATATATGACAGCTGGATATTTAATATGATGGATCGGCTGCCGATTAACAAGGCACTGTAGCATTCTTAGACCGGTCCCCCCATACTCTTCCCCTTGTCTCTTATTGTCTTTGTGAACCCGCTGGTATCCGCTCCTTGTTTCAGAAGATGCTGCCAGGGTAAGATTCAGGCAAACTGCTTCCTTCTCAAAGATCCTTCCGCTCACTGGTACGAGCTGCATTTCGACAGGTACCATCACCGTATGAAATACAATCCCCATTTCTAACCGCCTTCCCTGCCAGACCCCACCTCTAAGCGTTCAGCTAGACGCAAAGTAACTTCCAGGAGAGGGAAAACGGGTATTGCAAATAGATAACAACACTGCCAGAGGGTGGCAGGGGTTGGAGGAGATCTGGTGCTACTGAGTTTCTCTTGGTAGACGGGCCATACCAAAGCCTGCTTAGAGTTGAATTCCTTCCCCGCAGCGCTGACCTGCTGCATGCCCGGCATTTCAGCCCTGGCTGGTTACACAGCCTCCGTGCACGGCTGTGAAGTCCTGGCTGTACCTGGAACCAAACCGCAGGACCCCACTGTGCTGCCACACAGATTATTTGTGTAAAGTCTGCACTGTCAGTGCTGACATACGGACACCAGCGCAGATCCCGCTCTGCCCCCTGCGCAGAACCATGGGCTGCTTCTCAGGTCGGTCTGCTAGCTTGAACCCGAGACCCTCCCTGGGGTTCAGAACTGGGGAGTCATTAAAGATGTCTACAGGACCAAAGCTGGCCTTCCTCGCTTCCTACTAACAAAACGTGCTTGGAGAAACCCCGCAGCACTCCAGCCCCTCCTGCGCTGCTCCTCCGCTGAGGAAAGCTGTCCCTCCCGCGGGGTGCGGGAAGGCAGAGCCCATCCTGCCTTAAAATGCCCTGCCCAAGCCTTGCGTGATGTCAGTGGCCCCGATACGGAGGCTAATTGCTGTTGACATCGTCCACTCCTTGGTGTGACCTTGGACACCGAAGTGTCAGCCCCAATCAGGCGGTCCGGCGTTGGGACTGGCGTCCAGAGACCCCAGCTCTGCCGCGTGGTCCCGCAGCCACGCGAGCTCTGCTCCAGCCCTGCACCAGGCTGGGATGACAATGCCAGACACGACTTCGGGTCCCCTTAGACTTCTCTGCCCTGGATGGTGATTGTGTCTCCTATGTGGTCCGGGCTGGGTCCCTCTGGGCTCTGTATCTGACAACCACCACTTCAAACCTTCGGGTGCCATCTGCTCTACAAAACCACCAGTGAGCTGTGCTGGCACTGCCAGCTCCGGGATGTGAGGGAGGAAAAGGATGACTGGAGAAACTTCTGCTTGTGTATAGGGGTCACCTTTCCAAATAAAGGATGACAACGCTTTCAGCTTTGGCACAGAGTGAGAACCACGAAATACCTACAAGATTGCATTAATAAGCCCAGGTGAGCTCCTACAACGTGGGCTATGGACACCTACAAACCCCCTGGTGCCTCACCGGCTGTAGGATCTGCACTGGCACAGTGGGTCACGAGAAGCTCAGGGAGCCCCTGGTCCTCATCCTCTGCCACTGACTTCACCGTGCACTGCTTCTAGAGCTCACCGATGTGATGTTTTTGGATGCAGCAACTAAATTCAGCAACCCAACTGCCAACTACCCCGCAGCTGCTGAACACTAGCTGTAACCTCTGGAGTTGCGATGCCGTATTTTCTCATTTCCTTTCTACCGGGAAGCAGCCTGCTTAGAATCAGGGAAAAGTAAAAGGTAATTAAAATTTCTTTTACTTACCATCTCCAAAGTGCCCAATTTTATTGAATGCACTTGATCCAACTCATAACTTTAATCCTTCAAAGCCAGAATTATTAATGATTGTCCAGACCCCCGAATAACTGGCTTGTTGCAGAGTTCTAAAAAATGCATACGGAATATTTATTCTAAGTATTGTTTTCTGAGCTGACAGCTCAAGTGGGAATTTTAAGACGGAGACCAAACTTTATTGTTGATAAACAGCCAAACACACAAAGTGACACATTCAGTCCACATCACAGATCAGAGGAATTAAGATCTCTCTTCTGCCTGGAGAAATGAGGACACGCAGCTCGGCGCCTGCCTGCAGAGCTCTCCGGCAGCTGCGCAGGACCTTCGCATCTGCATGGAGTGGACGGGACAAAACGTCCCCGTCTGAAAATGCCACAAGGACCATGGCCCTGAACGGCAGCCCGGCACCAGCGAAGGTGGAGCACAACGCCTGTGCCCCAACCGCGTCCAACATCATGCCTGGAGGTCCAGGCCTCGCAGGAAAGCAAAAGGAATCTGGGTTTAAAGTACGATGTACGACCATGTATCAGTCAGTATTCGATTATTTTCACTCTTCAAACGGCTTTAGTTCAGATTCGCTGACCTTAGAGAAAAATCAGCGTTTCTTAACAAATGTACCTGAAAGCCAAGTGCAACGGGACGGCGCTGCTGCAGGCGTGCTGCCCCGCCACAGCACTTCTCAGACGCCTACTTCTCTTCTCACTCTTCCTCGGCAGCTTCTGCTTTTCGGAGGAGGAGGAGGAATCCTGCCAGGCGTTATTTCAGAGGTGAGATGGAAGTGGGGATCCTTCCCTTTGTGAGGTCCAGGGTCCCCAAAGCCATCTGCTCCGCATCCTGGTGGGGAGGGAGTCACACCCCACCTCCCAGCCATCAGATTCTTTTAGCTAAAGTACCACTGACAGCCCCTTCATCTAAACTTCCATCTCCCAACCCAGCAACATAATGGAGAAGCCAATTAAATGATTATTAATTCATGCTGCTTTCCGTAAGCCAGAGGTTCTCATCTCCCTGCATTCCGTAAACCAGCTTGCCACTTGCCCTAGAAATTTACAGTGGGGTTTCTGCTATCTCCATTGATCTAAAAAACAACACCCTCCCCGCCCCCAGCCTACTGAAAAATATCCCTTCCTACTAAGTTCAGCAGCCGGCCTGGGAAAAAGTTTTCAGCGGGACCAGGGAACTGTGTTTTCGCTGCCTGATGGAAAGTAAAATTCCATATTTGGCGGTGCCTCCCTCCTCAAACCTCCCCTGACATTTTCTTGGAGCAATTACTCAGCATCACGAGCCCTTGGACCAGACCGACCTGCCCGCCGCGCCCGCACAGCTCTGCAGCTGGGAATGCCCATGGCGGCAGCCGTTGCCCGGGCACAGGTCTCGCCGAGGAGCACCCTTAGAGCGGCTGTGGTTTTCCTCCCGGAACCCTGAGGCTGGAGCAGACTGTTTTATCTGTTTCCATGCCCACGCAGCCTCCAACGTGGGGGACGGGCAAGGCCAGGCCCCGCAGCCCCGACCCACCCGCGCAGCTCGGTACCAGCGGCACACAAAGTTCTGGTCCCAGCTGCCCTGGCAGGCAGTTGAAACTCACAACTTGTACTAACACAGCAAGAACAACTCTGAGAAGGTAACTCCACCGGGAGTCTGCAGTGACACAAAAGTGGCCAGAGCCCTGTGCAGGCCTCCCCGAAAGGGCACCGGGGTGTGCGGCACTGCTGCAGCGCTGCCCCTTCGTTACCGCGTGTCTTGTAACACACGGCTGAGCGTTTCTTTCTGAAACACTGTCTGTTTACATTCCTTATTCCCTGAAGGTACCACTCGTTCTAATAAGATGTTGTAGCCATACTAACAGGCCTGTATATTGCCTGTTGCTCTACAGTATTTTTTCAACTCTGTATTTGATAAATAACGCGATCGCATGATAGACAGAAGTAAATAGACAGAGATTTGCAAGCACACTTCTGTACCCAGACCTTTATTGCTGCCTTTCAGAAATGTGGCCCTGAAAACGGTCAAATAATTTGTTTTTCTAATGCTGTGTCATACCTTCCAGCCTGCAGTGAGTACGAACCACTGAATTACTATTAAATATTCATATTACAGTACCCAGAAGCCCCAGCCACCACCAGACTTTCCTGCCACGCTCTGTACAAACACAGAACACCCAGAAATCATCGCGGTGAGACGCCAGGCAGCACATGGGGCACGTGGAGGCAGCGCTTTGCTTGTCATCACGAGCACCACAGATCTTCCCCGCGGCCCCGCAGATCAGCTCATCTCCCATCGGCTCCTGACGGAGCCCTGGGAGCTGCCGGCAGCTGCGCCGCTCCCCGTGCTGCTCTCGGACGCGGCGCTGCGCTGCCAACCAGAGGGAACGGGACCCGCGCAGGCTGGGCGAGATACTGGAGCAACGGCACAAAGCTACGGATCAGTCACAAAGGTTATGAGAATCCCAACCAGGGCGCAGGAGAGTCGGTGAGCAACGCAGCCGCAGGCAGCCCTGCCGCGCCGGCACGAGGGTTCAGGTGCGCAGACACGTACGGGGCAGCGGCCACAGCAGAAGCTGACCTTGGCACACATGTAGCAAAACGCTCCGGCAAATGCACCCGAAAGAAAAGGCCTGGACTGAAGCTGGGAGGTTTCTCTGCCCTGGGAGCGACAGCTCCCTCTTTGCTGCTCAGAGACGCACACCGGGCAGAAGGAAAGACAGGGTACACAGAAAATCACCCCATCTTGTGCCCAGTGTGACCCCACCTCTGCAAAGTGGCACCCTAAACTCTGCAGGTTTTCTTCCAGCAATGGCATCTAAGATTGTACCTTTAGAACCGTGGGAAACCTTGGCATTTTTTACATTAGAAAGTGGCTGAAAGGAAACAAGCAATAATTCTTATATTTACCCATTTCATAAGATTCTTGAGCCAGCTATCAACCTGGGTGAACACTGCTGCCCAATTCAACTGAATAAACATTCCAACTAACCTACCATGACAGTCCATACCAACTAATTTATTAAACCAACGAGCTGAGCCTGGGAGATGGTCTAAACGGCAGTAACTCTGCTAACTCCTTAAAGCCAGCAAGAAGGGATCGCCACCACTGCCGGGCACCACATAGCTATCGGGCGAGCAGAAACTACTGGTGAGGAAAGAGCGAACACAGAGAGTGGAGATCAGAGAGATGTCAGCAGAGAACTGCTCACTGAGGAACATGAGTGGAAATACCAAAGCAGGGGTCGGGCGGGCTCTGCGGCAGCACAGCAACTCACCCAGCAGCACCACCGAGACGGCCCCTCCGCACTCCTGGACGCCCCAGAACGCAGGGACTGCCGCACGGGCCAGTTTTAGCGTGTGTTACCACTGCTGGGGAGGGAGCAGCCGGGTTTTGCTGTGGTGAACACAACACACACGTGCTTTCAAGATCAGCAGCTGGTGAAGGCAGCCAAGAGCTGGCAGGGAGCCGTGCAGGCAGGCAGGGCCAGCTCCAGTTTGGGGGCACGCAGGACCATTTCTCCCAGCCAGAAGCCAACAATTGTTCCACTTGGGCCAGACTGGCATTTTTCCTGCTTTTTTATTTTTCAAGTAGCCAGACTCCTCTAGGTATGAACAGAAAAGAACGTTCAGAAAAAGAGTCATAAAAACCATCAGGCTGACCGCAAGGAAGAGTCAAAGACACCGAGCATGTGGCTGGGCTCAACAGCCTCACTGGAGTGGAGGGGGCCAGGACGGGGTGAGCCTGGCAGAGCCAGGCCAGGACGCTGCACAGAGGGCGACTGGGGACAGAGTCACAGAATGGTTTGGGCTGGAAGGGACCTCTAAAGGCCATCTAGCCCAACCCCTCTGCAGCGAGCAGGGACATCTTCAACTAGACCAGGTTGCTCAGAGCCCTGTCCAACCTGGCTTTGAATGTTTCCAGGGATGGGGTTTCTACCACCTCTCTGGGCAGCCTGGGCCAGTGTCTCACCACCCTCATTGTAAAAAATGTCTTCCTTACATCTAGTCTGAACTTACCCTCTTTTAGTTCAAAACCTACCACAACGGGCCCTGCTAAGAAGACTGCCCCACCTTTCTTGCAGGCCCCCTTCAAGTACTGACAGGCGGCACTGCTGTGGCTCGGAGCGGCACCCGGGGTCGGCCAGCTCCAGGCAGGAGGCAGAGCCCACGGAGGAACCCATGGCCTGCCCTGGCGATGGGCCGAGGGGCCTTCAGAGTCCTCCCAGAGCCGCCGCTGGGCCGTCGTCTCCCTTCACCCCCCGGAGATCAGGAACCCAGCACCCGCGGCGCTGCTGGGAGCCAGGCACGCTCCGAGCCCAGCCTCCCTGGTGAGCCGTGGCACGGAGGTACCCGGCCTGGCCGTTTTCCTGGGCTTGAGCTGGTGCCCGGGAGCCTTTTGTGCTTTGCAAAACTCAGGAAAAAAGCACAATTGCAGCCAGCCTTCCCATCCCCTCCGCAGGGCTCCTTGGCACAGAAGCCGGGGTTGAGAGCTTTTTCCGTCGTGCCCCTCGTCCCCTTCCTCCCAGCCTGCTCTCGCCCTTGTCTTTACTCTGGTCCACAGAATATCCCAGCCATTAAGTGTTCACCAAACGCCATATATTAAAAAACCAGAAAAACGCAGCAGCGGGGGGAGGGGCAGTAATAGATTTCCGTCAGGATGTGCCTGACCTGTTTTTTTCAATTTCAGTAATTAGAAAGGCAGTGGGCCTGTAGGAATTATTCATAAACTGCAGGAGCTGTGCAGTATACATTTATGTTAAACATGTCAAATCCGATTGAAATCATGCCTGCCAGCACCATACTCCATAAACACACTTTTCTGCAACAATTTCCCAGCTCTCGGCAGCCCATTAATACCTCCTTTAATAGCAATCTACCACGGATTCGAATCAGGGACGCTCCATTGCACTAATTGCTCTGTTAGGTGAGCATCATGGATTAAAAAAAAAAAAAATCATTAAAAAAAATAAAAGCCCTTCAGGCTAGTCCTCTAGAAATATTTCACTTCAATCTATATTTTAAGTAGAGTTTGTTTCTTGTTTTTGTGAAAAAAAACCACCCTGATATTCTGCATCTATACAACTGACAGTGCATTAAGAAAGTCTCTTTCATAGCTGGGTCACTGCGGATGAAGTGCTTCTCTCCAGTCAGAAAATACACGTAAGCCCCACCCCAAATCTCAAAAGTCTCGTACTGATCTACCCTGGTCTGACTCAGGCTTGAGCTGGAAACCAATGTGTTGAATATTAATCATTTACATCCTGCCCTAAAAACGGAGTCAGGAATAGCCACGACTTCTTTCCTCCTTGCTGGTTTGCTTGTGATAAATCTCTCGTTAGTCATGATGAGATAATTTCTAAAGCTCAGCCATCAGGCAAAGAGCATCTCCTGTCTCCAGCATGGAGGTGGACGGCTCTGGAGCAGAAGGAGTGAAGCAGGCAGGGCCGAGGCAGCTCTGGTGCGAGGGGGCTGCTCTGAACGGCGCTTGGGAGCTGCTTCATCCCACTGCCGGAGCAAGAGGAAAAAGAGAAAGCAAGAGAAAGCAAGAGAAAGCCAGCAGTCCTGTCTAGAAACAGGGAACACCAGCCCTTCGCTCTCCACGCGGTACTTTAGGAGTCACACGAGAGCCTTAGTGCCTGTGACGCGCAGCTGCTTGTCAGGAGCTGAGGGGAACAGAGGCAGCGCCAGCACTGCCGAAAGCAGACGGCACTGCCGCTGCTCTCCAGAAATCTCTTAGGAGCCACAAAGATGTATGTGGAAAACAAGGTAAAAAGAATCCTTATTTGGGATGGAGTTTTCCACATGTGTATTTTTAATGGAAAGTATTGCCTAAAAAAATGGTTCTGCTTAAGATTATTCCGTTTTAAAATAAAGAAAAAACCAAATTGATAATTTATTTTGCAGCTGAGACATTTTGACAAATTTACAACGAACGCAGAGAAGTTTCTCCTTTCAGTGCGAGCACCGACACGGGTGCAGCCTGCCGCTTGCGGACGTACGGACTGTACAGCAGCCAAACAGCCCTGACCCGACACTCGCCTCTCTGTGCAGAGGGAGCTCGGGAGACACACTCGACATTTCGTTAGAGATCTCACAAATCTTTAAGGAAGTGGAAGAAATAATCACCCAGTGTGCAGTTAAGAAACTGAGGCACAAAAGGTGAGTAAATTGCTAAGGAACGTAATGATCAAATTGCGGGATGATGAACAGAAAACAGGTCTATCACCTCCACTTCAACGCACTATTTACTGGCTTTGAGCCCGCACTTCTGTCTCGCCTATCTCCCACTTTCACAGAATTGCATGGCTCAGAGGCACCTCCAAAGGTCAGCTGGTCCCTCCAATGCAGGATAAACTGTGCCTACTTCATTCCTGACAGCAGCTCATCTAATCTCCTTGAAAGACCTCTGAGGAACCTTCCCAGAAAATCTACTCCAGTGCTTCACAAGCTGTACCAGGAGAACTTTTTTAATTTATTATCTAACCTCAATCCTTCTCCCTTCCATTTAAGCCCACTGCTTCTTGTCTATATCCTGAACACAGAGAACAAATGATTTCCTTCCTTTCAGAAGCATTTTATGCACAAGAAGACTTATCTTGTCCTCCCCTTTGGTCTTCTCTTTTTGGGTCAAACAAGCCCATTCGTTCCATTTTCTCCTCACAGCTGATGCGATGCAGACCATGCTCTGCCCTGGGTCCTTCTTGCTCTTCAGGCTTTCTGAAATCACTCCTCAACTTTCCTGACACCCCAAGCTCCGAAACAGACAGCTTTCCAGTGCTGAAGAAATGCACCCATTTCACGACATTTTCACCGACGACATAATGCTTGCACTTTGTTTTCAGACTGTCCTGAAAAGCAGTGTCTAAAGTCTTCCTAAGGAGAAGACACGAGATACTGACTGCAAACAGGACCTTCTTCACACAGAATGAAATTGGGTCGTGTTGACATGATTTGTTCTTGACAAATCCGTGTCGACTGTTACTCATCTCATTATCTTTCCATCAGTACTTACAAACAGTTGTTTGGTCAATTCCCAGGAAAATCTGGGGCAAACGGAGCTGGCAGGTGTGCGGTTCCCCAGCTACTCCTTTAGTCAAAGATAAGCACCATGTCTGTCCCCTCGCGGTACCTCCCCTCGCTTCTGTCAATTCACAAGAGGGAGCAGCTGACGGGTCTGGGGATGCTCCAGCCACTTTCTCAAACCACCCAGGTATGAAGCAGCAGGCCACTGATGTGACAACATTTAGCCTAACTAAGTACTTTGCAGCCTGTTCCTTCACAGCGGGAGGACGAGCTCTCCCCACAGCGCCGCTGACGTGGGCTGCTGTGGGCTCTCACACGGTCAGTCTGTTCAGTGAAGACGAATGCAAAGAAGGCTTTAAGCTCTTCAGCTTTCTTGACACCACGGTTGATAGCCTTCCCTCTCTGCTGGGCTGCAGACCAGCCCTTTTCTTGCAGTCTCCTCTTGCAGCAAGTGAGTGCCTCCTTGATGCTGCCTGTCTCCCTCCCCGGTTACCTCCCAGTTTGTACCGTGGTGTTTTGGTATTCCTGCACACGCGGACACTGCTCTTCTGTGCTTGTCGTGAATAACCCGACCTGGTTTCCACTCCTTTCCATGTCTGAGGTCCAGAAGGAGATGGCAACACAGCCATGCTTCTCAAGGGAGCTCAAAAGCAGAAACAGTATGAGATTGAGGTGTGGTACCTGTTTCATGCATCGACTGTACATGAACAGTGGATAGTGTTTTCTTGCTTTAAAGTTCAGGGTAATGTTACATGTTTGAAAGCAGGACCTGAATTCAACAACAGCATGTGCACACATGTTGCTGAGGCTGTACTCTTCAGTCTTGCAATGGCTCTGGACAAGGCTTGCCCACAGCTCTGCGGGCTTATGTACATCATCTGCGTGTTCCTTTGCAGGTTCTCCTCTGAAGACTTGACAAAGCTGTCCATTTCTTACCTGCTGTCTGACTGACAAATGCCAAGAACGGGTTAGGAATTTCACTGGCAGGATGAAGAAATAAAACCATCCAAACTCAGAGTTTCTGGATAGTGAAGGGTTTAAAAAGTAGGTTCTTCGTTTTCCCTTACATGCTTTAACATACAAAACCAGACTTTTCATATAGATCAGGTTTTGAGGTTTGGGCAAAGGGCCCTTTAAGGGATTTAATAAATATATAATACTTACACCTTTGTGTGACACTTCACAAAGTCTGCTTTTGCTTAGGATCACACATTCCCACACAACAAGAGACTAAAAATCACCTACAGCCAAGCAAAATCTGCATCTCTGGGTTGAAGAACGGGTCTGTGATGGGCAGCGACATACAGAGCAACCTCAGCGAGTGCAGTCTAGACCGAGAACATGAGCTTCAACAAGCATTGAAGCACAGCTTGCTTTCTTCACCTGTTTGGACACATCTTCCAGCTGATTGAGATTGAGATTGGTTGAGATTAAAACTGTACTGAGGCGAAAGACCGCTCTTCATCCTTCTGAAGACTGTGTAAGCCGAAATATCTCTTTGGCTGCGGCTCACTAAGAGGCAACCACAAACATGGCAGGAGAAGGCTGTGTGGAGAGGGGTCTCTGTGCAGGAGAGAGGCATCGTACCAAGCAACCGTAAGTCTGCAAACCCCCTGGGCTACCATGCAGAAACAGAAATGGAGAGTCAGACCTGCTTCCTCCTGGGTGAAGGAAAAGGAGCACCACCTCCAGCACCTCCGTTTCCAGGCCTACGCTGAAGCGGTCAGCAAGTGCCGGCTGAGGAGGGGAACGGCCCTCTCCAGAGAGGACAATCCTGCAGCTACTTTCTGCTCAAAGGCAAGGAATGTTTAAAAGATTCCTCCCACTCACCTCTGCAAGACAGCAACCAGCTTCTGGGAGAGAGTAACCGAATACCTTCAAAATGAATCCATTGAAGGATTTTGCAAAGAGAAACCTTTCAGATTACACTGCACAACCCAAGTATTGGTGCACACCTGCAGCTTCCATTGCAGGACATCAAGGCTCCAGCTGAAAGCGAGCAGTTAACAGAGCACGAGCACAGGGTCTGGCTCTCTGCTCTGCCCTTCTGGGTCAAAATCTTGCTACCAGAGCCAGGACCATGACGAAAAAGCAGGCTAACAGTCTCTCGAGTCTCAACAACAAAGGGTGGGGTTTCGTGATATGCTTAATCCACCCGAAGTGCTGGCTGCTGCCAGAAGGGGCGATCCCCTTCTCCCTCCTCCCCTCCCAGCTGCCGATTCCCACTGCCCAGGTCAGGCCCAGCACCACTGAGCACCAGGGAGCTCTGCCCCACTGCCAGCCTGGGGCTGGGAGGGGGGACGCATGACCGACCACGGCTCAAACTACACGAGTGTGTCACAAAGCTACACCCAAAGACTTCACAGGGGACAATATGTAGGTCATGCTGACAGTGCTGCATGGCACGGTCACTTAAGGAAAGAGTTTTGCAGACCACTGCTCTTCTCACTTTCCTTTTCTGGATTTAAAGAGAAAGAGGGACCAAAACCTACCTGTCCATTTACTCTGGTCCTTGTCCCCTCCACTCTCTTGCTCCTTGGCAGGCTCTTCAGCATCAGCGGCTGTTTCATTGGGCCCTTCCACATCTTCAATAGATTCTTCTGAAACAAGAGAAGCAGAAAGTGTAACATAAAAATGGAAGTAAAACCAGGAGAGCAAGTAACTGCCACTGAGCAAGAGCAACTGCCAACGCTGAAGCACAAGCGTTGAGTGGCAGATATGAACGTCACCCAGTGTTCTCCCAACACTACTTGCTAGCTGGTCAGGAAAGAAACTACAGAGGAGAAAAGCGAGAGATGAAGATGAAACGAAGAATTTTGCCCACTTCTACCACGTACAGCTACTGACATCCCCTGCGGTGTAATGTAGAGTACAGTATTTGACTGGTTTGAGAAGGTTCTACCCAACCACGCCATGGATTAGAGAAGCATCAAGGACTGACTGGAGACTCCAGCACCTTCAGCCTCAGCCTTCCTCCTAATCCCCATCTCAAGCTCTTCGGACCAAACGGCACCACGTAGTACTGACCCTGGTCACCAAGACCCCCAAGGTCACGCAGAAACACCACCACTTGCTTCTGCTCAGACAACGCAAGGAGCAGCACTGTCTTCTGCAGACGTGGTCCTGACACAAGGCACGGGAGGAAGCTGCTGAGGGTCTTATTTTCATCCCAGTCATGGGAAGAGTTTGAGCACACAGGCAGTATCATACAGGTGCAAAAGCATAAAGGAGAAAGAACGCCCGGTGAAGTGAGGCGCTGAAAGCTCAGAACAAAACACAAAGTGCCACTGCCCCACCCGTTAACCAAAGCACCGGTGTGTCGAGGCTGGTGGCACGGAGCGTGTCGACACGGCGCGGTGCAACCCCACTCAGAGGCACCCTCGTCAGGTGGGATACTGCGAGCGAGATAGCTGCAGCTGCCAGACCTCTTACACCAGGGTGTAACGGCTACATTACCATCCAGTACCTTGGGTATTTACGTATAGTGCGTGCAGCTCCATGGCTACCATGGGATTGACGGGGGCTACATCAACACTGGGAAGAAAGCGTACTTTTAAGCCATTATATCCTCTTTTAGGCAGGATAGTTCATAATTTCAACTTGCATTATCTGGTCATGGTAAATCCTAGGCTATTCTCAGGTTTTATCTGAACTACCTACCCAGTTAAAGCACCCACCCCACTATCCTCCCTCTAACAAAGACAGGGCTAGAAATATTAAAATATTTCTAGGATTAAAAATATATATTAGGCGACTGCAGATACTCAGCAGTGCCCTTTGAGAATGTGACAACCTAAATCAGGGAGGAACTTGTAAAAGCAGCCAGAGATCAGCACTGGTATTATGTGGAAGCCCTGTGATTTATACTCTGCCCCTCTCTCAGTCTTTTAAAAGCTGGAAACTCTTGAGATCTGCAGGGAACCCAGGCTCTTTGCCTGCGTAAACAGGACCCCAGAGTGAGAGGTGTGATGGGCGGCACTGCCAGGCAAAGGCTCCCAACATGCAGGAGGAAACAAATTGCAGATGCTGGGGTGAGGTGAGCAGTCTGCCTTGTGAGACGAGAGCGCAGGTTTGCTGGAGAGAAGGGCTGTGAAATCAGCAGCTGAATTCACGTTTCAGAAATTAAAATTACAATTTTTTTTCCCACTCTGGGGAAAAAACCAACAAACCGCCTCCACAACCCCCTTGCTGCCTTCAAGATGCTGCCACGCAGGGTGAGATAGCTTCTCTTCTGCGGAGGCAGCTGGCACAGAAAGCAGATTCTAGTCGTTTTTATTAAAACCCTTCATTACGGGGTTTCTATTATTTTACTCAAGTCTTCATTTTAACCTCTCTGCGCACCCAGGCCCAGCCGCTCCCTCAGCACCGGCTCCCCAGGCCCTCGGAACAGCCCGGCCCGGCACCCACCACCCACAGCCCATCGCCCCGGCCCTGGCCGCCGCGCACCCCCGGCCGGGCTCGGCAGCGGGTCCCTCCGGCCCCGCTCAGGGGCTCGGCCCCGCTCAAGGCCCCGGCCCGCTGCCCCCCGGCCCCGCTCAAGGCCCCGGCCCGCTGCCCCCCGGCCCGGCCGCACAACAAAGGGTGCCCGGTGCGCCGGCACTCCCGGCTGCGACCCGGAGGTGTCAGCATCGGCATGGGAGGAAGAGGAAGGGCGAGCGGGCTGCCGGGCTCAGACGCTGTCTGGGCTCTAACCTGAGCATGTGGAAATAATACACGTCTTCAAGTGCACTGTCTGGTTCGAGGGGAATAAAATAGGACATTCATAAGCAGTTACACCATCTGTCTTTATACCATCATCATCATCAACAAGGGAAAAAATAGCTCTTTAAAATGGATGGAAGCCCAGGCTGACAGTAACCGGAAAAATGTGAGCTATGAATACCAATAACGGTAGAAAATGATTAAAAAACAAGGCTACAAATGGCAAATCCTCCTGCCCCGCCGGGCCCGCAGCCTGTCCCACCACCAGCCCTGGCTGATTCCCCCAGCAGACCCTCGTGCCAAGCATCCACCCAGCCCTGACCCTGGAAACGGCGTCTCTTGGGGGACAAGATCTGCCTTCTTGGCTCAAACACCTCCATGCTGGGCAGGCGGGCTGCAAAGAGCATACGCGTGCTTCGAACTCTTTTTCCCCCTCCGGTCTGAGCTGATTTTTTCTGAAGAGTGTTTTTTTTTAAAGCAGGATGGGAAGGGAGCAGAGTACAAGACACATCTGCCCAGGGAGGCTCCGAACTGGCTGGGAAAGACCCTGGTACTGTCCTTACTCGTCTCCTCGCTCCCAGGGCCTTTGCTGAGAACAATCCTGCTCCTCTCCTGGCACACTCTGGGAGCTCCCTGCACCCACGGACCCCGGGGACTCAGGGAAGGGGAAGCGTTAACTCCCAGCTGCCTCGTGATCCTCTTCCAGCAGACTTTTTTGGAAGGCTGGATGTAACTCTGCTCACTACACTCAGCCTAAATTATCTTGCAGCGACCAGTATTTGAGCTGACCCCAGGGATGGTCAGGAGAGTGTCCCCAGCCACGCCACTCCTCAGCTGGCTACGTGCACTGCAGAGGACTTTGAACCACTGAGAACCAGCCTCCAACAGGCTGCACGCAGGGCTCAAGCACGTGATCTGACCCAGCTTCTAACGACGAGATCCTCCAACACTGAAAATAAAACGCAGCAGAGCTCCTGTTCCCAAAAGATTTGCACCCACGCTCTCTGATGACAGCTCTGCAGCTGTGGAGTCGCAGCGGCAGCTCTGAGGCGTGATAGCAGGTCGCATGTGCGAATGGCACCCAACCATCTATCCTGCACTTCTTTGGGGCACCCTTCTGAGAGGACAAGGCCAGCATCCTACCTGGTAGGGAAAGCTCTGCTTTTTTCCTCAATCTGCTGGACATGCAACAAGGAGCTTTTGAGCTTCCATTTTAACTGTCTGCAAATCCTGCTGTCACGTTGTCCCCACGCTGCGTTCGAGCAGAGCGGACCACAATCTTTCACTTAACGTCCGCAGAGCCCCTTAGGGACAGACCTGCAGCTGAGCGTGAAGGCTACCTTGTGGCCAGCTCCCAAAGGCTGAATGAGGCCGTGGTCAGCAAGATGTAGGGGATTTATTTCCAAACCACCATGACCCTTTTGTTACTGTTTGACTGTATCTCCTTGAAGCTGTACACAGTTAGGACTCATTCACCTAATGGCTTGACTGTATTTTCCTTAAGAAGACTGATAAAAACTCCCACCGGTAGTTAAAGAGGTGTACTCAGCTTAAAACCCTGCATCCTAGGAAGTGTCCCAATGGGGGCTGATGTTCAGAGGGTGAGAAGTCCCGGCAGAACTTCGGCAGTATGCTGGGACTCCCTGCCAGGCAAGGACGCTGACCAGGACATGCGGAGAGCACAGCAGGGGTGTGGGGATGTGCCACGGAGGCTGTTTTGTAAGAGGCGACGGGGTTGACTCCCAACTGGGGAACCTCAGTAAGGGGCTCTGGAAGGCCAGAGATGCTATTGCAGCCCGTGCCCAGAGGACGCAGGTGCCAGACTGGTGTCGTTGGTTTCCAGGATCTCCAACCACACAGGGTTTACGAATTCATGAAGGCCAAGGGGACTCCAGTCTCCGCGGGGAGCTCACCAGGGCAGGTGCAAGAGCTGGTGCTGTGGGATTTGCACAGGGAGGATTGTGTCCCATTGAAATACAAACACCACAACCTGCGCACGGGTCCCCGTGCCAGAGTGCCATCCACCAGGACATGATGCTTTATCAATAAACTTTCTTAAAGAAATTTTCAAGCCGCTGGGATTCGGGTCAACACCAAGAGCAAGCAAGTGTAACCGTGGGGCACCTGGAGTCCAAGAAGCCTGCTCTTCCAACATACCAAATCCGCCCCATGCAAAATCCTAGGAAGAATCTTTTCTTCCTTCATGAATAAATCATTTTAGACAGTGGTATTTCCTTTTAATTTAAAATTAAACTGTTCACTATGGCGGGAGGGGGGAAGAGACGGAGAAGAGTCTGGAAAATCACGAGTATCTGACATCTGCAGATGTCAGGGAATCTCTGACTCAGTTACACACTGAAAATGTGCCCAAATCCCCACATGCCATCGCACAGGACCACGTTGCCTCATTTCTGCCCCTTTCAAAACCCAGAAAGTTCGAGTGCTGGAAAGTCAACAAATCCCGGCTGGATCCAGGCCAGCTTGAACAGCCCAGGACTTCTCACCTCTCCTTCTCTCAGCCGGATTTTCCTTAACAAACCCAGATCTCTTATCCAAAGGGATAAAGGGGCATTTCAGGGGTGGGAAATGCAGGGATGGGAGAGAAAGAGCGTGCGCTTGCCTCTCCACCCTCCGGCAGGCTCAAGAGCTGAGAAACATTAGCTGTCATGAACCACAATCAAATCAGGTTTGAAATATTTAGCAGTGGCTTGGAAAATGCGGTGGTGCAGCTCTGACAGGCGAGATGTGCAGACACCCATTTTCCATTATAATGGAAATATCAAGCCTGTTCTGAATATGTATAACCTAGAAAAATGTATTGATTTTTCATTCGGCATTAAAAAAATGAAATACCCTGCAGCTGTCAAAAGCCTTTTGTTAAAAGCTCATCTTTCCTGGAATGAGGTTTACCAGAAACAAGTTTTAATTGTACACAGGGTCCTTCCTTTGAAACAAAAAGAATCCCTGATGCTCCCTTTTTCAGGGTAAGTAGCCAAAGACAGCCTCTAGAAAGACAGGACTGAGACCTGGCTGACTTCTGCAAGCTGACACCGTCAGGAGAGGTGACAGCGATGGCCCGTGTGCAGTCAGCTGCACGACAGCACGTTCACGGACACGCGTGCTGGCACCGCCGCGCCGGCTCCCCGTGAGCTGCCGGCTGGCGAGGGGCGGCTGCCCCGCTGACGCCGGGGTCGCACCACTGCGCCGCGGCCCAGCGTGTTTCGGAAGTTCAACTGCTTTAAACGAGTTTAAATGCGAGGCGCCAGGGCCCTGGGAGGAGACGTGCCATGGTCTGGGTCCTTACAGGAGCCGGAGGGGCTTCAGGCGGTCCACGGTGTGTCGATGCCCTCCGGACCCCGGGAGGCCCACAAGGAGCTCGGCTGCCCCCGAGCTGCGCCAGGGCCACTGGACACAGCCTGATGCCGCTCGTCCCAACGGCGGCTGTTGTTCAGCGCCCACGTGGGATGACATGACTCGGAAAGGGTCGCTCGCCTGGCGGGGAAGAGGCACGGGGAGGGAGGGGGCTCCCACCTCGCACTGTGCCCACACGCCAGGCATGCTCGGCCGTGGGAGCAGAGCGCAGGCAGAGCTGGGGGAAGGAGGTCGAACGTCACCGGTGCCCCCGGCGCAGAGGGACACGTGCTTCCCCAGAGCCCGGCCGGCTGCTGCCCCAGCCCCGCACGCGCGAGGTGGCAGCTCCCCGCGGGCTCCACGCAGGCACCCGTCCCGGGCACCCTGCCGAGGCTGTGGCAGGAGGTCACTGCCCCCCGGCACAGGCGCACGGCTGCTGCAGCAGCACGCACCCATCCCCTTTCGCACCACTGCTGGTGACGGTCCTGAGTGCTGTTGGGCTTCAGTCCCACAGCCAGCGCCACGGTTCTTGTTCGGGGCATGCAAAGCTCCCAAGGCAGACGTCTGTCTTTTGGTTTTTTACCAAAACACCACTTGCACAGGGAGACGCTCACCCTGCCAGGGGATGTGTTTAGTGCACAAGGCTGCAGGTGAGCAGCCACGTGTGCTGCTGAAGCTGTCGGTGGCCCACAACGGAACGGAGCGATGGCAAACCCCAGCGCTGCCCGCCCTTCAACTTGCTGAAGTCTGAGCGAGAGCACAGCCTTGAACAGTTTTGTGGAAGAAGAGAAGCTGGCAAGGGTCAGGACACAGAGCAACACCTGAAACAATGCCACTGTTTGTTTGTGACCAGCCCCACAGAAAAAAAATGTTTTTCACCTCTCCCTGACATGCAGACTATCTGCCTTTGAAGATGAGACAATCCTTCTACATGGAAATGTAGGTAAATCCATTTTCAGAGGTTTTTTTGCTGTCTTGTGTTCTCACCCAGCTCAAGCTCGTCTGGGGCATGTCTCCTAAGGTAACCTTGGCTACCAGGCAGTCACTGCCCTTGCAGCTCAGATTCAGGATGCATATATATGCACAAATACACTCCATGCTAGCTCCTAACTGGATTATTCCACATAAACTTGTTTATTCCTATCATTTCCCTGAAAGGAAAAGCAGGACTCCAAGCAGTGAAAAGAAAGCACCAGGCACAGGTTACGAGAGGAGTGCCACAGAGCTCCAGCCCTGACACAAAAGCTGGTGGGTGAGTCCTATCATCTGACAAAAGGCTGCAGAAAAACAATAGTATCTTGGATTAACGACACTTATTTCTAAGATGGCCTATTTCAGAGCATGGGCAGAGCGTATCTGTGCTGCCTTCATTGACAAAAAAGAAAACGCTGACTATGAGTGTGCCCCAGCTGATAAAGCCATCCTCAGTTGCCTATCTTCTCATGGCAGGGAAAGTTTATGTGGCTTTTATGCAATTAACTATAGAGGCAAGTGTTCAGATAAATACATCAAGAAATTCAACAAGAGATTCTGCTCTAAAGAAAAAATACAGAATTTTTTGGCCAGTTTCCCTGAACAGACCTGAAAACTTACAACAACATCCATGTCTCTGGTTATCTCCCAAACAAGCTGCTTGCTCCACAGAAATGAGATGACCCTCTGCCAGACGTTAGCACCTCTTCTTCTTAAATATGAATGCTTTTACTAAAACAGATGTTATTTTTGCATTCGGTCACTCTATCTGATTTACCAGCTCCAGCCAGAGGACCCACAGGGCTGAGAAGTGCCTGCGGTCAGGGGCAGGAGGGGAGGATGGATAAGATCATGCAATGTTTGGCTTTGTGCTTTTGGTAACAAAATGTAGCAGCACTAGGAAAGAGAATAATGATATCAAAACCAGATAATTAGAATAAAAACCAATTTCTGTCTTAAAAAATAGAAGCCAGTGGTGGTGAAATCTGCCAGCGTCCTTCTTAAAGAAAGAGAAGAGTAAGACACCAAGCAGAAAGTCAAAGCCTGTCTGTGTGGCAGCACACAGCCACTGCTGTGGGCTTTAGGGTGTGAGAGTCCTCTCGCATCAGCGGGTCCAGAACTCAGACGTGCAGGGAATGAGCTTGGGAAAGGCCCCGACTGCTCTGGAAACCCTCACCTCCCGCGAAAGCCGGGCAGAGCCTGGCCCGCAGAAAACAGCGCTAACAGAAGACAGCTCTACGCGACAAGCCAGCCACGAGCTGGTCCCACCTCAGTCGCCGACCGAGGGCCGGGCTTAACTGGCAAAGGAAGACGGAGCCGGGGGTTCGGGCAGTGTGTGACGTGTGCTCAGGGCTCCTCGCAGCGTCGGTACCTCACGCACCTGCCAAGGGGCCTGGCAGCACCGTGGCCGACACCAGAGACACCTCCGGAGGATGCCGGTATCTCCGCGCAGAGAGAGAAGGCCAAGAACCCCTTACCTGAGACTGCACCGACTTCTCCCTGTCCCTCGGAACAAGGCTGTCCATTTTTTTTTGTAAACTGGGCTAAATTTAAAGTCAATGGAACCCAACAGGGATTTTCCCCCTTGAATTTCAGCAGAACTAGAAAGGTTGCTGTTATTTTCACACATGAAATGTAAAAAAAAGGCAAATTCCTTGAGCATGTTTGTAGTGGAGCGTGATGTGATTGTGTTGTCATTTATGGGAAATAATCGCAAGCCCATCTCTCCCTTTCCCCCCATTTTCCAGTCCAAATAACCATGAAAAATTACACTTCAATGTCAGGAGGACAACAAAGGAGGGGCTTTCTCCTGCGGCTTGACGGCTTTTCAGCCCCCCTTTCTTTGGACAAAAACTACCTTCAATGCTATTTCATTTTAAACGTGATCTAACAAATGCATCTTGACAAGTTCCTTTCTTTTTTTCTTTTAAACAGTATTTTGCACAGTTTAACCTAGCTCCAAACCGGAATCAGCTGGAAAGGAGATTCATGCAAAAACCACAAACACAGATCAAACAGCAAAACAAAAGAAAACCCATCTCCAGCTCCAGGTCTGCAGGGGGAGGACAGTGCGGTCTCCAACATGGAGACTCGTGGGAGGAGGGTTTGGAGACAAAGAGGACCAGCAGGGAGGAAAGGCTGGAGGTGATGGGGTGGCAGAGGTGACAGGGCAGGAGCGCGGTGCCCAGCACCTTTAGAGAATGAAGGGACCAGCAGCAGCCCTGGCCCAGTGCAGATGACTCCCCACCCCACGGGCGTCCTTACTGGGACCAGATGCCCTGGGTGCTGCCAGGGAGCCTCAGAATGGCTTCTCCTGTGGCCACCTCCCCAGCTAGCCCACAGTCAGTCAGCACTGTGCTATTCTCATCCGTTCCTCACCCCTCTGAAGAGGTCTGCTCCCCACCTGCAGCCCTGGCCCACTGACCACTTCTCAACCCCTCTGGTCTTACCCCTCCGCCTGCTCACCTCCCTCCTCACACCTCCTCCCCGGCAGCCGCCCCCTCCCCAGCTCAGTTTCCCTCTGCCAAAAACACACAGAGAAACCACTGAAGCAGAAAACGGCAGTTTTTTATAGAATCATTTTGGTTGGAAAGGACCTTTTAGATCATTGAGCCCAACCGTTAACCCAGCGCTGCCGAGGCCACCACTGAACCCTGTCCCTCAGCACCCCGTCTGCACGGCTGTTAAACACCCCCGGGGTGGTGGCTCCACCCCTGCCCTGGGCAGCCTCTTCCAGGGCCTGACAGCCCTTTTGGGGAACAAATTTCTCCTGATGCCCAACCTAAACCCCCCCTGGTGCAACTTGAGGCCGTTCCCTCTCGTCATATCGCTTGTTACTTGGGAGAACAGACCGACCTCACCTCACCACAACCCCCTCTCAGGCAGCTGCAGAGTGACGGGAGTTGCCAACGGTGCCAACCTGTTCCAGGCTCCCTGCAAACTCCGCGGCGCAGCATCGCCTGGGCCAGGCTCGGCCGCGCTGGGAAGTGGCTTTGGTGACCTGCTGCAACCGTGCGGACGCAAGTGCGTGTTTTCAGAGAGGCCAAGATGCTTCAGGAGACGCACACTCCACCTTCCAGAAACGCACATCCACACGGCCTCGCCTGGCAACGCGAGCGGAGCAAGGCGGTCGAAGCGAGAGGTGCTTTGCGCTCAGCATGAATAAGCCCACCCCAGAAAAACTTTAGATTCACAAGCAAAACCAGCGCTAAAGCCAAGCTGAAGTTAAAGCTAACTTTAGCAACTCTGGGACAAGGTACATCTTGAGAATATTGTAACTGTAACAAAAATGAGCTATAATTAATTCATGCTTAGCCTTAAGGGGTGGATATGCACAGGAGTGCTCCCAACAACCGTAACATCATCACAAACCATACTTAAACACTAAAAAGTCCTTTTTCTAGTTAGTTGTTTTTTAACACACAACTCCTATGACTCCTACTCTGTTCTCATTCTCCATGGTATCGCTCCAAGGAAAAGTTAATTAGTGTGTTGCTGACCCTCCTTCTCCCCCTCCCAAGCGTTTCCCAGCCTCAGCATGTTTGGAGTTCTTTTAAGCTTAGCTAAAAACTTAGGAAAGCCATAATTATAGTGCCCTGGTTTAGGGACAATTAAAATATTCTTCCAACACACTGCACCATAAGGGGCAGCTAAGGGAGAGCGGCGGGGCAGGGGAGCACGACAGGCTTGCAGCTCGGCAGCTGTGGCACGGGGGTCTGCGGCAGATCATCATTCCTTGTCCCCAGTGAGGAAAGTTTTTGGTTGCAAAGAATGATCAATGGTTCTAAGCAAACGTCTCTGAGGATGGTTTGCACACAGGGTGAGCCCGAACAGGTCTGAAGTGTGCAGTCTGGTCGGTTCACTCCTGACTAGACTGCAGCAACGTCGGCTGCGGCGTCATGTTGCCGGGCTCTTCCTGGAGCTTATTTCTAGGAACTAACTATATATATGAACATGGGAAATCATAAATGGCCATAAATAATATGTACAAGAAAAAAATAAAAGAGGATCAGCCCGGGGAGTGCTGCTGCCTGCAAGGCAGAGCAGGCTGTGGAGGCACGGGAGGGAGCTGCAGGGCTGCTCGAACCACGGGAGCTGGGGAGCACGAGGGGCTACCTTCTGCCGAGGCAGACGAGGAGTGCAACTGTGCTGCAGAGGAGAGACATGCAGCTGGTGGTGGCAACCAGAGACATTTCTGCAGAGAGCCTTGCTGGCTTTTAAGGGCACTTCAAACTGAAAAGTTGCGGAGCATCCCCCGGCACCCCTGAGGATAGAGCAGACGTACCCAGCCCGTCTGGGCAGTGACAACGCTGACTCCAGCCAGCTGGGGGGTTCTCCACGCTTTGGTCACCAGAAGCGCGCTACCTCCACTGGTTAACCAGACAAAACCAGCCTGAGGCGAAGCCGCGATACCAAAGCTTCCTGGTGTGATCGGCCCTGGTCTCGCCCCTCTGCTGAAGGACACGGGCCGCAGCAGCGAGGCAGCCCCTCAGACGCAGAGCTTTGTTTTCAGCCCTGCCTGTTGACAGCCCACGAGCCATCCTCCCCACGTCTCCACCCTCCGCTGGCCCCCTAGGCCAGCCCCTGTTCAGCCACAGGCAGAGCCCTCTGATACCCAGTGCAATTTGGGCGGGTGCAGAAGAGGGAGCAGATCACACAGGCGAGCTCTTGTACGCACAGCAAGCACCTGCCGATGGGAACAGGCCACGGAGACCCAGAAAGCCCCCAGCTCTACAGCCCTGGAGCTGCCCTTGAGGCCACACTTGAGGAGCCCCACATCACCCACCAAGGCAGAGGCTGCCACGTCCTAGGGCAGAGCTGCCCCTTCCCCAGGTTTGGGTTAGTGGCAGTGGCAGAATGTCAGTAATTGCTTTTCCCCTTGTACTAACAAGCTTTCAGCGGCAGCAGATTTCAGCTTCCTGGAGCCAACAGGCCCTTTTTCTCCACCTCTCTTGGCTTCGAGTAATTGAAAGCGACTGCAATCTCAGCCCTGACTCTCCGGTATTCAGCTGCACCGGGGAGGTCAGGGAATGTCAAGTGAAGCCTTTCCATTCACCTCCCCACCACCGGCGCTGCATTAACGGAGGCAGCCTGCTCCACGGCCCAGAGGAACGGGCAAAATTACGGGGGCTGCTAAGAGCCAAGGAAAGCCGAACGCAGCTTCTCTGCAGCAGGGAGGGAGGGCTGCCTGTCACGTCCCCATGCTGCATCCGAACTGCAGAGCCCAGCTGACCCCCGGACTTTTTTTTTTCTTTTCTTTTCTTTTCTTTTAATTTAAAACAGGAGATGGGTTTCTTTTCAACGAAACTATATATTCATCCTTCTTTTTTTTTTGCAGCAAGACAAAACCTTTTCCCTACGATGCCCGTGTGCCCTGTGACACATCAGGGAAAGACCTTCCACTCGCCACCAAATCTGAGATAAAGATGGGGGGCGCCGAACGGCTGTGCTAACTCCTGAGTGAAACGCAGAGGACCGAGGGAAAGGGAAGAGCACGGCGAGGCTCCCAAGGAGATGCAGAAGGTACCTGTGGCTCACAGGCTGCCCGGCCTGCAGCCACGCAGTCAGGCAGCACCAGGTCGGTAATGGCCGGTGGGCTGTGAGGATGGAGCCTTTCGGTCACCCTGGGACACTCCTCGGTGCCGGCCGTCCCTGCGCTTGGCCTCCTCAAACGCTAACGAGGACGCGCTGGGTGCTCCAGGGATTCGAAATGCTCCTGAAACCTGGACCAATGCACACGCACCGGTGGCGGCTCCAGCAGAGGCCTGTGATAAGAATTTATTTCTCTCAATTACGAGCGCTTGTCCCCAGTCTCAGTTCATCAGCGCGGCGCAGCCGAGTCAATGAAAGCTCAGTAACGCGCTAATCAGATGCACAGCGACTGCCCAGAGCAGCCGGCTGCGCAGGAGCGGCCGGTGCCGCTCGGAAAACAAGCGGCAACTTTGGGAAGCGGGTGCGCAGCCCTGCCCGCTCCTCCGCTCCCCGGTGACTCCAGATTTATGTCCGACTCGGATGCGGTTTCCCCGTGGGCTCCGAGGCACTGCCTCCGCTCCACGCGGCTGGCAGCCGTGCTCAGGAGCGGGCAGACGAAGCAGTGCCCATCCGTGCGCTTCACCTCTGCTGCCCACGCACGTCCCGCTTTAACGGAAGGCTTCCAAGGCGCTTTATGTATTTTCAGATGGAAGTTTTGGGGTTGTTTGTATTGGAGTTTGATCTCAAATATTTGTTCCCCACAACACAAGGCCATTCTGAAATAACCTGTGAATGTCCCTAACAGAGAAGGAACCTAAATATTGCCCTCAAAAAGCAAATATAGGACAAAAATGCCAGAAAAAAAATCACTGATGAGATCTCTTCTGGTGTGCTCAGAAAAACAACACTCATGCTTTTGTAAACCCTTATTTAGATTAAGTGCAAGAGGCTGCACATCACAGGAGAGGAGGGATGGATGGAGCAAGTCGAACGCAGCCGCGAACTCCCCCAGGCCCGAGTGCCCGGGTGGCTGCCATGGCAGCTTCGCCCTCACTGTGGGGTGCCTCTGGGCTTCGTTTGGTTTAAAATAAGCAAATAAACAGAAGCACCTCCCCTAGTTCCCCTTCCAAAGTGAACCACTGGAAAAGGCTGTTAATTTGGTGCTACGACCCCAGTCCGGCACAAGCTGCCCCCACGCCGGCATTGCCGGTGCAGCTGCCATCGCCACCGCTGCCGGTGCGGCTGCCACCACCAGCACCGGCGGCACAAAGCAGCTACCGAACTTCCCAAGCATTAACCTCTCCCAGAGAGCGGCGCGGGGGGATGCTCTCCCACTGCAGCCTGCTCAAGAGCTCTATTGATCCAACACACACTTGGTGCCTTCAAAGTTGTTTATGATCAATATGCAAATTGCCCATGGCATTGATCTGGTATTAATTTTCAATTAGGGAATCCACAAGGGGTCTCCCAGGGTCAATATCTAACAATGCAAGGTAACTCCACAGCGGAACAGCGGGACTGATGCTGCCCAGCGCCTGGCTGGGGCTGCTCCCGCACCTCCCGCCCAGACCCCTCCGGACGCCCTGACCCCTGCTGTCTCCCGGAGAGGGGCCAGCGCCCACACACCTCCTAAGGCCCCTCTCCCACCCGCAGCCTCGCAGGGGCACATTCCCCCGCCCTCGCCGCCGGCGTGTGGCCTCCCTGCGCGTGGGCCAGCACCTCGCGACCTCTGAGCTACCACAGGCAGCACCGCGGGCAGGGGCTGCCCTCAAACGCCCCAGGCCGGAGGAGTCTGGTAACAATTTGCGCCCCTTTGCCGACGAGGCAGCCCAGCCCCGAATCCCGTGCTGCCCTCTGAGGACAGGGATGGCCCGAGCCGCTGTGCTGGAACCCCGCGCACAGCACCGCGGAGACCCTGCGGCAACCCGGGTCACTCCGCAAGCGCCCGCGACCCCAGCAGCGACGCAGACGAGCAGCGGGCGGCCAGTGACATCAGACAACCCCGTGGCGAGCGGTTTTAGACAACAGCGGCCAACGTACCCGCTGTTTCCTGCACTAACGCTGTTGCTCGTGCAGGTGGTGCAGAAAAGGGTATCGCAGCGCTGCGCACCGCAGCTCCTGCAGCCTGTTCGGATGAGCCCCCGCGGGGTCTGGGCCGAGCGTGCAAACAGCTTTCAACGGCCCCGAGCGGGGACCCAAACCCTGCGTTCTGCCACCTCAACACGAGCTACGTAAGCCTGCACGTCTCCGGAAAACACGTTGGAAGTGGAAAAGAGCCTCGTGTGTGCTACACAAAGGTTAAAAAAAAAAAAGAAAGAAATCACAGAAATTGCCTCATAAATCCGGAGAAATGTGTCCCTTCCCAGAAAAGGGGACCCATCCCATCAGCCATCCTCCTGGCTTTCTTCCTCTGAGGGAAGCCCAGCGGGAGCCGCTTGCTTGCCTGAACCCATGGTCGCACCGGAGGGGCGATGCCCTCTTCACACCGGCCGGCCTGCGCACACCCACGGCTCTGCCGCTCGCTGTGCTAACCAGCACATTAGCTACCCAGGCTAATTGGTTTATGGATAACATTAATTACCATGTTGCTCATTAATGGATGAAATCTTTATTGGTTCCATTGATCAGCGGGACTTGTTAGCCGGCCCCCTAACCAATGGCGGATGTAACAAGCTCTCTTATTGGCATATCAATTAATGCAATCAATTTCTGGCCAGCGGCTGCCATTCGCTTCCCTGCTTGTTAGACTGTGGAAGACAGAGTCATGTCAAGTAAGCATTTATTTAAAGGGTTTCTAATTCTTCTTGAGCTGACTTCCCAGCAGGCTTACTGCCACACAAGGGTTTTCTGCCTCCAGAGACCTTCCCCTTTCCTCCCGTTGCAGAATCAGATCTATAACAGTCACTGCAAACAAAATAATTTCTGCAAAAATATTTATCAAGTTATGCAAGTAGGACAGCTGGAGGTGCCAGATGAAGAAGTCAGACTGTACGACCACTCCAATTTAACACATCAGAGAGATGGGCAGGAGTACAAACCCCCTCCCAAAGGACAGGCAGGGGCTCAAGAGCTGTGCCAGAAAGCCTCCCTGCACACGGATTGATTTTAATTACAGGGTCAGTTCCCCACAATGAGCACGGTTTTGTCAGAGAACAATAAGCCCTTAATACTTCTGCCCTACCCCACCTTCCCGAGTGAACTTGGACCATTTTGCACCTTTACGCAGTCCTGTCACTGAGTCTGCGGCCACCCACATCCCAGTCGGTGCCTGCAGCCGTGGGGGCCTCCTTAGCCTGGAGAAGGAGAGCAGGACTGGCGCTGCTCACGTGCAGAATTCACTGATGCTGGAAAAGAGATGGAGAACATTACGTGGTCTTGCGCGAGCTCGGCAGTCTCGGCTGCAATGCTACACGCAGTGCTGGGGGTAAGACAACACACCCCTTGCCCAAATCTTTGGGGGAAGAAAGGTGTATGAAGAACGCAGGACCCAAACCTCCCCTGGACAGAAATGGAAGAGATCAGCCCTGCTTTCCTCAGAAAGGTAGCAAAGGGGACAACCTGATAAAAGAGCACAAAACTGGCAGTGGTCTGAAGAACAGATTTTCTGAGCCATTTCTGCCATGAGCATGAAGGGACTTTCAGTTAACTTGACAAGAGGCAAACGTTGTTCACAAGAAGTAAAAGCCCTTATTCTGACCCACAGAGACTTGAGCTCTCCGTTTTCCACTGGTCTATTGGCCAAACAGATTTCAACAGCAGAACGTGTTCAGAAAGAGCTCAAACTCCATCCTGCTTGGATTTAGTTTTTCTGTGCCCGTGAGAGGCCACGCTCGGTAGCGATCGTAGCTGATTTCAGCATCCAGCTGCTGTGACTGGACAGCCAGGGGTTATCCCGTACACCCACCAAACGACGGGATCGTGTAGCCCAGGAGGATGATGGTGCTCTCAGACATCAGCTTGCTGCCAGAGAGGATAACAAGGGGCCCAGAGATGTGCCACATCAACTGCCCTGATGCAGCAGGTTTTGTTTTCCTTTGCAGCAGCACTCGCACTGTAGCAGTAAGCCTGGTAAACGTTCCTGCAGCCACAGAGGCAGATGGAAACATCAGCATGCCGCTCAATGCTTCCGACCTCCGTCCCTCTCCCCGGCTGCTGACCTCCTCGGCTCTGCCTGTGCAGGAAACCCAGTGGCTAATGGATCCGCAGGACCTCGCAGGTGAAACAAACACTTTTTCCTATAGAATTAGACTTGGTAATTAGATTGTGGAAATCACTGTCACAGGATGCTGCTGTGGCCAAGAATTCAGCAATATTCTCAAAACAGATTAGATAATTAAGGTTAATGAGAATATCTTGAGATATAATTGCTAAATCTAACAAAAGAATTTGGAAAAAATATAAACCTACAAGCTTCAGGGCACACACGAACTGCCTCCTCGCCGCGAGGGTTTGCGCGGGCACTCGCCCTGGCAGCAGGCGAGCTTGCAGCCGACGGCCGGGGCTCTCCTCCCCGCCCGGCTCTCCAGCACGCCATCACCTCCCGGGCCCTCTGGGCAGCTGCGCCCACCCCGACCTGCTCCGTGTCTCCTGGAGCCTCCGCGGCTCTGGGGACACCGCCGGGCCACAGCTCGCGGCCGAAGGGGCGAGCGCCCCGCGCCCCGCCACGCCGCCGGCAGCCCCGCGCTCCTCTCCCGTGCGGCTCAGCACCCTGCCCGCGCTGCCCGCAGGGGAGAGCGCGCGGGAGCGGGCGAGACACGGTCACCGTGGCGGGGATGGCCAAGGCCGAGGCCTGACGAGCAGCCACAGAGGAGACGCGGCGAGTCGAGACACGAGACCCGAGCACGGAGCTGCACGAACGCGCGAGGCGCCGCAGGAGCTGCTCGCTGCGGGCACGGCGCCACGTCGCTGCGCCGGCCCACCCCTCACACCGCCCGGGCGTGGAGCCGGCAGGACACCGGGGGTGCGACGCCGCGTGCCGGGCTGGCAGCCCCGCGTGCCCACGGCAGCCCTTCCCGGACTAATGCCCACTCCGGATCCTCACCTAGGTGATTATGTAGGACGGACCTTCCCCGCCAAACACAATAATAAATCAAACCTTATCAGAGCTGAACTATAAATCTGTGAAGACTCCGATAATTTCTAGCCATGGGAATAACACCACAAAAGTACTTTTTAAACTAATTACTCAGATTCCGAAGTGCTGCCCTAATGAGCCTTCCTTCTGCCCAGAACTTACTAAGAGAAAAAAAATCTACCTTCAGTGCAGTAATTACTGCTTTCCCCTTCAAACTTCTAACTGGAGATCAATGCTGCATTTTAAGACTCATTGATTTACAATTAGCCTGGCTTTCCTGCTAAAGTGTTTTTAAAGCAGAGTTTACTTTTATTTTATTTTGAAATCTCAAAGATCTGGTTCTTGGATTTTACATCCTCATGAGAGGTGTGCTGGAAACTTAAAGAGGAAGGCAGGCATGCAACTGAACGAAGAAAGGAAAACGGGATTTTTGTTAGTCTGAGACTAGAAATAAAAGAGACTCTTAAATATTTAAGGGATAAACATGAAAAAAAGGAAGATGGAGAAAGAGAACGAAAGCTAAAAGGAAGGAAGAGAAAGTGGAAAGAAATGAAATGTAGATGCAAAGAGAAGGAAAAAGGAATTGCAAGCTAAGAAAGCAGAGTCACTGTCAGGCGGATCAGAAAGCTCTTACCGCCTCTGCTGTTTATTAGCATCCTTGGGAAAAAAAAAGCAGCAGCTTTGTGCATCTTTGCAAAACAAAGCGCTAGTTAAAAATAGTGTGTACAGCAGGGACAGAGCGCTAACATGAGGGTCCTGGCAGCTCTTGCATTTGCACAATCTGTCCCACGAGGAGAGCAGAAGTAAGTGAAGCAATTAAGAATTCCATGCTGATTGCTTCAAACATGTTTTTCTATGCCATAAAGATAATAGCATCACGGATACATCCGCCTCCTCTCTCCTGCCTCTTCCCATCCCAGCATCATCTACTTTGCACCCCTTCCCCTGGACTCCTGGCTCCTGAGGAGCTGGAACATGGGAACGAGCCCACCGAGGCTGGGGAGTCTCCATCCCTGGGAGACACTTCGGACCCAGTGGAGACGGCCCTGGCCAAGTGCCGTAGCGGGCCTGGCTTTGAGCCGGGGGCTGGTGAGTGACCCCCGCAGGTCCCTGCCAACCTCCGCTGCTCTGGGAGTCTCCGACTGTTCCGGCGCTTCACAGCACTGCTCGGCTCTGAATCATTTTTGTGTCATTTCTGCAGGAAATGAGCTGTGCTGGGCAAGCCACTTCAGTGCTCCTCAACTCTCCTTCGCCTCCTACTTCTTCCTCCAAAATAAACATCGGGAAGGTCTTCTAGGATTAGCATGAGCAGCGACACGACAGGAGCCAGACTGAGGAGCAGGGAGGCAAAGAAAATTGCCTGCAAGGGTTTACAATTTTGGAGCCGCCATAGCGGTCTAGCCTGCCATTTCGTTTGCTGCTCTCATAAATTGTGTTCTTTACTACTGCTGGGTCCCAGGAGTCAGTGGCAGATGATGATTCTAGAGTGATGAGAGCAAAGGAAGAAAATAGGAAGGCCAGTAACATCTCTCCTTTTTTACATTTTATTTTACTGAAAGCTGCTTAGCCCCATTTCAAAGACTAATATGAAAAAAGTGCAATTAAATCCTCGAAAAACTGACAGATCAGCAAAACAAAACCACCCGGAGGAGAGCACGATTGAGCCTCATTAAGAAAGAGTTCAGTCTGTTTTTAAAACCTTTCTTAACACTTAGCTGGGTACCTCTCAGCAGCAACCGCTCCCAATGCGCCTGGCATAATTAGTGTCAGAACGGAAAGGAAAAAATCAACCTAGGAAACAGAAATTAAAACACCAGATTCAAGTGAGAGAAAAAGGTTCAGCTGTAGCGAAACCATCTAAATTCTAACAATAACCCCTCCTCTCAGTCTGCAGCAAAGAGCTACAGTTCCACTCCATGCATAGACAAATACATGCCAATTAAAGAGAAAAGTGGCTGGGGCAAATTTGTGCTGTAAAATTTCTATCGCTAACCACTCCCAGTCCCCAAACGGTATCTGCATGGCAGTCACATCCACCCGTGAGGTCAGGTTAATGACAGATGGACAGTAAATTACACTGACCTCGACAGCAATTATAACTATCACAGTTGACAATAAGGAAATTGAGATACAGGGACAAATTCTGTGCACTTTCAGAGGCTGGACCCTCTTGCAGGCTGTGCAGGCAGACGCTCAGATACGTACCCTCCATGTTAAATTGCCAGCCTATAGCAGGACGCTCTACAGCAGAGATCTATTATTTTGCAGTGGGGGTGGGGATGAAACGCATGGGAGATAGAAAAGATGGCAGAGAGATGAAGCCATTTTATTAAATCAGGCAAATTCTAATTTATTCTGGGGAGATGGAGGAGAGAAAATGGATTCACTCTCAGCATGCTCACTCTGTATCGTCTGATCCAATCCCTACCGCCTTGCTGGAGGGGGAGGGGGCCTCGGCGTTCTGCAATTCTCCCACAATCTAAGAAAAAGATTAAAAAACAAGATGATTCTCCTTTTGGGTTTTGCAGCAGCCACTGGGAAAGAGCTTTTCCCGGGAACACAAGGTGCTAACCCCTGCTGTCAGCCGTGCTGGGCGGCGTGCAGGGGTTCGAGGGGTTTGCTTCTTGGCGATGTTAAACCAGCAGCACCAGGTCCAAGGCTCACCACAGCGCCAGCACCACACAAACGTGTAGACAGAGATAGCACGCAGGAACAACACCCTGCGGTTGCCCTGCTCGCTCTACCATTTTTGGTGTACACCACAGCACGCACCCTCAACATCAGTAGGATTGTCACCATCGTTCTTCAGCAGGTAAGAGACACTGAAATGGAAGCGTCAGGCGGGCAGGGCTGTGGAGGCTGGCGGTACCTCAGCTACCCGCGGGCTCGCACGCTAGCGCAGAGAACCACCGTAACGCCGCCGCCAAGCACCACCACCAAGCACCACCTCCGAGCATCACCACCGTAACGCCGCCGCCGAGCACCACCGCCAGCCGGTGCATCCAAGCACAGACACTTCATGCTCGTGCCGCAGCGCCAGCGCTGCACTTCCCCAGCCCTCAGCAGAAACCGGGGTCTGACACGACCGCGACCCTGGGAGCCGAGTCCCTCCACTGCTCCAGCCAGCGCTCTGGGAGCCGAGGGAGGTCACCAGCACGAACACACAGCTAAGCTGGAAGCCACGAGCTTCTGCCCCGCTTGTGGCCAAGTGGCTCAGGTTATCTGAAAGGACACAGAGAACCTGGGGGCCGTCATGAGCTCGTGTGCTGGGGAGACTGTCTGTTGTGACAGCCAGGTGGGGACAGCTCATGTGGAGACGCTTCTAAGGGAGGCTGATATCTGAGCCTTGTGTTTTACGGACGAGGGAGGGCAACGTGCACAACTGCCTGACACATGGAACAAAGCCAAAGAAACTCCCTGCTCAAGAGAAGAAATATCACCCAACGGCCCTTCACGGGCTTTGAAACAGGGACCAAGTGAACACTCAGAAGTCTGGTTATCACTTAACACCACTAACAAAAAGCAACACAGCTCCTGCTGCAGGGAACAGCAATCACTCGGACTCACGTCCCCCACCCGTCGTCCCAAAAGGAACCAATACCTGCAACGCCCTTACTGCGTTCACTCGGGGAGACGATCACCTAGGATGGACAATGCAGATGCACCCTGGGGACAGAAAGGCGAGATGATGCTGCACAAAGCTCCGCAGGCACAAGAATATCTCCTGTTTCAGATTTAACCAGAACGAAATAAGAACAACGTGTAATTAATTACCAGTGGCCAAATAAATCCAGAAAAACAAACAAGACTTATAGTGAATTAGAAGAATGCTAAAACTAGACAGGGCAGAACGTCCTGGGTCTCTGTCTTTCCATGTAGAAATCACTCTAGTTAAGCTTGCAATGATTAAATCAACGTTTTACACAAGATCCTTCCGAAACACCCCTGCAGGCATCCCCCCCCGCCCCAAACCGTCACCATTCATCCAAGGTCGGAACGGAGCAAGTGCTGCACTCACACATCGCGCGGTGTCCCGGGGTGAGCACCCGAGCGGCCAAGGGAGCTACGAGGACGCTGCAAAAGCAGTCAGGGCCCGGCAGGGCCAGGGCTCCCCGAGCCCAGGCTCCAGCCCGCCAGGCTGAGCCCTTGCCCCCGGCGCTGGCAGGGCCCCCTCGGAGCTCCAGCCCTCGTCCCGTCCCAGGACAGGGCTCGCGGGCAGCACGAGCGGAGCGGCACCGGCTCAGAACCGATCTCTGTGCTGGAGGAAGGTCCCACCCGGTGCCGCCCCAGAGGCCGCGGAGGTGCCACGGGGCAGCCCCCGAGCCTGTCCCGCCGCTGCGGGCACTCGCACGTCTGCGGGGAGAAGCGGGGCCGGCCGGGGGAAGCAGCTTTGCGGGGGGAAAGGCCTAAAGCACGGGGTGAGGGGCTGAGCAGCAGCACCTGGAGCGCAAATTCCTCACAGAAGAAATTCCTGTTTTGCATCCAACTCCAGCACGGGCAGCGAAGCTGATTTTATGACTTATTTATTTATTTTGTCTTTGATGAACAGAAGGTTAATATAAGAACAACTCCTTGGCAAACCTTTAAGGGTAATTCAAGCGACACTGATGTGAATCAATGTTCCCTTTGTGAACGCATTACTTGGCAGAAACTGGCTTTTTGTAACCCCCTTAAACCTAGCTGGCAAAACAAAAAGAGAAAAAAAAATGTCCTTCAAACAAAAGGATGAGGTGAAAATAAAGAGAGAGTCGACTGCACTTTATTCTCTTTCATAGAAGCAAATGGATTTGGTGCTTTTTATACATTAATCAATCAATATCACTGACTGTACATCAGCGGCGCAGCCAAGTTATGAATGACCTTTCTGGCAAAGAGGACACTTTTAATGCTCATAAGACTGCTCATAGCTTAGCAACTTTCCGAATTTATGCCTGCATGATTACCCCTTGGAGGCAGGCGCCCGTTAGCGCTGCACTAGATATGACAAGGTTAGTCCTTGCCAATTTGTGCAGAAGAAAGGAAACTGTTGACTGTGTGCGCGCTTCGTTGATGCAGTTGGCTGCTGCCTTCCGGAGGGCGGCGGGCAGGCTCGCCCCACGCCGGGCAGCCACCGCGCCTGCCACGCTCCTTCCGACCAGGAGGAGACTCCGCCGGGCTCCGAAGCCGGCCGTGGGCCCGCAGGCGAGAGCCGTCTTGTGCAAAACCCTCAGCGAGGAGAGGAAGAGAGCCGAGCCCAAAGCAGCGCTCCCGAGGGCCGAAAGTGGTCGTGGGACCTGGAGAGCGTTTCTGCCAGCCAGGAGCCTGGCGGCAGTGAGAAGCACGCTGGCACGTGCCGGGGCTGGAGGCCAGGCCGTGGAGATCACCCTCCTTTCATCACTTCGCCGGCCGTATCGAGCTGGAACCGCTGCTCTGCGCAGAGCCAGGGGAAGCGCTGCCTTACGCTGTCAGTAACAACAACAACGGACTGGGCAACGGCTTCCAACTCCTCTATTCTTTTTTACATTATTTAAAACAAACCAAAAAAGGATCCAGACCTCAGGCCGCAACGGGGTCACCACCTCCCTGTGAGCTGTGACTCAACCCTAGCAGGAGCGTGGCAGACGTCAGGGTACTGCCACGTGTGAGACTTCCACTTCACGTTTTTGACTTTCCCTGGTGCGCGCCCCCAGGTCAGCTCCCTAAGTCCTCCAGTCAGACCCAAGCTCTCCAACTTGGGGCCTCAGTACCACACTATCCTTCCTGATGGCAGCTCTCTGAGACCGTGGGGCCATCATCCCACCCGCTGTAAAACCCAAACTCATCACCTTGCTCATTTCAGAATCATCTTTCCTACCTTTGGAAAGGCACTGTGCTCTTCCACTTGATTTTAGTCTTGCCAGTCTTTTCTTTTTTTGAGCCTTTCCCTCCGAAACCTGCAGCCTTCAATCTGATGAGAGCTTAACGTGTCTCTTATTTCAAATTAATCACATTTTGGGGCTAGAAGCCCTAGCTCTCAACCCTTCCTCTTGAATGGCACCCAGTTTCGGAGGGACTGATGCTCTCTCCCAGTGAGAGGCACTGCAAAACCCCACTGCACCTTTCAAACAGCACATCCTTGATGTACGGATTTTCCTGCCTTTTCAGAATTCTCCTATTTCTGCCATTTTAGTACAATTCTGCTGACCGTGGTTCCCTTTCACCAGTGCTGCTCCTTTGTGCAAGACAGTCCGAAACCAGCACCATCCCTGGTCTCGCAGCTCTGGGCACTGCACCCCACGCCGCCGCTCTCCCCCTTGCACCCACCGAGCGGCTGTGGGGCGCGGGTGGCACGCTGCACCCCTTCGTGGCTGCCACAACAGCGGCACAGGTGTAAACAGACCCAAAAACTGCAGGGAGGTGAGCCAGCCCCTGCCGTAAGCCATTCCCCCATGGGCGGGCTGGGGTTGTCACCTTGAGGTCTGGGCAGGCTGGTTGGGATTGCTTCCACCAGGGCACCCCACTGGAAAGCGAGGGGTCCCCCGTGCTCCCCAAGCGCGCAGCTGGGAGGGAGAGGATGGCACCATGGGGAGCTCGGTGACCCCAGGGAGCTGCTGCCGTGCTCCTGCCCTCGCACACACGTCCTCTCTTGCCATCAGTCAGTGGGAAAAGCGAAATCCAGAGCGGAGCCAGCAGCGGCTGCTCGCTGCCAAGTGCCTCCAGGATCCAGCACGAGCGCACCTGAGACCGGCTGCCCAGCAGCCGCCCGCTCCTGCAGCCGCCCTCGGGAGTTTTGGCAAAGCCCGCCTGGAAGTGACACCCGGGGGGATGAGGGCCCGGCAGAGCACAGGCAGCGCCCACGCCCTGCACCAGCCCATGGCCGCCCCCCGGGACCTCTCTGAGCAGCGACAGACGGGGGCTCCTGCTGCTTTTTGGGGCACAGCCGAGGAGAGCAGCCGGACCCCCTCCACTGCTGCAGCCCCGCTCCCCCAGGGCTGACGCTGCACGGGGCCGCAGTGGGCTGGGGATCCCCCGAGGGGTCCGCGCCAGCTCCCTCCGCCGCTCACGCCCATGCTCCTGTTGCTCCAGGGCGCTGCCGGCACCCCTGTCCCCTAACCAGGAGCCCTCCGTCCTCCCGTGTCGCTGCCTTCTCAGGACACCGCCTGAGGCCCTGGAAGAGGGAGACGAGGGACTGTCCGGTGAAGGGGTACCACGGGGGCACGCCCCGTCTCCCACTCCCTGAATCTCATCAGACCCACAGCGGACGGCGAGGCGCTGGCTGAGGGAACGAGGCGCAGCAGGGAAAGCTCTGCTCCCTCCGTATCACCCACATGCCTGCTTCCCTTCGCTCGGCATCCAGGCTGTGACCTCTAACCCCTTCCAGAGTGGAACAAAATAAACTCCGAGCAATCCTCCACACCACACACACACACACACACACACACACAAAAGGGGAGGGAAAAAAAAAAGAATAGGAGGAGAAAAGTGAGTAGGTGATGTGGAAAGGAGAGGTGGCTGCACAAGTGAAGTGGAACGGACAGGCACTGTGCGCTGCCAGATTGCCTGCCTGCCTGCAAAGGCCAAAATTAATGCCATTGTTTTGCCACAAAGGAGGCAGCAAAGTAGCAGCGGAGGCCAGAGAACAATCCTAAACACCAAGCCCTAATTCACCCTTCGTAACAATAAAAAGGAGGATGGAAAAGGCCAGAACGCTTCAGCTTAATTGGTAACCAAATGAGAGAGTAGTTCCCAGAAAGGGAGCAGAAGCGTCTGCCCTGCATGAATACCAGCAAATCAGAAAAGCAAAGAAAAACGCTCGCAAGTCACGCTCAGTCCATCCCCGCTTTCCGTCCCTTTGAGCCTGGTGAGCGATAGCAGGGGCTGCGCAGGGGCCCCGCAGGCACCGTCCCAGAAGCGAGCGAGATGTAAGGGCGCGGGGCCCAGCGCGGGACGGGCGGGCGCTCAGCGGGGATGGGCGCGGTGCACCGGGCCACTTCGGAAAGGCCAGGACAGCCCTGCGGGCAGACCAAGGAGATCTGCGCCTGACACACTGGTGGGAGAGACACGACATGTTGGCGACACGTGCGGAACAGGAGAAAAAAATGAAACCCTGTCATTTATTTAATGAAGTGGCCACAGATGAATGAAAGGGCTGAAAAGAGTAGTAAGGAAGAGGTACCTACCCCACAAAGGAGATGATTAGGGCTGCTTGCTTTGAAAAGAAATAAGGCAGCCTTGACAGGAGCATCCAAATGAAGGTTGGTTCAAGGGAGCTGGGCCAATACTGTTCCTCTCGTCCTCCAGTCTCTGGAGGACTGACAATGAACATGGAAAAAATGCAAATTTGAAGCAAATACGGATAATACTTTCTCATACAGCTCCCAATTAACCTTTGGGACTCGTGGCCTCAAGAAATCATTGAGGTCAAAACAAAATATACGTCAAGGGCATCAAGATGTACAACTTGGAAAAGCAAACTGACTATTTGGAAGAAATAGAAATCCTCTTGCTCAAGGGCATGAACCACATTTTAGTGGGAATAAGGACGAGACCCTTATTTGAGGGAGGTTTTTATTTGTTTACGGGTCCCCAGGTTTCCTTCTGAAGCACCTAGAGCAAGACACCGGCGTTGGCAGACACGTTATTAAACAATCTCAAGTTTTTAGTGGAAAAATAAATGCGGGTGGTAGCTCCTTCTTAGGCAGTTCCGAGGACTTTAATGTCACCGCCAGAGGATCAACAAGCCTTACAGAAGGAAAAGGCAGCAAGTGTATTCGAGACGTCCAGGCGAACACCAGACCACTAGGAAGGACACAAGAGGGTGTTCTCCCGTCGCACACGTCGAGGCACGCTTAACAGCAGGAAAACGGTGCAGTGGTCAGGCCAGGGGTTACTTCTAGCCCCCACCAGCTGCTGTGAAACCTCGTTTCACAAATTATCCCACTGATAACGTACACAAGCTCCCTTTGCCTATGGCTCGTAAAGAAAAACAAAATCTATTTCAGAAACCAAGCTCTGTATCTCTTGCAATTAAGTCTATAACCCTAACAAATGAGCTGCAGGATGAGAATCCTTCCCATTTTCCTAACGCCTTCACTGAACAACGATCTCAAAGCACTTTTTCGTTTAGGTGAGACACTCTCCTCCAGCTCTGCCAGTTAGACAAAGGCCATCAGACACGTGCTCCTGCAGCAGAATGAGGCACGAGAAAATCAGGACAGGGAAAAGACAGAAACAAACAGGAAAGGAACTGATGTTCTGCAGGGATATTCCCCGAAGGACGGAAAGGTGCAGGACGTTCTCTTCCAGCATTGAGAGCATGACCCCGCGGCCTTGCACCAGCTTTTATAAACAAATGGGTCTCTTGTACAAGCCAATGAATCTGACACTGTAACCCAAAATCAGCAAGTTCAGCGGCAACAAGCTTCGAATTCACCTTCCAAACAGGATGGCACATTAGCGTGCTGACAGTACAGGTCTGAGCGTGCAAGCTGAGGAAAGGCTCTCCCACGCTTGCTTTCTCTCTTTGGAACTGCTCTGGCTGACCAGCTGTGAGCGAAGCCTGCTCTGGTCGCAGCAAGAAGTGGTACGGGTGAGAGTACTCTCCTCGCAGCCTTGGCACTTGGAAGGACGACGTTCTGTCTCTGAAGACCTGAAAGAAAGACCACGAGAAGGGACGCTACCTCTCCCTTCCAAGGATCGAAAAGCACAGGGCAAACGTCAAGGAATCTGGTTTCACAACCACCTTGGAGAGTAAGCAGATATTCTTGTTCCATGGATGAAACCCTAAATCGAGAAGTAACTTACTTTTATTGATCCATGTCAGAACTGTGAAGTTGTCTGGACTTCTGGAGTTTCAGCCCCATCTCTTAACATCTCTGAGGACTGCTGAAACACATCAGCAACATTTTTATAATCTGTAAGTCGAGAATGTTTAAAACATCAAGGACAAAGCCAACGTGGGCCTAGCGTCTTTGCTAATCCAAGGCCCAGAGGTTGCTTCTGGACCCCGACTCACATCCTCCGTAGACTCATGCAGCGACTTCTCCCTTGCTGTTTGCACCAACACCTGTGCAGAAGCTCTCACTGACAGCAAGAAGCGATTGTAACTTCGTCCCTCTCAGAAAACGTACAGGCAGGTTCTGCTACAACCAGTGGTGCAAAAGCACCGCAGGAGGAGGTATGAAGGGATCTTGTCCTGCCGTTTCCTCTCTGACGAAAAGACGGAGCTGGAGACCAGCAAGTCGGTGTAAATGCCCTGAGCGAGGCACGAACAGTTCCACAAAAGCATCCTTTGCCTCCGTCTGAAGCACGTAGTTGTCTCTTTGCAGGAAGCGTGGATCTGCTTTCTCCAGGACACACTGTCACAGCCCAGGACACGTGGCACTGCCTCAGCCCGTCTCAGGGAGAGCTCTATGTTTAGCCTGGCCCAGATACCCTTTTAAAGGAACTTGTTATATAGAAAAAGTGCAACGTTTTCAAGAGAAAGGGAAAAATACAGAATTACAGCTACACTGAGGGAGACTCCATCCAGCCTGTGTATATACCTCTCAAGAAGCACAAACTGTCCTCTTTCCCTGTGTTCTTCTCACACTGCAATGAAACTGTAGAAGGAAAACGAGCTTGGCATTTCTGCCTAGGAGCATCCTGCCAAACTGGGCTGCGTGAGCTATCAGTTACAGGGCGAGACCTTCAGAGGCAGGTCTGGGCCCCCTCGAGTTGGCAAGCTCTTGCCCACCACCTCCTGATGCCCTCTTGATGCTTCCTCCAGAAAAGGAACTGCAGCCCGTGGTCAGGACCAGGGGCATCACAACACCTTTTCGGTGTCAGCATCAGAGAGAGTCCACCCCGTTCCTGCCCCTGAACAGCAGCGGTCAGGAACACGGTCACAAGCCTGGAGAAGGCGTCTGGCTTCAAGCACAACTTTCATTTTCATCCCCCATCGCAGAAGTCAGCTGACGGCAAGCACAGATGGGCAGGAAACAGCTGAGCGGAAGGGAATCCTGGAAACGCTGCCACCTCGCAGAGCTGCTGCTGCGACACCAAACCCAAGCGCGCGGCCAAGGCAAACCTCAGCCCGGGAAAATGGTCTCAGCCTCTGACGCTCCTCAAGGATGAGCCTGTAGGACTGAGCGGAGACGAGCCGGCAGGGCACCGCACTCCTGAGCCTGCCAGCACCCTTCAGGAGTCGTCAGGCCAGACTCCAGGCTGCCCACCGCAGAGGTCCCAAAATGAAGCGTGGGGGAGCTGCAGCAAACCCTGAAGTACCGTCCGGCAGACGGGGCTCCCGCTGACATTTCCCGCCTCCTCCTGGCACGGGCCCGGCCCTCTCCTGCGCGGGGGCTGCACAACCGGGCAGGCGGCGTGAGGCCGGACGGGTCGCCTTGCCCCGCAGGACGCCGGGATGCTGTGACGGCGACGGCTGCGCCTCCACACGAGGAGCAGAGCCAAAGCCAGGAAGCACGAGCAGCGCTGGCAGGGCGGGCTGGAGGTTTGCTCTGTTTCACACGGGGCCCGGCGAGGCAGAGCTCTCGCTCTGTATCAGTAGTTACACCCAGGAATCAGCAACTGCCGAGCCCAGCTGCTGGACCTTGCCGTCCTGCAGCCCTCAGCAAGGGCCTGAGCACGAAGCCTGGCAGGCAGTTTTCTTCTCGTGGCCGCCCCTCACCCTAGTCCACTGCTCACTTATAAACAAATTAAATCTCCTCATTGCCTTTGAACACAAAGCCGGTGCCTGCTGAACATGACTGAACGTTCCTTTCTGCCACTGTCCCCACCTAACGTGTTATTGGGAACATCAGTAGGACAGAAGGTACCGAGGTATCAGCAATTCTCCATGCTGGAGCTCCAGCCCCTTTCAGTTCAGGTCAACATCAGAACAGGAAAAGAGACTGAGCTCATACACCAGCAAAAGCATGCGAGTGAGGCAACTCTCTAAACTCATTAACCTGCTAACACAGAAGAAGTCATGTTCATTCCAGATGTATTTACTTTGAAACCCAGTGGTGTAGAAAGGGAGAAAACAGCAGTGCAGCAACGGCTAGAACAGTCCAACCTGGAGGAAAGATACTGGAGATGAGCTGCTACCATGCAATACTATGGAGATGAACACAATAAATCCGGTTTGCCATCACAGGAACAGCTGCTGGAGATCCATGTCTAAGTTTTTGGAAGGTTTCTTTTTCTCCTTACCACCAGAACATCAAAGCAGGGGGCTCAGTCAGACACAGCACCTGAGCAAGTGCAAGGTTTGGACAGAAACAGCACAGTTGTGCTGATGAGACTTTAAACACGAGCTGAACTTGCTGCTACCACGAGTCCTGTGTCGCTCACGCTGACATCTAACCCTCCTCCAACACATCCTGAGACAGGGCTGCAGTATCTACTGCTGTTCAACCTGCAATGTCTTCAAGGCTTTACTGATTCACCCCAAAAAGGCAGAGCCCTTCAGTCTTGAATTTAACCTGCACCACGGCAACAACCACCTTGAAGTCCTCAAGAGAAGAGCTCCCTATTCTACAACTGGGAGGGGGAGAGGGGCAAAGAGAAACAGGGAAGAGAAGCAGAAGGGGCAGCTGGCATCGGCAGCAGAGCTTCTGGTGACCAAACGCTGTACCAAGGGCGAGACCGCAGGGACAGGGACACAACCCTTCTGTCTCGACGGAAAGAGCAGCTGCTTGAGCTCAGGAGAGATGCGGCCCTCCGACAACCTGGTTTCAGTCTGTCTCCGGAGTTTGTTTTGATGGGGAGAAAAAGCTGAGTAGGAGAGGGACCAGGAGCTCCCCAGCGTTTTACTGCAGCATCTGGTGATGTTTTCCCCTTTACTTTTCTTAAGTGGAAAGGGCTTTAAGATGCAGCCGAGTAAGAAAAACATTCTGGAACAAGTCAGCCGTCAGAGCTTCCTCTCTTTCTGCTTAATGAAAGCCATGAGCTCCCAGTGACAAGTGTCTGCTGGAGCTAGATGGGGAGTTTATGAGATTCCTGCCACGTTTCAGTGATATTACAGCGTGCCTTTGGTCTGCCTTCCCCAGCCCAGCTATCTAACCACTTCCTTCCCGCCAGGCGCCTCCCATTAGAGAGTTTCATTAAGCGAATGCTCGGGGGTTTGTGTAGATTTCTGTTACACCCCCCCCCCCCTTTACCAGGGGCACATGAAAAAAAGTCATGATAAACTTTAATAAAAACAAAATTAAAATGATTAAACCTTTCATATCCTTTAGAGATTATCTATTCACCGCTGGTTGGTCAAAACGGAGCTAAGGCACAACTGCTTTCTACTTTAAACTCAAAACCAATCAAAAAAAATAAATAACAAAGGAAATCTGCCTCTGCCAGATATTAAAGGGGAACCAACTTTATCCTCACATTCTGTGAAGACCTCAGCAGTCCCATGGGGTCCCCTATGCACAAAGACAGAAAGATGCTGCTGGGATGGGAACAGCATTCTCCAAAATTTGGGTAGGGAAAAGGATGCAAGGAGGGAACAGTTACAAATCGTGCTACAGAATACTACCACGACAGAGAAGTCCCCTAAATGGACAGACTTTCTTAAAACTTTCTTTTTAGAAACAGACTTTCTTCTCACGTCTTCAGACCTTCCAAAGGAGCTAACTGTGTACAGCAACCCTGACCCATGGCTGCGAGAAGTACATTTGCTGGATTTTGGTAACCATTAAAGCCAAATGAAACTAAAGCACAACCAAAAGTTTCCACCCGCCTCTCTGCCCGGCCATGAAGCAGAGTGTTTGCTGTCTGCTCGGCCTTGGGACACCCTCCAGAGGGGACACCCTGTGCAGAAATACAGCAACTCCCATCAAGAACTTGCTGGAAAGGTAAAAAGGTCCTTAAGCCATGCAATCCGCAAGAAAAAAAATGGAAAAACCCCAAGGTTCAGCAGAACAACAAATGGGAACGCAACAAGCTGTCCTCCTGCTTTAAATGAACACACATGTCATGAGATCTCGGAAAACAAGACGATAATCCTGCATGCCGGGGTATTCGGTGGGGCTGGCACAGAGATCAGAAACGCTGCAGTAAAGGGAACTGCGAGTTTAATCAGCTTAACATACACATCGCCAAGAGCTGTTTTCCTCTTTGTTGCTATTTCACGTACGTTATTGCACCGTGGGTGAATGTTTTCTGAAAACAGGACAATAGCCTGTCTTACTCCCTGTGTCTGAGGACGAGATGACAGAAACGGATTTCCTCTTCAGACAACAAAGCTGTTGCACGCCCCCAGCTGTAGGATACAGCCCCCGGCAGAGAGCTGGGTGCACGCGACACGGCACCCAACGGCCTTCCTGGCCCCTCTCGAGTCCCTGCTGCGGCCGGGCTGCTGCAACGCGCGCCGAGCACCGCTCTGACGACCCACGTCCTGACGATCTGGCTGGATTTACAGGCAACACTTTGGAAACAAAGACTGAGCAGGCTGCTGCCTTCAGGGGGTTACAGATAACATATTGGGAAAAGACAATATTGGGTTGTGGGGAGCGAGAGGGAGGTAAAAAGCCTGAGAGAAGCTAATGAAGCTGGGCAGCATTTGATGTTTGCACACGGGAGCTCAGATTGTCATTTGGGTTGGCAGATTATTAAATGTGTCAATCAAGGACAAGCCTGGAAATGGCAAGGCGAAGCACGTGAAGGTTAGCTGTTAAACACCAGCGGAAGGAACCTCGTTCTGAGGAGGAGAGGGCGACCGGCGGCAGCACAAGACCAGGGGAGCCTCTCCAGCTGTAGCGGGCAGGGGCAGCGGGAGGCAACGGCACACAGAGCGTCATTTTGGAACCCCTGCTTGCACCGGTGGGAAATTTTACACCAAGCGCCCCAGCGTGCACCTCGCACGTTGCTCTTCCCTCTGCAAGGGCCACACGTTCCAGCCAGATAAACGCGTGCATCGCCAGCAGAGCCAGAGCTGGAGCACGCTTTTGGTCGGCAGAGCTATACCACGAAGTCTGCGCGCTCTTCTGCTGCAGACACTGTACGAGCTACCCGCTTCGGGAAGTTTTTAATTGTTGTGTGCAATTAAGTCCCACGGAAAAGTGGAGCGAGGCTTACAAAAGCAAACTAATTATTCCTTTCTGAAACCCTCCATTACCTCTATCAGATGTAGGAGAGCAACATGCATGTTTCTCCAGCATTAGCAATGACCACATTTCCTTTAATTGAGGCCAAGTGTGGGACATCAGATCTCAATAAATTTATTTCAAGCAGGGAGAAAAATCATTTGGCATCACCCATTTTAATTTCAAAAGTCTTGAAGTTCCCCTGGAACTACGGAGCCTGCAATCATGAAAAATCCACTCCAAAGGAGCATCTCACATCCCTGTTGTAACAAATTACATTACTAATTACTCCACGCTTGATGATTGTGAATAAGAAATGCCTTGCATGGCTGCCCACTCTTCAAGGTGGGAAAATAACAGGATGGTTCCCCTCACAGGAGATTTCTGTAGAAGATCCCCTTCCCCTTTCTCCACCATTTGTTTCACTTCATTCTACAGCTGGGCTGGTCACAGTTCCTACATCCAGGGCATGGCCACCAAGGGAAGGGAGGAACTGGAGAGAAGAGAGGAATTTGGAGAGCAACGCCTCTGCCTCGAGGAAGATGGTAATGCACGCCGCGGGACCTCGAGTCACACATTTAAACTGACAAACATGGCTGACATCAAGCCTCCCTTCTGCTAAATAGCAACTTTTTGTCTAAGAGAAACCTTTTCATACTGCAAACCACATCCTGAGTGTTTCATGAACAAATCTGCTCCTGATCACACGGGAACTTGCTTCCGTTCCCATTTACCATCACCTCTCTCCTGACGGCGATGCCTTCGCATCCCTGGTGCAGCTACAAAACTGCTTTTAAGAAAGAGGAACATTAGCGAAGTGTTTCATATGACTCAGAGTGAAAACAGAGGTGCAAGCACCATACGAGCATCCAGCTGTCTGCAAGCACCACAGGCAGAGCCAAGCTGAGTCTGGTAACTACTATTTTTAAACCACATGGGGTTTTCTCATCTGGCCACTGCTCCAGCTACAGCTCCGCTCTGTTTACATACTTGGTTTCATTAAAAATTCACATCCTGATTTCAGCCTACAGCTTGCAGCCCTTCAGAAGTTCGAGTACTGGAACACGAGGAAGACCTGGATGGACAGTGCACCCACCTCCGCCCAAGGGGGCACAGAGCGGGGAAAAGTTGGAGCCACTGGGCATCCTCCTCCCAGGGAGCTGTGGGAGCCAGCGGCTTCCAAGGAGTTACCAGAACAGAGCCTTACAGGCAAGGTATTCCTCTACAATCAACCTGTCTGGAGTGGGGAGAGTGGCCGGTCCCTCGCTGTTTGCTGGCAGAGCGAGCAGCGTGGATGCTCCAGCAAGGCCGGGCACGGAGGATGGGCAGGCACCGATCCTCCCGCTGACACCCGCTCCAGCCCCTTTCCTGCCCAAACAAAGGGGCTTTTGATCGCGCTTGGCCGAGTTTAGCAACGGCTGCCAGCGAGCCGGCCCTCGCTCTTCACACGCAAGGGCCCCAACAATGACTTTGTGTGTTGGAAGAAGATGGCTGCTAAGGATTTGGCAGAGATCAGCAGGACTGCTGAAACAGTGTGTCCACCACAGGGACTGGCTCTCTGCGGTGAAACAGGGAGACTGCGGCATCCCTTGCAGTATGTGCCCAGCAAAATAATTCTTCAAAAACTACGAGGGTGTCTCTGTCTGGCTTAGCCTGGTCTTAGGGGAACAATCCCATCTCCACAAGGACAAAGAGGTTCTCCAGAAGTATATGGTGCTAAAAAAAACCCAAAAAACCCCTAGAGCCGCACTGAATACAAGATATGATTTCAATTTATTTTTAGCCTACCTACGGATTTTCACAGTAAGGATACAAAGCTTTGTAAAAAAGTCTATAGGATGACTCACCGAGCTGAGAAATGGTCAGCATTTCCCACTAAATATTACAGGATTTTTCCACAAGTCATCTTTATTCGTCCCACAAAGCTCTTGTAATGGCCTCCAGCACAACTGTAAAGATCAACAAATTTGACTCTTTTGGGCTCACTTACCACATTTTTTGCTGTTGTTTTTTCAAAAGCATTCTCAACTATCCCCTGGATTGTGTCCAGACTGTGGTACTCAAACTGCCTTGGAAAAGCAGAAGGAGAAGGGGGCACACCTCTTCCTGGCTGTGCTCTGCTCCCTCCTCGGACAACGCAGGGTGGTCTTGGCCTCAGCTGCTCCTGCCCCAGGGGCAGGAACCTCTCCTCCAGCCACAGAGGCACGGCACAGCTTGCTTGCACCAACACAACTCCTTAGCCACACAAACCGTCCTCTGCATTTACAGCCGCTAAAATCTCCGTTTCCCTTCAAAGATGCCCACAAACTCAGGACTCACACGAGAGGATGATCAAAATGAAACTCCTGGGCACTGTATAACTCTAGGAGGTCCCTTGCCTCGGCCCTACCTGACCCTTCTGGATCCCGCCGAGCCCAAGCAACAAGTGTTTCCGACTGAGGGACCTCAGCTCAGGTCGAGCTTACCGCAAGCAACAGGACTTTCTCCTGACTTGAGGAGCGTGGCAGACCCGACCCGTGCAGCTGCACGAGGCAGCAGTCCCTGGCCAGGGACGTCCAGGACCCCGGCGCAGGTGAGGAAGGCGGACGCCCGACAGACACCAGTGGGAAGAGCGGGCAGACCCCCCTGCTCCTCCCACGGGACCGCTATGGAAGGGGAGAGCAGACGGAGATGGAAAACAGAGGAGTCAGGGGAAGCAGGTAAGGGAGGGGACAGATGAACTACGAACAGCAGCCGCCTAAGGAGCAGCAGGCTCAGCGCGGACAGCACGTGACGGGCGATGTGGCCGGGCGAGCAGGGGGCTGCCTGCGCCCCTGCACCACGCGCGCTGGCGGCGAAGCAGCGGTCCTGCTGCGGAGCGGGTCCTCCGCGTGAGGGAACGGGCTGCTGTATTCCGTGCCTTCTAGAAGGAAACACTTTCAAGGCCAGAATGAAAATTTGGTGCAGGTTGTTTCACTCTTACTTCTATCATTATCTAATGAGTCATAAATGCATCCATCCCTACATCTTGAGAACGTTTTGGTTTTTATTGGTTTTTTTTTTGTTCCTTCTCTAAACCCCCATCATTAAAAATCATTTAGCTTATGGGTAACGTTATACAGATGCTTCTGCAGCAAGGGGCTGACATCTGCAGTGGCAGCAGCCCAGATATTACAGCAATAGATGTCCAAAAATACCCCATAGAGGAAAATACCCCCCACCCCTAAAGCTGTATTCTTTCTGATCAACGAAACAGCTGAACATCCAGCCTGGGCCCACTGCCCTGTCTCCTGCATAAAGAGCACACTTCCCAGAGCAAGCAGAAAAGTTTAATTGTCTTTAATTATCCAGTTCAAGGAGGACTGGGTTTCTTGCCTGATGTCCATATAATTTCCCTGCCAACGACTTCATCATCCCTTTACTGGAAGCGGCGTGTAGCCTCTAAAGCTCTCCCATAAAAGACACAAAAGTTCCAGTGGAGGCTGCACTGCTGGCACAAACAGAGACAAAAGTCCTTGTGTCTACAAGGCTGTTGCTCAGGCTGCTGCATGTGTTTTCTGTGGGGTGGGAGGGAATGAGTTGCAACTAATGTGCAATCAAGAACCATCACAATTACAAATGTAAATGAACAGGCAATTGGCACTGACCTTTGTAGATTGTTAGAGGACTAATTAAGGTACGATCAGACACTCTTTTCCAACAGATTGAGATGCATCTGTACAAGCAAATATCTACGCACCACCCAGAGACAGCGATGCCTTTTCCTACATGCTTGCACACACCAGCGAGTACATACAGACAGGCAGACACGGCGTCAACCCCGGCACCTGCTCTCTGCCACAGAACCATCGTGACAGAGCGGGAAGGGGATGAAGGCAACTCCACTCGCTCGGCCACGCAGTCCCGCCTAACACAGAGCTATGGTACGAGGGCCGAGCTACCCTTCGTCACTGCCACCCGCGGTGCTATGTGAAGCTGGGGATGAGGAGGTTGGCACAAACTGGGTGAAGTTATGGAAAGAAAGAAGCAATAAAGAATCTTTCAGCATTTCCAGCAAAGCCACAGAGGTCCCCAGCAGCAGCAGGAGTGGCCGTGGCTGCCGCATGCCAGCACCTCGCCTTGGGTCACGGCTGGTGCAGGCGTCTGCCCTGGCAGCAGCGGCAGCCGGCTGGACCCCACCGTCCCCTGGAGACTCGGGACCCCTTACAACGTGATCCCTCGTGCCTGCTTGCTCTTGGTCACAGCACACCAGACTGACGAGCGAGGAGAGGGGTGATGTTTCACACCAGTGCTGTGGCAAACCAGCAGCTGGCCAGCCAGACCAGCACAAGGGAATGGTTTTCTGCCAGCGCAGCCCTGCCCTGAGCCCTTGCAGCTTGCAGGGAGAGAAGACAGGCGCTAGTCAAGGTCCTGCGCAGGGCCTCGGCCTTGCCCGTCAGGTTTCGAGCATCTCCCAGGACAGGGACTCCACAACCTCCCCGGGCAGCCAGTCCAGGGCTGGGCCACCCTCCCAGGACGGAGTTTCGCAGAAGGTGGAAAAGCTGCAAGGGCTGAAGTGCTTTAAGAGTCCTCAGAAAGAGCAGTGATGACACAAGGGAACTCACTTTTGAAAAAAACGCAAGCTGATGCTGTATTTGTAGGGAAACTGAACTCAAAACAAATGTAATTAACTAGAAGGGGAGAGATAATCCCGGTGATGACTACCAGGGAGTAGCAGCAGCATCACAACAAACCACTGCACTTGTAATGCAGCAAACCAGCAAAAAAGTCGCTGTCCCTTTGTGGCCCCTGCCAGAGTGGTGTCACAGACCTGAAAAGCACCTTCTGCTCCAGGTGTCTGAAACATGGGGAAGACTTTCTCGTGTTATCCGTTACCACCAGAGACTCCTCAAAAGGCAGTGACAAAAGCACATGTAGCCCTCAGAAAAAAACCAGTAAAAACCATAATGGGGATACAGTAGACATACCATCGTCTTACACAGGAGGAAGAAATGCAGGGAGGCAGCTGCAAACCCCAGGCGCAGCCCTGCCACGAAGGAAGAGCGCTTCCCCCGCTGGCAGCGTCGTGCTGGCGAGGCCCCTCGGTGAAGCCTCCCCGAGCAGCACGTGCCGCTCTCCTGAACGGGTCTGACAGCCAAACACACCAGCGAAGTTCAAAACCAAGAAAAAACAAATACGTCAGAAAAGTGAATTTAAGCCTAGGTACATGTGTATCCCTGCTACACATCACTGTACATCACCCAAAACTACAGGAAAACAACAACAGCCAGCTAAATAATAAACAACGGCAGCACTGTATAATGCTGGAAGTTTAAATGTTGCAGCAAAAGGGGAAGGACCAGCCTGCTCAAGGCCGATGTTTTTACACATGAAGAAATTACGCTGAATAAATCAAAGCCAAGACACAAATTATTGTTGTGCCCTGCAAGAGGTCAACCCTGCCGGCTTCGAGGGGCACCCCTGGGTGCCGGGTGGTGCCTCCACCAGCACCCGCCAGGGCCGCCTGGCTCTGGCTTGTGGCACCCTGATGTGCTGCCCCCTGGGACACTCCTCAGCCCAGCTGCTGGCCTGGGGTGACGGGGCCACCCCACTTCATGTTCGAGTTGATGCTCTGACACCGTCACGGATCGGAGCAAATGGCAGACGAGAGCATCCGTTTCCCCACGCGGGTACCGCAGCTTCTCGCCCAAACCCGACTCCTGTCACTGCAGGGACTCCGGACCAGTGCCTCGTGCCTGCAGCCACCAGCACGCCAGTGGGGTGTGCCTGCTTAGTCTTGCTCAACAATGGGCTGGAAGAGTGTTTGAAATTAAATATCTTGGGTCAAAACGACCTGCAAAACAGACCGGAGGTTCCCTCGCTTTGCATTCTACTGTCTTACCCTTACTTGTATTTTTAACCTTTGAAACAGAATATGATGAAGAAATTCTTAAGTGTCTTGTTTGCTGTCAGTTTTTGTTGAAGAACCAACAAGCTTAAACGAAATTATCTCAAGTAATTTAAAACAGTAAAATATTTTTAAACTAAGATTTCCTTTCAGTGACTTGTCAAGGCTTTTAGTTAAAAAAAAAAAAAAAGGCAGCTTTTTTTTTAAGTGGTCAACAGACCATTTTCCCTCTCAGCTAGTCACCTTTTGCACTCTCAGTACCTGCAATGTCATAATCCTGGCGGACGTAGAGGGAAAGATAAGGTTTCTAAAGCAGAAAGACAAGGTAAACAAAATTTTCTAAAGTAAACAAAGATTTTCAAGATTGTTCTGTGTATCACAAAAGGGCACAGATGGTTTCTCCTCTCTGTTCATTCTGCTTTAAAGAAAACTCACAAACCGTACAACACTAGCCAACATATCCTTTCGAAACCGGAATGTTTTTCTACAGCGGAGCATCGCAGAGAAGCGGAACGGCTCTAAGAGCTGCTGTCCCCTCTGGGATGGTGTGGCAACACAACACGCTTTCACTGTCACCGTGACCTTTGGGAAAGCATGTTCCATGCCCTCGACTCCACTGGGCCGCTGAGTTCACAGATCGGTCACTTTTTTCCAGGAGGCTGGATTTAACTCTTAATGAAAAGTCTCCTGTTTCACTTTTTGGGTGTTTTGCAAGCGTTTCAGATCCTTGTGCTAACACGTGCAACAGCAACGCACCCCAGGTCTGAATCCAAGAGGCATTTCCAAGACCCGCACGTCCTCTCCTCTGGCTGGTGCTGCTTTCCTTTCTCAACGCCCTTAAGCTAAGGTCACTCTCCCTGTCTCTGTGTGCATTAACTGCAGAACGCCAGTTCCTCAGAGCCCTTTTCTGTAAGATTTAGCCACTCCAACAGCAATGATGGAGGAAAATCCTGTCTGAAACAGAGAGGAGGGTTGTGAAGGCTTCCGTGGCATGCCCCCAGCTTCAGCACCTTCACATCCCTGACAGTACATGCACCAGCCGACTGGGGCAGGCTCTCCTCCTCCTCCCTCCAAAGAGAAGTTCATCAGATCTTGCTTTTTCCTAACACAAAAAACTTTAACCCTTTAGAAGATTAAACAAAGTACAATTTCTGTTTTGCTCAGCCTAACTGTCCCCTTTAGGGCACATTTTCTCTTGCCAGTCACAGCTGCAATCCTTTTCCTACGACCTGTCCTTTCCATATGAGCAAATGCTTCATCCAAGCCCTCCACTTCATCCACCTTGTCAAGAGGAGACATGGCAAACAGACAAACACTCGCCCTTTCTCCTGCCCACCCCTTTCAACCAGCTCCCCTTCCCGATCCAACCTGGCTGAAACACTAGAAATCAATAGACAAGTTGGGACAGGTTTGCGCTGGCGCTCAAGGCAGCTCCTGACACACTGCAAAGCCTCTACGATATAAACAACGCAGTTGTTTGTTAAACTTGTCCCAATGTGACAGTATCTTCAGACGCTTACACAGCATTCCACTGCTGCAGACACTGACCCGAACCACGTACAAGTACGAAACGAAGCACGTGCCTAAGTATTCGGTGCTTCGGAGCCAGCACCTGCAAGCCCCGCGAGGCAGAGCTCTGCTGGACGCCGCAGGTACAACAGGGGGCTGGTCCTACCGCAGGGCAGCCGGGACTCCATAACCTACTACTGACGAGCCATGCGCGTCACCCCCGCAGCAGGGAGGAGAAACAAGAAAGTCACCGAGCTCGCCGCGGAACCGCACAGAGGGTCTGACGCTGCAAGGCAAATCCTGCGATGCAGAGGAGCCGCGAGCCCGACCGCGTTCACACATGGGAGGCAGCACTCACCAGCCTCAGCAGCGGGACACTTCCGGATGGTGAAGATCTGTCCCAGGTCTTCCTCTTCTTCGGGGAGACCCTTCTGGAGGCGCTGCAGCTTACGTAGGCTTTCGCTCCGCTGGTGCTTCATGGAGCGCACGTGCTGGATAAGGTTCAGCTTGGCCTTGGTGGAGTAGTTACAGAGGACACAGTGGTAATAGCAGCTTTCGCCCTCAACCCCGCTCTCGTGATGCTGAAGGTGCTGTGAAGAACAAAGTAGAGAGATGTGAATTTCCTTTATCATCTCCACTCTCCCTGGGTTAGTCCACTGTAAATTGCTAAAAGCCACCTGGGAATTAAGTAAGAAACCGCATTTTGACAAAGGCGCAGTAAGATCAAGCCTGTTTATTCTCAAGGTACGACGCACTCTCCTGCTTAGAAGCAAGAACAACATAACACACTGAAATGAGCGCAAGAGCAAAAATCAAGATAGGCAAGATCATCTTCTTCAGTGAAAGAAAATACCAGATCCAACATTAACAACTATTCACGGCCTACACATAGCTAATTCTTTCATATTTAAACCTCATCCTGGGAGGGGATCCAACTTCATGTCAAAGAGACAAAATTAAATTTGATAAATTCTCATTGAAAACTAAGAAGAATAAAACCAAAGCAATCCTAGAACACAATGAACCCATTAGATAGAGAGGTCCTGGAAAGAGCATATGGAAGGGGAGCGCAGAGCGCGTGCCATCCTATCCATCATCCAGCACGCCGTTCTTGGCATCTAGGTTTGACTCCCTTGGACCTGGAAGGAAGCAGCAGCCTGGCCTGGAAGACGGCCGTGACAGCGATCCAGACTGAAAAGCCAACGGTGAGCACGCAGCTGGGTATCCCTGCAAGAGGTTAGCGCTTGGAAAAAAAGTCTCGTCACACTCTGAAGCTGTGCTATCACAGCCAATATAGCTAATTCGAGAGTATTACACCTTGATTATTCGACAAAATCTATCAATTGTCTGGCACAGAGGTCCACGCTGCTAGGGAAACAAATAGCTATTTTATGTCATGTATCCCAAGGATGTGGCAATTATTTCTTAAAACCAGAGGGGAGAATTCACCGCTTACAGCTATGCTGGCTGCCACGGCACAGCCGCTCTCTGTTCAGTCCGGGCAGCGGCAGGGCTGAGAGTTCACAGTAACCTTCCCAATTCCCACAGCCAGGGCTTATCACAAGTTAAGGAAAAATGGATACCGACATCAAATGACACAAAAGACTCCTCAGCGAAGGCTGTTTGTGTTTCCACCACACACTACGTTTCAGCTAAGCAATAATCCATGCCGGCTCCTACTGTCCAACCTGAAGACCTCTTTCTGTCTTCTGGGTCGTCTCATGAAACTCCTTCCTCACCACACACTTCGCCCAGGGCACATAAGTAAGGTGATTTGGACAGGATCTCAAGGTTTGTCAATCAAAAATATTGCCTACGTGCAGCCAGGAGCTTCTGGTAAAAATTCTGACGTGTACTATCTCAGTTACAGCTAAGATAAGATTAAAGACACATATTACCCAGCGCTGTGTGCTTAGCTAACACAGAGGAAGGAGAGCCCTCTGAGTCTAGGAATGATTAAAAATAGGATAGGAGCTGATGCTGAGCCTTCTGATTGGAAGGGTGAGGGAAGAGAATAAATGTATTCTAGATCTGGCTAATTAGACTAGCCTCTTTTGGGATCGCGATGTATTTAATTAAATTCACTGTAATATTTGAAGAATCCACTAGGGCACTAATCCCACTGGTGCCCTCAAAAGATTTTTTGCTGTTTTCCCTCACAAGAAGTTCTTCTCCTCATTTCTATTGTTTGCATGCATTACCCTCTTCCTGAGCCAGAAAACGAGAAACGGCTGAAGACGTAAAAAGCCGAGGCTAGCGACCAGCTCGCGTGGCCTGGCTTACCCAGCCTTGCTCTGCCCTGCTTAGATCTGGTCTCGGCAACAAAACCTCCCCGCTGGCCCACCTCGCTGCAGGCTGGGGGTCTGGCTCCAGGAGACGCACGGCAAGCCCCTCTGCCGTCAGCCGAGCGGGGCGTCAGGGAAGCCCCCGTCCTACAAACACCGCGTTCAAGCTCAGAAAGTGCCAACGGGCTCAGCAGCAGCTTCTGCGAGGAGGCAGAGGAAACCCCTAGTGAGCAATTAGAGAAAAATCTGGTCACGGGTTCAAGGAAATATTAAGGACATGGTCTCTGTGGGAACCAGAACCATAGTCTATACTGCACCCATTTAAAAGGGGATTTTAGGAAAACATTTGTTTTAAACAGTTTAATAAATGTGTCCTTTTTTTCTGTTCTTTTGCTCCCACTCTGTGCATGCTCAAATATCCCCTGTGCGTGGGTGAAGCCTGGGCTTCACCTGCCTGTTGTGCTGGAGGAGTCAAGACCTGACGGTGCCTACACCAAGTCCACCCCGGACCCGGTGTGACATTGCACGCCCACCTGATTCACGTCAGTCCTCCAACGGAGGAAAGGAGCAGGCCAGAATAAGACACCATGATGGACGAGCAAGTACTAGCTGCAAGTTGCTGGAAGTGATGAAAGGCTGGACAAGTACGTGTAGTTATTGTCCATCATGCTGTTAAGCTTTCCCCTTGCGACAATTTACCCGTATCACAGAAAACAAATTCAAAATATTAAACCAGAACCTTGTTAGAAGACAAATCAACTTGAAAATCAAAGGAATATATTGTTCCTAGGAAAACCAACCAACTTCTGTCAGAGATCATTGATTTCTGCAAGTCTGGGAGGGTGTTTGCCCCCTCCCTCTCAACGATAGGAAACTTCCAACATCTGGTTCTTCACGCATGGCATGCAAAATATTGATCAGGTTTAGTCAAAGCTCCACTTTAAATCAGAAACAGACAGAGGAACGCTCTGATGGAAACCATACGGCTCACGAGTACAGCTTCCCGGGGGACGCGGGCTGTTCCTGTACGTACGCTAACTGCAGCACAACACCGTGCTGCTCACAACACCTATTCTTACACACAAATCAAACCAACTCCAGCCCACTTTCCATTCGGGAAGTGCTCCGGTCTCCGGGCAGAGCTGTGCTTTCGCTCCATGGTGCAGTGGTTAGTGCAGGAGGCTCCCGCTCAGAGACCTCATCTCCTCCATTTGCCACCTGCCCCCAACCTGCTCCACAGACCTTCCCCGTGGAACACCAGCCCCCCACCACTTACAACCCGCCCTGGTTTGGCAATTCCATCTCATCTCCAAGAGCTGCCTGCGGCGGCCCTGCCCCGCGCGCCCCAGGGCGGTCTCTGGGCACAGCCGCACAGCAGCAGGACGGCGACCAAACCCCCTGGGCTGGGGAACAACCGTCGGGGAGAGCCGCTGCCACACGGCCACCCGGCCCCGCCAACCACCGCCCTGCCAGCGGCCGGAGCCTCTCCCTTCGCTTCTCACAAGGGAAACGCTATTTTGGGGTGACTCTGAACCAAACCGCGCTTGCCGGGCGGCCGTGCTCCTGCCAGCAGCCAGGACAGCTTCAGCCCTGCCCCGCACCATCCGCCCGACGGGTGTCCCGGGCTCGTTTAGGGAGCAGTGCCTAACGACCTCCCCCTGCCTCTGGGTCTGGCTCCAAGAAGTCGGCACGTTCGGAGTCCGAACATAAAGACAGTCTAAATAAGCAAGAGAAAAATCGTACCTTGTGCTTAGACGCAGCGCGGAGCGCCGGGGGCCTGCAGACAGCCGTCAGTCCCTTTGGGGACCGCACTGGGCACAGCCCCCGGCCCCCCAAGCACGAGAGGAGGGAGCGGGAGGCGACTGCGCGCGGGCGGCACTCGCACCAGCACGGCCCTCGGCGAGGGCAGGAGAAGGGGGCGCGGGCGAGAGCCCCCATGTGCTGGGACAAGACGACCACGCGGGGCTGATGGACTGTCTGTCCAGCCCTTGCTCTCCAACATCTGGCTCGGAATTGTTTTCTTCTAATAAATAATAGCATAATAAATGTTCACCGTGTATGACTACGGAAATCTAATTTTTAAACAAAGTAAGGAATGACGCTATATTCAGATTTTCCTTCTCCCCACCTCCATCCTTTGCACACCCCGAACTTTGTTTATTTTACCATCTATCTTTTCTCCATCTAACACTGCCTCACCCACAGTATTTTTCAATAATCAGGGAATTTAATGCGACAGCTGTATTAATCTGTCTGACTGCAAGCGGCCCTCCTCACTCCCATGCCGTGCGCTCAGGCTACGTTCCTCAGAGATGAGATTGTTGCAGCCAGACTGAGGATCCACGTTGCTGCTGTTGTGAACTCTCCAGCTGAATACCCTTGTAGCTGTTGCTGTAGCTAACGGTCGATGTTCCTAAAAACTTCTGTATGTCTTTTAAATGTTAAAAGATGTTAAATCTCGATCTGCTCAAAACCTCTTCGGTGTTAGGTTTATCACAGCCACCACAAAGAGCCTGATTCCTACGGCAACACGCACGGATAATCCTCCCTACAGTGCCCTGTTGCCAGAAGGCACAATGTTATTTTCCAGGCCCCATTCACTATGTTTAGTGGGTCAGACACTGTTCGGGGGGACAGCTGAACTGTAGCCCCAGCTCATGAGGGAGACGCAACAACCACTTCGAACTCTCTTTTGATGTTTATTATTCATTAGATAAAAGGCCCAACTTCCGTGCAATCTTAACTCCATCTTGCACAAAGCTACCCCTTTGGAGGGCCCTAAAAGCTGCTCAGGATGAAGCCATGCCGACAACAGTGGGAACCTCACGAGCCTTTGGTCTGCAAGCCGTAAGGCCAACCATCTCTGCACACGGCGAGATCCCACCTCCGCCCTCAGCAAGTCTCGATGGTACAAAAAGCAGCAGAACATGCGAGAAGACTCTCTGCAGGCTCCAGGACGGCCCTCTTCCTCTGCAGACCTCAAAACGACAACAGGCAAAGAAAGAAACTCCGCAACTGCCCCCAACAATGGGCCCGGGCGCTCCTGCTCCCCTCTCTGGGGCACAAGGGTTTCCTGCACACACCAAGGTGTCTGCAGGCGGAAAAGCTGGTGAGGGAATGGGCCTGGGGGACAAAAACCAAAGTGGGAAAATAATCTCATGAACTCTCTGCAGCAAACAGAGAGCCAACACTAACAAAAAGAAAACCCTTCCCACCCCCCCGTGGGCTAACGGGATCACCAGCCGCAGCAGCGACCAACCAATGCCAGGTCTGCAGAAGAGTGCTAGCAGGGACAGCCAAAGCGAGTCCACCGCCCCCTTGTTTACACAAACATCCTTTTTGCTTATATGGATACCTGATAAACAGCCTGGAGAAATCTCTTCCAAACCACTTCTGATCACTTTCTCCAGCTGGCTCTCACGTTACAGGACATCCCTGCCACAAAACCAGAGGCCACTCAACTACCGAGAGCTTCTTTAAGAAAAAGTTTTCGGTCTTGAACAGCTTGAGAGGAGGTTTTTTCCACATGTAATGCTTCTTGCCACTGAACTCAGCACGACGCCTGCTCTTTTAGAATGGGTAAAATTAGTAGTGATTTAACAGAACTGACAGATGCAGCTGAGGAAGAAGAAGCCAAAAAACTGCTGGAGAACAAAAGCCACGTACAGAAGCATCACTGCAGACTTGCACCACTGCCCTTCTTGTGAGCACCTACAGTCGACCAGCATCGGTGACGAGCCCCAGGGCTAGCGGGACCCCTGTTAAGCCCTCGGCAGCACCAGAACCAGGGGAGCACCCCAGAGGTCACGTCAGATTTTGAGCCATGCAAGATTGCTGTGAAAGCCAACACCAGCCCACACTCCCATGTTCAGGAGGAGGTGCTGGAGGCACGCCAGCTCTATGAGCACATCCTCAGCACAGAAGGATGCCCAGGGATTGACTCTTCCTCAGGGTGAAGTCAGATGTGGGTAATTAGTAACAGGCTTGGTAGGCAACATTCACATGCCAGCAAGAAATGCGCCTGCAACAATGCGCTCCCGGGGAGCCAGGCCAGAGCTGGAGGGGAGGCTACAGGCTGCCATGGAAAGGGACCAGACCCTGCAGCAGACCTCAGAAGCGTCTCTTGGCCCCCATGTGCCTCTGATCTGCTGCACGAGATAAATCACACAATCCTGGAGGAGAGGAATCTGAATTTTTAATGAAAGTCATGTGGATGCAGCTGTCTGATCCCGGTCTGTTCCAAGTACTCCATAAAAGTCAGAGCTGGCCCATCCGTCTTGCTCTCCTTTCACACCTGCAACCCCGGCTGGAATTTCCTGGAGCGGACGGAGACGCAGGGCGGACGCTCACGCAGTGAGAACACATGCTGGCTACGCGCTGGAAAGGGCTGGTGTGCTCATGGCTGCCCCCCGGCCCAGATGTTTTGAAAGGAGGAAAAAAATTGCTTCTCCATACAGCAGGTTCAAAAGATGAACTTCTGCTCTTTCATATTCCACCAATGTCCTGCAATTGTTTGCTGCTTCTGAAGAAGCAGCGTTACAAAACCCTCCCCTCCTTCCAGCCTCTCCGGCTCCTTGCCCAACAGCTCCTTCATGGAACTCGCCAACCATGGAGTTCAGACGCGTGCGCCCACAAGTTTTTGCAGTTTAGCTTGTGGTAACTGGAACCGCCTAATAGCAAGCATCACTCCACCGCTTCCAGCTAAAGCTTCCTCAGTATCACCCGAGCCCTTAAAAACACCACCACAAAATGAGGACAAGCAGACTTTCACAGAATCACAGAGTGGTTTGGGTTGGAAGGGACCTTAGAGATCACCTCGTTCCACCCCCTTGCCATGGGCAGGGACACCTCCCACCAGACCAGGCTGCTCCCAGCCCCATCCAGCCTGGCCTTGGGCACTGCCAGGGAGGGGGCAGCCACAGCTGCTCTGGGCAGCCTGTGCCAGGGCCTCACCGCCCTCATGGCGAAGAATTTCTTCCTAACCGCTCATCTAAATCTACCTCTTTCAGTTTGAAACCGTCAGCCCTCGTCCTGTCCTTTCCTCCCCACCTCTCCTGCAGCCCCTTTCAGCACTGAAGGCCGCTCTAAGGTCGCCCCGGAGCCTTCTCTTCTCCAGGCTGAACCACCCCAACTCCCTCAGCCTGTCCTCACAGGGGAGCTGCTCCAGCCCCTGAACATCTCTGTGGCCCCCTCTGGACCCGCTCGAGCAGGTCCGTTTCTGTCTTACGCTGGGCCCCCAGAGCTGACGCAGCCCTGCAGGGGGGTCTCACCAGAGCGGAGCAGAGGGGCAGGATCCCCTCCCCCGACCTGCCGGCCACGCTTCCTTCAGTGCGGCCCAGGAGGCCATTGGCCTTTTGGGCTGCGAGCGCTCATCGCTGGGTCACGTTCAGCTTTTCACCCACCAGCACCCCAAGTCCTTCTCCTCGGGGCGGCTCTCAACGCACCCCTCGCCCAGCCCGTACCTGTGCTTGGGATGGCCCCGACCCAGGTGCAGGACCTTGCACTTGGCCTCGTTGAACTCCATGAGGTTTGCACGGGCCCACCCCTCCAGCCTGTCCAGGCCCCTCGGGATGGCCTCCCGTCCCTCAGGCACGTCGGCTGCACCACACAGCTTGGTGTTGTCGGCAAACTTGCTGAGGGTGCACTTGATCCAACAGCCCGTATGACGAACAAAGACGTTAAACATTGCCGGTCCCAGTACCAACCCCCGAGGAACGCCATTCATCACTGATCTCCACTTGGACATGGAGCCGTGGACCGTGACTGTCTAAGTGCAACCACCCAGCCCATTCCTTATCCACCATCAGTCAAATCCACGTCTCTTCAATCTAGAGACAAGGATGTTGCGCAGGACAGTGTCAAATGCTTTGCACAAGTCCAGGTAGATGACAGCAGTTGCTTTTCCCTTATGCACCAACGCTGTAACCCTGTCATAGAAGGTCACCAAATCTGTCAGGCACGATTTGCCCTTAGTAAAGCCATGTTGGCTGTCACCAATCACCTCCTTATTTTCCATGTGCCTCAGCACAGCTTCCAGGAGGATCTGCTCCATGATCTTGCCAGGCACAGAGGTGAGACCACCTAGCATGTAGTTGGTCTTTGTGCCACAAATCTGGATTTTGATTTATTTTTTGGTTTCTGATCCCCATTTTTCTTTCTAAAAGTCCGGAATTCTAGTACTCCCTCCTGCTGAAGAGGCTGAGATACTTGATGCAAGTCCCCGAGTCACATGGAAAGGCTTGAAGAACAGCACCAACCACCTCAATTAACAGCCAGGCCCTACAGCCCTGCTTCTGCATCTGTGTGTTCCACGCCCTCCAACTCTGCCTGGAGTTAAGTGAATGCCCCCGGTATCATGACGGGGCTGACGCAGACACAGCGAGCCCCAGCAGGCAGGTGTGGAGCCGCCGAGCAGAACCGAGAGTGGCTGCGCAGTGCCCCCGACCACCACACCACAAGTCCCCGAATGCAACGCTGCAAAGACAGAGGGAAGCAAGACCAAGGAGTTTCCCCAAAGAGGAGCCCAGCAGCAACACACAGGGCAGCTGAGCAGAAACCTGCCGTACCTGGGGGAAGGTCAGTAATAATTTATGAGGCACAGAAATTCTCAGCAGCTCCAAGTAACAGCTGATCGCCCTCGCAGCACGGGAAAGGGGCTGGCCCACGGGGTCTGACCCAGGCAGAGGCTATGGGCCACAGGCGCTCTCCCCACTGGCCACGAGGCTGCTGCTTGCCATGCTGAAACGCTTTTGGATTCCCCACAAATGACCCCAAAAGCCACCCAGCAAACTGGGTTTGCTCCACCAGCCCTTGAAGTCTCATTAAAAGCCAAATATTGTTCAGCCTAAAGATGGAGAGCTCAGCATGGATTTTACTGAACGTTAAATCAACCAGCAAGCGTAGCCAGCAAACTCTGTGGCACTTTAACTTTAAATAATGCAATAATTATTGAATTTCCTTTTTATAACCGAAGTGCTGGAATGTAAACAATGGGGCTGTAATTGCAGGAAGGGGGGATCAATAGAGGCAATCGTTTTCAGCCATGTTAATTGTAAATACAATTGCTCCAAGATGTCAGCCTCGTTCTTCTCGCTCCCAGAATCATCCTAACGGATGACAGAGTCCAACTTTCCCATTACAGCTGTTCGTTCCTTTAAGAGGTTCTCAATCAGGTCTGATCAATCTGTCAAGATAATGCATGGAGTAAGTAAGACTCTTCCAAACACAAGCTCCCAATCAATAGCCTGGACCTGCTTAATGAGGAGGGGCTAAAGCCCAGAGGGAGGCAACAGTCCCAGCTTCTGCTCGGGTCTGGCAGCTAACTTCTTCATGGGGCCTTGCTAAGCCGATCAGCTCTTAACGAGGACATTGTTTATGAAGACTGTGATGAGCAGCATCCCCACATATTCACAGTCCCCCAGGGTCAGCGGGCAAAAACCAACAGAGATTAACAGAAAATAAGAGCCAAGAAAGGTTGAACTTTTATTCACCCCCTCGCCTCACCACCTTTTTAATTGTGCAATAGACCTGAAAGTACTAATTAATCATTTGTTAAAAGCGATCCCCAAAGATGAAAATCTGTGTGGGACCAGGAAAGTATAAAAGCATCACTAAGATTCCTCCCATGCACTCGAGGAAGAACAAAGTCCACAGAAAAGCCTGCTCTTGCCCAGCTGTGCCAGCCATCCCCTTCCACCCCAGGAGAGGCACCGAAGGACCGGAGGCAGCACGACGGCACGCCAACTGGAAACCTCCCAGAGGGAGGGTGGAGATGCGAAGGGACTTAAGGTGGCAGTCAGAGATGCCGTTCTCCACCTGCACTGTTTAACTCTGCAGCACACGGGTATCCCTTCGTACAGCTGGGCACTGCGCGAGACGCTCACCGCGCAGAGACGGCTGAGCAGCCAAGAACAGGAGAGAAGAGAAAGGTCTCACTGCACCCGGGGTCCTTCCTACAGCCGTGAAACTTTCTTGTCTCTCGCCACTGCATTACGAAGGCTGCAGTCACAACAGATCTACTCCGGGGCAACTGCAACTTCAGAGAATTTTCCAGATCCCCGAAATCTTCACAGCTCTCCCCAGGGAGGCACAGGCGTAAGCACTGCTATATGTGGAGATGAATACAGGAGTGTGTGTATTGATCTGGCTAATTATAGTGGTAAAAACAAAGCACAATTGAGAGTACATTTCCTATCAGCTGCTCCGAAAAGCGCTGCCCTCAACCTTGCGTGCTCCTGCTCTGGCCATGGCTCCTGCCGCAAGACCCGCGACAGCCCTGCAAGTCTGCAAGGGCACCTGCCGCTGCTCGCTTGTGCGCCTCGGGCAAACGGGAACCCCACAGACTTCACACGAAGCATCCCCTCCTGCTACAAACGAGGGACGCGAGGGACGCCCACTGTGAGCCGAGCTTCACACGGAGGTTGCTGCAGAGCAGCACAGTGGTTCGGTGACGGTGCGGTTCCTCTTGCAAGTTCACCAAAATCTGAATCAATGACATTTTGCTGCTCCTCAGGAAAATGTACAGTTTTGTTGCTTCATATTTTGCACGGATGTTGTCATCCCTGGAGAAATACGATAGAAAAGCCGTACTTTGTTTTCAAAAACAGTGCCTGCAAAGTACTGTATGGACAGCAACTGGATGAAGTTACAAAAACAGACAGAAAATTTTTGCCATGACTCTGCAACGTCACTGAGGTGATGGCCAGGTCTTCCAGTCTGTTCCTTTCTCAGCGCTGGGGACAGCCAAGAGCCAAGGAATTCATGGAGCCTTATCTTTCCCAGGGTTAGGAAAAGAAATGCAAAAAGAAGACAAGACAGTAGCCGAAAGCAGGCTCCACAATCCCGCTACCCAGTTGTTTTTTCTTCTTTAATATGTTTTGTACATATACTTGAAAATAATGAGTTCAGCGTGAGTTGTTAAGCTGTGAACACTCGGGTGAAGCAGAGCAGCCTGTGAATATGGAAAGTCACTGGATAAAAGGCAAATTATATAATAAAAAGGGCTGGGGGGAACCTGAAAACACAGCAGGATAAAAATCTGTTGTCCATATTGTAATTATATGGCTGTTGAGTGATTGAAAAAGGCTTTCTGTAACACAGAACAAGACTGGGACTATCCGTACAGGTGATGTATTATTTCCTCCAGCAGCGATAGGAATGATCCCCACGTTAAGCTGCGAGGGGTCTCCGAGGAGGCTCTGCGTGTTCGGAGGCACCGCACGTAACACGTGCTTGGTCTTGTGCTGCTAACGCCGGCTCAGACTCAAAGCCACTACCCAAAACCCTCTCAGTGTGTGTGCCGTGCGCAGCCAGGGACCCTTGTAATAACGCTCCATAAAACCATGTGGGAAATCGAACCGGCCACAGAAAACCACACTGAGTTCACCTTATTTAATAAAATACTACAGGCACAGATTAACTTCCCTCGCCCAGTATTTATTGTTTCATCTATCTCTAGAGAAGTTACAAGCGCTGTGATAGACTGAAGATTTCCTTGTTTTCATACAGCTTCTTTATAACTTCCTACAGCAATGTACCACACTGAATCCCAACAGATAACCATACAATAACAGCAACGATACACAAGACAATTTTTTAATCCTCTCCATAAATCGAAGAATATCAATATCAAAGAGATGGATGACACAACCTCCCCTCACAGAAGCCAACAAGGATGCATTTAGGAACAACAGACCAAGCTCATCCTTCGTCCACAGTCCTGACAGAGAAACATTTGTGAGAAATGATTTCCACTTTCTCCAACCAACTAGAGGACTCTGTGCAACCTTGGCCAATGAAAGCCTGAACCCTGTCCTCCTGCCCCGCTGCAGCAACACGGAAATGCACACCCGCAGACACGAAGCCGTCGGCCCTTCCAAAACTCCACCTGCCGTGGCGCACAGCGGTACCTCCTCAGCAGGCAGGTCACCAGGATCATCATCACCAGCCTCCGCTCTCAGCATCCCCCACAGCACCAGCCTTCTCTTCATCCAATGCCCCTGACCAAGCTGGGCTTACAGGGCCAGCCCCGGACACAGGTGAGTCCTTGACAAAGACAAGGCACCCTCTGCACTCTGGGGCATGTTAAGAGCTGCTTCAACAAGAGGGAGGCAGGACAGCAGCGGCGGTGGCATAGCTGTGACAGTCTGAAGATGCAGGTGACGCAAGGATTTCCAAGAGCAGGCGATATGGGAGGAGGGAGAACCAAAGGGAAGTGCGATGAATTAGTATGACAGAGAATGGAAGCGAGGAAATATATAATATTCCTTGAGTCCTGAAGGTGAAGTGAAAACAGGCAGAGCAAGGTTAAGCCAGCGAAGCCCTCCCAGCAGAGTAGCTGCTCTTCAGAGGTGTAGACTGCAGGGCTGGGCACCACGCTGGGCAGCCAAGATTACAGCCTTTGATGCAGTTGTGCATCAGTCTACCCAAAACACAAGGACAGGAGCACCATCTGATTTCAGACAAGCACTGTGAAGGTAAGTTCATTAAGCGTCTGTGAAACACTCAAACGGAACCCAGAGCACCACAGAAATGCCCATGAGAAAATACATAATTCTTCATTCAGTGAAAGCTTTGGATTGTATTAGACAAAGCCTGGGGCAATGTAATGAGAGAGGAAGATAAAAAGAAACAGAATTACTGACTCACAGAATGAGGCAAGAACCCTACTAGAAAAATATGTATGGAAATACTTATAATTAAAAACTATAATAATGCCTGCACACAAAGGACTGAATTAAGGCAACCTGAAGTCTGATGTTTCCTACGTTTAAGATGGTTGTGAGAGCTTCCACGAACTGAACGGACATTAATGTGTCTTAAGAACTGTGTATATAAATCCAGGCAATTGCTCCTTGCCCCACACCACTGAGCAACTACCCTGTGAGGAAAGCCACCAAGTTCTTGGTGAGGAGAAGCCTTCCAACCACAGCCTCCTCCAAATGTAACTGGAAGATCTCTTCAGTCTAGAATCACAGAATGTCAGGGGTTGGAAGGGACCTCGAAAGATCACCTAGCCCAACTCTAGGAGCAGGACCACCTAGAGTAGGCCATGCAATGGTACCGAGCACACGTCTGCAGGCCTGGTTTCCACCAGGAAGGACATGTCAATGACCCCTAACGATTTACAGCAGCAGAACCGTTTGGCTCCTATGTTGCATCCATGTCCTCCGAGCAGCTGCAGCCTGTGAGCGGACTGCACTTTGCCACTCCAACTTCATCCGCAACAGGATCCTGGCTTGCAAGACTGACAGGAGCAGGGGCAACATTTCTCCATAACCCCAACAATAACTGGCACGGTAAGTCCAACCCCCACCCTCCGCCCTGAGACACCCCGAGAAGCCGGGGCTGGCACAGCCTCCCATCCTTGCCACAGACTTTTCCAAGCCTCTCAGTGGAAAAGCTCAATATTTCATACCAGCTGTAGATCTTCTGCTATTCCCCCATCACTAGCTGACACCTGCACAAGACATGAAAGTACAGAAACTAAACGACCTGTACTTTAATGTCACAAAACTAAGAGCTGGCACGGCTGTACAGAGCCGGGGAGCAGCCAGGGGATGTTGACAGATCCGGTGGCACTCTTGGTACAACTGCCCAACCATCATGCAGACGGGAAAACTAACCTGAAACAAAAGGGACAGCCCGAGATACCTCCTGGCCCTTCCCTACCTGTCAGTCTTCATTCCTAAGCAATTTAAGCCCACGGAAAGATGTTGAGTCATGTGAGGAGAGCAGGAGCCAAGGAGGGGGGCTCAGGGTCAGAGCATCCCTCTTGCTTTTCCATGTTCTTCCTCACACCGGCTGCAGAGCCTGCACACCGGCTGGGGCTTTTTCCGAAGGGCAAAACAGCTTTGTGCAGCTCTGAACTTGCAGCAAAGAACCTTTAACGAGGCAAAACACTCCAGTCTCGATGATGAATATAAAACAACCCAAAGTTTCCTTCAAATCATTAGAAATCCCCCACGTGACAGTCTTTTCCTTCCCCCATTCTTTTTCCTTATCAGTTTCACGGTAACATGAAAAGACAACAAGAAAAGTCTCAGCGAAAGCTTTGCCAGCATAAAGATAAAGTGTAAGGGCTTATTTGACATGAAAACACGATGGGGATGCATTGCGTTTAACCCTGAGATGCGCATCCTGAATTAAATAACTGCTGAGACAACTGGGAAACAGGCAAGGCTTCAGGACTACTGCAGCCCACGGGCGCAGCGGACCCCACCATGCTGGAAACTTGGGTCTCCAGCTAAATGAGCAGCACACTTCTATGTGTCACTCCCAGTTTTATGGCCTCGGTACAGGGTAGAGCCATATGACCCTTACAGTGAGATTTCAGTTCAATCAGTTCTTTCTACCTCATCCATGAGAAATTAAACCAGTAACAGGACCACGGTTGGCAAGCACCTGCGCATGAGGCTTCCTGTAGTAAAGGCCTCTTTCATTGTTAGGAAAAGCCCAAACAAAATCCAGTGCTCACAACCCGAAGCTAAATAAATGCAGACATGAAATGGTGCATGTATTTTGAAGAAGGTCAGTAGTTAACTCTTCAAACAAAAGGATACTTTCTAAGGTGAGATTTTATAACTGAAAGCAGAAGTTTGAGAGACAAGCCAAAGTACAAGGTAAGATACCGCAGCTCCTCTTCAGGTCAGACTGTAATGGTCCCTCCTGGGTTTTTTACAACAAAGATGACCCCCGCCCCCCCCTTGTTTTGCTCTCGAGTCCATGGCTCACACAGCACTGAGTACAACGCAAACACTGAGGAGGGGTTCAGTCCCTGGACCTGTTTAGATTCCTACTGAACATAAAGCTCTGGCTTCCCAAGCTCATACAGTGCTTGCTTTCTGCGCAACTGCAACACTGATGGTAACGTTTGTGCGAAATTTCCTACCTGCATCTAAAAGCTAATTCCATTGCAGTACACTTCTGCAGCGGGATCTACCAGAGACCAGAATTGTGGTGAATATTAGCTGCAGCTATTCCCTCCCAGATAGGCTACAAAAATGGAAAACACAGAGCTTGTACAAGTACACTGAAGCAAGCAGAACAACACCCAAGATGATAAATGCCTCTGCACTTTGGTGCTCCCTTTGTTCAAGGCCATCTGCATCCTTGTATTCGCCACATACAGGTACAGAAGCTCCTGGGAAAAGCCAGGCACAGGGTTTATTTGTTTTAGCAATTCTGGATCTGCAATCCACAATGTAAAGTCTGTAGGGACATATGCAGGGTAAATGATAAATACTACCAAGGCAGCACTAATCAGCATTAAGAGTACTTACTGACCGCTGCAATTCAGAAACAAAATAGAAGCAGCAAGGTCTTTTTTGGGAGCAGTGTCCACCCACAGCAGAGAAGTATGAAGAGATGACAGATTTCTAAACCACATTTATGAAACTGCATTGTAACTCCCTTTACTCCAGCAGCCTTAAGATTCTCATTTCTGTGACTGTGCGGGATTAACTTCTTCGCAAAGACACTTGCTTGGGGTTGGCGTCAAGAGGCCAGTACGCAGGTTTCATGTCTTGCTAATCCACTTGCCCAGCCCGGAGCCAGACGTTTTAACAGGTCTATCTGGGCATTGCAGTGCACGCTCCAGAAAACCCAGATAAGTCAAAAACAAGGAGGTGTGAAAACAGTAAAAGCAAGGTTTTTACTCTGTGGGACTACGGGAAACGTACAGAGGCGGACAGAAGGTGTCTGTAACACAGACCCCATGACATGAAAACACCATCTGCAGAAGCGCTCCGAAGTCTTTACATCTCTCGCCCCTATGATCAAAGCATACTCGAGCACCAGCACTGGGACAGCTGGTCTTCTCCAGGAGACTTCTAGCAGAGCACATGCATCGGCATCCCCCCATTTCTAGCAACGGAGCTGTGGTCAAGAGCCAACGCTATTCAAGAGTCCTGTCCTCCTTCATGCCTCCTCCGACAGGCATCGGTCAAGGGTTCAGCAGCAGGTACCACAAGCAGGTGCACTCTGCAGCCACCCGCAGAAGCACAATCGGGTCCTAACACGACATACCTGTGTGCAACACCCCCAGCGTTACGAAATGGTCCCACAATCGCTGTGGATGTTACAATTTAAATCTGCAGTTCCCAAACGGGGACACCCTCAGGCTTTTTGCTGGAAAGGATGAAAGTCACTTCTGAAGGGAGGACAGCATTAGTCACCCGAGGAGAGCTCCCAGCTATTCTTCACTCTTCTCCTTACCCCGCCTAAGGATCCTCCTTTCCCTGGCACATACAAGAAGACTACAACAACTCTTTGAGAGAGTTTCAAAAAAAAAAAGAAAGGATGTCTGATCCAGCAAGTCGGGACCTGCTGAACTGGGGGTTTCTCTGCAGCACAGGCTGAGCGACAGGAGGACAGCTGGAGGGGGACAGCGCTGCACGGAGGCCCGGCATGAACCCAGACAAGGGGACAGGACCTGCCTGCCTGCACCATCACCCAGGTGGCACCCAGAGGCTTTGCCACAGAGTGAGCTGTCACCCACAGCCCCTCACTGTGCGGGCATCTGACAGGATCCTGTCTCAGCCCTCGCACAAGTCCTTCCTACCTCTTCCTTCCACCCCCTTCACCGTTCTGCTACTTTTAGCTAAACCCACCTCCCAAAACGTTTTTGCCATGACCGTGCAGCTCCTCCCCTACCCGCACTCCCTTTCTTGCTCCTGACCGAAGAGCTCATTGATGCACACCCCAACAGCAGCCGCTGGCACGAGCTCAGCCTAGTGCCCAGCCTTTGCGTGGCACCAGCACCGCCCCGGTTCTGCAGCTGGCCCAGGGACACCAACAATGGGGAGCAGTGAAGCCCCTCACCCCTTGCAGACGTGGGCAGCTCTCGACGCACTGAGGGGCAGCGAAGTGGCCCCATGCAGAGGGTCCCCAGAGGGAGGGGGGCTGGCGGGTGCACTGGGACCCCACGAGCTGCCAGCGAGCGCCCGCCGGGGGGTGTCCGGGCTGCCCGAACTCGCAGCGCACGGGGAGCCCGCCAGACGTGGGTGCTCCAAGGCAGCCGTCGCCGCACGCGCCTCGAGCTCCGGCAGCAGAGCTGCAAGACGCCGTGCCAGGCACGCTCGCTGCCGAGAGACGAGTGCTCCTTCCCCACCAAAAACCCCGAGGCCTCCTGCGTGTATGCTAACCACAACCCTTTGAGAGGCTCGTGTATTTACAAACTGAGGCATGTTGAAATCAAAGGGGATACCATATGACATAATTCACATTAAAATGTCAACAGGCTGACAATTTATAGAGTCAATCCACCGAAGGTGGGGAGAACTAAGACGCGGTAATTGTTTAATTCCCGCTTAAACCAACAGCAGCTTTACCTTCAAACGCGGTACAATGTGCAGGGTGCTGTCAGCCAAGTGATGCCAGCGGTGGCACTCGGCCAGGAATTAGATAACCGCGTTAACTATTTATAGGCATCGCTCAGCAGCAGCGAGCCGGGCGCAGGGCTGGGGAAGGCAGGATGGGGCTGGGAGAAATGCAGCTCCAGCCCACTCCACGGCAAATATTTGCCGTCAGCAGGAGGACAACCTGTTTTTCAGGAAGGCACTGTCCCTCTCGCTAGGGCACTCGAGGCACAGTCCCCAGCCTCCGCGGCCGAGGGTCCCATCACCGCACCTCGCCGGGGCACGGCCCACCTTCTCCTCAGGAGGAGACGACACCAGGCTCGGCGCTCCGAGGGCACTGGCTAATGAACCTGCTTGTACCGTGCCCAGCACCGAGTGTCCCCGACCCTGGCTGGGACCTGCAAACACCATGGCAGCGAAACAATGGAGGTACGAGGTGCCCCAGTCATAAATTACTTTAGGGCACATGTGAACTTTTTACCCCAGGTAGATCGGAGCGGCTCTGCCCGTATCAAATACATTGCGCTGTTCTGAAAGATGCGACACCAGGCCTCCCCAGCTTGCTGACATCCCTTGCCCACAGCCAGGCTGCTGGCAACTTGTCTCGTAGCCTGTAAGAACGCATAAGGACGGCATGAGAGAGAAACGTGCACCACTGGGAAAAATTTTACCTGGATAAACCACAGCCAATAAATTTTCTATAAATGCCAGCTAATGCTGTCCCTTGGAGAGCGATGGGAAGGGACTGTGTGGACTCCAGAGTCCTCTGCACAGACTCACTGTCTGTACATAAACAGTAACACCTCATTCTCTCTTCTACCTCATTAACTGAAACGCATTAAAACAAGTGTGCATTGGGAGCAGAAAATGAGACTGTTAAACCAAGCTGATATAATCCTCATCAGCTGTGGGAAATAAGAACACATCCATTACGCTGAATCAAGCGCACCAACTGTGATTTACCGATACTGTTAAGACCCCAAGAACGATGTTGTTCTCCCGCCACTGTCTCTGTCCTGCTCCTCTCACACTGGGCAGTTCAATCCGCTGTCTTCAGGGCTGTCTTGTGTGCTATACCCAGAGCACCGGGGTCGCTTTCCCCATTCCAGAAGCCACCCTCCAAGCATAGTGCTGTGGGCCTTGGTCCAGCAGTGCAGACAGCGAGCGCTGTACAAGTCTCCTGTTCCCAGGAGGTATCCGCTCAGTGAGCAGTAGGGGAGCCTCTGACTCTGCGAGTATGAAAGTGGAGTAAGAGGCCAAGCCAGCAGAGCACAGGCCCAGAAAACGAGATGTTTCAGAACCCCAGTCTCAAACCGGGACATTTGCATGGGGCACGGCAGCGTTCGACAACGGCAGGCTTTCCCTCGGGCGACACACACGCTGCTGAGGCATTTGCACCCCGTCTTCACGTTACCAGTCTGCAGAACAGCACGAAGGGGAGAAGATACCACAGCACCTGCGTATAGAACCACCACCAGTGACACCACTGTGTCATTACAGGTGTCCCCTAACCCCCTAGGCTGGTGGTCAATTGCAGCAGTAGACTGGGTTGGGGGGGTCTCCTCAGAGGCAACAAGAGCTGTCATGCAGTGAGCACCGACATTCAGCAGCAAGGGACCAGCTCTGCATGAGGATAAGGAACTGTCCCCTTTTCCTGGGGGGCAACCAGGACATGTCCCTGCCCTTACAAGCAAAGACTTGCTCGAGATGCTGGAGAGACGCTCGTTTCTTCTTGCCCCAGGGAGCCAAAGTAAGGGAACCCTCCGGGCGGCACAGGAGAGGCTGGCTGCGGGAACCGGACAGACCACATTCGCGTCTGACAGACGCGGCTTCAGACCCTCCACCAGCCTTGGGTTTGAACCGCTGACCTTACCGGAGCGGCTCAGGTTTCCAACTCTCCTCTCCTTACAGCGTTTCTGGGGTGCCCTCTCCCCACGCCTCCGCCGCTCCCCTGTACTTACAGCAGGAACGTACGCAACCACTCCAGCACTCACATCTGCTAGCTTGGAGTTCTTAAACCAAACGTAACTATTGAACAGCATTTCTCCCCGAGCGCAATCTGTTTGGAGCGCGGTCTAGACCCGGCTCTCTGGGGCTCGTTCCTCAATACGCACCTCGGGGAGCGAACAGGACACACCAGGGGCTAAACCAGCAGCCTCCAGCAGCCTGTGCAGGCATTTTGAACAGGGTCCATGAAGTCTGTTTAACCAGCATGATGTGTGCAACAGAATCACAAAGAAACAGGCATTTAAAGTGACATCTGTTGGATTAATTAGCTGTGTAATTAGCCTCCCCTCTGTGGAGATAGGCTTTGTTACTGCTGCCTGAAACTTCCCCAGGTGATTTTCTTTGTAACCATCGTTCTCCAAGCATGAGAAAGAGAGGAGTGGGTGGGACAGGGCTGTAACGCCTGTTCGGAACGAGAGGCAGGAATAAAGTCCAGAGGCCATGAGGCAGCTGGAGGGCAATAGATGGCAGCGGGTCAGAGGACCCTAACCGCCACACAACGTGGTGAAACCCAAACAGGTCACGTGCAGCAATCCCTGCAAATTCCGTAACCGCAGGCGGGCCTGCGCAAGGGATAAAAGGAAGTGAGACAATTCAGGTTTTTGCATTCTCCCCAACTAGATCAGGGCACCCTGGCCTCTGCCTCCTGCATCAGCTCCCCGCTCCCCACCTTGCGAGCACTCGCGCTGACCAGGGGGGAGCCCAGGCAGGCCCGAACAGCCGTGCGACAAGGCACCGACTGCGCCTCTACCCGAGCCGCCGCAGCCCGCTCGTCTGGGCAGAAAAATTCTGAGCTAATGCTCAGGACAGAGAGGAAACCAGGATCCTGGGATTAACTGCACTCCGCTGACAATCCGATGGCCAAGTACAAGTACCTCCTCAGAAAACCACCTCCCTGCTTTAAATACAGAACAAGAGAGGGGAGGAAGGAATCAGGGCATTCGCTTCTGGTGTCAGGAAAAAGCAATGTAACAATGGAGCTGTACGGCAACTCCAACATAAATCAAACCAGTACCTAAGCAGGTGTTTGCACTGCAAGCCCATCCCAGCCACTTTTCCACATCGTGACACAACGCCCAGACTGTTAATGCCTCACAGCTCGCGGCAACAGGAAAGGTTCGAAATACGGTAGCGGGAAGGAGTTTTGGAGTACGGCGATACAGCACCGCGAACAACCGACTGGATCCAATACTTGCTCGTTGTCTCCACTCTGCAGAGACACACCAAGGCCCTGCCAGAGCCACGCGAGCTGGGGTCTGCTCCTAACACATCACCAGCACGCTGGCTTACTGCGTCCCGGCAGAGGGATCTGCAAACTCCTGGACGGCAGCAAGGGGCAAGCGGGTATCACTAAGCTTTCAAATAAACATTCACTACCATCTTAAAGGCTGCTGCCGCCCCCGGGTCCGGGCAGCCCCAGGCACTGCCAGCACAGCAGAGCACAGCCTGGCAGGCCCAGAGCTCCCTGTGCTAGCTCTGGCCATAGGAGTGACGGTGCCCGCAGGCCAGTGCAGGTGGCCGCATGCTCCCGGGACGGGACGGCACGCTCTGCCCGCAGCTCTGCGGTGTGGGCGGCAGTCTTTGGCGGAGAGCAAAGTAACCTGGAGAGAAGCGCCTTCAAACAGCGGCAAACAGGTTTACCAGAGCTTGTCCAACCATCCCCAAAGGCACAGCTTTCACAGAACCTGTTGCACAAGTGCAACTTATTGCCTAATTTGAGCTGCAGAACTTGATGGCACGCATTACAGTGCGAGGCCAGAAGTTTTAGGACTGGCAAGTAACACCAAAAGAACATTAAGTTACGTATCATACACACAGTATTTAATGTAATTCAATGAATTTCCTAGGAAACAGCAAACATAGAACCTCCCATGCTGCTTCCACAGTAATTGTGGGACTTTTAACAGTTACAAAATTTTATTCAGAAAGAGCTCAGTTATCTCAGGAGAGAAGACGACCAAGTGCCTCATATCCTGCTTGCACTAGCACAGCCTAACAGAAACCAGCAGTTTCACACCATGTCACAGGGAACAGGTTGGTGAAAGCACCTTATGGCCTCCTTCCCAGCTTGCAAATCAACCCACTGCTAGAGATAGCTGTTAATGAATGGCCATCCATTATTTAATAAGCTCACTGTCATCAAAGAGCCTGCAGCTGCACTGCTGTTACCTGGCCAGGAGTGTTGCCCACAGTGCTGAAAGCCTGACTGTACCCCAGCTAGGAAAAAGAATGCAAAGCATTTCCCAGGTCTTGGAGGCACACTACCCAAAGAGAAACAGGACCTTCCAGACAGGAGCACAGGATCATCAGGCAGGGAACCACACGAGCACAGGTTTCAGCAGACACCGGCAAGCAGGGGCTGCCAAGCCCTGCACTGCAACTCCGCTGGCCAGCTTCAGCCTCATACTACGCTGTCCCCCCATTGCTCTACCTGCTCGCACCAGCACTCTTTACACCCAGGCTCGTTCCAGCCCTACCCGCCTGTCTTCAACTACACGCATGAGGTGCCTGCAGGAACATCGGGACAAGACTGACGGCAAGTGTCTCGGACAAATCTCACTTCAGCTCTGCGGGCCGGAGCTCCCTGTCGCAGTACTGACTGCAGGCAGGAGCGTCAGCGGACACACACACTTCTGTGCCAGCCTGTGCTTGCAGTGGCTGATCACCCGGAAAAGAAATGCAGGTCTTTCAGATCCAGACCAGCATCCCTGGCACACACTCACCCTCCACGCTTTCCTCTGCGGAGCAGCAACCTCCCACATCAGTACAGGAGGGACAGCGGGTCCCTGACAGCTTACATCAACACCGCAAGGTCTGCTGGAGCTTCTGACAGCAGCTCTACATCAGAGCAATGACCATAACCACCTTGTCCTCACCCTGAAAGTCTGTACAACAAGCATCACCTGAAACGGGAAAAATTCTTGCTTTGAAATTTAAATATTCATCCACATGTTCCAAAACTACTGGGATTAAAAAAAAATGAACCATAAGCACAGACACACACGACTGGCATCCCACACGGGGAAAGGTCATACAAGATTCACACTGACACCTCATCAAAACCACGACATCTTGTTGCAAGAGAACAGCGGAGGTCCAGGACAGCTTCGCAAGACCCTTCTTCCTCCCCTGCGCTCAGCCTCTCCCTGCCAACCCCCCACCTTGCCGAACCGGAGAAACACCAAGCCCAAGCAGCCGTCTGCAGTTGTTCACAACTGACTGCTACAGAAGCTGTGAAAAATTGTCAGTTTACGCAGATTAGGATAAAAGCTTGTCAAGGTGTTTTTTGGTTGTTTGGGTTTTTTCCTTGGGTTTTGTTTGTTTCTGATTTTTAACCCATTCTCACAAACACTTTGAATTCTAAATCCTGTTTACAGAGAGCTTTTAGCTATACCTTTTGGCTAACTCCTAGCTCCTGCTGTGGTGACCGCTTGCTCCCATGCCAGTTGCAGTCTCCCTCATCTGTTATTCAAGCTGCTTTTACAGGGTGGTTTCTTCACTAAGCTGTTGGTTGCACATGGCTCAGTACTTACTGGAAAGCCGTTGAAAGAAAAATCTGAGTGACTGAAGTCCATAAATAAAACATAGAGCAAAGCAGTGCTGCGTATGCTCAATAGTTTTGATTTCAACCCTTTCAAAAAGCAGTATAGAGAAGGCGTAGATTTTGTGATCCTATACTAACACGCTTTATTATTAAACACCTAAAGGAAGGTAAAAACCTACTTTAATGCCAGGGAGATGTGATGGAGCAATCTGTCACTCAAACGTGCAGTCCCCAAAAGGGAGGTTTCTGAAAGGGTTACAGAGATCGCAGGTGGTTTTTTGTATTAAAACACTTGGCAATCCCACCAGGATGCGAAAGCAGAATCAGATCTTAGGGGTTTGTTCCTCCTGTAACTGGCTGTACTGTGAAAGGCAGTTTTGTGTAGAAGCCGCCTGAATTTCTTTAAGCCTGGAAGATGGCAGAGCGCACAGAGCTTGCCGAGAGGTGATGCTGGGGCTGGGGCAAGGGATGGCCCAGCCGGGGAGCTGAGCCAGGAGCTCAGCCCACCAGGCACAGAGTCAAGCTCCAACCCCCCCCTCAACTCAGGCTGACGATGCACGCAGACCAGAATGCAGTTCACAAAGTTGCTCTGGCTCTGGCTCCAGCAAGCCTCAAAGTTCATTCCAGACTTTGGAATGAAAGTACGCTCTAGTCCTCAGAACCGCTTCGGTTCACACGCTCAGCTTTTGTTATGAGTTTATCCAGACCGGAGGATGGCAGACTTGAATGAAAGGTTTTAGAGACCAGCTTTAAAAACTACTTTGCGGGAACACTTAAATGGGTATTCACTTGTGAAGCTGCTGTAGGAATTTTAACTTAAGACCTTGTAGGAAATCAGCTAGAAGTCCCTTATACTCTATAATTTAAACAGGCTTCTGGCACAATTTGCTTTGCCTGTGAGTGTAATTCAGAGCTCTGATGCTGAATCTGGAGTTCAAAAGATAAACTTGCTAAAATAAACCTAAAGCACACAGAAGGCAGACAGTGAGTAAATCAAAGGTTAACACAGCTCCAAATCCTCTGCCACAAGCATGACAGACTCTTTGAGGGCAGCTTTACCCCAAGAACCTTAAAAACGCAGAGATTGAAGGAAGTTTTTGATAAAAATCAAAACCCGAACATGGTTCCTTTTGCCGATTTTAAATCATGTGGGTATTCCAAAGGTGAATCACAGGAGCTATTCACGGCTCTGGCAAGGCTGAGCTGAGCTCTCTGGCAGGCTGCAGGGTCCAGAGGCTGGTGCCGGGCTGATGCCAGGGGCTGCCGGCAGAGCCACCACTCGCTGGCAACGGCCAGGGCAGTCTCCTGCCGCCCTCTGTGTGACAGAAGACAGACCTCTGCCAGAGCTGCAGAAGGATGGACGAGGCACGGTGCTCTCCAGACTTCTGGTAGGCCGATTAAAATGCACTGAGGATAGAAAAATCAAAAAACTTTCCACTTTAGTCGCCTGTATCTTAGAGTCAAAAGCCAAGAACTCCTATCTGCTTCTCACTGATGCCATTCATTTTCTGATTTTCTTTTTCTTTTTGAAGTTGAAAAGCCAAGCTCCTTCTTTAAAACTCAACCTGACAAAACATAGAGCTTTCCTACACTGAAGTCCTAAGGAAACATCTACTGTCAGCCAAGTGGTGGGGTGAGATGACTCTCAGCTCTACCTTACTGCAGAACTATGGCATGCTTAACTCGCACTAATTCAAAAAGGAACAGTAACCAGATTTTAATAAACTAGCACAAATTTCCACTAGCAGTGAGATTTGTGAAACAGGGCAGATCCAACCAATCCTTTTCTAGTACATAATCAAAGCTTCCAGCTACCAGCTATTTGAGAATTTACTGAGCTGCAGCTCGTGTCTCAACATCCATCTAACGAGCACTGATGTGCCAGCTCCTCACCTACCCGTCCCAGTCCTCCCTCAGCCCATCTGCGTGCCCGCTCTCTACAACATCTCATGGCAATCGTAATTGCCATCATGTCACAGGTAAATTATATGCTGCACAAAAAAAAGTGGTTTTTTTTTCCATTTTAAATCTGTTGCTAACTGTACCAGATGCTCCTTATTTTTTGTGCTTGGAGGAAACGGTGAGCAACTGCTGCCTATTCACCTCCTCAGCTCTGTTCTGGATTCGTGTGTCAAGCTAACTCCAAAGTCTATTTATTGTCTTCACACAAGACGTTCCAGCCAGCTTCATCCCTGCCACTTTATAGGCTTCTAGGTTTTTTTTAATCCTTCCCAAAACGTGCTGAACTAAATGTAGTATTCAACAATTGGGTGAATCAAGGATTTACGTCGTTCCCATGTTTCACCCTTGCCTTTCTGCTTGCCACTGATCATTGAGTTAATGTTTTCAAAGAGATTAGGAATGATTCCACATCTCACTTGAAGGAAGAACAAGTTTTAAACCCTCTTCTTTTTTTTTTTTTTTTTCCCCCCATGATGAGGAGAGCAGGGAGAGAAGCCCAGACATCCACATTAGGGCTGTCTGCCCTCCACTCCTCTAACACCAAATTTCATCTATCATTTCCTGTGAAAGCACTTAAGTATTCTTCTGCAACTGTCATCCAGCTTTACATTTAAGCAGTCTATGTATTTTTACCTTATGGCAGATTTTTAAGCTTGCTTTTTACTCTGTTTCTGGATCACTTACAACCACAGGAAAAGACACATGTATCTTTCCAACCTTTTCCCTCCATTGTGGAAAGTCAGTGTTTATTTTACTTTTTATTTCTCATCCTTGACCTCGCTATCAATTCACAGCCCTCTTCCCCCAGTGACAATAACCACATCTTTGGTTAAGAGCTGTTCATGAAGAATCTTGGCAAAGGCTCCGGGACACCCGCTGCCCGTACGAACCAGCCCAGCCCTGCCTGGAGGCTGGCTGACCTCTTCAAAGAGCTCGCAGTGCTGGGAGAACCCTTTCTTCCAAAAGCCTGCTCTTCCCCTTTCTAATCCACACGCCTACTAAGACTCTTCTTATTACAGTTTCTATCAATTTGCTGACTTAATGCCTTGTAGTTTCTGGCACGCATTACTGCCAGGATTCTGCCATTTCACGTGCAGGTTCCTGCACAGCTCTTTAGTGAAGGGTCCTGGTAACCCCAGTGACTTCTTCCTTCACTGGTACCTCTGTCTGAGACCACCTCTGGGATTTACCCTACGTAAAGAGGCATCCTTCGATTCCTCTCTGAAACATGTGTGAGAAGAATTCACTCCTCCTTCCCCTCCCCATACTGTGCTCCCTCTTCCTTTTTCTACCTCCCCTTGAAATACTTTCCTGTTTAATTATGTTGGACTTTGGCAGAGTTTCCCCTCTTCTCCGTTTTCAACTTCTTCTCCTGGGTAGTACACATTTAATACAAGCACCTACTGTGGTTTTAAGTAAAACCTCTGTGACCTGCACACATCACACCCTTTCGAATTCTCTAACAGTAGCTCACCCGCTTTCATGTAGTTCTCACTTCAAAGCTAGACACTATTATGGTAAATGCTCTTTTTGTCTGTTTCTGTTATGGAAGGATACTGAATTTGAATGCCTTATCATGAAGTAACTGCATCTCACACAATAGTCCATGCATCGTCTGGGATTAAAACCTTTTTGGGATTTTCCAACAAGTTTCTTCAAGTTGCCAGTTAGAGCCTCTGGAAGTTTAGTCACTGCATCCCACGCTGCCGTGAGGCGTTACCTCACTCGCAGAGCGGTAGCTGGAAGTGTCTCCTACTGCACCTTCCACACTGCAGGCTGTTGAGCTTCCCCTAGCACGTCACAGCCACCATCCTGGTCTGGTGGCTGGTGATACAGCCTTGTATGCTGCTCTTAATCACGGGATGTACATCACTGCTGGGCATTCTATGCTATTTTACTGTCACCCCAACTCCTGTGTCACTCCTGCACATTCCACACTCTCACACTGCAGTGTCCTCGGGGTTATCTTCCTTTCCATCAGGTCTCTCAATTGCCTATTTGATCAGTGTCTCCATTTAAGACCGACAGCCCCACCACAGCGCTCTGATTAACTCCACATAGAACATGAGCTTTCGGTTTCGGTCCGTCCCGTGCACTGTACTTAGCTGGAACTGTAAAGCTTGGCTCCCAAACCCCAGGGCCGCTCCGAGTCTTGCCGCAGTTACTCCAGCTCAGCCCCTCCGCTTGAGACACGCTCATGCCCCTGCTGTGCCCGCAAGAGATGCAGGATGAGACACACGCTGCTCTGCAGCAGAACTGGGAACTCCCACCACCCTCTGCTGGGTTTGTAGCTGCACCTCCTGCTTTCCTTCTCACAGGTCATCTTCACTTCTTTCCAGATCAGCACAGATCCACAAAGTTCCATCACTGCTCGTATCTTGAGTACTGACATAAAGGAGTTGTTCTCCTGCATGCTTTGCATCTCCTAGTTAACAAAGGACCTCTATGCACAGCATCACGTAACCCAAACCCTCTCCTTCAGACTTCTATTCCCTAAAAAAGTCAACTCAGCACTTGGAGAGACTGAAAAGGAAGACACTGAATGAACTCATTGAATGCAGTCGTTTGGCAGCCTGGCCAGCAATGGGTTTCTTCAGTAGTTCTTTGTTTAAACTCCTTCGGAGCTGCAGGTTTTGAACTAGAGATTTTCAGGAAGTTGTAGGAAACATCCAAACTGGGCTCTTGCTCAAGCAGATTAATTCCTTCTTGAAATTCCACCTGTGCAATAGAGGCCGGGAACTTGTGCCCAACCTCTTCCAGACGTGGGGAACGCTGCTTTGCTTCAAGCCTGGTCTAGTCCTCTGCGGTCACGAGGAGACATGACTTTGCTTTCTTACTGTTAGCCTGCACTTGTCAAGAGTTTGCACAACCTCTGCCTCTCTGCTTACAACCACCAGTGTAACCCAGCCCCAGCCTCCCTACATTCATCAGGCTGTCCTAGCCAACAGATGAAAGGGTCTTCAAACCCATTGTCTACCTCAAACCACTACCTCCACCTCAGAAATTCAAGCACACACATTTACAACGGCACTCTTGCTTTCCAGGTTGTTTCTCACAATATAAAAGCCACCAGCCGCAGCGAGGAGATATGCAGTCATGGTGAGAGGCACAGGTACTGCACTTCCCCAGCAAGTGCAAGATACATGACAGGATTTCAGGGGGACAGTAGGGATTCCGGGAGAAGGAAAGAACAAAGGAAAGACTACCAGACCCTTCCAGTTTCAAGCAAGGATCCCACTGCAACATCCCTGTGCCCTCATCACTGACATGGGAAGAGGTCTGATGCAAGCTATTGCAATGTGCTGGACGAAGATGGCAGCAGAAGACCAGACCTTCTCCTCCGGCACTGGAAGCATTGCAGGAGAAGACTAAAAGGCTCACCAGACTACAGGCTCCAGTGTCTCCAGATCACATTTTTTGGCAGCAAGTAGCACTAACAGAAGTGGCTCTTGGGCAACACAAGCAGCCATTAACATGTGATTTAAGAGAAAAATGGCAAAAAAGCAGAATAAGGAGGATTGTGTGTGATAAGCCTAGTATGCGCTCTCACCCAGCAGCATCTGGAGAGGATTTTCTCCAGCAGGCAGGGAAGAACTCGATTACATCCAGTTAACTGTGCTCTAAACTGATTATGCATGTGCCAGGCTAATGGATTACATTAGCAAGAGGAAAAATAACATCCAATCAATCTCAATTTACTGCAGACCACACCAAGGCCTGAGAGAAGAGAAACCATTCTGTGAACTACCCCCACTCCCGCTGCATCTTTTCAGCTATCAAGACAGACATGGCACCACAACCACGCTGGAGACTGGGAGAATTGCACTGAAGCTTGCTTGACCATAGACAGGTTTTTCCATGAAGTCAAACACCGATTCCAGCTACGCTGGAGCAAGAAGCTGTGAACCCAGCCACCCGCTGACCCCTGCTGCAGGCTTTATATAGGCACACTAGAAAGCTGATCTATGGACCATACCGCCGACTTCATTACCCTGAAACGAGCTCTCAGTCTGACGTTTCACTGCTTTTGTGTCAGAAGCAACACAGGGTTGTAACAGCTCCAAGAACTGCTCGGACCTCTTACGAACCTGAAAACCGACTATTCCTCTTTGCCTGCCTGAGGAAAGCATCTCAGGAATCTTTATTATGAGCACCTACAGCTGTCCCCGAGTCTGACTTTGGTGGGGTTTTTCTTTTCTTCTCCACCCACCCCTGAGTGAGAGAATTCTAGTGCCCAGATTGCTTCTTGCCCAGAAGAAGCCACGGTAGTTGGTCTAGATAAAGATTTTTAAACCTCTGCAATGTATATTTAAGAGAACACTATTATGTGCTAAAACTCACAATAGAGCTTTCAAACACCACTTCTGTACCCCAAACTGAATTCCACAGACAGAGGACATTCAGTTCCTCAGCTGGCTTTTTAAAGTCTCACTGGGACCCTCCTGCCCCCAGTTTCCAAGCTGATTTTACTCTCTCAGGTCTCCTGCACACCTGAGTCCAGAGACCTATGTGCAGACCTGACCATTTTTAGAGCCAGGTTCTGCTGTGTTACACTGGATCCCAACTGATGATGGTAACAGCGATCACTGAACAGTCTTGGCCTCAATCATAAGCTCAACAGAAACATATTCCTCCTTCACCTCCAGCCAGGTCCAACCACCTCAGTTCAAGGCAAACCTTCTACGATACTCCTGGCTGCCTCTTTCCTCTCCGAATTTGCTGGAACTTCTCATTCCTAGGGAAAATCCAGGAGTTTTGAAGTGTAATGTGTCTGCACTGTGACATGGGTGGGCTACTGTACAGTGCAATGTCCAGTTTTAATTTCTCATTATGTAAAGTAATGAAAGAAATAATTAAGAGGCACAAAATGTAGTCTGTGTGCATATACACAAAAAAAAATCTCACCACATTTGGGGGAAAGCAGGAAGAAAAGGATGAGAACAGAATGAATATAAAAAAACTGAGAGAAATGAGAAGACAACGAGCGGGATAGCATGTGTGAATGGAAGGTATGTGGCTTCTTAGATTTATGGCAATTCGTACCTGATTGTTCATACTAAAGCCATTATGGGATGATTAGAGAAAAAGGTGAAGCTTTAAGTCCAGTGAAAATCAATAGAAACGTCTGGAGCAATTCTGCTGCACGAGTGAAAAGACTATTTACTGTATCCGGAGCTCCTCTTGGGTTACAGCCCACAGGGTTCAGGCCAGCAAGGGGAGGGGGTTGTGCACGAGAGAAACAAGCCAGGAAAGAGAAGATGGTTATAAAGATGACACACAGAAAAAAGACAAAACACCACCAAAAAGGAAAAAAAAAAAAAAGTAAAGAAAACAGTGTCAGTCATAGCCCAAACGCTGCTGCGGATGGAAAGCCGCAGTGCCTCCAGTCCGTCCACACGTAGGGTCAAGTACACGCACGCGTACGCAGGCTTCTCTTGCAGCCTTCTCCCTTCTCCAGCCTCAAGCAACACTTTGCTTACAGATCCCAGCATTAACGTACACAGAGCACAAAAGCACAGAGGCAGCACCCCTCTTCCTCCACCCCTCCCCGCTCCATCCACCCAGCCTCCTCAACGCCAGGATGAACACACCCCTCTGACAGCAGCGAAACCCTTCCAGCGCTCATGAGGAATCCTGTATGGGATAAACTGCCTTACGGGAAAGAGCCCACAAAAGCGTGGCAAATACCACCTCGCACAACATTCTCAACAGGAACTTTGTGTCAAATTTTTGTGCAAAAGTATCACTTATACGCAGTGTTGTAAGACACACCAGCCCCCATGAAAGCTCCTTGACGTGAACACCCATTGGCCAAGGCTTTAACAACCACAGCTGCCATCAGAACGCAGGCTGAAGAGCTGCATCGCACAAGCGAGACTGGGTCCCGCTGGAGAGATCTGAGCGGCCTGTCCCCAAAGGATCACAACCCACTCTGGTTCAAAATAGATCCTCCTTTGTTCCAGCACTTAGGCAACGAAGGAAGATGAAGCAAAGCCAACCCTTACCTTATAGAGCTTCAGGCTGGCCTCATGCCTCGAGTTCACTGTGTGAAGACGCAGCTTCTCTAGACTGTTGGTGTAGTAGTCGCAAGCATTGCATTTCAGGTGTACCGGATTCCCAATGGCCACACACTTCAGCCTCCACTCATTGGCCTTGCCACCCTCCTTGATATGTGCTACCAGCTGGTACTTCTGCACATGCTTGTCTGTCTTACAGTGGAGCTGGAAGTTTGCCTTGAGCTGTGTGTTGTAGCGGCACAACTTGCACTGGTACGAGTCCCCCATCACAGCCTTCCACTCGTCTTCAGGGAGGCTACGCTCCACGTTCATGTGGAGGCCCAGCATGTCCAAATTATCTGTAGTGAACTTGTTGCACACAGCACACTGGAAGAGCTTCAGCGATGGGTCATTCGTTTGCGTGAAGCTCTCACCCAAGTTCATTAGCTCCTCAGACACCAGCTGTCCACCACCTAACCGCATGTCCAGGGGGATCTCTCCGCCCACTGCACAAAGGAAAAAGGGGAGAAAGAGGTCAGAAAAGGCAAATTCTTTACTTGCCAGAAGAGAAGCACAGAGCAGAACATACGCTGCTCTCGGTGCAACTCTTGCACCCACCAAACGCACAGCGAAAGCCAAGCACAGCTGTCCCTTTGCTTATTCCTCTGCGCTGCCGGTCAGCGCCATACAATGATTCTATGATATTTGAAGAAAAAAAAACAATTGCAGGCGGTGTGTGAGGCTGGGAAAGGACCATAATAGCTCTTGCCACCCACCCGCTGAAGGAGAAGCGCCCAACCCTCTGCCCATGAAAGATGGCAAGAAAAACCCTACAAAGCTGCAGAGGACAAAGTACCACACTGAAAGTCTCCGTGGCCATTTCAAGAACAGTGTAACACTTCATCCTGCTTTTTCCTGCCTACCTGGAGAAGCAAGAAACGTTACCTCATGCAGTACCTGAGCACAGTCCTTGCCAAATAAGAAAAGGTCAACAGTCTCAAGCCCAAGTGATAGGAGCATTAGTTGGGTCACTGCAGTGCTGTCCAAAGCAAACAACAGTGCAGATGTGGCAAGTACCAAAAAACCAACCTGAAGAGTGCCACTCTGCACTACTAGATCTCATCTCTTGTCCAAGAGTTCAAAGTGGTGGACAGTTTCCTAAAACAGCGTTGACAGATGCTTTGTATGCCCAAGGAGAAGACAACCTCTATTAATGAGAGTGCACGAGCACATCAGCGAAAGCCAGCAGGATGCTTACTGTCTGGAAGTGTCAGATCTACCCTTCCAACCAAGAGCCGAGCTCTGCTTACGCACAGTAACCAAATGCAGCAAGCTCTTACTTACCGCAGAGCACTCTGAAGATGTGGACAGAGAGACTTTCTTTTTCCAACGTTAACTTTTTATGCCAAAGCACAGAGACCAACCACCAGCCTCTTCTTAGGACCTTTGCTCCACCCCGCTCTCCTTTTCCATTTTTAAGACATTTTTGCTGCTCCCGCAGCTTTCTGGTATTTTACCTTGATCTTACGTCATAGCTCAGCGTAACAGTCTTACCAAAGGAATCTTCAGATCAACAGTCACTCAGTCAATCAAAAAAGAGATTTTTAGTTCCTTAACTTTTAATTTCCTATGTTTCAACCTGTTTGCTGAGAAGCAGCCAACGCTGGGAGGACACTCAAAGTCCAGGCAGAACCGTTCCAACCTTTCTGAAAGCACGTAACCACAGCTTTGGGCAGCACACACGCTGCTATCTTTCCTGCAGAAATGCAGTAGCACAATGTTCGTTGCAGCCCTAAGCAGGACGAACTACAGCTTACAAGACAACCTGAAGGCTGAGCTTGTTAGAGGAACAGTACCTCATTTTCATCAAGCAGATCTTGTGCTCATACGGGAGGAGCTGGTCAGAGAGGGAAAGTCCCATCTGCGTGCACTGCCAGGAACCTGTCTTTCCATCAAAGCAGTCAATCTTTTCTTCTTGATCCACTCTACCCCTCCCTGCCATGGAAGAGCTATACCCTCCGTACAGCTACTCCCGCGTTCCTGCTCACTAAATACCTGAAGAGCAGGGAACCGACCGCTTGCCTCCTATGGTCCGTATCTCCTAATCATAGTGATTTTTCTAAGCATCCCTTCTAGGATATACCCTGAAATCCTCTCTTTAAATCTGTTTCTCCCGAACACATCAAGCAGTAAAAACCCAAAAGCAGACTCTTCTGAACTACTAATATTCTACTCAAATCCAGTTTTGGACTGAAGTATAAAAATAGGAAAAATCTGCTTCACTTCCAGCAAAGTTCATAGCACGTGTATATGAGTAATGAGCTGAGCTTGTGTCAAGTGCTTATTGACACGGGAAGGGCCTCCCTCCGTAATCCTCAGCTTGAGATTTGCAACCATCAAGTGTACAATTCACAAATCACTCTCCAGGCAAGGTCATCTACATTCAAGGCCTTGCCATGCACTTTAGGAGGCTTCAGTTAAAACACCCCCAACTGCCCTCATGCCAACTGCCCAGTGCTTCAGCAAGGAGGGGCTCTGAGCTCCAAATGGGCGCCTTCCACGAGCCCACCACAGACGACACTGCAACTTTATACACTGCAAGCTCTACCACAAACGACTGGCTATTACACCTGTTGGCAACTTGGAGCTATTGAAAATACATTGAAAAAGACCGTGTCCGTGACCTCCCAAAGATGCAAGCTGGGACACCACAGGAAAAAATTAAAAAAAAAAAAAAAGAAAAAAAGAAAAAGATAATTCCTTTCATTTATAGTTACTTGAGTTTCTCAGTTTTCTTTTTCATTTTTTTAGTATCTTGTGTTGTTCTCTCATACAACTTTCATGTCCTTCTGAACTACTAACGAGCTGCACTATGAATAGCTGAAGGAAAGGAGAACATGCACGAGACCAACGACCCAGTAATGGAGTGCATCAGGACTAACAGCGTCAATGGACGGGCAAGATTAGGGAGGGCAGAGTGCAGCACAGAGCAACTAGTTTGGAGGAAAGCAGGTGAAGTGGCAGACTTCTTTCCACGTACTTCCTCAAGGCACTGTCAAAAACTCTCGGCAGCAGCAATTCAACATCTGCCACACCTGAAGCGCGGGGGGTCTCGTCCCAGGGTGCCGTGATGTTCAAACGCGCCGGCTGCTGCCGGCCCTGGGTGACACACAGCATGAGGGAGGATCGGGACAGGACCTGACCTCTGTCCCCACTCTAAGTCTAATTCTCGGGCTAAATTGTGTGGGGATAGGGTGTGCCCCCACAGTGCCAAGCACAGTGACAACACGAACACGACAAATGCTCGTTGTCAGGAAAAAGGCGTTTGGTAGTTCATTTCTAAGTGCTTTTGTCATCTGCTGGGAGAAATAATCTTCTCTCTCTCCAGCCATTCCCCTCCACTTCAATAATTCTCATCTGGTCATGTCTCGAGTCTTGTATCTGATGCCGGCATCAGAGGAATGGTTTCAGCTCAGTTCCTTTAGCAGAGGAACACCACCCCTTCCACTAAATTCATCGTGACTCTCAAAACTTGCTTACTTTTTCTTCTCAGGGCAAGACAGCATGTTACAAACCAACTCAACATCTGCCTTTCAGAGCGCCAGCGGCTGATCAGACCCTCTCACAACACTACCCACCAACCTGCTCACACCCTTTACCCAGTCAAGGAGAACACTTCAGCAAGGACGCTTTCACAATGAGGAGGAACATTTAATGCATGTCAGCAATAATTCCCATCTACTGTTTTATTAGCACCCTACTAATACCCTTAGAAAATGTACCAGAAAAGTAACGTATTTTCCCAGGATGAGCAAAACTGGTCTGGGGGAAGGCAGAGGAGAGGTCTCCACTGTGTAGTCTCCACCCTCGACCACCACACAAAGCTAACTTGCCACGTTGCAGCTGCACTATGTGGGGGGCCGCAGAGACCGAGCGAAGGCATTCGGCACACAGCGCCCGGTCTGCGCACGGGAGTTCTGTGGTAACGCAAACACAATCCCTCCCTCGCACACCGACACGGTGGAAAACCCTTCAGCCTCACCTAGAGATGGAGCCATTGTTGCCATGGGGTTGGTGGGATCGAGCTGGAATCCACCCATCATGAACTGTGCATCTGAGGAAGTGCTATCCATCTTCAGGTTGGGAAGGTTCATGTTCTGCGCCAGGTAGTACTGGTACAGCTCGGCCTCGGCGGGGGACGGCAGGCTGCCGAGGCCCAGGTGCCGGTTGTGTTGGATTTGGGACATGTTTTGCTGAAGCAACATCATATTGTGCATGTGCTTCTCACTGGTCATGTGAATACGGAGGTTTCTAGCTACGTTGGTCTCATAGTCGCACACCTCGCACCGCCACGTAGGTTTGGTTTTTGGTTTGGTGGGGGAGGGGGCCCCACAGGTGCTACCAATGTTGGCCGCCGCGGCCGCCGCAGCAGCCGCAGCCGCTGCCGCCGCCCCAGCGGTGTGGCTGAAGACTTGCTCTCCCCCTCCGTTCTGCAGGTTTTGCATGTTGTTGAGATGCTTGTCGGACTGCATATGAATACTGAGGTTGCCTTTGGTAGTAGTGGAGTAGTTACAGACCTCGCAGCGGAAGGGCTTGTAACCACAGGTGTAGCTCTCACCCCGTGCCAGCCGCGGGTGTGGCTGTCCACTTTTGCAGTAGACGCAGGAGCCACCCGGCTCAGGATGTTTCTCCTTCATGTGCGCCTCAAGCGTCTGCTGGTACTTGTAGTGCCAATTGCACTTGGGACACTTGAGTGTCTTACATGAGTTGCGAGAATGCATCATAGTCATGTGGCCACCCAGCGACCGCGAGGAGCCCAGGACCGTGTCGCACTTCGGGCACTCCACGCCGCTCCCCGAGGGGCACTCCCCACCCCCAAGTTCACAGAGGGGGCCAGCATGCTGGTGATGGGAGATGTAGCTCCCGTCCTCGCCCTCCGCGCTCTCATTTGGTTCTGGTGCTGTGGCATTGTCTTTATTGGCACTTTCATCGATAAAGTCCAGCCTCCTGCTGCCCTCTGCCACGCTGGCTCCGCCGCCCTCATTGTTAAAGCTTAAGTGATTCCTCCTGTTTGCACCATCAAAGACAAAGGAAGAAGCAGAATTAGAACTAGTAGAAGCTGTGCCCCGTGACAGGGTCTGGAGCACGTTAGGCATTAAGGGAGAGTTAGAAATGCTTTGGTTTGAGAGAGCAAGGTCCTTTTTGCTGCTGCCGCCGCCTGCCACAGCCCCAGCGTCCTCCTGGGGCCGGTCCTCCAGCTCGTCCTCCAACTCGCTCGGAAACAGTCCTTTGCAACCCTCATCGTCCTCGTCTTCTTCCTCTTCCTCCTCCTCCTCTTCCTCCTCCTCCTCCTCCACATCCTCCTCCTCCTCCTCCTCCACCTCCTCAACCGGCTCTGCCTTTTCCGAGAGGCTGTCCTGGTCGCCCCCCTCTTGCTTCTCCCCCTCTGCCACCCCAGGGTCCTTCCCCTCCGAGGATTTGGTGGGACTGGAAGCCAGTGGGCCCAAGGGGACTGAGGTAATGGGAGTCTTCAGAGCCGAGCTGGTCAGCCCGCCCAGGTTGAGGAGTGCACCGGGGGCCAGGACACCCGCCGCCGGTGGCTCCGCTCCACTGGCCGCCCCGGCCTGGAGGGCCTGCTCGCCTTCCATGCAGATGCCACTGAATTTACCATAAAAACTGTGTCCAGGGCCTATGAGGTTAGCTGCGGAAACGAGAGGGTGCTGAAAGGTTTTGTTTTTTGGTTCCAGAAAGCTGACAAGAGGTTCCTTGTCTTTGCCTATCCCTTGGATGATAGCGGAGATGTTCTTATTGCTAAGAATTTTCCGCTCCTCCTCACTCAGAGTCATTCGGTGGTCGTGCACCGCATGGGTCACGAACGAGCGGACATACCCAAAGGAGAGCTTGCACAAGAAACACATCAGGATGGGCTTTCTCTTCCCGTAGAGCACAAAGCCATCGAATTTGGACAGGTCCACATTGTTGGGAACATCTTTGGATACGCAGGAGCTTTTGGCAGAACCGTCGCTGTTCAGGTAATCCTTGTTGCTTTTGTGTCGCACATCGAAGACGCGGAAGCTGTGCAGGACGGGGCTGATGCCCGCCAGGGCTGAGGTATTCGGGAAGGCCTGGTCTGAGCCCTCAAACCACTTCCCGAAGGATGAGGCTATGTGGAAGGTGTTGATGATCTGTGGGTAGACGGGAGCGGCGGCGGAGGGCTCTCCCTGCTTGGGCAGAGAGTTCGGGAGCAGCGAGGGGAGAGCCCCGCTGCCGCAGGCGCCCCCGCTCTGCACCAGCTGGCTGAGGCTCTCCACGATGTAGGCCGAGCCGTCCGGCTGGTAGACGATCTCGCCGGCCAGGTTCTCCACGTCGCTCTCCTCCTCCCCGTCCTCGCTGCTCTCGCTCCCGCTCTCCCCCCTCAGCGGCGGGGGCGGGCGGGCGCCGGCGCAGCGGTGCTCCATGTAGCTCTGCAGGCCGGCGAAGGAGGCGGCGCACTGGCCGCAGCTCACCTCCTTGCCGGCGGGCTCGGCGCCGGGGCCGGCCGCGGCGCTGCTCTCGGGGACGCGCTCGGGGAAAGGGACCCTCAGGCTGTCCAGGGGGCCGCGGCTCTCCGCCGCGGGCTGCTCCATGCTGCCGGCCGTGTCGGGGAGGTGGGCGCTGCTGTTGAGATCAGTCCATTGCTGGTGCTGAGAGATGCCGCACCCATTGTCCTTCCCGGGGATGACGGGCGAGTCACAGCCTTCCATGGCAGGGCCGGCACGGAGCGCTCATTGCACCCGGTACGGCTCGGACCTGCAGGCGGGGAGAGAAGGAGAAAGGCGGGTGAGTCAGGGAGGAGAGACAGTTCCCGTAAAGACCCACCACCACAAAGGCTGCCGACCCCGCTCTTAGGGACCAAACGGGAGGCTGTGAGAGGTGGCGCCCCAAGACGGGCTCCAAGAAGAGGCGGCCTGGCCTCAGGCAGCGCGCCGCTGGAAACGAGCAAGGGAAATACGACGGAAGCAGGAACACTAGAGGTAGATTGAAGGGACCTGGAAGGTGGTGAAAACTCCCCCAACACCTTTCCTGAAGCGGGGCAGGAAGATTGTAGGAACTGAACTGCCACCCCCAGAGCCTTACACCTTCAGAACACAAACAAAACCAAAGAAAGACATAACAGAAAAGCTTTTGACAGAAACAGAGTTAAGACACTACAAGAAAACAGTGCTGGAGCTTTAAAACTTTGTAAAAATGGTACTCTGTGGCTCCCTAAGCCAGCTGCTGTTATTTTTGGGGGATTCTCTTCTGTTAGCAGTTCGGGAAGCACAGAACCAGAGCTACCACATGTGCACCTCCGTGGTAGACCATGAGACCCAGAGCAACTCAGAGATTTCGGAGTAACAGTGTTTGGCATGCACAGGAGGTTTAATTGCTGTGTTCTGGACAGAGTTTAAACAGAGAGACACCAAACAGGAAATTCCAGATCTGACAAGGGTCCGTCCTGGGGATCGGAAAGCAGTCAGCCCACCACGCGCCAGGAAGCTCCCAGAGATCCCGCAGGGCACAGCCTCTGCGCGCAGCCGGCTTCCTCTCAAACCCGAGGCAAATGGCTGATGCAGGTCCTAGAGGAGAAGGAAGGACACCATTCCCACTATTTCTATCCCACCAAATACAACGAGACCCAGAGAACTCCCACTGACTGCCAGGCTGCTGAGCACAGCCACCATCCACAGCTCCCGGACACCTCTACCCTGTTTTCTGTGCGCTAGCAGCATCTCTCACGCTGCAATCCTAACAGAGCCAGCAGGGTAAGACGCACCTTTCTCGAGGTTACAGACCTAGGAGATCGGGCAGTGCCACCGCTAGGAGCTGGAGCACTAGGGCAGAGCACGAGTCAGCAGGAGCCTGCCAGTTCAGCTGCAGCCCTTCCAAGAATCCTGTCTGCAAAGAAGCACTGCTGTACTCTGCTTCCTACAGAGAGCTCCTGCGCAAGCTACGTGGAAGGAAACACCAGCAGAAATTAAGAGCATTATTACCTCATCCGTAAAAGTAATTTTTAACCTGTGGTCCACAGACAGATACAGAGCATCCACAGAAGACTACTGAGGAAAAGCTGCGCAAGCAGAGGCCACCTTCCCCACGGTTTTACAATCTGTGAACCAAGAGACAACAAGAGACTCAGGCTCTAGACCCACTGTCATTAATGGCACACAGGATTTTTTCCACAGTATTTTTTCTTCTACCAAGCGTCATTTTTGCTTGTCAGACTATTCCAAAACTGGACACGCTTGGGAAAGCTTTTGCTGATACTCAGTGTAAGGGTTTGGGGGCATGGTGGGTTTTAATTTAACAGCGTGTTGTTACTCTTAAACTGACACAGTGGGGTTTACTCTAAATAACACGTTTAAGGTTATACAAATTATTTTAAGTCTTTCTTTAAACCCCTCTCATTCACTACAGCTTCCTCAAAGCTGCTCTTCCCTGAGCATCCTCAAGTAGTTGCTCCTTCAGCTCTGGAGATTCCGCAAGCAGTGCACAGTGCTGGAGCTCCGGCTAGACCCGACTGCCGGTCAGGACCCCCCACCACCGTTCGCACCCAGCAGACTTGTGCGCACAACAGCTGACACCTCGGGAGCTTAAGGCCTCCCCCGTCAAAGGCTCCTGTCACATCGGCAGCCCGTGCCCGTGGTCTCTTTCAACAGAGACCATCACCGTTTTGGCCACCCGCACTGCTGTCTGAACGTTAAGTATTACAATCATAGCTTGAACGCGTTTCCAGCGCTCTCTAGCTCGACTTGAGCCCTCGAGGTGCGGAAGACCCTACGAGCTCCTGCAGAGCAGCACGGACGGCAGCCCTCCCCTTCCCCTGCGCACCCACCTGCCCAGCACACAGGGCCTCGCTGTCGCAGACAACGTCAACAACTGGGGAAAGAGAAGAAAAAGTAGGAAGAGAACCGACAATTTGCCAGCGAAGACCTGATGAGTTGCAAAGCAGGTGGCAGGCCACAGCAGCACTGACTGAAGTACATGAATTTGTTCAAGCAAAAGAAACTGAAGCAACATTTAACGTTGTCTCTTTTTTCATTATCCACCAGTTTATTTTCCTCTACTACATGAAGACATCCATACTTTTTCTGATTCGCCTTACATGTTCCTATTTTCCCTTTACACTGTTTCCTACACAACGATGCACAGGTAACGACAGACGCACGTACTTATACACGTCAGACGCACGTGTATTTATACACCCTCACTTTTCCCAAGCCCTCTTAATCCACAACAATGGAAAATTGTAATTCCTGTGATATATAGATTAACACTGATAACAGTATGTTAGAATAGATACATGAGAAGAGGATCTCTATCCCCTGTTCTCCAAATACTGCAGGTCCTTTCAGGGGTTACTTCTGCACCCCCCTTTGCAAATACAATCCTAAATGCTTTTGCCTAGTAGGTGTTTCACTGCTGCTGACACCCTTTCCCCTGCCCTCTCCCCGCCAGCACCAGAAAGCGTTCCAGCAGTTAGATGGAGCAGGGGATGTGTCTTCTGTCTGTCCTCATCCTTGCCCCAGCAGCAATGCTCCCCTGCACCCCAACATCGCTCCTGGGCTGTGGGAAGCAGGCTGTGTGAAGTGGAACAGGAAGAAAGCAAGTCCAATCTCTCACTGCTGACCACCAGACTGGGATCCTGGGCACGCCTGCTTGAAGGCACCTGGGCAGGTTTCTGTCCTATTTTACTTCTGGAGAAGCTTGAGAAAAAGTATTTACAAGGACCTGTGAAGGCAGAAAGTAACATTTCCCAAAGCAAGTGTGGTGAGGACACCTACAGAAGGACATGGAGCTGCAACGGGGTAACGATCCAAAGCGTTCACACACAATATTACCTTGCAGCATTTCCAGTCCCCACCTCCCTTGAATTCTATGGCATACACAGTAGTCTTTGCGGCTGCACTGGGAATAAATAGTGATTTGATCCGCAATAAAAATAACCTGGTGCACTGAGTGGAATAAGAAGAGTGCTATAATCCTGTTGCCAACAGGCTCAGTTGTCTTCATCAGCCACTTTTGCTCACCCTAGCTAAAACAACACTTCAACACCGCAGTGTAACAGCTCTCACTTGCACCAGCTCTCTCCCACTGAACGTTTGTCCTTAGCTGTGCGTTTTCCCAAAATTGATCCCAGATCCTTCTGCGTTGAGGCCGCGTATTCACCTTCCCCCAGCATGACATGCTCTCTCCCTCTCACTGCTACCTTTTGCATTGGCAACCACAATCCAAATCAAACCAAATTCACATTGGGTGTGAAAAACCAGTGAAACGAGAAACACCATAAGCCTCGTACTTCTGCCAGGAGAAGTTTTGGGAAAACCTATGCAGACTTCAAAACGCACCTGACAAACGCTTTTAGAGAAGGAGCGTTCAGCTCGCCAGCACAGCTCCCCAGGAAACACGCATCTACGTGAGGTACCACATGAACCCGAGGGTCTCCACTACCAAGAACCCTTGATTGGCAGGAAGATGCCTGACTGACAGCTGGGCCAAAAGGGTTAGCAGGACTGATGGGGCGGGAGGGTTAACAGCCTGATTGTAAAATCAATGTAATAAATGCTTGGTAAGTTACAGGAACATGCGGGAAGAGAAGGCCGCGATTGATAAAGGACCGCAGCTTTGATGCTGCACTGGGGACTTGTTTATTGACAAGAAAGCCAATCTCTTCTCCCGGCCAGGCCAGGCCAGGCAAACCTGCAAGCGCTCACCAATTAATTGGTGAGCTTTTCTGCCGTGGGTTGCTTTAACATCTCTCCCTCCACTCACTCCAAGTTAACTGGCTCAGGAGGTGCTACTCCAAAGGAACCTTCTCTCCTCTCCCTTCCCTCGACATGGAGGAGCCCTTCCAGGGCGGGTGGAAAAACCCACTGCCGAAACACGGCCAGCCAGAGCCCCTGGGCACTGGCCAAGCCCCTGCGCAAACCCAAGCTTTTCTTGCCCACCGTGTTCATCGCCAAAGCTGTTCCTGAAGAGCAATGCCGAGGGAGGAAGAGGCAGAGAAATACTTGTTTGTATTCACACAGGAACGGCAGGTTATCATCCCTTTAAACTGAAAAGAGCAATTTCCTTGCTAAAGCAAACCAGAGTCTAAGCAGGAGTACAACGTAGTTACAAGTCCGCTATTATGGACCCTGCGTCTTCCCCCACCCTGGGGCACCCCTAAGTGACCCGCACGGGCCAAGGAGAGCTCAGGAGGACAGACTGATCCCCATGCGCTCCACACCTCCCGTCCTCTCCCTGCCCCCCGCCCTCTCGGCTCTGTTTATCAGCCAGTCAATAAGAAAAGGTAGTTCTTACTTAAGGAGGCAGAAGTCAACTCGTCAGGTCGATCAGCACTCTGTCTGTAAACACGGTTTCCCGTAAAATCAATGAACTCCAGTTACAGAGAGAACCGCCTGAGTGCCGGAGACTCCCCGCGCTCCCACTGCCCCAGCAGCAGGGAAGGGCTCTCCTGGTCCCTTCTCCAGCCTTGCGTCCCATCGCTGCTCCACGCGGCTCACGGTGACCCCCAGGCTCCCACCGCCTTGCTCACCGCACCTCCGGGACACAGTCCACCCAAGCCCCTGCTTCTTCCCTGCAGCATCGCTGCATCTCGCAGCCCCCCGCCCCCCCCCGAAGCAGATTTGGGACCTGGCTGGAGGAGCACAGCCGCGGCGGTCCAGAGCGGAGCTACGGCTGGATGGCACAGTGCAGGCGACAGCACTGCTCTGCATGCCCCACGCTTTCCTCGAGAGCTCCTGCTGCCCACGGCCGGTGGCTCGCAGCCATGCTCTGTCCAGAACACAAGAGGAGTCAATCCCCACTCTTCCCCCCATCACCTCCTCACAGCCCCCGGCCCCATCCTCGCGGGGACAGATGTGCCATCTTACAGCAACGCTTCCACCGCCGAGGAGCGGCTGGTGCTAAAGCAACACCCTTCGCCCCCCTGGCAAGCTGGGGGCTCCTGGGGCAGCCCCCGGCACCAGGCTGCTTCCTCCCCCGGGGACGCGCAGCAGCAGTGCGGGCGGCAGGGACGGAGCGGGAGGGAGGAGGGGGTTCCTGCTGTTGCCCAGGCTTCCCGAGAATTAAATATGAACAGCCGTGCTGTGTAATTTTAAATTGTTAATTAGCACAGGGTTAATTAGGCGGCCCTTTCACAAGAGGCTGTTTGGCAGTAAACCAAGACTGGAAGCAATGAGGAAGGAGGAAAACAAAAGGAGAAAGAGACAGTGAGAAACTGTTCCCTCGGCTAATGACCCACATGGCACCACGAAAAAAAGGGTGCCGAGGACAGGGGCAAGATGCAAGCAGATGCATTACATCCACGGCCATTACCCTGGAAGACACCCAGCGAGGCTCCCCTCCCCCTGCCCACCCCCGCTCGGTGGGGAGACGTGCTCAGCCCTGCAGCGAGCAGGCTCTGCTCCTCCCGAGCACCCCGGCCAGCCGCAGGGGCTCGCGCCGCAGCCGGCTCTCACGCCTTTGGCCACGGCCCCGCAAAGACCCGGCTCACGCAAGCGCTCACAGACAGCGGCCAAACTGGAGTGGTTCCTGTTGGAGAGGACCACACAACGCCTCTACGCTTTGTAAACACACACCTACCTGTTGTGCCAACAGGCGCTCTGTAAATCAATACCCTCAGCGCAGGTGAGGGACTACCCTTGCTCGGCGCCAGCACGGCCGCTGGTGATTCCGAGGGGAAGCGGAAAGGGACAGAGGCGAGAGGGCACAGACAGCATAAGGACTACAGGCTCTGTGCACACTCCCTACATGCTCTGCTTGGCCTCTCACGACGTCCTCCGAAGGACAAGTGCTCACATTCAGGTCAGCCAAGAAGCTCCTGTCTCAGGAACGGCACTCGGTGACACTCATTCCAGCCTAAAGACTAGGGATGGACAGACCAAAGGTGATGGGGCAGCCAAGTAAACTTCATGATCCCTAGGACCAGGAATGTCCAAAGCTCCCAAGAGCAGGAGGTCTGGGAGGGGGGATGCAAGGCAATGACCACGTCTGCCTGGAGCGGTGACACAACAAACCTGGAGCATCAAAGCCTTCTGTGTCGCCTCCCTGCACCTGGCACACTACAATGCGCTCCTGTAACACTTCGGAAACTGCATGTGGAAAAACACGATAAAAATAGTTACCTAGGATCAAGAACTCAAAAATTAAGGAACAGAATGTATGTTGCCAAAGCAACTTTAATTTTGCTCCTTTATGCATATGCATTATGATACTGTCTTTAATTACATGATCACACACTGCCTCACTTAGTAAGCAGGATGGTCACAGAAGAGGGTAAAATAAGGTTGCATGAGCATGCTGTCACTTTATGAGAATTATACAGCAGCTGTCATCATACAAATATGTGGAAAGTCACTTCTTAGAATAGAAAGATCTTTTTAAATTTCTTAAGCAACAAGGGCTGGATATTCGGCTTGGTAGCAATATAGAGACAGCTTCAATTCCCAGCCTCATAAAATGTTTTCATCTTCAAACTTAAACAGAAGATACAGATTCCAGCTCTCTCCCATTCATTAAGGTGCCAGAAAGTAGTAAGAATACCTGCCAGTCTAAGGGAAGTGTTGAGGATTCTGCAGCAGGACTTGAAGTATTACGATAAAATGGTACTTATGAGCCAAAAATCTAAGCATAATAGCGAACGTGGATGCACGGCTTGAAGAATGATTTCTAGTTGGGGGTTTCCATCAACATTTTACAATGTCAGTGCCTTGGGATTCCTCTTAATGCAATTCCTAACCAAAAAATCCCTGACAATACTGATATTTATTTGCCCAGTTCAACATTTTAAAGAAGAAACGATAAACTAATATCCCTCTTTCACGTAGCAAGTCACATCTTGCACCTTTCCAAGCAAGACCAAGTTGTGCTTTGGCACACACCTGATCACGGTGGAGCTGCCCCAAACATTGTTTGCTGAGTATTCATGACAACATTATCAGTCTTGTCAAATCCTGAACAAGCTCTACACCTAGCCTCCTACCTCTTCTGTGCTTAAGCTTTATCAACCAAAAGCCCGAGCTCAGCTTTGACTTCTAGAGTTTCTCTGCAGATGCTGCTCAGTGCCAGACGCTGCTCAGCTGGACCAACAGCCACGTCCAATGCCATTGCACCAGGAGTGGGATTAGCAAGCCAGGCCTGCCTGCTGGTGGAAGAAGGATCCAACCACTGACCCATGGGTTCCAACACCTGTTGACAAGAGTCCCAGGGCCGCAAGTCCTTGTGAACCGGTTTGCCATCCTGGCAAAGCCAAGAATTCATAGGTTGGAAGAGACCCTTAAGATCACCGAGTCCAACCGTTAACCTAACATTGCCAAGCCCACCACTAAGCCACGGCCCTAAGCACCACATCGACATGTCTTTTAAAATGCCTCCAGGGATGGTGACTCCACCACTTCCCTGGGCAGCCTGTTCCAATGCTCGGCAACCCTCCTGGTGAATTCACACGCCTCTGTGGAAGCCCTGTGAAGCCTGCATGTCTTCCCTTCCGAGGCATTGTAGCCAATGGGTCTTGAAGGGCACAAGGTCCGAGAAGAGGATGAGGTTGCACACCGTGGCCTACAGAAAGCAAAGATCCATCAGGCATCTCAAAGGACATGATGGTCTTCTCCCAGCAGGCAGACAACCACATGGAGGGCTCGCCTTTGGCAGCCGGCAGCGCTCCAGAACTGGCGCACTGACACCACCGCCAAGCGCTGCGTTGCACACGCTCGTTAACGGGACAGAAGACACAAGCACCCTCTTACACACGGGCTCACAGGCATAGGCACAGCCAGTTCCTCAGATCTCACAGGATCATTAGCATAAACAGCTTTTCAAGCAGCAGGAAGCAAAGGAAACACTGAACAAAACAGGACTGAAAGCTGTAGGGCTCAAGCACTTGGCATGAAACGAAGAGAAAGGGTCTCCTTAAAGAGGTGAACCTTCTGCATTATCCACATTTTTTTCTCTGTCCTTCACACCAGCTAAAATAGAGCCAATGAGAGTAATACAAGATTCAGGCAGCTTTTCAGAAAACATTTTGTTATGAACTATTATTCCAAGTTTGCTGATCCCTTTGAGCCAGCTACTGTACTACACATGAAAATATTTATATAATCATCAACCCACTGCCATTGAGAGCAGAGTAATCCAGAGGAGTGCCAGAGGGTTTTAAGTGAGCAGCTGGGGAAAAGAGCGTTTATTCCTCCAGAGAGACTCTTTGCACTGGAAGTATTCTGTAGCAGAGGCAAACTTAGCTAAATCGCGTTTCTCTCTACAAAGCGAAGTAAAGCATTTGCTTAGTTCATAAGTGACATGGCGTTTACACACTCCCAGGACACAGAGCTTGTTTTCAGGTCCTGCAGGAACCTCTCCTCTTGTGTAGGACACCACAGAAGTTTCAGATTTTGTTTCCACGTTGGTTTGTTTCAAAACATCACACGTTCCACAATTCTGCAGTTACGCAATTCACCCCTTTGCTCTAAAACCCCAATATTTCTTGTCAAATGCTGTTTCCAGACTATGTCACTGCATAAATAACCACGTTTGCATCTGGTTCGCATTTTCAGTGCGCTGTTGTTGACCTCACTCCAAAACTAACCAAAGAGCTGTTGAGGACAAACTGCCTCACTCCGTTGCACAGACCCCATGGTCCCCCAAGCCCCCCCATACCCTACTGCCTCGGGAAGAGGGCCTGACTCGTCCCCCCATTCACCACAGCCTGAAGCTTGCCCTTTCCCCCTCCTTCGTTTTCACCCTAGCAGCCTGTCTGGTAGCTTGTACCCGTAAGAGCTGCCACAGTGGCTCCTGGGCCACCTGGTCCCTGCTACAAAGGGCAGTGACCTTGCACTACGCAACACCTACATCCGTCTGACCACAGAGATGCTTATTAAGAGAGAAACCCTGAGTTGTTCCAAGTTCAAACACCATAAAGACACATATAAACAAATCCAGGCCGGTATTTAAATCGCCAGAGCACTGTTCCTGAACCCAAAAAGAAAGCGCAGCTTTTATAGCAAGAGTACAGGCTGCAAACCACCGCAGCGGCTCCTGGCAGTGAGGGATTCCAGCTGGCTTTTGCAGCTCTGCTGACGGTTCGTCCTCCCGTCTTCCAGTTACTCAACGCGCGGAGCAGCCCCACCCAGTCGGAAACGCTTGAGGCATTCGCACCGCTACGCCGAGGGCCAACTCTTACCCACCACCACCGCTAAGCCACAACCAGCCCTGCAGCACGACTTCAGGGGCAGACACGGCAACCTCGGCTGGCCCAGCCTGGAAAGCTAACGCTCCGCTGCGAGGCTGCACGCTGCGAGCACTGCTCTGCGCAAGCAGGCTCGCCTGCCTGGGGAATAAGCCCTGCCAACGCGCTTTGCTTCTGCTGATTTACCCAAACAACATGTGCGTTCCAGACTAGTGTCAAGGGCCAAGCAGAGGGTAAGAGTTAGATCCGTAAGTCATGCAGATCTCCGCTGCCAGGGCTCAGATCCAGTCCTTGTTAGGAAACAGACGCGCTGCCTGGTCCCGGGCTCAGTCGCTCTTTCCCACCCTTCGGGAAAGCCTACGCTTTGGACAGGGAGAGCGGGCTCAGCGGCATTAGGTCATTCAGTAACCATTCTGCTCGCTACTTCGACAAACACCGCGGCTGGCTGATACGTTAGCTCTGAGTTACACGCTGGTGTTGCAAAGCCCCATTGCAAAGGTCACCAGGATGTGTGCTCAGATCGACTAGTCATGTTCTGGTACGGAGTAAATTTTACTGGTCGCAGTTGCACCACTGGAATACAACTTAAAAACCACAGAACCCTAAAACAGGTAAAGAAACCTGCCAGTATGGCTGGGAAACCTTCCCATTTGGAGTGCCTTCTAGGCAAACTTCTATTAGAGCCAAGTGGTCCCATGCTCTCGTAAACAGAGCATCTGCACGCTCGTCTGCTACCACAACAGCGCCCTGCTCTAGACTGCAGACACAGTAAGCGTTTCCTTTACCTGGTCAAAATAAACCCTCCCGATTGCAGCAACCAACAGGAGTCAATAACCACACACCACTCGACGGCTCAAAGTCTCAAGTTCATGCTCTCCTAGTCCACACCATGCGGCCACTCTATCAGCTGCTGCATCCCTGATACACTTCAGAACAAACACATCTCGTCAAAGTTTAACCATCTCACAAGGGGAGCTGACACAGACTCAGGTAAATACGGGTTTCCAAGCGTGGGCCCAGTGGGTCTGTACAGCCTCCTGCGCTCAGCGAGGACTGCGCCGCGGCACGCCTGTGAGGGGTGCCGGCACCTTCGGATACGGGGAGGGAGGTTGCTACACACACTTCTCCAGACCTCCAGGACTGAAAGCGTTACTCTGCCGCTCGGCCTCTTGCTAATTGTGGGTTTTATTTTTATTTCCTATTACCCTCTTGCACGCCTGATGAGATTATCTTACCGGAACTGACACAGCTGGAGGCTGTAGCCATACATGGAGCCTCTCAGGAGGCAATGCAATTCTATTTTCATTGATCAGAAATCAGCAGGGCAGTAAATGATGGGAAATTCCATTAGGAGAAATACTGGGCCACCAGACCCAACTATCCAGGTACACCCACATCCCAGAAACTCCCATCTTTCCTTAAAGTCCCATCTGGACGCTGACATAGAGTCATCTTTCTTCCTCCCAAAATGGAGTAAGCTACTAACCTGATATTCTTAATCGCTGCCTGCTCTGCCGGAAGCGGAGGCAATGCTGTCGAAACACCCCCAAGGGTTCACTTAGCTGAGACAGAGTCTTAGGTACAGCCGGCAGCGTTCAGCTCCCCCAGCTCGGCCTGGCAGGCTGCTGGGGGGTCAGTGGAGTTTCAGGGCACCTGCCCGACTCCACAGCCTTTGTTCTCACAGGCCAGGCAGGCGCGAGAGGTGCCGGCACACTGGTGCGTCAGCCGGTTCTCAGGTAGTCCCGGCAGAGCCAGAAGCAGATGAGGGGATGTCCAGTGCGCGCTCCCGCTCCAGTCCCATTCCGAGCCCAGGGCCCCAGCAGAGCATCACAACTTCTCTGCAGAGGGAGCAGCCCTCCCTCCTCAAGGGCAGGGGCCCTGGGGCACGCACTGCTCGGGGAAACCCCTCTGACAAAGCACAACGCAATACCGTACAAGCCCAAACGCATTTGAGCCTAAACTGAGAACCACACTTCCATCCTTCTATTCTAAAATACGATGCGCACAGAGGACGCACTCCATTCCACGTTCCTGGATGAAAATCCTACCGTCAAGCCTCTCTGATGAAAAGCTGGGTTTGACCTGTCCCGCTGTTTCTGCACACGCCTGGGCTGAAGGCTGAGCCCGCGGCCTCCTGCCACAGGACGGAGAAGCCCCACCAGCAGAGCACGGGTTAACAGAAGCTGACCGCAGCACAGTTGTTAAGGTAATCAATACCAGTGAGATACTAAAGCAGCATAAGCCACATTATTGATTGCCAAGCAGATGATAAAACTGTTTATTATGATAATTGCAGGGTGCCTGCAAGATGCTCCTAATGCTGTCTCGAGCTTTTTACAAAAATAAGAACTGCCTGAGCATAATCTTCTGTCTGAAGCCCTTCTGAACCCCGGTGGGAGTCCCCCGCACCCTGCGGTGCTGGAGCAGTAACCCCGACCCAGCTTCACCTCCAAGCTGCTGCTGGGATGGAGAACGTCACGTTACCAGGCACAGTCCCCGAGTGATCATCACGCATACACCCCACATTGTGGTCTCACTCCTACACACGCCCCTACGTGCGCCTTTCGCTGGAGCACCCTTTTCCAGGGAAGCAAGAACTCAAATACAAAAGCTTGTGACTTCAGTTCTGGATCAGAAAAAAAAAATCAAAACTCAACGTCCCACTCCAAAACATTTTCTTCATTATTTCAATTGTTTTCTTCTCTGTCCAGACTTTCTACACCTTTTTAAGGAGATTCAACAGAATTTTTCCCTCCAGGGCCTAAATTATTGTCCAATGCATTAAGAATTCTTTTTTACAAGACTGAACTCCAGATATCTGCTGTTCGGGAGATCCACCTCTGCATACCACTGGGTACGTGTGCACGCAGGCCATACCTCAAACCAGGTGACGCACAGCAGCTTGTCACCACCGGGTGCCTGCAAGATGAGCAGGTGATCTGCCAGCATAAAGCAAGACAACGTTTTGATTCTGAAGTCACTTCAAATACCAAAAAGTTTCTCTTGAATTCAACACAGTAACAGGCATCAACTGGCCTTCAGAAGATAAGCAAAGTGCAAGCTGCCAGATTATATCTACTCTGGCAAAAGCATCTATTACTTCTCCATCAGCAGGAGCAGGAATAAAAACTATAACATAACTGGGCTCCACGTTGCCACCACCGCTGAATGACAGCTGAAAATGAGTTTAACAAGGGCTGAAGCTCCAGGGTTCTGTCAGCAGCTCTACGGGCAATAATTATGGAGTATGGGTCCCCATTATCTCCCAGTATGGACAAGGCTCTGACAGCTTCATCTCAGTATTAACCCAAAGGACCATATGCTACCGACCACAGGCAGTACTCGGTGCAAACTCCACCGCTTTGGCTGACTGCTTTCATGCAATCTAGGTTGCTTTCTCCAAGTAATGATAGTCGACACTTGCAAAATAAACTTTACACCAGTCGGACCAGTCTTACTATGGGATGGCCTCAACCTGGATTAGACCACAGATGGTGCTTCTGACTAATGCTCTAGCCCTTCCTCCTCCTCTTAATGCCTTCTCTCATCAGCATCGGAATGTCCTCCATGCTCCCTGGTGCCTCCTCCTTGCCCCCCACCCCCCTATCCTTTAAAAGGCTGACACTTCCTCCGCAGGCAGAAGCCACAAAGGATTCTCAAGCCAACTTCTTCAGGGCGAAAGACAAAACCTTACACATCCTCACAACCCTTTCATCCCTCCATTGGTGAACAACCCCTTCTTTCTAGGCTGGTCTTTCCCGTGCACATCGGTATCACAGGAGACTGGCGAGGATGGCATTTTGCCTCTCCAGCTTGCTTTCAGAGCAGTTAAAAGGTTAATGACGGAATTGACAGTGTGATCGAAACAGCACTCTCAGGGGCAAACACGTCACACCACACAGCTGCTGCCTTCGAGGCTGCAGATTTGGACATGAGCTTCTAAAATTTGTCCCCTCAGCCCAGACACTGGTGATGGGCAGAGCCTCACAAAAGTCACCACAGAGGTCTCGGAGGGCTGGGGCTGCTCTTTCACACTCTGGTCAGTAATTCTGAATGTAACCAAGACAAAAACGATCCGTATTAAAATCTAGACAAGGGAGGAGACCTCCCTCCCTGTCACCCTTAGAAAGGGCCAGCCTCCACCATTCCCCTCCCGCCAGGGCCCGGAGAAGGAGGAGAGTCAACTGCAGCCAGCACCAAGCACCAGCACGTCAGGTCCTCCGAGACAAGGGACCCTTTGGTGCTCCTAGAAAATCTGCTATCATTTACAGCCAACCCCAGCTCCACATCCATGAGCCTTCTGACAGCTGACTTCTCCATCCGAAGCACGTGCCCCTCAAACCCTGCGTGTGACACTTCTCGTCTCACGCACACTTCTCAGCCACACAGGGAGCACGCTGCATGACAGCCAGCTCACTGCAAGACACGGTCTACGGAGCTGAGCCCTGCAGGGTCCTCCCTGGGAGATGAACCGAGCACCACTGACCACACTCCCTAGGACACACAGGGTGTGGAGGCACCTCCCCAAAGCCTTACTGGGATTTACTTTTTCCCCCCCCTCCTGTTCCAGCATAATAGTCTAGAAACAGATTCAGAGTCTTAAAGAATTTTGTTTTACTCCTCCATACGATGGGAGAAAATAGGGGACATTTCAACAACAGACAGAGCACCCGAACAGCTTAAGAAGTCAAGGAGGGACAAGTAACAAGCACGAGGCAGTAAATCCTCCAGTCACCTATGGAAAGCTCCACAGAACGTATCAGCTTTCTAGCAGTGAGAAAGGCTGTTTCTACAGCACAAGAGTACAAGTCAAACAATGGTCCTGAAGATGACTACGGAACAGCCAGCCCATCCTTCAGACACCCACACTTTCCCACCAAGGCCTGGAAAGGTCACCACTTACAGTCAGCAAGACCAGGCAATGGGAGAGACAGATCAATCTTTTAAACACAAAACAAAAAAAACCCTAACGCAGCAGCCAAAAAGGGTCGATGAAATTTCAAGTGGTCTTCTCTGTCTTCTGTGTTGTTAATACCTCTGTGCTCAGAAAGCTACCGCAGAAAGCCTCTTAAGCCAGAGACTAACCTTAGCTGAGTAACTCCAAGCTCCCCACGTGAACTGCTTTAGTACTGGACATGGTAATTAGTGCCATAACAGTAGCAGCAGTCGCTAACCATGGTGGACCCAGATAACAAGGACTCCCCAAGCAAAGGTTGCTGGGGATTGAAACCTACGTGCATAAGGCATTGGGGGGAGAAAAGAAAGGAAACCCCCCCCCCCAAACACTCAAAACCCATATGAGTTAAATAACGGCACCTTCCCAGTTCCTAACAAACTACAGCTGGGAAAAACAATAAAACAGCTCCAAGAGAAAGGATTTTCTTTTTTTTCCTAGTGTTTTTTTTCCCCTGCAAAACCCATCGCCCCCAGGATGACTGCAGCAGTATTAAAGTCAAGCTACTGGAAGTCACCAGGACACGCCGGACTGAAGCACTCAGGTGAATCTGCTGCGGATCAAGCTATGCCTGCACCTCTCTGCTCCCAGCGTTAGTTACCGTTCACTCTGTAACGGCATCTGAAGGCTCCAGCGATGCCGCACTGCCCCGCGCCAGCGGCAGCAGCCTGCTACTCCACGTCCCAGTGCACCGACCCAGCTCCCCTTCCCACACCCGCCTCCCGGCACTGAAGGGCAGCACGCCTTCAGAGGTGTCCAGCCGATGCCAAACTTCATTCTGCACCTCCGTGCTTTGTCCAGAACCACCCCCACCCCCGTTTGTTCAAGCAGAACGAGCCGCCCAGGATCCAGCCCCCTTCCCCAGCCCTCCTGGAAACGCAGCTCTGAGGACACCAGCTTGCCCTCCTCCTGCAGAGAACCCAGGAACAGCAGATTGGTGCCCCAATACCACTTACTTTTCTTGAAAACATCTGTTCTCATTATCACTATTACTTTTAATTAGCACTTTACAGCAGCCTTAAGCCCTCCCAGCTGGAGGAAAGTTCTGCTCCTAAATGAACAATTAGAAGGTGCACTAAGGGAATTTTTTTCTCATCTTCTGAAATGACTTTCTCAGCAGAGCTAAAAGGCAAGCCACCCGGTTAAACGGAACTCCTTGAAGGGGTATCTTCAGGCACTGCTCAAAGCCCACAGGTCACCCTGGGATTCCTGCTGCACGAGGGGGCTACTGAAGTCAGGAACCTGAAATACTGAACTTCAGCATTACTAATGAAGGGGTCTTAACGCTTCTGCCTTGCATCACTTGCTGAACAGCCTCCTCTTCCTCACCTGGTCACAATAATTGCCCTGAGAAAAATCAAAGAATTTAATGCCCATCTCACTACTGAGGGCCCCTGACATAATTTAATTTGCTCAAGAGTTCAGGCCAAGTACAAGCTGAAAAGACAGAGCCCTATTAAATGCATAAGAAAATAGGTCCATATGAAGTATAATTACTAGAAACATGGTCTCCTGATCAAGTGCTTCTCTGAAAAACCAGCCATGAGAAACACCCACAAAAAAGCCCCAAGAGGCGGCCTCGGCCACTTTCAAGAAAGCAAAAAGACCGAGAGGTGACATGCCAGAAGGACACCATGGAAAGGGCTGTCCCACGGGCCGCAGCTACCAGCATCAACAGATTCAAGGCTTTAATTAGAAACAGGCCACGAAACTCCACAACTTTCCAGTCAACATCGATCAAAGCCACATCTATCACCCCCCGCTCCAGCTCAATCAGGGCTGATATCCTACTGCCACACTGCTCCCAAAGCACCCCAGACTCGGGCAGTCCTTCGGGATCCCACACCCTCAGCACCCCACTCCCACCGTGGGAGGGCAGCGCCTGTAAAGGAAGGTGACCAAGATGCTTCCTTCCACCCCCTTCTTTCCCAAATGCAGTCCCTTCCTTTACAGGAGTTCAAATACACGATGAAGTCCAAAAGGCTAATGCCCACCAAAGGAGCAGGTGAGGAACCAAGGAAGTCACCGACACAAGTGGCGGCTGCTGTCGCACTGTCACAGCTGCCCTGTCTGCAGAATGCAAGGGGCACGTTTTGTTCTTTCCTCAGGTTCTTCACACCTCGATAAGCTCCACTGAAGCAGAAGCTGCCCGACACCACAACCACAATTAGTATTTGCATTTGGAATACAAGACTTGTGTTAGAGAGTGCTCCAGAACCATTCTGACAATCCTGAAGTCTACAGAATGACAAGGCTTAAAATAACACTAAATCATTTCCACTCAAATTCATAATTCTTTTAAGTCGCGCTGTTTCCCCTGCTCCCCTTTGCGTTTTCCTTCTTCCTCGCACCTTATGGCAACTTTCTCTTCTTCCCTCACCGCCCTTTCCTGAGCACAGAGTTAAATTCCACATCAGTGAAATTTCTTGGAAGATGCGAAATAAACTTTATATATTTATTTAACCATTGTTTACATCTCCTGTCTTGGAAAGTTTACTTCACCTACCAAGGTGGGATATTATCTACAGCTTGTAGTCCACAGTCATGGACAGAAACACCAGCACCCAAAGATCCCTCGGCTTGTTCTGAAACCAGGGGAGCGCAGGAGCCTGCGGAGCCAGACCAGGGGATGCCGAGCCCGCGTCCACCGGCACCGTGCCGGGTCCCCGTACGTGCTCCACCGAGCAGCACCTCCTGGCTCTAAGCCCCTGCCCTCCCCACGGGCGCCGTGGGGCACCTGCGCTCGGGAACAGCACTTTCCCTATCCACCCAGCACTGGCCACCCAGTAAGGATACCCACGCCGCCGTTTCCACTGCCCCAAACTGGAGAAGGGCGGCAAGGCTAGAACGCGGCGAAGCCTGACACCAGCCACCCGACCCTGCTCCGCCAAGGGCCCCGCAGCCGGGCAGGTCGGCGTGCCAGGTCAGCCACGCGGGCAGCAGCGCTCCCCCCACAGCCCCCTGCCGCCAGCGGCAATGCCACGGGGAGCCACGCAGGGGCAAAGCCGAAGGGTCCCGCCTGGCTCAGCGCACCTCCCGCTTTGTACCCAAGCACTCCCTCGGCTCCCCAACATCTGCCTCTGGAGCAGGGAAGCGAACGCTCCCAGTGCCCAACGAGCCCAGATACCGATCAGACCACAACGCAACAAGGGGGAAAAAAGGAAACACAAAACAATTAATTCTTGGCTCCTTGTTTTAGCTCTAGGCAAGGGAAGGTGCATGGCAGAGGGAGAGGAGACTGGAACAGACGGAGGCTGGGACCTGCTCCAAGAGCCCCAGGGGAGACAGCGCTGGCTCCCAACCCCAGAAACACGGGGCTGCTCTCCAACAGGTGAGGGCTCCGTCAGGCTCCCGGGCACAGGGAACAAAGGAAGCTTCTCGGGCAAGATTCCTTTTGACTTTCCCGTACCCAGGCCAAATGGCGAGAAGCCCCTCAGAGACAAAGGGCTGAGCTGTCGAATAAACCCATCTCCTGTGACCAGGTCTGAATGCAGCCTCCTCCACACCTCCCCTCCAAGAGGGCAATGCTTTCCCTGCGAAATAACTTATGAACAGCCTCACGGCCGCAGGGGTTAGTCCTGCCCTTGGTGGTGATCCATCCAGCTGAATGCTTTCCCCTCCGACAAGCCGACAACATGGTCTGTGCACACCAAGACCTGCGGGCGCCACGTGCCACTGGGGTCAGAACTGCCAGGAGGCAGCAGCAGCAAGTATAGGTGTTCGCCCAAGGCGACACAAGAGGCCTGGCTTGCCTTTCGAACTCAACCCTGGCAGTAAATCCACAGGTTAATTGTCCAATACAGGAATGTCTCAGTGATCTCACAGACTTCTGCCACTGCAAACTCTTAAATCACTGCTTTTACAGCAGCAGAAATACCTCTGTAAGATAAGAGTTTTAAGGATGAAAACTCAGCAGCTTTCTAAAAGGCATCTGGGGAACACCGCGCACCCCCAGCAGCCACCCCTCAGCTGGGACGGTGGGAAGAAAACTCAAGAAAATAAAAAGAAGGAAAACAAGTAAAGAGATGTGCACTGAGCCTGAATCCGCAGAAAGTGAACCTAAAGGGTCCCACCGGAAAGCCACCCTGTGCATGTGGTAGAGGGCAAGCGCATTACCTGTGCTCCCTTGTTACACCAACCCCAGCGATCAAAACCAACTCTCCGGGATCTCCGAAGGGCCCGACGAGGGCAGCTCAGACTAAAGCCCGACCTCTCCCAGCGCAGCAGGCAGCCACGTAAACAAACCTATGCGGCACAGCACGCAAAAACCTTTTTGGTTGATGAGAAAGTCAACTGAGCAACTGAAATAGAAACCAAGTGTCAAAGCACAAATAATTTCTCACTCTGTAAAGATTTTCTCAAGAAAAATAAGCAAACCCACAAATGAGCAAAACTGTTAGGTGGAAAAGAAAGGAAACTGTTCAACAACGGAACTAGTGTGCACACTGGTGTCAGCAAAGGAAGGAGCTGGAAGAGAATGACATGAGAAATCCCCCACTTGTACATCATAAGCAATCTGAACAGGAGGCTTGAAATCCAGTCTCCATTTCTAAAGGCGGCTTATTCCTTTCTCACTGTCAAGGTTCAAAACAGAAAAGATACCTGAAACTCTTGCCTAAATCACGCTCAACTGCTAGCCATGCCAGCGTGCCACAGGGACAATACAAGATCATTACGTATGTACAGTGACCACGGCCAACAGTTCTGAAGGTGGCAGAAGTCAGACAGGTCACCTTTATTAAATAGAAGAAAATAAAGAAATCTCTCAGTCTGGAACTATGCACAGCTTTTTCAAGACTTGTAACTCATTATCACAAGTCAATGAAGACGCATTTACTCTCCAACAGTTTCCTTGTGAAAACCAAGGGCACGCTGGTCCAACTGTAACCACGTCCTGCCTGTGCTGAAAGCACGATTAGTATTTTACCAGAACTTTCATGTTCAATTTAATTTCCTTGAAATCCCACGGATCATCCGTGGATACTCTGACACACCTGCTCCACAGCACACATATGTATCACCAGCAATTACACAAAAAAGCGTAAATTATCCCTTGAGCCTTCTAAACCTGACGGTTAGAAGAGACTGCGCTTTCTCTTACAGCCTCTGTAACAGGAGGGAGCTGCAGCATGGAGAGGAGATCCTTCTCCAGGGCTGAAGGCATCTGGCACCACACGAGAGGCAGCAGCAAAAAAGGGAAAAGGGGAAGAGGAGGTTTCTTCCTCCCACCTGGAAGATGGGAGCCACATTGCCAGGAGGCTCGGCACCAGAGCTAGCCCCCGACAGACCCCTTCGCCAAGGTACCTGGGGTCACATCAAGGTTGCCCTACCCATCTCCAGCCGCCCACTGCTGCAGCTCTGGGGGACCGGAGGAGTTTGAACACATGAAACAAGGACAGGAGACTTGGGCCAGTTTCAAGGAGAGCCTAAAGGTGACCCATCAGCCAGCAGAGCTGCTGTGGAATGTGCTGCTCTGCAGTAACCACCCAGAACACCTCCCTGCTCAGGCACCTTCCTAGGAGCCACAGGGAAGAAATACAACTTTTTCCAGAAATCAACAGTTCATTTCTGAAGCATGAAAACCAAAGAGAAGAACCACTTCAGTACAGAGCCCAGAACAGTTTTACGAAGAAAAATCACCACAGAACAACTAATTTAATTTTACCATACATACAAGATCAGTAGATCCCACTACTTAGGAAGCCAGATCGCTCACCATGTAGAAAATCCTGGGTTAGTAATAACAATACAGAAAGCAACAGTATGATTTTTCTGTAGAGAGAAAAAAGGGAGCAATATACAAGACATCACAAGCAGAAGTTTAAGAGAAAATTCAATATGGTAAACAGCAAGTGAGCTAAAAAGAGACAGAACAGACGTTAAATGAGAAGTTGTGCCTTATTTTTCTTTCAAGCCCAAAACCCCAAATGCAAAGCAACTTTTCTTTCAAAAGCAAAATCCCAATTGGGAAAGGCTTAATTAAGAAGGCCTTCTTCAAAGGTTTGTAGAAGAGGCAACATGAAAAGAAGTGTGAAAAGAAAGAGCTTGAACTAGAGGAAGGTATTGCTCTTCACTACGACGCTCCTCTTGGAGTCCACAACACCCCACTTGCAGCCTGTGGAGGTCGATGCTGGTTGGCACCGTGCCGAGCCTGCCCAACGCGCCGGCGGGATCCAACCTGCCGAGGGAACGCGCCGCGGTCGCTCCAACAGCAGCCCAGCGCGCTCTGCCCCGCACAGAAATGCCCCGAACCGCCTCCAAACACTCACCCCAGAGAAGCCCTGGGCCAGCGCTGGCCTCCTGGGGTCGCCCCTCCAGACCACGGAAAAGCTTTTGTCTGCCACATCTTTTCCTTCTTTTCCCGTTCGCTCCCCCTAAGCGGAGTGGAACTGGCGCAGCACGGGATTCTAAGCCAAAGCCTCCCTCCTAACACAGCCAGCAAGAGGACAATACTTTAGCGAGACCTTTCAGAGACTGGTGGAAGTCCGAGAACATTTAGCAACATTCCCTTGATCTTGCAGCCGAGCAGGTCCAAACCCCCAACGTACAGAGGCTGCCAAGAAACCTCACCCGGGAAGCTTCATCTCGCCACCCAGGCTGTCTCCTTGGAACAACGTCCTTCTATGGCTCCTTCCCTTCTCCTGCTCTCCCCTCTGCCTAGCCGCAAGGCAGAGGTACCAGCTTCGCAAGTCAGACAAAGAAGGAACCAATTTACAAAACAAGTCTCTAATTTACAAACTCTCTTCCTCACCCCCACGCCTCTTCCCTCCCAGGCAGGGAGAAGCGGCAGGCACCCTGCCATTTGCTTGCAGGCCAGGTTTTAAGTACCTGGGTAAATGAGGATAAGGAGATACCTTCAGGAAGCAAGGCCTAAAGGAACCATTGTATCATCCTCCTGCGCATCAAAGGCTGAACGACTGCGGCTCTTCATCAGCTCCGTCCAAGAGGATCAGTCCGGAAGGGAGGCTGAGAAGTAGCACGCACACTATTTCACAAGCCTGTATACTCTGTTTACCAATAAAAATAGGAAATATACGATTTTCAAGCCATAGGATGTCACAGATATGTTGCTGTTAAAATGCTGAGGAATTTACAGAGAGCTTTCCCACTAAAAATGAAAAAAACAAACCAACCCACCACTCAACAATCCAAAACCAACTGAGATGCATTTTAATACCTTTTATACACAACTCTATCCATTAGTTCAAGACTGAACAAGAGCACTGAAACAGTGTGCAACATCCAGTGTACTCCTCCCCCTCCACGAGCTCTCGCCGCGCCTGTACAAACCGAGCCATCGGCAAAGCCGAGGCAGCCCACGCTCCTCGGCCCCACGCAGCAGTGAGCCCGGGCCAGCTCGGAAGGCTTTGCCATCACCAAACACCCTCCCTCTGGAGAAGCGGAGCAAGGAAAGGCCAGAGGTTTATGAACGTGAAGAAAAACCGAGCTTGAGCCCAAGTCTCCAACACCAAAAACTCTTGGCAATTTTTCTCTCTCAGCTGAGCTCCTTTCCCCTCTTCTGCATTGGTAACAGCGACAGGCTGGTGCCCACGTCAGGCTAAACTACAGCAGTGGTTCTATCACCCGATGACCCCTCCCCAGTTGAGAAGGGGAATCAGGAAAAGGAAAGGAGATCCAAAGGTTGAAGCAAGGACAGATTTCACGAAAAAGCAAAATAAATAAAGTATACAAAGTCATACTCAGCCTAGAATGTCTGGCCCACACAGCCAGGAGCAGGAGGAGAAGGAAAGAGGAGCAGCAGGAAGAACCCAAGCAGGACACCAGCAGGAACCACAGCCAGGACAGCAGCAGGAACTCCTCTCTCCTCCCCAAACCTCCCCCCTTACACTGACCCTGGCGTTACGGGAGGGGCTGCCCCTGGGGCTGACTCGGGGCAGCTGCCCTGGCTGGCTGGCCTCTGCTAACGGCCTGCCCGGCACGCCTGGGCTGCGGTTCTGTCCCAGCCACACCAGGAAAGCCAGCTGCTTGGGAACGATGTCTCCGGGAAGGTCAAACCCCGTACGCCCTCTACTGATGTGCTGGTACCTCCCCCCGACATCCAGGCATGGGGTATGTTCTGACTGTCAGGCTCATCCTAAATGTCCTTCCCCTTATCTTCAGTCTGATTCAGGTCCTTCCTTCTCACTGATACCATGAGCCAAACCATAGCAGGAGGCAGCTGGAGCCCAGCCAGCCTGCATCCGATCTTTCAGTTCCAAGGGGACATAAAACCAGCCGTCAAATCTTTGAAACCCATCCAACCCATGACAGTAGCGTTCGGTAGACTACACAGCTCGTCTCTTGCCACAGATGACGCAAGACCCTTCCCCAGGCTCTCTGCAATCTGCACCCATGTGCACAACAACCTACCATCTCTTCAGACCTCAATGGATTTCTTTGCCTTGCCCCCAACTCTAGAAGGAATGTGATAAGTTGAAGACATTTTACAAATAACATTTCCATAACTCTGTTGCCTAAATCACTTCCTGATGTGGGCCACACATTACCATAGCTAATCCTATGGATGACTCTCCATCCTATTTAAAACATCTCTGGTAGCAACAGCAAACGCTAGCATGAAAAGATACAGCTGGGAACAAGCTATTCAATTAAAATCCAATTTTAACACACCACAGAAAGTGGGAATGGGAAGGAAGATGAAAACTAACCCTGCATGACTACATTTTTTCCAAGGACTACTGTTCTGGAAACCAAATCAGCTTATCAGTATTTCGGATGGAGATGCACATTGTCCATACGATACATGCACACCTTGGACCTTTGGGGATCTCGGACCAGCCAGTTATTTGGGTAAAGCAGCACGCCCTTCTCCCCCTGCTCGTCCCATGCACGAGTGCAAGCCCCCGTGCCGCCAGGAGTTCCATGAGTTTGCACAAGAGAAGCAACACGCACCATCGTCAGACCCCTGGCCACCGTGGAAGAGCTGCTCTTCACAGGGGTCACAGGAGATGCAAAGGTCGATGCTCTGGAAGCGGAGCTGCCAACCAGCTCCCTTTTCCAACAGGGGAAGACGATGTCAGCTGTAGCCACTGTCCTGCACTTGAACTGCCACTCAGGGCCATGGCAGGCAGACCTAGCCCTGCCCCAAAGCCAACGTGACGGCTCTGAATCCCCCGGAACACCAAGCTCATAAGGGAACTTCCTGGGTGCGATCATGCAACAGCAGCAATTGCAGTTCCTGCCCTCTGGTCACCTCCTGGAGCTACACACCGAGGCCCTGAAGATCCGACCAAAAATTGGAATTCGAGGGTCCCCTGCGTCTCACTGCAGCCTCTTCAGGCAGGGAAATCGCATGGCTGGCTGTGCTAGTCATAAAATAAGATGAGCTTTCTGGTAGCAGCCTGAGTCAGAGGACAACCCTTGGGGCAGTCCTGAGCCTAAGATCCTTTGATGAGGAAGAAGCTGATGTATTGCGGACTGTCAAATCACTGGTGCTGGGGTCCAAGATGACAGTGACTGATTTTCTTTTTAATCATAAGCTGCAGTTGCCAGAATGACCCGTCACAGCCACAGCTCAGACTACATATCAAGCACTGCTGACGTTGTGAGCTTCTTGCAGAAATGAGACGTGGTACAAGTCAGAAGCTGGCATGTGTGTGCTGCAAGGAACACAAGGAACAGCAGCCAGCTTCAAAAGATCAAGGAGGTCCAGACACAAGGAAGCTGCTGAATAACCACCTCAGAAAGACGCAAGGCCGAAAGCACCAGAATACACTGCGGAATGACCGTCCGGTGACCCTGTACCAGAGCTCGTGGACTGTAAATGCAGCAACATTTTAGAAAAGCAGCAACAAAAAGTAAAAACGAAGCTAACAGGAAGGGCAGGAAAAACTGTCAGAGCAAACCCACCGCTGCCAGCCATGCAGAGGGGCTTCCCGCCACCCACCCGAGTTACTCGCACGCTGCCCTGCACACATGGCAAGCGCTGAACGAACCCTTGGGGTAAAGGCGGTTTTGGTCCTGACCGCTTACTGCCTTCCAGCCACCTCCAGCAGCACGTTTGGGAGATCCCTATAGAGAAGGACATCTGCTTTAGGGGGATTTGTGTTCTTTCCAATGTTTCAATTATAACCATCTCTTTCATTTCAGTTTCCATTACTCATTATACTAATTTACTTCTTGTTTAAAGTCTCGTTCAGATTAAATGGGGACGGGGCTACAGCTCTCTGCACCAGGGAGCCGGCCGCGCAGCTGGCACTTCCCAAACCCGCTCCCAGGCAAAGCGTTCCGAAACAGCGCGGGAGGGTGGCCAGGAGGGACCGGTGCTCTGCCCACCCCTGCGGCAGCCCCGGGCCAGCTCCGTCCCTCCAGCCCCGGCAGCGGGGACGCAGGCTGCCCCTCCGCCAGCTGAGCTCCTGACGCAGATCTGTGAACATTGTGCGCTTCGGGCTTTTCAGGGCCGCATCCAGCCACACGGGTGACTCCAGCAGGTCCACAGCCCTTGCCTAGTGAATAACTCCCAACGACTTAAGGTTCCACTGCTTTCTCAGAAATACCATCTGAGTACGAGCCTTTCCAGACTAGAAACAGCCCGGGTCCAGGATGGCGACACTTTTCTTCAAGGAAACCAGGAGCACAGTGGGGCTATTCATCAGAATCCTCACTAGCCAACATGATTCATGACTCCCTCACAACCTGCAACCTACCTAAGCCTTGAAACAGGCCTCCTGCTCAATTAGGGAATGGGTGCAGCTCTGTTTGCTCCAGGGACAGACCTGCTGCTGCGCAGCAGACCAAGAGGTCTGAAGGAGCCACCCCAAAAGCAGCAGCACTCAGCACCAGGGAGCTATGGCTCACACAACTGAAAAAAATCTGAGAATCAAGCCAAAACACCTCCTTCCACATTCACAGGCCTTGCAGCAAGGCCTGCAGTGAAACACGTATTTCCTCTGGAAGCCTGACTGCAAAGGGAAGAAAGATGTCCCACCCGATCAGACGACTATTAATAATGAGAATCTGGTATTTAGCAAGGGAGGTATTAAAGCAAATGCACGCACCACAGACACCGGATCTTCAGCCTCCTCTCCCAAGTGACAGAGAAGCTTCCACGCTCAGATCCCACCGTTCAAACCAGACCATGGTATGGGATTTATCACCGACTCACAGGAACGTTTGGCCCCTGCTGTAGCTTACTGGGAGAGAACAGACTCTTGGGATGGACTGAAAAGTTTCTACCAAAGGATACAAGGAACACTCGAACCACCCACCCACTGGCACTCCTTGGGCTCATGGGTTCCCAAAGGCTTAATGTAGGCACAGACAAAACCTGGAAACTTGCATGAGATCTCAAAACCATCCTTTCCTAGCATACCTCAGAGTAACACCAGTACACTGAGCAGCTCTGCTTCTGCTGGGTAAGAACAAGTCTGTTAACTTCAGCTGGCACCTTAGCAAAGCACATGAAGAAATAAATACTCACCTAAATCAGAGGATGAACTACCTGTACTTGGTATCAGGTCACTTGGCTCCACAGCGCTTGAACAGAGCTGAAGATGTCCCTGCCACGGCAGGGGCGCTGGACTAGACGACCTTTAAAGGTCCTTTCCAACCCAAACTGTTCCGAGACTCCACGACTGTACAACTGGAGACTCGCCCTGCTCCTGTGCAGACCTCCCTTTCCAGAGGGCTTGAACCTGCCGACACAAGCCATCACTGCTCGCAGGGAGCACTTCTTTTCAAACCAGGCTGTGCCAGGCCTGGCACAGACGGAAACCCTGTCTCAGCAGTCCTCAGCTGTCAGATACAGCCCTTCTCAAGGCACTGACGCTGCCCTGCACTTGGCCTTTTCCACCCAGCAGAGTCAGTGCCGAGGCCCCAGCTCCCCACTGCAGGGCTGACACCAAGCAAGAACAAGCCCAAGCCACCCACCAGAAGCCACCAGACTCTCCTCCTCTACCCCTCGGGCATCTCCAGGCACTCAAAGGCACATCATCAAACCAGGACTCGCCAGCATTTGCCCAAACCGCTGGGAGCCGTGCGGCACAGGCTGGAACCAATCAGGCACTGGTTTCAGAGGTTCTGGCCAGAGGGAGAAGGACCACCGGGACATCTCCCCTCCACTTCCACCCACCCAACCCAAGAGAAAGGCCCTGCAGGGAGCAACCTGGACATGCAGAAATGCTGCTGGCAGGGAAGGCCCAACACCAACGCGGTCCCGCTCTTCCCAGCACTTGCACTGGAGCATCTGCCCAGCACTGACCATTGCCTCTCCCTGCTCAGTCAGACCCTTCCCCGCATGATCCCACACCAGGATTTAAACAAGGGAAAAGCAACCCTGCACTAACCCGCCCTGTCCGCCTTACACCTTACCTCCTCTCTCGTCCCAACAAAATGATCAGATCTACAGTGGCAAAAAATAGCCTGCATTTGTCAAACATTTTTCACGACTGGGGCTATAGCTACTTTCACAATGGTGCAAAATTTTCCACATTACACCAAAATAATTTCTTCTCAGAAGAAGACACACTGTTCAAGCGGCAGAGCCTGTCAACCTCCTGCCGCTGTTAGCTGAGCAAGCTCTGTTTACCAAAATCCACTGAACACCCGACCTTCCCCCCTCCCTGCCCCTCACTCCCAGGTGGAGACCGTTCACCTCAACTTTCAAGATACCCTCCTCCTTCCTATTTTTTCTTAATGTTTCATGATTTGAGCAAGTAATCACAGCTGTCATCACCTCCCTGAGGAACTGAAGCAAGACAATTAGGCTCAGACTTCCCAGAGTTCACAGGAGTTATATATCCAGGCTTCTCCTGTTCAACCACATGGTGTGTGTAAACAAAAAAACTTAACCAAGACTTCAAGACTAAATACCTCCATTTTCATCTAAGATAGAGATGCTAGGAAAAAAAAAAAGGGTAAAGGCCAGGACAACTAACCAGAAAGAGGTACAGTAAGAGAGCTGGCATAACCAAGGAGAAAGCAAAACTTGGAGATTTAATGTCCAAATACCTAAAAAAAAATAACACTTAGTTCACAACTAGGAATAGCCAAGAACATCTTAGACAGGTTCAACATCAGGTATTCCCAACCATTCATCAGTTCATGAATTGTGTCAGGCACAGAACAGCAAATGCAGAACCTGTATTAAAAAAGGGCTGGGGAGACACTACTGTGGGTTTTATCAGCTTTATCTCTTAACAGACAAAGCTCTAAGTATTGTGAAAGGAAGAACAATTAAACAGCAATAAATAGAAACTAGGGCAAAACGTAAGGCAGGTTTATCGAAGACACATTGTGCAAACTAATCCAGTATCCTTCTTTACTAACCAACTGCCCCTTCTTCAACACCGTGCTACAGGGAATTCAGCCAGAGAAGATGGGCACTAGCTAAGATTTTTAAGACACAAAACCAGGCCAAGAGAAGATGACGCCAGCATGATTTAAAGAAAATACCGCCCTGGATGGAGGTTATTTGGAAAGGCCTTGGGAGTCATCTCACTAACTAACTTCACTGATGGCCTGGCTGCAAATTGGCAGAGACCACTGATACTTGACGAAGTTAAATCGGGAAGCACATCCAACCCAGTGGAAGACCAGAATATTACACAAGAAAAACTTACGATTTGAGGCCTAGAACAACAAGAGAGGAACTAAATGCAAGAATATAACAAGCAAAATGAATTCCTGCAGTAAATCAGGTATTACAAAGAAGACAGACTGATGCGCTAGTCAGGATGCCAGAACTGAAGGGATGCAGCTGTGAGAGTGGCAAACATGATCTTAACATGTTACCAGGGTGTTTGCAGAGACAAGGAAGTAATAAACAGCACGCTAATAGCACGGCAAGACCCCAGCTGGAATTGCACGTACAACTGCGACCACATTACAGAAGAAATAACTTAGCTGTGAACAGATGGAGGAGGCAGCGAGCAGAGCGACCGCAGGACGGATGTTCTCCAGCACAAAACCAAATGGCTTTAACCGAGCCATACATGTTCTGGCGGGGAGCCGGCGGGCACGCACGCGTGTGCGGAGACGTGCACACCAGCACCGCGGCAGCAGGCAGGAACGCATCCCGTGGAAGCAGCCAGGCTGCAAACCACGTCCCAGGGAGGAAGCTGCTGCATCAATATTTAGAAAGCAGCACCCGCGCCAGCAGTAGAGGGGAGGCAGCCTTAATGACCCAGCATTAATGTTTCTAACAAGAGGTAACTCAGGCAACCCTAACTATACATGAGATCTGCTCAGGCATATTTACATTTCCACTCTGGATACCTTTCAGTAACCACTGACAGAGCAGCTTTCAACCTCAGACGCTTCTGCTCAAGAAAATTACTGGGTTCCTGGGGACAGAGCCAGGCGAGGCTTAAAAACTGCCCTGCAAAGTGTTCTGAGGAAAACAGGCAGCGAGGAGGTTGCACACCACTGGAATCAGCTGCATGCATGTTACACCGCAGCACCTAAAGCGACCATATTGTCCTGTATATTTAACAAGTAAATATTTCTCTGTTTCCTACAAGTTGAGCTTCTGGGAGACATCAGCCCAGCAGTCATCGTGCAAGCCTCGAGCCATGCTAACACAAGTATAGTAACAGTTTATTGGTTCATAAGTTAACTTGCCTACTTTTCCCTGTTTATTTCTTCTGCTGGAAGATAAGTCAACAGGCCAAAGCGATTGTGACGTTTATTATGCAACTGTTTGTCAGTTAATATTTGTGTTCCAGTGAGACAAGGACCAGATAAGTGATGCCTCAGCAGCTGCCCTGTCCGCTAGAAAGAGGAGCGGAGGGGCTGCAGAGGTACCCAAGCAGGTCACAGCGTGGCTGTGACACCCCCAAGACTGCCAGTCTCCACATCTCGGCTGAACCCTCCCAGCCTCGCCCCTGCCGGTACGCACTCTTACTGTTCGCCACCGGTACCTGCCACCGTGCGCTTCCCTACAGCTACAGAACAGCACACACGGGTAAACGCAGGCTTTCTAAATTTAGCCCTGCTTCTCCTTGCTCCAGCCTCTCCTTCCATAGCATGAGAATAATGGTGGCAATCTCTTCTGGCAGCAAGCAGAACTAAAAGGATTAATCTGCTACATCTCTGTAAAAGTACTTCAATAATTAAGAGGAGCAACTGCTGAACAAGATTAGCAACAGACTAGAACAAAATATAATCAGCAATGGGGACCTCTGCAGAAGCAGGCGCCGAGGTGTTACACCTGCCATCCTGGCCAGCCAGCACCCCAAAGCACACGCCTGCTGCTTCGCCCTCCGCTGATGCTCAAAAGGCATCAGATCTTGGTATCTCTTACTCCTTCCGCTCTCGCCCATCACATGCCACTGCCGCCCTTCCTCACGCTCTCACCAAACCCATTTTTGTATTGTTTTTTGCTAGAGTTTTGGAAATGCATGAAGGAAGCTGGTATCGCTCAACAGCTTCACTGGCGCTGGGTGGTCAGGTCCCCGGAGGACCCAGAGGGGCTTCCCGGCCGCTCGTTACCGCCACCGCAGAGAGCAGCAAGTCTGCACGACAGGCTCCTGCTGCTTGTTCTGGCTTGGGACTACGAACGGGAACACCTGCCTTGGGACGAGAGCGGCGAAGGGAAGGGGGAAACAGGGACGCCACGTCCAGAGCTCCCCAGCAGGGAAGGCGCACTCAACAAGGAGCAGGTCGATGTCTGACCGGCAGCCAGCAAAGCCACACAACCCACCACGCGCCGGGACCACAGGCAGCCTGCACGGCGCAGCAGGGACCGCAGGACAGACGGGGCACCCGGAGCACCTTACCTACCCTGCTCCAGACTCAGCCCTGCTTTAGCAGGGGTCTGAAGGCAGTGAGACACGTTCCGATCGCACCCCACCGTGTCCCAGCAGCTCCCCACACCCCTCTCCTCGGGGGAGCTACAGCACAGCCAAACATCCTTTGTGCTCGCTACTTCACAAGCGTTCGGGAACGGCTTCCTCTCGCTACGAGCAGACGCCCTGGCGCGGCACGGTGCCCTCCTGCACAGCTGGTCTGGAAACAGACGCTGCCCGGGCTCCAGAGCGCATCGGTTCCTCTCCTCCACACCCTGCAGAGCCAAGGCAGCTGCACACAGGCGACACAAGCTGCAAGCACAAGGCACAGATACATTTAAAACAGGACCTGCAACATGACCTGAATTTTACTTCCGCAAAATGAAAACAGTAGCTCCAAGTGCATTCCTCAGGCACGTTTTCTTTGTTTCCTCTCATATTCAGGACGCAGGTTTTCTACCCCTCTCAGGAGATTCAGGCACACGAGGGAAACACAAAGGGAACGATGCACCAAAAACCAACGCCACAGCTATCAGGGACAATGTTTAATTGTTTGCCAGGCAATATATGAAAACAGCAAGAGCCGCAACTAAAAACGTGTGGGCGCTTCATTGTCCCACCACATCAGAGGCCGAGAAGACTGTCCACTTGGGTCTTCCAACTCCCTGGGATTCCTGCAGACCTGCAGCACCAGTGCCCGATGCTCCTGGCTTAGTCCATCATCGGGACTCAGACTTCCCGCTTTCTCCTCCTCCTCTCCAGTCATCTCGTATCAGTACTCCAGCTGTTCTCACCCCATCCTTTCTCCTTCACGTGTTAGTCCCCATTTTAGGGAGTTTGGTCTTCAAAGAAATATCCTGGATGTTATCTGTCTCAAAAGCATTTGACAGCAGATGATCCCAAGTTTTTCTTAAAAGGGATGTTTTGATGCAAGAAGGGCCATCACAGCTCAACTGTGCTTGTCCCAGGAAAACAGAAAAGCAGGACAGGAGGAATCCAGCTGCTCTGTCCCAGAGATCCCAGGTGCTTCAAGCTTTCAGGATGCAGGATGGAAGGACCAGGCACCCATACTCTGTCTTCTTCAAGGAATACATGTAAGAAAAGGAAACGTGTCTGCACAAAGGTAATCCCACATGAGACCAGCTCTAGAGCAAAGGTTTCCCAGTGCCCCACAGAAGCTGGTCCCTACCTGCCAGTCACAGCAGAGCAGGGCCCTGCGCAGGGGCAGGTACCGCTCCCTCCTCTCCCTCCTGCGTGGAGGGGCATCAGCATCGTCACACCTGCGGCCGCGAGGCCGAGGGAAGGCGCAGGTGTGAAGGAGAGCCCAACGGTGGTTTAGCAGGAGCCGTACCTCTGGGAATGGATTCGATGTCAAGTGTCAGCAAGCAAATTGCTATTGGCTTCTCAATAAGCAGCAGTAGTGAGCTAAGTGTTTCCCTGTGCTGTGCAGGCTCTCTCCGACTCAATACAGCAGTATTGACAGCACAATCACAGGGTAATCCAGGCTCCACTAATATCTCGGCACTTCCTCATCGAAAATACACTTTCCACTTGGACATCAGCCCATTAGCGCAGGCTCGCATCGCCAGGGCCCCCCCGGCCCGCCAGGATGCGCAGCGGCACAGCCCCCAGCCGCTCCCCAGGACACGGCCCAGAGGGCCACAGAAAACGGGCTCCCTATGCAATGAGAATCACCAATGGAAAGAGCACGAAAGGTAATCAAAAACTCTTTATAACTCACGTGTCTGTAGGTTCTGGAGAAAAAAAAAAAAAAAAAAAAAAAAAAAGGTATTTCCTTACTAGACAACAGAAGTTCATCCAGGGAATTAACTCCCCTCTTGCCCCTTACCCTCCTGTCACCCTTCCTTGCTATCTTATCTCTAAACTCAGACCGCAGATTCCTCCAGGCAGAGGCGCCTCCTTTCATTCACTGAAAACCAGAGACCTGCTCCTGCACAGCACAAACGCCTACATCCTACTCCTGCACTACAGGGCATGGATGCTCCAGCACATCATTAACGCTCCTCTGCCGCCACGGACACCCTCCGATAGGCAACAGATGCCCCGCTGGAAGTCCCCAGGCACTTGGGATGCCTTCACCCAGAGGAAGCCTCCAGAGCTCTCTGGCAGCCCCCATCACAGCGTGATGCAACTCATTTTAACCGTCTCTGTCACTATGCACGCGTGTGCTCTTGTACACATCTCTGACGGAAAGCTGATCTCAACTGCAATGATTGCATGGAGGGCTCTCACTGAAAATTAGGTTCGTCATTTGTTCTAGATCGTATAACAACCAACAAGTCCCAAACATATGGGAGTATTTCTTTTGGTCCTAATATAGCACTGTCACCCATAAACCTCAAAACACAGGAAGCAGTGGACATCCCTATTGTGCACATCGTGACTGTGTTCCAAGTTCCATGTCGTTGAAAAAATAGGGCTGAAAAGTGCCACGAGATCTCAATCAAGGCAGCGCTTCACCTGTGACATCTGGACAGAAGTCTGCACCACAGCTCCCAGACCAAAACACTGCACCACACGGATTGTTTGCAAAAAGGTTATGCTCTTCTTCTAAGAACACAAGCCATAATAGGAACCAGTAATTAGAAACAAACAGAGGTTGGCTGCAAGGCAGAAGTCTTAAGGAGTGCATCAGAAAACATGAATCTTCCCTAAAACTGCTGTTCTAGAGCTGTGAGCAACACAGGGGGCCCCGGAGGTTTGCCAGGAAGCTCTTAGGACACTCTGGCGTAAGCGCATGGGAGGTCCCGGTGCTTTCAGTGGGGGACAAGAGCCTTCACGTCACTCCAGACCTGCTGGTGGCAAGAAAAGCCATCCGTGCCACCAGGGTATTTGGAGGAGTGGGAGGTAGAAGACGATAGACCAAGGCAAGCTCAAAACCAGCAGGCTTTAACACGTACACATCAAGAACACACAAAACACCTTAACCGTTCACGCTCTAGCATCTTGCTTAACTTATCACAAACGCACCGGGCAGTTCAGCAATGCAGAGCTCGTTGCATTAAACAACAAACATGAGAGTTTGCTCATCTGCAGGTACCTAATGTTACCAGCAACGTGAAGACAAGATCAGCAGGTGAAAAGCAATGAAAAAGCCTACTGGAGGATCCTCCTGGGTTGGACCAACCACCTTCTGTGCTGTGAGGGCAGGTTTCCAAGAAGGCCCGTGGAGCCACTCACACCGGCAGCACATAGAAGTCACCCACAACTCCCCGCTCCAAATTTAGCTGGCACAGGCACGCGGCTCCACGTCCTGCACATTCAGAAGCTGCATTCATGTGGAAAGCTGGTGCCTCACAGCACGCCGCAAACAAACGGGACTGCAGAACGGGCTGATACGTTCAATTTAGCTCTGATCTGTTTTGGTAACAATAACAGCAAAACCAGGAGGACAGACACTTCGAGGAAGGCCAGCCACCCAGCAGCGCACCCAGGGCCTCCTGCCGCCCCATACGACTTTTCCTAAAGACGGTGCCACGACAACTTCTCTGCCATTGCTGCCATCGAAAACAAGTTAACCTAAGGATGCCTTTTACATTTCACAACCACATCCTGAGACACTGGAAATGATGCCAGACCTTTAACCAAGATGACGAACTTCTGTTGTGTCGCAGCACTGACGAGTAGCATCTTCCACCCCACCAAGGCCTAACAGCATCAAGTAAGAGGAGAACAGCAGATAAACACCAAGATGGGAAGCACTTCCAACAGCAGTGCATCCCACAACTCACTTCCCAGCTGGCACAGCACCACTGGACACGGTACGCTGCAGCAAAGAGCTGAGCAGAAGCGTTCGGAGGAGAACCCCACCGGCATGGCCACGCTAACGTTAAATTGCCAGGATTATGAAGGCAAGGTCAGGGAGCCTTCTGTTGCAGATATGGAAGGTTATTCAGTCTGGAGTCAGAGAAGGACAGGTACCTGGTTAGGAAGAGGTTAATGCTGCTTCAGCCTGCAATCTGATAAATGGCTCTGCAGAAAGCAGGTTCTCTCACTTTGAGATATGATGTCACTAACCTTTATTGATCCACAATCAGAGAACTTTGCTTATCTCTCTCCTGTGATATGCTGCCCTCCTGTACTCAACTACTGTTTAATACACTGCTGGGCATCTTGCACTCTTTATAGCTCACACCACACCTCCGCCAGGCCACCGGGGACAATATTTTACAGGCTGTGCCAGCCCAGATACCTTGAGGGATAAGACACAGACGTGCACACCCCCATCCCATCGCCTCCTGCACTGGGAACCTGCATTTCAGAGAAATATTACCCACCTATATTGGAATACCTCACAAAAAGAGGGGGCAGACAGTGCAGATGTGGTGCACTGTGGTCTTACAGCCTCATGTATGGTAGCGGGTCTTCAGTGTGAACCCTGGGTGAGCATGTGCCCTCTGAAGTTACTGTTCCTGCGGGAGTGTTTATTTTTACCCAACTTTTACTATTTTACAAAAACAACACTCTACTTTTAGCCTCAACTTCGTTTTTAATATTTGAGGTGGAACACAAAGTTACGTGACCAATACAAGAACTATAAACTAATAATTTATTCCTATGTGGCAGCAAAGCATTTGCTGTAGACTGTATACACCAAATCCAGTGGTTTTTGTCTCAAATATACTAGTGATGCCAGAGAACAGCTGAATAGCCAGGTAGCAAAATCTGTACCTTAAACAATTAGATCAGCTGTGCATAGAGACAACCGGAGAGGAGCTTCGGAGGGTCTCGGCACCAGCAGGCAATCCTATACGCTGTTCTTCTGCTAGATGGTACACAGAGGAGTCGCCTCTGAACTGCTCACGGGCACTTCTGGGCTTTTTAATTAGCTGCACCCTTGCAGGAGAAAAGCCTGTGCATCAGTGGGGGCAGACCCGTGAAAAGCTCCCTGAGCACAGCGCGTGGCTGGGGCAGGACGGCAGAGATGCCCGGGAGCAGCGCCCACACCCTGGAACCAGCCATGCCCGCTTCAGGCCCCGCCAGCCTGGGCGGGAGGAGGATCGGACACCGTGGCAAAGCGCGGGAGGTGTGGAAAGGCCTTTACACAGCAAGGGTCCAAAAACCCTGAGGTTACAGAAACGAGAGCGTAAGGCAGAGAAACGGCCAGGACTAAGAGAGGTATTTAAAAGCAAGAAACAGTAGAAAGAAGCAAATCGGGTGCTCCTGCCTTGCGCCACCACAGTCAAAGTGACACTCGCTTACACTGCAAGGCAACTCTCAGTCACGATGTCCCTGAAGCCAAGAGATCACCCAGGCTGAAACCATACTGGAGGTACTGGAGAAGTGGAGTAGAACATGTCACGATTTGCTCTGAAGGTTATGTGAGCCTTTCTGTTTCCACGGGTATTTGGTCCTGCAAAGCTCTGGAAGAGACAGAGCACTAAGTTTTCCAACATAAAGACAACTGTTATAAAATAGGTGTGACCTACTTCACTCATTACCCACAAAGCCAAAAAAAAATGCACAAATGCACTCTTGTACCACTGCAGGGCAAGTTCTAGGTGAGGAGTTAAGGTTTTCCCTGTTCACTGCGAGGGATGAAGCACTGGCACAGGCTGCCTACAGCAAGATGGGTCTCAGCAACATCACTCTTGGTACAGCAAGAGTCCCCCTCCAGACCTGTGCATCTATGGCTCTATAAACACACTACTACGCAGACAGGCCAGAGAAGAAGAAAATTAGGAAGAAGTGCCCGCTTTGCACAGGTCAATTTACTGCAAGTTACTGTTCTGATGCAGCCCAGTGATTCTTACAGTTTCAGATGTGCACTGAACTTTTGTTTTTTAATTAAAGGACTTTTGAACCATGTGCTTCTTAAAATAGTAAATTACAGCCTTCTCCCATTTGTGGAAATAAATTAGGGACACTGTCCGAATTACCAGTCTTGGCAGAGAGCATAAAAATCCCAAACTTAGATTTCCTGCAAGTCGAGAGACATTTGAATTACAGGTTTTGGACTGTAACCCGTTAATATTCTTGCTCAGTCATTAAGTCCACATACAGAGCACTAAATATTTCAGGATCCAAAGAAGGAGAAATGCAAGGGCCGGTGGCCGAGTCACGCTCTGTCTCTTTGATAGCTGGAAATTGCCACCAACCCACCAGAAATATGCTTCAGCTGATCCCAATCCTAAAAGCAAATCTGGATAGACACAGAGATGCTGCTAATGAATGATTCTCATCCTGGTGCTGTCTCTCCTTGTCGCTCTCTCTCCCTGTCGCTTGCCATGCGATATTTATGACGGAAGTCACCCCAGGTGACTCCCTGCTCCGCTGAGAGCTGCAGACAGCAGCTCCAGCCTTGGCCAACAGAAACACACGGAAAAACACACCAAATCCCCAGTCCATTATCTGCACCGGCTAAAAAGAGCGAGGAGTTATCTGCTACCTACAAAATTTCACAAACCCTTTAGTCCAACCCTGGATGCGGGGCCCCGAGCTGTGGCCAGGAGGGGGCACAGGGAACTGGGTCCCCGTGAAGCAGCAGGAGGTCAGGGAGACGCTCCCACCCAGGTGAGGAGATGCTCCCGGAGCTGCACTGCACAGGGCCTGCTGGCCCGGGCACAGGCCCGCAGGAGCACGACCCAAGGGCCAGACCCAGCCTGGACGTCCTGCAGGGTCTTCCCTGGGCACTGGTGCCTTTCGGCCGCACCACCCTGCACCCCAGGGATCAGCACGGCTGAGGCAGGCCTAGCTTGCACCACGCGCAATTACATCAAGCAATTACCTTAAAGCAATGACGTCAGCACCTGGGGTGCTGAAATGCCCTTTCCCGTACTGACTGCAACAGAAGTCAGCAGCGCACCGCTGCCAGAGAACCCCTTCGCTGGCTCAAGCCACCAGCCACGGAGGTGACTGAATGGCCACAAGCCACTGAAACACAGTTCGCATCTTCAGCTGGAGACAGAGCAGAAAACCCTGAGCAAACCCTGAAAACTTATTTAGAAACAGCAGAGAAACCTTGTTCCAACCTGCCCTCGCCTCAGCATCATCAGGTGTGAACAGGCTTCAAATATCTCAATACATACAGGTCTGAGTCAGCTTCAACCTTTTTAACATGATCTTTTTGGAGGATCTGGTCAACACTGAAGATTTTCTTGAGCTTTCCCGTTGCCACTACTTCAGTGATGCTCACGTCTCCTCTAACCAGGCGAGGCAAGCTGGTGCCTGAGGCTGCTCCTCTTTACCTTCACCATTGCTGCCAGCACTGTACGTTCAGCTATCAGAAATTTAACGAAAGCATTCAGACAGTTCGACTGCTCAGATGTTTCCTCCACGAAAAAGCTTTTGGTGTAAATATATCCTGCTGCAGCTCAGCATCTCCGCTCCATTATGGATGGATCATGAGACTCAGCAAATCCCTGCCAAAACAGCAGAACTTGGAATAGTTACAACTTTTAATGTACATCCTATACGATAAGTTCACAACATCAGGGAAAACACAATTCAATACAGCTAGCACAGAGGTGGCCAGAAAAATAACCTGAGTTTCTGGAGGATGCATCTTTTAGACATAAGCAGGTTCCAGGGCAGTCTGAAGGAGCTGTCTCCTACCAGTCTCAGCTAATTCCTACCGAGCTATTTCTGGAAACTGGATCTGCCTCGAAACAGGTGCTGCTGGATGCCCAGCAGAAGAGCCATCACTGCCCAGAGCATTCTGCACAAGCGCAGGATAAAAAAAATGGTAATACTATGGGCACATCTTCCACCTGCCTCGCAGTTTCACAATAGCAAGTACCTTCACTCCACTGGATCTAACGAAAGGAGAATGTTTTCTTTTAAATCCCTTCACCACAGCATTGCTCCACCACCAACTTCAAGACCTGTGTCCTCTGCTCCAGCTACAAGACCAGTCTGTACGTGAATTCCCAGAAACATCTCTACTTCGAGCCCTGCAAAACCCCCAACACGCCGCACTCGCAGCCGCTCCCCCACCCCAATAAAAGCCCGAACTGAAGCAAACGGGCTGACAGAAACCCTCCGACTGACCACGCTGCTCTGCGTGTCGGTGGTTCGGCAGGAGTCCGGGCTCTGCCCCGCGAGCAGAGTAGGAAGGGGAAGGCTTTTTCTTTTCTTTATTTAAAAGGTGCTGCTGGAGGTAGAAACACATGAAAGTCTGTGTAGGACAAGGGAAGGAATTATCCCTCCCATTGATTTTCGCTCTGGGGTATTAGAAAGAACACAGCATTTATCTGGAGATTTCTTCCCAAAGCTAACTACGGACTTTCAAACGTAAATGAGACTTGAAAGGGGCTTATCGGCAAGGATCTGCTGAGACCTCACCGGGACGCGGGAGCCCCGGCGGGAGCTCTCTGATCCACCCTCCCTCGGCCGGCTGAAAGCCCCGCTCCTGTCTCCAGCCTCCAGTGGGCACCGAGGGGGCTCAGCCCAGGGGTGGGGCGAGAGCCGCAGGACCGCGGGGTTCCCTGCACCCCTCCTCTTCCAGCAAGCATCCCTCAGACCTGCCCCTCTGCTGCGGGGACCCGCAAGTCCCCTTCTGCAGGGCTGTGACCCCGACGGCATCGGGACGCTACCGCTGGGCCGCCCCGTGCCACGGAAGGCAACCCGTGGGCTGTGGCAGAGCACCCCAGCCATGGCCAGACGCAGCCCGAGGACGCGGGGTCGCTGCCCCTCTAAACCACCTCGAGCGGCCAAGGCTACGCCCTGGGATCCACAGCGGGGTAGGCCCTGACCTGGAGACACCCTCCTGCAGCATTCCTGGGCACGCAACCACCTTCCTGCCACCCCAAAAGCCATTCCCGGAGCCCCCTTCGCCCCGCGCAGGCTCTGGCTGCCCCGCCGCAGCCCCGCTCGCTGGCAAAAACCTCTGCAGCCTCGTCTCCCATCCGCTGTCTTTCCCAGGTAGCTGGGAGGTTGTAATTGGTGAGGCAGGAGATTAGAAATATCGGCAGCCTCTAAGTAAGACTTTAATTTACTGGCAGATCAATAGCGCTAGGGTTATATTGGCAAAGTGTCTACAACTCTATTGACTCACGCAATTCCTCTTATCAATTTATCAGAAATCTGGAAGCCAGAAGATATTGTTTGAAGAAAAAAGGCAGCAGGAGTTTGAACACTTAGCATGGGCTGCCCAATCAGGCTCTCGGCACTAAGCATTTTACAGCAGATGTATCTACTGCAAAGGAGGCTAATATATGATATGATTAAGAGCTAACTTGCCTCGTCACATGCCACACAGCCTTTTCAAGCTGCTTCTTACCTTAGACCTTCACACTGAGAAAGCCACCACAACAGACATAGTCCCACCAGCCCAAACAGAACAATACAAACCCGTATTTCACACCACAAGATCCTAAATACACATGCTCCTGACTGGACCGTACCCAGGCTGACCTCAGTTTCCTACAAAAATCTTAGCTTTGTGAAGTTAAAGGCCCACCACAGTGCTGGGAATTTGCTCACAAGGATTTCAGAAAAAATCAGCATTTCTGCACTTAAACGGAGAAAGGGTGAGGTTTGTCTTCCAAACCTTATTTCCCACCCTGGAATGAAGAGTTCAAAGCACAAGGACCATTGCCTTTCCCTTCCTACAGCTGTAGCAGGTGTGCAGCAAACCTGCTGCCATCTGACAGTGGGATGGACCTGTCCTGGGGGGAGCAGGGGGCACAACAACCTGACCTCAGCCCTGCTGCGCATCCCCCCCAAACCCCACCTGCTTAATCCTTACTCCACTGTGCCGGAGGGTCTGCCCTTCCGTGAGGTACCCAGGCAGGGCAGCTCAGCAGGAGAGCGAGCGGCAGGGATAGTGGCACGGCAGGACTCGGGGACACCAGGACCTCGCCAGCCTGGGGGCACCTCCGGGAACTTCTGAGTTCAACCTCCTGGCCACAGCCTGGCTCCCCCTCGCTGCGGTCACACCACCATGCGAAGCCCCTCTCAAACAGCACCGGGTAGCAATGACCCTGTAACAGCCCAAATACAACGTGGCACTGGTGCTGCCTTCAAAAAACAACCCAAATTAAGCTTCGGGACTCTATCAGCAGTGGGTGGGAAGGCGTCCCACCCCATCTCCTCGCCGAAGCACTGAAGCGGATGAAGCGAGCACGCGGAGACCCCGGCGACCCCCTGCTCTCCCCTCACCCCAACCGCGGGTCACCCAGGCGGCGCTGCGGGCAGGGGCCTGGAGCCGGAGCAGCAGCCCCCGCTCTCAGCAGGTGACACATCTCCTCCTCAGCGTCACAGCGGAGCAGGGACTGCCTGAAACCCCGAGGCTGCTCCTCCCCACCCACCCTGGGGCCCCCCCATCCCCATCCAGGCCACACTCCAGTCTGCAGCAGCCCAATGCCACAAGGAGCGGAGCTGAACTATCTCCACCGAGATAACCAGATGGAAGCCGGCAGGTGCTACCCAGGGCTCGGCAGAGCTCCACGTGCTGCAGGGGAGACCCAGCGCCAGGCCCTCTGCCCCAGGCCAGCCCCAGCGCCGCGTCCCAGCCCGGCCCCGCATCCGCCCCGGCAGCACGCGCGGGATCGGCTCCCTCTTCGGAAGGGAACAACTCGGCAGTAAATAAAAAAAAGTTTCAACTAGATTGGAGACATCCCAACTGCTCAATGGCTCTCCTCTTTTTAAATGCAGATTTGAACTTTTCAACCAGGGTCGGGCAGCTGGAGCCCAGCCCGGCCCCAGCGGGGACCAGGCGCCAGGGTTTGCTCCGCTCTGCCCACGCAGCAGCACAGACCCCAGCGTCCCCAGCCCCCAGCAGTGCAGACCCCAGCATCCCCAGCCCCCAGCAGTGCAGACCCCAGCATCCCCGGCCCCCAACAGCACAGCACGCCGGCCCTGGGCCCGCAGGTGCAGCAAAGCCCTGAGAAGCTGCTGACACTGCCTGGCTTTGCAGACCCCCCCTCTGCCCATGGCTTTGCTGGGGGAGACGATGCCAAGGGGAACCCGCGTTTCGAGAGCAGTAGCGACTCAGCCTGCCTGTCCCAACTTTAGTCAGCTGGGAGGTCCTGGGCAGAAGTCAGAGTTGCAGAAAACCTCACAGGAGTCCCACTGTGGAGGGAAACCTGGATCTTTCACTGCAGCCTTCGCAGCAGGCTCTCACAGCCGAGTTAAAACCACTGCAACCCAGAGCACGAACTCAACGCTTCCAGCCAAGCCTCATAAAGACACCATCCCCCGGACTGCTGATGTTCAAAGCTGCTGCTCAGGGAAGCGCATTACCTGCTCCCCTGGGGAGGAGTTTGAGATGCTCAGCTGCTCATTAAGGTAAACAGGTATTTAGGTCTTTCCTCCAACAGATAAGTATTTTAGAAAGGAGGGGGGAAAAAGAAAAAAAAAAAAATCAACCTGGTTGTAGTGACACAATCGAAACTCTGTTCCCCAGGGCAACTCACCCACCTGGGTGCAAGTGCTGCTCAGAGCAAAGCTCCCCATGGGAACCGGTACTGACAGCACTCAGCCCATCTCCCACCAACACAGCACCCCCTGTCTCCACCCTGTTTCCAAAATTTCACCCTTCCAAGCAGAGCTCAGGCGGCGCTGGTGCACCTCTCCAGACGAACCCCAGCAGCCCCAGAGCCCATGGTGAGGATGTGGCCCTATGAGCGATCCTGACCCCCCACGCAGGGCACACCGATGGGCATCCCCCCTCAGTACGGCTTCCATCGGCTGCCAGAGCCTGCGGCCAAACCAAGCACTCTGAGGAAGTCTTGAGCCAGTCAACCAGAAAGGAGAGATCAAAGAAGGGAAAGCCCTAGGAAGGCAGGCAGGGGAGGAGTGGAGGGGAGCATCAGTAAGCTCTGGAATAAGCACCTTCAGCATTTATTGTGGATGCTCAGAGGGACAAAATCTCTCTCTGAACTTTTAAGGCAAATCCTGTCTATGCCCTTGATTAACAGATGCTTTCTCCACCACTGTGGAAATCCCCCTGAGGCCACAAGACACCCAGCCCAGGCTAGCAATGCCCACCTGGCACTCAGCACATGTCAGCTCGCAACCCACCACGGCATCGACGGGCTGTGCCGCGCGGTGCCACTCTGTGGCCACACCGAGCCAGCCCCTCACCGAAACCCCGAGTGCCAGAGGCCTCCAATAAAAAGTTTCTGCTTTTATTATTCCAGCTCCAAACCAGCTCCATGCAGGGTCCTTCGAGTACCCAAGCCAGCACAGGGAAGGACGGAAGCGCACGGCTGGGGCGGTGGGAGAGCGGGAGGCCAGGCGGGCGCTGCCCCAGCCCACCTCCTGGCAAACCCTGCCCAAAGTGCCAGCAGAGGCCCTGTCCTGCAGTGCAGCACTTGCACTGTTCGCATCCTCCTGCTAATCCTCCTGCGGGAGGACCGTCCTCTGCGCAGAAAAGTCTAGAAGCAGCAAGGCAGGGCAGAGGGCAGGGGAAGGCATCTGCCCGTCGAACCCCCTGAGCGCAGCTACGAACAGCAGCGGCGACTTGCCGCAGCGGATGAGCTTCAGAACACCACCCGTGACAAGCGTGGCAGGAGAGTTTCGTGCACCAGGAATAATTGCCTCTCTCGGAGCTTTAATCATCGGGGTTGCTATGAGAAACTGACTTTTCTCCCCTTGGATTAATCAAAACCATGTTATTCAGCGTGGCAGCAGGACAGGTCTGCAATTCCACGTCCCTTTGTCTTGTAGGACGTGAAATGGAAGAGTAAAAGTAAGAGCATGGGAAAAACACATCTCCCAGGTCTAAGGTCCAACAATGACAAACACTGCTGGGTACGAGAAGAGTTTCTTCAACTCAGAGAGGCACTGGAGCAGGAAACAGAAATAAAATACTCCAAATCCCCTCCATTTCACTAGCCATCAGGTGATAGTGAAAATATGCAGCAATCAGGGCCCCAGAAGCTGGTAAAAGCCTCTTGACTGGCTAGCTACCACTTCTAGCAGCTTTCGTATCAGGATGTGGAGCTCCACACTGATTTGGGTACATGCCCTCTTACAGCTGGATGCAACGCTGCACAAGTTACTCCGATCCACCTCAAATTCACTCCTCTGCTCACCATCAGGCAATATGGCACCAAGGCTCTAAATATGAGCAAATTCTCCCCATAGTGGGGAGCTGAGGGTCAATCTAGGAGCAAAGGGCTACCAGTTTGCACTTCAGACTTGCCACTCCCCAGCCTCAGACCGTAAGTTGTTTCCTTCCCATGAGTTAGGGGGTACCTCAACATCTCATGTTCTGTTTAAGGCATTTTATTGCCCAAAGGACTCACAAGCTAATTAGCATGCAAGTAAAAGATATGGAAGCAGATACAGGCAAGAGCCCAAAACACAAACTTTTGAAGTACCTGGCACAAGTGGGGAGAGAATCACCGCTTTTCCTGAGAAGAGCCCCCCTGCCCCAAACACTTGCCGGCACTTCTGATAAGCACTGCTCTTGCCCAGGACAGTCAGTCCCCCCCCTCAAGCCACCCTGAGGGACCTGCCCGCAGGCCCCAGAGCCCCTCGAGACTTGCCCCAGCCCCGAGGTGCAGCTCCCTTCCTCCAGACAGGGCGAGCAGTGGGAGCCCTAGCAGGGACCAGAGGCTGCAGCAGGCTCAAGCTCCTCCGCTCTGCCCCTGCAGCCAGAAGCCATGGCCCTACCTTCCAGGGTAAAAACAAAGGCTTAAAAGCAAAAAAAAAAAAAAAAAAAGAAAAGTTCTGACTCAGTAACTGTGAGAAAGCCTTGGCTCGAGGGCAGAATGGAGGAAGGGTGGGACAAGCCCACAGAGCGGTGATAGTGCGGGAAGAACTGCCTGGGTCCCTAACGCCGGCCCGGAGCCACAGCCCTGGCACCGCTGCAGCACCCGGAGCTGCTCCTGCTGCAGCCCCCACCTTCCACCTCTGCCCCAAAGCAAGGCAAGTAACTTATCCAACCTGTGACTTGTGCTGCTCTGGCAAAAGCCAACACCTACAGCGACCACAAAAATAAGATGGAATGAAAGATCAGAAAGAGTAAAATCGTCAAGTCCAACCGAGGACACAAAGACGTGTTTCCCAGGAGGGGAGGAAATGCCTGCCTTCTCCTCCGCCAATGCAAAAATCAAACTCCCAGCCGATGTCAAAGGCCAGCAATTCCCACTCCATCCTTGTCATGTCCAGGTCACCAGACAGGCCCTCGGAGCCTCTCGTCTGGTGAGAATCATTCATCTGATTGCATCTAATGCGCTCCATCTTGACATTAGAAAGCAAACACTCTGCATTTCCAGGACATAAAAAGTTGGTTTGGTTTCTCCTCCTCTGCAAAGCAGCAGCCTCCAGAGCCAGGCAGCAAAACGCTCACCGGGACGCCCAAAGCATCCAGCTACGGCAACCACCCTGCCCAGCTCCGGAGGACACACCGAGCGGCCAGCTTTCCCCCGAGGTTCACAACAGTCTCCAGCCGGTTCATGCAACCGGGTCTGAACTCCCCAAAGGGAACTCGGAGCAGAGCACGGCCCGTCTCCCGCCCGTGCGCCGCTCCTGCAGAGCGCCCGGTGACCGCCCTTCCCGCCTTGGCATCACCTCGGCGGTGGCGTGGGGGAGTGGGTGGGACAGGTCAGACAACCGAAATGGGGAGAATAAAGACCTTTTGCTAAAGCTCCAGGAAGCAAAGAGAAAAAAACGCTAATTAACTCAGCAGCAAGTTGTTGGTATTTGCATATAAATGCAGCCACAAATCATGCCCAACAAGCCCGGCCAAGGCAGGGCCATTAGCATGCGCAGCTCCCGCCCGGCCAGCCGCTCGGTGGGTCCGGCAGCGAGGCAGGCTGCCAGCGCTCCCGGGGGAGGGCAGGGGGAAAGGGGCCTTATCTCCCCAAACACTCCTACTACCAGCAGCAACAGAAGCCACAGGGATAAGGTTTCTTTCCATATTAAAAAACAAAGGAATGGGATAAACCCTTCAGTCCCACCCAAGAGCAAAGAGAGCTGGCAAGGGAAAACCCAAAGTGGTGACTCCCCACCAGGGCGGCCATACTCCTCGCCCGGGATGAGGGCAGAGCAGGTGCCGCAGCCTCGCAGCAGCCATGCCCCACCGAGTACCGGGGGCCGCAGCAGCCCCCCAGCACCCCCCGCCTCTTCCCTCCTGCTGCAGCGGCGCCGCAGGCCCCTGGGCGCCCACCACCCACAGACACACCACGGGTGAAGCACCTGGCTCTGGGCCCGACTGCTGCAGCCCCGCTTGGTGGAGCACAAAGGTGAGTGTTTGGGAGAGCCTGGAGACGCAGAGGGTTGACTCGAGACACTGTACAGCCACAGGAGCCCTCACCTCGGAGCTCTCCCTCCAGGGAGGCTGCAGAAGGCGGCATGCATCATAAGCAACAAATCACACAGCTGATGTGCCAAAAGAACATGCCCCAAAGCCAGAAACAGTAAAACCGTCCTGAACAGAACAAAATCCAGGGCTATTGCTGCAGTTCAACAAGTTCACGCTTCCAAAAGCCAGAACTAGAGCAGTTTGCTCTATCACACTGTATTTCATCCGAGCTCGCCTCCTCCCTGCCGAGTTTTCTGGCACTGTCTCCGGCGCCAGCAGAGCCTGCAGGTGCGCTCAGCAGCGCAGCCCAGCCAGCCCCGACCCTCCCCAGCACGCGTGGCAAGGGCCGGGGCAGAACTGGATCTGTCTGCATTTCCACACTCGGCATTTGCCTAATGAGTCACCTATTACCACAGAGAAGAGGACTCAATATCACACCAGAGTTACTATTTTTCCTCTCACCAAAAGCCAAAATCTGCAATTCCACGGTTTTGGGGTTCTGCTTGTTTCCCCCACTCCACTCCCTGACTGGCATCTTAGGATTTAAAAGAAAACTCTAGCGATTACCAGTTTACATCAAGGCTTTAAAAAAAAACCCCACCAAACCAACAACCCAATTTCTAATTTTAAACAGGAAACTCTTCCTGGCAAGATCCCAAGAACCCTTCCACGGTGACTTTTATTAAATGCAAGTTTCCCGTCACTGCAACTCTGAGCACAGACCATCAGCTCTGGCAGAAAGCAAACAGACACAGCCCCGACTCCGCAGCCCGTCCTGGGGCTGCCTGCTTCCCCGCCGCGAGATACGTGAAGCCCCTCTGTTAATGGGAAATATCCACTGAACTACACCCAGGCAGGCATTTTCAAAACAGTCTTTAGAAATACATTACCTCCTTATCTGCAGTCAGCGAGCACGCCTGGTTTCTTAGAGAGGCCGCAGCATGACACATCTAAACAGGAGCCAAGTTTGAACGATCAAGCAAGATAGAAAGGATGAGCTTCCCCACCACAACAGATAATACATAACTGTTTTGAAAGAGTATTGAAGCTGAAGTATTCTAGGTTTCTCCTCTAAATGTGAAGTTTCAAAACAGGCATTATATCAAAGAAATCACAACAGATTCTAACAGCAACTCCCAATCTCATGTCCTGCATCACCTGATTTAGAAATCACCCTTCTTGTTGGAGCTCTTGAGTGTGTTTTTTCAGGAGCAATCACTCTCATTTGTCCTGACTTGGAAGCCAGTTGCTAAGCTCACATTTTCAGTCTGAGTATGAAGTTTTTCTTCACTAAAACTTTGTACAGAATAAACCACTAAGAAATCATCAGTCTGTAGAAACCATCAGAATCTGGGGGCTTTATACAGGAATTGCTCTTTAATGATCAGGAAAATGGCCATCTGTACAATCAACGATGTCCCTAACCGTCGGCAGACAAGGCTGGAGTGATGGGAAACTGAGCTAAAGGTTGCACTGGTGCAGCTAAATCTCAGCAGCAACTGATGGAGGCAACAGAGGGTAACACCCTACCCGGACAACTGGTGCCAGCCAAAGGACTGCTGACACAGCACCGCACACACACAAGTGTGCCCATGCGACGGAGCCGGATCACCCCATCCCCAACCGAAACATTGCAGCAAACCCAGCTAAGTTTCCTCGCTGGGGTCAGCCTTATCGCCCGAGTCCTGCCTTGAGACAAAACCCCACACCTTGCTATGGCATGAGCGGCAAGTAACGGGGCCGAGCGTGTGGCGCCGTGCCGGAGCCGCGCAGGCCAGTGCTCGGCAGGCAGAGCCTCGAGCAGAGCCCCCGGCGCTCCGACGGGGATGCACAGACTGGACGTACCTTGCCGCGGAGCCCACACACACTTGGCTTACAAACACAACAAGAACACCATGCAAACACAGCTGACGTCCAGGAGCAAAATCCAACCCCAGTACAACCGCCACCAGGGAAAAGCTCGTCGTGTGCTCGGCCAGCCCTCCCCTTCACCAGTGGCCTGTGCAGCTCTCTGCCATCCCCTCCGCTACCGCCAGTTGCATTCCAAACCTTTACAATGTTAGTGGAGACATGAAAGAGATGGCTTCTAAATATTATTATGCAATTGCTTAAACAAAAACAAAACCAGTTTTAAAAACCTGCAGCAAATTCTCGGTTTAGAACTGCAAAGAACACTAAATGGAGCGCAGGAGGGAGGAGACGGAGACACCCAGGGCATGTACGAACCTCTTGGAGAGCAGGAGACAGCTCCTTCAGAGTAACATTGGCTGGTGCTGCTGCAGAGGACCAGGGGGAAGCAAAGATGTTTATTTATTTATTGAAGCAGCTGAAAATACGGACAGGAGTAATCCAGGCTAAAGGGTCGCTCCATGTGCCTGCCCTGGCAGGGGTGGGAGGCACAGCGGCAGAACTCGCCAGGGCACAAAACCCACCGCAGGGGCTGGAGCACACAGCAGTGCCGGGGGACAAGGTCCCGGGCTGCAAACGGCCCCGGCTGCCTGTGCCAGCAGCCCACGGGCAGAATTCAGCAGTTCCCACCTACGGGCCCAAGCAGAAGCACCACACCGGGGCTCCCGAAAGGAGAAGGACACTCAGAAGGAGCCCAGGACACTGCGGGGACCAGCTCCTCCTTCCAAAGCAGGACAGAGCTGCTGCACAGCCAGGCCTGGAAGGCCACACAGGTATCCCTGAAGTTTAACCATGCTGTACTCCCAAAATACTAATTAAAAAAAAATTAAAAAATTTAAAAAAAACCACTAAAAGCAGCGCCCTCGTCTACAGCAGCCCTCCACCAAGCGCACGCTCGGGCCCTAGCTCAGCCCACGCTTTAGCTAGCCCGGTAGCCAAACAAGCATCCCCCGGCACTCCTCCTGCGGGAGGGGCACTCACTCCTGCCTCGGCACTCCTCCTCTGTGCTCCAGCACGGTAATTTCTGCAGCCACATACCATATCACACGATTATTTCAAATTAAAGGGAAGCTGACAAAAAAGGAAAAAAAAAAGATTTTGAGGAAGCTCTTTTTTTTTTTCCTCTGTCGGCAGAGTCTTTCTAACCCAGGTCCCTTCCCTAAACTACTTCCCCATGCCACTGCACCAAAGCTCTGTGCCAGCAAAAAGAAAAAGCATCCAAGGCAAGACTGCCCGTAGCAGCTGCGTTCAAATCCAGGCAAAACGACGACGGCCTCTGCAACACCCTTCCTGCTCCTGCCTCCTCCCTGCACAGCGCCGCAGGCAGCACCAAGCCCTCGCCGAGACTTACTGGCCAAGAGCAAACAACAGAAATTCAACGTACAGCATGTGAATGCAGCTCGATTTGCTCATGACGGGGTAAACCTGCTTGTGGACCTTCTTGTTTTGGTTCAGAATCAGCTAGCTTTGGTACAGCTTGTAACTGTTTCCAATTCAATTAAGCCAAACTAAAATAAACCATTCTTGAACTGAAAATAACGTCCACAGGGCATTCTAATGTGCAAGTAAATCCTTTGAAAAAATAATAATAAATCAATGCAAACTTTTGTAAGTAGGAAGGGCTGCTGGTAAGCAGAGGGTATTTGTTATGAAAATCTTTGAAACAGAATTAGAAACCAAGCACAGCTTTTTACAAGACACTTTTCAGAGCTGAATTGCATTGTTTACTTAAGACAGTTAAAAGGATATCACCAGCGTGAAATGAAGTCAACTTCAAAGTCACACAGTTTCAAGTCCTAAACATGCCACAGCAATCTCATTTTAGGAAAACACATGCTCTATTTTCGTTAAGAGTTTCTCTTCCTCTGCTGTGCAAGAGGCTCATACAAGGAAGAAGGAACCTTTAAAAAAAAAAAAAAAAAAAAAAGGCAAGAAAACTTTTGCTCTCAACACGCAATGAAAACATTAAAGAACAAACCCTCTATCCTTTCTGTTGCAGCATCCAAAGTAGCTGTTTCTACCAAAAGAAGCCTTATTTTATCATTATCTTTTCCTTTTGTAAGCGATCTGTACCATGAGACTCAGTCCTCTTCTATTTCTAGCTGTCAGGAAGGCAGGAGCACTCCCTGAACGCAGCTACAACCACCTTTCCAGCTAAAAACTGCCCTGGGATCCCCATGCTGTACCCATCACGGCCTCTGAAGGCGACGCGGGGAGCCGAAACGGGAGGAAGGTTGCTCCTGCCCCCATCACGCCCTTCCCTTGCCCGTTTGCCATCAGAAGGCTGACTCCAGAGCCCCTTCCCCTCCTCTCCAGAGAGCCGCCCGGGTCAGGCACGGCTCAGAGCATCGCTTGCGACCATCTGCAGAGGCTGAACTGCTCAACACCCACATAACAGCAGGAACAAAGGCAGCGGGAGCCATAACGAAGGTAAATTAAAACAGAAGTTGAGAAAGCACCCATTCCTACTCCATCATCCAGCAAGGCCTCCAACAAGACACAGAAACAGCTTTTAACGTCCCCAAGATTTTAGATGGGGAAAACTGTGACAAAAATACCATCCCCTACCTCTTGGCATGCAACGTTTAAACGGAAGGCTGCAGCTTTTTTTGTTTCCCCATATTTTTTTTTTAATTTTAAAATGCAGAAGACCCACTGGGCACCATCAGTAGTAAAAACCCCAAGGCTCTGTCTGACATGTCTCCACCCATGTTCTCCTGGGCCCAGTGCTGGAGAACTTTGGGGGGGGAAGCCGATCACCACGACCCACAGAGCCCCCGGCAGCAGTGTGCCAGCCTCCCTCCCCGCTCCCACCACCCTTGCCAGCTCCAGCTGAAGGTGGTGCAGCACAAATTCAGCAGCAGACGAGAACTTGGCTCCCGAACATCCTGCTGGCCAGTTCATTTCTATTTAGGTGGCACCTAAACCTCTGAAGGTCCAAGCCCTCTGCAAGGCACCCAGCTCCTCCTGCACAGGCCCAGGTGGGTGGTAAGGAGGGAGATGGTTCGCTTGTGCTCTTTGCTTTCTGTAATAAACCGCACTTGCGTATTTCTCGTTCGGCCTCTGCAATTCAGTAGATTGTGCCACCGCACTGTCCCTGCCTTGGCAGACCAGAAGACGCCCAGCCACGCTTTCAACAGAGGACGGAGCTCAGCAGACAGCTCTATCATGCTGAAGACCAGTGACAGGGACACCACATAATCCACGATCTCCAGAGGACGGCCAATGCTTCTTGCAGAATCTCATCAAAAGCATCTCACTAATCATTGCTACTCCATGGTCTGCACAGCCAGAAACAAAAGGGGGCTGAGAAAGAGATGTCTGAAGGAATAAAAACCAGGTTCCCAGCATCCAGGTCCCACCTGAAGCAACCAATGTTTCACAGCCCAGTGCCCACTCAGACCAAATGGAAGGAAATCTCAACTCTGAAGACCACCTATCACTTCAGAGACGCAAAGCAATGCTACTCAGAGAAGCATCAATGGAGGAGTGTTGGGTTGGATGCTTCCAATCACACTGCCAACAGCAGGAGGACCTCGCAGGGGGCTTCGGGCAAGCGGGCCTACAGCCCTGGGCACAGTGGGGAGGTTTCAAGCGAAGAGAAGCCAGTTGTGCCACCCCTACTGTGAGGCTGACCCCAGCCAGCATTGCACAGAGTAGAGCTCAACGCTCCTCGTCCTCCTCTGCACACCTTGAGCAATCCCCTGGGTGCCTCCAGAGCTTGGCTCAGTTGCTCACAAATCTACAGCTCCAGGTGAAACCGCTGCAAGCCCACCATGAGGGGAGCTTTTCACACAGGGCTGCGCTGGCACCAGACCCACCACCTGGGGAATTTCCAGGATCTCATGCAAACCTCCAGGACTTCCACACCGCTCAAAATAAAGAGGAAACAGTGGAGAGGCTGGTTAAAATAAGGCAACTAAGGAAAAAAATCTGTGGCAGCTCCTTCTGGCAGACGCCATTATTAGCCAAGTAACATATTGCTGAAATAGCGGAGGGGCACGAGGTGTCGACCGCCCTCCCAGGGGCCGGACACCCCACGTCAGCATGCAGCACATGTCCCGCTCCACATGCAACAGTGCAACAAGCAAAGGGCACAGCCTGGCAGCAACGCCTGGTGCAGCACCTCCTCTCCCCTCTGACACAAGCCATGCAATACTGCCACAAAACTCATCCTGACGGTCCTCCTCCAGCATCAGCCTGTCACGGGGCAGCGCACACTTCTCTTCCACCATCCCTACTCCTTGGCCAATAATGCAACCCACCCGCTGGCACGCTCCTCCACATCACCTCTCCCTCCGTCTGCGCTGCAGAACCAACAACGATGCCTACAGGAGCTCATCCTGAGGAACGGGATGGAGTTCAAAACATACACCTGCCTACGCCTTCACATGTGGCTCTGCTTAGGTTGCGCTCTCCAAGATTACAAACCCTGGCCGACACGACCAGGCCTCCCCCATGCTAGTGCTCGGTGCTCCAGAAAGCAGCAAAACCAGGAAGGATGAAGAGACGTCACAAATCGAAGACCAACCAGGCCTGTCTCTCCGCCACCAGAGCACAGGTCTCCAGTATGACCCACCCACCGGGAGGCACAAGCCGCTCTGGGTAAGCCCTCTGCTCCCCAGCTGCCCCCAGCATGGCAGGCACCCCCATCCCCACCCTGCCAGCAGGGCTGGCACTCACCGCACGTGCTACCTGGTGAAAAACCCAGAGAGATCCACCTCTCCCTTCCTCCCCCGCCCTAACAGAGGTCAACTGAAGCAAGACTGGCAACGATCCCGCAGGACAAGGCCTGCGACCAACCACGCAGTAACCGCAGCGAGGAGGTGGAGGGACAGGACCCTGCTGCGCCGCCCGGACGCGCCGTCGCTCGCGTGACACCCAGGTACCACACGGTGCTCGGCCCGGCGGGGTTCAGACCTGCTGCGTTACTACAGACGCACGACCCCCGCTGCCTCCCTCCGCTCCAGGGTGCCAGAACTGAACGCCCTGGCACGTGCAAAGCGCTGGGAAAACAAGGCAAGCCTACAGCATGAATTACTTCATCTACGACGTGGGCAGGGGAGGAGAGGACATCCTCCTCTAAGGACTCCAGTGCAATCATGGCTTGAGTGCTGCAGCCCCGGGTAGGAAGGTTATTTGTGTACCAGAAAGCAGTGGGAACAAAGTGTAACGGCTTGTGAGTTATCTGGAAAGGGGGGGGCAGGGAGTGGGGAATTGAAAAAGTAACAAAGAGCAAAATTTAAGGATGTCACAACGCTCTGGGAATTTAAGACACGTTATGATTTTTCATAATTAACCCCCACTTACAGTCTCTGCATGTGAACTACGTATTATCCCATTTCATACTCCAGCTGAGGCAAACATTTGGTGGCTTGCCCAAAGTCAGCGTCAGAGCTCAAACAGATCTTTTGACTTCCAAACAAGCTCACAGTGTTAAGCTGCTTTTAACTGTCTCTACGGAAGATGAAAAACAGCAAGAAAAAAGGAACTGGGGAAGGAAGTATGTAAGACTAAAAGGGACAAAATTAACAGGAGAAAATTAAAGAGGAGAAATTTAGGCTCTGACATCTGAAGGAGCTTTCGAGGAGCAAACGCCTGGGTGCTGCAGACCCATCTCCCAGAGGAAAGGCCGGAGCTCTTAAAGCCGGAGGTGAATGTGCTGGCTGCAGCACTGCGGGACGCAGCAAGCCCTGACAGCCCCACTGGGACCCTCCGGGCGCCTTCGCCTCCACCGGCCGGGCCCAACGCCGCCCTGGGCACCTGCCATCCCCTTGTCCCCAGCACCGCTGGGGAGTGAAGCCCTGCTCCCAGCCTCAGCACAGGAGGTGCCAGCTCAGCACCAGCGGGCCGCCGCTGACCCGCTCCTCCGCGGAGCTGCACGCGGATCACACCGGCTCTCGGTCCATGGCGCGCGTTACGCTGGGGGCCGGGGGCACCTCGCATTAGACACCGACAAAGCAGAAGGTTAATTTGAAACTCGCAGCCCCGCTGCTGCGCGCTTGTCTCTCCCTCACCCTCCCTCCTCGCTCTCCTTTCTGTGCAAAGCCTGACATCTACAGTTCTCTCTGCACAGTCAGGGGCTGCCGATGGGAATGGGCACAAGGACAGCGGGGACGGCGGCCAGCCGCTCCTCCGGCAGCCCACGGCCGCTCGGCAGGGCTTGGCTCGCTCGCAGGCCAGCAGGCACGTAGGAGCCTCAGCCCGGCCAGGGGACACTTGCCGGGAGCAAAGACCACCCCAGCAACGCTGCCCGGCGGTACCACTCCTCGGTGGGTGCTGAAGCACCGGCAGCCACCCCACCCCACTCATCCGAGAGCAACATCCAAGGCTGTCAAGCAGAGCAAACCTAAGGAGCTATGGCCTCGTGGCACTGCCTCTGCAGCCGTGCTGCAGGAACGGACTGCGCCCCGGCACTTCAGGGGCAGCCTCCGCTCTGCTCCTGGAGGTGTCCGAGGGTCTGTGCACCGGCTTCTGCAACACAAGAGGTACATGAGAAACGCGCAAGCTGGTGTGCACAGCCCGAATCCAGAACACCTTCACACCACAGGAGCAGCTCTGCAGCTCTCAAACGTGTGCCTCGGACACCAAGTGGCTCTGCACTTCATGCACTCTCCCTGCTCGGCCTTCTGAACTAACCTCCAGGCCTGCTAGCGCATTTTCCCATTACGCGGTATCTCACCCAAAACACCTCGGTGAAGAATCCCCAGATTCTGCATCATCCCAAACAACGTGCACCTGACTGCCACTCAGCTGGCCGTGCTTCCGCAACCCCCTCACCTCCCCCTTCTTCACTCAACTCCGTTATAACAAGAAGGAAGGACCAAAAAACCTTCGAGCCCGTCACCAGACGTCACAGACGTTCAGCAAACCCAGCCATCCAACCTAGCAGGATCAAGCACATCATCGTGATGTTACTATCAACATTTAAGTACGTGCTCTGAATTCTGCAGCGGGCATCAGTCTGTTTGCACGAGACATCAGTGTCAGCGTGGCAAAAGGAGGGTTAAAACTCCTGCTACCGAACCAAGCCAACCAGCCATTTCGGAGCCAGGCTACCACCAGCCAGGGAAGCGGGGCTGCGAGTCTGAGGCAAACACGAGGCGGGACGCAGGGTGCTGCGCTGCCACTGCCAGGGACCTGAGGCATCGGGAGCAGCTCCCAGAGCTCGTCTGCTCCCACCCTCCCCGACGAGCGACCGACTCTCCAGCAGGCACGCTTGGGCCATCAAAATAAACAGTTACTAAGAGCTAACGTGTTACAGGCCCTGCAGGCTCCACTTTCCCAGATACTGGGGGGGGGGGAGGACGGCAGAAAACCTTTTACCAGAACTGCCACGCACACCGCCTGCTCCAGCGTTGCCGCTGAGCCAAGGAACCTACGCAGCTCAGCCCTCACCAGATTTAAGACCCGAAAGCACAGGCACTACAGGGCCATCACCCTCCTGCTCCCCAGCGATGTTCCCCATGCAATTGAAAACACTAGGAAATGTTTGTTTTCTGGGGGGGGGGGAAATATTGCTGCTCTGCTTTGCCTTTTATTAGCAAGAGGCATGTTTGGCACTTGTGACATAATGAAATTACAATCAACAGCCAAGTGTCTTTCTCCCAGCAGCAAACTCAAGGGCAAAGCAGGATGGCTGCAGCCTGCCAGCAACGGGGCTCCTCAGCACCCAGACAGTCCCACCGTCCCTCCACCTTGCTGGCTGGGCTCGGCCCCGCACAGCCGTGACCCCGGGCCCCTCCTCAGCAGCTCCTGGGCCACGCCGGAGCCACCCGTCAGCGGCAGCCTGCATGGCTGCCTGCACAGGTCTCCCATCCTGACACCTCCAACTGAACAATATTTCGGATAGGAATCAAGTTTAAAGTGTATTTACAGTCCGCCTTCTGAAACGCACACAGCGCACACCTGGTGCAGAATACCACCGCTCGGCGTTGCTGTGGAGATGAACACCCACCTCCCGCACCGACAGATGGACGCGTCTGTCCGGCGGAGCACACGAGGGAGCACTGGAAAGCACTCGCTTCTCGCCGGTGTGGCAGAACCCGAGCGAGACCCGCAGCATCTGCGGGGAGAAGGAGAAACACCGACGCCGGTGGGCTGGGGCGGCCCACTCCCCCACCGGCGGCCGTGGGCAGGGGCACGCCGGGGCTTCCAGGTCCAGTGGGATGCCCGACCCAGCGCAAGGACCGCTGCCTCCCCGGCTGCTGGCAGCGAGGGAAGCCCGACTCATCCACCCTCTGTTTTGTTTTGTTTTTTTTACACGAGCTGGAATTTATCTATTTCTCCAATCCCTGCCTACACGCAAACCCAACCTCGGGAGCAAACAAAAATGCATGAATCGCAGATCAGAGACAAAGCAGGAGGCGGGACGGGCGGCCCTGCTCCCTCCTGCCCTCACCTCACCCCACGGCGCGAGGCGGTTATATTTAGGTACCGCCACGGTCTGCGGTGCCGCGGCCCCCCTCGGGCACGGCGCAGAATGCAGATTTTCCAGACAACAGACCACAACAGCTCCGTCAAAACCATTAGAGGCTGCGGCGCCCAGGCCTGCGCACAGATGTTTTGATTCCCACTCTCCTGCCACGACAGCCCCGTCGCCGCCACGCGCTGGACACCGGGCCCGAATTTCGGCTGGCGAGGGAGGGAGGGAGGAGGGAAGGGCAGCCCCGTTCTCCACCGGAGGAGAACCTCTCTCCAGCCTCCCCTCGCCTCCCCCCAGGGACGGCGGGGCCAGCCTTCCCCAGGGGATCCCCGAGGGGTGCGGGGGGACGCCCCACCACGAGAACACAGCAGCGGCGCAGAGAGGGGCAGCCCCCGCAGGCACCCTGCTCTGTCCCCGGGGTCTCTCCCAGGCCGAAGCCCCCACGGTCGGCCGGGCACAAGGGCGCACGAGGATGGGCACAGCCCCGGAGCAGCGTGGGGGTCCCGCACGTGGCCGAGCCGGGGGGAGCAGGCGGGAGCCAGCTTTGTTCACGGCCCACCTCTCCCGCCGGCACGCGGCCCCGAAGCCACACAAAGGCCGAAGCTCGGCCGCGCGCTGGCGAAGGGAAGCGGGGAGCTGTGAAACGCTCTGCCTCCTCCCGGCCCGGCCCTCCCGAACCCCACAGATCTCTCCAGCGCAAACACACCTCCAGCTCCGGCGCCACGGCAGGGCCGGTGCGCGCTCCATCACCACCACCAGCAGACCTATGAGAAGATGGTCGCCGAAAACTCTCCCACCGCAGACAAGCGAGTCTGACACCGGCGGGGAAAACACTCACGCGAGGGAGCCGAGCCCCAGCAGAACGCAGCGTGCGAATAAAGTTGATGTAAAAGCCCGCTAGTCATTTCTCAGCTTCTCCATGCAACCTTTTTTTTATTATTATTATCACTGTTATGGTTTCGGAAAGCAGCAGGAAGTGTTACGAGGGAGGCTAACGCAGCTGGCCCTGTGTCCGCCCGTTTGGGATCCAGCCATCCCCGCTGAAGCCGTTCAACCGCTGGCCAGGCCCAAAGCAAACCCGCTCCGCCGCGTTGCTCCTGGCCTCCGGCACGGCACCGAGGGGAGCCGGGGCGGGGGTCACAGCAGAGAGATGAAAGCGGGACACGCGCCTCTGCTTTTGTCAAAGCGGCCGCCGCCAGGCCCTGGTTTGACAGCGGCCACGACAAGGCCGGGCGAAGGTGCCGGGAGTGCGGGGCCGCCCGCGCCGCCTCCGCCCGCCCCAACAGCACCTTGGCTCGGTCCTGCGGGAACAAAAGGCGGCGGGAGGGAGGGTACGGGGGCTCCCGCGGGCCAGGGCCGGCGCGGCTGCGAGCGACACGGCTGCCGCGCCGGAGAGGGGCCGGAGCGAACTTCCTGCTGCCCACTCCTCCCAAAACGGCCGCGCTCACCGAGGAAAGAGGCGGGGGGAAAACCCCACAAATACAGCGAAGCAACCTCTGCGTCCAGGCGCGGAGTTCCTCTCCCCTCCGATACGCCTCGTCTTGGCTTTTGTCTCCGGCCGAAGGCGGCCTGCGGAGCGGGACCCGGGCGGGAGGGCGGCTCGGGAGGCCGGGTCCCCGCGCCGAGGCCGGCGCGGGAGGAGAGCCCTCGGCCGGGGGGACGGCGGCAGCCTCGGCCAGCCCCGGGGCCGGCCCCGCACGGCGGCGGGGAGCCCGGCAGCCGCCCGCGGGGGCTGCGGGGGCCGGGGCCCCGGGCCGCCCCGCTCCGCGGCCGCCCCCCAGCCGCTGCCGGCCCCGCAGCCGAAAAGCCGCGCTCCGCCTCGCGCTTAATGCCGGACCAGACAGCGCTCCCTAATGAGGGAGCATTACAATCAGCTTGTAATGCTGAATTTTTAATGCCGCCGAGGGCTCTGTTACATAATGAAGGGGGAAATGGGCGCGGAGCGCGGCTGGCGGGGCGGGCGCTCCCCCCGGCCCGGTGCAGGTGGCGGCCCCGGCCCCGGCCCCGGCCCCGGCCCCGGCCCGCCGGCCGCCCTCGCGCCCCCCGCCCCGCCGCTTACCGCCAGCGCCGCGGGACGGGGGGCGCCCAGCGCCCATCGGAGCTCCTGCCCGGCCGGGAGGGTCGCGCAAACTTTCCTCAAGTGCGTGGAAGGGTGATGCCAAAACGCTCGCTCTCCTCTCCGCCAGAGCTCGGCCGGGAAGCGATTTCAAAGCAAAGTTCACGAGCATGTTAGCGGCATGCTCTCGTGTGTTCCCGTACATGCAGGCTGCGCTGCTCCTCGCCGTAATACCCTAAGACTGTAAATCTATAACCACTGCAATGATTTAGTGATTAAAAACATGATAACATATTGTGTAACTGCAAACCACAGAATCCCTGCCAACTCTCCTCCAAGATACGGGAACAAAAATACAGAAAATGTGTTGCTCGCAGCAGTCTTCCTAAACTCAACAGAAAGATTTTAATAATAATAGTAATAATAATGAAAAAAAAAGCCCTAGACATCAGAAAAAGGCTGGATACAATGCAAGGCTGGAAAAAAAATTTAAAAGACAGAGTTTTAAATACAATTCTTGCTCTAACAAATTACAATCTAAACATGCCTCTCTTTTTTTTCTCTTTTTAAGTTTGTCGTAACTGGAATAACTGGTCTTGTGTGATGTCTTGCATATTCAAAGTGCTTTGTAATAGGATACGAAGACCAAACCTTATTTGCCTAAACTCAATGGGTTTTATTTTTTCCCCTCTCTCCCCCCCCCCCCCCCCATTTCTTATCCTTTTATTTTCCCTCCCCCCCCGCTTCTCCCCTAACAGGGGGGGTGGGGGGAAAAGGAACAGGGGCCTTTACGCTGTAAAGAAAATACCTGAAAGGGGAGGCTGCGATTTGTAACATGGAGAAGAAAGCCAAATTTTTTTTATATATATATATATATGTGTATGTATTTAAAGGCAGCTGTGGGAGTTTTGGCCTCTAAGCAGCCAACTTGACCCCGTTCTCTCTATTCTCTTATTTCCCCCGTCGCAGGATTCCTGCACCTTCAGTCGGATTCGAACTCAATGTGACCCTAAGGAGGGAGTCACCGAGCCTCCAGAAAATTGCTCCATATTAAAGAGGAGCGAGAAGAGGAGAAAGACAGACAGACGGCCGAGGAAGGGACGCGTATCTATCTTACGTATCCGCACAAAGTACAGGACATACCCGAGAGCAGCATCAAGCCCAGCTTGAAAGAGAAACAGACCTTTCTCGGAATCAAAATATATATATTTTTTTAAAAAAAGAGTGGGGGGAGGGAGTTCAACAATTTCAAAAAAAACCCCAAATCCCGCGACCCAAATTATAAATAATTCACGCCAAGAAACCCGCGTGTGCGTGCCACATACATACGCGTTTATACACGGCCAGAGCCGTGCGCGCTCCCCACGCAAACCCACGCTCTGCTCTGGAGGGCGAGTTTCGGGAGAGCAGGAATCGCCTTCCCTCCGCGGGCGAGGAGCGCAGTTTATTCAGAGGAATCAATAGGAAAGAGCATTTGCAAATATTTAGATAAGCGCCGTGCGATTCAGCATTAAGTAATTAAAAACTGAAACTGAGAAGGGGGGGATCGGCCTACAGCGGCGTCCGCTGCCTTCCCCGCTCCCATCCCCCTAGCCGCATTCTTCCCCGAGCGGAGCTGCCCGCGGAAAACAAAAATCGCAATTACTCTCGCCGGCGAGGCCGCTCCGGGGCACCTCCCGGCGCGGGGCCGCCCGGGGCCGGGGCAGTTTGGGGCACTTCTTCGCCCCTTTGTTTTCCGGCGCGTCACCGGCGCGGAGCGCCCGCGGGGCACCCCCGGGGCCCGCCCGCCCGCGCAGCCGCTCACCCGGCGGGGTCCGGCCGGCGCCGGCCCCGCCGAGCCCCCGCCGCTCGGCGCGGAGCCCCCCGCGGGGCCGGGGCCGGGCCCCCCGCCGCCCCCCGCCGATCGATGCCCGCGGCCCCGCCGCCGCACAAAGCCGGGCAGCGCCGCGCCAGCTCCGCGGCCGCTCCGCGCCCCGCGGCCATGGCCGGCGGGCGGGGCGGGGGGCTTCCGCGGGCGCGCAGCGGCCCCCGCGGCGCCGGCACCTGCGCGTCCCCGGCGGCGGCGGCGGGGCTCCGGGACGGCGAGCGGCACAAAGTTTGCTGGGGGATCCGGGGCGGTGGGTGGGAGCGGGCGGGAGGGGGGGCCGGACCAGCCCCATGCAAAGCAGCCCGGGCGCCCCGAGCAGGAGGAGCCCGAGCGGGGGACGGGGCAGAAAAGTTGCCACTTACGCGGTCGCTGCTCCGGCGGCGGCGGCGCTTTTAATCCCGGGCGGCGGCGCGGGGGCTACAGATCCCATGCAGGCTGCGGCGGCTGCGGCGGCAGGAGCGCGCTCCGCGGAGGGGCCCGGGGCAGCAGCAGCGGGAGCCGGGGGCAGCAGCCGGAGCCGAGCGGGAGCCGCCGCCGCCGCCGCCGCTGCCCAGCAGCAGCATCGTTGTCGGGGAGTTTGCAGCCCCCCGGAGAGAGGGGGCCGCGGGCGGCGGCAGCAGCAGCAGCGGCGGCGGCGGTCGGGTCGGGGCGGAGCGGCGCGGAGCGGCGCGGCGCGGAGCGGAGCGGGCGGCGGGGCTGGCGGTCGCCGGAGCAGGAAGCGCCCGGACTCAGATCTGATGATTGGGAAGAAAAAAAACTCTTTGGATCTTTATTCTGCTAATTAGTTTCCTGCAAAAAATGGCTGATTAGTGCAGTGCGCATGTGCCTCATTACCCAGGCACGACGGGAAGGGCTAATTAGCCACCTTCTGGATCAATAAGATTCAGCCCAGGCGGCGGGGGAGGGAGCGAGCGAGCAGGAGCGGGCGGGGGGAGCGCGGCGGCGGCGGCGGCGCCGCACCGAAACTTGGGGCAAGCGGCCGGCCCCCAGCCCGCGGCGGGGGGGGCGCCGCTCCGCGCCCTGCCGCGCAGCGCCGCGCCGGGGAGGGGGCCGGCGGGCGGCTCCGCTCCGCACCGCTCCGCGGCAGCGGGGCGCTCCGCGGGGCCACCTGCCCCCCGCGCCCCGGGCGGGGCCGCGCCGCCCCGCGCAGGGCAGGGCAGGGCAGGGCGAGGACGACCCCCGCCGCCGCCGCCGCCGAAGTTTCCCCGGGAGGAGCCGGGAAAGTTGCGGCCGGCAGCGAGCGCAACTTTGTGCCGCCCCGGCCCCGGCGGCCCCAGCGCGGGGCGGGCCGCGGGCGCGGAGCGCGGCGGAGCGGAGCGGCCCCGCAGCATCCCCGCGGTGCGGCCCGCGCTCCCATTCAAACTTTGCGGTCGCCTTTGCGAGCGGGACGGCGGATCAATACGGCCGCGTCCAGCCTGGCCGGGAGCCGGGCTACAGGTTTCACCAGCCATCGCTGGCAACAGCTTTGTCATTTTCTAAAAATAAGAAGCTAAAAGTTATTGTAGAAGAAGGGGCTTTTTTTGTCCCCTGCACAATATGCCTTTTGTGAGTTTAATGCCATTCTGGGGCTCTCTATAGCCCCGGACAATGGGGAACTCCAGGAGGCGGCTGTGCCTCTGCCTTTTTTCTTTCTTGCTTTCTCTTTTCTCCCCCCACCCCCTCCTCTTTTTTCCCCCTTTTTTTTTTTTTTCTTTTTTAGGAAAGGATGCAACATTCCTCCAGTCCCAACAGAACCTCTGGTCTGATTAAATAAATATTTCTCTAGCCTTACGGTAACATTTTTTTTACTTTCTGTTTGGGTCCATCTTGCGATTCTTATTTAAAATTTTTATTTCCAGCAGCTTGTCCCTCCCCACTCCAGCCCTAGCAAAAAATGTAGATGATCGCTGGGAACGTGGGGTTTGAATTTTAGGAGGAGGTGAACCAGTAAAGAACCTCTATCCAGGCTTCAGGAATATGTTTTCTTCATCTTTCTGAGAGAGACTACTTTATTACTGGCAGAAATGCAGCTGAATTAAATCATCTCTTGAAAATATAAAGAAGCTTTTCAAAGTGCCTTTTTTTTTTTTTCCCTCTTTTTCTTTCCCTTTTTTTTAAATTTAAATTTTTTATTTTTAGTAGTAACTCAAATAATTAACTTCCCGGTTTGTTTCCTAGCACTGAACAAGGAATGCATTGCGGTCAGTTTTTCCATTTGGGAGAACCTTAATGTAGATGTGTTTTATACTGAAAGGTAATAAACTGCATGTTTGTTAGTAAGTATTTTTGATGCAATGTATCAAGCTTTCCATATTTCTTAATGTGGGGGTAGTCATTTGAAATTTTGACAAGTCCCTTTAAGTGGGGTGGGGGGTGAAGGAGGAGGACAGACGATTAGAAATTTGCAGAAGGGCTGTACCAGTTGGTACGCTACTGGAAGTGTCTTGCGTTTGGAAGGTATTCACAGGTTTTAAGGACTGAGGTTTAGCACATACCATAGTTATGTGGATATTAGAAATGCAGCACTGATGGGTACTGTTACGATGCGTATGCTGTGTGTGAGTTCTTATGGTTGTTACATGGAGAGGCTCCAGTATGTTACCAGTTCGCCTTTATAAGCTGCCCTTAAAAATCTGTCAGTCCCTGCTCAGAATATGTTTGCCTAGTTTTATGGGAGAATAATTCTTAAGGTTACTTGCCCTTCAAAAAAAAAAAAAAAGAAAAAAGAAAAAAAAAAAAAACAACCCAAACTCGAAACACCAAAATCCAACAAACCCAACCCCAACAAAAAAAAAAAAAAAAAAACCACCAAAAAAAAAAAAACAAAACCACAAAAAACCCCAAACCCAGAAGCCCTGGGGCAAGCAGAATTTTTCAGGGCTGCTCGGTGCGCTATCTGCAAAGGTGCATGTAATTTGTAACTGTTGTTCTTGCTGAATGTGAAACAAACGTGTTTTGATGATGAAGTTGAGGCAAGAATAAAGTAACCCTTGTCTTTTAGCACTTGGTGTCACTTAGAAGTGGTGCATATTTTCCCCAGAGGCTGTAGATCCGGTGGAGCGGTCTGAGAATGGGTGCTGCCTGTGTACACACTTTTTGCAGAGCAAAGAAAAAGTAAACATGTGGAGAAGGTGGCCAGCGAATCTAATGGCTCTGTCGATACTCCAGAAATAGGCACCTTGGCAGGAACACGTGCAAACGCAGCCTGGTAGCCATGTACGCTTTCTTTGCGTTCGCATCATGAATTCTAGTTTTGTGTTGCTGTCCTCTAATTTCCCATGACAACATATGGATTCCATAAATGCAAACATGCCGAAGTGCATCTGTCTGGGTCGTTAACACAAACCAAACATCCCCTTTTCAGCAATTCTGCTGCTCCTCTGGCCGTGCTGCGCCGTGCCCTCCTGCGACAGCCTCTCGCTGCTCCGGCATTCTTGTCCTTTCCTGCTCCCGGGGTGATCGAGTGCCCCGAAAGGGAGGAGGGCAGCGGGTGCCGGGGTCAGGGGTGCCGAGACTGCGGCCGCGCCCAGGAGCGGAGGGGTTAAGCGGGGAGAGGGGAGCGTGCCCTGTGGCCCCCCAGCCTCCTGGGAGCTGGGTCCAGCCGAGCAGGCTCTGCGCGGGGGTCAAGTCCTAGGACATCCCCCCTCACCTCCTGGCAAGGGCAGGAGATGAGGCTGGGAAGGGATGCGGCCAGATGGAGCGGGGGGCAGAGGGTTGCCCCTCGCCCTGAACGCAGCCGTCCAGGGGCTGGGGAATGGAAGAGCTCCCACCTTTACCAGGGTGCAAAAAGAGGTGCTGAGGGGTGTGGGGGTGAAAAGAAGGGAACGGACCAGTGACGACTGCAGGACCAGCCAGATAAACCCCTGTGCAGATACCAGAATAAACCAAAGGAATTAAGGAATAATTTGTACAGTCAGCGTTAGGTACGATCACGCATATGTGCACGTGCCTCTCCTCTACAAAATTTACTTCCCTTAAGATTTCTTTGTTCTAGGCAAAAAGACAATTCAGTTGCTAAAATGTAAGAAGGGACTACCCTTGCTTTAATTAGAAATGTTGATACAGTCTCATCTGTAATATTACAGATACCTCTTGGTTCTATATATCTATCTCTACACATGCATGGGTAGGATTTTTGGTTCAAATAGCTTTTAACGTGCTTAGTAGAAAGAAGCTCTCGGTATCAGATCTGCAGGGAAAATAAGACTGATTTTTCCCATAGGAAACTTGTTAAGGACACAGTTGAATTATTAGATTAACCCCATTTTTTTTGTCTTGCAGCATATCTGATATATCTGCACACAGAATCGTATAGTTTCATTTATATGTTATTTTGAACAGATGGAACTAATGCCAGCGCTTTAAAGGAAAGTTATTATTTGTAAAAATGTATACAGATTAAGAGGAACAACTTTGAAGCAAAATGTTTTTCCGAGGCAGCACATATGGCTTTCTGCACATAACTTTCAGAAAAGCTGGTTGTTATCTTTGACATGTAAAACAGGGGTAAGCACCTTCGGTTCCCTGGGCTCTGCAAGGAGACTCAGTCCTCCCCTGGAAACACGACTTGCTGCCGAGCGGCTTTGGAGCAGCTCTGTCCTGAGGCAGGAGTGGGCCAGATTTGCATAGGGCTGCGGTGAAAGCAGTTGACTACGGTGAATTTTTCGGGAGCCACGACCATATCGCATTGCTGAGGCACACCAGGCTGGCTGCGCACTGCCTCCCTCCGCCTGGCCCTGGGGGGGAACTGGGCTACGGCTTTGAGCTGGAAGAGGCCGACTGGACACGAGGGACTGATGGATGGATATAGTAAGAAAAAAGTTGGAGGCTATCTTTTTAAATGCAGGCTTTAAAAATTATTGGGGAGCGGGGGGGAAATCCTGCTTAGAAAAAAAATCCCCATAATATCATCCCCTTCTGTAGCTGTGTGCTTCTTGGAAATATGTCTGAAGAATTAGAACAAAGCGCAGAAGGCCGGAGTCCTTGAAGGAGCTCCAAATGATAAAGTCTGCCATTCATTTTAAACACAGCGTGCATTGTGAAAACACAGGTCAATTTGAAAGCATTTGTCAGATTTCCAGTTCCCTCTACTCCTTTGCAATGGAAATCTGCAATCAAATCCCTGTACTAGAGCTGGGATGTCTGCCTTTATCAGCTTTTATTACTTTATACTCAAAGCATTGTCCAGGTAAGCTATCTTTTCATTTAGAAAGTTTGTTTGCGTGGAGTTGCATCCAAGAAGGGGGAAGGCTGACATGAATTAGGCTGGAGCAGATGCATTTATTTAGGGGTTTGGAAGGGGGGAAAGGGCAGACGATCAGCAGCGACTGATTGCAAAGGGCTGTCTAAGCTGCAGAAGCGATCTGATACCATTTAAAGAAGCCCAGCGAGCGGCAAGGAAAGGGATATTCCAACAGCAGCACATTCATTGTTGGGATGCAGAAATGCAGCAGGGCTTAGAAGGAGAGGGCTGGAGAGACGCACTGCTGAGCAATTCTAGCCAGATAACGCGCATCTCTTCTGGAGGCACGTACGTGTTGTTTAATGGGCAGGGGGCTGCCTCCTTTATTGCTGAGGGATGTCTGGGTATGCTCCAGGGGGGTGTCCGTGCTTCTCTGGAAGAAATACCTGCTGTAGGGTTGGGGAGAGATTTGGGCTGGGGGGGGGGATGTTCAGAGGAACGTTTGTTCTCTTCTTTTGTCTTCAATATGTTTCTGGGTTTTTTTTACCTGATATTAAAAGAAATCTGCCCATCCATTTTGTAATCACTGGACTTAGTATAGCCACTGGGAGTGACGGGACATCAGCGGGCTATTCCAGCTGTCCCCGAACCTCTGGCTAGGTTGCAGTAGTCAGGCTGAGCAAATACCCCTTAAGTCAACTGGCAGCTGTTTAATATGAATTTGCTTTTTTTTTGCAGGCCTTAACGCAAGATGAGTAGATGTGTTTGCGATGGAAATAAACACTTGGAATGCAGCTATATGTTTCTTTGCTTTTTTAGAGAAATGAAGAAAAAAGTCTTGGCATTTAATTAGGACTCACTAACCTGATAAATATTGAACATCATTTCTTTGTGAGCTGTTCTGTGTGCTCAGAGTACTCTATGGATGTATTCCACAATTGCACTTGTTTAATGCCTGTATCACCTCGTGCCTATTGTATTTATGTTGTCATCAATGTCAGATTTTAATTAAACAATTAAATCACTGTCACAGTAATTTCCCTAGAAAACTATTTTAAATGAAAAATCCCACAATAAATGTTTGGGAACCATCTTAAAAGGAAAAAGGAGGAAAATAAGTTACAAAATAAAATTACAGTTCCCACAGAATTAGAAAGAAAAAAAAAATGTTTTCAGCACCAAGAAGGATTCTGGTTTACAGGGTAGTTTCCACAAAATTCAGAGTGTGTCAATACGGTGACTAGAACAACCTGGCTCGTTGTGGGGCTAGTCTGGCTTGCAGGCTGAGCCGGGGGCGTGGGGACCCTGGCCCAGGGCTGGTGTGGTCCTGTCGTCACCCCCCACCGTGGGCCAGGGACAAGCGACAGCACTGCAAATCTCAGCTTTCAGTGCAAGTCAGGTACCAGACGCTCCTTGGAAAGTAGTCCATCCGCCTTCTTCCCCTCCAAATTATTTTAGAATTAGGACGGAGATTTGCAGAAAAGCCTGCATCGAATTATTCCGTAAGTGAAGCACCAGAACCAGCTGTACTTACTATATAGTAACCACGTACTCAAACCCCAAGTTGTAAGCAGTGAGAAATCTGATCTGACACAGCATCTTTGCTACAGTTAATCAAATAGTTCATCTTCACCTCTTTATAGATATAGGCTCTTATTCCTCTAAAACCTGTACTTCTTTGCATGGAAAAATCGCAAACATGAGATGCAAAATTCATCAGACAAGATATCTGAAAGAATCATGCTCTCCAACGTACACTCAGAATATTACCTGTATTTAACATAAGCACATTTGACATTTGCAGCACAGCCTCTGATGTGAGGCACGCTTATTGAAATTCGGATTCCAGGCTGTGATTCCAGCCGGCGATGTACCCTGCAGCTAACCCCGACCCTCCCCTATTAGCCGCCGTGGCCGCTTTGATTTGTGCCCTGGGAGGGCTGGGACAGGGAGCCGAGTGCTGGGGAGCCGCAGCGATGGCTGGGGGGGCTCTGCTGCTCCCCCTGTGCCCCAGCAGGCACCCAGCCAGCCCTGCACCCCGCCGGGGGCTGAGGGGGTGCCCCCCACCCCAGCACCCAGCCCCGTCGGGGACCCCGGGCAGGGTTTCTTTTAGGTCCGTGCTGCATTTTTACTGGAATGCAGCTTTGCAGCTGGGGCTACGCCTGGGATGCGTGTGGTTTCCATCAGCCCTGAAGTGTTTTACAGCTGGAGATGATTTGGGGGGGGCACATCTCGCCTGTCCATTTGCAGCCAGCTCTGATGTTTGCCTGCTGCCGTCTCTCTAATTTTTTTTCTACGTTGCCTCCATCAAAAGGTGAGATTAGCGCTGGGGGGGGCGATGATGACGACGACAACGACACCAGGCCCATCCCTCCCTCCTCCTCGTTGTAGTTTGCTTCTCGCAAAGGCAATTCGCCAGCAGAACCTCGCTCCTGCTGCGGCCAGGCCAAGGCAGGAGGAAGGGCGGCGATGCCTGTGCCGGCTGCTCCGTGCGGGGCAGCCCCAGGCCCGGGGCACAGAGCCCGGCTGCAGGTGGGTGCCTGGGGGGACCCCCCGCCCCAGCCAGAGGCTCCTCTTGTGAGTCTGGGCCACAAGTTCTCTAACCTGAACTCGGCCAGGAGCGCCAGTCTGGCAAAGCGCTCGCTTGGTCAGGCCGTGGCGGCAGCAGAGCCTCCACCGGCCGCCGCCGCAGCTGCCAGGATGGGCAGACCCTCCCTCGGACCCACCCAGAGCCATCCTCGCTTCGCCAAGCGGGGCACTGCCACTGCAAGGAACTTGGCTGAGCATCTGCAGACAGAAATACGTATTTTCATACTTGGTAAAGGCAAGGGGAAAACTGATGAGGTTGCACAGAACCCTCCTCCAGGCAGGAGAGGCTGTGCTGGAGGAAAGTATTGCTCATAATGACACTTAAGCCCAGACACTTGAATGCTAAAGGTTAAACTTACATTCTTCAAGAAAGGGCTCCTTGCCAGCTTGAACTGTGTTGTGTGTTCACTATTGCCTCCTCCTCCTCTTCATCCACTCTCAATCCACTTTTGGTATTTGTTGAAATAACCGAGGTTGTGGGGTGGTTTTTTTCACACACACCCCCTCCCCTAATGTATGTTCTCTGTGCCAGTCCTCAGCCTTAGGTCTGTCACAGGGTTAAAAAAAAAAAAAAATCATTCTAATGCCAGCACAAAAGTGAAGATTGTTCTTTAGCTGCAAACTACTATAGCTTCAATCCAGAAAAGACCAGCCTAAGCATATTTTCTGTCCTCCAGTGACCCGCAGTCCACATAACGCCATCCTCTAATTCCTGCCCTTAGCTGAATAACCAGAACGTGTATTCTGACAATAAGGCTAAAAAGTTACTATGGATTTAAAACACAAATTGAAAGGCCGATATAAATACAGTAAACAATAGGGTGGGGAAATAACTTTTGGAGACAGCCACCACCAGGTCTGAGACGAACCTGGTGGCAATGCTCGCAAACATTCCAGCTAAGGAAGGAGAAACAGGAAAATGCCCACCCAGGAGCAGCACTTAAGATGAATTTCAGCATACTATGAAGAAACAGACACGCTGTTTGGATGCTGCATTTAGATCTTAATGATCAAAGAGCACCTTCTCCATATACTTTCATGCTTCTCCCCAGAGATATTTCCCATTTAAAAAAGAATGGAAATAACATTACGGCTGTGCACGCCTTCTAAAGCAGCCCCTTTTACACAGTATCACGTAGGCTTTCCGTGGAGAATCAGTCTTAAGTGAAAGCAAGAAACAAGGATCCCTACGTCTCAGCAGCAGCAGCAGGTAGAGGAAACCCAGACTGGAAGGCTGGATCAAACACGTTGAGGAGGAGCATGGAAAAGAGCCAGAGTGAGCTTCAGAAGTCAAACGCAATTTTTATGTGGGTTCAGAGATGATAAAAGGCTAGTGATGTTCATTTTTCCTACTTCCTGCAGCAAGGGAACGGGGGGTTGCAGTGCTCCGCATCCCTTTAAACAACAGCTCGCTGCAGTGTATTTCTTGGCACAGCCCTAATTGTATCTTCTGGTCCCAGTGGAAGTTCACACTTTTTAATATCTCTTATTGCTTCTGCAACCGCTGCCACTAGTCAGCAATCACAAACAGGAAGCCGTGACTCAGCAGAGCCGTAACCCGCGGGCTGACGGTGGCCGGAGGAGAGGGGAGATCCCACGAAACACCCGCGAAGGGCCGGGGCTGGCCAGGCCCCGCTGCGGGCTGCATGGCGGGACTGGTGTACGGTCTGACCCACGAAGGATTCTGGAGACCCGGTTCCTAATTCAGCACTTCAGCTTACACCAAAACCCGGCAGATAAAGGCCCTGGTGTTGCTCCGGGCCTGAGCGCCATAGGAGAGGTTTCCCAGAGCTGGTCCCCAAGGCACGGGGCCGTCAGGGCAGGGCAAGAGAGGATAGGGACGCCAGGGCCAGCCCCGGGTTCGGGTGCCCGTCCGTGCTCCAGAAAGCAGGGTCTTCCCCGTTAGAGGGGGGCATGGCAGAGGAGGCAGCCGGTGACCCCTCGGCTGGGAGACGCCAGCACGACCCCATTTTCGCACCGCGGCGCCCAGGGCTTGGCCGCACCGCGTCTCACGTAGCACGGGGAGCGGATGATCTATTCCGAGCCTGGTTTCGTCTGTTTTCTAACTGTATTTAGCAGCGAGTTTACTCCAGACTGAGCCTGCGTGAGTAAGTGTGTATGTAAGGGTTGAGGATTGGCTGCGGCAGGCAGAGGGTTTGCTGAAAGGCTTGTTAAGGAAGCACTACTGACCATGCAATCCAATTACATAATGCTTCAGAAAATAACCGTGCGGGGAGTCGTGTCTGGGCAGCGCGTTTCGGCAACAGAAAGAGGTATCAAATGTCTGTCTTCCAACCCAAAGGCTGATAGTATATTTGTGCCACAATCTGACACTGTGCCTCGGCCATAAACTGCTCTAAAGAGGAAACTTGCTTCCAGGGGAAATGTCTGCTGTTCCCTTTCAAGGCAGTGCTGCACCCTGCAGACCAACGTTATTTGAGTCCTTGTAAAATTACCGCTAATCTCTGCACTCAGGATGCCTTGCATTTTATGGGTCCTTGCTATGACGGCAGCTTTGTGTTCTGGGGGTAAAGGAAAGTGCTGAGCAGGGAGAAGCAGGCACCTGGCCATCAGCAGTGGCTGTCAGGGCGTTTTCCCCAGCTTTCTACGCTTGCAGTTTCTTTCTGCCGCTCCAGACAGGAGAGACCTATGGATGACACACAGTATCATACTATCCTGTCTGGAAAACACCTGAAAAAAATACCCTGTCCTGCCTGGAAAAGAGACGGTCCATGTCCCAGGCAGAAACTGCTGCGTGTTTCTTCTGCTGAGATCAATGAGGAGGGAGGGCACTGGAGGGCCAGGCTCCCAGCCGCAGCAGGAGGCTCAGTCCATGCGTTATGTTGGGATGACTGGGGATTTAGAAAACCCCGTCTCCAAGCAGCGCAGGTAGTTTTTATCGTAGTCGCTAATTTAACTGTTAGACTGCTCTGAAAGGCGTCACAGAAAAGGCACATTTCTAGTGAATGAGGAAAGAGCAAACTAAGAATATTCTTGGCACACTGTGGAGCTTTCTGTACCTGAACTCGTGTTGTTCAGCTGCTGGGAACGCTTCACACAACGTAATCCAGCTTCTGTGCGTGCAGCGAACGCCTGGATTTTAACCTGTTCCCAGCCCTGGGAGCAGCAGAGCTCCTCACTGCACCAGCCGGGCTGGCAGCTGGGGCCCCTCCACCAGAGAGGACCCCTCGGTGCCTCCTGCCCAGGGCTCTCCCCAGGGCTCCTCCAGCAAGGGAGGGGATGAAGCAGGTCTGCTGCAACCACCGCCTGGAAAACCCACAGAGTCTACCTCCTTTGATCTGCCAGCACCGTCTGCCAGAGCGGGCACCGCGCTTTAAAGCTGTGACACAGGAGAGACGTGGGTTTGTTTTTCCTCCTCTGCGCCCGCCATCTCTGCTCCCAGCGCCCCGCCGAAGGCAGAGGAAGCCGCCTGCGAGGACGGCAGCGGGGAGGAAAGGGTGAAGGCAGAGCTCCTCCAGCCTGGCTGCACGCTCCATCCGCTGCCTTCCTCCCATCTATTTCTAGACTGTTTACCTGGCAAGCGCACATGACCGACCCAGAAGGAAACGCTGACATCACCCGCCGCCGTGCCCCCTCCCCGCTGCCCACTGCGCTGGTGGCCACGCTCGGCCCCTCTCCCCGCCGCCCTCGTCCCTCTGCCCGGCCAGCCCACGCCTGCAAAGCCTCTCCCGCTCGCCGCCGGCGCCGTGCTGCTGCTGCTTCCTGAGGCCGCTCGGAGACATGTTGTCCTGTCCACCGCAGCAATGCGGCCTGGCACGCCGCTTCCCTCCGCGTCCCGGGGCGGGACGGTGGCCGCCACGCCGGCAGCGACGCAACCCACGCTCGACCCCGTGCCGACAGCCAGCGACCGCGCTGCCGATGGCGGGTGAAGCACGCGTCTTTTAACGCCAGCGTATCATTCGTCTGGTGCGACAGGCTGAAACGTACGGTTGCTTTTGCTTCCCAGCCGAAGCAGCTTCCCAACCCCCTTCACGTCTGCGACTCAAACCCCCTCGGCCCGTGGCACTGGGCAAACTTCGCCGCCGCAGACCAGCCGCCTCCCCACCCACCTCGCTGCCACGTCGTGCCTGTGTGCCGGAGAGCGGAGCCAGGCAAACCGCGCTGCCGGTTCCTCACCTCCTTCGCTCTCCTCCCCAGGGCCGCTCCCGGGCGCCAGCGGTGTGGGGAGTCCGGCCGGCTGCATCAGCCTCTCCTGGCGGGCCCGGGGGAGCCGGCAGCCCCGTGGACGGCTTGGGCCGTGGCCGGCGGCGCAGGTGCTCACTCCTCTGGGGGTTGTTTATCCCGGGAAGCCTGCAGCGGAGCTCCGGACTCGAGCTGCTCTGTGGAAGCTTTCTTGGTGCATTTGGGCAGGGAGCCAAAGTATGCAGTTTAAAGGAAATGTTTAATAAAGACACAGGAGCCTCAAACTGTTTATTTTTCCTTGCAGAAAGGTGGAGAGATGATGTCCCTGGAAACTGGCTGCCGGGCCAGGCACAGGCCGGGAGGCCGGAGGCTGAGCCGGGGCGCGGGCTGAGCACGGCCTCTCGCCTCTCCCTCCCCTGACAGCTCCGGCCCGCGGGGTCATAAACCGTGGGGGGAAAAGGCAGCCTATTAGTAACTCTATTAAGTCTCCATTAGTTAGGTGTGAACTCATTACCCTAATATACTTGGAGGTAGGATCCCACTTGCAGGACATTAGCGCTGTAATAAGCACGTTTACCACCGGAGCTGGAGGGAGCGAGGGAGAGGAGCCCCCTGACACCTGGAGCGGGCCCGCAGCCTCCGCACCGTGGCCACGGAGAGCCCTTTCTCGCCTGCGCTCGCCCCGGGGCAGCCACGCTGCTCCCACACGGGGCTTTCTGTCCCCCACAGCGGCAGCCCCCAGCTGCCCAGTGACCAGCCCCCTGGGACCCCCCTCAAGACCCGCTCTTCCTGCAGTAGTGACAGGGGAGTCACCGAAAAGCACTGCTCATCTGTTCACCCGATGAGTGGCTGTCCACGTGGAGGAACGTGGGCTGACGTGGTCCCAGATATGTGGGACGGGTGAAACGGGTGACTGTGGGGATCAGCGGACGGAGGGTGCACAGCAAAAGCTGTTGGGATCTTGGGGTGTGTAACCCAAAGAGCAGGATAACCCGGGCATGAGCGTGCCGTGGCCTGGTCGCTCGCCAGTTTGCAGCTCATGCTGCTCTCCCGCCTTTGCCTGACTTGGCATTTTCGATGTGTTTGCCCTTTGCAACGGGAACTTGTCTGCAAAGCTGTGCACACTGTGAGGAAGTCACAGCGAAATAAATAATGAGCTTATAGGAAATCAATGAATTAATAATAGATGGGATGCGGGAGCAAGGCTTCAACCAGGTTTGCCGAGTTAGCACAATAAAAATATGATCATATGTAGATATCTGTGTATTTCTCTACACCTTTTCAGTCAGCTTTAGCATGCCAGTGTGAGCTGCCCGAGCAAGGGCTGCACCTCGGTGGCTGGAGAAGCTCCAGCGCATTGTAAGCCTGCTGTCCTCGGGGCTTCTGGGTGCCCCATGTGTCCTAGTGCCGTCTGAATCAGAATATTGGTGAACAATGGTCTTCCTGTACTTTAAATGTAAAAGATTTTGTGTGAGAGAGAAGGAAGTTGCAACCAAAGTAAAGAGGATACAGAAGCACAGAAAGTTGCCTTTCAAGACAGCAAAAAAGGAACCTGGAGCGTACGACCATTAAACGAAGCCCTCCCTTGCCCTCTGCCAAAGCCCCCCTCAAACAGGTACTGTTTGCCCTGCAGAAGGCGAAGACTCTGCACCATCTCCTCTGTATCCTTAGTCACACCTCGAGGCTGCACAGCAGCACGGTCCATGCAGAACTCTTCCCAACGCTAATTTTGAAGCCCATTTGTTCCTATATAGGGCTAAGCTGTACACGAACCCTGAAGAAAAACTGTCCAAGAGCACACAAGTATGATTTTTAAAATTATTTCAGAAGCAAGTATGATCTTGTTTCTAAGATCCTTGGCCAAAAAGAGTATGAAATTAATGGTATTAAGTGCCTAAAAATACTCTTGAGGATCTGGGACTTGGAACAAGGGCCTGGCTTCTATTCCTAGCTCTGCCACAGACTCGCTGTCTGCACTGAGGGCCCAGCCAGAGCAGTACATGGGGCACGCTAGAAGTGCCCAGAACCGAAGGCATGTGGGGGTGGAATTTAAAACTCACTCCTCCACTTTTTGTCCTATTTTCCAAGCCCGTACAATGGGAATAATACTAATCTGCCGTGACGGAGCAGAGCACGTAAGGCGTGATGTTGTGTTTCCAGCCGCGCGGGCGACGGCTGCATGGAGCACCACGAAACCATGTCCGTTTACACTGCACTGCTGGTCACGCTCACTTGCCCTTGTCTTCCTTTCCTGTTTCCATGGAATTAACTCTTACAATTCAAAACGTCAGCGGGTCCAAACAATTATGATTAAAAATTAAATTAACTACTAGAAAAGTGCTTTCTCCCTCCCAGCAAATGCAGCACCTCCTTGCACTGACCCCCTGGTCAGTGGCAACTTTTCTAATGTAAGGATTGTAAAGTCCAATATCCTGCAAAATTCAGTATTAAATGTGTATCTTTAGCCCACTGAACAGGAGAGATAGGCATCCTTAAAATGCAACACTTGCTTTCAGCCCTGGAAAATCCTGAAATATTCACCTTCTCATACATTATATTTTATCTAGGAAAATTATTTTGTCATTTAAAGATGATTTTAGGGCTCTTTCTCACCCTGTTTTACTGTTATCCTGTTAACTAAGGTACCTTTTTCTGTGTGAAATGCCATACAGAAATAGATTAAAAAATTGTGAAAGTTTCTAAAATCAGAACAACTTACTAGTCGTAGAGTGCTCAATGATAAAATCAGAGCCCATCAGCAAAACCTGAGCTGAACTTACTGGTGGCTTTTCTACTTATGAAAAAGGGACATCTCCAAGCTAATTTGACAGGATCTCAAATCCCTGTAATTCCCTGTGTCTCAGCCATGAAATAACTTTTGGCATAGTAATTTAAACTGTTAAACAGAAGATTCAAAATAGCACACTTCAGTGATAAACGGGGAAGCTTATGCCCCAGAGTTGCATGGGGCAATGAGATGGGACAAAGCCCTGCAGAATGTAGGATCTGTGTAGATCCCAGACCCTGCCAGGGTTTTTCATCACTAATGATACTCCAGGAGAAATAAAAAGACAGGCAGTGAAAACCTCTGCTCGCTCCGCAAAAGGAAAAGAAAGACACTGACATTTCCATCTGTGGCTCTGTCTGATGAAATTAAGTATTCAAATGACTTCTGTTTACATAGTATTTTGAGAAATAATGCTAATTTGCAGAATTGGCATCTGGGGTACAAGTATACATACCCTGGGAGAGCACTTACAGAGCCTTTGTGAAGCTAAGTAATAAACGCTTTGTCTTCACCACACTATTTATGGGTTGCTTGGGGGCATCCTGCTCTTTTTCTGCCCCTACCTGGGCATAAAATTATTGCAGAACTAGGTTTTAATAAGACCAACAGTAAATCTGAATGACCACACATGCACAGCTATTCCTGCTCCCCTGATCTCCAGCATTAATTATAAAGTGGAACTGTTTATACAGTACATACCACTTCCCTGACTTCTTTCTTGTTTATGTCTAAACCTTTATGGACATAAAACTTTGGAATTTGCTTTTGGAATAAAACTGCAATTGAAGTGGCAGTAACTGTGTTAGAAACGAACTTTGCTATCGCCCCCCCCCCCCCCCCCCCCCCAGGTTCTGTGGTCATGGCAGGTTTGCACTGGAACCCTCTCCCCTCCGAGGGCCTGGTTTCAGGTCATCTCCTGCTGCCCCGCCCGGGCGGTTCGTTAGAAACTCCAGCTGGCTCAGAGCAAACGCTCCCGTTTGGCCTCCCGAGTCCTTTTCTTTCCTCTCTACTCTCCACCACGCCTGGGCCCACTACGGGCGCCCCCCACCCCGGTGGGGGGGACTTGCAGTGCTCCCTCATGCCCCCGCTGCCAGGCCGTGGTTCGGGCTGTTGCGCCTTTCACGGGGCACTGAACTGGCGGCCTCGTTGCTCCTCCAGACAAAACACTCGCCCGTGCCCTCAGACACCCCCCGCACTCAGAACTTTCCCGAAAGGGAAATTTTTCTTGTACGGTAAGGTATTACACAACCAAGAGACTTCCATCTGATGGCATACGCACGTCCGGACGCCGAAGTCAAGTAACTCATGCTCCGCTAGCACTAAATTATTCCCTGTCGCGCTGGCCCGACTACTTGTTTCGTCAGGCTGTCACACCATAAATTAGTATGTTGGCTGTTTGGGGCCGAGAACTCTTTTTTCTATTTGTTCAGTAAAACAGACACTGTACGCCCTGGGCACCATATAAAAATAATAAATTACTGTAGTACACGGGCAAGGTATTATTCTTGTCTTCCCTTCCCGTTATTTTATCCCCGCCATCCTTTGCCTTTCCTCTGATCAATTCATCTTCCATTTACTTTCTATTTCTGTCTGCAGGTTTTGCTCTAATACACATCGCTCCAAGATCCCAACCATGCCACCTGCTCCAGAACTACAAGTACAGAGGCTCTACTAATGTGAAGAAGAGAGAATCAGCAAAACCTCAAGGGAAGGAGAAGAAATAATTACCGTAAGAAAATTGAGAAAAAGGAATTGAGCCTCTACCTGGTGCTGTCTCTTACGCGGACTCGGACACCTTCTGATTTCTGCCAGAGACTTCCTTTACTCTTCACATCCAACACAGTCACGTGGAGACGTGATAGCCACAGGAATCAAAGGGGCTTCTTCATGTAGACAGGCTGGGGTGGATTCATAAGTGTGTGACCCAATCTCCCTTGTAGGTTAAAACGTCTTCTAATTCGGGTGGGCTGTGTTGGGATGGGAATGAATAAACTCTCTCTTCATTTTAGCGTCCAGCTAGTGGAAGCGGTACAGCCTGTATGTTAAGCCTGTCCAAATTCCTTTCCTCCTTGGCAAGGTTATCCTACCTAGAAAAAGAAGAATTGAAAATAAGACTGTGTTTGGCTTCTTACAACTTCGGTTCTTCACCCATGTTTGTACATTCCTCTCCCCAGGGCGCGCTTCTGACCTGAGTTTTAACACCTAGCCCCCCAAAAGCACCCTCATAATAACGGTGAATAGTCGCTTATGGTAATATTCGGTGCATCATATTTTAAAAGCGTCACGTAATGTTAACTAATAAAAAAATCAACAAAATTTACTGTTTGTTCTTTAAAAAAATAAATAAGCAAAGAAGTAAAATTTAAATATTTATTGAAAACCTAAATATTGTAGCCTTGTGCAGTTATTGGCAAGAGATGCTGTGCAAATAAATCCACCACAAGCTGTTGCTTCCTACATATCCGAGCGCTGGCCCGCAGGACGCCCTGCTGTTCCAGACCCAGCCGTCGCAACGCTGCCAGTGCCACCGGTCACTGCAGCTCCAGGCCTCTCCCTGGGACAGCCCCTCTTTCTCTGGCACATTCACTGCTCGGGTACGTGTTGGGCCCTCACCTTTCCTCCTCCTCCTCTCGCGGGAAGGTCTGTGATGTAACCAGGACGCAACTCCCGTGAGAATTTACACACGTCAGCCAAGCGCTTCGGCAGGAGACCCGGCCCTACGGACGCGGGAGAAGACGAGAGGTGTTCTCCCTGTGCTCCTGAGCTCTCTGCCACGGCCAGCGTGGGCCGTGCAGCCGCTCCGGGGATCAGCTCGGTTGTTACCACGGGGGACATCACCAGAGCCGGGCCTGCGGACGAGCCTTCGGACCTACCGGGGATTTCAGAGCGCCGGCATGCCGGGCAGCCCAGCGGGGGAGGTTAGGCTGCGTGGAACTGGAAGGTCTCCTGCTTCTGGCATCTTATTTCCAGCCCTCCTATTCCACATGGCTGTGCATTAGTGATGGGCAGTGCTAGCAGATGGCAAAGTTCGAGCTGGGCTAATTAAACATACTGAGCTAATAACCTTCCATTTTGGGACTGGTATAATTCATAATTTAATGTATTGCTGCTGAGACATTAACCTTTCAACAACTGGCCCGGTGCCCACAGCAGCCTGAGTGCTGACCATCTTTCAGGAAAATGAGTATTATTGTTAAAACAGGTATAAATCATTCATGGCTTCAGCTTTTGTGTCAAACTGTACATGAAAATAAGTAGTAGGCTGGGTAATTTATTTACCTTTTGGTGGTTATTCTTATGATTTCATGATCATATTCTGTGATTCATAAACATTGGCCAAATGCCATTTTGTTCTCATTTTACCTTTTCAATATTGCAGTGGTTATTCTGATTTTCATCTTTAACAAGTTCAAGACTGGTGCAGAATTGCTTGATCCAGGCACAAATACAAACTCATTTCAAGGAGGAAAAACTTATTTTAGGCTAATTCCACAGTATTCAACACAATTATTGAGGCTACCAGCATGTTATATTTTTGCGTTTTGCTAAAAGAAATGTTTCTTTGAAAATCGGTGTATAAACACACAGATTCAGAGACTTTTAAAAAATAAAGCATATGGTATACGCAACTATATGAATAGTTTCTGGTTGAAAACGCCATGGGATACTGGAAAGAGGAGACTGTAAGAAGTTGGAAATTTCTCAACAGCCCTGCAAAGCAAGAAGTCTAACTCCAAACACCTGGTTGCCGGAATGATATTACAGACCCGGGAGACCCTTACATTGACTTTTGGGACGCTGCTGGCCTATCACATCATATTTGGTATCCCAAACTACCTCTGCATCAAATTTTCTTTTCCAGTGAAAAGAGAATCAGAGCTAACGGGTCACCAGAGACCCGTACCACAGCGCTTGCCTGTTGATACACTAGTGTTAAATGCCGTTCATGAAGCTGCACCAGTTCCAACTCTTGCCAGTAGGTCAATGAGTAGGAATTGCTGAGGTAGGCTTATTATGGACTCATTATTTGCACCCCCTCTAGCAAAAGTTTTCAGACATTTTGGGCTAAAAGAATACCGTCAGTATTTATTGCATGCTGGCACATATGCAGTCAAACAGTAACTGAGAACATGACATCTCCACCTTCCCTGCAGCCCCCTTTCAGCACTGAAGGCTGCTCTAAGGTCTCCCTGGAGCCTTCTCTTCTCCAGGCTGAACAAGCCCAACTCTCTCAGCCAAGACCAGGACTTTTAGGAGGCATAAGAGAACAAAGGAGCAACATCAGCAAGCTTAGTTTCAGGCTTCTCCTCAGTATTTTACGTGGTCACTCACAGGACTATGTGAACAGCACCAGAACGACTGAAACATAAAGCGTTTGAACCTACTCATGGAGACACCATCAGAACCCCCTCAGAACAGGAATTACTTGAGAAGGTTCTTCTGGATACCTTCTTCATGCTGGAAACATACAGTGTTAGTCCCAAAACAATCTGGTTTTACACTGATAACAATACAGTAGACAACCTCTCCCTCCTACAAGTGATAACCTGCCTCTGTTAATCCATACCCACAGCACCTGGACTCAGCTGGTGTGCCCACACCATGCCTTTTGAGAAGTGTCCCTGAACCAGCTGCACCTGGCTCAAAACCCCAGCAGCTCCTTTTTTCCATGGACAGTATAGTGTCCCTGCATTTCACTCCCTCTGCTGGCTCCATTTTATAGATAAAATGAAGTTTTTAAAGACCTTAAACTCATTTAAGGCTGGGATATTTCAAAGTTCACCTTGATCTTCAGGCTCCTGGATCTGCTCAGCTCTCCTCTCCTTACAGGCACTGCAGCTGGCAGGGGCAGAGCCCTCCTGGCTCCTGCGCCGGGCCATGGCATCCCGGGCTCGGTACAGGACCATGGAGGCACCCCCAGCACCCCCAGCTGCAAGTCGGAGTGGGAAGTGTGCAGCACTGGTCTAGGGTTGGCACTCCCACCTCCAAAAGAGAGCAGGACCTCACCTCGACAGCTCCGTAACTGTTGGCTGCAAAAGCCTTGCGTACCTACACGTAACTGCAGCCGTGGCCAAGGGCCACGACGAGGCACACACACGCTGCCAGCGCCTGGTGGCTTTATGTGCCTTCCAGAGACAATGAGAGTATATCGAAGTGTCTCCCCTGGATGCTGCTCCACAGCGTGCTCCTGGAGTTCTATCCCATTCCCATGTGATATTGATCGTTCCTGGTAGCACGACACTCACTTCAGTGAAGGGATATGCCCGCTCTCTCCTAGGAACAGCTGAGCAGGACTTCTGCTTCATCCTTACAGCGATACTTCTCACTGTTTACTCAGCACTATTTTTACTTCTGCACTGACAATGGCACAACAGGAAAAACACGAGGGTTGAGCTGGTCAGAAGAGGCAGCGCTGGGAGACAAGCGCTGTCCATGTCGGCAGCGCAGCAGACATTGCCACTGTTTCTCCCGGCCAGCCAGCATTGGTTTCATCCTGTTTGGATTAACCCTTGGCCAAGCAGGGACGGTTCCGGGGGACACGCATGGAGCTGCACGCCATAGGCTTGCTGAGGACGCTCGCTGCAGCAGGCTTAGTTACCCCTAACCCCACATTCCAGGAGAGGGAGGACTTGCAATAGCCTATAACGTAAAAAAATGATGCACTTTTTATACTCATGTCACAAGGCACCGACTACCACTACACAGAGGTCAGTCTGCTCATCCTGCCATCACCTGGATGTCCATTAAGGATGCTGAAGAGTCAAGAGATTAAAAAATGGACAACCAATCTTATAGGTGCATGAGGGATTTTTTCTTCTTTTATGGCAATATTATTTGCTTTCTCTCTGTAGCTCCTGTGGAAAGGAACTGCACAACAATCACAGCTCTCCTCTACATACAGACACGTGCTCTGCCAGGGGAAATGGCCTTCAAATATGGTATTTGAAAATAAGAAAAAAAAAAGAAAATACTGTAACTCAGTGACATTTTTTAGAAACACACCTCTTAAGTGTCAAGTAACACAAACATTAACAATCTGCGGGTGCAATCTGTTAGTGTTGCCATGGCTCCGTGTAGAGCCCTGCCAAGTCCAGTGCTTCCGCCATGCTCTGGGGCAGGCCGCAGGGAGTATCAGCCCTCTTGGGCAATACCCACCGCTGCGGCCGTGCCATGCAGACATGCTCTTACGCAAGTTTTTGCTTGCCAGTAGCCATGTGACCTTCTACGGCAAGAGTTACTCAACATGCGGTTCCTGTCTGAAATGTCCTACCCAAAGGGTTCAAAACAATAAACTGTGCGTCTCAAGCTTCTGCATTTGGGCGGGTATTGCTGTTATTTTACAAGAGGGAAAACTGAGGCAGTTTTCGTTTGCTTTTTTGTTTTTTCAAAGAGGAGAAGGTGCTGCAGGTGTGCAGGCACCAAACATCCCCAGTGATCGTTTAAAGCTAGGAAGAACCATTACAAAAATCAGATACGATAGAGGCTGTACATTGGGCATGAAACCCCCAAACCATTAGTGCTTTTTGGCAGGCACACATTCACCCTGACACAGAAACCAGTACCCCAGCATTCAAATGCAGACACTCAGCTGCAGTTATTTTACATTTCAGATTTCCAGTGTTTCTTCCTCGGGACCAGACCAGGCTGCATACCCCAAACCCAAGCAAAAGTGCTTTCTGCACTGTGGTTGTAAGGGAGTTAAAGTTCAGGTTTCTAATTGCTCTCTCGAGGCCTTATTATTTGTTGATTAGGTCCTTTTGGGAACAGCATCAAACCTGTAATAATAAACACTCATTTCACTGGGAAGTTTGTAGCTGCTGCAGCAGCCCCGCGGCCCTGCTGCCTCTGCGACTGGCACCGGTACGAACCAACCACAAACGGTGTTTGGAGCTTCTCCGAGAGGCTTGCCGGGCCGGCGGGGTGTGACCTACGGGCTTTTTAGCAACCTGGTTAAGAACCGCATCGTCACCTGTGGCGAAGGCGCTGGCTTTGGTGTGTGCCCCTCTCCTCCCTCCAAGCCTCCAAGTCAGAGCTGCAAAGCGGGGTCTGGTTCAGGAGCGTGCGTGCGGAGGCAGCGGGCCCGTGCAAAGGCGTCTGTCAGCACTCCTAAACAGTTCCTGGTTTCCTAAATGCTGGCCGTTTGGGGGACAGCATCAAGTATGGGAGAAGTAAGATTGCCAGCGTGCTGCTGTTTGCCGGCCAGTTTTGTGGAGATTCCTCCTCTTGACATTCACAGCGCCTTATCTCCGTGTGGCGTTATGGCATCTAAACGGGACGGCAGGCCTGAAGGAAGGCACCACCCTGAAGCCTGTGTGCTTTACGCTTCAGTAAAACCATCTGACGGACCAGGATGCCGAACGTTGATATGGTTTCTGGGCTATAGCCCTTCGTGCAGTGAGCCTCCTCCGGCGGGTGCCCCGTGGCTCCCAGCCCGCCCCACGGGAGCTGCGGGCCAGGGCTGGCTCGGGGCTGGCTCTGCCGGAGGCCGAGGGTGCTGCATCCCGCCAGAGCACAGGGGGCTCGCAGGGCACAGCCCCCGGATGCCAAACTGCCACAGAAGAGGGTCTCCCAGTAAGAAGCTGTGATGGGACAGTCATGAGACGCCTGCTGCCCAGCTGGTCATCCCATCCTCATGTCTAACCAGCACTCATGTTCTTAATTCTCCAGACCATCAAGTTCTAACTAGAATAGTTTGAGGTGTAATTTTCAGTCCAGGTCCTTTGAAGGTACTTGGATAGCATTGTTTTTCCAGGCTGGATTTCAGGAAGGATGGAGAAAATAGCATGGCCTCGTATAATCTTGGGCAGGGGAGAAGTTGCTGCGAGTCTCTGATCTCTGCGAGTCTCTGAAGAAGGGCACCAGGTCTCCTTGAAACCCCTCCGTAATGAATTAGGCTGAAGTAAAAGTAGGTGTTTATCTCAAGTCGTTGCCTCAAATAGCCAGCTACCTGTTGGAAGAAGGGTCTGATCGATGCAAACTGAGGCAGCCATGCGTGAGCTGTTACACAGTGGTTAGTATTGATCAGAGCTAACGGCTGCCGATAGGAATGTGGGGTGGACTGACAGGCAGAGAAGAGGGAAGGAGGAAACAGCCTTCGCTGGTGGCAGACGTACAGAGGAAAGCCGATAAAAAGTCAATTCCACTTAACTGAATGGCTGCTAACTAAATATTTTTGGGGCCAGAGCCTTCCCAGATAGCAGCTGGAGCATCTCTGCTCCGGAACTGAGACATCAAGCGAGCGTGGCATCGACGGCTGAGATAAGAGACACTCGTGACAGCCGGCGGAGCAGGAGAGCCTGACAAGCCGTGACGCCGGCCCCGCACGCTGCGCCTGCGCATCCGTCCTGCACACGGGCCCTGCCACGGCACCTGCCACCGCTGCCACCAGCGCTTTGTGACGGGAAGTGGGAATGGTGTGGGAAGGGTTCACGGAGCAAACATGGCCAGGACTTAAACACCTACTTCACAGAGAGAAAGTGATGAGTTGATGTCAGCCCCTTCCCCTGAGATCCCGGTAAGGGGCATGGGGAAGCAGCACAGGTTTTCCAAGTCTTGAATGTACGGAAAGTTTTAAGTGTTATGGCTCACCAAAAGCACCTTCAAAAAGTTGGCGAGATGCTGCGTGCGCTCGTTTGGGTGGCAGTGCTATTTCTGCATGGACCTGCCAGCTGGCACTGTCGCGTTTGTGCTCCCATTTTCCAGTCCAGAGGCATGGAATCTCTGTATCGGGAAGGACTTCAGAATTCCAAACACGCACATAATGGTTCTCTAAATAATGCACCACGTTATGAACTCCTAATGTATGGAAGGTGCTGAGAGGCATGGTGGCATCACCGCGTGTCAGGAGGAGATGGAAGAGCTCTCCTATAGCTGTCTGCTTCCTCCTCAGCACGGCAGGACAGCTTTTGGCTGTCTTCCTCTCTGAACAGCTCGCATTAGTGCTGCTTTGGAGCACAGTGTATGGCCATACACGGCAAGAGAACACAAAGCAGTCAAGAACGGCTTTTGCCAGGCCCAGTACTCCGTATTTAGACTATGTTTCAGACCAACTTCTAGTGGACTGGATCAGTGCTTGAGGCACCTAATATAAAGTAATTCTCCAACGGTTTGATTAATAGTGTCATAGTCATCGCTTCAGTTCAGGTTCAACCTTTTTAACGTTTTATTATTTTACAGAGTAATAAATCAGGAGAGAGGGAAAAGACAGATGTAGGAATGTCCCTGTCTACCCATCTGTTCACGAAGGCAACGGGTCACAGGATAATGGTTTCCAGGGTTGGGGCAGCTGATATTAGAAACTCTACTGGAGAGGAGTTTGTGACAGAGCCAGCAATGCCCCGAGGAAGGCAGAGGGAGCTGGAAGCCAGTTAGTGGGTTCTAGAGAGCTGGAGTGTTGACAAGAGAAGAAGCAGGCTGGGGGTCCCAGGGAGCTAACCGGGATGAGATGTCTCCTTGCAGGCTGCAAGAGGAAAGGCAGCCGTGTGGCACTGCCAGCTGTCCCGGAGTAAAGGGGGATGCTGCCCTTTCTCACGGAGCAAATCAATCCATTCCTGTCCTCTCAGCACCAGTGGTGGCCAAATCAAGCTCGCCACAGAGGTCCTTAATGAACTCAAGATCAGGGTGATGTAATATGGCTCCAATATCGTCATTGGAGGCCACAGCTCAAAGAAAGAAAAGCCAAGTCGTGTAGGTCCAGTGCAGACTTCAAAGAGGAGAGAGCAGAAGCTTTGCAGTTCAGTTTGTGGAAAATGACATAGATGGTACAGATGGAAGAAAGTACAGAGGTGTTTTATGAGATTAAAAGAATAAGAGAAATAAGTGTAGAGGCTCAATCTCTGATGAAGCTGATGGAGACACTGTGGGAAGATGAACTTAAACAGGAAGGGGAAGGACCAGAGGTGGTGAACTTGAAGCTTGGCTTGTTAGGAAGGAGGGATGGAGAAAGAACAAGAGATCTGAAGGGATAAAGCGGACAAATCAAATACTAAGGAAGACTGTTATGGCAGTGTATTTTATATGGACTGAAACATGTGGGACAACAGAAAGAGGTGGCTGTGCCAATCAGAGCTGCAGATGACAGAGCCTTGGAAAAGAGGGTTTGCTGTTTGAACAGAGAAGGATCAAATCATTCAGACACTGTGAAGGGTGAGGGAAAAACTGGAATTCTGCTTTAGTCATATTAAGTTAAAAACCTCATGGAAAAGCAACGAAAGCCTAATGAATGTATTTTGCTTCTCATGTCAACTGGTCTGTTACCTGCAGTGCAAATTTAGGGACAGCACATACAGATGCAAATAAATTCATGTGTAAAACCGCGAGAACAAGTCAGACTAATTTTTGCCCTGTATTTATAGCTTGCTTCTTATATTGTACGGCAAAGCAAGTTTTATATAGAACAAACATTTCACTGTTTTCCATCTTACTTTAACAGGATTTAATTCTACTTTTAAATTCTAATTGGTTCCATGAAGGGGCCTGGCCGTCCTCACCCGAGTATCAAAATACTGTCATCAGCGGGACTCTTCCTGTGAATGTATTTGTATTTGCCTATGCTGATGTTTTAGGCATTTACAAAACAAAGCTATCGTCCTCATTTCTACTACTGGCTGACTTACGCTATTAAAGACATTTGGTGTTCATGCAGCTTTTGCAAGCTGAACTGCTTGGGCCACAAACATTAACAGGGCACATGTGCATTCGGGGATCCTACAGATTTTACATATATGCTTTTTCAAGGTAATGGTTTGAAACCTTATACTTACACTAGTTTAAATCAAAGTTGAATGTGAGATTTAGGACACTTTCTGACAGTGAACCTTTAATTACACAGCGAAGGCATCAGCACAGCTAGAAAACTGTCTTCAGCATGTGCATACCACTTGCTGGACAACCAGTAGGATGATTTAGTGAAGAAATGAGTTCTATATTTCAGTATGTTTTTCTGCTAAATACCGTGCAATTCAAAAATGGATTGAAATCCACATGTTAGGGCTCAGCCTATTTTACTCTGCTTTCTTACCAGGCTGCATCTCTGTACTGTGTTATATTGTTATGTTTTAAAGCTGACAAAGTACAGGAAAAACTAATGAAATCTATTAGACTTACAGTACAAAAGAAGAGAGATTTCTAAGAAATACTGCACAAAAAAGCACAGATTAAAAAAATGGAAGCAGCAGAGAACAGCAACTATGTGCCACAAAAAAGATAAATACAAAAAGCTCAGCTCTCTCTTATAAGACACCCACAGTCTCCATCTGTCATCTCAACCCTTCCTCTCCCAACTGTTCTTAAATTAAATGAATGCTTCTAATGGGAGATTTTCTCATGAAAGCTTATGAGAATTCATCCAGAGACAAATTAAAACAACACAGCGTAATCATGCAATTCACCTCTCTAACAGGTTGCCTGTCTCAAACGTTCACATTTACAAAAGAAAAAAAGCAACAAGACGACACCCAAATAAAGAAAAAAAACTACAGAGCAAACCTTTCATTGACTGAAGCCCGTACAGATGCAGGTTGCTCTCTGCAACCATTCTTATAGCTGTATAGCTGAGACTAAAGGTTATTTTAGTCTGTATAAGAAACTACCCTACGCATCTGATTTAATGATTTTGTTCTTTGTAGGCCTTGCAGTTTGAACATGTCCAAAGGGATCAGCAGTGCTAAAACAATGTATTATTTTTTTCTCCTTGTAAATAAAACTAGCTTGAGCTACTGAGTCTAAAATATATTTTCCTACTTATCATTTTAGTTGCTTTTAGCATGCTTCTGGCATCTTATTCCTGTCTGGACATGAAGAACACTTTCATTTTTGTTTCTGGTCAGCTTAATTTTGGGGTTGGTGTTCAGTAACATAATTCTTCAGAGTTTGGGTCGAATGCATTTAATTTCTGTCACTTGTAGCTTAGCTAGATGTATTAGCAAAGTTGTAGTGAAATATTTCTATTTAAACCAGGACTAAAGGAGGACACTTGAAAAGGAACCAGATCTTAAATTTGGACACAATCACCTGTCAGTGCCTCCTTAACAACAGGTCTTAGTTTCCTCTACATTTCACCGGTCTGCTCTTTGAATTCACAGCAGGTAGCCTGATACCAACTGGGTTGCTTTCTAAGCTAATAAATAGTCCCACGAAATTGAGCTTCAGCAGCACAAAGGAACTTAAAAGAAGACAAGCCACCCCTGCCAACCCAGAGAAGTTCCCAGCATCAGGGACAGGCCGAGGCCAGAAGCACCTGGGCTGAAGGACATGTGGTCGGGGCGTTGCTCCTCAGTGGCCGTCACTGCAAGCAGGTCCTTGGCCAGGGCAGCGCTCAGGAGCATCCTCACCAGCCAGCAATGCTGGCTGGCTAAATCAAGGGCTCTGTCTTGGGTCACCTCTGCTCTAGACCTCTGTTTTGCTGCTGCGGCTGCTTCCTTTCCCTTCTCTGGGTCTCAGCATTTGGTTGCAGTACTTGCTCAAATGACAAGTCCCCTTGGATTTCCTTCTCTGTTTGCTTTAATCTCTCTTGCTCCCTCCTTGTTCTCTCACTCTCTTTGCATGGTTCCTGCACTCACCCTCTTCATTACCAAAGTCACTCGGACTGTTGGAGTTCACAGCAAAAGGTAACTGAAATCCTCCCCCAATTCCCTGGTCTCTGTTATTTTCTGCGTGTGCTCTTTCACAGTTTCTTTTACTGAAGTCCCTCACTGTTGTACTTAACCACCATGAGTGACAGAAATCCAATGCTGACCACTTCATTATCTGCCGACCTTGTCCCCCTGGCCTCCTGCCCCTCCATCTCTCTTGGGCAGTTTGCCCTGCGTCGCAAGTCCTTGTTAAAGGTCAGGACCCCAAACCATCAGAATTGGTCGTGTTGTTTTACTGTATCACCAGAGAAATCAGGCCTGTCGGATCTCGTTAAAGCCCTATTTATGGGTGGAACGCCACTCCTGGAGCAGGATGAGCTGCTATACCTTTGAAACACAATCTTCACCAGATCCGATCAGCATCGCCCAGGGATTATATTCCACCAGTCAATCTCTCATAATCGCTCCCACCCTTATTGGCATGGCTACTGCTGTCCCTGCATGAGAAAGGAAATCCTCTTAAACAAATACCCTCCGCGGGAGTAAGACTCCGCTTCCCCATGTCGAGGCGCAGGATCCAGCCCCTCGGGGACAGGTGGTCACCCAGGCTCCCGCGGAGGAGCCTGATCAATAAGCCCGGCGCCCTGCGTCGTTGGTCATGTAGCAGGGAACCGTAGAGACGCTTCATACGTAATGTAGTGCAAATGATGGAGAAGCGTTAACTGATCCTCTCAACACGCCTTTGAAATGAGCAGGGAACTGTCACCACCGCGCTGGAGCGGGGAAGTGACGTGACTTCCTGAGTATGACATCGCAAACCAGCAGCAGCACCGAGAGTGTAATTAGTCCCAGCCTTACAAGAACTTCTTTAAATCGTGACTCTTACAGCTCCTTCTCTGACGCGACTGTTAAAATGGAGAGAACCTTTCCCTTCAGGACCACACCACAGTTTTAAGACACAGTCATGGTAATGCTGGCATTGCACTAAGGAATTTCCAGAGGACGTTGTCAGGTGAGTCAGGTGGTAAATAACAACTGTTCTACGAGCCTATGATTATGCTGCACATGTCTAGTGAGCGTTTTAAAGAAAGGTTCAGTGCGGCTATGTGTGGAATTGATCATTTCCCCAGAGCACAATGCAGAAAATGATGCAAACCCATTACATGAATTCTGAAGACAATGAGAAATCTCAGCTGCCTAAATGAGAGTAAGTCAAAAAGTAAACACAGAGACTAACAAAAACCACCAGAATAACATCGAGAACCAAATCGTATCCAGAAAGAAGCAAAGTGATCTCTGTGCAACATGACAGGATGGGGGGAGGCAGCATATTAAATTCACAAAATGTACATGTTTCACTGAAATGAGAGATCTGTCGTGGTTGCCTGTTCTGCCACATGAGCTCCAAGCTGTGCACTACAGGGTCACATGTCACCATTTTTCTAGAATGCATTTAGAATATTTTAGCATTCTTTGCCTGAAACATTCCACCTTGTTGGCTGATGTTCCTCCTGCTCCAGAGCCGTTAAAGAAGCTCAGCTGATGTGCAAAGGGAGATGCTGTTGCTGTTATACCCAACAGAACGCAGATGGAGAGGGAGTGATCATTTGAGGAAAGAGGGGCTAAACCTCTGCAGATTGAGGAACCATAAGGGCAACCAAGCCTGGAGGCAAGGTTTGGGTGAGTTTTTATACCACCTTCTTGGGGGTTTTGTTCTTAAACTTAATGCCTAGGAAGAGGATGAACTCAGATGTTGTACAGTGAGAGGATCATCTTTGTAGAGCAGACTGGGAAAGGCATGGCTCGCATGCAGACCATGGCAGAATTTTAAAAAAAATCCTTCTTCAAAAAAAGCATGAAAAGAGAAAAAACTAAGAAATCCTCAACTAGATGGAAAAAAAGAGAAGATCTTAAGAAGTCTAACAGACAGCCCTAAAACCAAGGCATGTAGACTCAATATAATTTATTATAGTGGCAAGAGAAGGCAATAACTGCACAGGAATAGCAAAGAGATTTACCAGGAGCTCAAAAACCTGAGAATGTGGTCCAGGACGCAAGGGAACACTGTGCCTACTTTGCCCAATTCTGAGCCAGGCAGGTGCGTTTGCGTTTTTAAGCATGTAAAAGAGGGCCACAGCACACAGGAGAGGTGCAATAGCCAATAGCCGTAACCAAATCAAGCACACATTTTGCTCCAGATTCTCAGGCAGGTTCTGGGAACCGAGAGAACGAGCTTACCACGTGTGTGAAAAAGCCAGAAGATCTGCTTTCTGGATAGGTCACTAATTCTGATATTTTTGCATCCATTTGGGTCAGCAGGGTCATAAAATATGACCTTTCCATTTTGCAAAGTTTCTTCTAAGCCATTCTCCTAAGAGCTTCTTTAATCTGTTCTTAACCAGAAACAGTGGGGCTATCTCAGTTGGCCTCCTTTTAAATTTTCACGCACATTTACAGACACTTACCAAAAAGGGGTATGATTTTCAATGGGAAAAGAAGAGCTAAATTAGGCTAAAGCATATTTTAATTTAATTTAATACAATTTTTGCCAATACTGAAAATACACGTTATACCTGACATTGTTTAACATTTCAGTATTTGCTTAATTGGCAATGCCTTGAGAAGAAGTTACTCCTGAGGAGGGTGAGCACGTTTCCTTTGGAGGCTATAGAAGAGGTGTCTCCACGCCAGAAGCACAACGCTGTTCACTGCAGCTCCCTTTCTCCGTGTGCCTGCAGTGAATTTGCTGCTTGACTGCAACACTGAAACTATCTGTCAAGTCCAAAGCAGAAAGAGAGTTTGAAAGGCAGGCATGATCTGTGATCAATACCCTAACAAATCCAAAGGAAGCCCCAGCTCCCAAAGGGTTAATCCAGAGAAGAAAAGGCATCCGCATGTTTAGTGAGCTAATGTGTTTATTGATGGGGAGGCCTTTAAGTCCTCAACAGGGAAAAGCTTAGATAAGTGACTGGAAGTTCAAGTCAGACAACCTGGTTTGGGTGGAACGTGGTTATGTTTTCCAGCTGATTCACTTTTCAAGCTCCTGGGGGTGTCGTCCCCAGGGGTGTCCTCCTGCAGGGGGTCTGCACCCACCCAGAGCGGAGCGAAGCCCACCCTGGAGCAGGGATGTTCCCAGGACAGGGCCTGTCTGGGCTGGCCTGTGCGGACACACTGCAGGTGCCTAGTCCCAGCAAAAAAACGGTGGGCTAGCATCCGCCCGGCGCACGCCAGCGCCTTTCGGCACGTTCTGATCGGGTCTGATACCGGAGTGTGTTGGAACCGTCCATCAAAATTCCACACTCGAAACCCAGACACTGGTGCTGGTTTCTATAGGGGTGCCCTGTAACGAACAGCCGACCCGCTGCTGAGAGCACCCCTCCGGTTTGCACCTCCGCTTCGCCACCCGGCGCGTCCATCGCTGCCCATCGGCACAGCGCCCGCCGGCCTGGTGGACACCCCTGCCCAGGACGGCGCTGAGGAACTGCGTCGGACCACCTTAACTCCCCCGCGACCACCCGCCGGTGGCTGCGCGGTCAATGCCAGGGTCAGGGGTCGGGTGTCCGCCTGCTAATAGAGTGTAAGCCAACATTGTCCTCAAATTGCTGGAGTAAAGAGACAATGCCCACCTCCTGCTGATGGCCGTACCCCGGGGGAGGGGGTATCGGCTTTATTGGAAAACTGCCAGTCTGGGAGGTGATGGAAGTGGCTGATAGCGGCTGCAGACGGCTTGAGTGCCGCTGGAGAGCTGGCCGGCTGGTCGGAAAGTCCCCGAAAGGCAGTTCATTGCACGGAGCCGCTTATTGACGGCCAGGTTTTCCTCCCTTGATGAATCTCCCTGGCTCTGCGTGGCTCAGCCCCGTCCACCAGCTGGGACCCTGCTGGTTCGTGGCCAGCTCTGGGCTGGCCTTTCCAGCCTGATCAAAAACTCCCGGTGACCAACACAGGAGCTTCCCCAATGGCACTGATGGCCGGACCCCGTCTCCCAGCACCAGCATCCTGCTGCCAGCCCAAGTGCGAGGGAACCGTGGATTACACACAGTGCCTTCTGCCATGGCACCATTTGAAATTGCTTTAGAAAACAAGAGAAATTACAAAACCAGGAGGTGAGAGAGATTACCAGAATTCGGGATGACAGTAACATCATCATTTTGATAAATGTACAGTTTTTGATCTATCCCAAGTATGCACCTAATTCAAGACATAATTGAAAGGAAGAGTCAGTAGATTTCTCTGCTCTTTGGATGACAAACACCCATGATTGCAGGTACCATAGCTGCTACCACAAAGACGCAATGACAGTATGTTCATTACAGATTTCTAAGACCTGCTATATTGGGAAAGTATTGTAACTGAACTAGATACATCACATTTCTACACTAGTTAAGAGATTATAAGGAGATGAATTAAATTAATGGTCCATATAGCCAATATCCTGTCAGCAACAGTGACCAGTAACAGAGCCCTATAGGCAAGAGCATGCAATAAGAGAGCAGTGATGCTTCCCCAGAAGCCACCAACTTGTGATTAAAGGACTTTCTGAACTACAAGTTGTGTTGCACTTTTTAGTAGTCTTCAACAGATTTTTCTCCCATAAAGCTGCTCAGTTGCTGTTTGAACCCACATACTGCCAGCACCTATAGCCTTGCTGCAGCAAAGCTGCGCAGCACAATTTTGTCTCATGTGAAGAAACAGCTTCATTTCTCAGTCTGCCTGTTTTTAACTTTCTGACTGCAATTTTCATTTGATGCTCCCCCATTCTTGTGCTGGGAGAGACAGCGAACAGCATTCCCTACCTACTCTGTCCAGTAAATTATGATTTTATGACGGTCATTGCCTCACATGCCAGTTGTCTCTTCCAGACTGCAGGTACCTAGCCTGCTTCATACCTTTGCCCTGTCTAGAAGCTGTTCCCCACTTCAATCACCTTTCTTGCACTTTTCTGACCTTTTTCCCATTCTTATTCCTTTTTTGAGATAGGAGCAGAACTGCACAGATTATTTAAGAGGCAGGCACACACAGGATATATACAGTGGCACAATGATCTGTTTTTTCTCTACTTCTTTTCTAATAATTCCTTGCATTCTTTGATCCTTTGATTACTATTGTGCACCAAAATGATATTTATGGAGAACAGTTTATTGTAGCCCCAAGATCTCCCACCTGACTGGTGACAGTCAGCTCCATGCCATACATTGCCTCATCCTGTCTGGTCATTTTTTGAGAGGGGATTCCAGATTTCATGGCTGCTATGGAATTGTATCTTTGATAATTTGCACATTTTTATTTTACTTTGGGAATACTGTGTTGTATTGCACTGTCAGAAGCCCTTGCAGTTCTGCTCTTGCATGCAGAGATTATCAAGAGATGCCAGTGTCCCAAGTGCCTATTCAGGAAACAAATAAATACCCTGGAAAATTGTTCCCTATAGGCCTGGCAATCTGGTTTAGAATAGACATGAGGAGGCGTGTGAGGAGCAGCACCACCACGGCCTTAGAGAGGCGAACGGGCAAAATACACACTGGCACCAGGCGAAATACATACTGGGACTGCTACTGATCAAAGGTGTAAACTGGAAATACCTGCATTTGAGAACTATTTTCTCAAATATATTAATCTTTTACAGCTTTGTGTCAGTGCCAGTTCCTGAAGACAGTTGGGATCTCACTGCCTGCTAGGGGCAGGCAGAAGAGAAGTCAGATCATGTAAGATGCTCAGAATAACCCGAGATAGTGATGACTTCTCGTTTCTTCTTACTAGCAGTGTCCGTAACCCTTATGTCCCACATAAGAGAGGGCTCACAGCATGCCCAAGCGCTGCAGGGTGGGTTTCCAGAGAGTCACTGGGTGGGTTGGTCGGGATGACGCTGCCTCCAGGCAGGCCCCTGGGGACAGCCGCTGTCTGCCGAGGGCGGAGAGTGGCTCTGCAAGAGCCGTTCTTAGCTCCGCAGGGCACGTGCAGGGCTCTCCCAGTCCCAGTTTCATGGCACTATATGGTAGCCTGGTAGTCCTGTACAAAGTCAAGGAGAATGGGATGTTGGACTCCGCGGCTTTAGGTTTGATCTTTCCTACGCTGGTTAAATCAGCACCGATTCCAGTGAAGACACCGACACCACATCATTATACACCTGCTTTGAATGGTTCTTCACAAATCAGGGCTGAGCCGATGGGTGGGCAGGCCTCTAGCCGGGACCCCAGCCACAGGCTGAACAATGCCCTGGGAGAGGGGGCAGTGGGAGGGCACAGGCACCCGGCTGGCACAAGGACTCCCAGATGTACCGTGGCCACCGGCAAACCAGATTCTTGGGAACTAAAGTTATCCAACGGTCCGAGCTGGCCCTGCTACAGCTTTCCAACAGCCGTGCTGGAGGCGAGGCACCTGTAACCAGTTCTGTGGCGGAGGTTGTCAGACACGCACAAGGCTCTGGGGTTGTGTCCCAGAGCGGAGGACGGGGCTGCGGTCCTGTGCCGCCCACCGCCCTGCCCGGAGCCCGCAGGAACATTTCCCTCCTGCAAAACCCCACGCTGAGCACAGGGCGGAGGCGCCACCGGAGCAGCGAGACCTGTCGAAGGGCGGACTGAGCAAGGGGAGCGCGTTCAGTTTTGAGACTCAGTAGCTCCAGATTCAGATGCTTCATTCTGGTCATGGGTCGAGGTGTGGGATTGACCAGACTATCAGAGGAGACGCCATGGTCGGTTCCTGCTGCTCTGCCTTCTCCTTGCCTCGATTTGCATATTCAAGGATCACCGCCGATGCCTGGCTGTCAGAGATGGTGACAGTTGTGGGGGTTTTTTAGCTTTATCAAGGGGGATTATTTTTAACCCAAATTATTTTGCATTGTAAATGTTTAAATCCACATCAAATCCAGATTAATGCATAAAATAGTCCAAGAGGGTATTTACTGGAAAAAAAAATAACAATAAATCAAATTACTATGGCTAGCTCCCATCTGAAGTGTTTTAAAAAGGGGACAGTCTGAGATTTTTGGCGAAAAAATCACTTCAAGGAGAAGATTCAAATAAACCTCTCTGCAGAACGGCCGAAGTTTACATACAAACTGGAACCCTTAGTACTTTTTCACAACATGACTGGAATTAATAATGCAGATAAATCCTAAATAAATCAGGATTAGTGTTAACTACGTCTTGAGGTTTAATACGCTCTACGAAAATGAAAGGGGGCCGGCGGGGGAGGAAGGAGCTTTGCCTTAAACCTTGCCCGCGAGCGAGCAGAGCAGTGCCCGGGGAGGAGGGCAGGGGTGCAGGGCACGCGGGAGCCCCGAGGACCAGCCGAGCAGGGCAATCAAAGCGCCTCTAATCGCTGCCGCTCCGGGGACATGTTCAAAGGATCTTGTCTGGCCACAGGCTGCCTAAGGTCACAAGTGAAATGCAGTTGTGGGGCAGGGGGAGGGGTGTCTCGGATTTTTGGACAGCCCGGCTGTTTGGATCTGTTTTCAGGAGGTCAGCCGGATTGCAGTATTTTACCGTCTTATCAGCAAAAAGATTAAATTTCCCTTCGTGGTTAAAGAGCTCAGCCCCACTCTGAAGGAAAATATAAATAAAACTGCCAACACAATCGCCCTAAGTAAAAACTGCCGCAGCGTGCCGGCGCTCGCTGCAAAGCCTGGGGAGCCGCTTCCCGGTGACCTCTGCACCGCCGGCCCCGCTGGCGGGATGTCACTGACATCCTCCTCCTCCTCCTCCTCCTCCGCGGTGTTTAACACACCCCTCCGGGTCCCCCGAGAAGGGTTAAAGCTGTGAGTGAGTGGAGACTGCAGGAGGGACGGGTGGGTTTGCCGCCTGCGAAGGCACCGGTCGCTCGCTCCCGCCGGTGTCCCCGCTGCTCCCCAGGGCCACTGCACATGGGAGCCAGGACCGTCCCCGTCCTCTCCTCCTTGCGCTGGACGAAGCCAGGGCTGATGAAACACTCCCACTCTCTGATATAAAAGCAGTCTTAATTTTTTTTTTTTTTCCCAAAGCCACGGAGGAGTAGAAAAACGTTTCTTGTGCTCGCTTCATTGCCGGGAGATTCACTCTGTCCCTCTCCATTCTTGCTCTCTCTTCGCACGTCTGTGCAAGGACACCGCTTGCTCTGGGCTGCCCTGCCCTTCTCAGGTGGGAGACTGCGCTGGAGACTCTCAGAAGGTTGCGGCGTTTCAAGAAATCTCATCTCCCATCTGTTCCTCTCTTCAGCCCTTCCCCGGTGCTCACGCCAGCTCTACGGCTCAGAGGAGACGGGGCCAGACCCTCACTGGCCTGTGCACAGCTAATGACCGACACCGGTGCAAGGTGGCAAGAAATGCATCAGACCAACCACCGCCGCCCGCTGCTTCTGCCGCCCCGGTCACCCTGCCCAGCACGTGGAACAATGGAGTCCTTGTGCAGCGGGGGTCAGATCCACAACGTGCTTCCAGGGTGACCGCTGGAAAAGGATCTTAGAAATGTGAAGTGTGCGTGGGGTTTTTTTACCTTCTGAGTAGTTTTTTGCACACGATAATGCAAGGATGAGTTCAAGCGCCGCTTCCTTCCTGCTGCCAGCAGCCAGCGTGTCGGATTGCTTGCATGAGATTGTCGTGCTAATTTCTGAACAGGCACGAATCTACCCGGCTCCCAGTAAAGATTTGTTCATTTTGAAATGAAAATTTTGATGGTATGGCCAAGAATCTACACAAAGAAACAAACAAACGTGCCAGCAAAAATCCCGCACCTAATGATGCTCACAAGTCTGAAAACTAACCCAACTCTTTCCATAAAGCAGTCCGTCTGCTAAACTTTAATGATGACTTGTTGGCTTGGATTTTTATGTGAAATATTTACATATGATTAAACATTGACCAGTAAGCAAACAAAGTAGGTTTTCAATAATTTGTGATTATTTAAAAGCTCAAAATCATCCTGTTTTATATACAGAGAAGTGCCAGTAGTTAATAGTCCTGTTGCTAATGTTGGGTTGTTTGGGTTCTTAAACACAAGACCTACTGTGAGAACGAGCGTGTGTCTCCAGCCCCCTCCAGAACAAGCCTGCAGATCTGTATCCAGAGCTCCAGATCTGAAACGATCCTGGCTGGGCCGGTGACACCTCCTGGCAAGTCCCTGTGTACGAGTCAGCACATTTACCTCGGTGGCACTGGAAACTTTTTAAAAAGCTAAAGAAAATACAAAGCAAGCCTGTCTTTTCTTTAAGCGAAAGGTCTAGGAAGATAAAGATCAGATGCACAAGCGTAAGAAATTCCAAGAGATCCTTCATTTCTCTAACTCTTGCAGAGTTAACGCTGACATTTTTACAAGAAATCAGAGCGTGGCATCCACCCGCAGACTCTCTGCTCCCAGGAACAGCCACCCACAGTGAGCGTGCGGCCACCCACAACCTTCACGTGACCTTCAGGTCGGTGCAGACGAAACCAGCCTAAAGGGCGCTCTCCAGCAGCTGGAGAACCTCCTGTGGCCCCAAGGCAGGACGAGCCCTTCGCAAGGCTCACAACGGCTCGGGACGCTCATTCGTGCGGCCACGTGGTACCACACGTCATGTGGGAACCTCTGGTTCCACACAGGACCGACCCACCAACCCACCCACGCACCCAACTGTCCCTTCTTTTGGCTGACACGGGTATTTCAGCAAACGCGCGCAGGCACCGTGGTGTGTCAGACCGAACCAACCAACTCGCCCACGGCCCAGCCCCAAGGACGGGTCAGAGCTGCGGGACCGGGGGCAGGGCTCCAGCACCGGCGACTTTGACCGAGACAGACCGGTCCTGCCCCAGTCCCCCTCCCAGTGCCCTCTGCCTTTTCTTGTGCAACAGGAAGGCTGAGCTGCCGTGCGCAGCCTGGGCAAGAGGCGCCGGGGTTGGCTGCAGCCAGCAAATCCCCTGCGGAGTTTCAGGGACCTTTTCTAGACTGGCTTTGCTAGTCGCAGAAAAATGTTTCTGGAGGTTTTCCCAGGATTCTCAACGCAAATGTCCAGAAACTGTGGGATATTAATAGAGAATAGAAGCTATTTTATTTATGCTGTGAAGTTTAAATGTTGAAGTTTTGCTTTCAGCCATCTCCAGTACCAGAAAAAGGAAATAAAAAGGAGGGTGGGGGGGTGGGAGATCGTTGAGAAATGGATGTAACACGTCCTGCACCCCTTGCCATGACATGGCCATGTAAATGAGACCCTCGTCCTAGAGTGAATTAAATGCACCGGGTGCCTAAGTACAAATAGCCATGCCTGGTTATATTCCTTAAGAGAGCACTTCCTTAAGAGAGTACGTCAGGCGTGTTTGAAAGGAGTAAATTCCCAACCCTAAAGACGCCTGCGTGGAACAGGGGCTGGAACAAATAACCTGAAAACTTTCTGTGAAAACTGGCCAGAACAATTTACTTGGTGCCCAAAAGCTGCTAATTTTTATTCACAAGGAAGTTTATACATCTTTGCTAAAAGAGGATATGAAAGCAGATGTAAAAAACAGGAATCAAAGTAAAATAAATTAAATGAGGAAACATCTGTGACAATTAGTATAAGCCAAAGTTAACACGTGTGAACAACTTGGAAGAAAAGTCAGATGTATTGAGCACTACCAACACACGCTCACAAACAATGAAACAGATTTTTGAAATTCACCTTTGATACAACAAATCAAGATCATGTAATAGTAAAGGTGTAGGTTAAACAGCACTGTTAAATATAAAGATTTTTAAATTACCAAGTCTGAACACTTATATCTAGTAGTTTTAAAGGAATCATTTGGAAACTCTTCAAAGGCTTCTGGCTAATCCTTAATATGTCTTTGAGAAATGGGGAAGTCTCAAGAAGACTTGGGAGGAAGGTCAGTTGCAGGTCTTTAAATGTACAAGGGATTGACCTATGTATGTAATAAAAGGTCAACACTTGACATGTGTCAGCAAAGACATGAAGGATGAAAATATGCTTAACACTAACTAACATTATTGCACTGAAAGTAATATTTTATTTTTTTTCTCAGCAATGTTCATTGTGAATTCTTGGATCACCACATCTAACTTACAGCCATGTTGTGAACCTGTAGCAAGCCCTGATTTCCCACAGGACGTCTATCAGAAAAGCTCCCAGACCTCCATTCAGAAAGGGAGAACCCAACACTTGACGTGACAGTCTTCATCCACGACACGTGAAGCAAGTGGAGGTCTGACAAAAAATGTCAAATGCCAAAAATGCTTCTTACAGCCTTTCAAAAGAATTTTATTTTTTGTAGGTACAAGCAATAACGAAGGCCTAATTGTAGTTAAGGGGAAGCTACGCAACAAGGATCGTAATTCAGTTAGATTTCTAAATAGTAATAAAATTAACCCTAATAAATGAATAGTAATTCCACTCCGTTTCAGCAAGACAAACAAGGAATAAGAGAAACATTGGCCAGAACTGAGTATAATGAAGCAATAAAAGAAAAGTTTTCAAAGCAAAATAACAATGGACCTATTTCAGCAACATGATTAATTTTGATGTTCATGGGATTTATGTGTATGCTTAATATCTTTTCTGAATGGATATGGATTTTTAATGCAGATCTATGTGCTTCAATGAATTGGGGCATCTGTCTTACACTGGAGAATTATGAAATTAAACAGAAAAATAAACAAAGAAGGAAAGAGAATCTGATTTGTCCAAGGCAAGAAAACAGACAGAATAAGGAAACAATAAAATTTTAAAATTAAAACTTTACACAGAACGTGTTAAGATTAAATGCTTTAATTTACATAAAGAAAAAAGATAAACAAGGATTTCTGAAAGCTCTTAATACAAAATTTGCTAATAGATCAGTTAGGCATTAAAATTACATCTGATTTTTGTTTGACTTTTCATAAGGAATGGTGGGGACAGTTTCTTTTCTCTGTTAGAAAAGAAATATGAGTAATAAAGGGAACCATGATCATGCTTTTATGAGAAAATTGCTTTCTTACTGGCAATTTTGACTTTTCTGAAGAGAAAGGTATACCAAAAACCCAACCTTCTGCTCTCTCTTTCAGGATGCAGACCCAAAGCTTTTATTGCAAGACAGGCTCCCCCTCCACCCTGCCGTGCAAAAACTTACAGAGTTTAGCCATAACCCCCCTAAAATACCAACAGACACCCCCTCCTCCAGCACCCTGCCCCCCAACGCCAGGACATTTCACCAAACTGGCACCTGGAACTTTAGTGACTCTTTTCACTTGGGAATAAGCCCTTTTCCTAAAGCCTGGGGTAACTCTTCTGCCGTTACTGGGCGGAACGGAGCGTACCTGCAGACGTACCCAAAGTCCCCGGATTTAAGTCACACCGTGGCTGTTCCTGTTGGTGCTGTCCCAGGCAGGCCACCCGACCCCATCGCAGCGGCATCGCGTGGACAAACGTTTGGGGGCAAACACACGCCTGTGTTTAAGGATACTGGGAGCAGGCGGGAGCGCCCGGGAGCTGTGGGCAGCGCAGGACCTCCCTCGCCCGGCCCATCCCAGCCAGCAGGACAGGCGTGACGGCGACGCCCTCCCCTCCACGGCTTGTCCGCCCTAACTCTACCCGTTGGTGCCGGTGGGCTTCCTGGAGAAGGTGTCGTGTTGAACCATCCTTCCTAACGGCCACCAATGAATCTACCATGTATGAACTGGGTTTTACTGGGGTGCAGGACTGGAGCATGACAAAATTTTCTGCTACAGGTTACATGTGCAGACACAGGATTGACTTCGAACACCCGCCTGCCTGTTCAACTGGCATAAACTGATGCTATTTCTCCCTTAAATCACTAATGCAATTTTGGTGAGAATACTTTCCTTTGCTTCAAAGACTGATACCAAATCACAGAGAATTATGACCTGTTTCTGCTGCTGCGTTAGCAAATCTGAAAACGTATTTTCTGTGGTACTCAGCTCTTGAAGCCACTGTCTCCTGAACCAGCAAACAGCAAATGACATTGCTCTGGTCCTCGTGACAGGACCAGGTTCAGCATCTCACGGGCAGCAGGACGTGCTCGTGCCTGCAGACTGGCACTCAGTGCCAGAGCTCAGTTTGGGAATTTGGCTTTTATGAGTCATCTTAGCAATTTGTTCTTTTGTTGCACAGCATGTCAAATTGTTTGACTTTTTTTTTTAAAGATCCTAACTTTGTAGATTAATGTTATGGTGCTTTTTCAGAGAAGGGGGAAGAACACTGCTTTGCATAGTTGCCTTTGCAAACCTCCGGAGAGTTACTACGCCTGGACTGACCGCTCAACCTCTTCACCTGTCGGGCTGGCCTCCTGATGTCTCTCGTGCGAGGTGGACACTGTTTCACGGCAGTCTGTGAGCCTTCCGAGGTGTCACATCTCCTGAGAGGGTAATTGTAACAGCCAGGAATTGCCCATTCCTGGGCGCGCTCGGTGAAGTCTCTAAGACCTTGGTCATGTGCCCGTGTGTCTAAAGACCGTACGGAAGACGTGCTTGGATAGGAATTTGTCTTAGTTCTCTTCCAAATACTTTGGAAATAATGTGTCTCATTGGGAAAAGGTATCATTTTAGAAAAATTAAAATTAATTACATTTCAATAATACTTTTGTATGTCTGTATTGAACTCGATCTTCCTTAGTTGTTCCCTGAGGATTTTGCAGCCCAGCGTTGCTCTATTTATACACAGTCTCTAAAAAGCAACCCTGTTTATACCAATCAATTTGTGGTGAAAAAAATTGCAGAAAACTGAGTGAACTCATTTTCCCAATCTGATATGATTAAAACTTTTTGCACGTAGAAAAATAAGCTATATTTGAGGTTGCTGCTTAATTTGCCTGAGCAGCCCTTGTTGAATGTTTCAGAAGTACGTGCCAGAGGAACTGACAGCAGTTGTAAGTCAAAGGACTCTGTTCTGAAGACATATAACTTATAGAACAACCTTAAATTACGTTCTTTGCCACCAGAAGTAGTTCAAGTAGTAAGCTCCTCTGAACACTTACATTTCCAAATTCCATTTTTTTGCCCTGTAGAAGTGACATTTCATTGGGTGTCCACAGAACAAGTAGCTACAGGAGGTGCATTAATCCTGTGATTTTTTTATTTCTTGGCAGATTTTTCCAGCTTTGCCATCTCTTATTTTCCTATTTTCTAGTCAGTGCATGCACCAGACTATATTTTTCAGTAAAAAGACCCACAAAACCAACCAACCAAAATTCAACTGTACATGCATCAGTACATCAGAGAACGGTAATAGTGTTATGAAGATCAGCACAATCTTCTGGCTCACCCTTCTCTTTACATCTAGTCCATTTGAAGGATCACTGACAGCAGCAATTCCTTGCAAAGCACGCTGCTAAAACCAGTGTAATAGAGTCTTCCCCACATCTCCTCCTATGGGTCTTTCCGCTCCCAACCAACTAACGATTCCTCTTTCCTCTCTCCTTTCTCTCCTCTGGAAAAAAACGCTTTTCTAACTCACGTGTCCCCCCGCCCTCAGAATCTGCAAGAGAGCGATCGGTTCCCACGCCAGAAGAGATCACTGAAGATTTAAGCACAGTTGCTCATAGTGAGGGGTCCCTGAACAAGGGCCGGCCAACTCGACCCGGAGCTGGAGGCCGCAGAGCTACTCACCTTCGCTGGCTCTAACCCCTCTGTGTCGGCCCTCACGTCACCGGGACCTCCCCGGTGCTGCCGTACCTGCACACGGGGTCATCCCGCGCCAAGCCGCACGGTGCGACAGAGACGCCTCTCCTGAGCGCCAGCTCGGCCGCCCCCCGGGCACAGCTGCAGGGGTTTCTGTTCATTCCTGCACCGAGCTCACCCTCTCCGTGACAGCCGCGACGTATCTTTTGAAAAGACCTCATGCAGTCTTCAATTAGAAATGCTAAGTGACACACATTTCTTCATCTCCCTAAGTAACTTGTCCCGATAGTCTACTAATTTCATTGGATAAAACACCTAGATTAAGTTTCTCCGGTTTTTCACTGCAAAGTACATTTTCCAGACCACCAATCCTAGTTGTAGCTCTTCTCTAAACTCTGCACACTTTTCTTTTTGAGACACATTCACCAAAACTAAACTCACCGCTGAGACCTGGAACCTTGACAACAGCCTGGCAAGTGGTGTGATACACCTTGTGATGCCATTTGGTACATGGCCAAGACCCTCGTTAGCTCTCACAAATGCATCACTACGATGCTCACGTTCAGTTCCCTACCACAAGCCTTTGTCCTTTTCTAAGACACAGTAGTTTTAGCCGCTAGATAACAATGAGTGTCTGAAAATCGAGTCCCTTTGCAGCACTTTGAGCTGGACACCCAAAATTAGGAATAACTTGGGTCTCTTGACCAAAAGGTTGGTTTCTAAACAAAAAGGTGTACAGGTGGCAGAATTTAGGAACTGAGACAAGAGACAGCAAAGCTGCTAGAAATATAGAGAACTAGGAAAAGAAGTAAAAATTCAATAAATCAATACACAAATAATAACTCACTCTAGAGCCAACTTTCATAGGAGAGGAGTGACACATTAAGGAATGTGCAAATTTAATGTTTTCCTATGGCATTTAAGACATAGTATTTAATTTGGAACTACCATTTTCTGTGCCCACTGATCATGAGGATGCGATCTTCATCTTCCTTATCTCCTTACCTCCCTGTTTTTTACTATTGTCATTTTTATTTGGCCTTAAACTAGACAGTAATATTTATGGAATAAGTATCACATTTTCTCATGAGCTTAGTGGCAAGCAATATGACAGCCATAGCCTGATTTAGATGCTATTGATGTAAAAGTAGGGTGTAGTAACTACTATTAATAATAATAGTAATAATTAATACAATAAAGTCCCTCAACTGGTCACTATCACTGCAAAACATAACTTGCAGCAAGTGAATGCCGAAGTGCACAATGCTGTAAGTAACACTGAACGGCACAGTATTCTGACCAGGGTTTGACAACTGAAAAAAAAAAAAAAGTGGTTGATCTCAGAAAAAACTTCACTTATAATTCAGTAATAATCTAGTATTATCCAAGAGATGCTGTCTTTTGCACTTCTACCCTAATGTATGTATACATACATATATACCTGTATTTCACAGGGATTACACAAAGAAAGCCAGGGTGATGCTTGGTGTTAACTTTCTCCTCAAGTGGGTAAATGAACGCCCATGTTCTTGGCACTAGCTGATTAACCTGTGCAATTTTAATAAAAGCTACAATACTGAATAACAATACTGAATAACAAAATAAAGAGTAAAGAATTACCTCCCCCCACCTCACATCATTTGCCTGCATTCTCCATATGGCCAGAAGGAAAAGCCATCTCCCATTTGCCCACCAAACCACATATTTAATCCATGTGCTTATGTCAAACTTAATTACAGCACATTTGGCATAAAATAACAATCCACATCCTTGGAGAGGGGAACTTAAGTAGTTAATATGTGTGATTGAATGAAAGTGCTTTGCTGAATGTTTATGAGAAACCCAAGATGAGCGAAATGTGGTGCTATTTTAACCACTTAAACACCAGCTCTCCTGTCCTGCGCTGGAGCCCCACGTCCCCCCCCGGCACCTGCCCAGCCGCCCTGTGCTCCGACAGAAGCCTCGCACCAGAGAAGGGCTCTTGCACACAAACCCGGCCAAGCCTCACCCAACGAACTCACCATCCCCTTAGCAATAAAGTCACGTTATTACGAAGGACAGATTTTGATACCTGCCTGCAGCCCTATTTGACGGCTACAATCTGTGGCTCACGACAGCCCTACACCGCAGGGGCACCGGGAAGCACCAGTTTCCCCAAGAGCACCCAGCGCTGAGAGCAGAGGCTGGGCTGGGGTGTCCTCGTGGCCAGCCCCGCACAGCTGCTCTTGAAAGTCTGTGTCCTCGACCTCCCCATTGACGTGGAAATGCCTGCTAACACTGGGTACTGGATTAGCACCCGTGCTCCTGACGTGACTGCGTGTTAGTTATTTACACAGCTCCTTAGGTGCGCGTGATGCCCTGTGGGCAGGCGGGAAAGACAAGGCTTTGCCTGGGGGAACCTCTAATTGAAAGCGACCGTAACCCAGCAGTGGTGGGAGCTGGGAAGGGGTAAGGGAGCGGCGAGACAGCGCCGCTGGCGGGAGGCGCAGGCTGTGCGTGCCGCGGGCACAGGACGAGGCGCGCGTGGCTCTGGCTGGCTCCCTGGCCCGTGGCCCTGGGGACCGGGCGGTGGAGCCCGCGGAGGCTCGGGATGTGCTTCAGAGGGGAGTCAAACTCCACAGCACCGGCCTGGGATGCCGGGCAGGCTGGAGGAGTTCAGGTGGATAGGCTGAGCAACAGGGGCTGGCAGTAACGGCACAGGAGGAGGGAGCCAGGCTCTTCTGGGGGTGTGCAGTGAAGGGGTGAGCAGCAGCAGGCAGAAGTCTGAACAGGGAAAATTCTGAGTAGCTACTTGAAAAAATGTTTTACAAAAGTAGTCAAAAAGTGGAACAGGTGTCCAGAGAGGTTGCAGAGATTTTTAATGCCTGACTGAAGAAGGCCCTCAGCAACTTGATTTCTGTTGGCCTTGCTTTCAGCAGGGATTTGGACAAGGTGACCCCCAAAGGTCCCTTCTCACCTAAATTACACCACGATAACCAGGAAGGCTAGAAATGCAGAGGTCACTGCAGTCAGCACCTCAGATCACAGAATGCGGAGTAAAGTTTCTGTGTAAGAAATGGTTTCTGTAGATAGAGCAGGGAAAGAATAAAAAGTGTTCAGCAATGACCTTGATACAAGGAGGAGGAACAAAGAGGAAATAGCTGAATGTGGCAAGGAGGTTATGAGCCCTGGTAATGGCCTGCTCCTGCTCTCATACAATGAGAATGGAAAATCTCCTATTAACTTCAGTGACACTGGACCAGGCTCTAAAAGAGCAGACACTGAAGTGGATGACAGTGTCAGAAAAGAGAGGAGGAAAGAAGGAAAAATTTAAGTTTCACTTTGATCATGCTGAGTATGAGTTAACTGCTGAAGTTCTATTGTTCCCTATTTCAAAAATGAAAATAAATAGTTTGCAACAAACACGGTGGAGTGACTGCTGCTGGAGTTAATTGGCTCTGTATCTTTAAAAAGATGGCGTGACTTTCTTGTTGCCAGAGATTAATTCCCGATGATTTATCGGAGTTAGTGTGAGTCCTTCACCCTGCCCTGGATATCAGAAAGATGACAATAGCCCAAGAACTGTCAGATCGGGTGCAAAATCCTAAGGAACGCACACCACACAACAATTTAACCTGAGCACTGCACGTTGGATTTTACAACACCATCACCACACTTCTCTGCTGGCAAAGAGTAAGATTAGTTTGCACGCTAACTGAGACTATATATAAAATATATATGCGGAGGACAGACTGGTTATGGAGCCTTTGATAGGTAAATATGTACATAATACAACCATATATTTCTGTGTCTTGTAAAGAAGCACATGCTGTCAAAGAAGTTGAAGAGTTTCTAAAAGCCCACAGCTTTAGCTAGCGTGGCTAAAAGACTGGCCAGACTAAAACATAAACTGTATTTTTTGGTATGGGGAAGGTTATAAGAAGAAAATACCAAGATTCATCAAAACACCTTTGCAGCAGAGCCGTTTTGTAGCCTGGGGGTATTGCTTGCTGCTACCGCTTGTTCTGTTTGTTGTGGTGTTGTGGTTACTTATGCCCCGTGAAGAAGCAGTGGCCTTTTCTTTTTGATCCACAGGGCACGGTCCCCCATGCCAACACAACGCTGAACGGCAAACGTCCCTGTGTCAAGACATAACAGCGTCGGAGCACTCCGAAGCCAGCAGCAGCTATTATCCTCCAGCACTGTCCCGGGCACCAGTACCAGCAATATTTAAGGAGGCGGGTATTCAGGCACAGCCTAGGTTTGGTCCAAGTTCCACAGAAAACCTGCGGCTGACCTGGGAAGGGAAGCCTGGGCTGCTGGCTCCCAGGCCAGCACCGCGCCCTGCAGAACGCCCTCGCTGCGCTCAGCCACAGTCATTACTGACCGCAGATAGAAAACGAACCGCCCTGACATCTCGCGGCCCCCGTTCGGTGACGTCCAGCCGTCTGCCATGTGCGGTGCCCCCGCTCCCTCGGGGCTGGAGCGAGTTCCCCTTCCCACGTCTGCTGGAGAGCCCTGTCTGCTCAGAGGGACCCAGGATTCCAGGCAGAGCTTTCCCATGCCATCGTCCCTCAGAATAGCTCTGCTCTCCGTATTTTTAGCAAGGCTCTAATGGGCCAATATGTTTGATTTTCCACTGTTTCCACTCCAGCTCAGCTCCTGCTCCTCGGCAGTCTCCCTGCGTTTCTGCTGGCGTGTCTGGCCAGCGGTGGCAGAGACGGGGGATGCAGGGCGGAGGAGCCTTGGAGATGGTAGCTCTGGCAGCAAGAGCTGCTTTGCATACTTGGAGTTGTACAAAGCTGATTTTCTGAGAGAGAGAAAGACGGAGAAAGGGGTTTCTGTAAGTAGCGGAGACAATGAGAACAAGGCAGGCACTATGCCAAGCACGGGATGGCTGCCAAAACACATATCATTAGCTTGGACCAGCTATAAGCAAGGAAATGAGAAACATATGTTGGAGAGCAAGGTTAGGAGCGAGGGACTATGGGTCAGTGACAGTCGTCCGAAAACTTTTCCCTTGTTCTTCAGCTGTGGCCCGATGGTGTCAGATGTCATTCTGACAGCCTTCATTTCTCATGACGGCCGGGCTTATTTTGGCCTGGTTGTTTTTTGTTGTGGGTTTTTTTTTTTCCCTCCCCTAATGGGAGTTATTGAGAGGAAGAAGAGAACAGACAAGAAAGCCTTTGCCATTTTTTTTTCCACAGTTATGGGAAAATAACCTTGTTTTCTGTGATGTTCTCTGAAATCCTCACCCTTTATAAAGTAACAGTGTCTCAGGACTGGGATTCTGCCTGGCCCTGGTGAAAAGGAAAGGGTGGGTAGCGTATTCCTAAGTAGTTCTTGCTGTTCTTTCTTAAATATAATTAGATGCACCTCATTACCTCAAACTAAAGGCCTTTTGTACTTCTTCAGGGCTGTGTTTCCTGAAAGCCACGGCGCGCCACGGCTTGCAGCATCCAGTCTTCTTTTATCACATTAACAGTGTATTTTTAACATTTTTACCCTTTATCCAAGCTGTTTGCAGATTATTTCATTTTTCTCCAAAGACTGCACCTGGATGATACGTTACTCACTGACACATTTAACAAAGCGTTTGAAGTTCCCGCTCCCTTGCCCAGCACCGTTATGTCTCTTCTTCCTTCGATGGAGCTCTCACTAGGTAGCACCTCAAAGATCATTGCTGCTTCCCTCCCAAGGCTGAAATATTCCCAGACAGAGAAGAGCCTAACAGGGATCTTAGGCAGCACCCCAAGAGACTTGCTTGACTATTGCTCTGCAGCAGACTACATCTGAACTTGACAGGTCCCCCCACTTCGCCAGCGCAGTGCTGAGGGATGAGCCCCTTGTAAAATCTCTGCTCGCCTCAGGTGTGAAACGCAGAAGAGGTTCATTTTGGTTTTGGGCTTGCAAATACACGTGGAGCGGGAAGAAATGCGAGGATGCAAGGAGGAGGATCAGAGATAAAAGGCCAAGCACCATTCCTCATGCACCAATGGAGGATGCAAGCTCACAGCTGGAACGGGGGCACTCGACCTCCAGCATGAAGAGCAGCATCGAGCAACACATGCAGGGCAAAACGGGGCGGCGTGGTCCCCTTGTCAGCCTGTGTGTGCCGGCCGGGCGAGGACGTCTGGCCTGAGCACACACACGTCTAAGTGTGGATTCCTTGTCCTCCTGCAAGCCTATCAAAGAAGTGGAACAGGTGCCCAAGGAGACGGGGCGATAATGCGTGAAAACTTGTGCTAGGTCGTCGGACAGATTACGTGTGACCCACATGGCACAGAGTCCAGAGCTGCTTAGACCTCAGAAATCTCAGTCACTGGGTGGTTTGGTTTTGTTTTATTTTGGTTTGGTTTTGCTTTTTGAAATCCAAACTACAGCTACCTTTCCTTTTTTTTTTTTTTTTTTTTTTTAAAGAAAGGGGTTTTGTACAAATTTGCCATGATGATTTCCATTCACAGCCAAAAAAACATTGACTAAACTTGAGATGGTCATGTCTTACATTTACTTTACTCTATTCTATTTGTTTGCTTGCTCATACATGTAGAAGTTTTTCCTTCATCATTGGCTTTTGCATTCAGCTCCTGTAATCCAACTGCTGCTCTTTGGTTACATGCTATTCATTTGGATTCAGAGTAAAAATCTTTGTTCCTCACCTCCCAGAAGGTGGCCAGCCACGGTTTGCATGCTGTGGCAGAAGAAATAATAAAACCACCACATTCAAACTTCCGTATTGATATCTACACACTCGTCTGCACAGAGGCCTCTGAGTTTATGCTGGAGAACGGCTCCAGTGTCAGCTTAGAAAGAACAACCCATTGACTCAACCACACAGCACCCGGACTTTCTGCGGAGGTTTCCTACTCAAAGTACGGATGCGAACGGCTCCGTTTTGTCTAATGACGTACGTGGTTCAATGGCGCGGACTGGCTGCTCGGCACCTGGTGTCTACTCTCCCGTCCTCCGGTGCTGGCAGTGGCGTGATGTTCTCTGTGACCCTTGTTGAGGACGGGACTGCTCTAGTGCAACCCGTGGTGTGCTCCCTCACAGGACATCATTGGCGCGATGCGAGGAAGAACACGCAGAAGGCCAGTTTTACAGTGTCTTCTACAGCACTGGCTGTGGTTTGTCTGATAGGAAACCACCTGGTCGTGTCTCGCCTTACACCTCGGTCACTCTTGCTCTCCCTCTGAACCCTGAAGAGCTTTAGTCTCTTTGGAACCGAAATGAAGTGTTTGGTCTTAAGCAGGGATGTCCTGGTGGAAGCTGGAGTCTAATGCACAGGAACTCAACCCAGAGATCTCATTCTAGACTACGGTCTAAGAAGCCACAGTAAAATAAAAAATGTTTTTACAATATTCCTCCCTTTGCATGATATGACCATGAAAGTACTTTGAAAAGAAAAAGAACTACGCCCGTGTAAACACACACAGTAGAAAAACCCCTTCACGCAATGACTGGGGAATAACCAACTTGAAGAGAGGACATTGGATAGTCAAAACTCACAAGTCTGAAATTGCAAATTGCTCCCAGTGTGACTTTTTAGTTGGATGACATAAAAACCTCAGATCTAAAAGCTTTACTGGGTTGGCTCACTGACAGACAGTGCCACGCTGCTCTCTGGACACTGTTACATAGAAAAGTCCTGAGAAAAGCATAATGTAATACATCACACCTACAAGTTTACAAGAAATAATTCCATTCTAATGACTTCTAATCACTTTTCACACCCTAAAGCCTGCTCTGAGAGCCTTTTCACCCTGCCTGTGGAGAGCCTGCCAGCAGCCAGGCAGCCCCCTGTGAGGCTCCTGGGGGAAGCTGGAGGTAGGTGAGGGCCAAGATCGGGTCTGAAAGGAAAAGGGAGAAGAAGCAAAGGTCATACATGGACTGACTGCAGGTAGAGACCAAGGTCAGGCAAGAAATGATGAGGACAGAGCTAGCCAAGGAGGAAGGCAGGCTCAGGCTGGGGCTGGCTGTTGCTGCACTTAACTCATCACCTGCGCTGGCTCCAGCCAGGGGAGAGAGATGACAGACGTGTCATTTCTAAGCACTTTAACTCACCAACTTTGAGGAAGGGACTGCCACAGCACACAGGTGCTGACACTCGTTTTCCCTCAGGCAGCAAGTTAAAACGCTTGGAAATAACATTCCTCTCTCCCCATTTCTGGAGCCTGGGCTGGGCAGAAGCAACGACAGCGACAGCCCTTACAAACAGTGCAGCGTCCTCCCTCGTCAATCTCTGCTCTGAAGAACATCAGCTGTATATTTTTTTGAAGGATTTGATATTTTAACATACTCTCTGTAAATCTGGTATCTTTGATTTTTAAAATACCATCAGAAAGACTTCCTGGCAATTTTTTTTTTTAGCTAAACGGGAGGAAGACACGCTGCCTGTCAACCTTTGAATACTGCCTGCTTTTCACACAGACTTGACTTGTAACATAAGATGATCTAAGATGAGCTCCAAGGTTTAAATAGCAACCTGTAAGCCACGGTACTTCAACTCACAGCGTTCAACCAACTTCACCAGCACAGACCTCAGTAACTTCCAGCCATCGTGGCTCAAGAGACAGTAATTTCTTACAATTACATGCAATGTTCCTTGTGGCCTGTTTTTATGTTTGGGTTTTTTTTCACTGAAATAAGATATAAAGAAGAGAGTACAACTAATATAGGGGCCCAAAAGCAATATATACCAGAAAACCTGAAGTGATACCCCAGGTTATTGAGAAGATGTGTACCCTTGATTTCAGTAGATATGCTCAACCAACAGGGAATTTGGCTTAAGAGTCTACGTTCTTCACAAAAGAAAAATAAACAATACTCTAAATCTACCACATTTTCAGGAATCTTTAGGAAAGAAGACACTAACCTGTAAGTCAATGATAAGTTAAATTCGAAGTTGATGATACTTATCAGCTCAAAGACACTGCTGAGTTCTGGAGGACTGTTCAACGCGCAGCATATTTCAGCTCATATTTTATCCCCTCCAGGAATGCACTCTGTGGTAAGCATTGGGTATTTCCAAAAGCTTAATGGTCTTCTCTAAACTTAAAATCACATTAATGTGTTTAATTCAGGTTTACAAAGCAGCAGGTCACACAGATCCAATAATATGGATTTGCCAACAGGAAATTAGGGGGTTCTAGATAACCATTAATTACATTTAAAGGCAATGACTTCAGCATAACTTCTTCCTAAACTCATAACCACTATTAAGATCTAATTCCATCTGCTCTGCTGCTGAGGCGAGCTCGGGAAGGTCCAGCCGTTTCCATGCACCCCTTTGTTTTTGGAGGGGGACGCGCAGGCTTTGTTGGGGATTTTTTAAACCTTGGTGATCTCACTTGCGGTTTGCAGCGTGGCCGCAGGAGCCGCTGTGTCAGCACAACTGCAGAGATGGCAAACCACAGCCTGGCCATGGGAACTGGGAGTGCGGGCAGGCTGCCTGGAGGCGGCAGTGCCAAGCTTCAGCCTCGGTGCGGGATGCCCGTGCCACAGAGAAGCGGTGAGCCGAAGAGGCGGGTACCCAGGCACGACCTGATGGCCCTTGTTTTCTTAAGCAGAGCTTCATCAGCCGCTGGTCACCCGCTCTCAAGCAGAAGGTTGGTGAAAAGGCCTTTTCTCCCACTGCTTTAGAGACTCTGTCCCTCGTGCGCGGGAGCTCGCCAGCCTGTCACCCCGCTCGCCCAGAGAGCCACCAAGGGCCAGCGAGTGAACCGGGCTGAGGAAATCGAACGGGAACAGCCAGGGAAGGGAGGCACAAAACGCAAAGAACCCTTATCTTCCTCGGCTGCCAGAATGATGATGATGTTAATGCAGGACAGTATCTCAGAACAGATACTGCTTGATTAAAATTACAGACTCTAGGTAGAAAATGTCTGAGCAGAACTGAGAATGTGGACTGAGGAGACCAAGTGAAACTGTGTGGCGTTAATTACAGTCTCAATCGCATATTTCAGTGTTACTCTGCTCTGAGTGAGGGTTACAAAGAATTCACGCAGCTTCAGCGAGGATGGATGCACAAGGACTTTCACATTTCTTTGGACTTGTTAAAGACAACCAGAGAGTTCTGTCCACAGAGCCGGAACCATTCAAACCAGACCTTATTTCCTTTACCTGAATCTCATTCTTTTCACTATATGGTCACGCGTAGTTATGTCTCAAATATGGATGTGTGCAGTACTATTTCATGTATCTTATGTTTATTTCTATCTAGTTCATTAGCTTCCCCCAGGCAGAGTTATGACACCTTTGAGGTGATACTACAGATGTTTTACTTAGTGTTTGCTATCAGCAGATAAAGTTTATTGCTGTTGTCCATACTGGGCTACACATACCTACAGAAAGATACAGGGGGTATTAGTGTTAGTTTGCATTTGCAGTGAGCAGAAACTCGACCAGACAAGTCCTTAAGCAACTTGATCTCTTTGTAACTGCTCTGAGCAGGGCCTTGGCCCAGATCATCTCCAGAGGTCCCTTCCAGCCTAAATTATTCTGATACCCTGATTTTATTTTCTGCTTTTACACCACATGTTCCCTTAGCAAAACAAAACAACTTATCTAAAATGCCTGATAGCATGTAGTCAGGTGATATTATTTAACACAAACCTGTGGCATACAAATCACTGTAAAGCTCCACTGTGTCTGTGTGTGTGTGCATGGACATATCTCAGTACCTATCAACAGGTGGATCACTTAAAAGTACAATCCCACTATGTTCAGGGGTGTTTATCAGCTAATAAACTAGCATACATTAAAAAGATTTGAAATGTCACATTGGAAACCAAGCTGATTGAATATCAAACAAAATTTCTCATGTAGGTCCTGTAACCACTTCAAGACTAGAAAAACAGCAAGGGGTAAACAGACCAAGAAAGACATATATAAAAAAAAGATATATAGATATATAGATATATAAAGATCTAATATTTGCATTTGCATTTAGCTTGAAAACAGAAGCAAACAAGGTGCAGTACAGTTTTTCCACATCCCTGTAAAGTCTCTTTGCACATTTGGGCTGACATCAGCATTCCTTTTCTAAGGGTTTAGCAGGTACTTTCCCTACTGTGCTGAGCTGCTACCCAGGCCGTGTCTGGGGCCTGTCTGCTTCCATGTGCCCCTGAAGCTGTTGATGTTTCTGGTCACATGCCACACACCATCTCTAGTTATAAAAGGCTTCAAAAAGGAAGTTATGCTCAAGTCTATAGAAGCCACTGTCCCTGCATCCATCTGAGCCTCCTCTGAATTGTCTCCAGTGCGTGCATTTTTCTTTGGATAAAAACGCGGTTTTGATGCAGATACACTCATTACAACTCCGTAAGGGGAGACATAAACTGGAGGGCAGCCTGTTCTTTTCCTCCTGACTGGGTACCCAGCTCTGCTCTGGAATACCACAGCCTAAAGCTTTGTAAAATTTTATTCTTGTCGAGCACAAACAAGAATAAAGAAACTTCAGGGAAGAGGTGCCCTGCAACAATGGGCATCTTACATGGAAGGCTACAACAGTGCTAAATGAGCTGTTCACGGCAAGGAGTAGTACGGAAGGGTGCACTTCTCCTGTGAGAAACCCAAGAACAGAAACTCCACCAAGACAAAGTGTTTTGCACTGGCAAGATGGGCTTCTTTCATTGGGAGACTGGTTTGAACTTAACAGATGCTGGTGTGAGCTGGGGAGGATTAACAGCTTTGTACAGGAGCACACACACATGCTGCCACGAGACAGCGTGACCCCACAGGATGCCACAGGCTCGTCAGGAGAGAGCGCTGACCGGTGCTCCCGACCCTGCTGTTGCCCTGTCACGGCCTTCGGGCAAGCTCTGCCCATTCACTTCTCTCCTGCCATCCCCTCCCCTACGCGCCTAACGCCTGCACATAAATTGTAGGGGCCAGATGCAAAACGGGTTTGAACCCTGAGCTTTGGGAGGGGAATTCACGAGGCCAAGTTACTTGACTGAGTCTCAAACGCAGCGAACGGGAAAGGATCCCCAAGCAGGCTGAGGTGGGAGACGCCACAGCCAGCCCTGCGCAGGCAACACGGGCAGCTGCGCCTGGCGTCCTGCGTCCGGCCCGGACGGGCTCTGGCTGCGGGCCTGGGCTCGGTGCTGCCGCGGAGCTGGTACGCCGGGCTCAAAGCTGCCTGTTACCACGAGGCTTCCCCCTGGGCACAGACGACGAGCCGTCCCCGATGTGACAGGGGAGGCGGGCAGCGATGATGCTTGCCCTAACAGCCTGGCGGTAAGAACAGCAGTGCGACCTTCTCTCCCGCCTGAGGTCCCTCCAAGCTTATCACTTCCTTCTGCTCCGTGGGCAGGAAGCATCCCTGGAGGCGGCCGGTAGGAGCCTGAATCCCGCGGGGTGAGGGTGTAACCCCAGCCAGGCTCCCGCGGGGCAGGCGCTCGACCCGCTCCCCCCTCTCTCGCTGGGCGGTAGCGCAGCCCTGCACAGAGCTTCCCAGGGCCAGAGCCCCACTGGAGGCCACTGCCTCCTCCTGGGCCAGCATGTTGGGCCCGTGCTGCCGGGAGGCAGACGTCACGGGCACGGCCGGTGCTATGGCACGGGCATGCTGGCAGTCCCTCACTCTTCAGGAGTCTCCCCAACGCCGGCAAGAGCGGGACCAAGTAATCGCACGTGGGAAGACTGCAGCAACAGCACCTTTCACAGAAACACCCCTTGCCTTGGGAATTCTGTGGTGTGTTGGTACAAACCAACCAGATTACGTTAGAGATCTAGTCCCCGGCTCTGAGCATCCTAGAATATCTGGCACTGCTGAAAATCTGCCTTAACACCGCTGGCTTTAATCAAATACCGTTGATCTACATACGCTGCTCCACCAGTTTGTGATTAGCAACCATACAACTGAGTCAAGCCCTCTGAAAACACCACGGCTCACTCATTTCAACAATGCCATGCGTACTTCAACCAATCCATTTACATTTGTACTTTTGATATTGCCGTGTAAGTCAGGTTCATAACTACTAGAAGATGTAAATGACAGACACGGACTGTAAATCAATACTTGAAAATCATTGCAACAAGCTATGAAGTCAGGAAGATGAAGGTGTGACTGCCCAGAGCTGAAACAATTCTGATCCCGCTGCTGTATGTAGTAGATGCAAAAATAAAACCAAAGAGCAATCTTAAATTATTATGTACCAAAAATATGTGTGCTCCACTAGCTATGGGAGGCCACCTCTGTCACCAGTTTAGATGTTTATAATCAGGAGAGGGGACTAAGGAAGGCAACAGTAATAGATCAAAGAGAGAATAATTTCTTAAGTACAAACATTACCAGCAAATGCCAGCCCAAGTCCTGGAGCTACCTAACTGATAAGAAGCACAGCTGAAGAAAGGCTATACATAATTTTGATTATTTCATGGCAATTTAGAGTATGTTACAGACTGACAGTCATCTGAAGGGTTCTTTTTGGCAGGCAAGAATCAGATACATATCTGGGACAGAAGAAAGCGGGCACAAAGTCTGCTAGGCTGGCCTCTGCATGATCTAGGTATTCCCTAATGGAGCAGGAATCACCTAGCAGCTTGGGTTATACATATCTATGTAGAAGCAGCTTACTGAGACCAAGAACATGATCTAAATATGCTGGACTTTCTTGGAAAAGAAAAAGTATTTTCTGGGCTGACCAACTGTGGTTCTTTGTGAATGAATCAATTTGGAGATCTCTGTATTTAATTTGAATGTAATCAAATGCTTTAAAATGCCAAAATTAAATATGAGCATCTGCATCTTGTAGAATAAAATAATGCATTACAAATATTTAAATTTCATAACTCCTCCTTTATTCAGCTACCGACATTTTTTGTTCCCCGTTCCAGCTTAAAAACTGACAACCCATCCATTGTGTTTAGGACTAAGAAGACAGATATTCATCAAGCACGTTGCATCTTTGCTTTAAATCTGCTAGACACTATCATAAGGCCCTCAGGTGTGAAGAAACTTGCAAGTTCTTTAAAAGTTTGAACGCATGGTCTGAATTATTTTGACACGTTTACAAACCGAGCTCGCTTCCCTTTGCATTTGTTTCTCAGATATACTAATAACGTAGAGAAACTACAGTTCCCTATGTTCCTTCCTTGACAGGATGTCAAAATAGTTTTAATCTTGTGTTAGGATAGAGGTATCAATGGGACGAACACCGTCATTAACGCAGGTACTAACCTTCTCTGGTCAGAGGTTTATATATACTGGGCTGTATTTGGTAGCTGCTGAGGAATTGAATAGATGAGACACCAGGAGCAGAGGCGTTCCTTCCAGAGAAGAGGTCAATCTCTGTAACTGTCAGCCTGTGAAGCCAGAAGAGTCGGCATAAAAGGCCTAAACATGCCACGTTTACCTTGGGGAGCACAGGCTTCACTCTGCCAAAAGCTCGTGACTTTGGGCTAAGAGTGTCCAGGTGGGAAACAGCGCAGAGGGCACCAGCAGCGCTACAGCCAAAACACCCCAGCGACCCGAGGTAAGAAAGGACTTGGTTCAGTGTTATCTGAGCACGAGTTTATACAAATGGAGTTGGTTACGAATGGTACTGGACATTTCTCCTCAAGACACATAGGGCTCAGAACACTTCGGGTCTGTGTTACCGCGTTCTGTTCTGCTGGGAAATTTAGCCGCCTGAACCCCCCGAATCTATCACTCGGCAAAGAAGCAACTGTAAGGTCAGTAGTTGAGCTTTCCAGGTGAAATGGAAGGTTTGAAGAAAATAAATTGACAGAGGAGGACACGGACACGTAGTCACCTTCCTCGTACGGAAGGCTGGCCATCGAGGCCTGATCCTCAGTGACCCTCCGGGCCGGCGTCACTGCCGCGGGGGCTCGGCTCTCTGAAATGGGAGCGCACCGAGCGCGTGCCGCAGACTGAGGTGATGACGGCAGCTCCTGGGAGCCGGATCCAGGGACACGGTGACGCCGACACGTGGGCAGGAACGTGCGTCTCGCTCCTTTCCTGACTGCGTCGGGACACGAGATGGAGAATCTGATTGTGGTCCCAATTACATCCAATTTAGGATTTTAAAAATGAAGCAATTAATAGATCTACAAACTGTTCACAAAACAGTTATAAGCAGTAGGATCTTAATTTTTTATCTGATTCAATAGGTTTATAGAAAGTTATGCAGTGCAGTATTAGGCCCTGCAGGAAAAATCACCTTGGTAGTTTAATTATTCTTGCAAGCAAGCTACAGAAAAAGCTATTTTGAAAAATAACCACTACTGTCTGGAAAAATTTATAATTTTGAGATTTTTGACAACTTAGTTTCTCCAAGGAAAACTGTCTCTTGATATTTATACAAAAGGACTATCAAAAAGAGATGGGACAAGGAAGAACACTCCGTATTATTTCAACTCTGGGCAGAGAGAATAAATGCAGTTGTTGCAGACCCGAAACGGGCCAGTTTCTGACGAGTGCATCAAACTCTGAAACACCTGGTCAGGCGTTTGGGCAGTGGCTGAGCTGGCTCAATGGAAAGAGGCAACAGCCTGAAGTACTGCGACGTTTCACGCCAGCAGACACAAATGTAGGTTTAAAATTTGAACTTTTTTTTTTTTTTTTGCTTTACTTTAAAAAGCAGAATCCCTTTGGGCCCTCGGGTGCCTCACCCAGCCTACCCCTGCTGCCACTGTGACGGTGCTTGTTACATCCGTGGTTCTGCAGTACCAGGAAAAGCACAGCCGGGGTTACAAGCAGAACTCACTCTGAGGAGTAACAAATACTTCCTAGTTCCTTCACTGGAGTTTAACTGACAAATGGAAAAGCTGAACCCCAGTGAAACGTGACCTTTCCGTACTACCACTGAAGAGCCTGCCATAGCCCAGAGACCACAATTCGATGACGTTTGCTACCTTACAAGGTTATAAAAAGAAATTGAATTAAGAGAATTTATTTTGCCTCTCCTTCAGGCTGTCCCACAAGTAACTACAAAGCTGCGTAGAAAAGTGCATTAAAAATTAAGAAATAAAGACTGTTTTACAGAAACTCATGTTCCTCCTTGCCTAACAGCATAATCCATTCTCCAATTTAAAAAACAAATGTCTTCCATGGCTTTGAAAACAATCATGTCCTTCATAAGCAAAACAACTACGTAGCCAAGAAATCTTAATGGAATATCTTTATGAAGAGAACATGTTAATAAAAGACATCTCTTATATAGAAAGAGCATCTTTGTGGGTAGATGAGATTATTTGGATGAAACACTGAACCCAGTACGAATAAAAAATGTGATAATTTTTCTCTCAGACTTTATCAAATTTACAGTAAGTGCATGGAAACTAAAAAAAAAAAATCATTATTAGCACAGTAATTTTTTATAAAGTAGGTATTTAATTTGTGTTCAGAGGTCATCACACTTAAAAACTATTTTCATCTGAATGCTTTGTTTCCGTCCTGTTAGATTAAGTCTGAGAATGCAGACCAAGTTGGTAACTCCAGAGAATGTATAGATACTTTCGAAAGTGGAAACTATTTCATGCTTACAAGTAATTCTGTGGGAGTGAATGTATTTGCAGCTTCCAGGCCAGGCAGGATGACCTTTACAGAACTTGTAAAATCAAATCAAATAAAAATAGATTCAGACTTTCTTAAAATGAAACTGCTTGAAAAAGAAGCCTACGAACTGAAAAACTGGAAGAAAACAGAACGTGCACTGGCAAATAGACTTAGAAATGAAATTTCAAACTTAGAATGACAGTGTTTATGTCTCCGTCCCTCTCTTTCTCTCTCACTCTCTGCCATTTCTATATCATTCTTATCAGAGCTCTGTCAGCCCCTAAACTGACATTTTCCCATCCTGATCATTCCCAGGATAGAGAAGAAGGAATTTTTTTTTGCTTGGCTGATGCAAACAGCAGATCATCCTACAGAGAAACGTCAAGGACAGTTTGGAGTCCTAATCCCTGACCTGCCTGCCCTTTCCTAACTAGCTATTGACATTGAACTTAAAAAGCTGCAATGCTGAGATGAGATAATGAATTCTGTTTGCTTTTAGTGTGCAAGAGGAAGAGGGCGAGATAGGGGAGGAGGAAGGGCTCTAGATGTAAAGGCTCTGTTATGGTGCTGGTCTAACCTAAATCTCCTCATATCCGAAACCTGTTTAAGGAAAATAACTGGGGAAACCACCGCTGTTTGTCCCCTGGAGCGCAGCGGGCGGGAAGGGCAACGGAGGCTCGAAGCGCCCCGTTGGCTGCAGGGCACCCACCAGGAGAGCTCAGCCTGGCACCTCCCGAGCAGCCGGAGACGGCGCTCGGTGTGTGGGGACCCCTCCAGACCTCTTCCTTGGCGTCCGTCCTGGCTCTGCCTCTTGCTTTCCTCGCACCGCGCAGAAAGGCCCAGGGTCGCGCTCACCTTCGCAGACGGGCCGCTACCCCGGCCCAGCCCGCCGTGACCGCACGCTGATGGACGCTGGCAGCCCCGGGCCGCCCCTGCATCCCGCAGAGAGCATCTCGGCATCTCGTCCCCGGCCATCGCTGGCCTCCCACTCAGGCGCAGGAGAGGCCCCACAGCTCAGGTCCCGGGCGTCTGCTTACGCGCCAGCACAGGCCGGTTCCCGCTCCGAGTCCGTGCCCCGCTCGGCGTCACGACTATCGCTCCCCTGACACACCCAGGGAAGACGGGAATTGCTCGTCTGGCCATCAACCAGGCCTCCAAAGTCTTCTCTGTTTCTTTCTAGGGTCAAGTGCTGTGTCCTGCGGCTCTGAATTGTGGTTTTTATCCCTTTGTATTTTTAAGCAATTATTTGTTGGTTTGGGAAAACTCAGCAAAGGGTACTTGCTGTATTTAAAATTTGTAGAGTAGCTCACCTTCACAGATGCTTCCACCCTAATATCACTTACTCCCAAACCCCACCATTACAGTCTAAAGTGGAAAATGATTAAGTTTTGCTATCATGATCCCAGGAACATTCAACTTTGAACGCCTGCCATCCGCATTTTTAGAATGTTGAGTCAGAAAACCTGCAAATCCTAATGTAAGTCACCAGACTTATTTTTAAATAGCATTTGCTCCTTGTTCTTATATTGCATATTGGCATTTTTACTAAGTTTTCAATTAAGGACTCATTAATTCCACCCTGAGGATACTGATTCCTGCTTCTGGAAAGTTAGCTCTTTTGTTATTTTGTATTTTTTAGCGCTAAATATTCACAATTAATATTGTAGTAATCCTCAGATGCTGAGTGACAACACCACAATTACTGCTCCTGTTATCAGAAATAGGAAGAAAAAGATATTTCTCTATCAGTGTTAAAGTTCTGAGAATGTCATGAAGATACAGCTCTTCTAGATATTGCTAGAGCTAAGCATAGAGAAAAATGACGCCAGTTCTGGGATGATTCATTAAGAAAAGTGAACAGTTGCCCCAAACTATGTAGCCTTGTGTGAACCTGTTTACTCCTTCTAAGGCATGCAGATATGCAGCAGAAAAAAACATACTGAACTCCACTATTTCTTCCTGCATATTTAAGTAGTTTTGATAAGTAGATATTACTGGAATGGAAAAGGAAATCAGAAAAATATGAGAGCTGGAAAAATCAAGTTACTTTTGGCTGTACTTCTAGGAGGACTACTCTACAAGTTTTTAAAAATGAGGACCACTGCTAACTATTAATACCAAAGATTTTTAGCTACTTCTACCAATTACTACCATAGGAAAGCCAGATTTTGTCTTGCCTTATTCTGAGTCACTGTAATACAAAGTCAGGCACTGAAATGCCATCTCTTACAAAGTCAATAGGACTTGACTACAAGTTAAAATTCATCCTAAAAGTTTAAATTCCTTCATTCTAGTACCTATATCTACGTAGCAATACTGATCAGGTAAGCATTAACCTCCATGTAGCAGAGGGAGTAACTATGAAGGGCTATCTGCTAGTCTGCAAATGCATAAACCATATGAAAACTTGACTCAAATGCTGAGACGTAGCATGTTATCAGTTCTGCAGCTGACCCTCCTCAACGAGGAAAATTCAAAGTCAAGATGACAAGTGGGATTGAAATGGCTATTTGTCAATTTTCTTCACTCATTGATATGTCTACCCATTCTTTGCAAGACAGAGCAAAACAAAACAACAAACAAACAAAAACCCAAGCCAAAACCAGCTGCTGGAACTGAGCTTTTCCTCTCATCTCTTCCCAGACACGCTAATCAACATAATTCATGGTAAGAAGGGAGGAAAATGAACATCCCCGCATGGATATTCCATCAAGATTCTGGAAAGCTTCATAAAGCAGCCTCTTTTAGAAACCATAAAATGAAACAAGACATATTTCTGGGGTTGTCAGCAGGTAGATCCACTGGTTTTGTGGTAAGTAATCTCTTTGGGAGGAAGTCTTTGCTCTGATGTCTGTGTTGGATGTTCTGTGGCTCCCCGCAGCCGCACCAGTGCAGGTCTGTTCACTGGAAGAGGAGGCGGTGATGATATTGCTTCTAACAACCAGACTGAAGTATAGCCCGAGGCTATCTTCCAAAGCCCCCTCCAAACAGCCTCTAATTAATTTTAATCCTGCCACTCCAATGAGTCCCAAGAGTGCAGCAACCAAAACAAAAAAACCTTCATCAAGTCATTCAGAAAAGCTTTGACGGCATTGCTTCAAGATTTTAGGGCTCCAAGCAGAAAGCGCTATAGAAAGCTTTTAAATGCAATTTCCCTTCAGTTTCTTTATTTTCTCTCCTCAAAACCATAAAAAGCCTATTTCTGATGAACCGTATAGTTCCCACTCCTCTCCAGGCCCCGCAGGTTCGCTCTACAAGGTGGGTGGCAAGTCTCAGGGAAGCCCACCACGGTCAGCTGGGGAAACGGCTCTCCACAGCGTGGGCCGAGCATGGCAGACCTGTCCCCCTTCCGCTCCCCGCGGCCCTCAGTCGGGGCAGAAGGGCTGTTTGCAAAAGTGGAAACGAGCGAAGGCGACCAACCCGCAGGCTGGCAGTGCACACCCAGAGCTGTGACCCAGGTCTGCGGCGCCGTCGTGGGCTTCAACACCGGTGAACCACGCGCCCGCGGCAGCAAGAACTGCTCCCTCGGCTCAGAGACCGCCCTGCTTGGTTTGTCGTATTCTTTAGTGGGAAGTAGAAACGCTCATCTATTTTTGGCTAGCAAGAGTGTTGGTATAATTGCTCATGCAGCCGGGTGAATATGGAATTTTGGGAACGCTCTCAAATTTAGCAGTAACAGCGCTCTGCGTGGTGCGCTTCTCTGCATTTACCTTTCCACCAAATTTTATGCAATTTGATTTTGCTGGAAGAAACACTAATGGAAAACAAATTCCTAAATTGCTATAGAAGATCTCCCAAACTGAATTTTAGATTTGCACATGCGTAAGAATATTACTAATGGAAAATGTTTATAAATAGAACAGAGGTGTTCATGAAAAGGGAAGCTCAAGAAGACAAGTACCAGCAATTACACTGTGATTTGAATAGGTGGCGAATATTTCCTTGTGAATCATTGTTGCAAAAAATGTATTCCTCTATTGGTTTATTCGATTTTAGATGCTTCATGGAAGGAATTAAGTTTTAAGGGTGTCTTGGGAAAAGGACTTTGTTTGGCTGGAGATATTTGTGTGAGGAGACGGAGACACTTAAAATGGTCTGTTAATGACACATCAGAGAAAGGAACATGAAAGAGGACTGGGTTAGAAACGCAGATGCACACACACACATTATATAGCTTATAAATTGGAGGCCACACAGTATTTTTTCCCCACATTTCCACAGTTTTGATTCAGTATATAGAACAGACATACATATCTTTTCCTCATAGCTCAATGCATGGCTCCCTTTATTTCCTTTACACAATTCAAATGCTGCCCTGACGTCCAAGTTATTAAATTCCTTGTAAGCTTTTCTTCAAATCCCTTGTGATACAAGGTGCTATTATTACCTCTATTTTACTGACTGCCGAGCTGAGATCTATAGTGATTAAAGGAAATGTATCTTCTAACTGTGGATGCCTAATTAAGAGAGGTCTACAAACTGTTTTCTCAGAACACTCCTTACGTGTCCAAAATGGTCTTCAGTAGCAGTTTTGAGTACAAATTCAGACCCCTGCATCTCAAATGAACCATGAAGAAATTGAAGAATACCCAATTAGTAACAGTCTGTGAAAAGTTAGGTTGAAGTGAATTAACTAGCATCACAAAGGGAAAAAGGTGGCAAAGGAAGGGAAAACAATCAGTTTTCCAAGGCAGCATTCAACCATCTTAACCATCAAATAATCCTTTCTTCTCCTTTTCTTAGGCTGATTCGCTACTTCCAACTTCTGGAGCGGACAAAAGAGGGGTCCTGCAGACAGCACCGTCCTCCACCACAACCCTGGTCCCTCCTCCTCCTCTCTTGCTGGCCCCAGCAGGGGTCACTCAGAGCCCAGGAACCACAGACTGCCCAGCGCGGCTCAGACTCAGCATGGGCAACCTATGGAACCTGCTAACATCACCATGATGTGTCACCACACAACACCAACATTATTTCTCATTTTTATGGTCCCCATACTTCTGATATTAGTTTGTGCCCAGCATGCGCCACGCCGTGCAGCTAGCCTGGCTTCGGCTGCACCATCTACCTCCACCTATGTCTGGAGGCAGATGGTGCTGACTCAGCCTTTCATCAGCCGCCGTTCCTGGAGAAAGGTGGTGCTATCCAGTCAGCTTGCTGCTTCAATGCAGAGACAGTGAGTCTGGATACGGATAATCTTGTCTTATCCCCTCCCCTTAGCTGGTGATGATCCTCTCTCTCCCCAGCAAAGAGCCAGATGAGGACAGACCCTACGCGCTGCTGGGGAGCCCATGTTATATTGAGATAGGAGGCTCCTCCTTCTCCCAGGGAAGGGATGAGAAGTGCCAAACACCACGTTATTCTGTAGCTTCCACCATGGGGCAAAGATGGCAAACAGGAAACACCGAAACCATGGAAATTCTCAAGAGCATCGTGCCTCTCTAGGGCAAATGCCTAAGTGCGGTGCAGCACGCAACAGCTCAGGGCTGAAACTGAGGGACGACCTCAACACCTGGCTGAAGTGTGCCTCGGGGGCATCTGTTCAGATCATCCTCCTGAACACATGAGAAATGCAGGATTTGGAGCTTTCTTTCAAGCTTACAATGTGGGTAAAAGTTCACAGAAACTGCAAAAGATAAATATCTGATGCAAAATCACTTTCTGCCAAACATAAAGTTTGAAATCTGGGCTGGAGATTTCTGGAAAAAAGGCTGGTAGAATTCCTTAACATAAACAAAACAATGTATCCCTAACTATTTTTTTTTTTTTTTAAAGGGATCAACTACTTCATCAGTGAGGAAAAAACATAAAGCCCATGGCAGACACAGAGTATTTTCCAGTTTACGCCTGACAAAGGTAGAAGCAGCTGAAAACAGCATTGCGTAATGGCAGGTACAACTACCAAGGGTTTGTGCTGTGACACGCCAGCATAGAACGTCTCGGAGTACGTCCACAGGACGGGGATAGCGGCCAGACCTCACCAGAGCTCGCCGTGGCAGCAGATGACTTGCCAGGGGTGCTGAAAGGCTCTTCAGAGTTCCCTGGGAAGAAGGGGTGTCCGCACCGCATGCTGTGTCTGAAGCCTGGAAAGGCGAAAAAGCTGTACGATGTCACTAGCTTATAAATGTTTCCTCTGGGTTTTTCTGATGAATGCACCGTGGAATATTCTAGATTTACACCAATAGGATGCTCGCGTGTAAAGAAATGCTTTCTCCTTCCAAGGTCTACATATTCTGCCCCATTAAATTCCTCGAGATCTTTCTCGTATTTACATACCACCTCCTTGCAAACAGTCCTGGAGTATCTGGAACGCTCCGAAGTGTCTGTGCCAAATACAGTGATTCATTGCACTGCTTTAATAATGGGCAAGAAAAAAGGCTTTTGAGTTCTGTAACCCATAACAACTTTGAAAAGAACAAAGGACCCTCTCCAAAGTCACTGAAGTTAATAGAGCTTTTTTCACTAAAGCCTAACCTGAGTTTGTTGAATGACTAAATAGCAGCTCTCTGCCGTCTCACTCAAGGCATTCTCTAGCTGTGGCGATAGCGGCTGTTCATTTTCTACATACCACCGTAATGAAACAAAATCATGGAAGGTTAAACAAAGACACTGATGGTCTATAGAGGTGATTGGAACCAATGAAATGGAACTAGTATCCTCTGAGCTGCCTGCTCTCCCCAACACTGCCAGAAGCACACGCGGTCTTCCAGAAGGATTTTTCAATCCGGTGTCTGCTTAAACAGTACGCATTAATCTATATCAAACTGATCACTCAGGCACATTAAAGAAACCATTTTCTCTCCTCCTTTTCCAAGGACCACTTTTCTCTGTCCACCTCTGACAGAGGTCTCCCCCAGAAGACAACACAGAACCCACCTTTCCAGGCAGCTGCAGAAAGGCACAGACAAAGGCGTCAAGACAAAACCAGTGAAGGACCATTATCTGAACCTGGCTTTTAGGTCTCTTGGGACCAAACAGCAGCTCACTGTCTTTTAAACCCGTTTCTTTTTACAGGCAGATATACAGAGAGGATAATAGCTTGATTAGCCATAAAAGGCTGAAGTGCGGGGACTCTCCCTTGAGGGAGGGACTCTCCCTTAACACAAGAACGCAGGCTGGTTTATCTTTCACAAGACACAGTTAATTTAGTGGTATTTCAGTCATTCATTTTGTTTAAATACGTTTTAACTATCTTACATATCCATGTGGAAAAAGCTCATCAACTCTAAGAATTGATTCCAGAGAATCTCATAGTTTATGGATTTAAACGAAAGACTCTCATAGCAACACCCAGCTTGTGAAAATTTGTTTCAGTTCAATGTTGGTTTTCTCCTTTTGGAGCCAACTACTCTTTTTGAACCTGATTATCTAAGGGCCTAATTGGGAAACGAGATTGCCTGCCCAGCAGTTCCATCACTCCCACTTTGGCCAACTTCAGCCAAAATGAAAGAACAGTAAAAGTCTCAAAGACATCTTGTGTTACTACAGATGTTGAGACATTGCTTGCTGCTTGGAGGAAACGGTGTTCCCATGGGGAGAAAGCCCAGCTGTGGCACAGCCCACGTGGCCACAGCTGGCACAGTGGCCAGCGTGGGTCTTGACTGCATTAGCCACAACACATTGTCCCTGGCACAACCAAAATGCCAGAGAGACGGCAAGAGCTGTAGGTACTGCCATGGGACAGATGGAGAGGGTATAGGGCACGGCCCCCACAGAAAACTATGCCTCGTGGATTCATCTGCCCAGAGAGCAATTCATTTTACTGCAGAATACTGTATTTCAGAAATGCGTACTCTTAGGTTAAGAAGGACCGTCTGCTACAAACAGCAAAGATAAAATTCAAGTATGTCATAAAACCTTTGCGCAGTTTCTTTTAGCATCTTGTGAAAGCACTATGAAGTGCTGGGTCTCCGTGGCAAATGTTCTACTGGTGTTTCCCTGCTTGCCAGGATGAGACAACCAGCTCAGGGTGGGTAGATGTGAGGATTACTGGGAATTAGAAAGAGGCTTAAATGACACTTGACATGAGCTGACATCAGTCCCTAGCACACAAAGGCAGAAAAGCCATACCCACCGCTTCATTAGAAAAGTGAATGCCTGCCCAGATCACCACTGCAGCATCCGCCGCACGCTAATGGAAGGGGAGGGGGACTCGGAATTCAGGAGGAAGCACACCCACACCTCTACACTGCTCTTTTGTATTTCAATTTTCTTTGGCCAGTGGGGATGATTTTATAGCATCACAGCAGAACATTATCTTTTATACTTTGACAAAATGAAACCGAGTCCTTGGGATTTTTTCACCCATTGCTCTCTTGGCTACTTCACTGCAGTACTATTTCATTACTTATTGATTTTTCAACGTGCTGTCTGCATCGCTGTAATTTACACAAGTTCTGATAGCCCTCAGCCATTCTTAACACCTCAGGGTGAGATCATGGAGTTCACTTGAGATACCAAAGGTAGGCAACAAGTTCTTCAGAAAAGAGGACAAATTGACAAACTTGATAGTCAAGGAAGAAATCTGAGCCGCTAGAGGCACACCGTACCCTAAATTATCAAGATATTCTTCTTAGCCAAATTGGATTAGAGCAAATTTGTACCCCAGAAATTTCTCTCACATACCGCTAATAAGGGACTGCAAAGTGTACGGCTAAACCCCAAGAAATTAATAATGCATGTCCCCTACATGGCAGTTGAACTGGTTTTGTTGTAACTGGAGGTAACCACTGGTCTACAGCTAGGCTTGTTATTAGTGAATGCAGCTTCATTGTGAACAGGGACAGCGAACTACAAAGAGATTCTGTTACATTAAGGTAAGCAACTGTTCCTCTTCAAGCACTTTCCCCCGTTTCTGCCGCGCTGAGTGTCTCCGAGGCAGTCACCTGTGCAAGGGCACTGCTCGCCTCGGCCAGAAAGGACGGGGGAACCTGATGTCTCTGATACGACGCGACGTTTAAGAGCGTATGTGCCCATCTCCATCCTGCTCCCTCAGAGCTCCAAGACAGGGACACTTCTGCAGGAAACCGGTCTCTGCTTAGCAACATGAACTCTGATCTTACCAGCGGGTCTGATCCCACTGGTGTCACACACACCGATTGCATTCAAATCACTCCAGTAAATCTGAGCCAACACCGACCAGCCTTTCCGTCTTTCTGAGCAACTACAAAATGCATGAGATGTTTTAAATGCCTGTTCCTCTGTGGTTGGAGTGACATTACTATGAGGAATTTTAACTTTTTAGCCTGGTTTCCCTCTCACTGAACCATAATTTAGGAAAAAAGATTTATATGGAAGTCTGAGATGACTTCTGGGTAAGGCCTAAAAGGTCTCACGAGCCCTGTGTTACAAACTGATGTATCTACCTGTAAGGAAAGGCCTTTACCCTACAGGAAAACAGAAGAGTGAATGGGCAGATGGTGAAGCAAACCCAACAGCTAGCAGCTACTATCGATTCTCCTGACACAGCAAAATCCCAAGAAAAGTGAGTTTCATTACAAGCAAAAACATACATAAGACTTACAGAATGAAGGATGAGAAATCTTGTGAGAATCTTTATGGGTGGACAGTTAGGATATTTTATCACCAGCTCTACTGTAAAGAACAGATAAAAGTAATACAAAATAAAACATGTAAGGTCTTTCAGCGGGGTCAACTGATGAGCTGGAAGTGAAATCTTTCCGAGGGTAGCGTATGTTCGTATGGCAGAAACACTTTATGGTATGCAGTAGTAACATCTGAAACTCTGAAGACAATCTCTCTCCAAGGTGGCTACCTAGCGAGCATCTTCCGTGTGAATCAAGTGCAACTCAGGTGGATGGGGCATCCTTCTGAAAGATCCTGCCTGGAAGAGGCAAGTGCCTTGTGGGATGGGTGGAGGTGCTCACAGACTGCCAGGTCAGGTGGTCCGACAGAACTGTCTGTAATGGGGGCAGATATTGAAATGATTTTGTAGCACACCATCAGGATGCCTGTCCAATGTTCATAAAATCTTGGGAAACAGGGCTGGGATGCCCTTCCAGAGACCATGTGGCCGTTTCCCTGTACCAGGACCTAAACCGACAATCCTCTCTGTGCTATATATGCCCAGCCAACGCCTTTCAGTTCCAATACTTCCATGTGCAGGTGGATTTCCTGACAGTGTTGCTGACTTTCAGTTTGGAGATGCTGTAGGAAAGCTCTTTCTAGGAGAACAGCAGTATCTGAAAGTGCAGATAAAACCCCACATCGCCCTGCACACATTTAACAGGCCTTCTGCTAGATTAAAGATAAAAGGTTTCCTTCCACAATTGGGTTGTCCTAATAGTCTGAGGCTCTTTCTGCAGCGTGCGTAGGAGGGTTTGGCTGATTCATGACACGGCTGTATCTCTTTGAGGCAGAGACTGCACTGCTTCTCTGTGTTTGGGCTTTGTCTTGCAGGTCCCGAGTGTCCTTAGGCACTGTGAGAGTATAAGTAAGTAGAACATGGTGCAGACTGGAGGTTTCCCTTTGAATTCCAGTGTCCAAGATGATGTTTAACACCAACTTAAAAAAATTTAACAATTAACCGAGGCATAGAGTATTGAAAAGCTTGGGTAGCTGATTAAAGGGGCATTTCACCCCTTGAAAATATTCCAAATAAGATACAGGTATAGTTAGATTTTATTCTTTCTTGAGCTAGCTCCCATGGCAGCAGGCATTATGATGTCATGAAGTGGCAGAAATCTGCATTAATAGCAAGATCTTCAGACACTTCTTGAGAATTTCATAGATACTTCCATGAGAAAAAACATCCTAAATCCCGAGAGCTGCAAATGGTCCTACAGGTCTGGCAGGAGGCGAGACAGGCTGTGAGGGCTCCGAGCTGGGGCCACAGCAAGCGCAGTGGAGCTGGGAGTGCCTCCTCGGCGGGGCAGGGGGGTGCCGACTGCACACAGACAACACTTGCAGAAGACCTTATTGTTTCAGAAGATCTTCCAGAGAACAGGAGACTGAAGAAGACCATCTGTATGACTTTGTACGCTGACGAAGTCTTTGGGTTTCTCCTGTTCTTGTTCTCACTCTTCTGAGCTCCACGTGCTTCTGCGTTTGTGCATCCCCTCGGTGTAACCAAGCGCTAGACGGCCACCAGCCTCGCGCAGCCGGGAGCCTCCAGCCCATGGGTATGGGTCATGGGGGTGGCCACAGCTATAGGTTCTAACTTCTATACCTTACTCCTCAAACTGGAACCAGGGAACACTCACTGGAGACAAAAGTGGATTTGTTACAACGCTGGGTAAACGGTATCTAAGGAATGCCACTCACTTGGGGAGATAATGCCAACAACGATACGGAGCTCCTCCTAAGGAGAAAGATAAAGAAACGGCAAACCCATTGTCTCACAGAAAAGGGCTCTCGGCTTTCCACGCCACACATTGCTCCTCCAAGCCTCCTGTCCTGCCTTTGGCCGTGCTGCTTCCACAGGCTTGAGAGTGGTTCCAGTATCCCCACCAAAAGAACCAGATCCAGGACAGAGTCAAGCTGGGAACCACTGTGGATGAATTGGTTTTACCGTGTAAAAATGAGTGAAGGAGAAAAGAGACAAAGCCAGAAACAGAGCAAAGAAGATCTGAAAATGCCCTAACAATTGTCTACAAAACTCCACAAATGTAGTGAAAAGCCTGAGACATTCAAGACTGCGCAGACCCCCCTGCGAGCTCTGCATTGCTCTCGTTTTTTGATAGTACTTTATTCAATCTAAAATGCTAAGTTTTAAATAAATAGTCCTTTATTTACATAATACTAACTATTTTTTGGACACTCTAGCAAGCTACCACCTTGAGCTGGGCTCTTTTAAACAGGCCTTTAAACGATATCCACACAGAGCCAGATGAGCTGGTCACTCGGCCTCCCAGCATCCCATGTGGGGACCCACAAAACCAGCCGGATCCGTGATGCCCATCAGGCCTTACTGGGGGTAGCAGGAGGCTTTCTGGTTTAAGAAAATTGCAGTGTTTAGAATACAAGTATTTCAGTTTGCTGGAAATCAGATTAAAAAATTATGCTTCAACCCAATTTGGATTTTTCAAAATACTGAAATTCCTCATGAAGCAGAAGCCCCACATTTCTAGAAGCTATGTTCGTTTTAACTATTTAGAGTGACTTATCGAATAACTCAGGAAATCAAATTACTCATAGTAACTTTTATATCAAGAATATCAGCGTTTCATAAAACTCATATCTGCAGAAGAGATTTAATTTTGATGTAAATATTTTAAGTGATAAATAACCTATTTCTTTATAATTTGTGCCAGTGCTTAACCAGCCAACCTGTTACAAATCTACGCTCTCTCTCATATTACTTTACAAACTTCAGCTTTCAGCTACTGGGAGTTTGATGCGTCTTTCTCTGCTTGGTTAAAAGCTCGCCCATACACATACTCCTCTTTACACCCTAACTGTAAAACTTATAAAATCTCTCACTACTTGACTGCAAGCATCCTTGCATTTCTCCTCAGAAACCGAAACCAAAACAAATGAAAAAAAAAAAAAAGGCCAAAATGGGAAAAAAAAAAATCAACGCATGAGGAGCTGGTGTCTGTTTTGTGTCAAGGAGAATGAACCAAAAAAAGAAGCTTTTTTAAATTTTTTTTAAAACGAAGAATAATTTGGAGTGTAATTCTTAAATATCAACTATGTGCTCCTCCAGCGCTGGGAGTAGATCTCAGCCGTCTCACTGACGCTCTGGCAGAGCTGAGGCGGGGATGAGTGCTCTGGCACCTGGAGAGCCCCTGGAGCTCCAAGGGGCTTCTCGCAATGTCTTCAGGGAACCAGGGGGTTCCAGTATGACCACGATAAAAAGCAATCTGCCTCCAGGGCGAGCGAACAGAGATGGCGTTTTCATTCTGCTTGTCTTTGGGAGACCCGACCGCTAAAGTAAAGGTGGAAAAACCTTTGCTAAGTAATGCCAAAGCTGTGGAGTTAAATACAAAATTTAGAAACTCTGGAACCAGAGAGCTCTCAGGTTCCTCCAGTGGCCAGTCTGGCCTTGCTTCGCACGTGCGTTTCTGCTTTTATTTATTTTTTACTGTTTTAAATCAAACTAGTACCTTAAGCTATTGCTTTTAAAAATGGTCAAGTATTTATGTAAGATTGTATCTGCAAACGAGGCCAAGTTAACAATACTGGTATTTACTGACCCACAACAATATATTTTATCCTGTAACTTTAAAGGAAAACATGAATGACCTTCTAAGAACCTGAACCGCATCACTTCCTGACTTCGCTGCTCGGCAATTCCCACACTGCATCAAGAGCTGTTTCTGTTCCACAGACGTGCGCTCCTGCACACATATGTGCATGCACACTCACGCTTATTTACAATTTTGATTGCATGAAACTGTTTATCACCATTGTGTGAATAATTCCAGGAAAAGATACTCTTCAAAAAATCAATACGTTGAAAGTGCTGTTTTAGGGTTGCAGTAGTTGTTGGTTGTGTTTCTGAGTTATTCCTATTGACCTGAGTTCAAAAACAAGGTATTGATTTATAAAGTACCTTCAGTAAATAAATGCACATTCTTTCTGCTAACCCTAACAACCTGCAGCATACAGAGCAGGTTCCAGCTCAGCCCAGGAAAGCGCCGCACAGCGCGTCCAGAGCTCCCCACACGCTGCCAGGCTTTTTGACAGAAAGGGCGATGGAGGCAACGTTACGAGCGCAACGCGTGACCGGGCTGCGAGCAGAAGTTAAAAGATGGGGGAGGAAACGAGAGGGCGATGACTCTTTTTTAAAGGAAGTCCTGCAGATCAGTAGGTTTGTTGTGTATTTGCAGGGGACATACAGGAAAAACTTGGCTGGTTTCATCCGATGGTGCGCACACAGATTGGTCTCCACTTGTGAGCAGTTAGGGCGTATTTTTAACTTTCACAACAAATGCATGCTCCTCTGCCTCAAGGATAAAGTCCGTACTAATTTGTAGATGTGGGTTTTAATTAAAACCCCCAAAACATCCAGCAGGTTTTAGAATAGTGCTGCTGCATCGGAACTGGCAACAGTTTACAGGCACGACCACCCGAAGGAGTGAATGGTACTCTGCAGCGTGACCAGCACTGCGACCCGCTGCCCGCCCTGCTGCGGTGAGGCACAGCACCTCGGCCTTAAACCCCTGCATCTAGGGACTTGCACCAGGCTTTTAAAGTCTGCTGCAGCTGCCCTCGCTCTAATTTGGGATTGCCATCGCGGGTACGTCTGCCACCAACGCTGCGCTGTTTTATCAGGCACCAAGCTTTAGAGAGAAAAATATCCAACTCACTTCAAATGTCGCATGAAACTGATCTTATGGGAAATAAGACAAATGGAAAAGTTATCCAAAAAAATCTGAAGAAAAAAATATGTAAAACTCATTCATGCGAGGTGACCATGCCTGTGTCAGTAGTCTGTGCTTTAAGTCTCTCATGATATTTATTGTCCACAGAGTCAAAACAAAAATCTAGCCTGCTCGGTATGAGAACCTGGCCGTACCGTGATTATAAGTTTCTGTTACACTTGCACCAGTGTGAGGAAAGGCCTTTGCTCCTCAGCAGTTTTCAGTGTGGGCACCATCTCAGGCGAGCACCCCTGGGGACGGCCAGCAGCAGACTGCAGGGAAACCGCCCGAACTGGCAAACCTGAGAGGAGACCCGGCAAGGCAGTCTTTAGCCAAAGTACGTGTTCTGATTGAAAAAAACATATTTCTGCCATCACTGTTTTCTAAAACAAGCATTTATCCCGAAAGGGTCCTTTCTTCTAACAGTGAGACCAAAAATGAGGTGGGGCGCAGCCACAAGACCAGGTTTCCATTGCCAGCAAACTGACAACGCAACAGCCATAAAGACGACCGTTACTAAAACAAGAGAAACACAATTATCAACAAAGCTCCGCTCTCACCCCGTTTTAAGGGATACTTTCTGTTTAGCTCTTCCAAAGTATCTTTCATCCTATTTCCCACCGCAGACTTAAAGGAATGAGGCAGTTCAACGAGACAAGCAGTAAGAACACGGCTGAACGCTTTGCTCCAGTGCTCCCGCCCTGCTGTTAGTTAGAAATCAAGTTGTCCAGAACGTACAAAAATTCGTCTGAATTTTCATACCTTCAGGAAGATTATAACACCCAAATATTGTCCTCATTTAAGAATGGAGTCATCTTGTCAACAGCCAATGGTCTTTTTATCGCCAGTCTTTATCTCTCGGCAGCGTGGTGCACACTCGCACCCGGTGCGCCGTCCCAAACTGGGGCTGAGCACAGCTGCAAAATCCACTGGAAATTTTCCAGCATTTTTTCGTGAGATTTGTCAGCCATTAAATGCTTGTAGGAATGTGTTCGGTTAAGCCCATCTTGTGAAGAGTCCCAGCAGGTTTTCGACAGACTCCTGCCTGCCCCCTGCCCCCTCCGTACAGCCTGCGATGCCTCGGTAGCTCCCGCCCGAAACGCAGGACCCCGCCGGCGCCGCGCTTGCCTTTCGGTGCTGCTGTGTGCCGGCAGTCCGCTAACACCCACCCTCTCAGCTGGGTCTCATCCTTTCCCAAAGCCATCAGACAGCTACTAAGATGAAAGGAGACGGCTGTGTTAGTAAGCACGTCTCGGCAAGATGTCCCACACCCTGTATAAACAATAAATATTTCAGGTATTGATATTGTTTATGAGAATCTATCAATTTAGCTCATTAGGAAGGGAAAGACAAATGCATCCAAAATTAATGCAACTTTTCAGACAATAAAATTTTTAGAAGTACTGCATGTTCGTTTTAATAGTTAATGAATTTGAAGTGGACAATCTACTCCATTTTTACTACTGTAAACCATTCAGAGGACAAATGTTACATGTATTTCCATAGTACCGTTATAACGTAAGTTCATTTCATAGTTTTATTTCATACTCCTCAACCCTTGTATTTCAAAATTTATGGTCTTGCTACAAAGGTCATATATGAACAAGTTAAGTCCTCTAAGATCTGTTATTCAGAAACACCGAGCTGATATTAGTTTAATTGATTCTGTGGGAGCAGCGATGCTTGGAACTCCTGAGAATAAGGGCTTTTCACAAACCGGCAAACTTTCCGGTGGGCAAGATAAATACTCTTATACCCTTATGTTAGAGGGTATGTGAGGAGCAGACAGTAACATCAATGCACCTCTTTAAAGATGCAGTTTAGTCTGAATACTGTATCCTAAAGATCCAAGTGATCACACTTTGGGGAGCACCAGCCACAAACAAAAGCCAACGACCTGTCCCAGCTGTGTCCTTTCCTGGGTGCAAGCTGCATTCAGCGCAGGGCCCAAAGTAAAGCCCAGAGGCTGCAATAGCCCGGACGGTCACAGGAGCCCCTGGTGACCCAAGCGGCACCACCCAGCAGCCAAGCGAGCCTGTCTACCAGCACGGGTTCCCTGGGGTCCCCATCAGCCCCAGGCCATGCACCGCCCGCACCGACACGATCCCCAGGGCGTTGGACACACCTGCTATGGGATCTCTGAGCTTTGCATGTCCACTGTCCAGGATAGATGTAATAAAATCTGATTTATTGCTCCCTTTCCCCAATGGGATTATAGAAAGGTAAACAAAGAAATTTTGATTTCTTCAAGGCAAGGCCCCTTGAACTTACGTATCGGGCTGGGAGATTTAAGATCACTTTTTCCAGAGCAAGCCTTGGAGTAAAACTGTTCTCATCCCAATTCTGCAGAGCTCTGGAGAAGATACAACCGTTCGGTTTTGAGGATTGTTTCACACTGAGCTCACAAAGCTTCAGCTGCAGGACTGCTTGTGAACCGGGGTGCTGACATCTCCCTGTGCGAGGAGGCGAGTCAGAGCCTGGCCTGAAACACGGGCTTAGAAAGCTCCGCCAGTGCTGCAGATGAAGGGTATGAAACTCATTACGCAAGCCTCGTAAAGTGTTATAGAGCAGATCACAATCAAACCAGGGCCGATGACAGCAGATACACGGCGGGAGGAAGACCAACAGCTTGTCAGAAACCTCCTGAACGCCCCACACCTTCCTCCCATCCCCGGGACCATTTCCCCCCGTGCTTGCTCTGCAGGGCGGGTTTCTGCTCCCCACCTCCTGGCCAGGCAGATGCAAACCCAAATTCCACAGCTGCACTGCAGGCGAGCCCTAAACTGGAACCAGATGGGCAGCCGGCGGGTCCCAGCCAGGGCCCAGCGCCCGGAGGGGCTCCGCTCCAGGCAGCGCGGCACACCGGTGCCGGTGCCGGGGACTGGGGCGCTCCCTGCGCGCTCCTTCCACACGCGCTCAGCCCAAGAGCTGCCCCGCGGGAGGAAGCACACCGAGCGCTGGTTTCCCCCGTAGGTTTTCTATGAGTTTTGCTGATAATAACATTACGGTTTTCCCTGTGCTGGCAGTCGGATGAGAGGAGCCTGCAGCCTTCGGAGGGATCGATCCGATCGATCCCAGAGGCTCCATGTCATTTCCAGGGGATTTGCTAAAGAAGCTACTTATGTCCCTTTTTCATTTTCACCAACTCATTACCAGCTGCTGCTGCTCCCTGCATTTCAGCAGCACCTGCAGGAACGAAACCATCCGCTCCCCTCGCCTGATCCCGAGTTAGATACCTCTTCCACAATGAAATGCCGCCGATCGGAGCCGAAGGCTACAGGCGGGTGACGCCAGCGCACAAGGTTCATTACCCACCTCTCCCCTCGGCGCAGGCACACACAGACACTCTTTTTTCTTTTTTTTTTTTTAAAGGGCAGCCCAGCAGCAGACTAAGCAACTGATCCCCTGGCTTAACTTTTAAATTAAGACCATTGTAAATTTGGGAACTTGAGAAGAGATGGAGAGGACACCCATAATCCTTTGCAAATGTCAAGTGGCTCTCGATATTGGTTACTTTTCAAAGGTAGCTAGGCTACAGCGTGCTGCAGTAATGAAAAAGCCCTGCCAGGCCCACTCCATAGGGCTTCAGTCAATATACATAATATTATTGGGCTTTGAAAGGATTAAAGATTGTTTCTTTTGCTTCCTTGTAATATGGTGATCTATTGCGCTTAAAAGTCCAAATGTGCCTTCTTCTTCGGAGGGGGATGCTGGAGAGCGTGGGATGCCCCATGGCCGCCTGCTCTAGCGTGCCCGTGCCTGTCCCGGCGGTACCCAGCACCCTCGGCACGCTGCCCCAGGAGCTGGCAGAGCTTCCCCGGGATTTACTTGGTCCATTCAGCCATTGCTGCTGACAAAGGCATTTCACTGTTCTTCTACACCAAGAGACAGAAGAGGAATCAAGAATTGTTAAAAATGAAAGTTAAACAACATGGAAAGTCTTCAGTTACCAACAGGACCCACGGATGGTCTGGGAAGTGTTGAAATATCTGGAAAAATGCCATTTTTCTCTACATGCTACTCAAAAAAGTTCATAGATCTTTGTTTTGACTGCAAGAACTCAGTTCCCCACAAACACCCATTAAGCATGAGAAATCTGAACAATTAGTACTTATTTGAATCTCCCGGGGCTACTCTGAGCCATCACGGCAGCTTTGTCAGACAAGGCAGTGCAGGATGAGACCCCAAAGCAACGTGACTTCCAACATTAGACCTCCCCGTGTAGTTTGTTTCTGAAAGGATCATCTCTTGCAAAAGGCACACACAAACCTTGATTTAAGGGTCTCAGACAGAGGACCTCACAGATTAATTACTGTCAAACTCACATTTTTTATCTTTTCACATTTGTATTTTCTTGTTCTGATATTTAATTAATATTGTTTCATTGAACACGGTGAATTTTTCATCTCAGTTGTGTTGTATAAATTTTTATGGCAGGATTCCCTCTGACTTCTGTGAAGCCAAATGTGAAAAGCGTTGGCAATCCTCTGCCCTCAGTTATATTCAAGAGAAATGGAGAACTCGAGATTCCTTTGTAGCAGAGAGCAGGATTTGGCATCCTGGACATTGTCAGAGCCTGTGGCTCCATGTGCCTCCTCTGGTCGGGAGTGAAGCTCCCATGATTTCATGGCAGGGACGGGGGCTTCCAACACCTGAGCTGGTACATTTTATTAGAGGCGGACTGATCCCTCGCCACGCAATCTTTACTGAAGTCATTAATTCTGAATAAAGCAGCTGAAAAAAGCACTGGTTTTCCCTTACTATTCTTATGACGCCACAATCTTCAACAAATGAGGTGGAGACCAGAATCTGCAAACCCAAGCAGGTGAAGAAGCAATATCTTAAGGTGAAACCATTGAAACAGGGCCAGGAGAAAGTCTGCTACACTTTGGAAGCAGCAGTGAGGAGACAGGCAGCATCACGCCACTGTAATGCACGGCGACACAGGTGTCCTGGCACAGTAAAATGCACAGCGAGGTCTCACGCTCGCTGTTTCTGACTGTGCTCATCCCAGTGGGACTCCACGGGCAGTTTCACACTGAAAATTACCCAGATGAGTAACTTCCCATTTCAGCAGAAGACAGAAAAGGGGAAGAGGAACCAAAGGAAATGTTAGAAGTATTTTAACACAGTATCTTAAAAACCTAAATCTCAGGAAAAATTTTTACTGAAAGCCTAACGAAAGTGCTTCTGCAGGTTTCAAGCCATTAATTCTAACTAAAGCTTCCCTGCTTTAAGGGCTGATCCAATGCCCACTGAATTCAAAGAAAAACCGTGTAGCTACGCCAGTGAATAAAGCCTTTGATTGCAGGTTTATTTCAAAAAGAAAAACGTTCTATATTAAACCAGCAATAAATAATACAGAACATTTACAGACTAGCTTATGTGTTATTTCAGGTGCTGAAAATAGTTTTTCTGAGGTCAGGTGGGATAACGAGGTGAGCGGCTTCCCACTGGAGTCCCGCTGCCGGGGCACGACGCTGCCCTGTCCCACCGAGGCCAAGCTCCGGCCAGCTCCGACACAGGCAATTTACTTGGTTGTGCAGGTTTTGGATGAGTCCAGAGCTAGCTGACGCACTGGCCACTTGTTTATGGAAATGTAATGACCATAAATGTCCAATTTAAGAAGGATTTTGTTAATTCTGCTGTGTCACCAGAATTAATGCCCACAAAAATTTGCAGTTTTGCTTTATTATAATGCAAATTCCTTTTAGAAGTTCTGGATAAAGGAATTAGTAAGATATGAGGATCCAAAACCTGAGACAGACTGAGTTCTTAAGCATTTACCTTGCCTTTCCGGGGCAAGACATATCCAAGATGGAATAACCGGAAGGTTCCAAATGTCTCTGGTGTGTCTGATGCTTGCGGGGACGGACAGAAAAACAGCGAAGACGGAACAGTTTAGCAGCTGATATCCTTTATGAGATACCTAGAGATACCATAAACGTCCCTAACATCTTGTAAGTATTTTATAAATGTCACAAAAATCCCACTCAGACTTCAAAGGGTCTGTCAAACTCTACTGCAGAAATCTGCAGGTGAAATCACAAGTGAAATGAGGGGAGAAAGAAGAAAGAGAACCTGGAGAGCAGAATGAGACCAACGCAGAGACTGGAGATGTGGACGTTACACCAAGATAACGGGGAAAAGGGGGAATAGGGACTGAAAAGGTACCTATATAATGGCCAGGAGAGCCTGTCTCCAATAAACTCTCTTTACAGGTAGCCCCGCTCTGGACTCGCTCCAGCAGCTCCATGCCTGTGTTGTGTTGGGGGCTCCAGAGCTGGAGGCACTACTCCAGGTGGGGTCTCACAAGGGCAGAGCAGAGGGGCAGAATCACCTCCCCCGACCTGCTGGCTGCACTTCTTTTGATGCAGCCCAGAATATGGTTGGCTTTCTGGGCTGCAAGTGCGCACTGTTGGCTCCTGTTCACCTCATCATCCACCAGCACGCCCAAGTCCTTCTCCCCAGGACTGCTCTCAATCCATCACTTTTAAGGCCAACAGTTATATTTCTTGAGAAATCCATACCATTCTCCTAGCAGTTTTCTTTAAATAACTCACGGATCTTCACAATCTAAATTCCGATTTAAAAGATTTGTCTGTAAGAAAATCCCAACCTCAATAAAAGGTAATGCAGCTGAAGCTCTTCAAGCCAGGCTGATGGCAATAAAGAAGCAGTGAGTTTCTATTAGAATAAGTTAACAGATGCCTAGTAATCCTTCCTATTACCACTAAACACCTGAATCCAGATGCCACATTGTCAGTGACAGTGGATCTTTAATTTCTGGAAAAGTAAGATCCCATGCACGCCTTGTGCTGGGAAGGCGAGGGAGGAGGGAGAGGTGTGTGTTAGACCTTCGCCAGTAAAAGGTTTCACATTGCAGAAGTCCACGGGATGCTGCAGAATGGTGAAGTCATTCATCACATGTATTTAAAGTTGAATTTGCTGATATTTTATGGTATTGGATTTTATTTCTATTAACATTTTATGCTGAAATTACAGAATGATTCGTGAGTACTGAATTTTTGATTGCTTTTATACTTGCTGGGACACTATTAACGTTGATTTACGTTAATAGCACTGTAAGAAGATATTAACAATGAAATTTCCAAAAGCACTTAGCATCCCATAATTGGAGTTAAATGACAAAAAAAATGAGGGGATAATAAAGTATAGAGAGAGACAGAATTTTTGACAATACTCCCTCTAAACTGTATTTTTCAGGAAGAATTCACGCAGGACAATTTTACAAAAGAATAAAGTCGCCCATCAAGAAAGAGAACACTTCCTGTACTGACTAAGCAACGCGATGGCAAATTGAGATGTAGGTCAAGCACCACCTCCCTCAGGCGCTGGAGACAAACCGAGGCTCTCAAGGTACATCTTCACGCCAGATGGGTGCCGACAACCCCAAGCCTGTAGAGCACTTTTCTGGACTGAATTTCAGAAAACAGCAGTGGGAGGCTGATACAGGAATGACATGAAACAGGACAGAAATTAGCCAAGTTTCGTCTTTTGAGGCTGAGAGAATGAAGTTTCTCAAGAGAAGGATACAAAATGAACGCGACACCGGTGAGGACCATGGAGACGTGGGGCAGGGAGCAGCAGAAGTGAGGTGGGCTTGTCTCTGACCCCACGCTTGCATTTGCCTCTTCCCCTTGCACGGCAGCCACGCCACAAATTATCCTGTTATAGGGGGGAGATGCTCCGCACCTGGACGAGTTCTAAAGAACTATCCTAAGCCACGCCACTACCAGCTCTGGCCTAAAATAATCACTGTATCGCAATTTAAAAGACCTGTTCCTGAGGGGGGAAAAACAATTAAAAAGCTTTATGTTTAAATAAGTTCTTTCCCGCTTCATACTCTGTGCATGGAGGCAGTGACAGACCTCACAGCACGCGCCTACCTGCAGCACCTTGGTCACTGCTGACTCATCAGTTCTCGGTACTCACTGGACAGCATCGTGCTCTACCGATGGAAGTCCTCAGCCAGTCGAGGAATTAGCTCCAGGTGACTAAGGCACCTGACGGAGCAGAAACAGGATGAAAGTTTTCAACTTCATTGCATAAAACCTCAAAATCTTAACTCTTAAAACCGAGTAGTTTCCCTGCTTCGTTTCAGTCACGTGCGTATCTCAGGGCATTCAGGAAACGCATCCCAAAAAGTCATAAAGTGGCTCGGTAAGAGCTGCCGGCTGCCCCGGGGCGCTGTTCCATGCAGAAGGCTGGCTCCCGCCCGCCCGGCACCCACGGCGGCGCTGCGGAAAGGGTCTCACTCAACGGGGGACGCCGGAGGTGAAACTGGCCCAAACAGAGAATTCTCAATTCACAGAACACTTGCGATTTTCTTTGATCTCAAATCAGGCCAAAACAAATTCAATTTTTTTTTAAACAGAATTTCCACAAGTTCTACTTTGATATCACTCATATATTGTTTTTAAACCTTCTCTTTCCATTAAAAAAGCATCAAAGTGCTTTTTGTTAAACAGTGCTGCAACGCACTTCGCTCTTTTCAACACTTGCGGGTAAACTGCTCGTTTAGTCAGTCAAAGAACATAGAGGGCAATGTGACAAATTATGTGAAAACTTTGAACAAAAAAGTAAACTTGAAACAAAAATCTTAAAACAGACAACACAAAGAGACGAAACACAGCACTTGATTTGCTTCAAGTAGATCTGGAAAAAAATCCAAAAAGTGTTTATATGGATGTGTTTTATTGGTTTTGTTTAAACGACATTTTTACAGGGGCAAGAAGAAAGAAGATATGCTGAAACTTTTTCAGCCAGTTTTAATCAAGAAAACAACTATGAAGAAGGTAATTTTGTCATTTTACTCTGACCGGGAAGGAAGACCATGTCAGAGTTTCGTTAGAGAGGAATTGTACCAGCGTAATTTTATGGTCCACTAAAATGCGGAGGGAAGTCATATTAGAAGTCAAATTACACAGTAATGAATGAAAATTCTTGGCTGCACTTCGGAAAATAAACATGTCGCAACAGCAATCTTCCCAAAGTGATGACACGTCGGGCATGTGACTCAAAAATGACAAAAGCCAAGGAAATCTGAACTAGGACCAACTCCAGCTCTGTTTGGGATCTACAGACTTGCTGATTTTGAGGTCAGAGGGAATGCTGTGCTCTCACAGTCTAACGATTTCATCCCCAAATTTACATACGAAGCTGCTGTTCCAGCTTTTTAAATATAAAAAATATATATATAAAAAAGCATAAATTCTAATGTAAAGACTTCAGCTGAACAGGAATCTGCGCGATCGGTCGGTAAATTGGCCAGTTACCTGTCCCTTACCAACACACAGCTCGTCTCCAGTCGGAATTTGCCCAGCTGCAGGTTGCAGCCACCGGCACGTGGAGGTACCAGCTGGGGAACAAGTTCTTTTGCCTGACTGCAAACAATAATGTACCGGCCAGTAAATGCAAGATTTGTTATTATACAAAAGTAGAAAGAATTATTAGTGTTTTGAAAGCTTAGACAATATTTCCAACCGTTTCACAGACAGAGCGGTCTTTTGGCTACAGCTACCTTCACCTAGTTAAAAACAAACCAACCAAACCCCAAACCAAACCCCTTTTATCAGCAGGAACCACATTTGCTTACACAGAAGATCTGTCAGCAGACCAGAGTAAATAGATCAAATGGAGCTGACATGCTACTAAATGTAATATGCATCCTCATGTCTTTAAAATTCCAATCTACCCCTGCATTTAAAAGGTAGGTTTCTGGACTTCTTAAGTAATTATATTTCAATAACAGGCAAGAGTATAAATGCACGGAAACTTAACAACAAAACCACTGACTGATACATAAATTAAAAACTGATTGATGGATAGATAACTTAGATGAATCGTTAAATTGGCGTATGATTGGGAAAAAACAACAGATCAAACACTTGTGCAGTGTCCCATCTCAGCAGCCTGTGGCAGATACACACCCAAACCAAGAGCTAAGCAGGGATAACCGGGGGGTCAGTGCTCGGCTAGTTGGGTGAGGAGCTGACGCACACATGCACAGCCAGGGGCCGGCGAAACGAACGGATGGGCACCGGAGAGCGAAGGAGAAATACGGAGCTACAGAACCACATAACGGTACGCAGGCATGTGAGGACACAAATTGCCCCTCATCCCGTCACTCTCCTGGATGTTGTCCCACAACCTGCCCTTGCACCGACGCAGAAAACACCACCTCCAGTGGGGCCGACACCACAGCCTGAGGGGACTGACACTGAGGGTACCGCCCCAGGAGCGCAGAGCTGACACTAGGGCACCAGAAAACAACTATTTCTGGAGCAGAAGTATCAGGAGAAGGTGGATTGTATGTGGAGGAGCTTCTGGGAACAGCAGAGAGGAGGCGGCCGTGTCCCTGAGAGCAAGCACTGATCTCTGCGGCGCCGAATCCTCCCGCCGGTCCAGCGCCTCGCTCGCCTCTCGAAGCTATGCCACTGGCTAGCGCCTGCAACATCTCAAGTGGAAAAATGTAATTTTATTAAGGCTCTTCTAGCTTCACTTTTAGCATCTGCACTGCAGCAGAGCATACAAAGAAAGGTTATGAAGAATTTCTCATTACGGCCATGGGTATAGGACTCATATCATCCCCCGGCCAACCTCCGTTTGCTTCCCTCTGCTAACAAAGCACACGCTCGGCTACTACCTGCCTCCCGGCCCCTCGCCGCGCAGCCCACAGGTGCCCCAGCCCTGGGCCACCCAGCGCATCACCCCCTCATCCTCACGGACGGGAAACTCGCTCTGCTTTGCCTCCTCTACGTTCCTATTTCATGGGCACCTTCGTTTGCAAACCCGCTCTTGGGGGCCCAGAGCTGTAATTAATCCATGTCACAGGAAAGATGTCGTGTCGGTAGAATTTATGACTGGCTCTGAGCTGCCGCGATGAGCAGGGGCACCTCAGCCCCTTGTGATATAAATGCCTCTGCTAATTGGATTGCGAGAGCTAATCAGGAGCTGGAGAGAGAATGAACGCGCCCAGCCTCCCCGCTGCTGGCGCGGGCTGATAAAGCCGGCAGCTGCGCTCGGGGAGGAGGCGCAGGAATTGCATCCCTGCTGGAGCCTCGCCCCAGATGGCTATCGCGGGGTGCCCGCGGCTGCCGCGGCGCAGGGTGGCCACGCGGGCAGGGCAAGGGAGGACCGCCGTTGGCCGAGGAAGGTTTCACCGCCGACCTCGGGCAGAGGGGCGCAGCGGTGCGTGGAGGGGGCGTGCAGGTGGGCCCGCGAGCGGTGGGAGGCTGGTGAAGAGCCCGCACGGCCCCGGCAGGCTGTCTGTGGGCAGAAGCTGTCAGAGAAGCCGTGAGCATCCCGACCGGCCACTGTGGCAGGCAGCACCACGGGCAGCCCCGGGCCAGGCTACGGTGGTGGCACCGCAATGGCCGCCTGGCTTGGCCTGTGTAGCAGACACCCCCATGGCCCTTCAGCAGTCCTTAGGGTCTCCGTTGCTGACCTCAAGCACCAGAAAGTGGGCTGAATACTCCATGATCCCAGTACCGTGTCTCTCGATACCTTCGGTACGTGCCTTTCCCCAGAAAGACAGAAAACCAGAGAGAAGGGACGCTCCTGCAGTAGGAGTAGGGTTGGCTACGCCAGGAGCAAACAGGGCGAGTGTCACCTGCTACGTGCTCCACCACCACACAGACCATCAGATGGTGGGCGCGCAGCAGGAGGTGGCTCCCGAGGAGGGGGTCGGGGTGCTCTGGAGATGGCTCCGACTCCAACCGCTACAGCAGCTTCAAGCTCTGGATCATCCCCACCTCCTGGCCAAGGTGGACCTGCTCACAGGGAGATGGGAAGAGCCCTGGCCAGAGGGGTCTGACCTGACTCTGCACCTGCACGTGCACAAACCGGGCACGCGCACGTCCCCGTTGGAGAACAGGGTTTTTTTCCTGCAGTCCAAGGCTCTTCCACATTCAAACAGCTTTTCTGTCTTCTCCAAGTCCTTCTTATTGCCCTTTATTTTCCTCTCTGCCTCCCTTTCTTGCAAATACATGGATCTGAAAGTAAATCCTGAAAATGATGACTAAAACCAGTAATCCCTCCTTACAGAAACACTCTTCCACCTTCTTAAATCTTTTTGGAGGCGCACAGGAAAATAACCCTTGTATTTATGCAAATTTAAAAGTGGCGTGTGATGATGGAAACAAAACAGTGCTGGACCGCAGCCAAGGCATGGCACCGACGGGGCCTCTCAGCTGCTCGCCTCCCGATTCTTCGGGGGAAGCAGCTGTAGAGAAATGAAAATACAGAAGCCCCCGCGCACACCCGCTGCCGCCCGCGCGCACATTCCAGCACCCGTCACCTCGGAGGCGGCAGGACGCGGGCTCTGGCCAGGCGCTGCCTGCAGCCACTGCCCGAAGCACCCTGTCGTCCCCCACAAGCCTCCCTGTCCCGCTGTTCCCGGTTCCCCTTTCAGGAATTTACAAACATTTTCCGCAGATCAATATCTGTATTGATTATTCATTGTGAGCGAGTCGTGTGTCTTTGGTGATCCAACCTGGCAGAGTGAGCAGCCAAAGGCTGCCGCAGTTACGGGGGGAAAAAAAAAAGAAAAAAAAAATCCACAGAAGGCAAGAGGGACCCAGATCTTGCTGGGTTTGCCGCTGCCAGCAACGGAGACGGATGGAGAGGAAGGAAGGAAGAAAATGGGAACGGCGTGAAAAGGAATGAAGAGACGAGGGAGCTGAGGAGAGAAAGCAAGAGCAGGAAAAACAAAGTCACCGCTGGAGAACTGGTGCCGGGGCACGCCGGCAGCCTGGAGAGATTCCCAGCCTCGCACTCGCCGTTCTGCACACAGATGCGGTGGACTTACTGCTTCGGGAGCAAAAAGTGACTCACGGTTTTGGTATCTGCTACGTAAGAGCTTTGGGGGGATTCCTTGGCTGGCTGACAGAAAGGGAAGAAAGCAGCAGCAGTGAGGTAAAACGCGATCCCTTCCTCCTGCCTTCCTGGGAATACGCGTCGCCCGGGCTGGCTGGAGCAGCTCGCTGCTCGCTTATGATATGCAAAAGGAGAATAATTAAAAGCGCCAGCATCACTTGCAAAGTGAGTAAACACAAAGCCTTTCAAAACATGCTCTTCAGCTAATGAGAAGCTGTAATTTCTTATACTTAAAGGCAAAAAAGACACTGATGAGACTCAGTGGAGTGTGTGTGCATGCGCGCCTGCGTGTGTGTGCATGTGTTTGTAGATATGAGAGAATCAGTTAATTGTTGATGATGTTTAGAAAAGGGATTATGAGAAAAGACACTGAAATGATGACAGGGAACATCTTGGATCAGAGCCAAAGAAATAAAATAATCAAGGACAATCAAGCCTGCAGCTCCGGAGAAAGCGCCGACTGTTCTGCCGGGGACTTGGAAGGAATTTCCCCGCGCTGCCGAGCTGCAGCTGGAATACGTGCCTGGCACCAGGAGGGAGAACTGCAAGGAGCAGTTTGCTTGGAGCATGAAACAACAGAAGAGAGAACTATGGAGCTGTGCTATAATTCAGAGGTTAAAGAGCTTTGTCTGCTTGTGTGTCAGATGGAGACTCGTTTTGCCCACATCTGACTTGGTCTCTGAAAATGCAACTTCCGAAATCCTCTGAATGCAAGCAGAAGCTGACGATTCTCCACACACCTCTCCAGAACTGCTGCGATGGTACGAAAACAAAGAAAAGCAAGCTTGAGGAATTAACTTCTCCTGTCCTGCAGGACCTGATGGACCTGGCCATGGGAACTGGCTCTGGAATCGATTCCTTCCTAATTCTGGAAATCAGACCCCCTTACTCCGGCTCGCTGCCTCCAAGCACACAGGAAAGGCGACTGACATCGGGAATACCAGGAGCAACCTTTCCTTCCCACCTGGGCATCCGATCGCTGTCCTGAACAAACGGATTTTAATAAATGTTGGCTTTCTCTTGGGCTGAGGTTGGGTGGGGAGAGAGGAAAGAGGGAAACTTAAACCATCTTGTGACTGCTATGTTGTAAGTGAGCTGCAAAAATGCCATCTCTTTGTTTTGGATGTTAAACTCCGTCTTACTTCATTGTTGCTGAATTTTGGCACGTTACACTGGGCTTCTCCAGCAGCAGGAACACATGGTCGATTAAAGTGGGAATCTTTGGGGACGCGGAGGCAGAGAAACGAGCCAATCATACATGGCTTTTCCCCATTTCATGTTTTTCAGCACTTGCAGAAAGCTTTTCGGATGGTATGTATGTGTGCGTGCACCAGGGGGGGCGGGAGGGGAGAGGGGGTGCGCCAGAGGGGGAGCGAGCGCATGGCAGGAGCAGGACGGTGTTGGGGTACGTCTGCCGTGGATGCAGCGCGGACCCTGCTGCCAGGCAGACACCCCTGCCCCTGCGCCGGGGCTCTGCCGAGCCTGCTCAGACCTGAGCTGAATGTTAAATGCAGAACCAGATTAGCATACTAACCAAGTCGTGTCAGAGCCCGGCAATCAGCAAATGGCCATCTCCTCGCTCCAGCCGGTGCGGCAGAGCCTGCCAGACGCTTAACCGTGTCCTTTGTCAGGTCGCTTTTTATGTTTGTATTTAGCTTTTGTTTTCCAATCAGACCCTAGAAATTCATTAACACGAATGAAAGGCAGAGATGCAAAAACCTATAATGAGAACAAATGATCTATTTAAACGGTGCTCAGGCTGAGAGGAGGGGTCTTACAGCGCTGGGACCAGAAGAGAAGAAAACCCTGCAGCCTGGAAAATGCCTGGACACATGCGTGTCCTTTCCCGTGCCAAGGCTCCAAGGAGACAGTTCCTACAAAGCCAGAGGTCTGCGTAAGCTCGGCGTGGCATTGTCTTTACAGAGCCTCAAAGAAATGCCAGCGCCTGGCCATAAAGAGAAGTCTCCGTCGTCCCTGCCCTGGCTGCTGTTAATATCGTAATCGCTACTACTGCTACTAGACGGGCTCTAATTAGAAAGACGTTTCCATGCCTGTAAACGTAAACTTTTAAAGCCGTTTGAGCTGGTTCACGTCGCCCCTCCAGTTCTGGTCCCGCAGCCCCCGTCGGGAGGGCACGCTGAGCCGCTGCTGCAGGTGACGCCGGGGCCGAGGCGCTGCCTCGTGCCCGGCCGCAGTGGGGACGCGAGACCTGGTGCAGCGGCTGTCAGGTGTCTTCTGCTTCCTTAAACAAATCATTTCACAAATGTTAATGTCCCCTAAACTGTCATATGGTTGTGGAGAATAAAAACATTTAATCCAAGCATGGCCTTTTTATCAGGTTCTATCAAATAAGGGAAAATTTGAAATCTGTTGTATTTGAAATCTGTTGTATTGTATGTTGTATGATTTCTATTTTTATTGGTGTGTGGGGGCTTTAAATATCACAGGGGCATAGCTAACATATTTGTCAACAGGATTTTTAGGCAAATAGGAATGCAGAGAGGAGGAGTATGTGTACTTTGGGTGTGCAAGTCCACGAGGTCAAAGCCAGGGACGGCGCCTGCCTGCACAGCCCGGGGACACCCTCCCTGCTGCTCAGCTCGGAGTGCAGGAGCCCGGACTCAGCATCCCTGAACACGTGCCACTGCCACCGGGATTTTCTGAGCTCTGAGAGTCCTGGGAAGCAGGAATGGGAGCAGGGAAAAAGGAAAGCGTGTTTCAGCCCCCTGTGTCACTTCGTCCTCTGCTCTGACTGCAGGCTGGGCGACACGGGCAAAGGCTCTGTGTGTGTTCAGTGAGGTATCTCCACTAATTCCAGCTTATTTACACCAGCTAAGAACCTATAGCTGAAATGTTTTAAAGATAGACAACCTAAAGATTCTATCTGTTGAAGAAATTGGAAAAAAATCTCTTATGCATTTCAGCACCTGCCATTAAGTCCACATCTTCCAGCAAGGGAAACAACAGGCGAACCAGCTGATGCTCCAGCAAACCTCTCCGAGACATACATGGTAAGGATGTGCCAGATAATCTTACTCAGGATCGTTTAATCTACCTTCACAATTAGATAAACAAACTGAAACCATTAAGAATCTTCAAAATTGATCCTAGACTGCAACCAGTCCTTACCGTTAAACTTTTAATCGTAAACACTGCAAATAGTGGTGAAATGTTTCCTGCTTCTGAGGGATCCCTACTGACCACAGCCGGACTATGTATGATGTGGGACCAGAGAGTTTTGGAGTCACTGAAATAAAACCATATTTTCAAAGTAGTTACTGAAAGAGCCATGTGCCAGTTTAAAAAAAAAAAAAAAAAAGTATTTTGGGAAATGACATGAGAACTGTCTGTCATATGCCAGCATATCACCCAGGTGATGAGCTACAAATACATTCCCACTCTTTTTTTCAGTATTGCAATAAAATAGAGGAAAGTTGCCCAAAATACATGATATTCGTATGCCAGAAGAAAAAGACACAGTGAAACTGAAGAACAAACCTGGAAAGCTCTTAGCAAACAGAAAGGCTATGGCTTTGGGGGAGGTGAATCTCTTATTTGAGATGTTCATCAGCAATTAAGGATGTTTCTTACCTGCTCGATGAGCAGAACAAACTTTAGGCAGTACTTGCCAACCCCAGAAACAAATAAGGGTTTTCCAGCCTTGCCTTGCTGTCAGTAAAACCTGCAATTGGGAGCGTGTGCTCCCCTGCCTGACTGCAAAATAAACCTGTCTCCCTCACGGAGGGGGCTGCAGTGCCAACGGTATTTGCCCTCTGCTGTGGAGGCATCAACTTCTGGGGCGGGAGGGACGCCGGGTCCCTGGGGGGGTCCCCGGGTGCGTCCACAACAAGTGCCTCCAGCGCAGCAGGGCCGGTGCCACGGCAGCGACACAGAGGATTCAGAGAGCAGGCTCTGACAGCAACTGGAAAACAAACGCTCCTGCCAAGCTTTTCCTCTGACCCGGAACCTCTGAGGCCGGGCTGCTTTACTCCTTGCTTGTTCCGGCGGAAGGTGTTAAAAAGAAATCCCAGCAATAGGAAAGGGTGTGACTGTGAAAATGAGAGGTCTGGGCGTTGCTAACAAATGTCCCCTTGTACTCTGAAAGACATGTTGGTCCTACGTTCTCCACTTTCTCCTCACTTACAGAAGAGCAATTAGCCAACACACGGGTAATTATAATAATATCCTATAATGAAATCTATGACAACTGTAGCAGCAACATGAACAATGGCATTTTCCTCACCACGCCCGGCTGAAATCAAAGCCTTCAGTTTAATAACCAGGTCTGTTCTAGATGCAAAGGGAAAACCGAGGCCAGCAAGGAGCAGACTGTTCCTCTTTACAAGGGCAGGTAACGGAGCCGTAGCCTGCTGACACTGCTTGGTCCGCACAGAGCTACGGTTGTTGATTCTCCTTCCTGCAGCTGGTTAAGGATTTGGGTCTCCTGGAGGCAAGTGAGCCTCACAGCATGTTGCCCTTTGGTAAAATAAAACCGTACCTGCTGGTACCAGCTGTACAATTTTAAAAAGTTACAATTCTGCTAAACAAAAGCCAGTTTTCACACGGACATTTAGAACCAGGCTTTCTCCTTGCCAAAACCTAGTCTGACTGTTCAGTGCTTATGTAGCTCAGACGTAATTCTCAGTAACAGAAACTTGTACTGCCGCGTTGTTAGCCTGAAATACAGCGCAGTTTTGCTTAAACTGACAACTCATCTCAGGAGGAAAGTCACAGCTCGAAAAGGAAAGTTTCTAACAATTAAGAGAAAGCTAAAAACCAGTAGATACAGTGAAAACGGGTACGTACCCTGGATTCTAGCAACTATATAATTTCTACACATTTGTTCTACAAATAAATTAAATACAACAATACTGTGATTACCAGTAAACACACGGGCACAGCTACCTGCCTGCTCAGTGCTGTTTGTGCGCACCTATAAACCAAACGGGCTTCTACCTTATTTCCACCCGTGTGAAGTATTTCCCTACTAGTCCCGTCCGTCTCGCTCCTCACCATGTGTACTTGTCTCTTCAGGAGAACTAAACCTGCAGTTTGGATTAACTAAGATGCTGGAGCCAACCATCCACAAAGTTACCCAATGCGTTCATGGGCCATCTTTATTCTGTTTCACCCACATACCCCTTTTTATTCGTTTTGGTTTTGTTTCACTTTCTCACAGTCCAATCCCCCCACTCTGCAGCCAACCTGATGCAGCTGTGGGGTCGGGGGATTCCCTCAGCGTGGTATGGCATTTTCTGCCACAGCCACTAATGAAATCAGTAAACAGATTGGTCCCTAAAAGGATTCCGTTTGCAGATGCTGGATGTTTTTAAAGAATACTTTCAATTTACAATGCAACAAAATCAGCCAAGACATAATAGTGTGAAAAAGTCACAACCATCCACACGTGTTATCTCTCCAAAATGGTTCAAAATTTCACCATTTCAGCCTCCTTTATCTTCCCTTCTCTTCCACCTCGCTGACCTTCTGCTTGCTTTTCCATTCTTTCTGCATTCTACCCATCCTTCCCTCTCATTCTCGGGTCAAAGTCAAGAACATTGACCTCAGGGAAGGTGGGACTTCAGTGTTAATATTCCTCACCCAAATCTTTGGATTCAGTTTACAACAGCTGAAGAGCATCATGCACTCCCCACACAAAGGATACCGAGGCCTGAAAAGCTGCCTGACTAAATGGGAAAAAGTAGATGCTTTACTCAGGATCCTCTGAGATATTAAGAGTGCAAAGAGAATGAATGTCTTTGCCCATCACAGAATTTCCCAAGGTTTCCATTTAATTTATAAGTCTGATGATTCTCAAGAAATTGAAGTGTGTGCTCATGTTGTAAACAAAATACTTCAGATAAAAACGTATGAAGAAAGCAAGAGAGAAGGCTTCCATTAGGACTAAAAAAGCCCAAAAAGGAAATACAGGAAAAAATCCAACTCCAAACTCACACTCCTCGGTTTTTCATCTAGACAGAGGATACTGATGAGTATTTTCTGAAGCCTACCATTTATCTTTCTATTGCTATTGCTATTCCACAAGGTTACTTGCATATTACAGAGCATCCCAGATATTATGAATGACTTCAAAGTGACCCCAGATATACAGATATATTAAGACTAGGTACTTCACTGTGACTCAGTGAATTCTAGTTACATAAAAAATAATTCTGAATGAAATTACCACCTTTGGACAATACGTACTTCTTCAGTGCCACATCTAATGGTGGAGAGACCAGTAGGAAGAGAAGGGATAGATTTTCCCACGTGCAGGAAGATGTTTTTTTTGTCAGTGCATCATTTACTGTAGTTTTGGGAAACTGAATTTGTAAGAATTGGAACAGCCCATCCGAATACGATTTACTTTCAACAATTCACATGCAAAATGAGACAGGTCAGGAGTCTCATTATTTTCTCATCTTTCCTTAAGCCTGTTTGACTATATCAGCAATTCAAGTTTTCCTGCTAAGAAGATTAAGCCAAGGGCACTAATCATTTGGGCCGTTCTTTAACAACAGAAACTAACAGTTAGGGTCAACATAAATAACTAACAGAGCCCTGAGGGTCCCTCACCAGCCCACACAGAACTATAGCCTGGCAAGGTTGAAGACATCCAGGAAAAAACCATCATCTATGGAAGGCCTGGTTCAAAACCCACCTTTTCATTCGTCTTACTGCACTGAAAATAAGATGAGCCAACATCCCTGACCAGCAAGTCAGGTGCCAAGAAATGCTTCATGCAGAAGGCATTTGTGAAAAACCCATCGAGCCATCAGAAGAAAGAGCAAGCAGCCACTGCTGCTCACCAGAATGGCACAGGCTGAACGACACAAAGAACTCTAAATTGAGAAAATTAGGCCATAGAAGATCTCCCTACCTCAGTATGGAAATGTGGAGTTGATGTCACAAGATTCGGCGTCAACGAGTGGAGCAGGGGAGAAGGTTCCTATTCAGACCGGAAGAAGTTGGTACGAGCTCTCCAGATGAATGCCTGCAAATGAAAGAACAAGCAGCATGTAAATAATCCCGAGGAATCCTAGAATAATGCACCAAAAGAACCAGAAGTCTGTTTACAGCACGGAGTTGTTAATGTTTTTTATCTGTGATCAGCTCCAACTCAGCCAACGTTCCCAACCATTCTACCTCTCCTCCAACTGAGAGCTGACCTGTAGCATCTCTGTACGACACGTACGTTTGCCTTCTACAAAACAGCAGCTGCACGTCCCAGGGCACTTTCCAGCTTCCCGGCTTAACACAGAAAAGACTGCAGCAGCTACACTTAGGTGGCCTTGTCAACAGAAAACCTACAAGTTTTATCTGTACCCTGGACCCTGACTCGTCCACCAGCAGACAGAAATCCTGTGGTCTTATTTTTCAGTTTCAGCCATTGCAGCTCAGTACTGCTTCTCACGTAACAAGCAGGGGAGTAGAAGCATAAGGAAGGAAAACAAACACAATGACGACTTAGGAGAAACAGTCGGATTCATGAGAACCCTTCTGCTTCCCAAAGAAAAGCCTCGCTGTCGGTGCACAGCTTGGCTTTCGGAGGGGTGACTGAACAGGAGGTGTGGTGCAGCCGGGGTCAGGGGGTCTCCAGGACGAGAACTCTCCCATTTTGATGGCGGTTCTTGTTGCAGTCACACCTCTGCAGCAGTCAGGAATTTATGAATAGCAATTACAGAAGCCTAGTGAAATACCGTTTGCCTCTCCCCACTTTGATACCCTCTGTCTACCTTCTTCTACACTTGAATGCACTTCACCCTTTTCTTTCTTGGCAAGAGTCTTGTTTGACCACTTGACTATCAGCCTCGGGCTTGGATGGCATCTGACAGGGAGAAAAGCACGCAGAACTCTAGCACGGGCTTGGGAGGGAAGTCCTGGCCAGCTCATGGTTATATTGTCCCGGGGCAGAGCCGTGACGACGGCGATGCCTCTGTCTTGCCCCGACCTAGGCAGCTTCGGCCCGAACGTGAGTGGAGCACAGTGACACAACCAGGGACACGAACATCTGTGAGACACAACAGGTGAAAGGCCCAGATGGCACGGACTCAAAGCTTGGTTTAAACATAAACAACAGAAAAAGGAAGCTATCTGAAATAAAAAAAGATACTTTCAGAAAAATGGAAGTTGTTACCAAACAATGAAAATGGAAAAGGACATAAATCTAGCAAGCTCAATGCAAAGACCATGATAAGGCAAGGCAAAACAGGTCCCGAAGAACAATTGTTAGAGTTATGAAAGCTAATAAAAACTTTCCAAACACAAAAGCAGGAAGCCTGTCAGTCACCTAGTGCAGCTGATGGATGATCAAGGCATAAGGGGAGGAATTAAGAAAGATAAGGACACAGCAGCAAAATTAAATTAATTCTTTGCGCTGCTGTTCACTATGGAGGAGGTCAGGAAGGTTCATACACCAGAGCAACAAATCACCTGAGGCAGGCGGTACTCCCTCAAGAGTTTTAAAAGAGCTCAAATATGAAATTGCTGAACTTTCTTTCTTCCTTTGTATCAGAGGATCGGAAGGTGACACCTTTACAACAGGCTTTAGGAGCAATCGTGGGAATTACAGACCAGCAAGTCAGACTTCCAGAACAGGCAACATAGTAGAAAACTCTCAGACCGATCTGAATTAACAGAGATGAGTAAACACGGTGTCTTGGGGAGGAGTCTCAAAGCCAAGGGAAGAGTTTATACGTATAGATCTGAGTTGTCTGATGGAGGAAACAGCCCTGCTAATACGGGAGATTTGGACTGATATAGTGGAATCAGATTTTCTAAAAGCTTTTCTAGAACATCCCTCACTTAAAGGTTCTTAAGGAAACTAAACTGTCATGGAGTAAGGAGGATTAATCTTCCTGCAAATTCCTGATAAAAAAAAATAGGGAAAAAAGGGTACAAACACAACATTGGCAAGGGAGGGGAGCAGAAATTCTGTGCTGCTTCAGCATACTCATAAATAACCCAGAAAGAGGAGATAGCGAAATGACACACAGATAATGAAGTTCACACACAGAGTTTTTCAGGAAAGTCAAGTTTAAAACTAACTGAGAAGAATTCCTGAAAAATCTCAGAGTTCAGTGACTGGGAGATAAACCACAAGCACGTGCCCTGGTTGAAGAGGATCCTGCTTTTAACCAGGCATTTTAAATCTGCCTTCTTTTAAAGGCAGATATTTGTTTAGTAAATGGGTTGGCTTGGGGAACAACTAGATACCCGTGCCATTTGGACCAGTAGGACAGGAAAGGTTAAGTTCTATGTTTCTGTGTCTGCTTTTTTTTTTTTTTTTTTTTGTTGCACATAGAAGATCATCCCCCATCCTTGGGGAATCCTTAGAGGAAAAGCAGAGGAACAGAAAGCTAAAGCTTCTCATTTTGGCCATATAACAGGATTAATTACTTGGACTTTGGCAGACATTTTGCGGATAAATTCCCCCAGCCTTTGCAGTGGTACTGGAGACGAGACAAGAGTCCTTTTTCTGCTCCCAGGTTAGTTTCAGGAGAATACATGACTCCATCTTCCGACAGATGAGATGAAAGAAGAAAGCCCTGCCCTGGATGGGAAAAATCCCCCTGGTTTGGGGAAAACGGGGAGCAAGCACCCTCCACCTTGGGGGATCATCCTCCAAATCCAATTGCAAACTGAAGGAAATCCCTTTCATGGTTCTGGGCCGGGCTCAGGTGGGAGAGGGTTGCCGAAGTTGCTCTCCCCCAGCCTGCGGATGGCATGGTGTGCGGAGGCCGGAGCAGCTCGCTGCCCTGCTCCCCGGGCCACCCCGGCGGGCAGAGGCCACGTCCCCCGGCTCTGAAGCGCAGGCGAGGGGAGGTGGAGGCTGCACCTCCTCCAGCACCGAGGCGTTGCGGAAGACGCGCTCCCCGCTGGACTTCTGGGGCGCCTGGCTGCGGCACCTCCCCACGCCCCGCCAGTGGCCCCCGCTCGCCCCCGGCAGCCGGCGGGGGGCAGGAGGAGAGAGATGGCTCTGACCCCCGCCGCAAAATTATCCTTTTTCCAGAAGGGGGTCTCTGCTGGAAAGGAGGCTTGTCCCTCTGCGCGGCCTTGCCTGCGCCTCGCGATTGAGACGCTTTCTCCCTCAGCAGCTCCTTGATTTTGCAGCAGCCGAGCTGCTGCGCGGCGAATAAAGAGCATCTGCAGCATCGGCAGTGCAAAGGCAGCACCTCCGCTAAATCAGGCGGGAGACCTTCTCGCCAGCGCGGCAGCAAAGCGCGCGGCGAAGAGCCGGGGCGCAGCGGCGCGGTTGCCCAGACGCCTGCCCGCCGAGGGCAGCAATGCGGGCAGCACCCTGCCCGCCTTTGTGCGGGGCTGCCGGGCAGCGCCGCGGGGCACCGCTCTGAAAGGCGCCTGCTCTTGTTTTGTCCTGCTGCATGCCCACACACTGAGGCTGCTTGTTTTCGGCTGATCGCAATTAGCACCGTGCTAAATTCCTCGTGCCCCGCGCTAATTCGGGAGGATGGGCATGTCACACCCTGCCAAGAATTACAGCCGGCTGCTGCCGAGATGGGGGCATGCCTACCCTTTCATTAAGCTTTTGTTTCAGAAGAGAGGGCTCGGGGACTCTTCTTTTCTGTCAGAAACACCCGTGGAGGCGCTGGAGGGTGCAGAGGCCACGCGGTTTGGCCTAAGGGATGCCTGTATGTGTGAAAGAGCCGCAAGGCAAGGGATCGGCGCCGCACTCCCTGATCCGTCGTGGCTAATCGGCAAATTTAGAAAAATCCGCTCTCTCAGAGATGCTGAAACTCCTGGCGCAGGGCGCTGCAGGAACGGGGCAGGGAGCACATCCCCTCCCGCCCCGTGCCGCAAACGTGTCGCGGAGTTATGAGCCAGAACAGAGCGCACAACTGAACGCTGCACCCACGTCCCACCCCGCTCCGTGTCTCTGGAAGGCTACAGTCAAACCAAATATTCACAGGGCGGGCAGGCTGCGCTGGTCTGACTACACGTACCGTTATTCTGAAAACCTGAGGTGAAAATGGAGAAAAAATTATTGATTCCATTAATACCCCGTACCCGACGGGCTCTGCTGTCCAGCAGCCGCTCCTGTCCAGGGCCAGCTCCCGGTGGAACCATCTTCTCCCCATGCGAAGGAGCAGCCGGGGGCAGGGAGGGTCCTCCAGCAACCCCCTCGGCCCCCCATGCCCAGGTGCTCCCCCCTGCACACCCAGCCGCGCTCCTTGCGCCTTCTTGCCTTCAGTTGCCATTGGAACATCGCTCCTCGCATGAGCTGGGGATGCCGTGAGGAAGGCCAAAACGCCATCCCAAATTCTGCCTGTTAAGCTGATGACTTTCCTAACGGTTTTGGGTGGTGACTCCCATGTGTCTGGTGACCGTCAGCATCAAACACAGACCCAGCAGGTCGGCTTTTGAGGGACACGTAGCTCTCCTAAAACTGGCCTGTCCGCAGTGTCCAGCGCCATCGTAACCTCTACGTACAGGCGAGTGTAAAACCTCAGTAACTCACCCTGATCGCACGTGGTGAATTACTGAGTTTGTCAGGTTAGCAGTATGAGAGCAAACTGTTCAAAGAGACAGGATAATGCTTCACAAAATGCAATTTAACTTATTTTCTTAATTGTAGGTTGATTCCTATTTATGCTAATTCATAACAAATTACGAACTGCTTTATGTAATTGGCAAGACGACAATAATACTTTAGTAATCCTAGAGGGTTTTTGTTTTGGTTTGGTTTTTTTACACTCCACCGCTTACGTCGGTAGGTGTACACATGGCCGGACCCGTGTCCCCGTGTAACCGACACACAGACACAGAAACGCCATCGATTTCAGTGCACAGCCTCGCTCCACCGGCAAATGAAGTCATTTTATCGAGTGCTGGGACCGCTTTGTGAGGGACTGTGGAAGGGACACGGAGCCTCTGTGTACAGGCAAGGCACAGCAGGATGGCCACGTACAAGCTGCTCCGCTTGCTGGAGTCCTCCCACAGACGGCTGCCTCTGGCCAGGGGGTTCTCCTCTGGGTCGCATCCTGCTCTGCTTCCCGACCATACTCTGACGGCTTGGAAAGAGGACAGACCAACAAACAGTGACTGACTGCCGAAGGGAAAGAGACACTGTTGGCTCCTCAGGGAGGAAAGCCACCAGCACAGCGCCACAGCAGGACATCCAACGATTGAATTTTAGATCTGGTTTTTATCCCCCAGTGTGCACAGCTACCGGGGCCCGAGCTGGAGCGAGCGGGCTGGGTGCGCGTTTGATTTCCAGAACCAGGCATTCGATCTGTGATTGTTCTTCAATGATTGTATGTTTTTCCGTGTTATTGCTTTACACGACTGGGTTTTGTACAGTATTGAAAATCAATAAAAATGCATGGAAAAAAAGTTTTCCCATCCCCCACAAAAGTTAAATAATATTCTTAGAATTCTGGCGCTGCTGTTTTAAACTGGTTAGCCTACGCTTCCCTTCCCGTGCACCAGGACAGCTGCGGGTTATCGGCACAAGCCCTGGCTGCCGAGCCAGCACTGTGGTTTGGCTGGGGACGACTAGCAGGTTCTGCCAGAAGAGCCCCTGTCCCCAGTCCGACAAAGCACATCGCTGCCCGCTGCAAGGCACTGCTGCTTTCGGCAAGGTGACAGGACCTCTAGGGCCACAGACGCTTCGGCTGACAAGGAGGAATGCAGACCAAGGAGGGAAAGCGACTTTCCCCGGTTACATGGGAAGCCCGTGGCAGGAGGAGCCGGTGCTCCTTGCCAGGATAAGGCACCTCACGGTGCTCTGATGTCCTCCTGCGCAGCTCGTCAGTCCCAAAGAACACAAACGGTCTCACAAACTTACAACGCGTCACCAACATCGCTTCTTCTTCTGTTGCCTTGAATATACAACAAACCCAAGTAGAATAAAAGTAGAAAGAAACCCCACAACAGCCTGTTTACTCTGAACTCCAGATTAGGATTGGGATAGAGATGCTACATGAGGTAACGAGCATGATGAGATGAGAACAGGGGAGCTACTTAAAGAGATTAAGGGATTCACTGCCGTGCAACTGAAAGGACCAGAGGCCTCACTGGGGCCATCAACAGCGAAAGGAAAAGGAGCCCAATCTGCTGCAGCATTGGGCAGTGAAACCAGCCAGAGCTGACAGTGCCCAGAGAACGGCACAGCTGGACAAAAGGCAGGTGACACGCACCACCCCAGCCCTGGCTCACACGGGCCCCTGTGAGCCTTTGCACAAGCTCTTCGCACTGGGGTGCAGAAGAGCTTAAAAAACAGAAAACAGATGGCTTAGTTCTGGTTTGACGACTGAGCAGAAAAACTGGAGCCTGAAAGAAGCGTTTCATATTAAATGAAACATGCATATTTTGGTTTGGTAAGAATATTTTGTTTGATGCAAACAAAACCTTTAATTTCAGACTGTGGGTTTTGGTTTTTTTTTAAGTTCTATTTCAAGAGAAAACCTTGTTAAACAAAACAGAGACAATATTCTCATTTTTCTAATTTTTCTAAAATATCTTCATTTTTGTTCAACCTTCTGTCAATTTAATGCAGCTTTGCAAACTTCTGAAAACAATTTCCATGTATGTCCTGGGTCACCGAGTGAGCCCTCGTACCCACGGGCACGCAGGGAGAGGGGGTCTGCTTTCCAGGCACGTTCTGTGGAGCGCTTTGCCTTCACCTTAGGCTGTGCTACCGGAAGCACAACTGGCCGGCAGCGGCTCGCGTGCAGGTGTGATGTGTATCCCAGGTCACAGTAGGCGTGTGTGAGGAGACACGACCCCTCAGCCTGCCCCGCGCCGCGGCGCTGGGGTCGGCAGGTGGGCTCTGCCCTGCCCAGCCCCCCGGTGCCCGCACGGCTCTCGCACGGGGATGCCCTCCGCTCCCGGCGCTGCCCGGGGGGAGCTCTCCGCAGACGGGTAGGGCATCGCCGCGGAGTTGTAACGCCGCACACACTTCGCCAAAGCCCCGTCTGGTGAAAGCACACACACGTCTCTTAACGTTAACGTCATTTTGTCACGTTAGCCTGCCGATAGATCTGGCTCCATCGTTTGGAATTCTTCAGGAATTAAGGCCTTACATAAACATATAACTTAACTTTATTACAGTACAATAACGATTTTTTAAATAACTTTGTAATATGTTCTATAATCTTTTTTTAAAGTGCGTATTATTGTACTGTCACAGTTTCATTCACTCTGCAACAGCCCAGTCAAAGCAACAGATATGAAGGTAAACACAACGGAGAAGGTACAGAGTGCTAAGTGGCCCCTTTCCCAGGTTTATAACTTGCTTTTCCAAACTGCCAGCTGCTCTGTAGACAAGCCATGCTAATTGTGGGACAATTTGTGTATTCTTAAACTAAAACATTTTTCCGTTAAAGCAATGCATAAATTATTTATTCATTTGTATTTGCATTTAAATAGTTGAAAAATGTCCAGATTAACTGCTTTGAAAATTGTTCCAAAATTTCCCCCTAGGCTGTGACCTTGTGGCCAAGTTTAATCTCAAAGCAAATTGAAAGAAGGGTTTATAACTAAAACGTCAAATGGCTCTGAATGTGCTTTGCTTCAGAGAATCAACTTCTTTTGCAAACTCAGCTCAGTGTTCGGTTTCAGGCCTTAAGCTTGGTTTTCAAACACGGCTTTTCCACCAGGTGACCCAAACCTGGTGTTGACAACTCAAGGTTTTGCTGGAGACATTTTGTCTTATGCTACTTGGTGGCTTCCTTAAAGTTCCTGCTTGTGGCCTCACGTAATAATGTCAGAAGCTCAGCCTTCAGTTTGAAAAAACATTTCTAATGCTCACAGCTGTGGTGAAAGGCCTTAAGTGTTAGAAACCAGAACCCAAATGAAATCAGGAGCTACATTAGTTTTAATAATCTCTATATAATTCTATCAAATCTGAGATTTCGGGAGCTCACCTCATGGCCATGACAGCGTTATCATTTCACATCACCTCTAACCTTGCATGCACCTACAGCCATTTCTGCACCCAAGGCACCAGGCTGACGCCCCAGCCTGACCACTGAACTCAACAGCCAAACGTCATTTTGCTGCGGTTCCTACGGTAAGTTTAGCTGCATGGAAACGGCTCTTCCTTTGTCATAAATCCGGTTTCTGCAAATGTACAGAAGATGAATTCATTACACTTTCCCTCGCAAGGAAAACTGCTGAGAGGGAAGGGAGGAAGCACAGGCACCACTCTAAGATCTCAGCCAGCAGTAAAATGTCAGGAACCAGCAAGGAAGGCGGTTTCCTGACAACGTGTGTCCTGATACCAGAGTTCCCAACATGCCCTTGAGATGAGGGGGAGCTCATGTGCTCGTGACTACGCTCCCTTCAGGAACAGAATGAAGAAAACCGATAGAAAAGAGAACTCTTAAGTGTACACAAGAGGACAAAAATCACAAGACTTCAGCTGTCAAACCTCCAGTGGAATGGACAGATGAGTGAAGAAGTGGCCAAGAGGTTTGTTCTACTTAATATTTATTTAAAATTAATAGTAAAATTAAGTCTGTCTAGGTCAAGAGAGCAGGGTGTACTTGGGTTCGGGGTCCCTAATATAGCAACCAGCTCGACACCTTACCTGCGAGCACCCGCTCTTTGGGTGGCTCTGGAAGTCTGCAGACTTTCAGATGGGGAATAGCTCAGGATTTTGGCCCCACACGAGCCTGAACTCTAGAGCTGGTTCATGGCAAGCTATGAAAAGTCCCACGTGTCCTTGCTGGACCTTGGGCAGCGACGTCAGCCCACCAAGGCCTGAGCGCGTATCTGGCCGTGCAGACGCCCGCCCGTGTCGCAGCGTTTCAGCTGGCGGGTTCAGCACAGGAGAAGGAGCTGTTGCTGCTGGGGGCTGCGCTGTCACGGCGCTGGAATACACGAACCACCTCGCATTGCACATTACAATAGATCAGTAAATGTGTTGCTGAAACAGGGGTGAAAAGGAGCTGTCATGCTGTGCACAGTATAATTGCTATTTCTTTTATATGATTATAAGAGTGTGTGATTCTTTAATAAAACCTTAGAGAAAACATCCCAATTCCTCCCCCTCCCCAAATACTCACATGTCAATTTATAGAAAACAAAACCAATTTACTAACAAATGCAAAAATATTAAAACAGCGATCTAAAAAGCACATTAAGCATTTCAGCTACCTGTAAATAAGTACCAGTTTAAAAACTGAAGATGGAAAAAAACATTCAATGCCAATCAAGAATACATGAACTGACTGGTGATTGCTCTGGCCCAGAAGGTTGGCAGGCAGAAAGCGAGCAGAAGTGCTGGACAATGCCAACGGACCGTGCTTGGGGACAGCATTAAAAGACTATCAAAGCCTCCTTGGCCACTTCAGCTCCTTCTCATTGCAAGGTCTCTGGGTTAGAGCCCTCCGCAAACTGAGATCTCTGTTCCAGTCCCTCCTCCTGGCTTAGGGGCAGCGCATGCTCCAAACACAGAAAATAAAAAGATTTGGTCAGGGAACGACTCAGAGTGGGGACAGAGGGTGGGCTGGCAGAGGGGAGCAGCGCTCTGCAATAAAAGACCTTAAACTCCTCCCTGAGGAAGGCTGCAGCACGGGCGTGCCGTAAGGGGGTCACCTCACCTTCCCCCTCACTGCTTCCCAGAGCAGCGCTGACCTGCCTGGCACTGCCTACCTGCCTGACTCTTTTTCCCTCCTTCCCTCGGAAGTCATTTATTGCTCTCATTTTAATATTCTCCAGTTCCTGTGTTTTTCCCACCCGTGACTTCAGCTCCCCGCACAGCCGTGTGAGCTGGCTGTCGGACCGTCTGTGTCCGTACGTCCGCGGCAGCAGCAGGGCTATCGCCCTACAAGAGCAGGCACCAGGAGCCAAGATTATGTCGTCGGTATCTCGCCGGCTCATGCAGGGCGTATATATCTTCTGTAAATAACCCTCAGTTTTCACATGGATTATTTAGACTTTCTGATGAAACTGCAGAAATGTCAATGCGGCGCCCGAGCGCCCAATCAGGCGGCGGCTCCCTGACCCCTGCCCTCCTCCTCTCCAGCGTGACTGCTATTATCTTCAAGGGGAAAAACCCTCCTTGTCTCTCGTTATACCTTTTTTTATGATCTAGGATTCTGTTAATAATGACTCTGTGTTACATAAAACAGATACATTAATGTCACCGAGTCCCAAAAGTACTGAATCAAGCTGACTCCTTCAGAAAGGAAGAAAGTGATAGATATAAGCACGGGAAAGCCTTAATAAGAGCGCAGAGCCTAAGGATGGGAAGGGCTCCACCAGATCGCTTTCTCCTTCCGATTTGAAACAGGGTATATTTAAAGGGCCATGCAGCTAGAGAAGATCAGAGTCCTGGCAAGATGACTGCGAACACACCATCAAAGCGAGCAAATCAAACCTGGGATTTTAGGTGGCGCTGCAAAGGCATGCTCAGCCTGCTACACTTGTGTGCTCCAGTCCCAGTTGCTAATGGGGGGAGATGGAGAGGCTAGGCAGCCCAGGACCCTGGCACTCCCCTTTCATCTCTGGAATAAAAGTGCTGGCTTAGACCAATGGCTTCGGAGAAACGAGTTGCCCGGACCCAGTTTAGAGGACAAAGTAGCCAACCCTTTGACCTATGCATATGGCTGAGAGTATTTTTACTCCTCTACAGCTGGAGCAAACGTTACAATTAAAAGCAACGCCCAGTGGCGGTTAGTGCTAGACAAGGATTAAAGTAGAAGAACATCTCTAATCAGAAGTATGAAGATATTTAGTGGCAAAACTATTAATTCCTGAAAGTTTCAGAAAAGAAAACCCAGGAGAGTCCAGCCAAGCCATCTGCTGTAGAATATAATGCAGAGGAGTGCTGTGGTCAGACAGGAACATCGGCGGGGCTCACGCAGATCGATGGTGACGCACGGTCTGGGTGACAAAATCCCTGTGAATTGTGTCCAGGGAACATGAAAATGGATTAATAAATTTGTAAGTAGTGAAGCCCGCAGCATGCTGCTCTCTTCGGAGACGAGGAAGAGGTTCCCACGTACATGTGGGTGAGCTGGTAAGCCAGTAACACTCAAAACGTGGAACTGTTGAGTAAGAGAGAGGGAAGCAGGGAAAATGAGAAAGTAGAAGGTTACTCCTTAGGAAGCCTTCTTCAGGCTCCACCAATACATCAACTGTTACTGGTCTGTACTGTAACAGAAAATACCTCTCACAACAGCCAGAGCTTGTGCAACAGCCCTGTACCAGTGCTCACGTGCCATTTAGACACATCTGTACAAACAAATCCAAATTCAACTCCCCTGACAGAGATCCTCCAGAGTACTAGATCTAATAAAATTTGTATTTTGCAATTACTTCAGTTTACTTTACTTCTTTTCTAGGTTTTATGCTAAATTACATGGATGGAGGATCAAGCTTCACCTAAAAAAAGCCCCTATTTTCTCTGGGTTGTGCCGCTGTTAGAACAAATTTTAAATCATGTGATACAACCATCATAATTTTGATTGAAAGGTTCACTTTAGACTAGCCTGTGCGTGTTTAATAGAGCAAAATCTACTAATTTCTAATTTAACATAAATAAAGTACATGACACATTAGCTCTTTTTCTTAATTCACTACTGTAAGATGCTCAAACAGTGACGAGGTTTGTGTTTACGCAGCACGCCACAATACAGCAGCTGCCACCAATTCCTTCCATTTCTTTGAGTGAAAAAGTTAACATCTCCATGTCTCTGGTTCCTAATTCATAAAATGGACATACCAATTTTGATCTCAGAAGTGGTAGGAGGATTAATTTGTGAACAACCAGAAGTATAATGTAAGTGCTAGGTGCAATTATTTTAAGTGCTAAATATCTCACGATGATGGCAGATAGGAGTAAGACAGCAATGAGACTGCAATTCTGGGTTTTTTTCATTATTGTATAGACAATGCTAGCCCTCAAAGTATGCCAGGCATTTTCCAGATCAGAAGAAAATGTGATCCCTACTCTGAGAGTGCCTAATCTAAAAAGTCAAAGATGAAAAGAGGGAAAGGAACTCAGGATACAAAGGAATCTATGTAGTGACAGGTCCCAGCTTGTTATTTTAATTAAAAATATGCTAAATCCTTCTTTTTGCCTCTTTCAGCCCTCTCATCCAGGCTCTAAGCTTCAATTCCAGTGTCTGCATAACCTTCCCTAATCACCCAAGGCTCCCCCCACATAAAGGAGCTCTTTGGAGCCAGGGTCAGTACGGGAACGGGGTACGCGGCGGAGTGTGACAGTGGGTAGGATGACAGACTCTGAAGACTGGAAATCCAACAGATCCAGCCCAAACGTGTTTCCGTAGAGCCACGTGTGTCCTACCAACAGGGGCCCTTGAATTCAGAGGCTTCTCATGACTTGCAGGGGGTAAATTGAAGAAAAAGCCCACCACACAGGATCCCCCTTCACCCTACATACGTGTACAGCTTGAGGAATGCATCTGCTGCACTAAACACAGTCTCCTTTCTCAGAGGACCTTGCCATGTCCTCAGGTGTAACATCAAATCCTCTGAGCCAAATACGTAAAAATGCTACTTTTATCGATGATTAGAGAAGTTTAAATCTTCCAAGAGTTTTACCAGGGGTTAGAGATCCCACCTGCCCCCTTCCTGATGCCTTCTAGTCCTTCCCATTGGCTTGCCCCCAAACCCGAGGCAAACATCTCCCGGCGCAGCTGATTGCTCTCTGCTCCCCGACTGCCCCCGGAGCCCAATGGATATTCCTTCAGATGTCTAACAAGCGTTGAACACAACTGAGGTTTAGAGAGAGACAGAAATCAATACCGCAGCTTCCACTAGTCACGCTGAGGGATTAGCCGTCCCAAGGAAAAGCACAGACGGCTGAATAGGAGAATCATGACTCCGAATAACGCAGAAGGTTTATGAAGCTGGAAGGCAGCCTCTGGCCTTGACAACCTCCAGCTGGCCTGGCAGAAAAGCCGGCAGTGGAAACATGCCCTCGCAGCGTCCTCCCTTCTGCATCAGCGGGGGCAGGAGCTGGGCTCGGCGCATCTGCTGCGGCACACCAGGCGCACTGCGAGGCAGCAGGCAGGGGACCAGCCCCATCCACGCCGCCACGCTGAGCGCTGCGTGGCCGTCGGTGCTTTCCAGACCTCCAGTGCCACTGGGTGACCTGTTCCGGCTCTGGAGCTTGAAAGGGAGCAACCCCAACCGCAGCAAATGCCAGGAAAGGCGGGTGGCGTGGGCGAGATGCAAAGGCAAGGAGCCGAATCCTTTAGCTGCGAACCAGGCTCGTCACAGTGGGAATGGAGGCAGGGAAGACATGGAAAACTGTTCGGCTCCTGCCACTGCCAAAGGAGGCCCCACAAACCTCTAATAACGAGAGATACGGGATCCTGTGTCACTGCTGACAAGTACCTCTGCCTAAAGAAATCCAAATCCCCTTTGATCTGGGAACTCTGCAAGAAGCATCTATTTTTGATGGGTAGAGGCAGGGTTGAGACAAGCACTCAAATAGTAAAGTTGTGGTTAGCTTAGCTAACGTCATGTAATTTTCTGTGGTGTTGTGAGTTGAGGACTTGTTGCTGTCTATTGCTCTCGCTTTCGTTGTTTTGGTTGCTCTGTTTGGACTCCAAAAGCTGCAGACATGAGTTTTTCTTTGTCTTGAAATTGTCACAGGCAAGAAAATACGGGCTACAGAGGAGGGGAAGGGGGAAGCGATGTTCCGGTGGCCTTCAAGGCTTAATGAGGCCTCATATTCGCATAGTTTGAGAGAGGTCTTTAATGACCTCTGAGCTTTCCAACATTTCTGAAGTTTCCAGCCCAGCATAAGGTTCCTGGGAACATCGACTGAACAAATGCTCTCAAACTCACTCCTGGGGCCCACGCAATCACAGAGTCAGCTCCCTTCCCTGCCCAGGAAGCACCACTGGTGTCCGTGGGACTCGCAATGGCGTCCTGTGAAAGCAGATGGATTCTTTGCAACCCAAATTTCACCCACAGTGAGAGAACAGCAATGAGACGACAGAGGAGTAGCAGAGCAGACAAAGTTCAAGTAACATGCAGAAAAATGCCTTGAGGTAATTTTCAGTCACAAGCCTCTATAAAGGACTATTTCTTTTTTTATTTAGCTTTCTGGTTTTTCTCAAGTGGAATAACACAGGGGGGGAAAAAGGTGTCAATAATTCTCAGTATAGCAACTGAACAGTTACAGCACGATAGAAGATTAGAAAGACGCCCTCTTATACACATCTTCCTGAAAAGAAGCCCCATTTACAACCTGAACACTTCTACTATTTCATTGCCCCCAGCCAGTCGTGTTCTTATCTCCTGATGTCCAACAACTAAAACTAAAGATGATGCGGAACCACACACTGCCAAAGACGCTCACACAACCTCCCTCTGCATTTCGGAATGGTCGCCGGTCCGCTAGATGTTGAAATTTATTTAGCATAACTGAAATTCAAACCCATGCCCTAGAACAGGTCTGTACCCTGCTGCCTGGCCATGCAGGATCGCCGGAGAATGAGCTCTGAACATCAACTCAAAACTTCAGAGCTGCTTCGGGCTTGCTCATTTTAGGGAAATCTAGCGATTTTGAATGGGCTAACCAATTATTTGCAGAAAAGGCTGTAACAGAAGATATGGTGGAAGCGGATCAGGAACAAACCTGCCCTGCCTGTGACTGCAAGTGTGACCCGTGACCAAGGTGACTGCCTGGGGCAGCGGTCGGACTCGTACAGCCAAACCCACGTGAATATTGTATGTCTGTTAACCGGGAGGCTGACTGACAGCAAGGCGCTCGTTTGCCCTAGAAGCTGCGCTATCAGCCCACCCTCACCCCGCAGGCCCTTTGCTCTCAGGTTGGCTAGCGGGGTGGCACGGCGGGACCGCAGCATTTTAACCCGTCCACCAGCAAGCCCCTCGGCCACCTGCCCAGGGCTGCGAGCGGGACAGCCTCTCCCTTCCCCGTCTCGGACAAAGCGAGGTCAGGTCGGTCTGCCTCGGCCGAGGCGCCTTGCTGCAGGCTGAGATCAGCCCCCGGCACGGGGAGCGCATCGCTCCCTCGCGAGACCATCAATCTGTCCCCATCCCCACCCCCACCGCTCCTTCTCCCGCATTAACCTAAAATACGAGCGCCTGTGCTCGCCCCCAGTGCTTCTGCGCCCAGAAAGCGCCCCGTCCCCTCCCTCCAGCGCTCCTTATCTAAGGCAGCGTGTCACTGCAATTTTATGGTCAACATTACAGGCTCAAGCCCCCCTTCGAGCCAATCGCCCCGCGCCGCATCCGCTCGGAGAGCAGCCAGGCTTCCCGCGAGGAGCTGCCTCCTGCGCTGCGCCGCCTGACCCCCTCCGCCGGCAGCCGCCATAAATCTGCCGTACCTGATGGGAGATGGGCTTTTTAGGATCTCTCAGGGTGCTTTGAGGTAGCACTTCTATGAACTCCGTGCCACAATAAATAATGCTACCTGCAATATGTCTTTGGGAACGTGTCAGCAGCGGCTGTCCTGCCATGAATTTTTATTCTTTCGCCGTCTGGAAGATAGATTCCAGATACAGCATTTCCCCGCACTTAGTGTCAAATCTCTTTACCCCTTTGCCCCGGCAGAATGACAGGGACCACAAATAAAATAAAATAATAAAAAAGAAGCATAGGAAAAATGGCCTGAGAGCAGAGGGAAAGCACTAAACTCACCTCTCTCTGCAGCTGAGCAGCTTCAGAGATGACAGCAGTGACTACAGGCAGGGGCAATTTGGAATAGGAAGAAGGTAATTTTTGTGCGCTGCCGATAAGACTTCTGCGGGAAGATTCCACAGAAAGGAGCGTAAAGATAAAATTGCTACAAAGAGCATAATGCGTGTAGAAGGGGAAGACAAGGAAACGTGGGTACGTGTGCCTCCTGAAACTGCTGTGCCACAGATGGGGAAATAAAGCGCTGACCCCAATAAGGGAAGGGGTTTTTAATGAAAAAGCCTCTCTCACTATAGAGAAAAAGGTCATACAGGAAGACTAATGAAATGGTCTAAATATTTGCAAATCTTGCACTGCAGATCTGATATCAAGGTTAGAGTGCGAAAGGCAGAGTGCTGTAACAATTACCAACAGGAATCCCATGAAAAAAGAAATTGCAACTGGCACGAGAATCTTGTAATACTCGTTTGGATTGCTGAAAACCAGCGTGCAGTGCGCCCCAGGGTCAGTAGCGGGGCCGGTGGTGTTCGGGAGCTTCATTAAGGAGCTGGACACGCACAGAGGGAGCACACCTTCAGCAAGTCTCTGCAGATGACGCGAAGGCCGGAGGAGCAGCTGACAGACCGGAGGGTAGTGCTGCCATTCAGAGGGACCTCGAAGGGGCTATATCTTGGTAGGAATCTCGATATTCAACAAAGGCAAAAGCCCAGTCCTGCACCTGGAGGAGCACCAGTACGTGCCAGGGGCTGACCTGCGGAGAAGGACCTGGGGTTCCTGGTGGACACCAGGCTGACCACGAGCCAGCAGCATCCTGGGCTGCACTGGGAGGAACGTTGCCAGCAGTGGAGCGAGGTGATCCTTCCTCTCTACTGAGCACTGGTGAGGCCACATCTGGAGTACTGGGTCCAGTTCTGGGCTCCCCAGTGAGAGACAGAGATGGACTTATTGGCTGGATGAGGCAATTTCCAGAGGTGCCTTCCTCTGTGACTCTGACCTCTTTGAGGAATCCAGGCTTTACTTTCTGGTTACCACACACAAGCAACTGAGTAAACTACCCTCAGGACTCCAAAACACCTCAAAAACCCCAGGCAGATAAAACATTATTAGTTGTACAATTCAATTGGGAACATGAGAAATATCTGCTCAAACAATGGTGAAACAGTCAGAAAAACTCTATAGAAAGATAAACAGGTCCAACCAGACAGGAGTTCACAGTGCACGTTTTTTTTCCCCTCTCAGTTTCCTTCTTTTAGCTCAATGCCTCATATAAAAACAAAATAAAGATTCTTTTCCACTTCTGAGCACCATCTGGGCTGCAGTGCAATCTTATCTTCATTTGAAGACATTCTTTCACTTTCTTCCTTTACTGTGATGAAATTACCAAGTTTCACATCCCTTACACTGGAAAGGTATCAGGACAAGCACTCCAGTACATTAACATGCACGTGCCAGTTACAACACACGGTATGTTAAAGACCTCGCTGTTCCGCTGCGAAGTCACCACTGTGCAGTCTTCAGGTGAAGTCAGAATATACGAAATGTCCCCTTCAGCGTCTGTGCTTCCCCATTCACATCAAAAATGATGACGCTGTAGCTAGAGTACAGCTACCCCGTTGCCTTAACATCTGTCCTCTTCCTATTTCCACCTTTGCAACTGGACTTCAAACACTGGCATTAAGACTTTGGTAAACACATGCTACTGAGCAACCCTCGCACAAAACAAGCCCCCCAAAGATGTTCAGCAGCTGCTTTTGCCACACAGCAGAGTTAAAGTGGAGGAGATTTACAAGGTCATTGACAAATGCGAGTATTGATTGAGTATTAAAGTGTCTTGTGATTAATACAGCCTTCGAAGTAATTAGTGCAGAAGATCTCTTGTATCTCACCATGTTTAAATAATGTATCTGTGAACATGCAGGCCCCCTGTCAATCACTCTGGCTGAGGCCAAACATCATATCACCTGATAACTCATTTGGAAACTGGGCTTCCTGCCTGCTGAATGTCTTTCAAAACCAGCAACTCTCCCCTAATTGCCTGGGGTGACCTATATTTAGAGCCTTGCAGTTCACTGGGGGGGTAGAGAAGGAGAAGAGAGCTAGAAAAGACGCTCAAGCACGCTACTTGCACAACGGTAACAAAACCCCGGGAGGAGTATCAGAGGCACCGAACAGAAGTGGGTGAGGGACCCGTGGCAGGGACACACAAACGGCATTTGCCCAGCCCAGGTACACCGTTCCCACGCAACTCTTCCATTCGCACGTAGGTAAGAATCTCGATTTTTTCATACAGCAGCTGATGCTAAAACTGAGAATTACAGAATTGCAATTTGTTGTTTAATTCAAAGAAATACGTAAGCCAAGATGGACACAATTTGTCCCAGGCCTCCTAAGGTTTTATTGGGGAAAGAGGTGTTCAACTAATACTTTTCAAGCTATACCTGCATCTGGCTTACTAACAGATCCCAGAAATCTATGACTGGAATTTCTATGATTAGAATAATAGAAAACAGGGCTGGAAAGGACCTTAGAAAGTCACTAAATTGATCTTTCTACCCACAGGCAGAATCAATTACACCTAAGCATCCTAGTATTTTGGCATCCTAGATTGAAAGGATGGGTCGTGCTAATCTAATAGCAAACTGGTTGTAAGCTCTTGATCAATTTGCAGTCATCTGCATCCTCGCTAATTTTCCTGCTCCCTGGGACCTGGACCAACAGGCTCATAGCAAAGTCTAACTACTATTCAGCTACAGGAGTGCAGGAATTATACATTCTAAAAGAAAAAATATGCTCCAAACCCAGAAAATCTTCATGAGAAAGAAGATAATGGAGAAAAAGAGGATGGAAAATATATCTGCAGTGTGTAGGAGGTACAGAAGCGTCAAGGGAAGGAGGGCAAAGACAAGGAATACGCACAATCAAACTCAAAAAACCTTACGTTTTGGAAACATTATTGCTCACTTCTTTTCCATTTTTTGCAGCTATTTAAGGATTTTTTTTTTTTCTCGTTATTATATAGTAGAGCATAATGCCTAGATAAAAAAATATACACAGGAATGTGCTGAGAGGGGGATTATAAAAAGACCTCACTCTGCTCTTCCACACGTGCTCAGCGACACTACAACCCACTGTATAAGGAAGCTCATGTTCCTCGTACCAAGGGCTCAGGCTCTGTCGGGGCTCGCTGAGCCCCTCTCGGTTAGTCCTCGCAGTAACTTCTGCAGAGGGAGAAGCCTCAGCTGATGCCGAGGACTCTCGGGCTAGGGCCGGCAGTCTCAGCATCCCTGTCTCAGCTCTTGGCCCCCACCAGAATGGCCTAAATCTAACCCGAAATGAGGACACCATCATCTACGGGAAGATCAGGCTGCCAGCAGTTACCAGACCTACGCGTGAGTTTTTCTGGAGCAAGCCAGCGTTTATCGGTCACCTAGATCTAGGAGGTAAATGTTCTGCAGTAAGAGCCACTTCAGCAGAATAAGCAGCTTTACACCTTCTCGGTGCTTTTTGGACTCCGTGAAGCACCAGGTACTCATCTAATGTCGTTTTAATCTCTTTTCTACCATTTTCTTTAAACATTTGTAATCACAAGGTTTCTCTGAAGCACACTTAGAGATCGTTAAACGCGTACTGCTTATTGGGTAAATAAGGCTCTGGGAAACGGTTTCCTTCAAACTCATTCATGTCTGAACTACTATTTGATTCCAGTTTAGAAAAAGCGAAGAGCTGAACTGCAACCCCACTACACATCTCCATCTCTCTCATGCTTTTCTCTAACAGAGACCACGGACTGCTGTAACAGATACAAACACCCTGGCATTCTGCAAACATCGCACACTCTGGCTCACCGGCCAGCGCCAAGCGGGTGCGGAGCTGCCAGCCAGAGCGCGGCTGGTTTAGAGGAGACGGGACCGCAGCGTCGAGGCGCTTCTGGAGGAGACGCAGCCCTCGCCTTCCACTGCCCAGTCAACTTTCAGGGGTTAAAACATGCCACGCATGGAAGTTAATCACTCTCATACATAATCAAATCAGAGCAATTCCTAAACTAATTTAGAGGGGGTAAGAAGAAGGAAAAATCTTTCTTCCTGGAAGACAGTGAAAGAAATGCAAACCTGAGGCTTGAGGCTTTTTCTTTAGACAAAGCACTAGAAGGATTCTCCTGCCTTTAGTGTTCATCTCGCTTTCTTTTTTCTTGCACCTGCTCATGTTCCACAACTCCTAAGTCCCTCTTCCTTCCCCTCTTACAAGTTTATTTATTATCCCCATTTTACCAGCTATTGGTTCAACACACTGCGCTCAAATACTCATCATTTAGTTCTCTGGGTAAATCGTATTTAATCAGCGCAGGAGAGAAAATAGCATAATTATAGATGCCGGATGCCATTACACTCAGAAGAAATTAAACCTTGTCTTAAGCTGTCCAGTGGCGCCCCTGACAAAACCAAGCAGGCTGCACTGCTAGGGAGGTTACCCAGAGGTTAGTGGCCACGGAGGGCCAAAGGTACCTTCTAGGCTCTCCGAACCCGAGGAACAGGGAGCAGTGGAGAGGCAGAGAGGGAAAAAGCGAGAAGCGTCTGCGGGTGAACAGAGAACACCAAAATTTGTCATAATGGAGCTAGTAAACGCATCTTTTTTTTGAGAATAGGATAAGCCAAACTCCTACCTTAATTATAGTGCAGAAAAACAAGGCTGCTACACAGAGAGGTGGTGGTTGTAAATAAATCCTGTCCCCAAATATCCTCTCCTAGGGGTAAGGACAAAGATAATGCAGGTCTCATCTCTGGGCTTAGGATGAGGCTTCCTTTAGGTGATGGCAAGTTCTTCAGAGCAGGATCTAGGCTCCTCGGTTGGGTGGTCTGCTTAGCACTGCAGCACCGAGCTTTACCAGACTGCAAATGGATGGTTCAACACCAAAACAGAGGGAGGAGAGGACATCCATACGACTTACCAACCCAGAGGTAGTGCCTGTTCTGCTCTGTGCCAACTACAGCACGTCTGTGTAACGGGGTTTTTTTTAAGGTAAATAATTCTATTTTAGTAATACTAATGGACGAATTCTCTGCTGATCGATAAAGTCCAAAAAGTTATTACAGAAACAAAGATGCAAATAGATTCTTCAAGCTGCTCAGAGGAAGAAGTGGGGCAGCATTCTCCAGCTGGCACTGAACCACTTAAAAATTGACATTACCCTCGCATAAAGTATCTCAGTTTAGCCAGGCTACGGCATAAAATGCTATAGGAGTCATTTCACCTGAAGACGCTTCTTACTCATCACTTGACATCAGTGCTCAGAAACAACCACCCACGTCCAGATAGAACAATGGCCAGAAAGGCTGAGTGTTGTCTTTTATTTATTATTTATTTTTTGCTAATAATACATCTGAGGTTTAGATAAGTAACTAAGAGGAAGGAGAGCTCCTTCTAGTCCATCCTGCTGCCGACAATTAAGAAACCTCAAAGTAATTTTTGAAAATGTCAGCGTCTCATTTAGCAAACGGATAAATAATGAATGAAGCATAATCACTGTCCTGTGCTGGTGGTACAGCTTCGCGGTGTCATTAGTAAACTAACGGTATAATATCTTCGTGTCACAGTTTAATTATATCTTGTAATTAGTTTCAGCAATGGATTGCACAGAGTCAGGCCCCCTGAGCTAAACAAAAGGTAATAGAACTTTCAGAGTCCTCGCATAAATCAATTATGAAAGTGTCCTGTGTTATTTGAGGCTTGTTTGCTGTGATTTTCTGCACAAAGAAGAACTGATCCCTGCTGCCTATGGAGGGCGATTCACCTTACCAATTGCCTGCCTAAACGGGCACGAGTGCTCCCGGAGCAGGAGCCCATCCTGCTGCACATCCATCAGCGCTCGCTCGCCGAAAGAGGGCTGGCAGGCACGGCCGCCGGGAGAGCGAGCGGCACGAGCGACGGATAAAAACCGTGCCTTGCCTGGCAGCCAACACCGCAACCGCAGGAACGTTCCATGCAGACACGGCAGGACGGTACGACGGGTTTTCTGTTGTTGTTGTTGATGTGCAATAGGCTCGTGTTCCAGTTTGCCGTTTTACAGGTATTATTCATGTAATTCTCTGCGTCCAAAGCTGCACGTTGTCACATTTCTGCTCACTACCCCGAGAGGACCACTGAGCAACACCTACACCTTCCTGCTCCCTCCTCTTCACCCCCAGAGTCAAAAAAATCCCCCTCTGTGAGACACCTGACCTCTAGCTTGCACCAGCACGTCAAGACAAGCCACCAGCACTGGTTCCTGGCCCAGTGACTTGGCCAGTTCCTCCTCCTGCTTCACTCCTGGTACTACTCCTTTGCTGCCCCGGGAGTGGGTCAGGCAGAAGAAGGCCATATCGGAAACAGATCCCCGCAGGCTGAAGGGTCCATTGAGGCTATGCCACTGCAATTGCAGCAGATCAAAATCTCTGCTGCCATCCTGCAGGCTGCTACTGCAGCTGGAAATTAGAGCGAAGACGCTCTTTTCTGAAGAGTTCTTTACACCGCTCCAGGGGCGCGGGCATGGCTGAGCTGTGGGCCTGGAAAGCAGCTGAGAGTCACCTCCAATATCCCAGCCTGTAACTTCCTACACAGTTTCAGGGAAAAAAGAGTTGCATTACCAGAATTAAAGGTATAAAATAATGTTTCACAGTTCAGGCTTAATAGCTGTATTTTATTTGCACATTTTTTCCTCAGTCTTCTTAAGAGTACTACATATTCTGTTACCATCACTCTACGTACTGATGCACACACATGGCTCTAGCTGATCTGGTGTCTGAGTGCCTGAATCATTTGTCTCTTCATGTTCCTCCTCTGCCCCCACTGCTTGGTGTTGGAAGCTGCCGATGTTATGTGGGACAGAGATGGAGGAAAAAAAAAAAAAAAAATTTTTTTAAAAAATCAAACCTCTCAGTGTGTCTAATTTTGGCCTACCAAGATCTCCAAAAGCAAAAAAGGCTCAAAGCAGAAGCAGAGGGCTGTCCGCAGGTCACCCAGCCCGAGTCTGAGCGTCTGGGATCCCTACCGTGGGCAGCAGAGGAGAAGTGTGGAGAAGAGTCTGAAAGGTGCCAAGACGTGTAATCGTCTCAGTTCTGATCAAGCTGCAAAACACACTGGGGTCCTGGTTCAAAGCCCTCATCAAGTCTGCCTTGAAAGTGAATCTAGTGGCATGCTGGCCTCTCTGTTTATACAACAACTTACAGGTTTAAATGAAAAGCTGCTTGATAAAGCAGCCTGAATCCTCCCATTGTGAGCCCTTCAGCAAATTTAACAAAAGGAAAAGCACTGACTAGAAAAAAAGGGGAAAAAAAGTCCACTCCTCGAGCGGTGCTGCAATCCGGCTGGTTGCCATGGCGACATGATGACTTGTTCACATGGCAACATACCTTAGGTCCACTATTAAAATGATGAGAGTAAACTGGGCTGCACTAAGTATAGCACTCTGTCTGCTGCGCGAGCCTTCCTCTGCAGCGGGAGCTGGGACGGGCGCCGGCGCACGGGAGGCAGGGAGAGGAGAACGGAGCTGACGAGGGCCGTTTGGGTGGGTGGTGGACAAACAGGGCTCGAGATCGGTATCGGAGATGAACAACAGCTACACAGGTGATAAACGAAATTTCACCGTGATACAAAAGCTAAAGGATGTTTTCCACACGTCAGTAGCACGCTCCAGAGGGCACTGAACTTCTTTAGGAGGGACCTCTGGAGCACCGGCAAAAAATCAGTGGGGGAAGTGGGGACAAATCACTGCAGATCCTATCAACACAGAACTAATTGCATTAAAAATAAACTTTAAGAACTAGCTGCTACAGCAGTGGAATGCAATCATGTCGTTTGTCATGTACACTAAAATCCTAAACAAGCAAGCGGCAAAGGGTGCAACATCTATTTAGTCAGAATGAGTACCCAAGACTGCAAAAAACATATTCTCATTGAAATATTATTGGTGTCTTTTCCTCAATTATTTTAATTTTAATAGATTTAAACACCTCCTCCTGATAGCAGAGAAAACTGTGATACTGCTGGGGAAGCCATCATCCAGTTGTCCCTCATTTAGATGAAGGACAGGATGAATCTCCTTGGTTTATGAAGCATGCACATTACAACAGACATGAGAGAGTATCTGAAAACATAAAACATGAGAAAAAATACCTTTCATACAAGTTCTATTTTAATTTTGCTGGCTTCCTTTACTACTTTCCATAGAAGGCAGTAGCCTGGTTTCTTTCTTGCTCACCAACTTCAGGATAAATTTTTAGCTTAAAATCATATTTAGATAATGCAGTGGTTTGGAGCACCAACAATTTGAAGACACTAAGCTCAATCCACTGCCCAGTTAAACAGAACTGGTAACGGCATCAAGGCCACAATACGCAGAAGCATTTGTTTTTCCTGTTCTTGTCACAGCCACTGTCTCGGCATGTTGCCCTTCGTTCGTCCGCAACTCTTTTCTATCTTCTCAAGATCTCTAAAATTTGCAGATGACTCCCGGGCAGCTCCTGCATCCCTTGCTCTCAAGCACTGCCTGCAGCCCCAACGTGGGGGCAATGAGGCTCTGCCCTCGCAGAGCGAGGGTGGCCATGAGGCTCACCACAGCCTTGCTGCTCCGCTGGTCAGTGCTCAACAGATGGCTTTGGAGGCCACGCTGCAGGCTCCTAGCATGGAGGGTAGGAAGGCCCCACGGTTTTAGCAGGTGTCACAGCAGAGGAGGATTCCTTTCATCTCTGTTACCAATGAAACAATAGCTTTGTCCCACTTCCCGAAACACAGGGAACAAGAACTGCCTCACAAGGAGGGTAAACTGTACGTGGAAAAAAAAAGAAAAGAAACCTTCTGGCGTCTATCAAGCTATCTTGACAGCTGCACTCATGTTTCCTCCCGAGGACCAAAATAACTACAAAGTGCATGAAATCATTAAGCACATGAAAATCCCAGAGGTAAGCTTGGGCTAAACCTCACGATTTCCCAACCAAAAGGCATCAAAGCCTCGTAGCTCATTTGCTGCTTCCCTTTGCCCTGCGCATACCTGTGCGGTGACGCTTCCCTCTGCTCGGGCAGCGCAAGGCGTTCGCTCTGAGCACACTCTTTCTGCACGGAGAGAGGTTCCCTCCCGCCCTGCCGGGCTGCGCGGCGGGGACAAGCCGTCGTGGGGTGGGCGGACAGCGGCAGCTGGAAAACCCCAGTTGGAACAAAACGCCTTCCAGGTGCTGCTGTACGTCTCCAGAGCCGCATCCGCACGGGCCCAGTTTGTAGGAGCTTTTCCAAACTACAAAGGGAATCTGTCATTTTAAGGTAAAGTAAATATTGTATTTTGTGTGAGTCAATATGACAGTCCTTGCAGGAACACAGGTGAGAAAGTGCTGATTCGGTAGGAGTTTGGGAATTTAACTTCATATAAAGGCGACGAGGTCGCGTTTTTTATTCACAGTACTATTGAGTTAATAAACTAAACAGTTCAAATGAGCTTAGAATTTTTCAGCATGATGCAATGCTTTAATCAGACCTGCAATTTGATGTCCAGTACAGAAAGCTGTAGAGCAGAAATCAAGACTACATCTGCCCAGAAAAATCTAAAAGCAAAGAACAGACTTCATATCTCCATCTTGCAAAGACTGAGACCTAACTGCAGAAAATACACTTGTAGTCTTTTTTTTCAATTGGTGTAATTCATAGACTTTCAAAGTGGGCACAGAAAGTCTTTCGCAATGCTTTTCTTCTCTCATCTTCTCCTGCTCCACCCCTGGCGTATTCAGAGATGATTTGCTACTTCCTACTTTCCAGCGGTTCAGCACACCCCCACCTAATCCCGCCTTTGAAATAGTTGCTTCTATGAATTGCAATAATCTTACTATTTTAAAAAAATAAATCAATCCCTAGAAAGAGCAGAGAAATGGAATCAAGTTCACTGCTTCCTAAACTTTTAATGATAAATCTAATTTTAGAAATAAGATTTATCTGAAGGATAAATCGGGCAGGAATTTCAGCCACTTGCAAGAACTTCATTAACGGAAAAGGAACCCGAGGGTTCACCAGCGAGACAACAGGTGTTTAAACAATTCCTTCTACCTACGCTCGCACGTCAACTTTATTTTCAAGTTTCACTCAATGATGGAGTTGTTTCTTAGCTCCTTGTGTGCTTAGCCATTTAATTAAAGCAATCCATATTGAATTCATGTCCAGATGCCTTGACCAGCAGAGCCAGATCCTCATTGGCATGCCAGCTGCTCAAAGAAGAGCACAGCCCCTTGCATACTAATCAGAGGAGAAGGCAGTGATTCATCAGCCTACGATACTGCTTCAGCATCTACAAGCACTTATGACATGTAATTGCTGGTGCATAAGCAAGCCAGGCCACATTAAAAAGCCTACAGATAGTCAGAGATAAAAATTAATGACTTTTGCTTTGTGTAATCCTGCGTGTGCTGGGGGGGGGGGGGGGGGGGGAGGAGGAGGGGAGACTGGGATTAATGGACAACCGTAAGTAGGCACAAAGGAACAAAGAGTTTCTTGGCCTTGTTTACATACCGAACAATAATAATAAAAGAAAAGTGACAAGTTATGGGAAAGGCAAGTGTGAATTTTCGGCACGAGTGACTTGGAAGACTGCTTGCAGTTCATTATGGATGCAGAATTTCCATACTCATTATTCCGAAACAAACCTCCTTGGAAGGCCCTTCTGGGACCAATGGCAGCAGTTTTTATTATTCATCTTTTGCTGGTACTGAGGATGTCATTATAAGAGCTGCAGTGAGCTCTTGCTGCACGGCATACAGGAAGACAGGAGCATCACTACCTTGGGAGGAATACCTTATTTTTCACGAGGCCAGAGCAACCAAAGAGCCGGGGTCACAGTGGGCCACAATTGTAAAATCAAGGAAGAGGAGGGAGGTAAATCAAGGACAGCAGACAAAGATGTTATGTTATGCACCCATGACAGCAGCTTCTGTAGATCAAGTTCTCATCAAAATATTCACGCATCAATGTTGTCGTTTGAACCTCCCTCTTCCTGCCACAAATCCCCTTTCTTCCCCAACGATGGGTACACCCTCCTGGAAAAAAGTTTGAAGAAAAATGCAACGTTGCTATTTTTATTATACCATTTGCTTTCTCTCCTGCTTTCTGAAGTCTTGGTGAGATGCGTCTATCGAGGAGAACAGTGAAACTGAAGTCACTTGAACCGTCTCTCTACTCAGAGGTAACAAAAGGAGGGAACAAAAACAATGCATGTGTGATAGTATATATTTATATTATCAGAAACTCAGTCTCACCCAACGTCTACCTCCAGCCCGCCAGGCACAATAACCTACTTCAGCAGCTTCCAGGGGTAGAGGTCTATTGATTTCAGCAGAAATCTGCCCAAGTACAATAGGAGAGATCTGGTAGCAGACTTTCCTTCTGTCATGAAAATTGCCAATTACGCGTAGAGCTGCGTGTTCTCCAGCACAGAGGCCGATACCTCCAGTTTCATTTCTAGAGGTACGTGCTAGCTCCAGTTTGGACTCCGACTGCAGTCCACTTCAGCCACTACACTCGTCCAAGAAAGGCAATTTATTACCTGTTGAATGGAAGTTTCAGCTGGAAAGAATTATCTTAGGAACTATTGACTTACCCTAATTGCATCTGCCTTAGTACTACGAAAAACTGCCATTGCCATGACAATAGTGTTAAAAAAAAAAGAAAAAAGACTATTCTTTAGTCAAGCATGTTGTTCATTCCAGTACAGTAGACAACAGACCTTTCCTGCAGAGGCCAAATATGATCACTGCACAACTCAGAGGTAGCAGTACAAACACGGAACTTGGTTTGGCATCTAACCCAGAGACTGCACGGCTGCTTCTTGGCACCTTCAGGTTCTGGAAACTGCAGTCTTTAGGATGCCCCCTCAGCAGAACAACACGAGAAATACCCAGTTGTGCCAGCAAAACACACGTGGTGCTGATGCCCAGAGCAGCCGTGACGCCACGCAGGAGGGGCAGTATCTCTGACAGCGCTCCATCAGAAAGGCTTTCTCCTCGCAAGTTCTTTGCCTCAGAGAAGACAAGATGGTTCCTGAGGTTCAGGCACAGCAGGGAGGAGAGCAAAGCTCTTAGCTTTTCCTTCTCCTGGCGGGTGCCCGTTACACGACCAACAGGGCCATACCGATACACCACAGACCCGTGCTGGAATCTGCAGGTGAACAGCGGGCTGGGCGTTATACAGGTGCGGTCCTTTATGCGGCGTAAATTAATTCACACTCAATTTGATCCCATCTCTTAACTGATAACATTTGTAAAGATAGACTGGAGGACTACTTAGCCTTCCCGTGCTTTCACAGCCCTGAAGAACAGAGGGTAAAGCTCTGGGACTCACAAAAACAGAAAATCATTGATATCGGCAGGCAGCTGAGCAGAAACTCAGAGCTATCAGTTGTGTTTAAGGTCTACTGCTGTGTTACAACCTTTCGTTCTGCAAACCTTGCTCTTTATTTATCAGTTACACCATTTAATTTTATCTGTTTTGCAGAAATATTTACCCAGGGTAGGTGAGGGAAGCAGAAGCTGCAGCTGCATCCACAGTCACCATACGATTTATTTACAACTGGGGCTTTGTGGTGCAGCTAGATAAAAGAGGATTAAATTACGCTTTGTAGATTAAGAGTCTGAACACTATAAAACTCATAAGCCTTTGTATGCTAAGCAAGAACTTTGACTCCCATAGGAGCTTGCAACAGAGATTCCACATACACATAGAAGACTTGAATTTTTTTGATATTTCAGTGTATCTTTCACAAGCAGAGATATTATCAAACTGGTTTGAAAATATTTTATGAGCACAAAAAATTCAAACTGAATCGTGATGTCCAGTACATTTTCATCACAGTCCCTCCATGCAGTCATTCAAATAGACTTCCCTACTGGAAAGGTGCTATCACCAGTTATACATCACCCGTATATCCATTCCACTGCTCCCTTCCCACCAGAAGAATACTGTCCCAGATCTTTGCTTACTGGGAATATGGTCTAAAACAGCACACAGACCCCCACACATCCACCCCCCTCTCTTCTCCCCTTTCCCTTGTCTTCTCATACTTAATTTACAAAATGCATGCAAAAAATTCTTCTTTCAAGAGAACTCTTTCTTATATTTAGATAGTATTCCACTTAAAAAAAAGACAAGCAGCACTGTTTGGAGATGAAGAAAGAGAAAGAAGCGTTGAGTCTTTACAAGACCGTAACAAAAAATCTACGTATGGGTCAGCTCAGAGCAGGAAGGTGTGCGTGCACGTGTGCGTGCATGCGTGTATTTTCTGCTACGAGGGAGGCAACTCTCCAAGGATTCAATCAAACTATTTCTTCCTCAATTTTCTTCTTCATTTTCCATTTTTCCCTCCACACTTCTAGGAGAAAAGCAAGGAAACATTTCAGTTTGATGTACAGATACAACTATCTTCTGCAACAGAAGACAGAACGAGCTGATAACCGACTTCACGCGGAGATGTTTGAGGCTAGCCCCTAATAGTCCGCTAACAGCTGTTCCTGGATTTGAAAGAACAAAATTAAAGTTTCCTATGTAAAACTGCTCAAGAAAGCCAGGATTTTCTTTGTATGTACGGGTTGGACATTTAAGATAAGCTTTCCATTATCATCATTGACGGGAAAGGCAAAGTGGATTTCGAGCTGGTATTAGCAATGTCCGACACTCAAGAAAGCGGTGAAGAAACTAGTTCAGGTGTGTCTAGTTCACCTGCAAGGCCGGTTGCTGCACGGCGAGCCTGCTGGCGGGGGCCGAGCGAGCCCCGGCGTCCCTGCTCGGCAAGGAGCAGGCAGCCCCTCGGCGCCCAGCTCAGACCTGGCCTTATCCCTCCTGCTCAGGACCCACGACCCCCCGGCTCCCGGCACGACACATCTGCCGTCAGCGCCAGGTCCATCGTGCTCCGGGCCCCCACCCCAAGGTGGCCCAAACGCAGCCCCCACCGCCGGGGCCTCCCCCTCCCCCCAGCCCCGCGCTCCGGTTTAACCAGCCTCGCGCCTGGTCACGCAGACCCTGTTGTGCTGAACACGGTGGGCTCCACACGCGCGGCTGCGTGCCCCTATAGGAAGCGGCGGCTGCTGGAGAAGTGCTGGGAGAAACGGCTCCCCGGTACAAGCCAGCTCCAGCTAAGAAAGCAAGCTCCAGGGGCAATATTAAATGTTAACTGCCCAGGAATAGCTAAGAAGGACATGTTAAACAGTAATCGCTAGGTAACTGTCTCAGACAGACAGACAGAGAGGGGGGGAAAAAACCTGAAGTAGCTATCTTTAAAGAGAACAAGCAGATCTGAGTAATCCAATTTAGGGGAGATAAGAGTCTGCTGGTAGCACTGTCCTTTAACTGGACAAACGCCTTCGTTCAAGTGTCAACCCCAATCCTGGGGAGGTCAGCGCACGGGGCCTGCAGCCTAATGTACTCCTGAATTGGCTGAGTGGATTTCCGAACAAACACGCTGGTCCAACAGAATTGATTTTCAGCAGGCCGTATGGGTCCCTAACGTAATTATCCTGCAGTGAGTCAGTTCACAGCAGCCCCTGCATTTAAAAGCTGCTGGTCAGCCGAGAGGAGAGGTTACTGCCGGTGCCTCAGCCTCGCCGCCAAGTACAGCTTCACTTTTAATTGTTTAAACAGCAGTGGAAATTCTTTTGCTCTTTCTCAACAGAGAATCATTATATCCCTGTTTAAAGAGGTCTGGAGGGACCTCAGAAGAAACTTTCCCTTCAAGCTTTGTGTGCTAATGAAAAAAATCAAGTCATAGCTCTCTAATAGGCGAATTCAATTTATAACAAGCAAATACAATCATCTCGACACCAGTGCTACACCACAATAAAACTTCCCCGGCATTTGCCGCGCAAAGGCGCCTGCGGGACGCAGCCCAGCACCAGGCTACCCGGCCCTGCCGCCCGCCGGCCGCCCCTCCAGCAGCCACGGCCCAGGCGGGCACAGCCGGCTCGGCCGCCAGCCTGCCCCCACCGTCCCCAACCCCCTGCCCCAGCCTGGGCTGGGCCCGGCTCCGCGGGGCAGAGGGGAGAGGCCACGCGGGTCGCTGCTCTCAACCGCACAGGCCTCCAGAGCGGCGCGGCACGGCGCGGCGCCTGGCTCAGGTGGCGGCACGGCGTGGCTGAGAGCAGCCTGTGCTGCCCACCCAACAGAGGACTCGTTTCCCGGCACTTTCATACACGGGTTAATTCCTTAATGAAGTTCCTACGGCGGCTTTCTTGGAACCGCTGACATGAATCAAATCACATCTAGGGAATCATTTGATACAGAAGAGCTAAACTTCTCTGTGATAAAGTAACATCAGATTTGTACACGCTAACCGGAGAGAGCCAGATCCGTTTTACGGTGTTTCCTCTAATCCGTATTTTTCTCTTTTTCAGTGAAGGTTTGGACTAACTCTGAAAGCCAGGAGGCAACCCCAGAAGGTCTGTAGTTCTGAGATATGTACGAAAAAGAGTCCATGCCCTAAGGCTGGGCCTTCTCCTACTGACCTTGCCGACAACAGCGACGGGAAGAGTGCTGAATACTCTAACGACATCCCCCCTTCCCCATTTCATCACCTCAGTGTCAGCTCTTTACAGGAGTGGATGTATCACTCCCAGACAAAAAGTACAGCACCCGCTACGCTTGTTTTAGATGTCACTGCATCTCTTGGAGTGTTGTCCAGTTGAGTTTTGTCCCGACTACCTAAAAGTTTCCCACACTGGGGAAACCGCCAGCACCGTGGGCCAACCCACAGCAGTTGTGACAACGAGGACGCGCTCGCAGCACAAGCACTCCTCTAGGCGCAGACGTAAAAACGACGAACGTGCTTTATAACCACCACCAAAGAGGAGTTACGTGCACAGGGCTCGCCGGTGTTGCTGACCTCCTGCCCTGGCAGTGCACTGCTCCAAACGCCGCTGGATGGGCGCTGCAGAACTGCCAGGCCAGGTCCGACGGAAAGCCAGGATCCTCTCTCCAGCCGTGGCCAGAAAACACGGGAACATGGGCAGCGCAGCGCGACACAGCAGGCAGCTGCTCAGGGACTGCGCCAGCTAGATATTTCATTCGGGCTGCTGTGTTCAATACCCACCAGTGAACCTCTTCTCCATGAATTTGTCTAACCTATTTTGAACTCCCTTATTCTTTTGTCCTCCACAATATCCTGTGCAATAAATTCCATGCGTTAATTATGTGCTCTGAGAAAAGGTACCAACTTTTCTTTGTTTTAAACTTTTCGCATTTGGTGAATACCCCTTACCTCTTGTAATCATTCCCTAATCATTTTTCCTGCACCACTCACAATTTACAAGCTGCTACTGCATTTCTCCATCACATTTATTATCACAGACGATGAATTCTAGCCTTTTCGGTCCATCTCCTTGTAGAAGGTGCCCCATACCTGTAAACAGTTTAACTGTGATCACCTCAGTTCCCCATTTCGACATTTTCAAGTAAGGCCTAGCTTCCTGATTACCCTTCCAAGGCTGCCACGCTTATTAATACAGAACCTACTCATATTTCCACTGAAGGCTGCCAAAAAGTGTTATACAACCTCAGCTTTTCCCAAAGCCCCTATTTCATCCACGGTGCTAAGAACTGCTTGGCAATCTAAAGCTCCACCCAGACAAAGCTGCCTGATTGATTTTGTATTGAGAGAATTAGTGCAGATGCAAGATACTTCGGAGCTCACCAGCCCAAAGCTGCAAGTGAGCAGAGAGCAATCATTCTGAGACGGAGCATCTACCTGAATAATGGATTCACTGCAATACAGTTCTGTGCTGGTTACATCTGTGTTTCCTCCAGTCAGTCAGATGCTGCTTTAACTGTGCTCTGCTCTCTCCGCTGCAGTTGCAGCAAACCATCTGTCAGATTCTCAGCCCTATTTCCCTTTTCCTGTCTTTCCCCAAAGTAGGAGCAAACGGGGCCAGATTCCAGCTGTATTTTTCATCCTCCAATTAGCAGGCTCCAATTCATCACTCTGAGTATCTCCTGGCATCAGTGCTGAGATTCCCTCCTCACGCCTGGTAAATCGGTCTTCATTTAAAACCCTCTCTCTTAGCCCTAAATGGAAATCAATTCTGCAAGTTTAGCAAATAGTTAATTACTCCACAAAGAGGATTGATTGGCCTTTGATCACCAGAAAGCTCTGTAGTGCTATTAGTCTCTTTCATCTGTGATTAAACCACAGAGAAAAAGAAACAAAAACTAAATTAGGCTTCTCCTGTTATCCTACAAATATTTAATGACGGGATAATCTCCTAAAGGTGCGATCAGGGGATATACATTCCGCCAGGAAACGTCTCCAGCTCAACCTTGAACCCAAATTCTCTCCCTGCAAAGAGCCTGGCAACGAACTTTACAGAGGAACGGAGCTGAGCTCAAAGGGACGCTTTGTAGTACACACTCCTCTTGGCCTTTTCTTCTTTCCTCTTCTTATGTACGTTTTAATGCAGATAAAGATTTTCCCAACGGAGCCCTGACATGAATAATAATAATAATAAAGGCTTTCTTTAAATTCAGTTTTGGCTCTGCTGACTTTCTCAGCAGGACAAGACTGTGTCCCGTTGATTTGTAGCATTGTACAGAGCTGTTTCCCCAAATGATGGGATCCTCCCACTTCAGACAAATTTCAAATATCGCAGCCTCCCACTGCTAACCCACTCTCCAATTCAGTCCCAAAGTAAAGCACAAAGCTTTCTGCACAGCCACCTAGCCGCACTGCAGCAGCCGCCACGGCAGGAAGGTCAGGGGATGGAGAGCAAGGATCGAGCTGCATTTCTCACGTTCCGGGCAAATTTAAGGTCTAGGAATCTTCCTTTTGTGACATTAGCGCAAACCTCATTAGAGGGTGGCTGGCAGATCCCAAGCGGCTCGCACAGTCGGCGCGCGCTCCTCACCATTACTCACTACAGAGCAGCCTCGGTAACGGTTACCAGACGCGTTACAAGCCTCTCCAGAGGTCTCGGCAGCCAGGGCTAGGGCCCGCGTTGTTAGGTGCTTTATCAACACGTACTCAGGAACTGCTCCTTCCCCGACACCGCCGGAACCCTACCAGATCTGTGGGCACACGCCTGCTCTTCTCTAGCGCGTTTTCATCAGCTGCGACCGGTGCGATTCCCAGCACACGCTCCCGGATGCAGCGAGGAAGGGGGAACCCGGCACCAGGCACGGAGAGCAGCCCCAATTTCTGCAGCCTTTGCCTCTCTGGCTGGAGAGGGTAAGGACCCCAGCGTCCGCCCGCCCGCCAGCTGGGGAGGCAAGTCCCGCAGAAGTCAGTGCACGACACCAAAACAGCTGGTGGGTCGAACAGCCAGTTTGAAATGACCATTTCTGCCATCAAGCGTGGCACGCAGAGCCTCTGCTCTGCAGGTCCGTAGGAAAGGAAAGTATAGTATACCGACACATATCGAGGGGAAGGCTCGACTTCAGGAGGTGATTCTTGCAGGGAAAAGGTGACCTGATTAGATACAAGACTGGGAAGCAAGGAATGGAGCTGGTAAGGCTGAACTTCGAGAAGTTTCACAACTTGCTGTGAAACCTAAAAGTTATCATAACTTTTTTTTAGCGCTAAAATGTCATAATATTCCTCATGCGAGAGAAAAGAGGAGCCTCCTGACATGTTTTCAACTCTCGAATGGCAAAGAGTCCTTGAGGGGCCATGCCACGCATCAGGCAACAGCAGGCGTTAATTAGCCCAGATTTTCTATTGAATTGTTTTGTGCGAGTGTGTGCGTGCGCGCGCGCGTGTGTTTTTCTTTCCCTGGGTGTCTCATTTGCAGAATGTTCAATCATCCCCTCGCTCGTTCTGATTCCGCAGTCGTGTGTACTTCTGTGCGACTGTCGAGTCCTGACACCTGTCAAACAGTGCCACAGTAAATTGGACGTGTCAGCCCCAGTGTGCTGGTGCCAAGGTGTGAATTAGATAGAGTCTCTCACTGCTGTTCTTCTGACCTCTTCACTCCATTACTAGGACATCCTGAGACACACCAAGCCTCAGGGTATCAAAAAACAAAACACAACAAAAAGAACCCCACAAACCCATTGCAACCACAGCCGGGTGCTTAAGGATTTAAACCACCACTTTCTTCTCTAGATGAAGGGAAGAATTTAAATAAACAGAATTTGTAAACATGCTGATTGCATTTGCAAAACGGCTAGAAAATGGGCTTCACATTTTTGTTTCATGCCATACCAGGAGGCTCTAGGAGGCTGGAAAGAAAAGGGAGGTGAGTGCGTAGTCAGTGGAGCTCTCAGATGAAAAGACGCAGAAGTCGTTCTGCACAAAGAAAAACATTTGTTTGTACTGTGCCCATCGCTGTAGATGTGGTTACCAGAAAACTCTGCGCAAACAAAAAACCCCAGAACAATGCGCACGACTGAAATCAGCCCGATTCCAGTTCCTTACCTTGCACGGAGGTTGGGGGGTTTGTTTTGTTTTTTAAAACAACAGCTCCGAGAACAAAGGGCTGATTTGTGCAGCAGGCAGTTGTGGGGACCACCTATTGCAGCGGGCTGCAGACACATATGGTGCTGCACAATAACAAATAAGAACAACAATAACGAAAGCTGCACCCACTTTGCTCAGTACGGTGTTCTCAAAGTTACACAGTAAGAAGCAATTATCCCAAAGTGGCAATTTTATTTGAAAATAACATTTAAATTAAAATGGGCATTTCAGGGCCTCCTGCTGAAGAGTGACATGGGCTGTTCAGGGGCCCACTGTCACTTTGTCAGCTGTCACATGCTGCCTTCTGCTAAATGGGCGCAGTTTGCCTTTACCCTTTATCCAGACTCTTAAAAATGCCGCACGCATTTTATGAAGACCAACTAAGTGGGATTGCATCTCTGACAGCTGTTCCAGCTCGGATTCTGTGAAAGTGCTTTGCATACATCTATCTTTGCTGCCAACAATTTGGATAGATAACAAAAGCTGAGGGGAGAGGGGTGAGGGACGGAACAAAGAGCCTTCGCGCCCCAGTCACCTGTTAGCATCCAGCCCAGGGCAACACCTACTGAAGCGGATGTTTCGTGAGAAGTCAGCTCCATGGCTTCAGTTAAATGAATTTTAGGTCTCGTGATTCCTTGCAGTAGGTAGGTGCACCTCTTGCAACCTCTCCCCCCCCCCCCCCCCGCCAGCTCCCGCCTTAGAGCTGGGAGGAAAAAGAGATGCTATTCTGGTCTCAGGCACCGAGAACTACTGACCCTCAGTACAAAGCTGACAGCATGAGGGGGGTGCAGGGCTCTGCTGGATTCCTTTACATTTGGGTAAATTCTGAGCTGCTCCTTAAAATGTGGCTATTTTCCTTATTTCCCCCCTTCCTCCTTCTAACCAACACATTTGGTTGTTAAACATTGCCACCTAACCAAACCCGTCCTTCAGCCAGTACGCAGCCATGCTGAACCTTTAACAGCTCTCACAACAACCTTCGCTCGAGTTCAGCGTTGCCCGTTACCTAAAATACAATTTAGGTTCCAGATATTCACCAGTGCTCTTATGCACACAGCCATACAGTCTTCAGCATACGCAGACACCTTCAACAGCAGACCCGTGTGCTCTCGAGTCCTCCTTTTGCTGCTGATACATCTGTAGAAATGCTTTTGGTCGCCCTACACATCCCTTACCAGGTTCGCCTCGAGGTGGGCTCTGGCAACCCTATACTTGCATGCTGGGCTATTATCTCTGCAATCCTCCTGGGTCTCCTGTCTAGGAGGAGGCAATCCCTAAAACTAACATAGCTCTCCTGAACCCCTCTTCTCTCCAGGACCATATTCCATGGGATAAGGAAAAAATGTTCTGATGAAACTGGCAATTCCTATTGGCAAGGCATAAATTCAACATAATACCAATACTGTCTGAATTCAGTCACTAGAATCACTAGATACATATACTGAGGACTTTGTAATTATAGAGTTAAATCGCTAAATATTTGAATAAATAAACAGTTTTAAAATAAAACCTTGTCCATAAAAAAATCCCAACAGATCAAATAGCTGGCTGCTTTGACAAGGACACTACAGTATGATGTACAGGGTTACTATCACTCACAACTTGATTTCAACAGTGCTGGCGAACAACAGAATCAGGGTCCGTTTGTGGTAGCCAGGAACCATCTGCAAAAACCCTCACAACAAACACACCCAAACAAAACGAGAGACCAAGGGCGTACGAGAGCAGCACTGCTTTTCTACAGGAATTAGCAGCCTTGGGGTAGGTACCCATCCCTTTTCCTTCCCAAGGGGCTGGGCCATTTGCTGCCCCTCCTACACAATGGACACAACGGAGGGGAAGCAACTGGTGGTCACCAACACTTTTTTTTTTTTTTTGGAGGCTCGAGAAGAAGAAGGGTTTCCCACTAAGAAGGCCAGTGTCTTGGGTCAAAAGTTTTCCTGCTCCATTAGTCTCTCTGTGCCTTGATTCCCTTCCACAACATGAATGTATTTTCATGCTAGATTACATTACAAAGATGTTCAGAGCCATGAGATTTTCACATCTATGGTAATGAGGACCACTTCAATACTTGGAGTAGATGGAACGTGTGCAGGAGATCTACTGATGGGAAGTAAATTCTAATTTCTTCCTGCTTTTATTGCTGATTAAAGTCAAGAAATGTCTGTAGTTTGCTCCATTCTGTGTTGTGAGATCTCACATAATCACTGACAATGGTTTAAGGTATTATCTGATCTATGAAAGTACATGTATTTAAAAAGAGGTAAAAGTCTTAAACCCAACATATTAAACATGAAAGCGGTGTCTGGTTTACTTGTTCAAAGTAAGGGGTTTGCTCCCAGGAGTGACATATCTATTACTAATTAAACAATTAATTTATTATGCAGCACTTGCAGAAAACAACATATTTGAAGTCTGCAAACGTCTGCTAAAGAATGGAAAATAATTTGGATACAAATAATTATCTTCAGGATTTTTCTTTATGCTGCAATATGCTTAACACAATTCAAATGTTGTTCTCCCAGAGCTAAATAATAGTCACTGTGTTGCTGGTAACACGTAGGCAAAGCACAGCAATAACAGGTAGTCATTTTTCCTAAACGTGCCCCTTTCCGAGTCACTTTAGAGCACGTGTAGAGAGAGAGACAGACATTTATATACAGCTTTAAATTGTTAGTCTGCAGGATCGGCCTTAACAGAAGAGATTCTCTATCAGAAAGTCATACAACAAGCTGTCACTTGGCTCCCCAAGATCTTTGTACTGGGCGGGAAGGCGAGCTGCTCGATCCTTCCCAGCGACCAAACATTAGGAGCGAAATCTTGGGCACATTAAAGTTAGAAGAGGAACTGTCAAGATTTTAACCAAATGTTGCAGAAAAGAGCTTATTGCACTGAATGAAATGGTTAAGTTTACATATACCATCAATAGCTGTGCCGAGACCTAAAGGCCAATTATTTCCTCAAAATATGAAGTGCAACCTTGTTGAGTTTCATCTTCTGAGGCAGCTTATGCAACGGGCATATGCCCCATGCACAGCACAGTCCTCAGCAGCTCCCCGCACAGCTCCAGCGCCGAGGAAAGCTGCTCGGTTGTGGTTTTCTCTGCCAAATCACCCAAATGCTGGAATTTGGTCTGTTTTTCTTTTCTCCGTGATCCAAAATTCCTTGCAAGAAAACCCACTGCACACCCTATCTGTGTGTGCTATTGAAGAGGAGACAATGGGTATTCTCAACCACGAGTAGAAACTCAGTTACCTCTATGCTGAGGATCCGAAGGTCTACCCCTCTATCTAAAGGTATAATTCAAAATGATGCCCAGTATCTCCTCTATCACACCAAGAGCTCCACTTCGCTAGAGCAGAGGTCCTAGCCTGCCCTGCAAAGTCTCTTCCACTACCAGCTTTCTCAAATATTTTAACACCGAAGCCCCCATCTCAGACATCACCTTTTACTCCAGCTTTTCTCTGTCACGATATTCAGATTTTTGCCCACGTTTGGCTTTCTTTCTCCATAATACCTCTAAAAAATCTTTTGCTAAACATCTTCACTGCTACAATACTTGTCTAGACACCCATTGTCTGTCACATACAGAATGGACACATCCTTTCTCCACTCTTAACATCTTCATATTCCTCTCAGAGCTGGGACAAAGAGAATCTTCCAAGTTTATCACCATGACATCGCAATCGTCTACAGGTGCTTCCCTTTTTAGTGCATACATAACATATTTATCTCTCTCCTTTATAGCTCCTTGTGACCTGTTCTCTATTACTTCTCTTTCGGTATCTAGAGGAGAATTCTGCCTTTGTACTTTCTATCAGCCTCCATTACAGGTTTTTTAAAGTGTCTTCAAGTTTTCTCCTGAGCTGCTTTTATAATTGGGCCTTCTCTAGTAATCCATAAAATGAACACACCATTTTAAAATTGTTTATTAAAGCTCTCCCCTTCCATGTGGGCTGCAGTTACGCTGATTGTGTATGGAGACCACTGCCGATCATGCCAGCCGGTATCACCACGTTATTTGTGTGCATCACCTCTGGATTTCTGGAACACTTATCACTTATCTCAGACTTTACAAGAAAACCCCTTAGGCAGAGATTGTTTTTATCCCATCTGTATGGCACCAGTGCAAAGCAGAGCCCTACTCAGGGGCAGGGATCTAACTGCCAGAGCCGAAAGGAACAAATTATCGGTGAAAACAGCCACACAGCTCCCTTGCTCTTGGCCACTTCTCATCAGCTGCCCTGCCGCACCTTCCTCTGGGTTTCCGAGTCCTCCAGCACAGTCGCAGCACGTGGCTCTGGGACTGGCTGGAGCAGACTTCGCCCCAGCCTTCCCCTGGCACACGAGATGGGACCGTGCAGCTTCCCTGGCTCAAGCCAATGCTTCGGGGCTCCCCGGTCTCCAAGAGCTCCCCTCAGCCGTGGGCACTCGGAATACTGTGTCCGGAAAACACAAAACAAAGGTAGGGAAGGACTTTCATCACAGCCCCTTTACGCTTTAAATGAAAGTTGTAGATCTTTGCAGAACAAAACCTCCTGGAATACGTTGCTTTCCTCCTCAGTCTCACCTCCTCCATCTGCCACTGCAGGGCTCGCTGTCAGCTCTGCTGGCCACCTCTCCCGGGGCAGCTGGATGGGGCAACGAACGCACTCCTGTCTACAAAACAACTTTCCCTCTGAACGACAGCCTCTCTTCCTCCCGCAGCATGTCTCGACTAAGAAACAGCAAATCCATGGGGGCTGGAGAGGGCACCAGGAGGAGAAGACAGACAGATGCCAAGCTGGTTCATCAGGAAGACGACCAGTGGAACAGAATCCCTGTTAACATCAGAGATGTGCAGCACCAGGCAGAAAACTGAGATACTGCCACAAACCGGAGCTCTCCTTTTGACCCAGCAGCATCCCATCCCATCTCAAATGATATTACTTACACAGTAAATTAAGCCGTGTGAGGTTTAACACGCAAACATGACAGTTCTGAGGAGCTTATGGCACTGTGACATATCTTGCAAGAAAGGGGGCTAGAGAAGGAAAATATGATCGAGTAACAAAATTAACTCTTAATTCATTGCATTTCCTCCAGCTTCCAAAGATTTGGTATACGTTGTATGAGAAACCAAACTCGGGGTATGCCAATGGCCAAAAGCAGCAGGCTAAAGATAAACACAGCGCAGCTTATTGAGCAGATCAGAGCTCACGGAAGACACAGGACAAAGCATGGCAAAAATACCACGCGGAATGTAGTGAAAACATGAAGGAAATCAAGCAATAGATAAATAAATCTCAACAGCTGAGAGGAGGGGATGAAACACGGGTAGAAGCAGAGCTACAAAGCCCATGGAGGTGTCCATAGAGCGTGCAAGTCCAAGGGGCGCATCCGTGAGGAACAGAATGTAACTGCCAAGTGATTTGAGGAGGGAAGCAAAACGGACAGAATGCTGTAAAATTAAGATACATGTAGGATAAGGAAGGAGAACAACGGAACTTCTTTTCCCCTGAAGATATTTACCCTATTAGCACCTTGCTAGCAGTAGCATGTCATTGACAGGTCGATCCCAGGCAGCTCTGCAGGGAACGGCGTCAGGATGGCTGGGCGTCTGCCCACGGATGGTGGGACGCACAGTGATGCCAGAAGTCCAGACATGCCTCACACCTGGAACGACTGTGGCACAGCAGCCCCTGAGAAGGGACGGGACGTGCGGGCACGCGCCTGGTGTCACACACAGGCTCCATACGTACCGCAAAGCTGCTTTATGGCGGCCGCATGACAGGAGGAAGCCTCAGTGCCTTTGAATGTGATTAGAAAAAAGATTGGAAAATGGGATCCTCATGTTCATTATGAGAAAAGTAGTGCTTGAAATAAAGTCCCAAATATGTTTTGTAGCTGCCTTAGATATAACCATTATTAGAGGCCTTAAGAGGTGCAAGAAATTTCTATAACTGAAAATGTAACAAAGGAACAGAGTACTTGGGGAGAACAGTAGAAAAATCAAGCCTTTTTTTCAAATATATTTGAAAGGTATATATTTCTTGCGATTTAAATTTACCACCAAACCTCCCAGCTTCTCCCCCAGTGTACCAATTCAGAGCTACTTAGAAGGAAAAAAAGAAGAGAAAAAGGAAAATCATTAAACAACCCCCCAAAAAGAGGGCTCAATGAGGTCTCATTTCGTCGTAATGAGCTCCAATTTAACATGATCATTATTTCTGACATTAAAGGCCTGTGAATAGTGTCACATGCCCAGAAGCTATTTTTTTTTACCCTCTAATGCCAGAAATAATAAGCTGCAGTTAAGGGACAGTGAATCAGGGTCTGTAAAATTACATTAAAATAGGAATTTCACTACTGATAGAATGACTCTTATCTAGGCAGCCCTTTCTGAAGCGTATGGTTATTGGATGTTGGGCTGGTACCTGCCATACCTTGCACAGCAACAGACTCTGCAAAATCAAGAAAAAACCCAGCAGAAGTGCTCCTGCCTTGGCGCAGAGCTCCCTTGAAGCGTCGCAATGTACGTGCAGTAGAACAGCCACATCAGGTTGGAGCAAAGGCCCACCTGGCTCTGAAGCCCCTCTGAAGGCAGACGGTAGGAGATGCTCAGGAAAATAATTGTAAGAACAAAAGAAACACCACGTAATCCCTTTTTTTGCTAATAAGCATCTGACTCCCAGCAACCTGAAGGTTATGGATCCTCAATCTGCAGTGAATACTCTATCAAGCTGTGAATTTATCAGGACAAAGCAATCCAAATCCAAAAGACTGAAAGAGCTCCCAGACTCCCAAGTTTGTTGACTTTCACTGTATTTTTTAAATTTCTGCCATATCATTGTTGAAACAGGTAACAAGAACCTGAAGGAGCGACAGAGACGTGGCCATCCTATGGCTACATATGATAATGGCGTGAAAATATTTCTGTATTGGTCTGTCTTTCGGCACTGATAGTTCCTAAAGTTTGCAGCAATTTGTTTCTCAAACTTGTTTTTTTTTTTTTTTGGCTTGTGTTGTTATGAATTTACGTTTAATCACCAAAGCTTATGTTTTTTCCTTTTCTTTAAACATGACTCTCATATTTTCATCTATTTTTTCTCCCAAAACTTTTGGGGGGGAATCTAATACTCAATCACTTCACACCCATGAGCTTAGCAATTTCTTTCCAGTAGGGCGACAGGTTTGTGATCATTAACTGCCATTTCCAAAAGCTGTGCTGATTCTTCTCCACCATGTCAAACTTATTTGTGTGTCTGCAAACTCCATTTGTGATATCCCTCTTTTTCCCCAACAGAAATAAAGTTTACTGCTGTGAAATTCCTTACATCACCCTCAAGCCTTTCTAAAGAACTGTAATCACAATCAATTCCTCCAGTGCTGGGCCAATTTAAACTACTGGTTACACGATACAGTAATTTGGCTATTTGGAAATTTAGTTCATTAACTCTTGGCATCTTGTCGGGACAATTTGTTGCAGTTGTTTTTATTGATTTGTTTTAAAACCTGCTCCTGACGTTTTAATTTGAGACAGTTTTTCATACCTCTTCCCACTACAAATAACAGCTTCTAACGCGGTAACCTCTCCAAGCTCTTCCACCACACACACTGCAGAGCTCATAGCGCGCTCCTCTGCTATCGCTTTGGTTTTGATAACTGCTCGTTTCATAAGTCATTCATCCAGCACCGTTCAGACTTGCTGGCCACTTCGTAATGCTGATGTACTTGAGCACGTTTCAGGGTTACCTTCAGCGTGTTCAGCAATTTGCTCCTCACACGTGCTGTTCTGGGGTGCCAAGACAACACTTGTGTTGTTACGATTTTATGTATAATTGCCAAAGCTTATATTTTTTCCTTTTTTCTCTTTTCTTTAAATATGATTCTCACTTTTGGATTCTTTTCTAAAACAATAGATAAAATAAACCCCCCTCCTTTTTGTGTAGTTCTCTTTTCAAAATTAGGCTTTACTGCCTCAGTTTTTCACAGCTTTTTTCCTTACAAAATTGCTGTGCAATAGTTACCACCTGTACTATGTTCTCTGTGCTGCAAGAGAATAAAAACAACCAGAAACGGCCTCTCCTTTCTGGGGTTCTCTCTAAGAAGCTGTGTCAAATGAAAGCCATTTAGACATCCAAAAAATTTAGCCCCTGCAATACCGTTTCACAGCTTTTACACATGCAGTCATCTCCTTCCCTTCATAGGCCTAGAAACCCAGCTGCCACTAGTTAGTCATGAACTGCTACCCGCAGGGGCTCTCCTTAACTGTACTTACTGATAGTTACACCTTTACCTTAATTAATTCTACTACTGCATCTATATAGCTTTACTCTTCATCAGCACGCCTTACTCCATCATTCCTACTTAATTTACACCCTTGGAAAAACCCCCTGTGTTTACTGATTCTCTCCCTCCTATCCGGTTTCTGAGATCTGCTCTGACAAGGATTTGAAGGCGACATTGCAGAATACTCACCTCCGTGTTGGTGTCCAGCATTTGTGTAACTATTTTACCGCTTTTAAAAGGAGTTGGGAATGAGTCTGCAGAGTATGTCTCATCTCCTTGGAGCCCTTTTAAATCTGAGTTATGTGGGGTGAGAAATGAAGGCTCTCTTGCCTGTTGGTCTTGTTGGGGGTAACAATGCCACCTGCCAAGAGTCACTTCCAGCAGCACAAGCTTAACCTTCACCCGCCGGTGCTGGGAGCTCCTGGGTGAATCAATAAGGTCCTCACAGAGAAGCCCTGTGGTCAGCGGTGGAAGGGAGGGATGAACCCGCACAATAGTCCAAAAGAATCTTTTCTCAGAGGAGCAGACACGGTCTTAGAAAACACAGGTTGCCTAAGCGCCGGGATAATCTCCTTCTAAAGGGGGTGAGAGGCCTCAGGCTGGAGCGCGGCCCCGGGGAGCGAGGGGATGAGACGCCAGCACCACAGGAGCACTTCAAGCACATGCTGCAAGGTCAGGGTCGGAAGAACATTCCTCTCAAACATTCGATACCTCAACAAAACACTGCAAGTTTTAAAGCCCTTTCTTTTAGCTTTTTGTTTTAAGAAGGATATCGGCTCGCCACGAGTCACCTCCCGCTTTCTGCCACCTAATGCTTCCCAAGCTGATTTCATAGACTCCAAAACACATTTTCGAAAAGGTGCCAAGGGGTTGATTCGTTTACTCAGGTGTACGGACAAGCTGTAATGCACTGAGGCTGTCAGTGCGGTGTAAAGGGAAGCTCAACTACAGATGCACTTTGGGAAGATTCGATCAATTTTCTTTATATCAAATATACATGATGCCAAATTTCCACACACAAACTATAGATCCAAATGCTAGGGCATGGTTCCAGAATTGGACAAAGACTCCAGCTGGTCACAGCTGTCCCCTCACACTCCATGGGAAATACTTAGTGGTGCAAGAAGACGCTTTTTTTTTTTTTTTTTTTTTTTTTTTAAGATGACAGAGACACAGGCACCCTCAGAAAAGATACTTGCTTCCATACACCTCCTACAAAACAGCCATGTTCTGTGGTATTCATTTAATCTTATAATCTCTGGTACATGAAGGTCTTGCTTATGTAAACTGGAGATGAACAGATTGGTTTTGGGGGGTGTTTTTTCCTGAGATGCACGCAGCTGAGGTGACTTCCAACTGAAACAAAGACTCTCAAACTAACGAATGACCCCAGCTCTCTTCCCTGCGCTTCCGTAAGAGCACGCGCACACCAGCACACTCATGAGGATGCTGAGTTGTGGTGTGTAGGTCAGTACCAGGTGTGGGCACGGAGGTGTGTGCTTCATCGTGGATACGCCACTCGGCGTGTGCAAGAGACAGAGCGAGAAGAGGCAGAAGGAAACGCAGGTTGATGTGTGCCTGTGAAACCTGGGGTAAGTGCCAGGCTGAAGGAGCTTTCAAGGAAAAAGGACCCAATTTGTATCTCCATCGATAATTGGTTTGTTTATGTGGAGCGAGCAGGCGGCTCAGGCGGAAAAGGCAGCGGAAGAAAGTGATGGAGTGAAACAGCAAGGGCTGCGATTCCCTGCCTGATGAGTTGAGAGAAATTGTTAGTAACTGAGGTAGGTCCCAGAGGGGTTCATTAAGTGACTGGCCCTTCACAGTACCCTGCCACATCTGACCTGGAAACATTAACATGAGGCCAGTGCTACAGCACACAAGTGCGAGTGTGTACGGGAGGCGAGGAGCACAGGCCGGCAAGCAGGCGTGTGCCTGCACACGAGTGCGTGTAAGGGCTGAAGTCCTGTGACGTGTTACGTGTGTCCGTCCTGCGTGTGAAAACACCCACCTTTCGCTCGCAGGGGGCTGCACTCCAAGCTTGTGCTGGCAAACCTGGCCCTGCCGTGGCGGGAGGAATTGTTCTGGCACCCAAACCAACACCGTGCAGCCCAGGAAGGAGAACCGCGACTGGACGTTAAACCGTGGATGGACCACGTCAGAGCCCCAGCGTAAGGGACAACGACGGCTGAAGGAGACAGGCAACAGAAAACTGCCTTCTGCAAGAGAGAACGAGTATTCACCAAGAAACTGGGTGACCGCTGGGACCAAGACAGGCAGGTGAAGGGGGACAAGGGAAAATCAGAAGAAACAAAGAAGGGAAGCTTAGTGCAATGCCCCATTTTTTTTTTTCCTTTTAAAATCTAAGTATTTAAAAAGCATCTAGCAGGCTTCGACCTTGAGCTATACCTGGAACACAGAGTTTAGAAATAGAGCTGAAGAGTGTCGTATCATCCAACAGTTACCCAGAAGGAATAAATGTTCAAGTCTGTGTCGATGATGCAGTGATGATGCAGTGATGATGCAGTGATGATGCAGTGAACAGCATCTGCACCAGCCGGTGGGAGAAGCGACAGTGGGAAGAGCACCAGGGGAATACAACACACCTGCCTCAATCCCAGCCACATCATACATGAGAAGGGAACAACGAGACATCCCCCGAGCACTCAGTTTAACCTGTATTAATGAAATGATTCCTGCAAATAAGACCAAGTCACCTCTTCAAAACTATGTTCACATCCTCCTTATCCACATGACTACCTCCGTCCTTCTAAAACCCGAGTCTTTCCACATCCTTCGTATGCCTCCATTGGAATATGATGACAGGATTTTAAGCATTAGCATTCAATCAAGAAGTGTTTTTAAAGGCTTAACAGAAACTTAAAAGACAAAAGTAAAAAAACCCAAACCAGCTAAAGATACTGAAAGGCTGAGTAGCTAAAGGAAAACATACTGGCAAGTCAGAAGCAAAATATTGTAGGGAAGAGATGATGCAAAAAGATAGGGAATATAGTTTAAAAGCTGCAGAGGAGAATTGTCTCACATTAAAAGTTACAAGACTGTCTAGGAGGGACAGCACTGGCACCTGGTTATTTGGCAATCAGACTTCTGAAAGCTGGAGGGGTGAGAATATGGAGCTGACCACGTTGTATTGGAGGGAAGGGAAGCAGCGACTCTCATGCTATGAAACAGCAGAACAGAGCCAACAACATGAAAAAGCAAACTGAAATAAGGCACAAAAATTACATGAAGGAAACATATCTGTACTTCTCCGACGGTACCTTTAGGACGCAGTCAGTTACCCATAGCCAGGCCACAGAAAATATTGGGGTCTAAATACAGGCAGGCTGAGTACGCAGTCCCAAGGTTTTGAGAACTGGTGAACAAGTACGTGGATAAAAGCCTTCACCGTTGCCTTGCTGTAGCTTTTTCAAATTTTCTCTTCAGGGCATGATTCGTGGCTGCCTCTGCCTTTGCACAAGACACGACCAACATGGACCCCTGCGCCTGGCAGTTCCTGCAGGCACTACAGGGTCTGCTGCCATCCCCAAGCGTCGTTTGAGAACAACTTAGCTGGAGAACTCTGTGCTATTTTATTGTTCATTTATTGGTTCACAACATCACATTCATACGGGAAGATTTTGACTTCAGCAGGGTCTTTCAAACGTGATTTGTTTTTTTTCCAGGAATAACAACCCCACAGTATCCATACAACATTAGATTTTTCCATGAGACCATGGATAAACAGCCCCAACTTGCACAAACTGAAATCAATATGAATGACATTCATACCCTCAGAGGCGTCTGTAAATACAGAGGTCCTGGCAACACCCTTGTAACTCCTGTTTTGTCTGTAGGAGCAACAAATTCTCATAGGGCAGAACCATCTATTGTGGCCTCAGTCCAACAGTCTTCTAATTTAAGCATGTGCCAGGTCTAATAATATTTTCCCGAATTAGCTTGCTTTTACATTGTAAAAATCAAAAAGAAGCAAACTCTGCTTCAGGAAAACGCTCCTCACAAACAGCTTTTCTTGTTTATGTATGACCTCTCTTCATCTACTCAGAGCTAAGCCTTCTGTAAGCACTGTCAACGGACTGCTCTGTACCAGCAGCCAATTTACTAAAAGATACAGATCAGGAGAAGTAGGACTTGGTAATCATATATTAGTATTTTTTAAAATAAAAACTGACTCCAAGTTTTTTAGTCAATTAAACGCATCCGGCACATCATGTATGTGATGTAATGACAGCTCAAGACTAGAAATGCTTTTGATGCATTATTAACCATAAAAAAGGCATTAAATACCAAGCTTGAATGCCATAGGGATGCATATTTCAATAGAAATTATTTTTCAATATATGCTTAAAGTTTATTTTGGTAAACAGATGACTGTGGGCTGTCACAGATGGAGACAGATTTATGTTTAGTTGGAGTCTTTTTGAAACGAAGGGAAAGAGCTGGACTTGTTGAACACACGGCAGGAACATAATTCTTTCTCCCAGCTAAGAGAAGGTTGAGCGGTAGCTTGAAAGCTGCCCCAGTTTGGAATATTAATTTCAGGGTGACAGTTGGGAATACCACCAAGTAAATAAAATCTAAAAAAAAAAAAAATTGAAGAAGGAAAGAGAGAAAAGAGAGAGGTGAGAGAAAAGAGAGAGAGGAGAGGGGAGAGAGAGGAGATCTCCAGGCAGGAAGCACTGCCAGAGAAACACGCTATTTCACCACCTGATCTAAAGGTGTGACAGCCATGCATTCATTTTCTGAATTTGCAAACAGGAGCCAGGCCAAGGTTCAAAAGTACAGTAAGTGAAACTAATCCTGTTGCTCCAATATCCAATAATCCCTAGCAGAAACTTGGAGTTTTTCAGTCAGTATTGTGTTACCAACATCGTAACCACCATGTAGTAAAAAAGCCCCAAACCCAAACCAAACCCAACCACCCTTCCACCCCACCCGCCCCCCCAAAAGACACCCCGCAGAGGAAGCCTGACAGTACATGTCTGCTCTTGGTTCACACGCATTCTTGACCCTGATTTGCAGAATCAGAGCAGCTAAAAACAACCCGATGGAGGAAACCCAAGCTGTCCCTCTACTGTCGTGTGCCCCTCTCTCCTCATTGTCCAGTATGCTCTCCAGATTCAACGTCCAGGCTGAAGGATTTGATATCTTCCTTTTTAGGAGAATTCTAAAATTTCAGTGTATCAGTGTTAGGAATTTCTTGCTGATACTCAAATTACTTCACCTGCTTCCCCATGTATATAGATATATAAAATACATGTTATCAGGACCAATTTTAGTTTGTTATAGGGGTTCAGCCCTGCAAACGTTACACTCAACGACTATTGGTTTTGCAGGGACGTTACGAAAGTGAGGTCTGCAGGATCAACCCCTTTATGTTTAGATCTTCAAACCTCTGTAGACTGTTATCAAGCCTTCTTGCACTCATCTCTTTGCCAAGCTACACATATTTAGCTCTTTTAATCTTTTCTCATAAATCAATCCCCCTCAGCCCCTTAATCCTTTTTGTGGCTCTTCTCTAATCTCCTTCTGGTTTGTCAATACCTCTCAGCACTGCGCTGTCCGGAACAGAACATGAAACCTCAAGGTGCCGCTGCACCGCGGGAGCCAGGGGAGCCCGATGACCCGGCCCCGGGGTGGGAGGGTGCTCCAGAGCGCTTGGGTTTGCTGATGTCTCACACCAAACTGCAAGCATGGGACTCCCACGCTGCAATCCACTGCCTGGCTCCAGGGGACGATTTGGCCCCAGCGATTCCCTGTTCCAGCTGCACTGCTGCACGAGGGCGCCCCGTTCCACCCAGCACAGCGACGCTGCCTGCCTGCTCCTTTTACGCTTTGCTACGGCACCCACTTCCGAGGCACGGCACCCAACCTCAAGGGCTAAATCCTCTACCTAGCTTTAACTCTTCCCCTGCCTTTAGCTCACTGCCTCTGCCTTCTCCTACTGCTCCCAGCTGGTTTCAAAACAAACAAAAGTAGTATTTCACCATTTCACTGCGCACTCTACAGTCAATGGAAAGGTATTGGAGAAGCTTCCAGAACAAATTCTTCCACTGTGAAGCAATCTTCTCCTTCATGACTCCATTGCTTTACAGTCACGGAGGAAGCAGGGGTGTTTCTCACCGCACCCCAAGGAGGGCGCCTCCACTTCCATTTCTCAGCTGTGGAAGCGGCTGAATACAGGCAGCCACTCCCAAACGCCGATTTTTGATGCAAAACGAGACCTTTAGGTGCAGAGGGCACCTGATCTGCCTGTGGCAAAGAGGCACCGCTCTGCGGCACCGCCCTGGTGCGGCCGCGTGCTCTCCCGAGCACCCATCTCCCCACGTGCAGGCCCCTGAGAACCACAAACCAGCGCCAGATCCAGGAGGAAAGAGCCCTGTATAAATGCCAATAATTATTCCAGGCCTGTGAGGCCTTTTCCCATCGCACAGACCTGGTGAGATGGCAGCTCTGATCTGGGCGGTATGTAAACTGCCGGGTGTTTTCCCTACTCTCTCACACCCCCCACTGCCTTTTTTGATCAGAAATGCCGCTTCACCATTTCACTACCAAAGAATGTTGCGAAAAAAGAAAAATACAGGTTAAGTTGCCTTTAATCTTTAATTCATATACAAGAACATATTGCACATGGCAAAGTATAAAGGAAGATCCAAAGTCAGCGGGTTATGCAGACTCTGCCAGACCTTCACTTTCAAAGAGACACAGCCTGGGGAATTACACAAATGGCCTTCCATTGCCCTCTTAGTTTCTTTTTATGGCAAAATGCTTTGCTTTTATCAATTCCTCCCCCTTCTATGAGTCCCAGAGGCTTAGGCAAAACAAAAGGCAGATGCGCAAAATGCACCCTTCTCCTCTGAATGGAGTGGGAGACTCACTCCGCAGGAAAGCCACGGACGGATGGAAAATGTGCTTTCGAAAAGTAAAAGCCAGCCAGCGCGGACAATCTTTCTGCCTGGGTGAAGGAATTTGGCCTCGGCCAAAAAAAAAAAAAAAGGGAAAAAAAAGGGGGCTGCTCTTTTCAAGCCCCCGTGGGCACTGCTGCATTAAACTGTGTCAGGCTGGAACAGACAGAGGAGGAACACGAGTCTATTGTTGGAGATAACCATCAAAAATAGAAGCAAAGAGAAAACGATCCTGCAGCAGGGTCCTTACTGGGCAAGGACACTCCACCGAGTGCCACAACCCAGAGGTCAGGGGAAACGGTGGGTTTCCAGGGGGGTTCACGCAGGTCCAGCGCAGGACGGGGAGCCGGAGCCACCCCATCGGCGGCTCCCAAACACCGGCAGCAGAAGCCGCGAGCCCGCTGCGCCGGGGCCGGCGAGGGAAGGAGCCTCAGCCCCCGGCAGGGCCCGGGCCAGCGCCGAGCCCCCGCGGGCGGCGGGAGGGAGGTGGCGGGGTGCAGCCGGACCGCCCGTGTTCGGATCTGGGGACTGCCGCCGGCCTGCAGCCCCACGAGGGGCTACGCAACCCTGCGGGACGCTGCTGGGAGGCGGTTTGAAAGCTTTGGCAAAACAACTTTCCTGCGGAAAACAGAACTTTTCTGTTTGAGAAATCTATGAAAACTGCGTTTTGGGGAAAAAACGCACAAAACCCAAGCGGTCTCAATACAGAAACAAAACTTTCTAGAGCGAGTATTTCAGTGTTAAATTTCTGAATTGTTTTTCCCTTTAACTTCTTTCAGTGGAAAACATGACAATCTAAATTAAATGTTAACTTGTTTTCCAACAAAGGTTTTATTTATGGTGAAATAACATTTGTTTGTGGCAATCCAAAACAAAGACAAATTTCTAACAGCCATTTTCACCTGATTAATTCTAGTGCTAAAAATCCCTGCTCCAATTAAATTTACAGATTCTCGCACTGTTTTTCAAAATTGAGACCGACCTGAATGTTGGGTTGGGGAAGCAGAAGTCCTTTGGCTGTGTTTATTGTACATTTCTAGTTTGGGTATGTATTGTTTTTTTAATTTAGATTTGAAGAAATCACTGTGACTGCTTTTAGACTGAAAATTGAACGAATGAAAGTAGGTAGGAATTTCATACTTAAAATATTTATTTCAAAACAAGATAGCTGTATTTTGCCAGTGCCGACTAGCAGAGGTTAGCCACCTGGCTTTCTTCAAAATTACGTTGGATTGTTTCTCAGAACAGCAGCAACCAAAGACATAGAAAACCCGCAAGTGAGATTAGCAAGCATCTCAGTCTGGAAACTCAATTTTTTTCACTGAGCCATGTTTCAGGTAGTGCAGTAACTTACACTTTCTTAGTACTGAAAAAAAAGTTCAGAAATTACTTAGTTACCAAACAGCAGCAACCAAACAAAATCAAAGCAATGACAACAACTCACACAAGCAGCAAATCCAGAATCCAGGGGGCACATGCTGTGTGGGCCCCGGTCCCAGGGACACGTCCCCAGCTGCTGGTTTGTGCTTTCTCAACCCTGCTAGTCCATGCACTGTCACCAGTCTGGTGAAAACGTCAGTGGTATCATTAATTCGAGTATTTCTGGGGAAGCCTCAAAATAGATTACATAAAGGCTGTGTCGCACTCTGCATTCGGGGCAGTTTTCTCCACGAGCTACTGGTTGGGAAAAACCAACGGGAAGGTGGCTCGTGGGGGTCAGGCCAGGGGCAGCAGAGCCCCGTGGCTTGTCGGCTGACCAATAGGTTGTCGTTTTCCCCCATACGCTCTCCTCTCTCTGTTACGCAGCTTTCACAAACACCACCTTGTCCAGAGCATAAGGAAAACTTTGCCACGAACATCCACAGCTCCAAATCCAGCCGCTGCGCACGGAAAGCCCCGACTGCTTCGCAGCCCCCGGCCCGGGCCACGGCGCGCTCCCACGCAGGCTCCTTACGGCGCGAGCTGCGGCGTGCCAAGACGCTGGTGCCCATCTGAGCAGAAACAAAGGGCCGGCGCTGGCTGGGGCCGGTGCCACCTCCCAGGTGTGAGGGGCCATCGCCCTCAGCGGCCCGTTAGCAGGGGACACAATTAAAGTCGTTAAAAGCATTTGCTGACCCAACTGCAGCGCACAATGCCAGTGAAGTGGGAAGAGGGACCGCTATCCTTAGACTAATTTCATGTGAAGCGCTTTTAGGGTCAAACAAAATTCAACTGTTGCAAAATGAAATTAAGTAAGATTTTAGGAATGCCCATTTTCTGTTAGAGATTGCTAGATGCTCTTACTCATATAATTTTTGACGGCAGAGAACAAAAAAAATCTGTAACTGTCAGAGAAAGACATACAAACTGATTAAGAAACAACCAAAATTTTCCTGCCTGCCACCTTTCAATCTTAACATGTCACTGACTCACATGTCACACACAAAGACCTGAATAAAGATTAAATCTGTAATAATTTACTCAAAATCAGATGCTGGCACAGTACGACTGAAGTAGTACCTACATGCTAATTCAGCTTGAAACAACTAAAACCACGGTGTTAGCTCATGGTATCAACTAACGTGTTGAGTTTTCTGCAAGGAGGAATGTTTAAAGACTGGATTAAATCTGCACACAAAACCCAAAAGCCTCGTTGGTAGAAGTTCATACACAACACATCAATCTATTGCGTAGACTCAGTCTAAATTGGAAATCTTCTCAGCTGCCATTAATCACCACGTTAGATCATCACTCCTTGAAAGCCGCCTTTTACCAATATGTGGTGCTTGCAATCCTGGAGTAACGAGCCCAGTTATCGCCTACGAGGAGGCTGCCGAAGAAGCGCTTGGCACCCTCGCTGCAAACTACTTCAACGTGAAGTAATTTGCTAAACTCTGGGAAAAGTCCAGTTTAAATTTTGGTTTCTGCTTTTTACACACATAACCCATGGTCGTAGGTCAGCACGTAATCTTTCCACTAAAACCTATTTATAGCCTGGGCTTTGTCTGTTTACAAGTTACGTTGCTGAGACGCCTGTACGGAGCGATTTGTCACCCTGCTGGTCTAACACTTGTCACTCAGGGCCCAGGACAGGAAAGCAGTTGAATGAATGTTTAAGCACGTGCTGAACTTTGGACATACACTAAAGCCTTCTTGATCAGTCACATACTTAAGTGCCTTCTTGAACATGAATGTTTTCCTGAGCTGGCCCTGCTTTACAAGGAGCTCCCGAGCCTGCTGGCACCCCCTTTTCGCCCAGGTCTGTGGGCCAACACGAGTGACATAACGTAAGGCAACGCGAGTGCTGGTGGAACAGGGCCTGGAGGGAATTGCCAAAGGCTCCCAAGAATTAACGGGAACTGAGGGCAAGCACCACTCTCTTTGGATTTTCAGTCCCACGGTATAACTGTTGGGCTGCACTCCTACCATTTCCTTCAAATAGCTTAGAAAAACTAGCAAATACAAAAGCGGGCTTTCTAAGAAGAAAATAGGGGTAGGAAAAAACCCTTCCAAACCCCAAACCCTGCCGTCACCTTTAGGTGGCAAACATCGCCGGGGCGAGGGATGGGCAGAAAATGCCACAGCCTCCAGCAGTGCGCCGGGGGCACTGCCGGTCGCGGTGTGCTCCTACCCAGCACTGAGCAACACACCCCTGCTCCGCGTCTGCCTGTGCTCCCCCCTCTCACCCACATGCAGGCCTTAATTGTTGTGTGCTTTGGACAACAGAAGGTAACTTAAGCCACAACTAAAAGCTCAGATTTATCACAGCTCGTGCAACGTGTTGCTCAGCTCCACCACCTGTCGACATTGCCACTTTGCTTATAGGTGTCATCCAGCACAACCTCGTCATAGCCAGCACATACACATACCATTAATTTAGCTAATGAAAGAGTAACGTAAACATTTGTCATCAAAACAAGCACCTGTGGTAACAGCGCAAGATTGAATGGAGTGGAGAATGGCTTCTACCCAGATCGCAAAGGCAGAACACTGACAGTCCTGGAAGGCACCCCTCTCGTTACTGCACCGTGACCTGTTCCTAGAGTCAGTTTTGTACAACCAGCTGGGATTCTGACATGCTTTATTTTAAAAGAGATTTTAAACTGCTACTTGTATTTACAAACCTAAGATATTGACAGTTTTCATATGTACATATGATTAATAAAACGTAAGATGCTGCCTCTATGTTTAAGTGTCGATGTTGCCAAAAGCCTGGAGAACAGGAAGTTTAAACAACGCGTGTATTCCGGGTAACAGCTCTGTGCAAATGTTCCCTCCTTCACTGTGATACCCATTAAAAAGCGTAAAATGTTCCATGCTAATAAGAATCAACAGGGAAAAAAAATTCCACGCACAAGAGCTTAAATAAATTATCATCTTTGTAACTCTGCCATAAATCCCCCAGTTGGGATATGATGATTTAGCGTTTGCTGCTCTGGCACAAATCCAAATGCCTTGGGTTTCTTAATGGATAAAGTACTGCCTTTCCACCTTTCTGACCTTACTTCAACTTCAGTCTGAGGTGACACGAGTCTCCTGGTCTCTGCTCGGTCCCTGATGGGCAGCAGCAGACAAAACGCAGAGGCGTCCCTTGCATTACTGCAGCCCTTCGGCTGCGGGGGGTGGCTGGGCGCGAGAAGCGAGATGCCTCCCGCCAGCATGTGGTCCCCAATGGAAGAACACTTGCATGCATTTTCTCATCTACTGAGCAAGCAACTCCCAGAGTAGGCAAGTAGAAAAGATGCAAACAAATCCCCCGCAATCTATAAGAATACCCTGAATCCAGAACGAAGAAAACCAAAAAATCCCCCAAAAGACAATCCCGAAAATGCAAACAGGAAGGGTCACATATGAGCTAGTGCTTGTTTGTTCATGTTAGAAAGAAGCATTTGCTACTCAGTTCAGAGAGAACAGTGCTTCCATCCAAGGCGAACACTTTCAGGGTTATTCTTATTCAAAATGGAAACATCTGCTTTACCCATTTGGGGTTAACGGTGGGGGAGGGAGGAGGAGGAGGAGGGGGAAGGGCAGGGGAGGAGAAGCTCCCAGCACCAAACCTGCAGTGCTTCACCGAACGGACCAGACCAGCGCCACCTCTTCGGTCCCGCTTCTGTGGCACATCCCTCACAACCACCTCAGGACCTGGGCTTCCTTTTTTCGTGTTACAAACAGCAGTTCCTCCAGTCGCTAAATCCTGAAAAGCGCACTGTCTAGGATAACACTTCCCTGCAAGAGTTTACTAGGTTGCTTTTCAGGAATACTGCTCCAGATACATAAAAGCCTTGTCCACTCCACTCCACTCACCGCTTTTTCTTCAACATTTTAACTACTACCTGGCTTTTCAAAAGGTGATTTCAAGGCCATTTAATTGAGGAAGTCAATTCCTCCGCTAAACCATTTTTATTAGAACATTTAAGGAGTAAATCCTGTAGTGCTTACATTTATCTGGTTCATCTAGCTTCCAGGGACCCAGGGAAATCTCATTTTAGGGGCTTGGTTGACTTCCCTCCCAGCTGAAATGACAAGCCTCAACATCTTCACAAACCGTACGACTAACTCGAGACCCCCTTTCCAGGCATCATTCGGCTTCTACTTTCCCACAGAATCAGCAACTTCAAATGAAGCAAACCTTCTACATTCCTCCTGAGCGTGCCATCAGGTACCTACCTCATGGCCTCCGAGTCAACACGGACACCAAGTACCCGCTGGCTGTCACTGTGGTGCCCGTCGGTCCCGGGCAGCCCGTTTGGGGGTAAGAGGAAGCAGCTGACGGATCGCCCAGCCCTGCCTGCAATCTGGCTGCTTCAGTTAATCACGTTTCCACCTCTGCTGTAGGCATGTCGGGGGAGGGCACTGCTGGCCTCCTCCCGTGACTAAGGTACAGAAGCTTGCTTTGAACACTTACGTTTTGGAGACAGGTTAGAAGCTCTGGATACACAATGTGCCCCAAAAAATTGCTGAGTAATAACTATTCTGGACAAAACACGTTATTACACCAAGACGGAGCCCTGGCACAGCACCTTCCAGGCTCAGCACCGCACTCCTGAACAGACAAAATCCCTACCGACAGCACCAAAGCAGGCGCAAGGGGATCATGAACGCAACCATTAGAGATATTTGTGTTATCACCTTCTCTCCATCGTAACTCTACCTGCAAATAACGTGTCCTTGCTCACATCTCCCGTACCTTGGATACCGTTCATTCTGTTTACAGCCTGAGCTACAGCGAAACGTGGGGCCAGAACACCGTACGAGCACACATGGATTCACGGCACCGGTCAATGTGACCACCCAGAGGTTTTGCTCACCCTCGGTCTGCCCGTGGCACCTCCTGCACAGTGCCCCATGGTGCCCTGTGGAGACTCTGAACTTCCCGCTGGGAAGAGGGAAGCACCACGCTCCTCCGCTCTCAGCTTTGCCGACAGGCCCCGACCGGCGCCGGCAGCAGCCAACACGCCCCCAGGCCGCGCCGAGGGGTGCAGCCAAGGTTGCTGTTAGAACCCAAAGGCGCCTCAGCTGGGGTTGGAAGGGCTGGTCACGCCGAGGCAGGGGGAGGCCCGCCGCTGCTGGAGGTGCGGAGCTGGGCAGGGAGGCTGAGGGACACCGCCGGCGCCTGGTCCGTCCCACGGGGATGGGCTTTGTCTCCCGCGGCCGATGGACGCCCGCTGCCCCTGCCCCCCCGCCACTGACCCGGGGTCGGAGGCACACATGCTGGCCTTGAACTCTCCGTCTGTCTCTCTGCTCTCTCCCTGCCATATTAATTACCATTCCCCTCTGCCAGGGCCAGAAAACAACCTTCACTGCATTAGTGCTAATTAAGAAGAGTGAGCTTCCTATTCTGGCTGCTTAAATCACACTCCTCTAGTCATTCAGAGCAGAAAGGAGTGCTGACAATCTTATTAAAAGCAGAAGGAAACACCTCGGCTGTGCTTCGAGCTGGCAAACAAGGCCGGGGAGCTTCTGTCCTTCTGCAGCGACAGCAAAGCTGCAAGTGTCAGTGGAGGAACAGAAGGGGAGGGTGACAAAACCAGCACGCACGTTTGCTAGGACTTGGAGAGCTGTGTCTCAGGGAGAGACGGGAAGAGCATCCCCTTTGAAACATCTATGCTTGAAAGCAGAACACTTGAAATGAATGTATTTAAAACAGCCCTGTTTGCACAGCGACAGGGTAACACCCCATTGAAACGTGGACCCAGAGCAGCCCTGCAGGACGGCTTTCCAGAGATGCCAGTATTTGGAAAATACAGATTCGGATTCTCTGATTCTCTTGGTACCAGAGCAAGATTTTGATTTGCTTGAGCCCTGTAAACAGAAATAAAGTCAGTAACGAGGTATCATCGCTTCCCGCCGCGCTGCAGCCTGTGAAGGAAAGGCTTCCTCCCGGCCATTGCACCGACTGCCCTACTCGTGGCCTTTAATCTACACAAACTTGTTTGTGTATTTTTCAGCCTAACACACTCAGATTGTTTCTTCTCTTTAAAAGTGATCAGCTTGGTTAATGTGCTTGCCAATTTTAATTAAAGTGTAATAACAGACAGGATTAAATTATAACGGGGGGGGTGGTGGTCATGAAGACAAGAGTCCAATACTGCAGATCAATTGATTTTTAATATATTAAACATCATTCTTCAGAATACCACTAGCTATCCATTTGGATACCCAAGATCCAATGAAACACAGAAATTCTTCTACACCATCCAGGCTTGAGAGCTGGAAACTATGATGACCTCATGCAGCCAGGATGGGAGAGAAGCCTCAGCCAGTCCACCTGAAAGAGTTACAGAGTCCTGTACTGTCTCTCTCCCAGAAAACTATTGGCCAACCAAAATTCCCAAGACTTAGTCTTCTTTTACTGTCAGAAAACATAGAGAGATCCAGCAGAACAATTCTTCTCCAGTGGCTACAGTCTGTGAAGTGGGGGATCATTAACTGCTCCTATCATGCGTTCTGTCAGTGCGAGCAGAAGCAGTTTAGGCTGTGGGGTGCAAGGGTCCCGCCCTGTCTGTTCGAACATGTATTATGAAATTCCTGGATTTGTTTGTTTGTTTATGCTTCCAAAAAGCTAGGGAAATTCACAAAGTATTTATTAAGCGGATGTTTTCCATACTGTAACGTGAGGAAAAAAAAAAAGCAAGCGAGCCTCCGTGTTGCCTCTGCATTAAGATCCCGTCTCTTACTCTCTCATGACATTGGTTTTCCCCAGGAGCCGAACCCTACTTGTTGCACAGGACAGACCATGCACGAGCTGTTGCAGCTGCAGTTGCCCCTCCATGCAAGGACAGAAGGAGCAGCGTGGCTGTGCCTGCAGCCCCGGCTCCTCCAGCCCGTGTTGCCAGCAGCCCCGAAACGCAGATCTGCAGGGCAGACAGCCACACTGACTGTTACTTTTCAAGGAACAAGAGTTTCCACAAGACGTGTCATTGTCCCTACTTCGAGTACGCACGATACAAGACTCGGGAAAACCTAGAGAGTGATCAGGAGTTTCAGTTGTCTGAGTTCAGCCGTATCTAAGCCCTCAGCTTTGGTTCACAGCCCTCTGGGAATAGTAGATGTATGTTAATCACATGCTATTATTTTAATTTTTATTGCTGATCAACTTTCAGAATCAATAGAAGGGGATGTCCTGCTCTGAAAAGGGCGCAGGTTAAGAGACAAGAGCAAACAGTCCAAAGCGGTGGAAAGCCCGAGATGCACAAAGCCAGACCGGTTCTGCCCAGAGCATGCGCTGGGAGCCAGCGCCCAGTACTAGACGAGGCTGATTCTCCTTGCACCGAGGGCTAAATCACATTAAGTCATCCACAGAAGCATTAAATAGTTTCCTGACATTACATTTCTATGTAAGCAGTTAAAGCTGTTGCCATAGGAACATTAACAAATATAGTGATGTGTATAATTGTGAATAAAATGGACTAGGGAAAAAGAAGGAAGACGGCCTACGCTCTCGAAAAAGTTCCAACTCTCCGCACTGCTCGGCCGGGTACCGGGACCCGCGAACCCCTGCAGCACCCGCAGCCCAGGGAGGAGCGGGCTCTGGGCGCCCCCCTCGCCGGCCCTCGCACGAGGGCAGCTCCCGACGCAGCGGCCGTTTGCCACCGCCACGCCGGGCCCAGGATAACCCCGGCCCCCGCCCGGGCTGGCAGCCGTCCTGCCGCGCTTCTGCCGACGGACTCTGCGGCCACAAGGAGACCTCGGGAAAGAGAGGCTGCGTTTTAATCCCAACAGCTCAGGCCCTCCTTCCCCTTATTCCCCCGGCTTTATAAAAATAGAAAGAACACATGTTCCCATTAGTCACTTGCTAGAGGGAAGCTGTGGGGTATGTGCTGACAGTCTGAACGCTGAGCTCTAATTTGAATATTATTTGCATATTCCAGGTAGACAAAGTGCAACCGCACTAAACCCGCGCGCGCGAGGCCGTACGAAGTGAGAGCAGGCTGATGGCTTTCACCAGAAATCAAGGCTTCTTCCCAGCACGCTCCCCCACGCACTTGCTAGGGCCCCTCACGGCTACTAACGCCCAGCCCGGCCAGTTGCAGGGAGGCTCTTAATTAAACTTCCGCTTGCCAGGAACGGTTTGTATTTGCAGGAGTGAGGACACAGCCGTCCTCATGGGAACATCAGAGAGAGGGTTTTCCCTCTGGATAAAACCATTTGCCAGCCCCAGCGAGCAGGAGACATGTCAAGGTAACCCAAATGCAGTAACATCTCTCACTGCTGTTGACTAAGCTGAAATTCTGCACGTTATTTTCAGGCGTTTGGTTGGGACTAATGAGTGTCTGAAGCTTATGGTAGGTCTGAACATGAGCCATCCCTCCTCACTGCCATCCTCTTGATCTTTAAAAGCTCAGTGATCTTTGGCTTGAGCACAGCCCCTGGGAGTTCAGAGGTTAAGTTTTGGGGATGCAATCAGTGTCTGAGCGAGACAGGACAGACCGCGCTGAGGTTATGTCAAGGCACTGCTGGGGGAGGAAGAAAGCCCCGACTCGTACAGGTGTTCTTCATGCGCCAGTCCACCCGACAGGGAAGATGCTGCATCGGGAGCAGGAGACCTGGCCAGTGCTTCGCCAAACCTCTGCAACTCTATCAAGACCAGTGGTCCATATACGGCAACTACCGACACGCAGGAAAGCGTCATCATATGTACTGCATTTCTGTCTACCTGTTGGTTCACTATAGTTTTTCAACACAAGAAAACAAAAAAATTATCCTATCATTAGCATATCAACACTGCTGCATACATGAGGGCAAAAATAATGACCTAGCTATTATTTTCCCCATATAGTTCATGAAATATAGGGAAAAGAGGCTTTTTGTCATCTTACATTCCCAAGTAAAGAGCTCAGAACATTAATTTTTTCCCCTTTAAATATCTATTAATTTACAGTTATTTAATAGACAGTACTATGGCTAGATTAGACTGCAATCTATACACAAAAGTATGGAACCTAGAAACAAAATACAGTAAGCTGTTAGCATTTTGTCAAACCGATCTGAAAACGGATACAATGTGAAAGAAAGGATCTGGAACTTTAACTCACCTAGAGAGTTCCCGAAAAAGATTATAATTCAGCATTAACTCCTGCAGAATGGCTAAAAAATACCCCTGTCAGTCTGTAACACCATCAGATCCTGAAGGACAGCCATTCTCTAGAACGTTAGGCCACAGGCTTTTGCAACGCGAGCGTGCAGGACCTTGTGTTTAATTACTATTCCTGTTCAACTCTGTACAAAGCACATCCTCTGCTATCCCACTCGATTGAAACCAAGCTCTGTCCGCCACCATGATACCCAAGTGCTTTCTAGACGTTCATCCCACCCTGCAGATGCCTTATGGTGCTCCTGCCTTCTTCCCCGTCGTGGGCAGGAAACTGTTTATAGATTGATTTTTTTTCTTTCTTTTTTTTTTTTTTTAAAATTTTTAGACATTTATTCTGCGCTACCTCGTTCTTTGCTGCTGCAGCGGGGACGAGGTGGACACGTGCCAGGGTTTCCTCTTGGGGTGCAACTTGGCGAGGCATGGCATGACTGAACTGCACAGGATGAATCCTTCTGCCTCTGAAGCTCAGCAGGCTGCACATCCCAGAGCACATGAAAAACTCTTGCAACCTTCTCAAAAACATTTTAGCTCCCACTGCTGAAACCATACCCTCAGCTACCTGGCGTGAGCACACTGACTCAGAAGGATACGTTCATCTGAATGTAAAAGCTCCTGACCCGGCAGTATCTATTTAGAATTAACTTTCAAAGGATGTTTTTAGCAGAATTTGTCAAAACCTGTGTTTCTGCAGGTCACGGCCACTCACCCGTGATGGCTTTGGCTTTAAGGTGTTTTTTTATAAGTGGTTTGCCAACCACAACAAAGAAAAAGACAGAAAAGGATGCAGAGTCATACAAAAAGCAACTGGCATGTAGGAAGCAGAGCAGACGGGAGGATCCTTCAAGCAATCAGAAAAGCAAATCTTTGTCGTTCTGCAACAGACCTTAGTGCTCCACGATAAAGCTTATGAACTTCTGGTTTGGAACTACAGCATCGTCAGCCAGGGATCAGTTTATCACCAAGGAACAGGGGTAGGGATATTTGCACTGGAAAACCAGCTGATTAATTGTAACAAAAGTAAGAACGTTAGACTATTAAGTGATTAAGAAAGGGTAATGGGCTAGACAAACATTTGACCCTGTAGGGTTTGAGCCTTCTCTTGTTCTCCCAGTAAGAAGGAGCTTCCTGTCGTTGTGGTTTTGTTCTACAGCCATCCTCAAAGATAATATTTGACATTTTTCCCACCCCAAGGATTTTTTCCTGCATGAGTTTCATTGAACACATTCCTGCCCTCCTGTTCAGCGACCCACCAGCAGCTCTGAGGAGAGCCCGTGCAGAAGGCCAGGCAGACTGTGTTCTCAGTGTACTGATTACAATATATATAAAATAATATTTTGTACAAGTTCAGAGGGAATAATTAAACATTGCTCTCAGCTCTTGGCAGTGACTTTTACAACACTGTGTAATGAGTTACTGCGTTTTGACCTTTACATCTAACTCACCTTCTGCGATTTGCTGAAAAAACTTTGAGCGCCACATAAGCAAAAGCAACCCAACGAGCGCTAGAAGACAGGCATGGGTTACGCTGGCAGGCGCTGCAGAGGACGCAACCGTCGGGTATCTGTACAGGAAGCAACTGAACTACTTCCTAGTGTTGGATTTAATAGCAAATTACCAAAGAGACACTACACATTACTACAATCTGCACATCAAACCAGGCAGAAAGCAACCTGCAATTATACAATTAGATTGATACACAAGCTTCCCGCTAGTGTTTATTTCTGCTGCCAATCATGCTGCTTACTGGAAAACAAGGGCTCTTAGCATCCATCGTGCCTCACACTTCTTCTCCTCTATGCTTTTCCATTTTGAGGGGCTTTACTGATCACATCTCGTTCTTTTTCTCATCCTGATGAATCTGTCTTTGAGATCACACCTTGCCCAGGTACCTGTCGGCTGTACTGAACCTGGCTTTATGCATACTCTATCCCTGCAGCAACTAGATGCATGGAACGTGAGAATGGAAAGAAGAGACAAATAAATGTTTATTATTAGCTGATGAAGGCAGCTGATTGAAACCTAACAAAACCCTTGATTTCAAATGGAAATTATTAAATGTAAATCATTTAACTATGCTGTGCCCTGACAAAACCCATGAAAGGTGAATGCAACCAGGAGAAGTCTTTGTATTTGAGCTTGGTCCTCTCATCCTCCAGCGCCTCTAAACGACTAAATGTTGAGCCCATCTCAGACACTCCAAACAGGCCTGTGAGCTCAGGTTCAAGGCACGTGTCATCTCTCCGGTCCCTCTCATCATTTCTTTTCCCCACCCTGTCTTTAACCACCCCCGGTCAAACGGTTATGCCTTCTGTGTCTCTTGAGCAGCACTCGCTCACACGCCCCCGTTACAGCCCGGGCGCTGTGGGCTGCGCGCCTCTCCGTACAGCGAGCCTGCGCGCCGCCTTGGGCGGAGCAGGCCGTGGCGGAGCAGGCCGTGCCGCAGGCGCCCGTCACAGGGCAGCGGGGCTCCCCCCCCCCCCCCCCCCCCCCCATGTCACCCCGCCTGGGCACGGAGGACTCTTGGAGAGCCATGGGGTCACCTTGACCTGCGCGAGGAAGGAGCTGCTCACACCCGCCCAGCCTCCCAGGGCAGGGGCAGGAGCGCGACCGCGGCTGCACGCCCAGCCCCGAGAACACCGTTCCGGCCGGGGAGGGCGGAGGGGGCAGAACCTCACAGCGGGGCTGGACGCGCACGGTCTGCCCTGGGCGCTGGGCTAGCGTGGCGGCCAGGGACAGCAGTCAGGAATGCACCGACCGCAGCGAGAGCGTTACCTATTTTGTGCATACACACAAATAAAATGTCTGATAATTCTCTTTTCACAATTTATTATTTTGTTTTGATTTCTGGATTTCATTTAGCTTTCCTATCAAATCTTACCCCAAAAGGGAGTCGTCCATTTCCCGATAAATGTTGAGAGATTTCTCTCAAAAACATTTGCAGCATGTAGCAGCTCAAACTCATGCACACCTCTTCTGGAGCCCACATTTCACGGGTGGTAAACAATTCAGGCTTGTGGAGGCACGATAGCTCAGAGACACGCAGTGGCATATCTGCAAGAACCTGCGTGGCATCGCCCCGGCTGTGAGCACCGGAGGGACAAACCCAAGCATGAGTTACAAAATCTGGAACTCATCTACTTGCTGGGGTAGCCGATGCCGTGGCTGTAAGATCCAGTTTGCCCTGATTCACTCCTCCCCACCTCACGGGACCAGCTTTCTCGCTCTTCCCTCTCGCACGTTTTGATCCTGAAGGTTCTCGCTGTGCCACGGGATCGCCAGCTCCTGCACGCACCCGCAGGCTGGCAGCCCTGCTAGCAGCAAATTGGAAATTTCTTCTGCTCCCTTTCCTCCAGTTCCTTTTACAGAGGAACTGATCTTCCTTTCATACATGGGTCAGGATTCCCATTTTTGTCCATTACAACAGCTAAAACATTTTAAATGGTCACACAGTACTACAGCTTTTGGAAAGCACATTCGTGCATGTCAGCGAAATGGCTAAAACCAGAACACAAGTGCCCAGGTCCCCTTACTTGGAAGGGCCAGTCTGTGTAAGAAGAGCCAAGTATCTGCTCACAACAATGCACAAACGCAGCGTTCCGACCAGCGGCAACGCCAGAGTTCGATACACACGTGCAGCCAGATTCAGAAAGCACGGAGACACCCAGCAGTCATCTACAGGGTTTATGGACCAGCCTGGGGGGTGGGGTTTTATTGCACAGAGATGAAAAACTCATGTTTGACTTATATCACAGAAAAACTGTACAAAGTTATCAAAATAGAGGATCTTGGCAGAAATAAGCAGTTGTTTCAGGAAAAGATCACTTGGCACACAAAATTATTCCACTTTACACATTGATCTGAGCAGATTTGTTGCCTTCACAACTAGAAAGTCCTTAGTCTATAAACCACTCAGGAGTGGCAACAGGCAATCTTCTAATGAGTAAAAGCCTTCTATGAACTCGTGTGAGAAGACACCGATCCTTTGCTGCTGATACCTGTTCTGAGCTGTGCCATGCAAGGCACTCGGAATTCTTCTCCAGACTTGAGCTTCAGAGCTTTTCTCCAGGGTAAGGAGGACAGTAGGAATGTACCATGTCACCATTTCAGTATCAAACTGCCTAGCTGTCACTGTACAAGGGTTTAGGAAAAAGTCAAATTCAAAACCAAGCTAACGGGCAACGCTTTACAGCATTTAGAGTCAAGATAGTAATTTGCAACGACACCTAACTTACTGACTCGGGAAACACCTCAATAAACAGAATAGGATTAGAGCGATACCCAGAGTCTCCAAACCTGGAGCACCTGCACAGTAAACATCCACTTTTCTTTCTGGCTTTCTCAGAAACTCCAGAAAGTTATAGGTAAAATGTAAAACACGTATTTTTCACTATGTGGACTTTTTACCTCAAACACTCCAATAAAACTCTCCAAAAAAGATTTTTGTTTTCTTGCCATCACTGGCGAGACCGAGAGCCCCGCTGGTCTCTCAGGACATTCACCACAATGATCCCCAGAGAGCACGTTAAGCACTTCTTGCACTCTGCAGTGGGCAGAAATTCTCTCACAATGCGATGCAACGTTTGGGTTTCCAAAGGCAGCTACGTTATATACCAGTGTGGCACTGAAATGGGGCCTTTCTCCCCAGGGGTCGGGAGGCCAGCAAGATCTCAACCGCATTCTCAAAGTACACGGCGATTCAGCTGTGCCTTTTGCCTGTCAAAACAGACACGGGATCAAAACTGAACGTGTGTCCTGGAAACGCAGGTGACACTATGGTAAGTCCAACACCAGGTCGCACAGGGGACGGGCTGCCAGGGCACCGCCACCAGCACGACCAGCACAACCAGCACCCGTCCTTCCCAGGTCCTGACCGGGGCCCACACAGCTTCGCGCTTCCAGTCACAGCTCCTGCCTTTCGAACCCTTCACACAGCATTGCGTTTTCTCACTGGGCGAGGAAAATTTCCTGTATTTAAGAGACATTTAGTAGGCGCTAACAAATGGATCAAATTGCGCTCTTCCATTTCTAACGTAATCTCAGTAGAAAGGGCTTGCCATCAGCGCACAAAGAGCTCAGCCATGCTGGAGAAGAACAGCACAGCAATAAGAGCAAAGGTAGAAAATGGAGGATGCAGATTATAAAATTCAGTCACATTTTAAAATTTTCTGCTACAATAATTCACTTTATGTAGAATTAATGTGGCTGATTGAACGTTTGTGCTGTAATTTACTTATAATTAACATTTTATGGTGAACAGATTTCACCATCTCCTTCATGCTGTGAACTCCAAGCCATAGGTCAAAAATAGAGATGAAACAGATAAGCACAAAATATTCTCACTGAAATATTAATGAGATTTTAATTTACTACTTTAAAAATACATCTTTCATCAATGCCTGTATATCAAATCATTATTTTAATTTTTTTTTTACATTATATTAAAAATATAATGAACTTTCCTAACTGGTTGAAAGACCCTGAAATATCTATTGTGAAGAGACAGCTCAGGGGAACAAAAAAGGTCCAAACACTCGCAGCTATCAGAAATCTCACCCGGAGATCAGATGGCAGTCAGCTTAAACTGAACATAGTACCTGTACCATTAACCAGCCAAAACTGTGGGTCTCTAGTCTCACAAACCCTGTGGTCCACACGGAGATGCTGTTCTTCTCACTAAGATCTTATTTAAAAGCAGAAGGTTAGTCTCTAAAAAAATTCAACTGCCACAAACTTCTTCATGTGTTTCAACAGAAGTTTTTGCGTTCACTGTGAGGTGTAATATACACACAGTACTGCTTTGATCAGCCATTCTTATCTTTTAAGCCAGTTCTGGTTAAATTGGAAACCCTCCAGAACACGGATCTGCCATTAAGAAAGACACCAAGAGGCCGAGCAAAAATACGCTTCTTCATGGTCTAGGAAGGAGGTCAGAAGAAAGCCTGTATAAAATCCCAAATCCACTCACAACACGTGTTTAAAGCTGTCTTTCCTGCTACCTAAAGATGACAGACCACAGCTGAATAAATTACCAAGTCATCTGCAATTCATACGGTTTCCTATATGCCGACGCGCTATCAAGCAGGCAACTGAGGACATTCCCGGAATGGTCTGGTGACAGAGAATGAAGATATGGGATGACAATGAAAAAGTCAGCAGAAAATCATAAGTCAATGGAACTATTTTATGCTCTTTACTTCCTAGCCTGCACCAGTCCATTCAAAAGGCTGATTAGAATTTCAAATGAAAAGCTGAATAATACAAGCATTATAAATCTGCTACAAACAACCCTAAAATGCATCAAGAAAAATACACATGGAATTTTCCTTCTTAAATTGCACTGGTTTTTCCTACAGGTTTGTTTGCTGGGAATCAGCAACTATTTGTTTTTAGGGTAAGGCCGTCTTCTGTTTTAATTTACTTATTTAAATTGAAGGGCACTGCCTGCCTGTCTCCTTGGTCCTTCTACAGCTTGAAGAATGGAATCCAGACACCTTTCAGGTTTCTCTACCCTGCCATAGGCTTTTTCTTTTTTTTTTTCTTTAAAGACATTATGAGCTAAAGAAATAAGTTATTTACCTGTGGGAGAAACCTCGAGAGAAATCAGAGCCTGAGCTGACTGTGGCATCCTACCACAGAATGACTCCTCATAGGAAGTCGTATTCTCATCTGCAGAAAGACAGACCTCTCGGCAGAACAGCCACAGGGAGGTGACTTCTGATGGGTCCCCATACCTCCACCTGTGACATGGTGGCAGCATGTAGGTCCCTTTCCAAAGTTGTTCCGTAAGACCAGGGCACTTGTTCATACGAACATCTCTGCTGATGGTTAGAACTATTCATCAGAAGGCCTTTGAGAAGAAAAGAAACCCTTAACGTTTCCTTTGAGGGAAAACAATTCAGAACATTTTTAGCAATAACAGAACAAAAAAATAGGACATAGAAACTACCACCAAAATCTGAGCGGGGTGAATGTATTGCTTTTGGGAACAGCAAGAAAACAAACGAGAAAATACACGATACTATATTAATGGATAAGACTCACATAGCATTTTTGTTGGTTTTTGGTTTTTAACATTTTTCACTGTCAGAATAAAAAAAACCCACCCAAACCAAATCCCAGACAACACGGCAGGCAAAAAACCCCCAAAAACACAGCAACTGAGTACTGAGCTGAGTATTCCAAGGTAAATATTATAGAACGTCACCCACAGAGACCCCTGGAAAACTCCTGGACTTCTCAGACACGCCAGACAAGGGGGCCACGCACTTGAGGCCGGAACCCTCTGCTAAGCTTTGGGAAGCCAAAGCGGTGGCAGCAAGAGGCAGAGCTGACCCTCAGGCTGACACGTCCACACGGCCCAACAGGGCACAGAGCGGCTCGGCACGCCGGCCCGGCGCTGCAGGGGCACGGGGAGCGGCAGCGAGAGAGCAGGACACCACCGCTGCCCTGAGCTGGAGAAAGAGCTGCCGGAGCGGACAAAGTCAATCAGCTGCTTAAAAAATAAAATTAAAGATTGCAATGTGGTAGAGGTCTTCCTCCCTTTGATGTCTCGCCTAGTGCAGATACGCCACTGAAGCTATACGGACTCATCTTTAAATGAAATATTAATGGTGAGAAACTATTCTGACAGATGTTACCTCTGTACTTTCTCATTCCCAGGACCTCCGTTACCATTTTCTAACACATAAGATTCCTTTCCAGGACACCAGCTAGGCTTCTACTCAAACACTGGGTTAAACCTTGAGAGACCGGCTTCCACAGGCATCTGCTCGAAGAAAATTTTAATGCAAAATCTGAATGAGAACCTTAAATTCTAACCACCGAATCCCAGAAACATTATACACTAAGCACCAAGTTCACCTGGAAGAGAGGTTGATTATGGCTGAAGCCCTGGGGCTCCCCGACAAAAAGGGCCACCCAAAGCAAACACGGAGAAATTCAGACACCGTATATGATGCAACAACATCGCCTGCTCGGCTGGCAGGTATCGTCCTCAGAGGGGGTACACGGGATCTCTGCTCTCGCGCAGTTGGGGAGCGGAGGAAGACACCCTATGTATGTATTAAAACAGCTTTCTGCATCTTAAGGACACAGAAATGAAATAAATATACAAATAAACAAACACTTCAAAGATAACAATGAAATCTCACCAGTTGCAGCACATGTCCACTCAGTGTCTTTTTTTTTTCTAAGTGCCTTTCCTTAGTAAAAGCCATCAAATATCATTGGGAATCAGTAATAATTTTTTTAGCAGCATCGAAGAATTAAAGCAAGAGAGAAAGGGAAGGCATGCAAGAGAGAAAGGGAGGGAGAGAAAGAGAGAGGTTAAACTCAAAGGCAGAGAGAGCGAAATGGACCAGATTATACAAAATTAAAAAGCAAATACGCACAGACAATTTGTGCCGAGTGATTGCAAGCAATTACAGTCCGGCTTTTCTGGAGGGAAAATTGGGGAGGGGGGGGAAGGTTATTTCAGCTTAAAAGGAGACTTTATTCATTCCTGATCAGCTTCTCCTACTATTCTCTCTTTTATTCTTGGATATCAATTTAAAAAAAAATCACCCTTCAGATGTTACATGTCTAACCCTGGGAATCCCACCCCTGGGCAGAGAGGGAGGATTTCAGCTTCCAATCGGCTCTTTCTATAGCCCTGAAAAAGCAATTTGCTCATAAAGGATAAAAAAAAAAAAAAAAAAAAAAAAAAAAAGAGGGGGGGTGGGGGGAGAGAAAGAAAGAAAAGGAGGGCAAAAAAGGAAAACCACAACAAGGGCATGCGTTTCTCTTGCAGGAGAGCTTCAATTTTACTGTAATTGTCTGAAGAAGAGCTGCTTTGATCTGCAGAATTATTATTATGCTTCAAATGCCTGCCTGCTAATGTCCCAGCTGTGCTTCGGCATGAGCACACCGAGGGGGACCAGAGGCTAACCTGGGCCTTGTCCCAGCCGCGGGTCCCTCTCCCCCTCTCCTTTGTGCCTCTGAACTTCACTTCAGGAGCACCCAAAGCAGCCGCCAGCCCCGCGGCTCTGCCGCCCGGGGCCAGGGGCTCGGCGCCCCCGGGGAGCGGCGGCACGGCTGGTGCTCAGCCCCCTCGGCCGGGGAGAGCGAGATTAAATGCTGGGATCGCCTCCCCGTGAGGATCAGGAGAGAGGGTTTAAAGCAATATCCCTTCTTGCTTTTTGCTCTTGCCCAATCACCGGCCGAAGGGACGGGAGGAAGGCTTCAAGGCCTTTCTTGTGTTTCTTGTCTTACATCACTACCTGGTATTGTTGTGAAATTCTTTTATTTTCTTTAAATTACGGCTAAATAAACTACAGTGTTTGAAATGCATCTCCCCCCGCCATGCCCTGGAGCTAGACACATTTTGCTGACCGCCGACAGAAGGAACGGGCCTGGGCACGCGTCGGCTGGGGGCAGGAGGCCATGCCGCCCGCGGCGCCCGGCCCAGGCCCGTGAGGCATGGAAGCGCGGGGAGTAAAAAGGATCCCGGGGTTTTCTGTTCTGCAGCGAGACACAGACCCACGTTACAGGAAATACCACCTCTTCCACAGTCACTGTGGAAGTACAGGGAAGCTCCCGTCCTTCCAACTAAGTTTTAATGCGGTCCCCTGAAAATTAAAGAAGTCCCCCCAATGCAGCCGAAGCACTTGCCACTGCGGGCCCCCTTCCCCCCAGGGATCTGTGGACTGGAGTCGTTTGACTTTGTAAAGTCCAAATTGCTCCACAAAACACAGTGAAGCTTGACTGCTTTCTTGTTTTCTTGCTCTTATGCACCACCTCTGCGCTTGTATGAGAACACATTCCACGAATACAGGTAGTCTATGAATTTTTAATAATTTTTTTTTCCATTTTTATAAATCAGAGTTTAGAGTCACTGAGATGTTCTGCACATCAGAACAATGGGACCTTTTTTTTCAGTTCTTTCGTGACTGGGGCCAGAACCTTAATACCATACGGGCATGTGTTTCTCACGAGCTACTCCTATTCAGACAAGAACGTCTAGTAAACACACCTATTTAAGAATATTCTCAGAGATTATTATTTCTAATTATTATTTGAAAATAACCATATTTAACAATGAAGTTTTTCATATTCCTCCTTACGCAAAGCCCTCTTCTAACGTCTGGATTTGCCTACCGCCGCGCCGGGGAGGCCAGCTGCCAGCACCCCGAGACCGATCCGGGCAAGCGCCAGGCGGCTGCGGCTCCGAGTGAGCCCCCGGGAGGACGGGACTGGTGACAGACCGGCCCCCCCCAGCGCAGGCTGGACACGGGGAAGCGAAGCAAAGACAGAGGCAGCTTTCAAACGCAGGCTGCACCCGCTCAGCGACACAGGGCCCTCGAAGGACATGGAAACAAGTACCATCAAACACACTCTTGACGCATCCGAGGGTCGGCCATTTAAAGTTCACTCTATGAACCTCGCGGGCTAAAGGCAAGGTCAGTACCCAGAAATTCTCTCATCAACTGATGTGTAGCTCTTCATTCCAAAACCGCTGACACCTAACGGGACGTTTTCTGTGCCACCCATCAAGTCCTGAGCACCACTCGCTGCCATCAGAGGATCTGGCGTGCAGGTGCTCACGCTGTAGAGAAAGCATGCTCTGCACCCTCGTCCTTCTCGATCAGCTCACTTCAAATGCCCCAGACTTCAGCTCTGTGAAGAGCTGGCATTTGTGTTTGAAGGAGGAATAAATTTTTTAATCAAATAGTCAAAGTTTTTCTTCAACTGTAAGATTTCTTATCCACAAAGAACAACTTTGAGGTGTAGCATGGAATAGCATTCAGTCACTGGTGGTAAGATATCAGTGACCAAGCATTTTTGCAACTCACTAAAACCAGAATCAGAATGTTGAGGTTTTACAGCTTTCCAATGAGAAAAGCACTCCACGTCTAGGAAGCCTGATTCAAGGTACAATATGATCTTAAAATATTCCCATTATTATATAAAAAAAAATGCTTCATGCAAGTAAAGGTTTCTAAAATCATATTTGTACAATTTTTCTCTGCTCGTATAGACTCGGGGTCCTGGTAACGGGCACTCTGCCTTCACCTGAAGTCTATGAAAAATGGTACAAATAATTTCTTAAAAAGTCTCTAAAATCTTTCTGAAATAGTTTGCCTGTAAAATATGTAGCAGGCACAAAATACACCGAGATGTGGTGTGACACAAACAATTTATTGGCATTAGTCTGGGATGAGCCACATAAGTCATGCACGGCTTCACTGCTCGTAAGTATTGCCGTCATCTCAAACTCATCAATAACACCTTTACTCTATCGCATCCTAGCACGAACTGTGTATCTATCTAAACTATAAACATACACAATTTTTCAGTCAAAAGAGTAATAGGCAAATAGCTGGATTTCACTCATTTTGTGCTCTCCAGGTAGTAAAACAGACGCATATTTAATGTACATACCCAAAAGTGCAGTGCCAATAAGTAGAGAGAGTCATATTTCCGAGTTAGTTTATAGACGGCTGTGTTTTATGGCTGTACCACTAACACCATATATGCACGCATATAAATATAGATAAATATCTGTGGAGTCAGAACCTGCACACACGAAATAGAGACAAAGTACATGATAAAAATAATCCTAATTTCTATATACAATTATGAACTCTTGACTAAAATTACTACTTAGAAACGAGATCTTGAGGTTATATGGTGTCCTCTCATACTGATCCCAGAGGTTGCTATCGGAGCTATTACTCTTTTGCTTTGTAATTTTGCTAATTGGTCATTAAGAAGTCTATAATTCTAATTCTCCTTTTGCTGGCAACACACTGTGGGTCAGCAAGTAGATTAATCTACCTCTACACCTCAGTTTCTCCAACTGCAATGCAGGCAAACACATATCCATCACCAGGTCCTGTAGGAGTTAATCTGTTAATGTTTGTATCAATCAAGTTGTCAAGTGCTATTTAAGTGCTTATTATTACTCATACAATAATTCTCTCCTTCAGGGCTCTGTACGTTTGTAAATGCCTCTTTCATCACATGCGTGAAGTTCTTTTGGGGCAAGCGAGATGACCTGGATTACGGGCTGATCAAACCCATCTCTTCGTAGGTGGCTTCAGAACAGCGAGTGCTCCGGCGCAGGGCAGACCAAGCGCTCCCGACATTCTGCTCCTGTGCCGCAGGACCCTTTGTGTGCCACCACCCCCCTTCTGTCAGCTGCCCCCGGCACGGGGTCAGGGACTGAACTGTAGCTTCAAGACGTATTTGTACCTTCTGCCCAAGTACCACCACGCACATAACCTTGCCTGAGCACCTTTCCCACGAGGCAAGTGCTAGGCGAGGGCCTTCGCCTCCCTTCAGTCTGTTCTTCCTGCGCGCGCCCTCCCTTTTGGCCTGGAAATCGTCAGGCACAAACCGAGGAGACGTCCTCTTTATCCCGAGCATCGTTTGCTCGGACTGCTCCAGAGAGGAACTCGCTCTGTTCAGGATGCCCGGCTCCGGAACACCTGGGTGAGGCGGCACGTGGGCACTGCGCAGCCTCAGCGTCTGGGCAGGAGGAGGGACAAGCCTTCAGCCCACACCTACAGTCCCCTCAGACGCCCGGTGCCCGCCCTCGCAGGCGCACTGGGGCGGCAGAACACCCAGGGCAGACAAGGATTTTCTGGAAACCTCGGAGGCTGCGCAGTCCCGCCATGCACCTGCCACCGGCCTGAAGCTGGCAGAGTCTCGCCCCCCGAGTCGCACAGTCGCCCCACACAGCTACAAGAGCTTCTAGATTTCTCCTCGGCTTACGGCCACGACACGCGGCTGCCGTTAGAGCGTGCAATGCAAATCGGCGTATCACCTCGTGGGTAGGGAGTTGGTGCTCTTTATGCGCCTCTCGTCTCTACAAAAGGCGTGCAGCATTCTAGGCACGTGTTCGCCGGGATTCCTGGAGCCTGCATGCACTGGGAGCCTCTTTAGAAAATCAGTAGCTACTCGTCTAGTCTCCTCACAAAATGAATTCTCTCTGCTGGCACCGGTGAAGGTAAATGCAACTTATAAAATATTGAGCAGATCTTCATAAGGAATGCAACTAAAAAAGTGACACTTTAATTATTATCTTTATGCTCCAGAAATATCCCATCACTATGAGGAGCAGATAATTCACAACACTGTTTCAACCACTCTGCAGAATCAGGAGATACGGTGCATCATCCATACAGGCATGCAAACATCGGTGCTACGTATCTATGTATGTAGCTGGTAGTTATTTATCAGCTGCTTATGCATGCACTTACTTACAAATTTATTTAATTTATAAATGTTTATATTGTAGAGCATGAGATGATGGTAAATACAGAAGAAAAATACCAACTCATAGAGCATGACCCTCCTGCCTTGTTTAGCTGAGAACTCCCTCCCTCGTAGGGGCGGCGCGACCCGGACCTTCCTGCCAGCAACCGGTCAGTAACAGCAGCCCAACGAATCGAGACTGTGGGACGAGCAGAGGTTTAAGCAAACCAGTTCTTCCATAAGATTTTCTTCCCAGTGGTCTTGAGCAAACCAGTCCTTCCAGCCTCTAGAGATCAGTTTAACGAGTCTTTTGCCCACAATCGTTCCTTGGGAAATCAGTGAGATTCTGTGGCTGCTACTATGTCAGCGAGTTGTGGAACTGCCAAATTATTTTTGTATTTTCAAAATAAACTGTGCTATGTGCAAAACTGCAAATAGCTCAGCAAACCACATAATAAATAAATAAATGCCTCTGCATAATTACTTGTTAAATAGCTCATTTTCCCACTGTTCCAGCATTGACAATCAGCCGCCTAAACTCAAAGTCCATCAGTTTCGAAGCAAGACATCTAGCAGGATTTTTTTTATCCCAGATTTCTTTTCCTGCCTACCCTTGAGTCTGTTTTCCCATAAGGTTTCAAGTAAAACTCTATTTTTCCTTTGAATGTATATATTTTTATGTTTTCTCAATGCACCAAGCATGACGGAGGCAAATGGCATTAATTAAACACATGGCTGGACGTGCTGACTATATATATTACTGACATTTCACTCTCTTACTATCTTCAAGTACCTCTTGCTATGTGCTACACGGGTAAAATAGCAGAACAAATGATACAGTATATGCTGCCGGCTCCAGCTATGTCTGAGCAGAGGGTATGGAAGGCAGCGTGGTAAGCGGCTCTAGAACGTCAGTGACTCATCGACAGGCATCTGCTAATGAAGGAGAAGAGGCTGTTCCCTCCTCTGCGTCACACTCCGCTTCCCAAAGCCTCCTGCCGTCCGCAGGATGGTCTGCGTGTCGAACGGCACGACTCGGGAGCAGCCCTCCGGTCAAAGCCAGGTTGGTCCTGGCTGAGCGCAGCACGGGCGAGGAAGGTGGCCTGCGGGCTGGATGCGGGGGGGTCCTCCTCCTCCGGAGCTCGGCCGTGCAGACCGAGCCACGGACGAGCAAACTTCTCTGTCCTGTATTTCCCTTATCTTTCCTTAAGGCCAAGTATGCGTTTTCAATAGCGTCCTGACTATTTGTGACAGCTCTGATCTCCTTCTCATCCTCTTGAACAGTCTAGACCCAAACCACCCCTTGGTTTGAGTCTGAGATTTCTGCCCCCAACTTTCTAAAATTATTCTCTACCAGAAGCTCTGCCAGCTCAGTGTTTGTTCTTCACTTTCAAGGGTATTTTATTTATTTTCTTCACTTTTAACTATTGAAATTGGCAAGAACAAATTCATATAATGAGCCTTAATAACAGTTTCTCCCACAAAGTTACCTATTTATCTCCTATTGTAGTGGTTTAGAAAGCCAAAAATGATGGAAAAACATAGGTGCAGTGACAAATCTCTGGGACTGATAGTGAATAATTTAAAATAGTCTTTATCCTTAGGGGTGGTGCTTGGAACCCACCCACTCTGCGTGAACCTTTCCCAGTCACTCAGGCTCCTCCTTCCATAATACTCACAGTAGTATCCTCTCCACACAGACAAATAAAACCCTGTTTATCTAAACCTTTTAATCCAAATCTGTTCCATCTCTCAGCCTGTATCACTTGCCCAATAGCTACCACCTTTATCTGAATGTTTTTGATGTCCTGGATCATTCTGGATAAGCCGAGCTGCGGAGGGAGCACACGCACGACACATGCTGCCCGCCGCCTTTCAGAAAAGCTCAGTTGCCCCACAGGAAAATGGTTTTAAAGTTACCAGCAGCAAGATCTTTCTGTCGGTATTTGCCTCATAAACATTATTTAAGCAAATTAGAGTCAGCATAAGAGCAGAGTTGGGTTTTTTTCCCCAACCAGCAGGAAGGACGCTATTTTGAGACCTACCCTTAATTCTGCACACCGTGCTACCAACAACAGCACTCCCCCCTTCCCTCCAACCCAAACACAACATGGGGTACAACGCTGCACGTCAAGCATAGCAAGACTCACCCTTAAAGCAAGCTCCTTGGGAAACAGCTAGAGATTGATTTTGTGTTTTGTACAGCACCAGGTACGCTCTCAACACCAACAAAAGCGATGTCAGCATTTTGTTCTTAATTATTTATCCATTTTTAATGGTGGTAAGAAACACGTATCACGAGTGCTTTCTTTGCTCAGAAGACCCTGATGCAGAAAATGAGGAAACCCACCCTTTATTTCCCCCTGGTTCTTTATTTACAGAACCATCTGCATGCAGTTGCAGAGTCCAGTTGAGCCCTGCCTATATCCCCGTTTCCCTCCAGCACTAATTAGTAATGCAATCCCACAAAGAGTGAAGTTGCCCGAAACCTCCCCTCACTCACAATGATTTATGTTCAATTTGTACAAATGGAGAAAATGAGATTTCAAATTTCAATGCCATTTCTGCAATGAGGTGATTAAAAGAGAGAGAGGTATTGCGTTCTACTGTATAGAATATTGATCCCAGTGCTATTTTCCTTAGCAATAACCATTAGCTCAGTATTATTTGCAAACCTCTAATGTGAACCTGGAGATGTAATTTACATTTGTGCTTTACTTATTTGCTTTAACAAAACAACACAAAAGCTTTGGGTCTTTCAATCTATCCTTATTGTCAATAAAATTAGCAGTTCATAAAAAAATTAATGTATATGCAAAACCATCACTTCCTTGTAAACTACACGGAGACTGTAAATGTTGCTCAGAACAAAAGGGAGATAAACTATTAAAAGGCTCTGGCCATTTAACAAATTGAATACCAAGCGAATTAAGATAGCGTTCCCTTTTGTCCCCTCCCTTAATTTCTGGGCCCCTGGGAGCCCGCAAAAGTTTCCAAAGTATCGGGAGGTTTCCCCCGAGGAGCGCGGTGTTGACAGGGGGTGTCTGACGGGAGCACAATGGGCACGGGGAAGCACATGCTTCTGCTCACAACCGGTGCCGCGGCTGTTGCCATCACAGGAGTCGCCCACCGCAGCCTGCACAGCGGCGAGCACAAAGCGCACACGCGTGCACGGGCACACACGTGCACGGGCACACGCACCCTGCATGCAAATGCTTCTGGGGAGGGCGCCAAGAAAGGAAAAATGAGGAGAAAGGGCGTAATCGCGGAATAAAGGAGGACGGCGCTCACGCCGCTCGGGCGGCCGTTCGTCAGCTCCCAACCCTTGAATACGACAAGGCAGTTCCTCCCGTCGTGCTGCTGCTCCCTGCAAAAACATCAGCTGCTTCTGCTGCCTGGCAGAGTTCAGAAGATGAGAACAAGGAAAGAAGAGGGAGAAAGGGGGGAAAAAAGGAAAAGCTAATGACCCATAATTGCCATGATAGTGGAATAGGGCCCAGGCAGCTGTTTTACATTCCCGGTATGTATAGTATGCAAATATCTACAAAGGGCCGACACAGTTTCTCTATTGTGGATCCTGAGGGTAACCAAATTAGCCTTTGGCAACCATGGTAATTGGGAGGTGCTGTTCCCATTAGGAGTCCTGCAAATTATGAAGAAAAATGGACCAAAGGCTTTGTCACAAATAATAATACCGAGAAGAAAAGAGCAGGCGGCCGTCTTTGCTTTGCCTTTTTTCTTTTTTTTTATTTCTACATTGTGTTGTTAATATCTCTCTGTTTAGTAATAAGAAAACAGTCCTCGGTGCCCCGCCGGACCCTCCTGGGCTTTGCATAGCAATATGGAGTTCTGGGGAATACTGAATATGGGACAGCCACAGCAGTTGCAAATTCCCCGAGCAGAAGCCTCAGACCAGACACCGCATTCAGTCAGACAATGCTGCTGCTGCTCCACGCTGGCTTTAGCTGCGCGGATCGGAATCGGGAATAAAAAACCCGAACCGCAACTTAGCTTGTACTCCTGTTTGCATAGGACAAAACCAGACACAGAGCTCCAGCTAAGTTTTTTCTCCCTAACTTTGATTCACGCAGCTAAATACAGATTTGTTCTATGAATCACCCAACTTTGCTGCACAAGAGGCTACATTTTCCGCTAATGATTTGAATTTGTCTTTCGCTCTTCCCACCTTCTTTGATCATCCCATATTTCTCAATTCCAGCACGCAGAACCCTGTTTGATTGTTATGATCTACTGAAAAATTCACAACTGCCAACTTTTTGAGTGGAGCTCTCAGCTGTGACACTGTAAGTCAACGCCAAAAACATTAAATGCTTTTGTCTTTACTCCCCCTAGGAACAGCGCTTGCCGTTCCCATGAACTCTCCCGGTGAGATCGGGGCGAGCTTGCAGCACCTACTCACACGGCAACGAGATCAGGCCTGCGAGCGCTGCCAGTCAGGTCCAACTGACTCCCCAGCTGCTGGCCTGGGAACATCCCTGCAATACCCAAGCTTTTTTAAAAAAACCACACTGACAACGAAAATTAGGAAACTGTCTCATTTGCTTTTGTATTGCAGCCCATAAACTTTGTGATTACATCTCCTGATTAAGACCAAAAAAAACTTTCTTGAGTTCTTTTTGGTTCAGCATAAAAATTAAAGCAAGGTGCCGCCACAAGGGCTGAACCGTGCAACCTACCAAAGCTTATTACTACTGCTTCCCAAGTGCTAATTTTAGGCAAGATTCTTGTTTTACATTTTATCTAGCTTTTTCCTAATATCATGATTTTGAAAGCACGGCAATTACAGAGAGAAAAGAATGAATTAAAATTTCTGATTTGCAATCCAGGAGACAGAATAAACAGGCACAGAGACAGAAAAAAAATCAAAGCATTGACTACAATGGAAAAAAAAATAGAAGAAAAAATAGATGAAGTAGGATGGGTGGTAAAGGAAGCCCTCCGTGGTACAGCCGGCCTTTCACAGACTGACCAAAGCAACGAATTACTCCCCTCCCCAGATACTGACTCAAAGGACACAACTCGGCAAAGCACAAGGGTAAGCAAACAACTATTTTCAAGATTTATTAGAATTTTAGAAAACTGCATTCGCCAGCGGAGCAGTTCGTGCTGTCATGCGCACAGACACGCTGACCACACCGGTGGGCCAGGGGAGCCCTCTCAGGCCGTAAGGAGCTGACCTGAGCCTGTGACGCGCCTTTGTCTGCCATAAAAGTGAACATTTCCCAGAATTAAACTTTTTAAAAATTTTTTAAGAAAATATGAATCCGAGTCAAGGCATGCATCTCTTCTAGTGGAAGGAAGATCTGAGAACACCCCCCTCTTTTAAACCACAGCCTCATTTTTATATGCACAAAGGTCTCTGTGGCCCAGAAGATCTAGCACTCGTAACGGCCAAGCTTCTCCCCTAAGCCCCCTCCAGCAGCAGGGCCGACCCCCTGCTCAGCCCGGCGGCAGAGCCCTCTGCCCGGCGAGGGGCGACGGGCTGGCCGGGCCGGCAGGCACACGCCTGCAGGTGGGCTCCAGCCTGCAGCCGGGGCTCTCGCCCCCAACACCTCCGTTCCCAGGGCTGGGTAAGAGGCAGCGCCTGCCCGTTCAGGGCACTGGGCGATGCCCTGACTGGCGTGGAGACACGCGGGATCTTTTGGAATGCCAAAGGGAACACCTTCGTGGAGGACCCTGACCCGGCGTTTTGTGAAACGGGTACTAATGTACTTGGCACTAAGGCAATTAATACACTGCTAATAGCAACAGCAGTACTTTAGGCACCTTACGAATTTTTCTGGCAGGAAATTAAGCGCCCAAGGGATTAACCAGCTATTTTAAAGACATGTTTCAGATTGAATTAAGTATTTCTGTATAAATCTCATTTCAAGAATCCTTAATTTCTTCCTGTGCACCCAAACTGCCCAGGTGAGGCTTGCACAGCCCTGATGCCCCCACTGTCCATCTTGGGCAGCCGTTCAGCTCCCAGTATGGCCCAGCCACCCGAATTTCCTTCCACGGAAGCGGGATGTGAAGGGGGGCTGGGCTGGTTCTGCTGCTGCGGCAAAGTTGTGATGCACGCATGGAACTGGGGAACTGAAAGTCCTCCCCACCCAGTGAGGCAGAAGAAAGCTTCATGGCTGCAGCCTGGAGTCTGATAAAAAGCAATACTTAGGGACTTAGTATTTGTACAGAAAGCAGTCTGATACCATGCCAACATGACGCACGTGAACCTTCCAAATCATAGAAAAATATCTCCTAGAATGGGAAGTTCAAAAATCCGCCACAGGAAAAGTTCTTACTGTGTTGGCACTGCTTGATGTAAATGATTTTCTGTTGGCGCGGGATGCCTCGTTCTCAGTAACACACCATGTCCGATTTCTTTTGCCCACCTGCTCCGGGCTGGAAGCGTCAACAGTCACTTTAAAGTGACTGCAAATGTCAGGAGAGCATCCAGGCCTTTGAATATAAACAAGATTCAGAACAACAACTTCAGGAATCTACAGTCATTGTGATGGCTGTAAAACCTGAATCAGTGAGTTTTACCAAAAATAAAATCACAAACCAAGTCTCACAAAAACAGTCATGTTTTAATTTTTCATGCTCAGACTAACTCTTCATCTTAAATCCACTATAGCAAAAGTCTTAACCCCAGGTCTTTATTTTTTCATGGTTTCCCCTCAGGGCCTCTTTAAACAGCCGGCAGAAGAGTCACTTCCCCGTCGGTGCAGTTGGCACGCCTGCATGTGTACTTAAAGTTTGCGTCTGATCAAGTTATGTGTATTGGATCTGAAACCAGTTAGTCAATTCTTTCAGGTCCCTAAGTGGCGATTTGTGGTAATGTCTACATCAATACTAACAGAGCGGTTTGCTAGCTGGTTTACGTAAAGCAAATGTCTGAAGGATGGAGGGGCTGCCTCCAAGGGTTCTCTCGGCTAATGGAGATGTGGCTGGGAAAAGAAACATGCGGATACAAAAGAAGTGCTGCTTTTAAAAGGACCATCCTGCAGCGAAACACACAGCCCAGGGGAGACGATGGGCAGGCATTGCCCAGGCACATGCACCCTATGCCCAGTGTCCTCTGGACAGGCTTCTGCCACGGAGCCTTCAGACCTCTGCCGTCCAGCCTGGCTCGGCTCCCTCAGTCTTAGCACAATACAATTCTGCTGCAGTTGTGAGTTTTGGTTTTTTCCCTTTTCTTTTAAGCAACAATCCTGGTCTTTTCTTACTCCTTGGGCTCCAAAAGGTGGATATAGGCCACAAATCAGAAAAAGCAAAAGGTCAAGAAAACAACACAAAACAAGCAACAAACCAACCAAAAACCCCCACACTAAGATAAAGTGTAACTAAAAATTAGAAAATGTAAAAGGTGTTATATAAACCAAAGTGATGACTGATGAAAAAAGCAGGAAGTGGCTACTGTTCAACAAGGGCTGTTTAACAAAACTACAAATAACAGAGGACAGCTATAAGCAACAAACAATGGGGGATTAAGCTTCTTTCCAGTAACAGCCTGCCTTTCTTCAACAGTTTCTTTTAGTCCCAAATAGGACACAAACTCTTCAGAGCAAGAATTATCTTGTTTGTGTTTGTAAAGTGCACAGCAAAACGGGCTGATCTCAGTCAGGCCTTGGAGTGCCACTGAACTGCAAACAAACACACTACAGGCATGTCACGTTCAGTGTGGAACTTCTTTACACATGTAAGACCCCACGCACGCCTGTTGCACTACGGGGACAACACGCCCCAGCTCTTTTCCGACACCACATCTCCTCCTCGCAGCTCACTGCCCTGTTTTCTTTCTAAGATGAAACACCCCTGAGCAAAGATGAGGCATTTGTCTGTATGGAGCTCTGGGGATTTTAGGATTGTAACAGAATTAGCACCTTACAGAAATACAATAACCTAGAGAAAAAAAAATGGACTTGTGATCCCTGGAACAAAAGCAGCCAGGTTAGGTCTTGCAGGGGCTGGGCTGCGCACGACGGCTGCACACAGGTTGGGCTGGGCGACTCGCTCCCTTGCCCTACAGCCCGCCCCTGGGAAAACATTTGCGGGGCTGTCGCTGAGACCCTGGGGGAGGCCAAAGGAGATTCTGGTCATTGACTTAACGTTATCCCTCACCGGATTTGATACACACCCCCCTGGGAACCGGAGTACATGAAGAAACGAATACAGGCATTCTCTGCTGATTTGTGTGAGTGTATGCGGTGTTCGGCTTCTGCTACACAGCAAACAGGAGCTACGTCGTAAAGCAGGCACGGGAGAGCCCAACCGCGGCAGCCAGGGCCTACAGGCACGCCTCTTGTCCCTCCCGCCAGCCTCTTCTCCTCAGGTGGCAGAACTGCCGAGCCCTCGTAGCAGGTATTCTTCAGAAAAAGATGGAGTTAATTCCCATTGCTCACGGGTGAAAACTGCCAGAGGTTTAATGAACCAGAACGCACAAGGCAGGGAATACCTGCGCTGATGTGTATTCAGGAACGTGTCACCTTCTAGGAAAGGATCCTGAACGGCAGGGGGGCAAAGGGAGGCAGGAGATATTTGTAAGTGAGGATGCAATCTGTAGTTGATTAAACATTTTTTGAATGTTTCTCTAAGTATGCTGTGAGAATGGTTTCTTTCCTAGGTTTGTCATCATGTGTTAATTGGTTGTTTTGTAATTACTCATCACCATCTCTGCAGGCATTTGGAATGAAACTTTTGGAAAACTCCCAAATATGTGTTAGCGGAGGATTGGCAGACCATCAGGCAGCGAGCGCACACCACTGACTGATGCATCTCCCGCAACCTGTACGCGGTAAGGTACAGCGCTGCGCTCGAACGACAGACAAGCTGGAACAAGGGGCCTACACTCACAGCCTCTACCCGCACACCGATCAGAAAAGAAAAGCACCATTCCTCGAGATGTTCCAGCCCTTGCTGCCTGCTGTGGCTGGCTACTTGTTGCTGCCCGCAGAGGAGAGCGTGGCATGAACCTGCAACACCCAACCTCTGCTAGCCCAGACCCCTCCGAGGGCCCTTCTGAGCTGCCTTTGGGAGGAAAGCACGTCAGTGAGGGAACAGAGCACAGATTGCACCACAGCTTAAAGACCTAAAGTTACAACCGAGTAATGCACCGTACCAAATTCGTGGTGAGGGCTGACCAAAGCTCGTATCTGGGCTGTGAACACACGTACATGTGTACACTGTGCTCGTGGGAAAGCGAGCAACGTCAAAACCTGTATGTGGCTGGGAACGGGATACCAACGGAATAAAGGGTCAACAGAGTCAGACAGAAGCTGGGGGAGACGAGACCATCCCTGGTTTGTCGTTGTCAGCCCCACAGATGGCTCGTGTGTGCAGTGCTGAAGTGATTCCTGGGTGGAACATGCAGACGAGGAGGGTGGGTGAGAGGGGAGCCATTCATACGGGTGAGAGGTATCGAGGAGCGTAAGCAAACAGGAGAGGAATCACAAGGTAAAAGCACACACGTGGGCAGTGCGCACAAGCACGCGTTACAGCAGGCTGTTAATTTGATTCAGGAGCACAATCCTCCCCTGTAAAAATACATCTGAGAACTGGAATTACAATTTCCGTAAAAGAGGAGGTGCCACTACTGCGTCATTTGCCTCCAGCACAGTCAAGAATTTCAGAGACCATCAGTGATTTTGGAGATTACCCCGTTATTTGAAGATTATTATCCCAAATTTGCTGGGGCCATAGAGAGGGAAAGCCTTTCCTGGAGAACAACTGTTGCATCCTGACCTGATCTGCGGTGGTAAGGTGTCCACGAAGGGTGACTCGGCTTTTGTCCCCGATGCTGCGCAGGGAAAAGATGGACTCTGTGGCCTTGCTCCGTGCCCTTGGGCACGTCGCTGCTTCTGCACCCTGCTTCAAGGAGAGTAAAAAATCCACTACTTCCACACCAGCTATGCACTGATTTACGCTTTGTTAAGTCATTTAAATATACTGCCTGAAGTGTAAAATCTGTGAACTGTCAGCAAACTTCAACTTTGCAAAAACCGTTGCTATTTATTATAATAAAGTGCTAGATGCGTACACCAAGAGATGGCTTTGATAGAACAGATCCTATCTCAGACAAAAATATGAAATAACTGATCTCCCAAGGTCTCCTTCAACCCTGCTTTCCATGACTTTACAAAGAAAAAGAGCCGAGCACAAACCCTCCGGGCCAGCCCTTCTCCAGATACCCCGTTCCCAGCAGTGCCACTCCAGGGCACCCAGCCCCTTGGAAGCTGGCGTACGCAGGCAGCTGGAGCGCACGAATCCCTCCTCTGCTCGAGCACAGCAACAAGCTCAGGTACTGCAAGTTCTCAAGCTGCTGCCAGTAATGAAGATGCTTTTTCAGACCCTTATTCATACCATCTAAGACTCAATGATTTCAAATGAATGACAAAAATCAGCAGAAAAAGCCCCAAACTTGAGTTGCCAAACTGCAGCAAAGAAAACATTTCCAAATCCATCAAACCTCTGCAACCTCAGTTCTTCCACAGAAGGCAAAGAGGGGTTTAGCAGCGTTGTTCAAGGGATTTTCAAAGTACAGAATTTTTTGTTGTTGTTGAATTTTTAATTTTAAAGCTTCAGTATAGGTTTCATAAGAACATCGTAAACGCCACCTTCCAATAACTTTTCACCGCTGCTTTCACACCTCATGAGGACTAGCACTGACACCCAGCCCTACACCCACCCCGGCGCGCAGCAAGCCCTTGGGGGTGGGCTTCGCACCTCACAAGCACCTACGAGAAGAAGTCTCTTCCGTAACCAGCTTGCTGACCTTCTTTCTTTTGAAACTCCCATTGATTTCAGTGGGAGAACACGTCAGAATTAATAAGCCTAAACTATAAGGAAGGATTATAGAAGAGAAAGGGGAGAGAAGAAGAGAGATGTTTATTCAAGAGAAGGTAGTGAGAGTATTTGTTTATGGTAAATACATTTTAAAAACTACCAGTAGTTTTTTGCAGGCATTGTAACATGCAGTATGCATTATGTTTGTTATTGCTTTTGGGGTTAGCGTTTATTTTTATATTCCTTTTTTATTGTTCTTTTTAGATCAAATACCAAATGATTGGCAGGAATCCTGTAAATCTGAAAGAATGCTCATTTATTTCCCACATTTTTCTCCTATATTTTCAGAGATTAGTGCAACTAATATTTTAATGCTATGGCATAAATATGCATGAGAGTGAGAGCTCATGTATTTATACTCTTGTAGTGTACGTGATAGTGATATCCACGTGATTAGATACAAGGACATGTGGTAAAACGCGTTTAAAGTGCAAGCTCGTTCAGGGCGCAGGGCTGGCAGAGCGAGCTTCACCCCAGTGAGATGTAACAGTCACAGCGGCTGAGAGCTGAATCTTTGACCAGGAAAGAGAGAAAGTCTGTATTACCTACAGATGTGCTATTTTCTCTCCATCACTTACGTCCCTGAGAAAGAACATTAAGATTGAGGACCTTCGGGGATTAAAAAAAATTCATTTGTTTTAGAGACATTTTAAAGTAAAAAATTTCAAATTTTAATTCTTGATCCAAGTTGGATTTATGGCAGGTTATGCAGTAGATTTATGGGACAAAACGCTACTTTATAAAACACTTTAAATACATATTAAAGGAAGAAAAATTATTGAACTATAATATTCAAAATACGTGAAATCAAATCTAAAGACCCATCTCAATAATCATCTTCATGACGACTATGCAGACATCTGTATTTCTGCTAACGACCCATATGCAGTTTAAAAAGGACAGAAGATGGAAGCAAACCTGGGATCTATGGGATATTCTGGAACAAAGGAAATAGAGATGTAGTTACTGCAAAAATTAATATATATTTATTCAATCAAGCTTAGAGTCCATCATCATGAAACACCGAACTAACTGAAAGACTCCGGGTCCAAGAGAACCCTCCTGCCTCTCCCGGCCCAGAGGGGTGAGCTGGGGTCCAAGGCCCCCCAGGACACGCAGCTGCGGAACGGAAAAGCTCTTCTATTCCCGAAGCAAAACGGGCGCCTGCAAACACGGCGCTCCAGCTGCCCGGCTCGGAGCGCGTCCCAAACCTCCTGGTTTGAACTCTGGAAACGGGCGGGCTCAGGCACAGACAAACGCAATTTGAAAATCCCTCTTGGCCCACGGCTGCAACCCAACGGCAGGCGCTTGTGAGCGCCACTGAGCAAACCCGTGTGCGTGCGCCCAGCCGCCCTGTCGGCCACGGGACGCCGGGAGCAGTCCCCGACCGCAGTCGTACAGGTGGGCACACCGCCCTGCCTCCCCGCTCCCTCTGGCAGAGAATGTATCTGTTTTCCTAATTCAGGCCTTCCCTCCGTTCAAAACCATGGGCAGGATTTAGGTCAAGAGATGAAATGATGGAAGATTATCCTGAGGAGGAACAACAAAACGTGCTGCACAAAAGTTAAAGGAAATGGGCTACCCAACAAAATAGTTTAGTACTTTAGACAAACATGAGAGAGGACTGATCAATCTATTTCTTTTATGTAAATAGGCAACTGAATCAGTTTGGGCCCTTTCTTAGTGAAATTCTTGGGGTTCACTGCTGACAGTTTACGTCCGTTTACAGCAGTGTGCTTTTACCGTGGTCATGGTACTGTGCTTGAAGAAAAGTGATGGGCATGCGTCAGAAAGGGGAAGGAATTTAATGTCCTCTCAGTAATTACTGCCTGGGACCAAATATTTTGACAAATCAGTGGCTCAGATCTGGGCTGATGGGATGAACTTCAGTTCCTTCAAAATTTTAGCCCTTGCAGCTATCACTCAACACCTGGGCTAGAACAGAGTCAAAACAACACGTCTGACATGACACCTTTGACAGATGGCAGTGAGCAAGATCAGAGTAAAAGCTCTGGTGAGACCTTGACGGCCTCCCTGTGTCCTTCTGCCTGAAGAAATGGTGTTGGAGGCACTGAACAAACGCACAAGCTCATTCCCACGGACTGAGGAAAGGAAAAATTTACTCATTTACCCGTTCTGTGGTCAAAATCATTCTGTCTCATGAATATCTCATTAGAAAAGAGAAAAAAAAAAAAAACCAACAAAAAAAAGCATAAGTATTCTTCAATTAAGTTCAGGGATGGATTAAAATGTAAACTGACAAACAAAAAACCCAGGAAAAATTTTGGTTATGGAGATTTCAAGGGTCTCTTCCTCCTGACGTCCTTTCTGTCCCTGGAATAATGACTCTCTAATCCCTGACAATATTCCTCTCTCTCTTCACTAGAGCTGTGGACAGTGGCGCAGCTGGGAAGAGGAGAGCACCAGGTTAGTCCCATTAGTCACAGGACAGTTCAAAAAAGTCTTTGAGTAAGAAAATGCTCTTTTTTTTCTTTTAATAGTATGACTAAGTCTGTCTGGGAGCACGTATACAGGTCATCTCCTTCCCCAGAAGCAACCCAAAAGTGAAGGTGTCCGTTGTGAAAAAAGGCAGCTATGATCTAAAAACAAACAAAAAAAGCCCCAAAAAACCACCCACTAAAAAACAATCAAGCCGAAAGCACAAAATTAAATAGCCAAAGAGGGGAGCTGGGCCAAATGAAGACAAAGCAATGCACTTAACCCACCTGGAGAGCAAAACAGGCCATCCAGCCCCGCTGGCCAATCGCCCGGGCTTTGCGGCGGGAGGAAAATCCGCTCGGGCGCATGTGGCTGGAGAGCATCTCACGGCCGCGCCGGTGCCGCGCCGAGCGCTCCGAGTCTCCCACGTCCCCGTCACGCGGTGGAGATTGGCTGCCGGAGCGTGGTGGGGAGGGGGGACGAACTGGTAGGGGGAATCTGGCTGGCTGGGGAGGGTGGCTCCCAATTTTTTTATTTTATTTTTTTTCCCAAGCTACATACATCGAATGAAAAAAACCTCCGTTTATTCCTTTTGGGTCATACGAGGGAGCCACTGGCAAAGATAATCTATGAAGCAAGAGAACGAGAGGGAGAAAGAGAGGGAGGGAGGGAGGGGAGGGAAGGAGGGAGGAAGGGAGAGAGAAGCAAAAGGCTTTCTATTATTCGGGACACTGGTGATGCACACTGAGGCAGTTGGAAGATTAAATTAAGTATTATATCTGCTGACCCCATTGCCATGGTTACCGGACAGCGGAAAATATTAATCAAGCCAAGCCTTTTCAGCTGAACATACCAGAAAAAAAATAAAAGCTAAATATAAATATATATGTACATATTTGCTGCTCTGCCATGCTAATGTGGAATGCCAGCAACCAAACCACCTGATATCATCAAGATAAACAAATTTAAAATATCCTTGCCGCACGAGAAGGCTGACGTCACCGTGGCGAGCGCAGCATGGGGAACGGGGGCTGCAGCGTGCTCGCTCTCCCTTCAGCCGATGCAAAAGGGAATTTGAACAAGGCATGGTAACGTCTTGCTGGGTGCCTGAGCTGAGGGGGTATTTGGGGCTCCTCTCCCGTAAGGAGCTAAAGCACCACCTCCCGGCCAGGGCAGCGCCATCCAAAGGCAGGCAGAAGGGACGGGGAACCCTGCAAGGGTGACTCGGATGAGGCACCAGTCTGGGGTCAGCACGAGCCCCAGCAACGCCAGCCCACGAGCCGGCCCTCCCGCGCGGAGCCGACCTTGCCGCAGAGCCGCGACGCCACGTCCGGACCACACGCCTCCCGCGGGAATTCACACAATTCCCACCAACTTAGTCTTCGCCTTCAAACCAGGACCAGCGCTCAGAGGAAAGCGAGCTGCAGGCTTGCTCCGCACACCGGGCAGCGCTCTCGGGCTGTAAACCCCGCGTACGTGACCTGCAGGTCTGCGCCTGCCCGCAAGCGCTGCGGGCCCTTTGCCGGGCCCTCCGCAGCACGCCCGCGGGGAAAGGCAGTGCTGGGGGATCTGAGGCGTCGAGAACGCACAGTGCTGAGCGGGAAAGAGAACACGGCCATGCTGCCACAGAGCGTATTGCAACGCGCAGCCAACGCCCGAGCAAGTCTGCATCCGCAGCTCGCCCACCGCCGGCACCCGGGTCTCACCTGGGACGGGCCCGAGACAGGAGATCTGCAAGAACCTCTTCAGCTTTTGGAAAGGGAAAAATGCAACCAAAACAAAAACATGGCGATAACAATTACAGTGCTGATATTAAACTTCTATCATTTTTAAACCCAAAGTTTAAACACAGAAATGCGAATAACAACACAACTTAATCTGTCGCTTTCCATGCAGTAAGTCATTGGTATAGCTAAAAAGGGAATCTAAAGCCCTCATTCTCTGCTCTAACCACATATTAAAAAGGAGATGTCCATGTGAAGAGAGTATTTTCTCCCAGCCACATGTCCACTTTCGTTTTGTTGCCTGTTTTTGTCTTTATTTCACAGGTAAGTCTTGCGCAGCTGCTGCTGACTTGTACAATTTTCCCCCAAGTACTCAAAATACGCAAAATACTGAGGTGACAACTGCCCATCCTTTGCTGTGACCTATCCACATACTGAGGTGCTGGAGAAGAGATATGGGAACAAATTGAAAAATAAAGGAATAAGTCACAATGAAAAAGCCAAGCATTTTAAAGGAATTTGAGACGGAAGCAATTAATACATTAATAAATGTGCTTTATAACAGCTTCTTACAGAGCAGCATCTGTGGTATCTAGTAGGTCAGCTCAAAAGGCAACTAAACTCAAACGACAAAACATTTGGGTAAGTCTGATGCAGCAATACAAACCAGCTACTTAACAGGAGAGCTGTGCATCCTGAGCCTACCACTGGTTTCGGGTACGTCAACAACTAAAAAACAACAGCGGTCTGACAAGAGCAGCGATTAACACGGGCCGGTTACGGCCTTGTTTGTAAAAAACCTGTAAACGCGTATATATGTGAAAAATGAAAAAAGATATTCCGTAGAGTGAACAAACCACACGCAGCTGGAAGGGAGAAAACGCCGGCGGCGACGTGCCGCGCCGTTTGGAGGACGGCGAGGCCCAGCCCCCCGCGCAGCGCCGAGGCCGGCACGAAGCAGCACGTTTCTGCGGCAGCGCGCTCGAGGGTCCCGGCAGCAGCGGGACCGCGCCTTGCGGCGGCCCCAGCTCACGGCGGGGCCAGGGGAGCCCCGCGGAGAGCCACCGCCCTCGGCCAGGAGAGCCCACGCAGCCACACGGCCGCTCAAAATACAGCGGATTGAGATCACGAACACAAATACGCATCTAAAATATTTTATAGATTATACCAAACAAACGTTCCGGTTCATTTACAGTTCTGTAAGAACAGAGCCAAATCTACCGAAGGGGCACACAAGTCCATCCATTTCATTTTTAAAATGCTAATGAAGAATGAGATTGTTATTTGTTCTTGGTCTATTTTGTGATTTCAGCCAATAGTTCTAGTGATAATTATCAACTGTTTATATTTAGATAAAAGCAGTCCATATGGCAATAGCAGAACAATCTGATGTTTAGATCCTCAGCTACATGTTTTCTATAAATAATGATTGAATAACTGTAACAAATTATTTCATCAGTCTAAAAGCAGATACCAATACATAACAACTAAGAAAGCCATTTACTTATTACCTGCAAATAACAAATACCTTCCCAAGTACATTTAACACTTAGGAAAACACAAAAATATAAAAATACAGATATTAACCCATAAATGTTTACATGAACATATGTTGAAATTTACTTCTTAATTTCCCGTGAACGCACACGACGTATCAGATGGGTTCTTACGATAATTAAAGAACCCGCCTAATTTTGCACACATAAACGTCTACTGTTATTTGACACACTCGTATCTGAACCTTACCCAGACGTCATCCCTGTTCAAACTGCCCTACCCATTCTGCAGATCCAAATCCCTACGAATGCCCCTCCTGAAAGGGACCTCGATTCCCAACCCGGGGACCCGCCTCGGTTCTGAAAATATTTGCAACAAATCAAACCAACGTCATTCCCAACATCACGGCAACGTTGCACGCACTCGGAGAGAAAGGCTTCAGTGAAGCCTTCCCAGGATTTTCAATCTCCATACCCTGAATCAGGATTTCCAGGTTGCACCACCCTCCTCCTCACACAAAGCAACGTCCCCAAACCCAAAGCAGGACGGGCGGCAGCGTGGGCAGCCGCCCCTTCCCGCTGGGGAAAATGATTGCGGCACAATGGCCGGCACGGCCAGCTTAGGGCAGCTGTGTCATATAAATTGTCAGCAATGACCATAAGCACTCAGAGAAACAATTTAATTCCTCACTCCCGCCATCATGGGCTGATATATTCTTTCAAGGTCATTACCCAAGGCTAGGAGGGTCGCATGATTAACGAGTGACATGTCCAATGAGGGCGGCTGTGCCTGAGCAGGCCTTATATTAATTAGACAGAAGCGCTGAAAAATAAACGGTGCCTGGCAAGGAGGGGCCAAACTCGAACCTCGATGGCTGCTGCACCTCCCCAAACTCCAGAATCACCGCCCTGTTCCTTCCCTGTAAGAACAAACTGCCCCTTCCTTACAGACATTCCCAGGTAGGATGCACAAAAGAGGCTTCTTTCCTGGTTCAAATGACCCGGGCTCTTGCCCCAAGTTTCTCTTGAGTCTTTGTTATATGCTTTTCTTCCTCCTTGCCATAATTCATTGGCTTATACCGCATGGAAGCACAAGAGACTACTATTCACAATTAATTGTGCATCTCAAGAGCAAATTAAAAAAAAATCCCAAGGCTTACAGGATTGTGTCAGGCACTTAGAGAGACCTAGAGCACACACCACCCCATCACCGAAACCTTCAGCAATCTAATCCCATCCCCCCCCACACACACACACACTCCTTCATAACGGTTTTGAAAGTGGAATGTTTTTCAGAAAACTAAAAGCCACTCTTCTGCCCTAGGTGCCAGGCAGGCATTCCTGACCACATCTCTTGCCTCTCCATAAAGAAAAAAACATTAAAAATCCCATTGATGAAACCTAGTTGATTTTCAGATACTTTCATCAATGAGAGGAGACTCCTCGTGACCAGCCAGCAGAACGGCCTATCGCCTTTAAAGAGCAAAGTCAACCAGAAAACACCCCAAACCCCGAAACTAGGGCTGCTGCCGCTAACAATGCTAGCAATGAGATGCAGTCATCACAAAACACTGGCTCAGGTCATCAGCAGATGAAGTCCACCCCCCTCTCTGTCCTCGCCCCTCTAAAGGGGTACCGAGGGACTAACCACGTACTGTGATTCTGGCAAACGCTGCAAGTGTCCCTACACATTGGTAGTGCATTCTGAACAGTGAGCACACGTGCAAACGTGAGTTTGAGGCACGGTAACTAAACACAAACAAGAGTCCCTTCAAAAATTCAGTTCAATTGTTTTTCCTGCACCCGCGATGTTCCGCATTGACAGCAACCTTCACACCTTGGCACAGCTCTCGCACCTCAGCTACAGCAACCCAAAAGCTTTCTTCTGCCCCACGTCTTAGCACCAGCGGCGAAGAGCTGCACGACGCAGTGCCCCGCGTCTTCTCTTGTGGCCAGTGAACGCACGGCGTGGCTCAGAGGAAGCTGTAGAGATGGTTTAAGTCCTGCCTGAACACACACCTCGAGCCCAGGTCAGCTCTGCCTTTCAGGAGTCCTCCCAGAAAGGGTCAAAGAAGCCCAGGAGCAGCTGCTAATTACACCAGCTATCACAGCCCTTCGTTAGGCAGTACGCTGCTGCCAGCCAGCCCCGGCACCAAACACCTGCCAACTGGCTCCGCAGCGCGCCCCTGCCAGCCGGACGCCGCTGGAAGGAACCTCCTGGCACGTGGCACCTGTAGGAGCGTGTGGTTTGAGGGCAGCACAGAGTGCCAGACTGGGCAGGAGTGGGAAGCTCCTCTCAGCCCAACTGGGCCACCCCCACAGCGTGCAGGGAAGTCTGCGCACCCCAGGCTGTTCTGGTTTGAGGGGTTTTTGTTTGTTGTTTTTATTTGCTTGCTTGTTTGGGGGGTTTTTTTGAGTGAAACAACAGCTGGCCGTGCAGAGACCCCAGATCTCCATCTGCGTGTGCTACCAAGCTCTTTTTGAATGCCATCCCTCCCTTGTGGCTTAGGCTCCGGTGAAGGAGCGTGCCACCTGGAATTCAAGAAGAATGTACCATGGTACTATGCAACCTCGCATCTTGGCATTTAGATGTTTTCTATAACAAAGGAAATAAAACCATTCTGAACATTTATCACACTTCTCTCAGGTTTTTAGACATTCCATAAAGACTGACAAATATTATGCCATATTAGAGAAGGAGAAATAGCCAAGTGAAGATTAACTGACTTGCAAGGATAAGCAAATAACAAACAATACTAACAACCATAAATTAAGGCCACACAGCTAACCAGCTATATAAACTTTATATTTAAGAAATAAAGGCCCCTCTGATGGCTGCAGCTGTGACCTAACCGCTCTACCATGATGCCCCTGCGAGGAAACACTGTAAATAGTACAGCTACCCACACAGCCCGCAATCCTCCCAATACCATTTCTTCAGTTACCTGCCACATTTTATAATCCTGCTTATTCTCAGAGCAAACCAGATAAATTTCTGCCATTTTGCCTCCCTGGTGGTGTGTCCCTCCAGCTCCTTTCCCATCTACCATTTCACAGGGTTTCATTGCTCCCCAACCACGCGCTTGTACTTGTGCACGTTTACAGCGCTCCTGCCTCTGCCTCTCTTGTTTGTGAGCAATAACTGGGCTCCCGAGGACCTGCAAGAAGGTCAGACTTTCTGAAGCCATAATCCACCCTCTGATTAATGCACCCACGACATGCAGCACTGTACACACCGGGCTCGATTGGTCCGGGGATATCAAGCCTGCTGTGCCATGCTGAACCGATTTGATGCTATTAAACCAAGAGAGATGCACTGTCAGCAAAGATACAGCTCAGGACTGTCTATACTTATTATTTGGAGAAAATGTCTTTGGATACCACCTCAAGCTCAGATTTCCCCACAAAAACCTGGAAGTAAGGCTGCTCACTTGAGACTACAGCACGTTAAACTATGCTTTAGTTTGGACTATGTCTGCTCCAACAGAAAGAGGATAACTGCTTAATTTTCCCTGTATTCAGGTGCTAACAGGTCTGCCTGATGCTTATGAGTTAGTATAAAAGTACTTTAAACAAAGACAACATACTCAGGATCTGCCTGAGAAAGAAGGACCTAATTTTCCAAGATTCTCGGCACTCACAGCTTCAAACAACCTAAATGAAGTCACCCCAACAGTTTTACAAAATTACATTCAAGTGTTCTTGATATTCAACTGTTTGTTCAGCCCACGATACCGTGATGCCTTCCAGCTGCTCAGGTGAAGTACCAGAAACCACAACACCCTCCCGTATTTTACCTTACAATGTTTCCTAGACGGCATCTTCTCAGTCACAGGCGATTTTTGGTGATGGAAACCAGTCGCCTGCCTTACAGCAGAGCTCGGGACCACAGACAGCAGGCAGCTGAAGTGGCCCACATGCTATGAGGAGCTCAAATCTCACCTACATGCTCCAGAGGGGAGTAGCTGCCCCACACACGCATGGGCTAAGGTCTTCGCCCGGCAGACTGCTCACGCCGCGCCTGAGGCGGAGGCTCCTCGTGCCGGCACGTTCCTGCAGCCGCGCTAGAAGCTCTGCCTGGTGCGGGGGCAGCCGCAGGTGAGGGTGCTCTGCACTAATCACTGGGCCTTAACAAGCCTCACTAGCCCTCCCTAATTTGACTTGCTAACTTCTTCAGAACCCCCACTTTCTATTTTCAGTACATTATGACAAAAGCTAGTCATAAAGAAGAGTAAAAGTTAAACCTGAGCAACAGCTTTTTTGGGGTGTCACTGGCATAATTACACTCATTAGCTTTCCTTTATTCTCACTACACAGACTAAAAAGTACAGCAGAACAAAAGCAAAGCTCTTTGCCCTAACCACAAACCTTTTGTCCCTCACCTGCTTCTTGTAACCTACCATCAAGGGTTCCAAGGCAATTTTGAAATTCCCACGGAACACCTGATGGACACTTAAACGGAAAAGCACCAAAAACTGGGAGATGGAATTTAGCCAAACAACTAGTGGCTGGGATGTTAATTCGACTAAGAAATAATTTCTTTTTTAATCCAAATCCAAGTTTCAACTTATTTTCTAGCAACATAATTCAGACTGATTCTCTTCTTCCTTCTGAAAAAAAACAAAACAAACAAAAAAAAAAACCCACAAAACCAAAACAGCAACAAGAAATTCAAATCTTTAGCACAAAAGGAAGGCTGGTTGGAAGCGGGGAGTAGGTTACAACAGCCCTAGCAGCACGTTCTCACTAACGAAGAATTCTGTGCCACCATTACACTACGATTCTTCCACGCTAATTCTCTTCAGTGATACTTCTAGGCTGCCTGCAGGCTAGAGGGAGTATTTTCCAGGTTGCCTCCTCACAATACACGTGCCGTCAATCCATATGCAACACAGTTACGTGACAGTCTCTCTAGCTTCCCAGATCACCTGTAAAAATCAAACCAAGTGTACCCTTGGCCCAGAGCAGCTGCCCCAGCCACGGCATGGTTACACGGCAGAGCACCAGCATCTGCAAACAGGCAGCACATTCAAAAGCAGGCAGACCAACAGGCACGTCATTTTAGGAAGACACAAACCACCAGAGGATGTGGGAGGGTAAACAGGAGCTCCGTCCTTAGGGCACCTCTGAGACACGAGGTGGGACAGAGGTGAGCCCCAGCCGATGTCACCGTAAGCGAGTGTCACTGCTCCAGCGTGGCACCAGGAGAGACAAACACGCCTGCACAGGCATGTACGCAGGGGCGGGGGGGTATGTGCAAAGGGCTAAGTACGAGTACTGATGGCTTGCCTGCGTCACCCTGGGAAGGTGCACCCCTCTTCAGAAAGGCGTGTGTCGTCACCGTGTGTACCTGGGGGGCACGCACCGGAACCGGTTCAAAGGTCTATTTTAGCTACAAGTAATTACTACTTTATAGTGATAAATAAAGAAAATATGTAATTATCATACATAATAATTATATAGACTATATATCAGGAATAAATAATAACTATCAATAAACCCGCTTTATTACAAAAATATAAACTGTGAACGTTTCCCACTCCCCCCCTTCTTCCACCCCTGCGGCCTCTGGCCCTACACTGCTGTTCATCACCTAAGGCAAATGCTCGCTCTCCCTTTCCCTCTCTGTGTCTTTAAAACTCTAAACCACAAGGCAGCACGCGAGCAACGCCATAGGTCACGATATCAAAAGTGGGAGCTTTTACAGGTGTCCTCGATAACACAGGCAATAAAAGGCGGCAGCGGCAGAAGCAGAATCACTGACCTTGTTTGATGCTGCACAGCAAAGAGAGACACCGGCTCTGCCACGAGAGAGAGCGGCACCACGTAAACACGCTGGGCTTTCCCGCGTTCTGACGCCAAGTCTTTCAAAAGTCATTTCAGCAGTTACTGCACGCCAAAAAACGACGTGGCCACCAACGACACGAACCTTGGCCGAGCGAGGCGCTTCTTAGCGACGCTGCGACGGCCAAACCCGCTCACGACCCGCGTTCCCGCGGGAAAGCAGAGCGCGCGCTGCACCAAGGGCGCCCAAACCCCCGCCCGTCCCCACGGAGCCCCGACGGCCCCGGCGGGTCGTGCAGGAGCGGGGACTGCGTGTGCCCGGGCAGCAGGTCCCGCACGTGGGCACACCGCCGGGCAACGGCTGCCTCGCGCAGAGCCGCCCGCACGCCCCTGCGCACGCCCACGCTCCACGCGGCAACTGAGATCCCTTCGGCAGGGAAGCAGGCGCGCTCCGGCCTTTCACGATGGTGGTGCTCTCTACCTCGAGAGCGACCACTAGGAATTTTCCTTTCAAAATAATTTTGGTTTACCCAAAACCATGCAAACTTTTCCATCATCTCACTCTCCCATCCTGTATCTCTACGGTTGCTGTCCCTGTGAAAACGTGTATCATGTACAACTGCCGCATTAGCCCTAAACCCTGTTCATGGTATGGGGGTTTATGACTTGGAGCTGGTGACACTGTTCGATACTCCTCTATTCTGAAATCACGGCGGTTTTGGCCCTTCCTAGGAAGACTCCTCTCCACGTCCATAAATGGCACTGCCTTGGAAATCTAGTGGGAAGAACTGGGGTTCAGTCCCACTCGTTTTAGGTAGGTGTGTGGGTGAATACGAGAGGGTAGAAAAGAGACTTCTGTCACAGGGACCAGTCTCACGCAGCTGGACGGACGTCTGGTAACCACAGGACAGGTATCCTTTTACTTAGGGCAGGCTGTTGGGGGAACACTGGGTGACTCGTCTTGCCTCCTGCTCTTTCTCCTCATCAAAGACTTCAGCATTGCTTTATTTTCTGGGACAATTTCTCCCATCCTCACTGAGGCCACATTTCCAAGGATACTTAACTTTTCCCTCTCTGCCACCCAATCCTCACCTAAGGCTTCGAGGCAAGCTCTTAGCACTGCCTCTGTCCCGCTGAAACACCAATGTCAGATTTAGTCCTATTCTTTAGAATTTCTCTCCCCAAACACCGAGATCAGCTTGGATCTAGAATGAGTTATGGCAAAGGCAGAGCAGTTTGCACTATTTTAAAGATCTACGTAGGTGCATACCACGTGTGGGTGCACATACATGATCCACAGACGCGATGCAGAGACCCCATGCTTGCTGTACATCCCAACACACGCTGCAAACAGGCGGAGCTCACCCACGCACGGAGCAATTCCACGCGCACACACACTATATTTCTCGATCTGAATGCATCAGAATCGGTTTGGATTAATTTATCAGGCGCCTGGATACTGAAGATCTGCAGATGCATTCTCTGCAAAGCTCTGCGAGCGAAGGTGGGATTGCTGTCTGAATTGTGGCTTTTCAGCATCAGCATCATCACGAGCAACATTCTCTGGCGTAACACAAAGCAAAGGCCAACATGAATTAGAGATGCCGGAAAAGAAATATTCCTCCCCTCCCGGTAACATCCAGTTCCTGTACATTCAGGAAGGGTGGAAATACCACAGAGCACTGCCAGGTAGGCAGCTCACATGAAAAGCTGACTCTCATGCTATTTTTAATGCCCCCCCCCGTGTATTAGAGGACTATTTACGTTGCATCTATTCAGGTGCGTGTGAGTTTATGTGTTAATGCCTGCTCACATACAGGATAAAAAATACACAGCACAGTTAGTCAAATACATGTAAATACAGACAGAATCCCATGTACTTGGCAGACCACACAAAGGCTAAGAAATGAAAAATGCACTCACGCCCTCTGACACCCTGGCCGAGTGTATGCACGAGAGCTCTCGTTGTGGGGACTGAAGACTGGCTTCTGGCTCCCTCTCTCTCCCTCTCCCTTTTCTGTTAAGAAGATACTTTGAGCGCAGGGATTGCTCACAATCTGGCTGTGTGATCCACACGCAGGACTTGTAATATGCCTGCTATTTCCCTCTCTCTCCCTCTCCCCCCCCATCAAACCTCCCCCCACCCCATCCCTCTTGTTCTCATGTTCAGCGGTTATTTTAGCTTAATGTGGTGACATCACAGCTCTCTTAGTGAGATAAAGCCCTCGCCGTGAATACAGAATACGGCTCCACTGATCACTTCCAAATGGTGGGATTTAGTGAGGTCTGATATTTAGCGCTCATCCCTACAGCAGGAGATGCTGCGTTCTGGTGCAGCTCAGCGCAGGTCGCACCACGAGTTTGCACAGCCCTGCTGCAGCGCGTGGGTGACGCCGTGGTGTCTTCCCCTGTGAGCTGGGAGTGAGACCTGGGAGAGACGCTTTTGATAAGTTCACTCATTTTTGAACAGCGGAGGAGAACAGCCAGACACCTGTCTGTTGCGGTCACTTGAATTCGGTGGGGTTTGTATGCAAAGACTGGAAGGAGACAGTTCTTAGCTGAGGAGAGAGATGGGAGCGCTGGAAGACATCTCATTTTTCAGCATCATAGAGCAGTCAAAACTCCACTTTGTATTAAAATGAAAATACTCTGTGAATTTTTAAAGTTGCCCAAGAACCCCTCTACAACTTTTCATTTATCTCTAATTCCTCCACCCTTTTATATCAGATTTGCAATAGCCTCAACAGTTTTCATCATTTTGTTCTGCGTTCTTCTAAAATAGGAAACAAAGAAATAGCACATGATATTATAAAAACTTAACAGCGGACCAGATAAGAAATGCAGGAAGAGAATAATGCAGTCAAATAAGCTTTCCATTATTAACAACTGTGCCCTGAGGTCTGCGGGCATAGTCCCAAAACCTAAATTATCTTAAATCATGAGGTTACCAATAAAGACAGACTGGGACAGCAGAAGGGGTCTGTGATTTCAAGGGGTTTGTAGACCACATATATATATGATTAACATTTTTGTGCTAAGGTTTATTACTTCATTATAATATTTTCCATCATAAATGAATAGGTAAAACACCTGGCTATTAAATATAAACCTATCCCTCAGAATGATCAGGTTATCACTTGAATTTAAAATCTTTCTTAATTTTTAATAATGCATAACAAATAAGATTATTTATGCTCTTTCTTCACCCTGCTTGCAGGGCCCACGATCACGTACAGCCTCCTCTCCTGAAACGCAAGGTCTGTGGAGGGTACGCCGACCGCTCCCCCTCGCTGCTCCTTCTCCCCCCAGCTCTGCCTGACATCCCCGCGTTTCCATGTGGTGGGGACGAGGGACCCTCCTTGGCAGCCCAGCCCCGCAGCGAGCCCCGCCAGGCCCCGTTTCGGAGCGCGGGGTAATTAGCACCGCACGGGAGTCGGCGGCCGCGGCGGAAGCTGCCGAGGAAGCAGGGCCAGGCTGATGGGAAAGTCAAGTGGAGGCCTGGCTGTCTGAAACCTCTTCAATAGATCTGTAGTCTGGACTTGAACCCTGCCCTCTCGCCTCGGGGTCCCATATTTCTCCCCCCCCCTCCCCCCCCCGCGTCTCCATCGCGGCGACGCACTGGCTGGCGGCGAGGGGCCGTGAGCGACCCCCGGCCACCCGCCCACGCCCCCGGCCACTGCCAGTGCAGGGCAGGGGGAGGAGAGCCGCGAGGGAGCGGCGAGAGGGGGGGAGAAGGGTCCCCGACTTCCTCACAGGTAATTAAAGGGACTGTTTTCAAGGTTGCATGGGCAAAAGACAATTCGGCCTAATGAAGCATCGATCGGCCGGCACTAGGGCAGACAGGAGCTGACATTCACTCAGAGGTACCTCCAGCCGATGTGAAACACCGCACCGGGAATCGTCCTCCCGCCTCGTCATTGCCCGTGACCTGCCTCGGGAAAGACAGAGTTTGCTTCAAACGGACCTCCGTTCTGTAATTCCGCAAACTTGTATGCTCAGCTGTGTAAAATTATTAATTAGGGAGGCAAATTATTTCTGTGGTGGTTTGTTTGTTTGTTTTCCTTTCTTGGGATAACCGTTCTTCGCCGTTCACATTATAACCCCGCCAATCAGCGCTGACGGTGCTGAATGCATGAGGTCAGTTATGGAGATGCAGGAAATTACCAGGGATTGGCAGGGACGTTTTTGTCAATTTGTAAGCAAAACCCTGTGTTATTGCCAGGTTTTCATCTTTTCATCACTGTCAGCCTCTGCCGGCACAAGATTTCTAAAAGCAAAATCGTCTCAGAGGCTGCTGGAAAATTAACAGGGGAGGATTAAAAATATATTAAAAATAATTTTGTGTAAAATAGAAATAGGAAACAGGTACTTACATTGAAAAAAATAAGCCAATTAAGCCCCCTGGAAGTGCTGACACATAAAGCTCGCTGCTCACCCTAACCAGGCATCTGGTCTCTTGCTCGGAAGCCGAGCAGCTCGACAGCATCGCGCTCCCAAACCTGCCCTCGCCTCACCCGGCCCCTTTCTTCTGTCCCAAATGTTTGCATTTGTAGGACGTCTGAATGGTAATAAAAGGGCCAGGAAATGATAGTTGTGCCAAGTAAATTGGGGTGAATGCTGGGGGAGGGGAGCACGGATCGATTGTGAAACAACTTGCGCATTATCTGGGAAGGATTTGCTCACGGTCCTGCGCTGCTCCGTGTTACAAGAGGCCCCGCACTCAACAATAGCGTGTCCCCTCGGAGCAGAAAACACAAAGGGAATTTGCTCTGATTCAATCCACACAGTGAGGCCCCTCTGGGGCTAAAGAGGGTCACTTTTACCCTGGCTAAAAATAAAGAAAAAAGATTTTTTCCCCTCTAACACACACACACACGCACACACACGCATGCACGCACACACACGATCTAGCTGGAGAAAGCAGCCCGCCTCCACTCGACGAGACGCTTAAAAATGACGAGCCTTCTCTCTCATTTTTTCCATTCAGACTTTAGGATTTATCAGAATTTACTTGGAAAAAAAAAATTAAATAAGTAGAATGTGATCAAAGAATGGCAAAACGGCCTCTTCCTTTTATTCCATTTCCTTGTATAACAAGTGCCTTTACCGGGGGACTGCTGCAACACTGGCCCCTGACAACAAAGGAGGTGACACTGTTAGGGCACAGACTGTAAACTGAATTTTAAAAGACAGACGAGAGCCTAGATATCAGGGTTCTGCTCTATTCAGATATATTTGGTTTCTAATACTTTGCCTTTTTTGTTCAGAACAGCAGTTAGCGTTCTGCTTCTAATCCCAAATTCTTTCATCAAGAACAGGTCAGTAAAGAAAGGCAGTAATTGTGTGCAACACCTGCTGAAATAATAAAAAAAAAGTTTTTCCTAAAAATTGCTAAAATGTAGCTCAGCAGATTCTATCTGAATTAATTTGGCTGAACAACAAGATATTGCTGGGGACAAACTCTGAATAAAGCGGTCCCGAGTTCCCAGAATTGGCACAGCTCAGCCTAAACAATGGCTGCTTCCTATTCACCTTAACCCAGCTTTTCAAAAGAACATCCCCAGAAACACAAAGCATCAGCGGGAAATGGCAATTTTATGAATCCTAATCAATCAAAGGGCTTATTAACTCAATGTGAAGCCAGATTAAAATCTTTAATTATAAATCGTGCTAAAAGGAAAAACAAAATGTACTTATGGCACATTGAAAATTCCGGATATTAACATAGTTGCCATTATCTCTCTCAATATTAAATTTCCCCTCCCTGCCCTGCAACATGCTCACCTTTTTCTGTTCCTAAAGAACAGAACTGTAGAGCAAACTCATTTTTCTCCTTCCCAGGCTTATTAAAATGTATTCTTTCTCCCCGCACACCCGGGTTGCAGGGGAGCGGGGTGGGGGGTGCGGGAAGCCCCGTTCCAGCCGCGCAGGCGGAGGCGAGGGGAGCGGTTGTTTATTAAGTGGGCCGAGCCGGAGTTACAGATTATTTTTTTTTGGGCCACAATCAAATGTGAAGCATTTCTGCTAATGAAAACGGCATGCATGTCTGTGCAGGCGCGGGTGATTGGCAGGGCTGCAGATTGCTAGCCACGGGAAGGGCCCTCGCTGCGAGCGCCGGTGAGGGGCTCTGGGTGCCGCTTTATCAGGCAGACATTTGGGAAATGACCACGGCAAATGTAATCACAGTTGGACGGGGGGGCGGGGGGCGAGGGAGAGCAGAGAATGAGATCCGCATGTTTTATTTATTTGTTCAAAGTCACGGTCATCCCATTGTGTGTCCCTCTCCGTGCCTGTCATCGCCGGCCCCTCCAGCCCACCCCCTGCCCCAGCCCCATTGTCAGCCCCCGAGGCAGAATGCGGCGCGGGTTTATCGTCAAACACACCTAACTTCCCCAGAGCACAGCGTTTGGCCGGAAAAGGGCTTATTTTCCGTTCGGAATATTAGCATTGTCAAAACAGGCTCTAACTATGTTGCTGAGAGAGGTGTTCCCCGCGCAATCGCCGCGCTGCCTCGTTAGCAGGTTCGCTGCCACGCGTCCCTGCCCTCTCACGCTTTCCCTCCGTGGTGTATTGGGTTTGCATTTGAAATTACAGATCTTTTTGCCTTGCACAAAATTAATTTTTCAAAGGAGAGTGAAATTTCCTTTGGAAACAGATACTACAGGACACGCTCAAACTGTGAGTTTAGGTCGCTTCATTTTTTATACAGAATTCCCATTTTCCTTTCTACTCCTTTGCTCTCAATGAATCACTTCCCTGGGATTTAATTCTTCAGCACTCCCAAAACGAAGAGCACCTTTTTTGAACTGGGATTTTTCAGATTTGCTGCCAGTTTTGCAGCCACAATTGAAACCCTGAAATGCATTTCTCTTCTGTAAAACTTAAAGAAAACTCAGCTAGTTAATTTGAGACATAATTTTAATTTTTAAAAATGGGAACTTAATTTTATATTTTACAAACGACTGGTTGGCTCCAAAGTGCTCACAAAAGCAAATTTCACACCTTAGAGAAGGGAATCGCCTTCTCTGCTCTCTAATTGCCACCTGACATCTCTACACTCTGTCCTGGATTTCCACTGCCGTCCACAGACACCAGAGATTCCCTGCCCGGCCATGTCCAAACCCTCTCTGGAAGGGGCAGGGGCAGGGGCCGTGCCCACCTGTGTCATCGAGGTCCTTGCGTTCCTCGGGCAGGGGAAATAATTCATGATCCTGCTTTTCAAAACAGGAGCAACACCTGTCTGCAAATCGTGCCCAGTAACGCACAAATGGAAGAGCTTGGGAGCACAGAAAGGAGAATTTAAAAAATATTATCCACCTGAGTACTGAATCTTTCTGTGCTGAATAGGCATTTCGCAGATTTTGGGGGGTTTCCCCAAATACACCCTTGCACATACATTTCGCACCTCTGTCCCTGAACCGACTGTTGATGCTATACGCTGCGTACACAGAACACAGAGAACCACATCATCTTTTGCAGATAAATACTACATGGGCTTCTCGGCTCAAAACACCAACGCACAAACATTTCTAGAACTCCTTGAAAATCTTAAATGCCGCCTAACAGCGACGTTCCCTTGAAGATGGTCATTAGACCTAATAAACAGGATCCTGGAGCACAGATCGTGTCCTCTTCAGCTCTCGCGACTGCCTTTCAGTAAATTCAGAAAAGATCCTTTGTGCCTAACTCGGTTTTCATTTCACTGCTTTTAAATTTGTTCAGCTTGACTTTTGACACTTCAGAGGCTTAGCCTTTTTTAAGTACAATAATATAATAAATATTTGTGTTGCCAAAGAAAAAGTGAATCTGTTGTTAGTGTTATATAAAGCAGGATCTCTTTTTCATTCGTTTGTTATAAATAATTCACACAACTATGTGCATTTTATAAACACAATCTTTAGGAAACTGCTACTATCAAACATTTTTGAGACAACACTCAGAAACATATACATATGCACAAAGTATTTACTACAGTGCATTTGAAACTGTAAACAAAAAAATTGTTAATGAAAGCAGAAAAATAAAGATATTTTATGTAAATAATTATGTTAATACAAAGTGTTTTCAGACTTATTTATACAAATTAGTCATCTGAATGACAAAGAGCTTTGACAAACTACAAACACCTATCAAAAATCATATTATTTGGCTTATTTTCCCCTTGCAATTTCCATCTTTAGCTTGCCTTGGAAAAAGAAGACAGATTCAGAAACTCCCCAGCTATCTGACAATGCAGTAGGAACAAGCCTAGTCAAATGCATTTTTCTTTACTTATATGTTAAAATTTGTTTTCCTGTTTTTTCAAGAAAATATTTGAGGAAATTGGGTTTTTAAAAATTTAAAAATTAAACAAGATAAATCTATTTTAATTCAAAATTATTTTCCCTAAAATATTTGTGTGCAGCAAGTTTGGTTCGATTAGAAAAAAATGGTATTTTCAAGTAATGATTTAACATGCAGAAAATATCTTCTTATTTTCCAACAGAAAACACTTCAAAATCATTTAGCAAAGAAACGATATATTTAAGATGAATATGGGAAACATTGTGCAGGAACTACCTAAAGCTCCCCATTCGCATTTTTTGTACTTTCCGCTCTCAATCTAATTTTAGGACGTTAAGTATTCCTATTTTGTTACTGCTAATAAAATGAGATTTTCTTGCATTGTTAGAAATTACAGTTTGGAAAACCTCTATTTATGAAATCAACGCACAAAATATCAAGCATGCTATTTTTACTATTTTAAATGCTCTTTTAAATGCTCGGGACTCCCTCGCTGTTCAGCTTTGCAGCCCGCAGTGACTGTACGAATTCCATTATTCCCAGGAACAACGAACCCATTCCCATTAACAGATGCTTCTACACACAGTAGCGCGGTCAGAGATAAAAAGGCGCTGCGGTGTAAGGAGTTCCAAATGATTTAATCTGGATTAATCTCGCGCCGTGTTTGCCCCATAAACCTGACTTTCTGGGCACGCGGCAGGCGAGGAGCGGCATCCCAGGGCTCTCCAGATGCCCAATTAGACTCGTCTCCGCACCCCGGCTCAGCCTCGGTTCTCTCCGTTGGGGCAAACCCATTTATCTTTGCCGTTCCCCGGGCGGGCAGGCGGGAGGGGCTGGGGGGAGGCCCTCGCCTCGCCTCTTGTCAGCGGGCATTGATCAGCCCTTCCCGGCTGGTGGCGGAGGTGAGGGCAGCTCCCCCAGGAGCCCTTCGGGGCCGGGCCGTGTCAGGAGGAGCTGTATTGAGTCATGATCCGAATGACTGCTCATTGAGGGAAACGGGTATTGGCGTCCCCATCAGCCGGAGCCACCCTGGGTAACGCTTAAACAAGTCCACTCTGTTAATGTCAGGCCACCGGGGACACGTTTAGCCTCTCTGCTGACCATTAGACCCTTTGATGGAGTGGACAATAAACTTGACAGGACAGGCCGGACACTGCTCTTGAGCGGGCCTGTGCTGACAGCGCACCACGGCCTGCCCTGCCCGCGGCCTGCCCTGCCCGCAGCCCTCCTGAAGGCCTGCCCATGGCCTGCCCGCAGCTTGCCCACAGCCTGCCCGCGGCCTGCCCTGCCCGCGGCCTGCCCTGCCCGCAGCCCTCCTGAAGCCCTGCCCATGGCCTGCCTGCAGCTTGCCCACAGCCTGCCCGCGGCCTGCCCTGCCCGCGGCCTGCCCTGCCCGCAGCCCTCCTGAAGGCCTGCCCATGGCCTGCCCGCAGCTTGCCCACAGCCTGCCCGCAGCCTGCCCTGCCCGCAGCCCTCCTAAAGCCTTGCCCACAGCCTGCCCACAGCTTGCCCACAGCCTGCCTGTGGCCTGCCCTGTCCACGGCCTTCCTGAAGCCCTGCCCGCAGCCTGCCCTGCCCGCAGCCTGCCCTGCCCGCAGCCTTCCTGAAGCCCTGCTCATGGCCTGCCCGCAGCCTGCCCTGCCCGCAGCCTGCCCTGCCCGCAGCCTGCCCTGCCTGTGCAGGCACCTCCCCTGGCGCAGGCAGCTGCCCATACCTACAAGCAGGCAAAAAGAGGAAACCAGAGCCACTCCAGCCACCATCAGAGGAAGAGCAGCAGGGGAACGTTTTCCTAAAAATCCCCCAGCCAATCAGCCAAACCCAGGACAGGAAGAGAAATTCTGTATTTTTCAGGTTTTGCTTTAATTTCCTTCTTCCAATTGTCTTTTCTATGGGCAGGACATTTTGGAACCCATTCCTTAACTGCCTTCTATAAGGAAAAAAACCCTGTTATTACTCTAGAAAGAAGGAAATTTATGGAATGAACTACACTTCGGTTACACCACTTTGAAGGCAGTTTCTAGGAGTGGTTTATTTCATGCCATGTTCTTAAAAAAGCAAATAACCAAAATGGGAAAATAATAAAATCAACAGCCCTTCTCCATCCAGAGGAAAATTCTTGGGGGGGAAAAAATCAACTTTCAAAGTACCAATTCCATATTAATGAATCAAAACTAAAAAATTGATTGGAAACTCAACCTCAGCTGTTTTCAGAGAAAGTGTTGATAACTGTATTTATATTATTTAAAGAAAATATAAATTTAATTTTTTTGTTACATATGAGCTTATTAGTATTTACTTTCTTAAGTTCCTGCCAGTGAAAAGGGCCCTGGGTTTGACAGAGCAAATTTTCCAGCATTTGGAAGCTTTTATCCCAATTTTAATACCTTCTCTCTTTTCCTCTAGAGAATTAACTGATATTGCATTAAAACAGAAAATGATACAGAATTTTAAACAGTCCACACAACTGGAAAACTGACAGGTCATTAAAAAGCTCTACTGGAAAGAAACTTAGTCCTAAAAACTTAAGGGTTTATATATAATATACAAGCATATATATATTTACACATATACAGATGCTCATATATACACAGCAGTTTCACAACAGCTAAATAATTTGTCTAAAATTAATTTAAAATATAACCTATCTTTTAATATTAAGTACTTCATCAATAAAAAACATTAAAACCACAGAGATCTTTTTTAACCTAATAGTCAACAAAAAGCAACAAAGCTAAAGAATATGTAAATATAATCCAGATTATTCAGATATGTTTTGTATTTTTAGTCAAACCTTAAAAGCTTTTAACAAAAGAGACATTCCTTTTGTCACTAATGCATTTTTTAATCTGTATAACTTGCTCCAATTTAAAGATATTTTTTAAAAGGACACAACAGTTTTGTGACACATTCTTACTAACTTCATTAACGTTGCGTTCATATGTATCCAAAAGCAAAAGCATTTTTTCCTGCCACCCATGTGATGGTATTTGCTAAATGATTTCTGCGTTTACTCAGATTGAGCCTGTCTCACACCCACAGTCTGAAATCTGCCCTTTTAGGAACACAGGTGACGGTATTTCTGATTTTAATTTCTCTTTAATTTTTCATTGTGATTAAAATCATGTACAAAATTAAGGAGAATGCCCACTATTATTTTTCCCTGTAGGACATGTTACTTTAAGCTAATATAAATTGTTTGGTACTCTCCCTGGGTGCATGCTCGCAGGGCACGAGGGCACACAGACTCCAGATAAGGAATAATTCAGTATATCAGAAGGTGAAAAGAAAAAGCAGAGTAAATAAATTTTAAAAAAAGTCCTATTTTTGCAGAAAGCCTTCTCCACCAATTAAATGTAACGGCTCCTGTTTATCATGGCTGCAACGCCGTGTTTTTCCCTGGGCCTGCGGATGCAGAATCCCAGTGTCAAAGGGGAGCCGGCATCATTGCTCGGAGCCTCACCTATAGCTCCCCTTTGTGCTCCGCTTCCCTCACATCTTTTCTCTCTGCATTTCCATTTCAAGCAACTGCACGGGGAGAGCAGCGCGGATCAATTCCGACATCGAATATTTAGTAATACCATGTATGTATATTTTATAAAAATATTTTCATTTAATAGGAGCAGAACACAGCCTCTCTAAACGAGAAACACAAAAGCTCCTCCACGTCTGACTCGCAGCCAGTCACCTCACCCTTTGGTTCACCAAGTTTCCCCAAGCTTTTGTGAACATTTCTGACGACACATCATTCACATAGTTCATTGCCTTCTTCATAACACGGTTCTTGACCTGCCAGTCCCCCATGGGCACCAAAAGGTGTCCCAGCGCACAAAATTATTGCTTTATGGACAGCTTACAGCACCGGGCAGGGCCCTGCTCTCCACCTGGTCCAATACTGCAGATCCTGCCCTGTGCAAAGTCTCGCTGGGCTTGCGGCGCACTGACTAGCAGAGGCGTCCGGAAAAACTGCCAAGCAAAGTCTGAACCCAGCACTGATTGCCAATCATGAATTTTATAACAGAATTACGTGTAATTAGGAAAATGTCTGGGGCAGAATCCTCCCCTTTGTGGGCACACGTGGATTACGCAGACGCTGAAGTCTTTGGAAAAGTGACTGTGCTCCTGTTGCCTGCCCCACGCTCGGCACACCGGGGCCCCGGGTTCGGAGCAGAGCCCGTACCTGCTGCGTAACACAAACCGCAATATTTACACACTTCCAGACCCGAGTGAGCAGGATATCTGCCTCAAAGGGTCTGAAACGCTGCAGTCAAAATCCAATTCTGTATTTGAATCAACACTAGCCCTAATGATCTCCACTGTACCCACCACGAAATCATGAAGATAAAATTCGCAAATTTGACTTGACATAACTGAACTTTCGCCTTTGAATCTACACAGAAATTATATTACAACAATCATTATGTCTCCCTGTGATAGCCATTTCATAGATTATAAAATACCTATAACCTTGCAAAAAAGAGATACTGTGAAAAAAGCAGGAATTAAAATATTTTCCAATGACTGCACTTAGAAGGAGCACACAGGAAAAATACTTGTAAATACATAACAAAATGTTTGTAAATACATAACAAAATCCTAAAGGTTGCATCAACACAATCACTATTTTTATGTCCACCTGACTATTGTCCACCGTCCAGAGGAAAACCCTTCCTCGCACGCTGCAAAGCTCCTTGTCATGTCCAGAGACAGGACCCATGAGAAATAAACCTTACAGGATGAAATATTTGACGACGGCTCAGGGGCAAAGCTTCCCAACCTCCTGCCACCCCACTCAGACCCCGAGAGGAGCTCACGGCCCAGCGAAGTTCAGCACTCGCTGAACACTCACCGACCAGCCCCACGCACCATCGCCTGTACACTGCACCTTGCGCGAGTCTCACCGTGATTCTGTACTGAAACTGGAATTCCCGCAGTTGCTAATGCCGCAACGTGTTCTTTTTTCCCCCCTTTCCTATCTTTTCGCAGGGTCTAAAATCATACATAACCACTCCATTGCTTTTAATTGCAAATCTCCTTAAGCATGCTAAACTTGCTTGTTTCTTTTTCATTTCATCTTTTGCAAATCACCTGCATGGTCATCTGTTATCATTTTTGCCAGACACTTTCACGCTAAGCAGCAAGGTCACTGCAAAACCTGTATTGATTTTCTCCCTAAACATCCAACTGTACAAATACGTATTTTACCAACGGTTCTGAAGTCATCCCTGTGAGCGAATGTAAACACAAACCAGTGCAGCTGCAAAAGCCTTTGGAACATGGAGCCATAAACGGACCTTCTACAGATTCCTTGGAAAAAACTATGGCTGCTTAACCCTTTTTTTGCTGAGCAGGGAAGCCAGTCCTGCGATGAAGCAGCCCTGGCCGTGAACCAGGCACCAGACCCTCTCCCACTCGGGTAGCGGACTGGCCACCCGGGAGAGCAGTCGCCGCCGCCCGAGCAGCAGCATGACATTTATCTTACAGGCATGTTCAAATACAGTATATTTTGTTTGGCTGATTGATTTTAGCATTCAAACATACCTTCCACTATTTCAACCCAGAGATATTCAATATCCCTACTTTGAAATATATCAACTGTAAATTTTCCAAAAACTAGAATCTTTTGGCAATCAAGATAAATATCTGTAATCTCTTGTCCATTGATAGGGGGCCCGGTGGGGCTCATAGCCCGGCCTAATATCTCCTACATTCTCCACAGAGTTTAAATGCCGGGCCTGGAGCTCACCAGAAGAACGCCCTGCTAGGTCAAGAATCTCACATTGTTAAATATCTATTTTTTTTCCCCCAAGAATGACACAGTCCTTTCTGCAGCTCAGTCAGGACCAGCTCTCCCCCTGAGACCGCAAGCAACAGAGATTCTCAGGCAAAACCAGATTTTCTTTTTTCTGAGCTTGGTCACCATCGGGGTACTGCAACATTTAGATCAGGATCGCAAGAAAACGAACGAACGAACGAGCAGTGTGGATGGGTAGAAAAAGTGATTCAATGCGGGCTGCGCTTCAGACACGCGTTTGTGAGGAACCAACTTTGAATCATCGTACCAGATGCAGTCCCAGGGAAAAATGTATGCAGGCAACAGGGAGTTAAGTAAATAAATTTTTTCTTTTCTTTGTCGATGTGTTTAGTTCTCTTCCTGCCAAGACTCATTTCACTCTGCTATCTTGTGAGAGACACATATGGTGCAGTGAAATTGCCATCCAAGAAAGCATGTCCCAGCCTGTTGAGACATCATCAAATAAGATTAAAGCAAAGTAAAAATAAAAAGATAGAACGATTTTTTTTTCTTTTTCTTGTACAGAGAACATCTGATGAAAGTCACTGAGGTACTTGAACGCTTCTAAAGGTTTTGCAACCATTTCTTTACTTTGCCTGGCTAAGAAAAAGGCAGAAATAACAAGCCAATATCTCCTTTTTCTTCTTCAAGTCAGTGAAAAAATGTGTTTTGTAATAAACCTGATGTATACGAATAAAATACAATATTGCCTTCTGCGCTTCTGTGGAAATAGCACTTAAATGCACAAAAATACCACTGATTTTCTGTGCTGGTTGCCTCTCCACCAGCATCTCTGACTTCTGCACGCAAAAAATCTTCTGGGGCCAGGACAAAATAATTAGTGTACTAATCTAGTCCACAGAAAGGCCCAAGATACCCCCCAAACAGCACAGTCAGGTGTCTCTCTGGCTACCAACTGCTACACCAAATATTAAAATTCATCGTCTGAGAAACAGCAGTCCAAGCTGCAGTATTGCAGTAAGGGTGAAGCTGTTGCCTGTTTTCCTTGCACACGCAAGGGCCTCGGGATGCTGGTTCGGATGAAGACGACTTTACAGGTTCTTTCCCTACAAGATCTTTTCAGTTTCCACATCTAAACAAAAGGACTAGGTAAAGAACTCCCAGCTGATCACCACTTGCTCTTGCACGTGGTACTTACGACAAGATGTAGGACCAGAGTAGAACTGCCAGATGGTTTACGCTGTCACATCAACAGGAATCGCTGAGGAGCAACTTGCCAGCTACTCTTTACTGCTTTGAAATCAGGCTCCAGAAACATTTCACAATTACTGTACACCTACCACCAGGGAAGCACCAGCGAATGCGACACATACGCTACGGTCTGTACTTCAAGTAACTACACAGAAGTCTGCTCAAGGCCAAAAAGAAATCACAAGGGACAGGAGGAAGCCGAAATCAAATTAGCATTGTTGATCATGGCAGAGAGAAGTTGAGGGGGAGCTTCTTAACCATACGAAATAATCTGCAAAACGGGGTTCAGCTTCAGAAACAGGAACCCATTTTGTGCATTTCTTTGCTACCTCTCCAGTCAGAGAGTGCATTTCCAGATCTTGTTTCCAACACACAGCCCTAACTGGACTGCAGGAAAGCAACAATGCATCAGTAGCAGAGATTATCCCTGGCCTTAATAAGCTGTTGTTGGCTTTCATAACAACTGCAGCCTAGGACGAGTCACACCGAGCTCAAAGACAATCTTACCAATAGCCTGGAGCAAGGATTATAGAAACAAGAATCCAAGGGGGGGTGGGAGGGAGCAAAAATCCCAAGAAACAGGGGCTAATGTAAAATCGTTTACATATTAACCTTCTTCCCTTCTGACAGTGGTCAAGTTCTGATTCAAAATACAAATTATCTCCAATTACTTCAAAAGAGGCAGTCACAGAGCTGTCACTTAACCTTCACCATCTGTTTGGCTCAAAAGAAAGCTGTACAGCCTGCCACTTTGACCTCATCTTTCTCTTTCCACACTGGACAGGCACCAAAGGAAGAGAAGATGGCTTATTGTTCTCCGGGGAAAACCTCGGCCCTGGGGGAGCTGGGGGCTGAGGTGCTGGGAGGGGAGGGCAGAGCTTCAGGAGGTGACTTAATTTAACTCTTCGGGAGGAGGGGGGATTTGTTTGGGGAGGATGAGTTTGCAAACCTGCCTCACTCCTTCTGCCAGCCCCCTCCAGAGATGAGGTTTGTTGAAAAGTGGAGCCTCTCTGCAAAAAGCAATCGCTGGCTAAACAACAGGGGCGGGTGAAAAAAGCAGAAGCTGATTCACTGTGGATTCTGGCTTAGAGATTTTTGTAAATCTAGTAGCCAGCTGTACACAGGAAAACATCGGCTATTGGAGATGTCAGAGGGAAAATAAATCCTGGAAATGAAAGAGCTTTCTAGGAAAGATAGTAGCACACAATGATTGCAAGAAAAAAAATAAGAAGCCAAAACAAAAAAGCACCCAACAAAAAAACCCCAAACCAACCAACCAGCCAACGGAAAACCCAAACACCAGAACACGAGAAGGCGCACACTCTGGGAGAGCACACCTGGGAGTTACAGATACCACCTCCTTGTAAGACAAATCTGAGTTCCCCCCGCTCTCAGCTGCACAGCTCAGACCAAGGCTTCTCCCAAACTGCTCCTTCACCGCGGTGTGTTCCAGCCCTTCTCCTGGCTCCAGGGCAAGGCAGGCACTTTATGTCCAGCCTCACGCTGGAACTGCAGCAGTGAAGGACCAAGTACCAATCCCCGGCTGTCCGAGCAGGGTGCCAGGGAATCGGGGCTCAGAAGCACAACCTGCAAGTGCAGAGGTGTCAGGAATAAAAAAAAAAATCTGTTCGAGAAAAGAGATTCCAGAGGGGCTGGAGGGCACGGTAACAGGGTGCAAATTTTTGAATGCCTTATGGTTTACAGGCAGTTTCTAATGCTTCTGCCGAGAAACATTACAGCGTTTCCATTGGCTCTGATCTTTATTTTTAGTTTTATTAGCCACCACATAACAGGTTTCTTCAAGAGAGAAAGAAAGAAAGCAGATCCCTCTGTAAACAGGAGCAACTCCAACTCCTGAACGTTCCACACAGCCGCGGTTTAGCACGAGGATAATGTCCTACGTGCAAGCAGCTCCGAAAACAAACCCCTCTGTAGCCGCACACGCTGCGTGACACTTTTGGCATCACTGGCACAGAGAGGCAAATCCCTTTTCTTGTCGCACAGTATTTAACCCAAGAAACACACACCACAATGCACGGAGCCGGCTGACAAGAGCTGCAAACTTTCCGTTTCCACAGTGGATAGGAACGAGTCCATTAAATACACGGTCCTGCTAACAGCAGCATCTAGCACTGAGCATTCCGGTCGGTGGGAGAAAGGAAAGCCTGCTGCAAAAGGTGCTGAAGCAAATAATGATCCGGGCAAACAGCCCTTTACTTCTTAGAATCCCAAGTCCTTTGCTACCTTTTTTGAAAAAGCAAACAGAATATTGAACTCAATTTGTGGTTCAGAGGGGGGCAAAAACCTTCCCTGCGCTCCTGCGCTGGAATAGGCTGACAACAGCTGCAGCCACACTGAAATGTTTAATTTTACTTAAAACATTCTCTCAGGCCTGTGTATTATTTGAAGTATAACGTACAGAATTATCTAATGAATTCCCAAATCAAATACTCTCATTTTGCTTCAGGCCATTTCCCGAGAACAAACTAAAGGCACACAGCCTTCTTTCTGTGCCTGACTGTTGAATTTAAACAGATGTCCAGTGGACAGCAGCTTCTTGTAGATTACCTCTCCCATTCACTCTTCTGTATCTCCGGCCAGTGCAAACCCCCTTAAATTAAAAACAAACAGAGAACCAAGATAACAGAAAATATGGCAAGGCTACCAGGCACGAAAAGGTCTGTCATGAATTCTGGCTGTCCCCTCGCTGCGGTAAGGGATGTGGTGACAGTGAGAAAGTCGCCGGGGAACAGCATCTGGCTCTGATTAGGTAACAAGCCGTAGCATCTGCAAACTTGTCAGTTCTCAGCCCACAACAAAGTCCAGCCCGCAGAGCTGTGCTCAGAACGGGAACTAGCTGTTACATTTTGTAAGACAAACATTATCTGTTCCCATCGCAGGGTGCCTTTTTATTACAGGCCGGCTATAAGAGGAGAAATTAAATGTGCTTGTTACATTTTACTTTTCATCTCAAGGAAAAAAACCTACTCGGTTTTGAGCTCGTCTGTCAGAAACCTTTTTCCTTGTCCTTCCTCTGTGAAAGGGTTGCGAGCAACAGTAGTGATTTCACAGCCCACAGTACGCACTCACGGTGAACCCTGGCCACACTCAGAACATTTCTCTGCTTTTTTCTCTAAACAAGAAAAATAAAACAAAACTCCACGCAGCAAACCCATGAGCGGCGAGAAATCCGACCTGCGGCTGTACCCCCCGGGGAGGCGCAGCGGGGTACACAGCACCCTGCTCGGGGGGCGCACGCGTCCCTCCTGCGCAGCGTGCCCAGGCTGGCGCCGGAGCCGGCCGGTGCCGCAGCAGGGCTGACCCAGCCCGCCACTGGGCCACCAGCCTCCCCTTCCCACCTACCTGCTCCGGCCCCCTGCACACCAGCGGAACTAAAATTCACCCACTGCCAAGTTTTTACTCATATACTTCGGCAGCGCACTTGACTAAGAAAGCTTCTGTATTTCACTTTTCACTTTCTTTGCTCGGTGTGTTGGTCTTTTCCTCTGCTCTGTGCTGCTGAATGACAGCTCTTCGGCAACCTGAAAGGTACTTACACTTCTCTTTTGAAAAATGGAAAGAGAATACTCTGCATGCCCTGTCTAAGACCAAAGCCCAACACAACTGAGGAAGAACTGAAGAATTACCAAACCCGAAAAGTTAAATTTCTCCCCAAAAACCACAGTTATTTTTTAACATTTAAAGGAAACCACCTATGAGCACCTCCACAAAATATGTTCCCATAAAACTAAGCATTAGTCAAATCAGCAGTAGAGACTTGGATAGCATCTGTCGCTCTACGTGGTTTTGGAACCTATCAGAAATTCATGTAATTTAAAAATGTCTCAGTCTGAGCAGTTTGCTTCTGAAAACACTTACGCTGGTGCCCTACTGTGCCTGGGGACCAACCTGTGTCAGCTTCAGCATGGCTTCAAGTCTGGTGGGACTTCTCACAGCAAGCAGAAAAATACATGAATGGGGAGAAATGAAAAAAACCCCGTCACAGTGCCATTCCAGAATCTGAGCAGAATGAGAAACCACAATTTTTCCAAAACCCAGGATACTGCAGAACTCCAAAATGAGGACTTCAGGGGGAAAAAAAATGTAGGTGTTACAAGAACTTGGGTGACAGGGTTTTGGTTGGGGGTTTTTTCTAAACCTTGCTAAGCAATCTGGCCTATTTATTAGTTGTGAAATACAAACCACGTTATCAACAATCTTAAGGAAATGGATTGATGTTAAGTGATACTTCAGAATCTGCCCCGTAGCAAAGCTACCGCACCATTACGGGAAGATAAGCAGCAAATCCTTCCTGCAAATAAAGGAGACCTCCGTGGTACTCTATAAACCATGCAGCTGATTTTTAAAAGCCACTGACATAACTTACGGGTCTGGAACGTTTCTGCTATACAGTAGCATGCGGCACCTCCTATAAAATGAGACTTACTTGGAAACAACAATTCCTAATTAAGATAATGACCCTGAAATGTTGTTGCATAAGCTGCAACCCGCACTGTTTTGATTAGTAAGACGAACGAGCCGCCGGATCGCATGAGCTTGAGTCGGGGCCGTGCGCGGCCCCGGGAAAGGCGGCTGTGCCCAAGACGCGCCCCTTCTGCCCGCGGTGACTCCAGCAGAGGGGAGACCCCCTGCGCCCACCGCGGCGGAGGCGCCCTGCGGGGCAGCAGAACCGCGCGGGAAACGCGTTCCCGCAGCCACGGAGCTGCCGGGCGGGGGGAGGCACCACGGCCCCGCCGAGCCCCCGCCGCCGCCCGACAAACCCCCCGCACCGCTGCCGCACCTCGGCCGGGGCAGCGCCGGGCCGCACCGCACCGCACCGCGCCCGCGGGGGGCGCCGCCCGCACCGCACCGGCCCCGCACCGGGCCCCGGGCCCCGGCCCCCGCCCGCGCAGCCCGGCGCGGTGCGGTGCGGTGCGGTGCGCCCCGTCGCCAGGGCGCTACCCCGCGGCAGCTGCGGAGGGCACGGCGGCTGAGGGGAGAACCAGCCCCGATGCCCCAAAACCACACGCCGTTTTGCAGCAGCCTATAAAATCCCTTACTTGCAAAATTAGGGGTTTTTTTCTTCTTCTGAAAAATTACACATGCTATAAAAAGTAATTCTGCCTTTTCCCGAGCCGTCCTTGCCGCGATGGGATGGCCGTTTGACACAACGGCGTGATGAGAACTGGAACGTGCCGCAGGAAAAACGCGCGGTGAAGCTGGCAAGAGAGCTAAGGCCGCGCTGCCGCGTCAGGACATTCCCCTGTGTCACCCCCCCGCCATCAGGACACTGCCTGGCCATGAAGAGGCCTTTTCGCTCTTGGGAAGGTGCAAGGAATCTTACAGGTCTGTATTCCTCGCCTCCTTTCTGACTTCAGAGCTTTCAAAAGGCTGACACCGAGCTGTGCCCCGTGGCCAACCATCTACTGCTGGTGACTCCTGCGGTTGTGCAGGAGAGCAACGGGTACCTCTTCGTACCGAACCCGGTTACCCACATCGTGTCTGCCATCCAGCTTCTCTAGCCCAAACAAAACAGCGGCTCTCAAACGCTTAAGTTCTCTCAACATCACAGCTTTTTTACGAACTGCTGTGACTGCCGTCATGAAACTGGTAGAGCCAGCATTCCCCAAAAAACATTTTAAGTCCTCAACAAAAGGCCATGCATTTTAAGAGCAACATGGTTTGTCCATTATTATGATTTATTATTATTTGCATTACAGTAGTACCCAGAGGCCCCCGCCAGGGTTCCTTTGTGCTGGGCATTGCACAGAATACACAGCCACCCGCTGATCTAAAAAACTTAAATTCAGCCTAAAACGTTCCAGACCCATTCTCTCTAGGTATTTCCTCACTCAATGCATCCATCTTTTTTTTAATCATTCTAAGGGGCATTTCCCAAACTCTAATAATTTCTTTTCACAGTAATACAGATTTGGAAGTTTCCCACTTCCAGGTACAACCCTGTGATTAACATAGCAACAGGCTCCGAGGTCATCAGTGCAAAACTTACAGCCAGGATTTAAAAAGCCCTTTGGATCCGAGGACATGCAAGGCAATTCTAAGTATCAAGGTGATATTAACTGGACTGCACCAAGCAAAATAAGCATAGACAACTTGATTTTACGAGATTCCCTCTCCCGTTGCTGAAAAAGAAAGCCCAAAGCAGCTGCTCTGAGAGAAAATGGTCAGAAATACAGTAAACAAAAAAGCGATGTGGCTGTGGATGCGCAGTGTTAGTATGGAAACAAAGGAAAGGTGGAGAGGTTGCCTGTATCACCCTTGAAAGCAAGGGTGAGAATAGGCTCACCTATCTCTGAAAGCAGCTGGGGATGATTCGCAGTAGATTTTTCTGTAATAAAACTCCCCTATGTTTCTTTCCTTGGAAAAACTCAGTTTATAGGTCAGTTAACAAGTATTAAAACCACAAGAGAACATGAAACGCACCACCTTTTCCCTTTGATCCTTTTCCCTTTTGGATGAAAGTTTTGAAGTTTGGAATATAAAATCCCTGAATTTTTGTTATGTTTTATGCCTCCATGAAGGCATTAAAACAAAAGTTTGTGGGCTGAAGAAATATCCCCTAACTAGCAGGGAATTAAAGCAAGCTGTCCTGGCCAGGACACCTGCTCGCCAGGTGCTGCCGCCCGCTCCCCAAATGGAACACCTCATTTACAAAACAAATCTGTCTCGAAAATTACCTGCCCCTCTTGATTGCTGCAAATGGTTTTCATCAACCTGCACTGAACTGTACTCTGGTCTCGCCAAATTTACAGCATCGGCTATAAGAGTCATTGTAGGAGGGCAAGGAATAGAAGCAATGTTTAAAAGCCATTAAATAAATAGAGGGTCCCCACTGAGAATGGCCAGTGCCTTGGGTGTCCATTCGTTAAGGTGGCTTCCCGCTGAGCGCACGACACAACCCACCACCAAGCACAGAATTGGCTTGGCTTAGAGGTTTTAAAGGCCCTGTTCTCTTGCAGGATGCTTCGGTTTTGAAATCTATCAAAGGAATCTCAAAACAAATTACATGGTAAATTATTATCTCTGTTCTGGCCTCCTCTCTACACCCCACTGTTCAGCATGAATGACGATGGGAGAGCCGCTTGTGAAAGCCTGCAAGATAAGCAGATTACAGAATGTCAGGTGCCTCGGGCTACTCGAAATTTCACAGCCAAACTTCGCCGGCCGAATCAGTTCATCTCGCTAATATGGGTCACAGGCTATTTCAATTAATGCACCTCTAATGACTAACATTTGTTCCTTAATGTGAAAGGAATAAATACGGAGACACACAAAGCAGCAACATAAAGCAAACTGCTCTCCCCTTGCTTCTCATCAGTATCACCGCGTTTAGTTTCTCTGACCAAGTAGCAGCGATGGGAAAACAGGCTTGCAAGGAATACAGAATTTCTTTCAGAAAGAAACCTTTTATGTAGCTTTCCTATCATTACCAACGCGTTTCTGGCAGCTTTCAGTGTCCTCTAGATCCCAGTGTACTGAATAACAAGACCTGATATGAAAACAGAATGCAGAAAACAAATTAGCATTTTGAAAATAAAAAGCCTGGCTTTTAATCCTATTAAGATCAGGGCGCTTTTTTTTTTTAAGTTCTCTGAAAGATATACTGATGTTTCCATTAGCATAAATGCTGAAATCAGCATTTCCTTTGAAAGAAGTTGTTAATATTTGGAAATGGTAGGATTTCCAATCCTGGATTTGATTGTTATTCTGTGCTACCCTGCAAGTGCCAAGGTCATGGGGAGATTCACCTGCACACTGAGCTAAATGAATGCACTCGGCCACAATACATGTATAATTTAACATTCTCCTCTCAAGTACCACCATGCATTCCTAAAAATATTTTATTACAATAACAAATTGGTTTCAAAATCATGCATTATGTATTCTGAAATTAGGTCTGCCAATGAAACCTGTATATACAAACATACAAGCAACCATGCGGGACAGCGTGAACACAGAAATTATAGGTTCTAGAGGAGCTGAAAGGAACAATTAATTCTTCCTCTAACTCCAAAAAGTCCTTTTTTATTACTTTAATCTGTGTAGTTAAAAGGAACAAAACAATGATTGCTGTGAAATGTATTTAGAAATCAAATAGCATGTCCTTTTCTAGATGTCTTTATGGAAAGCAAATGTTTAACTGCAAAGTGCACAGTATATTAGAACACACGTTGTTCACGTCTCAAGGGTAGGGATGGGAAAAATAATACAAAGCTCCTCAAATATTTAAAAGAGTATTAGTTACATCTCAAAACTTTGCCTCTATAACATTTTAAATGCTTTCTTCCTTCAGAGCAAGCTCCTCCAAATATTTAAGCTGAATTTGTCAAAAAATTCCTCCTAAATTCTTGATAATTAGAACTAGTCCTTTGCCATTTCTTTTTTAGTTAGTTAGCCAAAGAGTTAAAAATTTCATACTATTGCTGAATTTTCAGCAGCAAACACTGCACCGTTAATGCACTTTCATGACAGATGGTTGTTTCTGATTTGCAAGTTTCATTTTAAGTTAAATATACATTGATAAAGCACCCTTTTACAGCCCAAATATTCTTTTTTCTCATGCAAAATAAGCATGTTTCTTGGTCAACTGACATTTTGTTAAAATGGACTTGAGGTAGCTATTTATGAATAATTAAGATTAAAATGTTTCTGTGATTCCCTCAATGCTTTCTTATTTTAAAACATTTATATCATGTCAAAATGGACTTATTCTTCCAAAGGTAACTTTCCATTAAAATAATGGAGAAAATGACATTTCTAATTTTGATAATAGCCCTGAGTTCTTAACTGGAGTCGAAGCCTTCTGCTGTGGAAGCATAACATTTTTGGGGACTGATACCATTATGTGAATTCTGTGTAATGGTGTTAAAATACTTGATTTGAAGTACTTAAAACATGACAAATACGATCAACTAAATTTCCATTTTAAAGCAGCAGCCCTGACTAAACCTTTATTTTGGACTGTCTGTTTCACTCTGTTAGGACTATTTACTTTTCTGCTATTTATGGTAAGAAAGAGGGTCTGGCAGATATTGCCATTAATTAGACTTCGTTCAATAGGAAACGTTAGGAAACGTTCTCAAGCATAGCTTGGTAATGTGTGTTCAGCCTGGACATCGGTTATTTCACTGCTACTGCAGGAAGCAAAGATGCAAGATATTCTAAAAGACCGTGTTTTGCAGCAGGGAAGGCAGATTAGATTGCAGACTTTACCGTATTCTAAGAGGTTTTAATTCAGTAAATATTGCATAAAATTAGAACCTTTACACTCTCCTTTTTGAATACAAGTGCAACCGTCGCACTCAGAAACCGTTTCTCTGGAATTTCGTTTAGATGTTCTGATATAACTAGACATGCAGCTTTTCCAGTAGCGAAATTATGAGAAATAATTATCTCTAATCTAATCAGGAGTATCTGAAAGTGGTAAATGTTAGCAGCTTAATTTGTGATTTCTTAAAAAGCCTTTTGTATCACTGTTTAGACTGACACATTGAAGCTTCGCTTTTAAAGCGATAATTAAGAAATTGTTGACAGAAATTAAATGTCACTGACAATTTTAAACAATTGTAAATGTTCTTCCCCCTTCCTTTCCTGAGGTTCAGCCTGACAAACAGGAAAGCTAAACTACCATTAGAGAGGGGAACACGAGTTTCTGGAACGTTGGTTTGCAGTAAAGAGATGTGATTCATATAAGCAATAAGCAAACCCCACGCTATGGATTTTTAAATGCCCTGGCTTGTAATCCAGAGGTTAAATGATTAAACCCATTCCTGCACTTTTCAGTTTAGCTGCAGATATGTTTCCCTGAATTTAGCTGTGGGCAATTTTAAGCTGAACGGGAACTGCTCTTTTATTTGTTATTAAAGTCCGTTGCTATCTTTCAAAACTGTTTGTTACACGTATCTGAACACATACATGTATTAAGAAAATCTACTGCAATAAAGACAAGATTATAAAAACTAGACAAAAATCACTCAGTGTTCATTTTTGCATGGCCATTCACTGAATGAAAATGATAAATGGCAACACATTAAGTCATTAAATACAACCGTTACCTTTCTTGTACAAATTTAAGCACAAACCAAACCAAAACTACTTTCCAAACGCTGCATGTACTCCTTAAAAACCAGGACGTGCAGGGGCAGAGGCTGGGGGCGCGTGAGCTCGGGGCACGGCGCTGAGCGCCAGCAAGTGCTCCCCGAGGAGATGCAGCCCAGTGGTCAGGGGCGGTGGTCCTGCCTCACCAGGAGCAGGAGCTCCGGATTTGGAGGAGCCCTTTCAAATGGCACTTACATAAGAATAGGTACGTGGGCAGTTTGAAAAGCACGTAGGAGATGAGGGATACATTACAGCTTGCTTTCCTGATCGCTAATTACTCCTCCCGAAAAGGCAGGGATGTCTGGCAGGAACACCGTGGCAGCGCAGGGCTGCACTCTTGGCTCTGCCTGGTTTGCTGGTTTGGACTCAGCACTTCACGTCCAAAGGCAGCAGATGCTGCGGCAGTTGCAGACCCTCTCTACAGCTTCCTGGCTGGCAAGAAAAAGATCTGAGAGCTGAAATGGAAGAAGGCTTCTGCACACTTTTCCTATTCGGGATCCTGCAACTGGCTGCTGAGCTGCATGACACTGAGAGAACAAGCAGGCTCCTAACAGGATTAAAGGCAGAGGAAGAAAATACAAATCAAAAGCACACCGGTGCTTTTCAGTACAGTTTTGTTTTGTTCACGACATAACTCGGGAACTCGACACGATTTAATGCTGTAAACACAAAGAGCGTGTGCTGAGCCCTGAGTTCAGGGGCTGTCAGCGGGGGGGAGACGGGGGCTGCTGGGCACCACGGCCCCACCACCGCAGGGACTGTCCCCGCTGCTGTGTGTCCCGGCACAAGACCCGGCCGAGGGGTCCTGCACGCACATGGGAACCACTCTTTAGTGTGAATGTTACTTTTGGGGTGGGATGCGTTCCTCAGTTTCTCCTTTAAATTAGCTTTCTGTGAAATGCGGGCGTATTAATTACTTATTGCTTTGGGGTGTTGGAAGTAAACTGACCGATATTTGCGATTTTAAAGGCAAAGTTGCAAACCCCAGGAAACTCATTTTACCATCAATATTAGAAATTTAGTCCCGTGGAAGTTTTTTACCGCACAGAGTCTCTCCAAGCTGGCTTGTTTCACATCACCGGCCTGTACGACAAAGCGTTTCCTCAAGCTGCCCTTAAATCCATGACTGCATTTTTCTTCCACACGATGTCACAGGGTAGAGAGTGAAACCTGTGCTCACTGCACTCAGGAAGCCATGTCCACTTCCCCGAAGCCAGCCTGCAGTAACACCCACAAACAAGCCGCTGCATCGTTTTCAGGCCGGGACCGCTCGCGGAGCAGCACCCGGCCAGCAGCGCGGGCATCTCGCACACCCGCGCTCCTCCTTCAGAACACCCGCGTTGGACCAAAAGGCGATCAGGTGAGATCCCACCACGGGAGAACACCCAACACAGGACCGAACCGGCCGTGCAGGATTTCAGCCGTTCCGGGCTGGCCAACGCCGTGCCCTCAGCCCGCAGAGGCCTGACCCGCGGCGCCGGCAGTGCCGCCTGACCCGCGGCGTGCCCTGGGTACCCCCGGCACACTCCCGGCCGTGCCCACAGCACAGGGGGGAGCCGAGGGGAAGGCTGCGCCGGACGGGGGGGTCGGGATGGCAGCTTATCTGATAGTTTAAGGACAACTCCTGTTGGTAGCAGTTGTCTCCCAAGCTGAATCCAGAATAATTTGGGTTTGGGCATTTTAAGAGTAGCAGGAAGGTACAATTCTACCCACAAGGCTAACTACCCCAAGTACCCTACCAGAAATATCCAGTACTGCTTTCATAGGCAGAGCTCTACAACAAAATGAAAAAAGCAAATCCTTTCATTTGATACCAATCTATTTTTTGTAGCAGCATGTGAAAATAAATAAAAGCGTATTTAAAGCACGTTCTCAAGAAATGAGACGCACTAAGGTAATGGTGTGACAATTTGCTACCTGAAGTAGTTCTAGGAAAATGGTGTCCATCAGAAAGTGGCTTCACCCTATGTTCAAAACACAGTTGGTTTTGATTTCCTTGAAAAGTAAATCATATGTTTTCCTTCTCCCTCTCATTTCTCCCTTACCTTTCTCCCTCCTCTACCACTAGAAAACAATCTTTTGTTTAAGACTTAGCAGATCCTCTATACTTTAATTTTTATTCACAGCTATATGTTTTTTGTAAAAGCTTTCTTTCCACAAATGTCCTTCTTCCAGCAGGCAAAACAGGAAAGTGAGATTTATTATTTGTTTACTAGCAGTAATGAGCAAGCAGAAAGGTTTCTTGCTGTACCACATTTTTACCCAAAGTTTACACAATGACATTTAGGAAAAACTAAACCTAGGAGCATATGGAGTCCCTTCCAGTCAAACTGAAGGATGTGCAGAAATTACCTGTCGCCTGATATGGTTTTTATCTCCAGATCATCTCTGGAAACTTCTTTCTCAGGGTATTAGCTGACAAAAGTTTGCTCCCCTCTTTTCATTTCAGAATCACTAGCTCTCGCGTTTGATGTGTTTTGGGCGAAATGGCAGGCAATTATGGTGATGTACTTGCTTTTATATTACCCTCTCTCTTCCCTCGATGGCTTTTAAAAACACACATATCCCCCCTCTCCTCCCCTGCCCTTGTGCGAGCGGGAGCTCGGCCCCGGCCCCGGGGAAGGGAGGGCAGCCCCAGCCAGCCCTCTGCTCCCAGAGAGGCTCCGTGGCTGCAGCGAAGCCAACACACAGTCATTCTGAAAAGGATCCCGTGCATTTTAAACAGCAATTTAGAGCGATTCTGCTACACATCCCTCTGTAGGACTCACACCAAATTGCTTTCGTTTTACTGTTTCTGTGTTTTGGGGCTGATTCATTACATAGGATAGAGTCTATAGGAACAAGCCATTTTTCAGCATAACAGTTTCACAGTAAAATTAGATTATAGTTTTATAAATCCCTTGGATGAAACCCCCATATATCCCAAGTGCAAAAAGGGACATATAGCCCACGGTGTCCCTCTTTATAAGGAATAGCTACTCTCTGGATTTCCCCACTCCTAAACAGTACAGTTAAAGAGCTTTTTTTCTGTCAAACTATTGGCATGTGATTGCCACTACATCTTCCTTTATCCTCTTTAGTCTATTTATTTAGTCCCCTGAGGTCCTTTCCTCTTCTAAAAAGGAAGGCCTACGAGACCTGATAGATGTTATTGCTATTGTTCAGGAGAATCTATGGGCTAGCAGACAGATGGTCCTGCGAGCTGTGATCTCCATCATCTCTGAGCCTGGAACCCAGATATCCCATTCCCTATGGCCAAGATACAGGACAGCATAGCTGGAGCAGGAGGAAAGGACGAATCTAGCCTGAAAAGAGTATTTTTAGATCGAGTGAAATACACCACCCACAAAGACAGGGCAAGAACCTTGGGAAACCATGGGACTTCTCTCTTTCTGTTTTAAAGAAAAACACTGTTTTCTCTTGGCGTTGTTAAAAAACAATTCCCATTTAAGCAGTGACAGGCAGGACTCTGTAATCTGTACATACAATTTAATCCTTTAAAGAATCAGCAGAACCCACATCAATCAAGCCTTCATCAACTTGTAAAAACAATATTTTGATTCAATCACATTCAAAGCCCCGAAATTCCCAACTAATTAATGCAGGGTCACTCAGAGGCTGTGAAGCAACGGCTAGCAGAGTGGTCAAATATTTACCCCTCAACACAGTAGACATTAGGACAACCAAAGGACCTGAAGAGTGGGCAAGAATAGATAATGCGGTGCTCTCTGCAGCAGGTTTCATTCACCAGAAGTATTTGGATAAAGAATTATTATGAAGGAGAGAAAAAAAGAAACTGAAGCCTCTGCCGTAAGCAGCGTTCTCACATCCTGCTCAAGGGCTGTTAAATGGTCAGTGACCCAGGCAACATCCTTCTCATTTTTTGGTTTTTAACATGCATGTCTCCAGACAGTTGAGTTGTTTTGGTTATAGTCCTTCCTTATAACATTCACAATAAATTACATTATAAGAATGTAGACAGCAAAAAATTACTGAAGAGTCCAGACCACTAAGACCTTCTGGCCTGCTTTGTATTCCTAGAAATGAGCCTTGAATTCAGCTTTTTTCCTTTAAATATTCTTAAAATACAAGCCCGGCATTCAGTATATTCTGTGCACGGAGGAAATGTTCACAGCGTGGAGGGGTGCCTGCGTGTACTGCAGACACACGCCTGCCAAGCCTGACGTCTCGAGGTGATTCTTTGGAGTTCATTTGATGCGGCTTTAAACTGCGCCTTGTGAGAAAGTATTTTGTGTTTGTTCCACTCCAAAGCTAAAATCTCACTGATTCTTTTAAAATGCAGCCATTAAAGGTCACAACTTGTTAATGCACAGTGTGTACAACCGCCTAGTTTGCATACGTGGGGCCTAGACGCAGCCGAGCGCACTCTTTGACCTCACGTGGGCACGTGTGAAGACACACAATGTACACCCGCTGTGCGCGGGCGAGCGGGTGTGTGACAGCAGAGGAAGGCGGCGTGGCGGAGGCAATAAGAATACGTCTGGAGTGCTGGTCTCCATGACACCTGATCACTAAAACCAGACCTTTCGCGAGACAGAGCGCTTTACGTTTCTCGGCAGAGGGGGACTGGGGAAGCGCTGCACCCACTCACACCCGTTTCCCCTTGGCTAACGGCAGCTTCGTGGAAGAACTTTCTCTCCTAGACCGTATCCAGTCTCTCCAGGACACAACCACGGCAACAGATACGTACAAGGACACGAGGTGCTGCAAAAATCAATGGAGCAGTTTTCACCTCTCCTTTCAAGACTCCTTTTGGGTTATTGTGCCTTTCTGTATATTTTCTATATATTTTTGTGTTTGCACTTGAGCTACACAAGGGACAGGAATTGAATGTATTTTGCATGATGTTGCTGACTTCTGCGTCTGTGTTCAAATTCATCATACTGCGAGGTGCACTCTGGATAGATAGACTTTAGATTAATGATTATGCAATTAGTATGTGCTTTTCCTTCCACACAGAAGTTTTCAAAAAGTTTAAGAGCAGCCATTTAATAATTCACCATTTTACAGTGCCTGTATTTTGAGACAGCTTGAGAAGGAATTATACACCCAGAGGAATGTTTGAAAAGCCATTTTGTGGAGCCCATGCTGATGGTATTTTGCTGGAATGACTAGTCGGTGCCTAGTTACACCAAAACGTATTTCAAAAGGACGCCCTCTCCCAGGCTACTATAATAGCAGTAGTGGTAATAGCAGTGATAATGAAGAAAGAGATCCAGGTAATGCCACCTGAAAAAAATACATTTCAAGAAATCATCGCTAATCTTTTCCTAATCTTACTCTCATCTTCTTGGGAAAGACCAGACAAATAACCCAGGACAGAAGCAGTAGATATCTATTTTCAGATGTGTGTCTTACAATGGAGAGACAAAAATTATCACGCCTACTTAAAATGTTAGGCGTAAAAACCTGGATTAAAGCATCTCCTCTTCAACTTACATTATTACTACTACTCAACATCATAAAACAATACATGAAATCCTGTTTGCTTTCCCAGACCACTGTGATTCCCTTGTATTTTGCACTTCACAAGCCCCCAGCAAAGAAGGTGCTGTGCTTGATTTTGAGACAGTTTCCCGTTCTGACTCCAAGCACCAGTACAGTCCTGAAGTGTGGGGGATCCTAAAATTACTCGAACCTTAAAATTTGTGACCACATACGTCATTTTGGCACTGGGTTGACCTTTTCAGCAGACAGGTCATTCTGACACATTAAAGGAAGAAGAAACAGAGCCGCCCGCTCCATCCCAGCACGGGGCTGCGCCTGCCCGGTTGGAATCACTACTGGAACGTACAGACGAACCCACTGCCACAGAACGGCACCATTTCCAGTTTCCCTTCGTACACCAGTTACCACCGACGGAGCAATTCCGGGGCCGAAGCAGTACCCCTTGGTTTTTTTAAGAAAGAACAACGACACTGTGGAGTAACTCCCGTTCCCAGCACCCGCGCTGACCGGTGTTGCCGCTCTGCAGGCCCCAAGGCAGGGCGCAGCTTTTATTCCCAGTCCTGCTTTACAGGGCGTGTGGCTGACAGGAATGTCCAGAGGAGATGCCACAGCTCTGAATTCAGTCGTTGATAGGCAACCACGAGATGAACGTTCTTCCCGTACATCTTTATAATCTACATCCCACAGGCTTCTATTCAGTTAGACATCTGAATGGGAAAATTACAAAATATCTGTGCCATTGAGGAAAGGTAAGAAACTAAACAAAACCATCTGAAAAATTTCCATACAGCAGTGGAGACTTTGCTTTCTTCCACTAATTTGCCAAATTGCAGCTGGTAAAGGAAAAAGCACTGGTCAACATTATGAACTCCATTCCCACGTTACTGACTCATTTTTATTTGGACAAAGAACAGATAAACATACGGGTGCACAGAAAACATGATGTAGGGACAGAAAAATAAATTATTCCATCTGCTGGTACCCCCAACATGCACCCACCTACAAAACTGCTCAGGTCACTGGAAAAGCTCTGGGCACGATGCATTACCACACACAGGGTTACTTTGAAACAGCTCATAAAATGTCTGGAATATTGTATATACTTTTCTTTTATCATTCTTCTCTTTGGATTTCACCAGCATTCCCTTTTGCTATCAGACTGAGGGTGATAAATTGAAGATGAAAAAGTGCTCATTTCTCCATGTCTTTTAAAAAGCACTTGAATAAGTATTATCCATGTGGCCAAGTGTGTCCTGCATTTATAGGTGCAAAGCAGTAGGGATGCCAGTGCAAAGAAACATCTGCCCTGCAGCTCTTCGTGCCAGTGCAGTCAATATAATGAACTAGCGAGTGTTCGTGTTGAAAGTAATGGCTCTTTTTGAAAGCATTACTGTTTCAGTTTCACCTTAGATATAAATCTAGCGTCTCGCCCATAATTGTTTGTATATATGCACATTAGGGGAATTCTTCCCAGATACATCCAAAGATCTTTCCTTCCCTTGGTAGCTTGCTTCAGCAGTTCTGCGAACCAGCCTGAGCTGCTCCATGAGGTAGTGCAATGGGATGAGGCTACTTTTAAACTTTAAAAAACAACAGAAAGACAAACTTTAACAATAAATCATGGATAAATGTATTAAGTGCCCTGGATATTAACAGAAATACTACCTCACAAACAGAAGTTCCATCTTCTAACACTTTTGACACTAGTATTTTAACATAGTAAGTAACAGAAATTAAGGAAGTCTGAAACCTCTGCTGGTAAAACACATTCCCAGGAGGAAAAGCTTTTTACATCAAACTTCTATGCAAAGTGTGCCCCTAATATCAAACTCTCCCCATTTTTTCTTTCCCAGAGAACAGGACGACTGATACAGTACCAGAAAAATCGCTCACCCTGATGTCTCTGAACTGTATCAGCCCCGGATGCTGCACCATTGTACAGCAGCCTGTGTCCCACCTCAGCCACCAAAACTGTCACCTGCCTTTGGATCCCTCCAGTTCCTCTGTGTTCTCCCCCTGGATCCTGCAGGTCACCCAGTCTGTCACCCCGCCTTGCATTCGGACACGAAGACATGACACTGACACGCTGCCCCACCTCCTCTAGTCAGAAGACGTGTCGCCTCGCACTTCTACCTACGGTCAATGTTTCTATCACTTCCCTCGTGCCACCGCTACCAGAGCCGTCGCCTTGCTCTCTGCGCTCGTCCTTGCCCAGCTCCACACAGCTCGAGTCTCCACTCATTGCGTCTCCCACTTCATCCTGCCCCTACAATCAGCATTTCACTGCATCTTTACTCCCAGTGACATCCATCATGGATTTAGTACCAGAAATTCTTCTGGAAATTAATTTTTGTCTCACTGTCTAAAAGAACTGATTCTGCCCTTCTGCCCCCCCCCCCCCGAATTGAGGGGCGTAAATAGAACAGCAAGAGAGGCACATGCCAAGACCAAGTAGCTGTCATTGCTATAGGGGCTAGCTCGTTTTTCTCCTCTTTATGATCCTCACTATATATCTAAAACCAGACTAGAAGCTCTCTGAAGTAGGGCTTGGCTTTTCTATACACTCCAGTAAAACAAATTACATAATAAAAATAACTGATGTTTGAAATGTAATTGTTCACTAGAATTTGCAAATCAGTAAGATAAAACTGGAGCAGCTCTGTAAATCAGTAGGTGATGAATTGGCCCAGAGTAAAAGCAGCTGAGCAGTCCCTGTCAGTCTGTCACACAGGGCGTATATTTACAGTTCAGAGGCACACTGCCGCCTTAGTAGCATTTGCAGATTTCTGATTCTAATCTCCAAAAGCAAAAGACTCCAAATAGAACAACAGATGGATTATCTGCACAGGATGCCTAGGAAGTGCTCACACCCCTGCTTGGAGGTTAACATTTGATTTCTCTATTGTATGGTCATCTTTGACTGAAAGAATCGATACACAAAATTAATTCCTAGTTCTCAACATTACCTTTGCAGTTGCAGCTACAAAAAATAATTCGTTCTTCCAAGCAAATAAGAAACAAGCTAAATACTACTACTGCCATGACTAAAATTTGAAAACGAGATCAAATAACTGCAGTAAAATCACCCCCCAAAAATAATAAAAAAACCACAAATCATGTGAAAACTAGCCTTTTCTGTACTGCAGCGACCTCTTTATTAAACATAAGGTTTAAGGGTTTCATAGCGTGCCCGATGTCCGTGACACCTTTGGTCACACGACGCTGGCGATCCCATAACCTAAAGGAGCGGATTGAAGCGGCCCCGCTCGGGCCAGCAGCAGGGACACAGCGCCCCGTCCTCCTGTCCCTTCCACCCAGGAGCAGCCGGTACAACCAGAGCGCAGCGCACAACCAGGAGCGTGAGACTCATAGCTCGCCTCTGTCGCACCGACTCGCCACCCCCTCCAGCGCTCTCTGGGTGCGCTCTTTTGATCACCGTCAGGGCTCGTGGTCAAACAACTGGTTCCCTCTGGAGAAGCGCAGCGTTTTTAACTAAATGCAGGGTGATAGTGCACATAGCGGCCTGTGAAAACTCCTGAAGGGCAGCGATGTCACAGAGGCCAAAAGCCCTGTCCCGGCGACCTGCCCCAGAGCACGCGGGGGCAGCAGCACGGGCAGAACGAGGTCTCTCCTGGTAGGACAGACACCAACTCACCGGAGCACCCATCCGCCAGACCCCATCGCCCACTGCCGCCAGAGCTGTTGCAAAGGCCTGTGCTCATCACATGACGAAATCCCCACGTTCAAGCTATTTCTACCTGCATTATGGAGGCTCGCCAAGAAGATACAAATTCCAGTCGATGCTGGGAACGGGAGCCAAGAGACACCACCCGAAATGCTGCTGGCGCTCCAGGTACAGCCACCTCTGGCTATGGCTGGATGAGCAACTTCTTTCCCTGCCTTGATTCCCCAATAAATAAACTTGGATTTTGTAATACTTAACCCACCCTGCAAAGCACTCTAAGACCTAGAAATGAAGATTATTAGGAAGAATTATATTTGACAGTAGTTAAAAGGAGCTTAAAATCTTGCTCCCAAATATTCACTCTTCCTCATTTTTTCATGGTATTGGGCAAATTACTGAACCTATTTCTTGCTGCCTTCTGCATCTATTTTTAGTAATGATGATGAAAGTCTGTATCTAAATTTAAACGTTTATGAAGAATTTTCACAACTTCCTTGTAAAATGCTTTAAAGAGGGCAAAGGGTCACTACTTTCAGTGGCTTTTTAATTTCTGAAACACTTGATTTTTGCTCTTGGCGTACTGGGTTGAAGCGATTGTGCTGTGTCTGCCCAGAGCTAGTTCAGTGGAGGCTCATGGCATTGCTTGGGATTCTGTTTGTAGGACAGCAAACGGGGGCGTTACAGGTCAAGGCTCTTCAACACGCTCATGATGCTTAAATTCAGAGATGGCTATTTATCAGGTGGTTATTTTAAGATTTAATTAACAGTTTTACCATGGAATCCAGCTCTCCTATCTTGGACACAACAGTATCAAACCATTTGTGTAGTAATGGCAGTTGTATCAAAAATATTCGCCATCCTAACGTACAGGATACAGAAAAACGTTGTTCTGGATTTGTGACTGGAGTTCTTCCTTTGAACGAGTTATTTTGGACATCTCCAGTGTACACCAGTACACGCATCGTCATTGCGCTCAAAGGGAGGCTTCAAACTGTTTGGTCGCTCTTTACATCTGCCTGAGCTCTCCTTCAGCTTCTCTTTCCTGCTTTTCAATACAGGGTTTGAATAACATACACAGAACAGTTCTCAGGACATTTTTTAGAGAGAACAGCAAAACCCTTTACACTAATTATTCCAGCACAAATTAAAGCTAACCAACAAACGCAACCCAACTATTCTTCGTCCTCATTCCACAGCAACAGCCCCCCACCCGCGCTTTGCTCTTTATGGATAGAAATAAGCAGAAAGTATTTTATTTTGCTCTAGAAATCTCTATCAACCTATACTGAGGAAGGCAAAAGGACAGATCCCTTATTCCAACTTCTATCCACTCAAGGCCATCAGAACCTTGAGAGCAGCATGAAAACAAGACACAGACTCGCACTGACTCAGCCTGAGGGCACAGGGCAGGCACGTGGCACATCCTAGCCCGCAGGTTTCCCAGCCCTTTAAGCAGTACAGGTTACTGGGTGCTGGAATGGCTCCCTCTGAACACAGACGTAAAGGCGGCTGCAGTGAAGGAATCCACACTTTGCACTGCTTTCAGCTGTGTTCACGTGCAGCCCGTGGTCTTGTGAAACTACTCTCTCTTTACATCTTATCTATTAGTACAAGGTGAGCCAGAAATCTATAAAAGACTAATTAAGACAAAATGTGTTAAATAGAACACCTCCCTCAACAGTCAAGGATTATATCTCAGCATTTTGAAACATCCTTAGGAAGTACAGATTGCTATAGCGGGGAGGGAGGATGCAACATTAAGGTGGCTTTCGCACCGCAGCACTGTGAATGGCATCGTGTGGTGGCCGTCACACGGCAGCCCTGCCTGCCTTACCTGCTGCTCAGGTCTGCTGCCAGCCGTACTCACTGCATCTTAAACCATTTTTGTTCCAGTATTTGGTTCCTGTATCTATGCCTATAGCTGCAACGGACAAAAGTAAGTCTTTTCTCCAGGAAGTGGTCAACCCAGCTACCATACCGAGACCCAAAACTCTAATCCTATCTACATTGCTGTCTACTGTGCAAAGAAAAGCGAGCCCATTTCAGAGATGCTTATTTACCTAATAGACTATAAAAGGTATCGAGGGAGTCATTCCATTCAATTGGGTCAATCTTATGTATGTAAATATGTATTTAAATTTGGTAAATATGTACAGTATTTAGAGTATGTGGAGAATGATGCTTCTGTGGAATGGGGCACCTCTTTCAGAGAGGTTTACACTACTCCAGGTAAATTAAACTCCTTTACACACCAATAATGAAAGCTGAAATCTGCTGGAAAAGAGATGCCCTCTTTTGTTAACTGATGTGAGTAACCGTCGCTGAGCTTTGCAGCATTCTAATTGCAGATATTAATTAAATGCATTTCAATAAGATTAACTTAGTGGATTTGATATAACATCTAATTTTAAGGGTAGACATAACCATTCAGTTTCACACAGGAACTGATTCATTCATGAAAACAACCCCATTATTTAAGGCTCTGTGTGTGTGTATATATGTATGTTTGCCTACATGTATGAACCCCAAGTATGGAAAAAGGCATTATGTACACAGACGTAATGTGTTTCTCTTCCCTGCCCTTAAACTGCAAGCATTTCCTAAAAATAAAATCCTTGGTAACGTTTTTGTGTTCATTCACTGGAAAAAACCTTGATACCCTCAGCCTTCTAGCTGGAATACCTCATCGGAGAACAGATCTGTTCATACTAAATTACTATTCCCACTGCTCTACAACCCTGAATTTATTGTGCAACTAAGCTAAGCAGACCTTTGTTAAAGAAATAGTTTTATTAAAGAGTTCTCCAAGTAAAAACATGAGACTGCTTGATACATGCATGTTAGAACTGTTAACAGAACAGTTCTGAAATAAATATATTTTTGAGGTATTTATGTCAGTACTCATTTTTATAGGAGAGGCTCTTCCACCATCCAATGGCTTATTAAGGAATAATGGAGGGTGGGAGGGGGGGAACACAGGAAATCAGCATATTTCAAGGCTTAGAGTGAAGAGGTTTTCAGCCATAGTGAAAGCTCTGGAGGTTTCTTTTAACAGAAAATTCCTCTCTAGTCCAAGTTCACACCTCACATACTCAGTATCAAAGCGCTATGCAATGAGAAACACATTAGACTACGCTTATTTATATTACATCCTAAACAGCAAGTCTAAATAATTTAGGATTTCTACAGCTTGAAGGGAAAAAACCCCACAGTTACCATTTTAAACGACTGAAAGGGTGTGCTGTTGGGCCTCTTAGGGACGCCAGCTTCCCTGGGATGAATGACACCGTACACATAAGAAAATACAAAATCTTTCGATTGCCTTAATACTCAAAGTTACTTGGGGGAAGGCAAGCAAGGGAGGAAGGGAAAACAGTTTGGCTCTTGGCTCAACTTCCCTTAAAAAAACCAAAAAAGACAGAAGAGAACGTTGAGGCCTGGGCACAAATCGGTGACAGACAGAAGGTCACCGGTGCTCTGGGCCCTGCAGCGCCCCTGTTCGGTGCACACGAGGGCGGGAGCCGCTCGCCCGGGCACAGCCCGGCAGCAGCCGAAACAGGGGCTCCTGCACCCCGAATTCCCTGTTACCCGAGCTGGAGCTAAGCTTCTGTGGGCTGCTGGGGAGGGTCCATTTCTTTCATCGAATTTATGAACCTGTAACTGTCATTTTATGATTTCCCATTCTAAAAAGAGAAAGCAGAACGCCTGAAACGCCTGCCCTTTTTGGAATTCCCAGACACACGGCATTTCAGATACAGAGTGTTTATATACACATGTAGATTATAGATACACGGTGTGTACATACGGCGCTCACTCATCAGTAAAAGGAGGCAGTGAAAAACATGCAAAAATCAAATAGCATGTTCACATTTTATTAAATGTAAACAGTGCTGACATTTCTAAATACAGTAATTGAAATATCTTAATTTCTGTCTTCAAATAGGCTTGTGAAAACTAAGTGACAGCATAATCTGGATTTCCATACACCCAAACCAAATGACTATAGGCAGCATCCCTGTTAACATTCATGTAACTTACAGCTGATGTAAGGAAACACAGGGAAGGTGAGATGGTCCATGTGAATGACAGAATTGACCTAACAACTGAAACCAGACCAAAAATATGAATAGTTTTCTCATCATTACCTTTTCTTTCCCCTTAATATAACAATGCAAAACATACTGACCATAGCAAAACCTGGGAAGAGTTGCAGAACCTTTTCCCAGGTTCTTGTGCTAGTTGTGACTAACTCCAAAGCAAACTGAGAAAGAGCTTCGGAGAAAGCCGTGCTCTGTTTGAGGTCTACCGTCGTGGATTCGAGAGGTGCAGATGGGTCACGGAGAAGCAGCTGGACTTTCCTATAACACATGTTGGTGGTTCTCCCCTCTGAGGGCATTACTCCCGACAAGTAAGGCTCCGCAAGAACCGGTGTATTGGAGTATATTTGGATCTAGGTCCAGCTCTCGTAACTGGACCCCTGTTTACTCAGCAATACTGCTAATTCATTTCATAGGACTGTGCTATGTCAGTGTGGAGAGAATGTGGGTCGCCTAATATTAGTATCATAATAAAATCAGCTTTTGCAATCAGTCCCGACACCTTCAGCTGACTGCTGTTTTCCATTAAAATCTTCCCTTAGATCAAGTTATACAATGAAATTCAGCTTTCTGCTGCCTCCATTTTCAACAGATTATAATGAACAACATCTTACGTTTGCATAATACCTTTAGTAGTGTGTCAGAAAAGAATAAAGTACTCTTTCTAACGAAAGCCTGGTTAGAGTAAAAGACACAGAAATCAAGAAAAAAAATATCTTCTGAACTAGTATTGAATTTCAACATTCTACTTGCTTATCATATAGTATAAATAATTCACATTTAAAAATCTCCTTTTCAGAAATGTTTACTGACACAGCAAAAACCCATGTGAGAGGTTACTGATGTGGCACGGAAATGCACACCTAAGAAGACTAGAGTGATCACCAAAAGGATGAGAAAATAATTAATCTAAGGAGAATATCGGCTAGGAAAACACATTGTCCTGAATAAACTAGCTGGTAATTACCAGCTCAGGTACCGAAACCTCCTTCATTTCGGATCTGTCCAATGGAAGATAGGCTCCAAAGTAGGAGCTTGTAGTATAGACAACTTCTGCTACTACTTCAGCCTTTGATCTAGTTTGTATTTTGATTTGAAAGATATGAAGAGAAAATTGCTAGGAAAAATCTACCAGGATAGGGAAACAAATTTTTGTTCAGGTCTTTTTACTTTATTCTATTCAAATGAGCTTTGCAGTTTTGAAAACATTAAATAATGCAACATAGAATCATAAAATGGTTTGGGTGGGAAGGGACCTCCAAGATCACCTAGTCCAATCCCCCTGCCATGGGCAGGGACACCTCCCACCAGACCAGGTTGCTCAAGGCTCCATCCAGCCTGGCCTTGGGCACTGCCAGGGAGGGGGCAGCCACAGCTCCCTTAGGCAGCCTGTGCCAGGGCCTCACCGCCCTCAGGGCGAAGAACTTCTGCCCTGTATCTAGTCCAAACCTGCCCTCTCCCAGCTCCCAGCCATCACCCCTCGTCCTGTCACTGCAGGCCCTTGTAAAAAGTCCCTCCCAGCCTCCTCGCAGGCCCTGGAGGCCTCCGTGCTGGAGGAGCACGGAACGGAGCGGGCAGAGGCAGGGCCGCTGGCGCCGGGTGCCTGGAAGAGGCAGGGAGGACCGAGCGGGCGGCTGGGGCCGGGGACAGGAGGAGCTGCGGCAGCGGGGTCTGCGCAGAGACGTGGGAGGCTGCAGCTGGAAACGCGAACAGCGGCAGCGCGTGCATTTGTCACCTCCATTGACCAGCTCATCCTTTCATGAAACAAAAAAATGCCCCAGTTAAAGATCTGAATATACTATTTTCTGTAACTCTCCTTGGGTAAAAGAAACCTCACAAAGAAAAAAAAAATAAATTATGTTAAATCTATTCTGTTTAATTTTATATGCTGACATGGCCGTTGCAGTGCACGAACGTTAAAAACTACTGCTGTGAAACAGAGTGGCATTATCTCACAGCTCGCTCTCAAAAATACACCCAAAAAAGGGACTTTTCGCTGGAATACTCAGCCAAAATGGAAAGACAAGTAACTGGAGGACACAAGGAGGCTGCGATGGCGGGGGGTGGCAGTGGGGCGGGCCGTTCAGTGGTGGTAGAAGAACACAGACAACTGTAACATCCGAAAGACCATACCCACAGCGCTGCTCCGGAACTGAGAGGCAACCGAGCCACGGCCGAACCGGCGCCTCAGCAGCACGGGGCAGACGTCCCCAGGCTCTGCTTCCTGCGCTCCACTCCCCACAGCCACTGACACGTTTTTAATAACCATTACACCTTTTAAAGTGAAAAAAGCGTCAGTGAAAAGGTCTGCTACTTTAATCCAAAAAAACGGTTCAGGGAAAGGCATAAAAGCTACACGAAATTTTAAATGCAATTATCTTAGATTAGAATATTTGGCTTGAAAGATCTGGAGGGTATTGTTTTTGATAAGACAGAGCCACTTGACAAGGCCTGTCACCACTCCAGGTCTCTCTGTTGTCAACTAAAGATGAAAGGACATCACAAAGAATTAACTTCAGCTTTTAAACATTTTGAAAATGTCAAAGAGGTCATAGCTGATCTATTTCCTTATACAGCATATTCACTTGATGAAATTTGTGGTAACAATGTGTTTTTACTTTTCATTCAAATTGGTCTAAAATCCTGGTAATTGATCACAGACTAATGAGAGCTGACACGGGACCGGTGCGATTGGCTGAGCTTTGTATCAATCACAGCTGCTGCCGGTCCACGCTGTGCATATTAGACTTTCTAATGGCACTAATTGGTGACTACAGAAAAAACCTGCTAAATCTCCTAGTGTAGTTTCCAGAACCATTTATTTGGCTTCCAGTTACACTAAAGCCAATTTAAGCCCTTTTATAACTAACACCTTCCTACATATAGGACCTATTGTTCATGCCTTCTCACAAGCCGTCTAAATAGTCCTTAAAATATTCGGTGAGATGACTCTAAATTAAAAATGGGACCAATCTGTGAAACAGCAGAAGTAAAAGTAGAAGCCAAATATTTGTATTGACCTTTTAGGAGCATTACCCAAGTCAGGAAAATATCTTAAAGGCATCTTATTATGCATATAGAGGCTAAATTTTTAAATCTCATTTAAAATAACGTGTGACCACATTTGCTAGAAAGTGATTTTGTATTTCCAGAACATATTAGCATCTTTAAATATGAAAGTTATCAGTTAAAACAAGTTGAAATGCTGTTGTATCATGCTAATTCTTCCCCCACACCCCCCATATGATTTGGAGAGAAAGGTCAAGTCTGCTGTCACTTCCCTCTAACCGATGCTCAGAGCCCGTGTGCACTGAGCATGATACATTTAAAAGAAACCAAGCAATCGGCCATTTTCTGCATCAACTGTATTAATCATAAACCCTCCATCTTGAGCTAAAACAAGAGATTAGGTGCACAGGAAAAAAGGCAGAAAGTTTTCTCTCTGCTCAGAAATGAAGAACCCTTCTCCATTTTGGACATTTCCTTACACTGTACAAAAGGGTAATAATATTAACTGCCATTTATAAGACAGACTGCCAAGGAAACGGGCTCTTAGCTACAGATAGAGCTGTACAACTGGAACCTGTGTTCATGATAAACAACAGGATGATAGAGAGAGAAAGAGCAGGTGCACTGAACACCGATGTGAAGATACAGACTGGGAATGCTGCTGCACACCTCTTTTTCCTACAGGCGTGTGCATTTTTCCTACACACGTGTAAGAACGCCTATTTATATAAATCTCGTTAACCACAACATACGACTCGTGTATAGACGTTATACGCACATGCATGTGTGCGTCTGTTTATATACAGAGAGACTACCTGAGATGAGAACATAAGGGACGGAAAATGGCACTAAGCAATCTCAAATATTTTGTATTTCAAGCCATAGTAATAAAAAGAACAAGACAGAGAGACAGAGGTAAAGTTTAGAACAAGGAAGTGCTAAGGTTTAGTACAAACAGACCTAATTATGCTCTTTGTTCTACAACCTGAGATAAAAATAATCCTTAACACATTAACAGGACTGTTCAGCAATACTTCATGGATTCCACTAAGCAATTTGTATTTGCTTAGTGGAAACAGCTTAGGAGAAACAACTATCACCCATCTTTCTCTCATACACTGAAAACAGAGGGTACATGCAGGAAAAAGTATTTTAATAAAATTACAGTCTCTGCTTACAATTATGTGCTAAAAAAGGGAAATCATCTACTGCACAATTACTTAAACGTATTTCTTTAAAATGTTTGGCAAACTGAATAAGGTCACGTCTTCTGTACAGGCATGGCTTGCTAAATCTTTATTAAGCAGCCTGTCGTCAGAAGACAAGACAACTGCAGCAGAGGCTCTAGGTTTGCTGAATGAGAAAAGGAACAACTCCCAGCAAGATCTACAGATGACACCCAAGGTGATTGTTCTGAAGTCTTTCCATTTAAAACTGCCTCACTTTTATTTTGAAATGTTTCATTTCTGTGAGCCACTGTTACACCACAGGTAAATCTGATCCCAGTTCAGTTAGTCACTGGCACCAGTAGTACTTAAGCATATGACTACCCGCAAGTATCGTCTCCAGGCTTTGCCGCAGACAGACACCTGAAGCACGCGTTCTGTCACTTTGGTCACCCTGTTAACCCACAACAAGTTCCTTACACAAATTACAAGTATTTAATTGCTATGTAAATGCAGCTCTGAGAGGTAACGCAGTGGAGTCCACAAGGAGCACAGGGTAGATCAGCAGACGGGAAAGATGGGGCATAAGGTTTTCGATGCACCAAATTCAGGTTGTGCCAATACACCGACCCCCTTCAACAACACTGTCCAAAATAAGAAGAGAAGCGCTTACATGAAATATTTATCTTAAAGATGCTCATATGTATTTTACTGAAAGTGAACATACAAAAGCCTTCATTTGCCAGCTGACATGTACCGAGAGCTTAGATCGACGGGCAGTGCAACAATCCCACCCCCCAATGCGTTAGCGCTAGAATACGTAAACCAAGCCAGAAGCTAGAGAGGCGACTGGCCTGCCGCGCGCTCTCAGCGGGTTTTGTCGTCAGCGAAGGAAAACTATAACCACTGGTGCTTTGTTGGTTGTTGCCCGCTTAGAGCTCACTTGGACCGGGAGGTTATTCTGCATGTGTATGTAGCAAGGAGATTTACGGAAAGAAGAGAAAGAACAAAGAGCCATTTTCCAGGGCAGTCTCAGTGAGGAGTGAGGAACTCGTCACAAATCTTCATCAGAAGCATTTTGAAGTGATCTTTCCAAAATTTCTACCAGGGTCTCAAAAAGAGCAAAACTCTTTCAAAACTCAACGCCTACTGAAAAAAGCAAGTCTCTGCAAGAGGCAGCACAGTCCTCTTCGCTTTCCCACTTCTTTTAGGGCAAAACGTACTGCCCTGACATTGCAAGCAGTTTGGCACAGCATCTTCTAAGAAAGGAGGAGGAAAGACCTCAAAGAATATAATTTCCTCATCAAATTATATTTAATGGCAATAATACACATCTTCTATTTTCAGTCCTAGGATAAAGTCAGACAAAATAACGTAAAGGCATTTCGCATACTGCACAGGAACACTGAAGCCCCTGTTTTCTAATTAAGAGGGTTTGAGGTTAATCAGTTTAAAATTGCATTGATTTATATAATCATTTTGATTCAGTGAAGGAATAAATTGAAACGAATTATGAGGTACATCTTAAGTATATGTTCTATTTTTCTGCTTGTTCAAGATTTGGACATAATACAAAGAAAAGTAACACTCATTCAGTGGAATTCTCGTGGATCTACAGCATTCTCGGTGCCAAGCAGGCAAAGCAGACTCTCAGAAATAATACTTTGAGCAAGGAAAGATGTGAAAGAAAAATTTAGTTTATCAACAGTTAATAAACAGAAACTGAAAAAGATTAAGAATTTATATAATTCACATTAGCACGTTGCTTAATCCGGTTGTATCAGTGATGGAACAGAATTAATTGCTCTGGCACTAAAGCAACAAAGCATGAGCTTGCTCCCCAAAGGAACCATGGCACTGTTCCTTGTCCTTGGCTCTTCTCACATTTGCTCTTTACTCATATCTCATCAAAACACAGACTGGGATCCAGGTCCCTTTTGCAGTTGTACATGAATGCCCACGCACAAAAACCTGGTTAAATGACGAGTTCCTCAGAGCAGAGATCATGTGCTTTCAGAACAGAGGGGCACGCAGGCAAATACTTGGTGGAAAGGACAGCAGGGGTCCAGGCCCTGACTGAAACCCTGGGTTTTGGCGTTATCAGTGCAGTCAAAAACAGCAGCAAGATACCACTGGGATAATCTAGCCATTTAAACATAAAGTAGAGAGTCTGGGTCTGTTTACGCTTCTGCCATCATCTTCCTTCCACAAACTTGTTATTCAGAGATCCTCCCTTTCTCTTTCTAGAGCACAAGTTATCTTGAGGTAAATAAAGTCCTATTTAAAACCTGATTTTAATCAACAGCTTTGCTAATTGAGAGGAATTTGATTAAAGCATTCTAATCTGCTCTACATTAGCAACCTTCATCATTGATTTTCACCTCCTCAGGTTTTCTGGACATACCACCTCCCAGAAATTTGATGCTGCAGCACTAGAAATCCCAACTGCTGGAAGCCTGACACAGAATTTATTACTATCAACATGATCCTTTCTTGTTTACAACGTATAACACCCAAAGGGCTATAACAGAATCTGGTCCACAAGGCAGTGAATGATACACAAATAAATAAAGCCACAGGGCAGATTATTTGCTACTATACAGCACTATTGCTTACTGGCTTCAATAGAGTTGTTTGTACCAGTTTACTAGCAAAGAATCTCTCCCAGAACAATAATATGATAATGAATGTGCTCATACAGCTCCATCCATGTGAATTCTCCCATATATTTCGAGGCATTTATTAATTAGAGCTTCTAAAACTTTAAGTTAGTGATGTGGAGTGGCAACATCCCCTTGTGTCCAATGAAATGCAGACACCTCCAATACCAGCGATCAATGTTTTAGGAAACAAAATACTGTACTATTCTATAGCCAATATTATTTGCTGAAGCACCAAAGTATTCCCCAGAAATCTTTGACCAGCACTGAACTAGCAGAATCTCACTTCTTTTCAAGATCTGAGCAGATTACAACATAAGGGGGTATGCTGCTGCTAGTTCATCAATCATGCCAGAAGATTAAAGCACTGAGAGTCCCTTCCTTAAAATGAAACCCTGCATTCCTGTACTCAACAGGAGGAGCTGAGTGCAAAGGCTGTGGTTTCAAAAAGCAGAATATTTTCTGTGGATCTAAACAAATATCACTGCAGCATAGTGAATCCAGAAACACTCATTTATTTGGAATTAGCACTAATTGCATTGGAAGACAAAGACTTGAAAGATTAAAAAAAGGCAGACAAGTAAACCTCACTCCCAGGTCTGAGGAACCTCACTAAAAGGCCCATATTATTTCCCATATGCCTCATAGTCGCATTTCCTTATGGAATCGTAATAGAGATTTAAAGTCCTGTACTTGACTTTAGCTCTCAGTCTGACTTTTTTTTCCATCTGCTTTTATTTTGGCATCAGACTGGAAAGGATTCTGGAACAGACGCAAACACAAGCAAAACCTGGTAATTTCCCCAACCCAAGATGTACAAGACAATGGATGTTTAAGTCCCTCTTCCTGGGTGTCAGCTCCCGGCGAACACCTTTATGTTGACAAACCAGTACCTCCTTTGAGCATACTGCGCTTATAACAGGGTCTGCTCTCTAAAGAAAGAGACAGTAGGCATTAAAATGACTTGTCGGAAAAGCATATTATAATTTTAAAGTGCAACCTATTTTTTTCCCTAATTCAAAACAGCGAATGTTAAACTTAAAGACTCTTCCTAGTGCATGTTAGTGACAGGCAAAGCTCCCAGAGGGGTGACTGCCTTCACAGACAGGTAAATGAGGGCCCATATAAAACAGCCAAGTATTGATGTTGTAGTAAAATTCAAGAAAAACACATTGGCAGACAAGTAAATTTGTCACTAATAATTTAATGTAATTTCCCTAAAATGGAGGTAATAGGTACTCAGGGAATACACCTCCAGGGTTTACATCAAATGTGCATGTGGAAAATTGTGAAATAATATTTTTTTTTTAAATGTAGATGCTTTGGCTGACATGTTAGTTTATGATGAAAATCACTCCCCTGAAATGATAAAGGGGAGGGAAAAACATAAGCTTCCAAACATACACAACTTGTATCTTCTAAAACCATCCCCAAAACAACAACTCGGATACAGAGGCTGCTGAATGCCGGGATCATTTGTTTGTGTTCTAGTTTCCCCTTTAAAGTGATGGACTGCAATTACCAAACAGTAATGAACCAATCATGTTGCAAACGCCATTTCCTGTGTCATTCTGAGTTATAGAATCTAATATCAAGCTCATTTCAAATATTCCAAAATTGCATATTTTTCTCTGCAGTGAAGTGACAGCTCAAATTGTGTTTAGTTGCAACCATATGACCATGAGCAAATCAAGTATAAAAATTTCATTTTCTCTAAGTGTTAATGCAGTATTTTTAGTGCAACTCCTACAATGGTTCACTTTGCACCACACAGGATGGTGCTGGATGCTGCTAAAGTACCATTATCAATTATAATGTGGTTTCTATAAATTTCAAACAATAATTGTACATGACTCATGTAGGTAAGATTCAGAGAAAGAAAAAACAGAGTAAAAATCTCCTCTACTTCTTCAAACAGATAGGGCTTCTTTCAGCTATAAATGGAAATTGCACTGTGCAGGCTTTATATGATAAAGGCCTGTATTTTTTTTTCCAGGGCAGTAAGAAAATAGGGAAGAAAAAAAAAATAGAAAAGAAAACATAAAAAAGGACAAAATGCAGCTGCCATGAGCTCATATACTGAACAGAGGAGGAAAGGGAACTCAGAGAAAGAAGTATGAATTGATTTGAAAACCAAAACTATAGAATCTCATCATATTCTATAAAATTGATTAAGATAAACAGCCCACAATAAAGAATGTGTTATCTGCAAACACTACAGTCTGACAGCAGACGTGCATGTGCACATACATTCCACCACTACTGAGGGAAAACCTGATCCAATTTGGCAGCAGGCACAGTCAGACATCTCTGGCTATAGATGCACCTCGGGTTTACCTACACGCTTGCTGTTTCTTAACACCAGCGTCTTGCACGTTCATCTCCTCGCTCTTATTTTCATGCCTTTGTTGCACCAGTGTCCCTGCTCTGAGATGTTACCCCAGGTACACGTTACACTAAGAGAAGACTGCAAGACTATGGTGTTAATTGCCAAAACCTCGGCACCGTTGGAAGCGAATCCTGCAGACTGGGACACGTGCACCTCCCACTGCACCAAGCACCTGGATGCTCACGGGAGAAATTCAGCAACTTGTTGGAATGCACACGGCATGCCTGGCAATTTTTAACCTCAAAGGATCACAAAAATGCATCGGGCTTAGAGTTACACAGTCACCTCTCACTTCTTTGTGCTGAAGATGCTCTGCAGTCTTCCCCGAAGGTTTTAAAGAAAGACTGACTTAAAAAGCCACCTTCATTTCTCCCCGTTGCATGGTGAGGCCTGAGCGGTTTGTCACACTCTGCCAAGGAATTTTACATCGCACCGAGTGCTTTGGGGAAAGCACGCTGCCAGTAATTCAAAACAACAACATCCTCTGCAATGGACCCAGCGCTTTATTACTGCCTGTAGGACTGGCACGACTCGCTTTCATAGCAAACACAGGGGGGCTGGAAAGAGCACGCTTCGGCGTAAAGCGGGGGAGAAGGCACGGTCTTTGCGTCTTCACTTGGTAACGTCCGCACACCCAGGGAGGCAAGACCACGTCACCCTTCTCGTTCAGACATAATTTTCAACAGCAGATCACGAAATGCTTCCCAAAGGACCTTAGCACAGAAGGTGGTAACACCACTTGTCCGCGGCAGCACGGCTGCCCAAGGGCAGAGGCAGAACCGGTACCCCTCAGTCTGCACCCAGGGCTCCCTACAAGTACCTGCATCACCTGTTCTTTAGCAAACAGGGAAGACATTTTAACGTTTGCTTTACTGTTTTTTCTCAGTTGGATCTTCACAGACTTTTTTTGCTGCTAACGAACGTATTTCCTTGTTCTCAATCTCAACAGTTGGGCTGCACGCAGAACTAGTATCTGAAGTGACATACAAACTACTCTAATGGAAGTTCAAATAGTAAATGGGTATTTAACTTCTGAAATTAGGGTTTGATAGAAAATGAAAGAATTCCAATTATGTCCCCAGCTACGTGGTAACATTTGGATCTAACCTGCCACCTTCTGAAACATAGATTGATTTGAAACTCTTCCTAACTAAACAGAGTGGTATTTGATCCTAAATTTTGGCAAACGCAGAAAAAAAAAAGCAATAGAAAAGGTAGGACATGCCTTAGTGTTTCAAGGGACAGAAAAATCAGGCTGTCAATTGCTTAGACTATTTTTTTCCAGTGAGATTACTACGAAGTAACTGAGGAGGGGTTCAAATTCTGGAGTAAAATCTGTGAATGTAATCTGAAAGAACAGATTTATAGCAAAAGTTAAAAAAAAAAAAAAGGGGGGCAAGCAAAAAACTTCAGTTCCCCCCAAACTGTAGCTTTTTTCTCAACATTAAAAAGAACACAAGAAGGTCATGAAGTTATCCCTTACAGGAGCCATTTCTAGTCAGTAAAAATACCATCAGAATGAACAGCACTGGCTGTTGGTGTCATTACCAAATACATACAGACGTGGGCTTGTTACCTGTATTTTACAGGCAGCGTACATACCACAAAAGAAAAATCAGTGTCATGAAAAATCAATATTTATTTAAATCCTTCTGTCCCATTTGCTGTCACTGACTATAATGTTAGTTGTGTTTATCTGGGCAGGTGTCTTAAGTACACAAGGTACTCAGGCACCTATACAAACACAAAACACCCACAAATAAGTAAACATCCATGAAAACACCTTAAGAGTTTTCTGTTCTCCATTCCTGTCTGTCTTTCTGCTGTTGAAACAACCAACAGGATATAGAAAGATATTACCAGCACCTTTGGTCAGGGCAGGTAAGCCAGATACCCAGATTCAAGGATTTTTCTTCTTATATGAGAAAACGTCTCTTTAAAATTGCATTACTGGCATTTATGATTCATTCTGCAAATAGTGAGACTTCCACATATAAATCTGAAATTCATTTAAGATATTTTGAGTTTAATAAGAATAAAGGCACCCCATTTTTCAAAGCAATAAAGAAAGATGCACCTGCCACAGGCCTGACCACTGAACAGACTGGGAAGATACTAACTCAGTAAAGGTACAAAACAGAAAAAAATATGAATTGATATAAAAAAAAGATAGCTCATCTATCACTTCTTACTGAAAGATGCACATAATAAGATGAATTTAAAACAATAAAAAAAAGCTGTCATTTTTTCTTCTCCAGATTGAGAGAATCTGTGAAACAGTAATAGAGGAGAGATCCTGCGGACTGCAACAGGCAAGAAGGTGGGCAGCGGGCGCGTAAACCAGCCCTACCGAGGCTGCGCTGGGCAGCAACCTTTACCTAGTCAGAAAGGGACATTTCAAGAGTTTTGTAAGCTGTCGTAAAATATTTTAACTGCATTTTTGCAGCAACAGATTAGTTAGTCTTAAATCTGACCTGTACTCTTGTGCCTTTCACCTGCTAATTGTCTCTGCTACTCCAGCCTCTCTTTTTAGAAGCTACCTGGAGCATATCTCTAGCGCCAACATCCTTCCAGTGCTCGGAATCGCTCTTCTCCGTTCCCCCAGCACCATTAGGGCCAAGCCAGCCCTGTACAACTCAGAATAGGTCAGGCCCATTCTTCAAGGAGACTGGGAGGGAAACACGTCGTTATGATACAACTCCTTATCGACTAAAAGGCAAAGCTATCAAGATAGAAGAAATTATAAGCTATCCTTTTAAGTAATCCCTCTGCAAAGGATGAGCGTGTTACCACTAATATTTTAGAATCTAAATTTCGTCACTTACTCAACAAAACATTGAGGTACTTTAGGTTAATACGAACCTTTGCAGAATACTTAATTTCTGCCTCTGGCTATTCTCTGTTTTTCTATAATAAATAGCGTATGAATCCTTTCCCGAAAGGAAGATTGTACAATGGCGGCACTGGGATACAAACTGACAACAGCCAGGAAATTGAAAGTTGAGGCTGAGGCTCCATCCTTCATTTACACCACTGCTGAGAAGGGGAAAGCAGAGACACCGAGTTAGGGACAGTGAAGGGCTTAACTTGCAATTTCCTGGAGGTTAGAATTTTAAATAGGAGCCTGGCTCTTATTTAAATCTATCCGGGGGAGGCAAAGGGGAGGCAAGAAAGAGGAAATAATATTATTTCTTTGGGCAACAGGAGCTGAATGGTATAAGTCATTGCTCTAAAAGAAAAGAGAAAAAAGCCCAACAACCCAACAAACTGCAAGAGAAGCAAAGCACCCAAGGTGCACCAGTTTTCTAGAACTTTGCTGGGTGATGCCTGATGATATCAAACAGCAACTGCAGCCAGTCAGAAACGAAGCCATGCACCAGGCTACTTGTACATGTACGTTCACAGACTTCAGTCCTCAGACCCTGGTCCTCAAGTAATCAAGAGTCTGCTAAAACCAGAACCAAGAAGCAGCAGGTATTTCTGAATCCAGCTGAAGTTCCCTGAGGACAAGTACAAACGCAGCTTTGTGGTGATCTGGTGTACGTTCTTACACCAGCTCTGACAATGGACATGTGTGGCTGGTCTCCCAGTTGAGGTCGTTTTCCTCATGATCTAAGTTGAACCCTTTCATTCTAGTAGCAAGCTGCAACGTGAAAATCCACAACTGGATTTTGTCCCCAGATGTAAATGATTCCCCATCTTGGCAGACATTTTGCAAAGAGATGCAGAAAAAATTCACAAAGAATATTGCATGATGGTCCAGCAAGTTCTCTCCCATGTAACTGTGAAGTCTAAGGGCAATGAACGGGGTGAGCAGGACAGACTCTGAAGCTCGTGTCACCGCTGCTACTCCATTGCTGTGATCCTGTGTGAGGTGGCTGAGGACCCAGCGAACAGCCCAAATCCCCAAGCCCTAGTCACACAGCCACCAGCCACAACCAGCCACAGCCACTCAACAGCTTTCAGTGTTCCACCACTCGCAAAATTTTGAAAGCCATCAACCGGTGTTCCAAACCTGTCCTTGTTCCCGGCTGGCATACCACAGCGTGCACAGCAAAGGTACCCGAAAGCTTCCGTATTCACCTTTCAGATCGCCATCCCCGTTCAGTATCTGTACCGCACTGACCACGGGCTCCGGATTGGGAATCCCGTTCAGACAGACGAAAGCCTGTGACTCTGGAATCAGCACATGGAGCGTCTCCACTGCACGTTTTTAAGCAATGTAGAAGCTAAATACTGTGAAAACGTTACAGATAGCAACCAAACCTTCATAACACTAAAGTCTTGCCATAACCCAGTGAATTCTCATGTTCTCATAAGGAAAAGTACAGAAATACTGACCTCTGCTTGGTATTTCATCCCCAGCTAGGATACTCTGCGTGTCTAGTTAGATTACACACGAAAAAGTCACTTGATGCCCAGCAACTTACAGTGTTAGGGTCTGGAACAGAGCTAAAAGCACTCACAGGACAAAGCAATTAATAGGAGTTATATTTTAAAACTTTGGACAGTTAGTATTCACTGAGTATTTCAATACCTAAGTCTTAGGTGAGAACGAACAGCATTAGTTTTCACAGAAAAATGTTATGAGAATTGATTCTGAAAAAAGCATAGAAGATTTTAAAGGGAAAATTTTGCATTTGATTATTTAAAAAGTTAAATAACAGAAGTAGAAAAAAAAAGGAGAAGAAAGCCGTAACAAAAGGAGAAGAAAGCCCTAACAGTTTTTCACGGACTTCATAGTAGCCGCAGCAGATTAAATGGGACTTCAGAAGTGCCAGCACAGGGAGAACAGTTCAGGCATGCCTCTGATTTATTTCCCACTTCTGCACAAAAGTGCTGACATACATCTTGAAGCGCATTTTGACATATGAATGTATACTAGACCATTTACTCCATAGGTAATTGTACAGTTTCCACTGGAAGACAATTCTCAGGTCTTGTTGAAAGAATACTTTTAGTAACAGGTAACATCTGAATAATTAATTATTCCTCGCCATTCTACCAGCCTCAGATTCAGGAGTTAGTTTCTGTTCTCCTCCCAGCACTGCCTGGTATTTTTCAGAGCTCATCTTTGTTATAAAGTTGAATTTCTGGGTCCTAAAGTTTAAATTTCTTTTTTCAAAGGATAAGAACTCTTCATGTCCTAAATCACGGGAACATGGAACAGCCCGTAGTTTCCGCATTGAACTGACTTTCAGAAATGTCCCTGCTTTGTTGTTCAAATGCTGAAGTGACCCAAGATTCTTCAAGCCTGAAGGTTGCTTCTATGAACTTGTCAATAAGACTCCGATTCCTATTTAATTTCTAATATACTAATCAATAATATACAAGCAATAAGATAATAAACTATTTAATCAATAATATGATCAACACCTAAAGTTTTATCTAGATGTTCATGGATCCTAAATAGGCATCACCTATGAAGAAGCCTCAGAAATTAATGGTTTTACATATGTCATTGTTAATTTAGTGGGACCAACTGGGCCCTCAGTTAAAGCACTATCAGCATGCCTAATTAGTGAAGGTCCTTATTCAGGCATCTTCCCACTGCTCAGATTTCAAGGTGAGAAATCCAATTTTTCTTCCCACTGGTGACATAAAAAGTTACTTAGTGAAGCAGCACTAAACCCTGTAAAATGATGCACAGAATGTATCCTAATGAAGAAAATTGTCAAATGGCGAAAGCAAGAGAAGCTATCGAATGGTCTCATGGAAGCACAGGACCGCACAGCTTCACAGCAGAGGCACTCCAACAACTTCCTCCAACGCACAACTGTACTGCCTACCTTGGGATCTCACTCCTAAACCTTACACTTCCCAGCGGCACACCGGTGAGAGAACTGTTGCTGACAAGCACCCGAGTGTCTGGCGGTCAGCACAGGCCAGTACCTGCTCAGTAACACAGACAGTGAGGATCCCAAAATCCGTGGCAATACAAGCTCTCCAGTGTGGTTCTGTTGCCACACTACATGAGCCAAATGAGAAGTTTATCAGGAAGTTTCATATCAAGAAAATTTAGCAAAGAAATTGTCATCCCAGTTTGCCACATGGTCCTTGATATTGTATTTTATTATTTATCATCAGCAATGGGCTTATATGAAGATTGACTGTGGAAAGCAACACAGCATGTTATGTTGGGAAAAAAGTATGTACTCTGGTTGCACTATCATGTTGTTGCCACTACTGAAAAAATTTCACAAGCAGATACAGGAAGAACAGTATGCCTGCCCCAACCAACCAGTCTTCTGGGAACATAGTCTCAACTCTGGGCTGTCTTTAAAGGCTTGGCACTGCTGTTCCGAAACAGCAAGCCAAGCACCCGTGGACAGAGATGTGAGCAGTTGCATGTCATCTTGGGTCACTTGGCCTGTAGATCCAGTCAAGCACCCACGGCCAGGATTTCAGACACAGCCTTTACTTCACAGCATGCTGCCGACAGCGGATCGCGCGGTAAGATGCCCATCTCTCCCTCTGAGTGCATCGGCGCTCATCCTGACCAGTGCTGCCTTTGCTCAGTCACAGGTCTCGGCGATCCTTCACAATGAGAACGGCTTTCTTCTTCGTACCAGGCCTGGCACTGATCCTGTTGTCCTCAGCATGCAGGATGTTTTTGACATGTTGGGTTCTGACATGAAACCATGGAAGCTCTTCTGGTGATGGTCTCCACGTAGCTGTTGCACAAGCACAGAGACCCACCAGTGCTGTTACCTACACCCAGCCCCTACCGGTGCTCTACGTGCCTCCAGGAAGCTGACATTAGACAACAGTTTCATCAAGGTGCTATTATGATCTAAATCAATTAGAAACAGAAGTGATTTCCGACTGACCAAGACGACAAATACAGGAACAAGGATGCAGGAGCTTTTATCAAGTGAAAAATGCATATTAGTCCACTAACAGAAGGCAAACCCCCCCCCCCCCCCAACACATCATTATTTCTACCACAGTAATTATAACTGGCATTTCAAGTAGCATAGTCATATATAGTTTCTGGCTTTGCACTAAGAAACACACTGTAAAAAGTAATTGGCTTCTACGTTCAGCCAGAGAGCAAAGACAAACGACAGTAGAGTATGGCAAACCTCAGCATCTGGTTATAGGAATAACCTAGTAAAGAGAATTTAAACTGATTGATTTCCTTCTGTCATTCCAAACACCAACAGAAGAGAGATGTCATCAGACCTTTTTTAGTCCTTTAACATGCAAGTGATTAACTTCACAGATTGATTTACCGCGAGGCAGTTGGAGTGAAAAGGTCTGTGTCCTAGGATGCTTGGTGGAAAAGGGAGGAAAGACAAAGGAGAGGGGCTTTCCAAGTCTTCTTCAATGACTTCTGAAACTGGGAAGTGACAACCCTGTCCTGATAGTCCGCAACATTTTGAGGCAAATCTTGTAAACCAACAGGTGCAGCATTCAGCATCAGCTTGGGATAATTACACGTAAATGGAAAAGCAGCAGAAAACCCTGTTTCAGCTGCAAGACCAATGACAAATGTCTTTCAAATGACAAAGCTAAAAAAGCACTGGGTTACACCAGACTGCCTAAAGCTTGCACATCAAAGACTCACCTACAGAATTCCTTCTTTTAAAATACCGTATAAAATTATTTTTAAACACCCAGATCTACAAAAATTATAGCAACAAAATAACCCGTGCAATTTTTTCTTTCAATTCATAATCATTTCTTCAAGAAACTTTGAGTACTTTTCCCAGTTAGGGAGCAGCTTAACTCTGAAAGGAGTAGTTGTTTTCTGACCTAAGAGAAAAGCAGCTAACTGCCAGGGTTTTCCGGCTTACCTTCCCCAAAGTTCCTTTCTACAGAAGTCAGGTAAACTGAGGTAAGATCTCAGAAAGATCCGTTAGTAGCACGAGAAACACCACACACTGGTGGAAGAGAAGCAGCAACAACATGAGAGGGACTAAGCCAGTCAAATGTTCGGACGTTCCTTCATCGTGAAGCGGTGAGACAGGGAAAGGTGAACGGTGTCATTGCTCCTGCGGGTTGCATCTGCACTCCTTTTCATCCGTTTCTCTGCAGACCCGAGCAGGAGTGTGGATCATGACCCGGAGGAGTATGAAAACCAGTTCAGAAAAAAAAGCAACCTTCAGGCCAGTGGTCTGAGATTTGCCATGCGGGGGGGTGGGGGCTCACACCTCCACTGGAAGTTGTTAGAGAATTCACCAGCTCAGGAAAAACGTCCAACAATAAGCAAAACTGCTTGCCTAGCTCCTGCCGTTACGCTGCAACATCTCCTATTTTAGCAACCTCTTCGCATTTTAGTGACAAAATGCCCAAGCAAAATAGCGCTACAGTTGGTGGAAGATGCTATCGACTCCAGAGCCTGAAGGAGATCTTAGGAGAATCCCGAAGCACGCGGCCATGGGGAGAGGGTTTCTACCAGGCACCGAAAAATCAAATCAGTACTACTACTTTTTTTTTTTTTAAATAAGTCATCCTGTCTATTCCTCAGGACCAATTTTACAATAAGCAACTACACAGTATTTGCTAAGAGATACACTGTGCGCTTGTTAGGAAGCACAACTACCACTCTGCTCTTATTAACATTTCTAGAAATTTGCATTGTTTTTTAAATTATTTTGGGGCTTTCTATCTGCGCTAACCCAGTGCTTCACCAGCAGTGTTTTCTGTATTTACTGCTTTCGTTTTAAAAGACACAAGAAATTAAAGACTGCTAGCTTCTAGGAAAAGAGTCAACTGTGATAATACTGTCTTCCACATAATTTTGGACAAAAACTCATGTAATAATCTCTGCATCAAGTCCATATTTCTACTTTAGCTATTACAATTACAGGGGGAGAAGCCTTAAAAATATCCAGACTTGAAATTCGAGGCATTCAGTGGGAGGGAGTCCACCAGATCTCTAGCTGCGCTGTTTTAACAGATGACTACCCATGCTGCTAGAAACACGTCTTGTGTTTATCCATATGTACGCAGATAAGGCTCTTTGGCTTTTCCTACTTTCCTACTTTCCTGGACGTTAGCCTGTTTATATTCTATACCCACGGCTTGCATTTGCTCCCTTGGCTAAAGCTTTACACTGGATTCTCCTGTTCAACTAGTAACCTACCGCAAACACTAAGACTTTTTCAGGTGCTTTTTTTTGGTGCTTTCCTGGCTGTAGCCCTACACATCGCAAACACAACTTACACGTTTTCTTTTATTTATTAATCTAAACAAAGGCATGACTTCACATTATCCAATATTAAAATGTACATTAAAGATAAAAAATGACCTTAACAATTATTTGGGTTTGTCATTAAAATGCACCTGCACCTATCATTGCGTATACAATGTGAATTTTTTTATTACCTGCAGATTTGCACAACTTTTCATATCTTTGTGATTAATGTGTTAATGATTCCAGCTAGACCATGAATGTGAGTTACATTTCTCCTTTTTTAGCTAGATATGTTTCTATATCATCTGTGAATTTTGGAAACAAATAATCGGATCCAAAATTAAAAGTAAGAATTTAGACTTTATTAAGGAAAGTAATCCTGATTGGGGAAAGATCAAATAAAGAAAAGATCGTAAGATAAAATTTCGATCCTATCAAAATCAATGGCAAAACTTCTATTCGCTCCATTAAGGCCACAGAATCACCCCAGAATTCATTCGCTCTGTTTCTTTCGATTCTGTGACGTCACTGGCAAAGCCTAAAGGACAGCGCTTCTGCCCCTGCTAACTCCCTGCCCGTTCCGAGCAGGACCAGCCAGGGGCTACCGGCGGCAGAGAGGCAGGACAGCCGCTCTAAGGCTTCACTTAAAGCTGCTCAGATCGTACCCTGAATGCTAAAGGGATTTTCAATTCTGTAATTTAAGTATTTCCACTTTTCCACCCATATCAAGCAAATAAATTACTTCTCAGGACTCCGTACAAGCCAAGTGTCAAGTGTAAAAGTTCAGCCCTCTCTGCCTGCGTCAGTCCTTTAAATTGATTTCTAAATTTCAATGGAAAAAATCCCTCCCCATGTTCATTTTTGGATGAAAGTTTTGCTCCGACATGAAAGAAGTATTCTGGTGCACCCAATAAGGGTACCTTGCGTCCTCAGAGAAAAGCGCGAGGACAACGAGCGTCAAGTATTTCTGCTGTATGATGAATCTGCAAAGACAGGCTAACAAAGGAATTAACAGATACCACCTTTTTTTGCTCTACAAAAAAACAACGTTAATTGTCTCAGGTTATCTGTGGGCAAAATAATACCTTTTTATGAAATAATACTCATTCTCGAGATTATTCTTGTACATCTTTGCGGTACAGAAAATACAAGAACACGCACATTCTACGTATTGGTCACTGACCAGTTCTCAAGAGACCTAACCAGGTTTTCCAGAAACAATAAATATACACGATTTTTTAATAGGACTCTATATATGTATGTATATCAAAGAGCACATCCACCTACAAGTGCTCTCTGTACGTGTAACAGAAGACTTGCTTAAAAAAAAAAAAAAAAAAAGCTGTTTTTTCTTTCTGACAAACGGGCATGAAATAACAGGCTGACATCTGCCTCTGCAGGTCATTCCAGTCAGGCTGCTGCATGTCAGAATTCAAACTGCTCCATCCATCAATGGCAGACCAAAAATTAACGTAGCTTGGAAACTCTGCGGCAAGACAGTAACAGCCCAATTTAAAGTCTGACCTTCGGAGAACGGTGGGGTAAGATGGAAAAATTATTTCATGCCCTGTACCAAAGCCAACAACACAGTTCAAAGGGATTTTCAGTTAATTTTTTTTTTAATATATAAAATAAATTTCGCTAGTACACAGCTGTTAAACTGTTATGTCAGATAAGAAAACTGTTATAAAGGCTTTTAATTTATAAGGCATTATCAATTACACTGAGAGATGCACTTTCCTGGCATCTAGAATTTTAATTTCTCTGAATTACTGATTAATTTTTTTTTTTAAGTATAATGTATTCTAGGTTATAAATAACACTATTTTCTTAGTAATTGACTGAGTAAAAGCTATAGTTGATCAGCCTTAAAAATTTCCTTGAAATAGGCTGCAATTTTTGCCAAATATAGAATTTCTAGTCCAATTAAATAAAAAGAATAACCTATTAAAAATACTTTCTCAAAATTCCAATATTAAATTCTTTTATCAGGGAGTTCATCAAGGAAGTTATTTCACAATCACAGAGACATGCACATGAGCAACGTACACCAGCGCAAATCACAGAGGTGCCTTTAGCCTGCTAGACTCCGTACCAGCAGCTACAGCAACTAATCCGTCTGTTAAATCACCTGCTAACACACTTGTTAATTGCTCCATGAGCTAATTTCAGTGGAAGCTTAATAACAAATAATTCAAACTTCCATCTCCTGTTGTAAACAGCAGAAATACCATACAGTTTAAAAGTTCAAACAGTTAAATAAATCTGAACTGATTAAAAATAAAATTCAACTAATTCAATAAAATTGCCAGATCATATTTTAAATTTTAAACTTGAGAAAGTAATTTATTTTTCCCAAGCTTTTCTCTGGAGGTCATCTAAAAAGCTCACTTAGTGTTTCCTACCCTTACAAGTAATTTTTCTAGTGTTGCAAAACATTTTCCTTTGTTCAACAGCTAGTTAACTTTGCAACAGAATCAGAGACACTAAGTAATCTGGAAGATGTTATTAAATAATCATTACAGAGATCTTCAGTGTAAGAGTCCAGTAAAACAATAATATATGGATATTTACTGTTTTGTTTTGATTAAAAAAATAGAAGTAAATATGATCCTGCTGCACTGGACACCTCCTCAGACAGACACGTCAGCTTTCCCTAGCATGCATTTCAAAATTCAGTCTAACTGGAGAATTTCCCAACAGCCGCTAGTTTATAGCGTTTCTCAAAAGCAGAGAGAATGGGATGCTTTGGACAACAAAAGCGCCCCTTTACGTTCTTTATTGCGTGACTCCAGAGCCACTGAAACGGCAAAGTTGTCTCTCACGCAACTGACACCACCTCTTTTTGAAAATGTGACAGCTGCCAGAAAGGGAAACAGAAGAATTAGTTTAGATCTAAATATGCTTTAATGGTAAACTTAAAGCCAAAGAATTAATGGAGATAATTTCTTTCATCACGGCACAACGATACAGAGAGGGTCAGCAAAATCCCAAGTTCTTGAGAGACAACCACCACCCAGATGTTAACTTTGATGAGACAACAAGTTTGGTTGCCAGCGATGGGAAAGATAAAAGTTCTATCTCCTTTTTTAGTACCACAAAAATGCCAATTAACAAACTTGCACAATAATCTACTAATAAGATTATTGGGTAGAATCTACCCAGCACTAGCTGACTGACAAGTCTAAAAAGTGCCGGTCTGAGTAATCGGCGTATGGGTATTTTTGGTTGGGAGCCACAGGGATGAGCTGTCCCGTGTCGGTGCGGGACTGCTGACAAAGCTTGTGGGGGAGAGGAAAGCTGGGGGAATGGGCAAAGCTGTGAGGAAACAACCAGCTTACTCAGCATGGTATGAACGGCTACTGTCCTCTCAACAGGTCCCAGCCAAATATTACAGGCTTTTAAACATTCCAATACAAAATAATTCCTCCCAGGCATAGGCAGACAGGTATTTCAGAACTATAAAGACTAAACAGTTCAGAAGAAGAACTCCGTGTAATGTACTGGTAAAAACCCCTAACGTTATTGGCTGGACAACTGAATAGGAAAGAGATTTCATGTCTGTAAGTGGTGCTGATGAGACAACATAGGGTTGCTGCACACAATTCTGGTGTCCAGCAGCAAAAGCCTGTTGAAAAACTGAAGAAAAGACGTACACTGAAGGAAGTAGGAGCCAAACCACATTTAGGTTATCAAAGAGAAAACAGGAAGGTATAAATGAACCTCCATGGACAGTAAGTATTGGGCAGTAAAAGGCTCCGTCTCCTCAAAAAATTCAGGACAAGGACCAACATCCAGAAGTTGCGCTGAGGAAGTCCAAACAAAAAGGTATACGTTCTAACGTGTGACTGAAGAGCAAGGGAATGACAGATTCCTCCTGCCCTGAAATAACAAGGCAAGCTGGAACAGCACGATATCCACTCTATTTAAACGCAAGTGTATAGACTTAATACAGAATTAACTAGGCTAATTTTAGTGGCATATGTTACACAGGATGGCAGATTAGATGATTTAACACTCCCCTCTGGCCTTAAAATCTATAATCAATGAAATAATCCATTAGTTGCACTTTATAGAGGTTCTTACATGTTCCTGTGAAGTACCTGGGGTACCCACTGCCAAGGACAAGCTAGCAGACTGCTGCTTCTTGGTTTGATGCAGCAGGGAACCAGAATACTTGCACTCTAATTATCACTGAGAGAATATATGAGGTTGCCGCGTCGAACTGTAGTAATTTTATGACCAAATACGTGTGTTAGCACAGTTGTCGCACGCTGCTAAGAAATCTGAAAAGTTCAAGTTGTTATAGGCCATCTGACCAGGAGAAGCAATTATTATTTTCCACATTTTATCTTCAGCTGCAAATTATTGGTTTAAGCTTAAAAAAATAATTAAAAAAAAAATTAAAAACCAGGTGTCTCATGCAAGAGTTTTAACAATTACTGGTGGCTATTTAGATCTGAAAAAAACTTTTACTTTAATAAACATGATTGTTTACACTAGTAGTAACCATATGTAGTTCTTTACAGTACCCGACTATTTTATTCTTCAAATAAAATGTAATTATTACACACCAGAGAAACTGGGCCATTTTCTCATTATTTCCATCAAACTAATGGAAATTATTTACTCTTGATTGTTTGTTTGTTTTCCACAGAATTAATGCACTTGTGAATCATTTTTAACTAGTCCCAAGACTTAACAGTTTAAAATCAGTTCACAGCTTTGTTGCCAATGAATTGGACTTAATGAATTGCCATTATTTTAAAGGGAAAAAAGTCTTTATCTATTAACATTAATCATTACAGTAAATGAAGTTATGTGAATATCCTCCACCTATTTTGAAGTAATCAAACCATAGCAGGTAACAACAAGAAAATTAATAAATTAAACCGTATATACACTAACCTAAATTTATATTAATCTTCAGTAATAATTATGATTATATACACTGTAAGAGTTAGCAGTATTGTCACTAGAAATGTGTTTCCAAATTTTTATTTTTTTTTAATTTGAAGCTTGGAAATTGGTGCAGGGGGGGAGGGGAACGCGGATGAGGGAAGAGTGGCTATTTTTCACTAAATATCAGATAGGAGGTTTCCAGCACTGCGTTATGGTGAAAAGCAGCACAGAAGCACTGCAGAGACGGAAAAGAGAGAAAATGGGCAAAGACAGAGCAGAAAAGGAAGATAAAGATACGGTAGTTATCCTTACAGGGGTATTCCATTTCTGGGATACTAACTAAGATCACAAGTGTCTTGTTTCGGATAGCGGGAGCAGTTCTGCGTCAGAAGTGAAGGGGGAGCAGACCGATCAGATCTTCTGGTTTAGATAAAACTGTCAGAACTGGGTGGAGTTGGGCAAGTTACGTTAACGGGTAGAAATGCACGAAATTCTACTTCCAATACAGGAACTCCGGCCTGCCTGTAACACAGTCCCTCTCTCCTCTCTTCCCTCCCGTCCCAGCCACACATTTCGCTGTGTAAGAGAGAGGGAACAGCCGGCTGCTGACTCCGCACGTTATGGCATTAACACCCAGGCAGGCTAAAGCGGCTCAGCCCACGCTCTGATTGCGGCTTGGGAGCTACGGGCAGGACGGAAGCGCACAGTCCGGTTCGGGGAACCGGGGCCGTTCCAGGCTGGAGTTCCAAGAGGCAGCCCAGTTTTCCTTACAGCTTGCTGTTGCAGGACTACACCCAGCTTCCCAGCGGAAGGGGCCCTAGAACCTACCCACCGCACCAAACCCTGCCCTGCACCGCGGACGGCGTGAGCGCACTGCCGCGGTTCCCATCGGCCGTGTGCACCCGCAGACACACCCAAAGACACGGGGAAGTTACACAGATTTACTGTGTCAACGTACAGGCGCGGGTGTTGTCCGCTACATCTAATACCTGTGTGAACCGGCCACGTCTGTGCACGGCTGCAGGGCTGTCATGGACGCGGCCGCACCGCTGTTGCGACGGAGCAGCCATGCATGACGCATGTGATGTGCAACCTGGATTTATGCACGTTGAAATATTTCAGTATTTGATTCTTCTTCTTGACAGAGAGCAGAGCTTCTACTGAAAGCTCATTTAATAAAAATAATGCAATGCAAATGAACCTGAATCAGAAAAATTAGATTGATGGGAGTAGCTCGGTCGCTGTAATTACACAAGGTGTATTATTTCCTAAATTCTCTTTGCATTAAATATATACCATACATTTATCAAACATAATTAGCAGTTTAGGTGACAAGGATTTGATTTTTCTCCTGCAATAAAAATCCCTTTACACCGGTAAGTACATCTAAAATGTAATGTGAACATTTCTTACTATCATTGTTTACTCCTCTAAGAAAAAATTCGTAAGATCAAAGAATCAGAGGAGGAATACCATTTGGGACTTACAAAGTAGAAGACAAGGAAGACGGCTAGGTCAGCCTTCTGTGGATTTCATGAGCATAAAATAAAATTAAATCAGTCAAAGCTTTTAAGGTTGTTAGTCAAATAAATCGTATTTGAAAGCAAAATAATTGATGATACCCCAGTACAGTTATTTCCCTTATAATCAGCATTTTATTTTTTTCTAATATAGAAATAAATTCATGAACAAACAGCAATAGAAACAGAAGTTACAAAAGAAGCTGTGACAAAGTCGAATGTGGCCAATGGGCATTCTACTCAAAGAAATGGGTTTTCAGAAAAAGACAATGTATATTCAACAAAAATCTTATTTTTATGTAGCACTGCCTTCCTTTGCTTTTCTTTGCCTTTTGCTAATTTCCCTCTGTCTAAACCTAATTTAAAGAACAGCCTGGAGAATCTATTTTAAACCACAAAAAAAAATAAGGTGATACTACACTGAGCTAAAGCAGAAGACTAATATTAATGCACTGTTCTCAGATCTCCAGCGATACTCTTCAGGCTGACTTTCTGATTGACAGCCTGTCTTCAATTTGAGTTTCTGTCTTCAACTCCCATTGCAACTCCATGTTATTGTGTAACGGGTTTGCTCCCAAAACCTCGCCCCGCAAACCCATTACGTACTGCAACACGTTCTCCAAGCGATCCTTGTGTTGGATCTATATCTATATACTCTATGTATCTGTGTATCTACTATATATAGCAGAGGTTGCTCGCTTTTTTGCCCAAGATTGTAAAGGCCAATACTGTGCGGTACATCTTCAAAAATATTCCAAAGAGGAGTTAAACATTTGAGACTTCTTACACAAGCTGTGTTTGGTTTTAAATGCAGTGAACGTGAAGACCAAAGTTGTCGTGACTGAAAATGTACAACGTGCAAAAGCAGTACCTTAGAAAGTCCCTTGGCAAAGGGGCAAAATATCTGAGATGGGATGTGTGCTTATGTATGCCTGTAACTAAAATGTACCGTAACATTAAGTTACTGAACAAACCACGCTTTTCAAGACTAATTAAAATATCTGATCGCAGCGTACCTCACACCCTCCGTGGGACCTCTACAGCCAGCCGCAGCCAACCACCCCAGCTTCTGCAGCACACCCGGTTCTCCCCGTGTAGCCCTGTCAGTTCCTTTCTGCTGCTTTCCCCGCCGGCTGTTTTCAGCAGACCCAAGCTGCACGTGCGCCACTGCAAAAACAACCAGTATACCTTTGCACAAAAGACTGCCCATCTCTTTATCAGTGCTCTGATTTCATCTAATCTCAGCTGTATGCCACAGGGCGCCTTCGGTGTTTCTGGTTTATACATTCAAATCTTGATGTTCAGACTTACCCACTTACTGAAAATAAACTCAGCTAGAAAGGTATTTGTTTGCTTGTTTTTAAAGACATTTCAAAAAGGAAACCCACAAAATATTAGCCGGTTGTACACTCTGTGCCTGTAAGAAGCTTGAAATTTTGTTATGTCATTTGTTGCAGGATTGTTTGCGTCATGTCAGGTTTGATTGAGAAGAGGAGAGAGAAAAGACCGCTTGCTGATCATGCCTCTAATATATATATACACACACACACATTTACTATATATGCCTCACTGTATATCACTCTCACAAAAATGCACTTTTGCTCCCACAAATGCCATCAACCAACAGGGCAAGGGCCAGTTTTGTTTATGCTGAATTTTCATCTATGTTTCATGAACATCCAAGTGCTATTTTTCACAAGGCTTTAGAGCAAAACACTGAGTGCACGAACCACAAAAGCTGCCTGGTTCCACTCAAACATAACTGCCCATATCCTCTGCCTTCAGTAAGATTTAAGGGTGTTTCTAGTCTCATAGCAACTTGCCCCAGACAGCTCACGTTTACAGGTTGTGATGCAATTTATTGAACACGGGCACAGTCAAAGCTATTGGCCATGTTTAAGAAATTTCATTAGCACATACAGACAATTATGAAACTGAAATTCTCACTGAAACTAAATACAATGACATCAGCCTCAGTGACCTTCTCACAGCGAAAGGAAAACATTTCCAACACAACTGAGATAAAGAAGTTTTTTCTTTTCTCTCTCGATAGCTGAATGTTTCTTTGGGATTTTGGACACATGGGGGCTTTGTTTAGCTTTTGCGCGGTGTGGGGTTTTTTTAAATAGTTTCACAGAAAATAACCATATCACAGTAATGGCAGAAAGCACTTCCAGTTTTTCTCTTAAAATCCCCTAGGATCATATGGGGACCTCAAGTCAAAAACCTTCACTTTAGAACAATAAATAAATAAACCTGCTAAAGCCTTCCCAAGGCTGGCCAACTGTAGCATAAGTAATGCAAGAGGCTGAGAGATGCCAGATAAATTTGATTACTATAAAAGATGGGAATATGTTTCTTTCCTCAGAGAATTCACAAAAAGGGGTCAAAAACAAAGCAGCACTGAAAGCGAACAACTTCATTTCGCCAGCAACTCAAGGCGAAAATACAATACAATTTTGCAGGAACATTTTATCACGTTGGTGCAGACACCTCCTAATCTTCTGTTTCTGAAAAGGGAAAATAGGAAAGATAGAGTCCAAGCAAAATGGGACTCTTCTCTCTTTTCTGGAAAAGTCATTCTGATTAGTATATCAATTCAGTAAAGAGTTCAAGAACTGTTTTTTTCTTCCACCTGCTACCAGTGTCATAGTATCTCCAACACATCCCATTGGGGGGAAAAAAGTAATCTTACACTTCATGTTATTCTTTCTGTTTGTCAGATTATAAAATCATTTATATCAAACCCATTCAGAGAGCATCATTAGGAGAAATGACCTACCGTACTTTCCTTGTTAAAGAAAAACAAAGTCTTGACTCACTGTTAATTGGTACAGCCTGAGCAACGATTAGACAGAGAGATCCCCTGCGCACTACTCTCCAACTAAAAGATAGTCCTGATTTCACAGCGCTACATTTTTCCTCTGTAAACAGACGAGCTCCTGCCAGTTGCTGCTACACCAGCACCACTATTTCGCTAACCTCTCTGGAATCACTTTTGCCTTTGTGTGTCCTAGGGTTGCGCTTGGCTTTTTCACTACCACATCACGCTGGTGGCACAGCCGTCCTGCTGTCAGCTAACACACCCTCACCCCGAGCAAATGCTGTACTTCCCACTAGCAGCGAAAGCTACTCTTACTAGAATCTATTAGATTCCACCTTGTTTTCCTTAATTCTTCAAAGTCATCCAGTTCTTCCTATTTAATGTCCCAAAGTTTCTCTCTATTAACAGCACCTCTCAGCATTGGGTCTTGAGCCCAATTTCAGTAAACTATGTGTGATTTTTATAGAAGAGTTACAAATAAGAAGTATAAAAAAGGTTGATCTTTGAGGAACAAGTAACTTCCATCCAGCCTGACAGACTCATTTTCAGCACACAAAACCTCTTTTATTTCCTACTCCTCAGCAGCAATACTACACTTCTTACAAACAATCTTCTATTTTTGCAAAAAATACTTTCCATGGTGTCATTGTATCAGTTGCTCTACAGGACTCAAGAAAGGATAGGCTTGCAGTGCTTTTTAATAACATATTTTTAGTATTAAAGGAAGAAACTAAACGTTTCTGGAAAGTCAATCTTTGGCAAGTTCATTTGACTCCTTTTTCCCTCAAGTTTCCTGTCCCTAATTCCTGCCTTCGTGTTGCTGCAGTGTTCTTTCTTGTGTTTGAGAAAACCAGCCTGTGGCACAGAACATACAGCTCGCTGTGGCGATCCTTTCAAGGCTGCGGATGGGCACTGCCACCTCCCTAACCTAACGCGCGTTAACCCTTTCAGTGCCGAGGGAGTTTTGATCAGGCCCGAGCTGTCCTTAAGCCCATCTCAACACTCCGCTAGTTCTTCTCTTTGCAGTTATCAGACTATGGAATCTGATTATTTTTTTTGGTAATGACCATTTTGTTCCACTTGATTACTACAACTAGTAACTGGTCTGTGCTGACAAGTTTCCCATTATTCATTGATTTCCCGTTACTCTGTCTTGGGGGAGGTGGGTGGTTTATTGGGAACTACTCTTTTCCAAGTAGGTCGACAGCCCATTCCTGCAAGTTCTTCCCTTCTGCTTAGAATGCAATTTCCAGACAGCATTTCTACCTTACAACACACTTCTGACTTTCCTACACTCAAGTTCTTAAACTCATCAGTACAGATGGTTTCACCAATAAATTTTGTAATTTCCAAAATTTTGCCATTTTGAAATAAAGCAGAAATGAAGTACTAGACTACTTTTATTCTTCCACTTCATTTAAAACAAATGTAAGGATTTGGAGTTTGCCATAAGCAGCTCTGAAGCTCAGCTAAATGACAGTAAGATTAAGCAATCTATTGGCTATCACAGAGAATAAAAACTTTTTCCTTTATAAGCAGTAATTTTTTTCATGCTAGAAATTTAAGTCACAATTCCTAGTGCTATTTCTATTGGGTTTTCAGAGACTAATATCCACACCCAAATTTGGTCAAAACCAGTTCAGGATTCAGTATTAAACGCCTTGCAGTAACCAAGCAGAACCTTTTTTTGTGTCAAACAATTTTGGTAAAAAAAATGGTTGATTATCTGTTTTATTCATGCTATTGCTTCTTATTTTATCAGTGTCTACTATACAGTTGTCCTGCAACAATCACTTCACCCCTTTTTTCTTTTTTCTGCCATATATGCATTCCAAAATCATCCATTTCCAGTAAAGCAAAGTCTAGTTAATATTTGTAATAACACATAAAAAGTGTTACCTGCACTAAATCAGCATAAAGGCAACACCTGCATTTTCAACTTAAGGCTAAAAGACAATTATAATCTGGAATGAAGAACAGTTTCCTCATAAGAACAAACCCATGTTTTAGTACACTAATAAATACTTGAAATGGGAAGCAATACATTAAGAAAGAGTAAATGCCCTCTACAGCTCTCGAAACACTTTAAAACAGAGAGTAAGACCAAGGTACAAAGAAATTCAGTGATTTGACCCCAGACAACTTGAAGAAAAGAGAACAAGAGGAGAACTATCATGTTCTCTGTCTGACGCTCTGGTTTTTCCTCACTGTATGCACAGGGCCAGCCTACGGCGAAGCTGAACGGTGACTACATGGGCTTACGACCGCCCACCTTGGCCATCATGCAACGGGCTACCTACAGGGGCTCTGGCTACAGGAACTTTTTCAGGTCATGACCAAAGGAGTTGAGGAAAAGGCAGCTCCAAGGAGAAGGGCATTACAAGACTGAAAGAGTTGTAAACTGCTGCAACAGAGGACAAAGGGGAAAGAGCTGGAGAGGCTGAAGATACAAGGAACACCGAGCAACCAGCCCCTGCCCCCCGCCCCGTCACTAAGCTGTGGGCAGCGGCCGCTCCTCTGTGACTGCTCTCCCTGAGCTGAGCAGACTCTGCGAAGGAGCCCGCGCGGAGAACCAGCTGCCGGTGACTGCCTGCCATGGCCCAGCCCAACGGCAGGTACGTGACCGCGGCCAAGCGTCCGGGAAGCGCCGTGGGTAAGAGCTGGTGAACCGTTACCCCGAGCAGCTGCAGCAGCGGTGTCACGCCGGAGCAGGCGTCGGCAGCCCGCTCTGCCCAGCCCGCTCCTGCTGACCCCGCGCCAGCAGGCTACCCAAGAGCCGCGGGCTGTTCCACAGCGCCTGCCAAAGCTCCTGATCCGGATCTTGGGCGGAGCGGCAGACCCGAACACCACAGAGCTGGAGAGCAGGAGCAGGGGCTCGCACCAGGGGAACTGCAGCAGGGGGTCTGGCTGCCTGTGACAGGAGAACGAAACACCAGAAGCGCAGACTGGGATCCTGCTTTGGGAGACATAGAGAAAGGAGGGCATAGAGAGCACCGGTGGTATGAAAGTACCACCCAGCACTAGTGAAGTCAGGGGTTTGTTCATCAGTTCAGTGAGTTTTGCACTCCTGCTCTGACAGGACAGCACAGGAGATGGGAAATTCGACTAGATGGATCAGTCGGGCAAGTTTGAAATCCCAGATACTGAGTGAAGGAAACAATACCGAGAAACTAAGAAAACGGCAATACTGACTATCATGAAAAGAAACAAATTAGATGCTGGCTTTAAAAGCCATCTATACACTGTCCCCTTCTTATAGTCTTTTTTCTGTCTAACCACTTAAAAGGTTGCATGCATGTCTGTAGCAGAACAGCAAAGCTGTAAGGAGCTACATGTTTTTAGAGAGCAGAAACACAAGAGAAAATGCTAAAACATTTAAAATAAACAATGAAGCAAGATTTATGAAAGTGCTTTCAATTTGTTCAGACACTATTTTCTCCTAAGAAATCTGATAGCATAATATAAAAATTATTTTCTTTCCAGTATTAATTGTTTTCAATATTATTGTAAAAAATCCTGACTGCTAGCAATTTGAAAACACAACAAAATTATATGATAAGAGGCTTGGAGAGAGACACATGCAAAGCCCCTATGCAGAAAGGGTACTGTAACTTGCTTCCTGTGCTTGAGAGATCCCTTCTGCTACATCTATAAAACTAAGATGCAGAAATCTTCTAGAGTTACTAATCTTTGTACTTCAGTGGCGTAATTAGTTGATTTTTTTACACCAAGGAGTTACTGAAAACACACTGAAACCTGCAGAAGGATGCTCCTGCACAGAACAGCGACTGATGGGCAGCTCCTTGACTGACTAAACGAACAAAGGGCTCCTGTGGATTTTAATAACACTGATCCACTTATGAATCATAGATGATACAGAAACAGTTTTGCATCTTTGAGACTTTCAAGATTTCAGGAGCGGGGGTGTTTTCATCCAACAAAATGTTATTCATCAAGATTTGGGGTTTTTTTTTGCCTTCCAGAAAACAACTGCATTCGATATATGTTTGACATGGGTATCCTAGCAGAGCCAATTTTTTAGATATTCTGTCATAGGTAAGCTATGTGAAAGAGAAGAATAGCAGGTTTTTCATACCCTTCCACAATCATCTCAGATACTGCATAGGAAAGATGAGAATAAATGGACTTAGTGGTAAGGCCACTAGAGATAAGACCCTGAAACTAACTGACACGACCAGGTTATAATTTCTCATGGTCTTAAAGAATTTTATTGGATTTTTAAAATTTAGATAAAAACTAGTTAATTAACATATGGTTTCTACTGTAACCATAAGTCTATAACAAGGTGTAAATAGATGGGAGGGAAGATTAATATACATTTCAAAAAGCAGCAGCCAATGATTTGGGAAGAAAAAGCTTAGGCAGCACAGCAGTCATGAGAAAACATTTCTTCAAGCTAAGTAACCCCAAGCTTTCTTTTTCTGAATATACAAATACTTTTATCGGCCACAACACCCTCTCATCTAAGCACATTTCTTACACTGTGTTCTTACACTATATACACATAATTTTGTATGTTTTACACGTTTGTAGTTACCTGTGCACACATTCCTGAAACAAACTTTCAAAACTACATTTTCAGAATGACACCGACGTATCAAACCCAAATGCTAGGAAATACAAATGCTTAACCAACCAGAATAACGTTACTTTGGATCCCTGTATGTATGCTTTAACTGCAATAATCCCACTTTTCCCCACAGGAGCCATATGTCATTAAGTGCAGGAAAGAAGTTTGAGTGACTATAGACAGCGAACTGGAAGAGCAGGCTCTGGCTGGATCCCTGCCCAAGCGTTCCCACTCTCTATCAAGCACACAAATACATGACGCGCCCCACCACACCTGAACTCCTGATTCTCCGTTGGGTGTCACTCTTACTTCCACACTAGCTCCTAAACCCACTATACCTCTCAAACAAGCTACGTCACTGGACTCCTTGAATCCTATCATCCAGCTTTTAAAATTCTCTCTTTAGAAAAGTTCAAAGCATTCTCGCCACCACCATCATATCCGAACGTCACACTGCAAAGTAACGCTGCTGAGGCTCAGGCAAAAACGTACAAAACCCTAGAAAACGTCCCTAGGGTGTTTGCTGATGCAGCATCCTGAAAGATTTTTCTAACAAATTTTTGTGTCTGTGAAAGACTTATGTCCTTCACATAAAAGCATAAGAGTTTTTTTAAAAATTAAAAGTTGCCATGTCTGAAGTGGCATTAGAACAAGCAGCCTCTGCAGCAGCGATTCCATGGACAGCAAGGGCTGCACGCGCTCCGTGCACCAGACAGGCATTTTTCATTTCATACATCATTTAAAACTTGCTGCAGTGATTCCACAAACCTGTCTGCACTATTAGCACAAAGTGAAGAGAAGCTTTCTTTCCCACCCCCTACTTCCAATTCAAGTTCTTTTGGCCAAAACTCAACTGCGCAAGCAGACCACCATAGCACTGATGACAGAAGCAAAGCATACTTAGTACTAGATAATGAAGAAAAGAAGATTATATTCTCATAAACAATATTGCATATTGTATTTGAAAACATCAAAATAAAATTACACCTTCTACATCACCAGCAAACTTACTGCAGAAACAACATACCATAGCAAGTAACCTGCTAATGCACACAGTTGTTTCAATATTTTTAAACACAGATTTGCATTTACATCATATTTTCAGAAATTACTCTCCCAGGATAGCGTAAGAGCCTGGAACAAAGCTTCTCCTTGCAAAAATGCATATTCAGGCAGAGATCACACCTACAGATTCTGTGGCCATTAACACATGCAGATCACTTACTGCTGCAACTGCCCCAGAAAAAATTAGGAAGATTATCACTGTTGCTAACATTACAGTTGGTGTGGTCTTTAAATGCTCAACCACAGAGCCATGCTCTGAAAATGCATAATTCACTAACCTACGTGCTAAACTCACACTGTGGCCACAATCCACACACCTTCAGACTGCATTAGACTGAAAGCCGAAAAATGGACAGCTTTTACAAAAAATTCATTTAAATAACACGGAATGCTTGCACTTGGAACTCAGCTTGGAAGCACAAAGGAAGATGTTTTCTTACCATGTATGAAGGACTTCTGAACTGCGGTATGTAACACAGGACACACGCTTCCTGGGCATTAATTCAGCAATTCCACTTCTTGTTCAGGATAAATCCAGAAAGTAGCTAGCACAAACAAACGAAAAACACAAATTTAGCAGGGGTTGGATATGAACAAACAGAATTTTGTCTTGTCCATTTGACCGACAAAAAAAAAAACCAACATCTCCTCTGGTCTTCCTTTCTGCTCTAAAAGTCAAGGCATGTTAGGAGAGAGGTTGCACCAGGACTAGTTTGGCTCCCCACTAGCACGCGTTGGTATCACGCTAATACTGGCGTCTCAAACGCACACAATCGCAGAATTTTGGGGCGGCTGTCGTATTGTGTGCACGCAGTGTTACTCTACGGTCACCTCCTGTGCCCTCAGCCCAGTCCCTCACCCGGCAGAGCAGCCGCCCGCGGGCCACCACCCCGGCTCACCCTTCCCGTCCCGCCAGCATGCAGCCGCCAGCCGGGCGAGGGGGCGGGCAGGCGCCTGCCTTGCCCCCCGGCAGAGCCAGCAGCTCAGCTGCCTTCGGCCGCCCCACGGCTGCTGGGCCCACGCAGTCCCCGCGCTGCAGCACAAGGCACGGCGACCCGCGCCGCTCGGCGCCAGGCGGCAGGCCCGGCTGGAGAAGCCGTGGAGTCACGGCCAGGCAGCCTAAAGGGACACGAGGGGCTGGCTTCAGCCGTGCAGCCTCGAGTCTCCCCTCCTTCCGCGTGACCAAAGCCAAGCGCGGCTTGGGCTAGACCAGGCACACAAGGTGGGTTTGTGCTCAGCACAGTTCTGAGCTTACGCTCCAAGGACGCTGCCGGCATGGCCATACAGACCTCCGGCCTCCAAACATTCCTGCCCTCATAAAGCCAGTTCAGCCCAAGCTACTTCTGCCATCTGTATTTCTGCCCGGAAGGAACAACGGGTTCCAAAGCTACCAAACAGACAGACCCTTCTTTCTACTCCTTCATACATTGACGCAGAGACTGAAAAACTCGAACCAAATTGGAACCAAAGCTGCAGGTGGAAGAACGCTTTTGAAGACAGCACCAGCCAGCACTTGCAGAAAGACAAGGCCCCAGAGTCAATCATTATAAACCACACGAAAGAGGGACTGAATATAGATTATATAACTCTCCCTTTGTGTTTCAAAACAGCATTTTAATTTTATTTTAAAATCTGCCAATCAGGGCAAAACTAATCACCAAAAAAAGTGTTTTACCATTCAAACATCTGTTGCATATTAAAATTGCCCGTGTCAAACAGACAGACTAGGGGTATGTGGACAGTTTTCACAGGTGCCTCAGATTTCTGGGCTTGAAAATTAAAACATACAGATATTAATAAGAATTGAAACATCCAGTCAGTAAATTTTTTCTCTCTGGAAGAGCCTTTTCAGAGGAAAGGAAGCTTCAAGCAGTAAGCAGATACATTAGATTTCCTTTCCAAAAGTTGAGAACAGAGTGCAGGGTTTGCAGGATAAGACGGTCTGAAACAGGTACTGCAATTCTGAACAGCCCAAACGTATCTTGTCATCCCCAAACATTGAACAACATTAGACCACAGCCTCAATTAACATCCCACATTATTTCTAACAGTGAAAAGTGACACCATTTGCAAGTGACATAATAGCACGCTGCTCCAGAGCGAGCAGCTCTCTAGATGCTTCCAATTCCCCCACGCCTCTGACCTTAGCTGTAAAAAAACCATCGTTGTTGTTCTCTGACGTTTCCCGAACTGACGAGCAGGAGCAGGAGGTCACTTAGAACGAGAGCCATCTCCAGCAGGCAGATACCAACACAAACATGGACCAGGGAGCCGCACGCAACAGAAAATGAGTCTTAAAACACAAACAAACCAAAACCCAACAGGGTGAAGGATCCGAGAAGTCTAAATAGGCAAGGCACTCACAGCATGAGTGGAAGTCTAATCCCCGACAGTGGCAAAGGGAAAATGATGTGGAAAATACCTTTGAAAATAATTTCTTGGATACAATGAGGAAAACTACCAGCTAATGCTCCGTACTATTAACACTCACAGCTAAATACAAAGATACGTAACACTGCCCCAAGTTCATCATCTGTTTGCTGGCTCTGCAGCGAAAAAGTCTTATTGCCACTCAACTGGTCTTTCAGAAATTCTCGGTAACTGCCAAGGTTAGATACTGATACCCCCTTCTTTTCAGTCAACACCAAAGTATTTCTGTAAGTGTTGTGACCCTGAAAAGCTTTGATTTTAAGTAAATTAAAGGACAAGCTACAACGATAACTTGACTATTCCTGTTGTTTTTAACATGCCAGAACACATGTAAGTTATCAAAATGTGGTCAGTCATGTCATAATCATCAAACAGTTTGGGCTGGAAGGGACCTTTAAAGGCCATCTAGTCCAACCCCCTGCAGTGAGCAGGGACATCTTCAACTAGACCAGGTTGCTCAACGTAGGAATCAAATGTTTTCGAGTTGAGAATTTTTGTGAGTAGCACAGTATGAGAACCTAAGAGAGGTTATAAGATGTAAGACCATACAACGACAGCTTGTGGAAAGCTTCCCAAATGACTTGTCCACATGCACTGAAACAGCCAGCCACACGATGAAAGATTTTACTAAACATGAGATAAATACAAATGGTTATCTAGTTACATTTATGCAGCAAGTATGTAAATCTGCTTGTCTACATTCACAGCACAGTTTCTTGAGAATACCAGTCTCAGATACACTGACATTACAATATCATTAGCTGCAAACTTAAAGGGAACTTACATGTTCTGACTAATACTGCATAATTAAAAAAGTCAGAAAAAAGGAGACAACCGTTTCTACAGATTCTTCTGTCAGAGGCTCCACAGGTTCGCCCACACCGAAGAGGCAAAGGCCCTGCTGCCACTGCCATTATGCTTCACAAAATAAGCACGCCCAAAGAACACCGCGACACCAACAACTCACACAGAAGCGTGCGACCCCGGGCTTTCAGGACCCCTGCCCGGCCCATCTCCCCCCAGCACGGCTGCCTCACCGTCGGTGCTGGCGTATGGACAGCACAAAGCAGACCTGGCGTTAACAAACAAGCACTGACAAACCAGCAGACAGCTGATGTAACAGAGCATCTCCAACAAGAATTCTGCAGCCACCTGTTTTGTTCCTGCCATGGCATGGTCTGCATAACCTGGGATTGCGAACGCGTACCCGAGTGTGGCCAGCAAGCATGTCACTGCAGGCCATGCAGTAAAGATCTACAGCTCAACTGTTCCACCTTCACTGTGAACTTCTCAACTCACAAATCAATAAAATATTGAGTAATAAACAATAAGCCAGAAATGTTCTTGAAAAAAAAACCCAAACCTTATTCAGAATTGTGAGTCATGGAGCCTACACATTTCCCAACAAAAGTTCAGGAAATAAAAATCTCATTAAAGCTTTAGCCAAAATTTCTAATTCATCAAAGGACCATGTTCTGAATACCAATGAATTTAATGAAAAAAGCAGCGCTTTTTTCTTGTCTGCATGTCTGTAAAATATCTCTTAGGTTACAAAACCAAATCTGATGACACTGAAAAGTCTTTCAGGAACAAAGACAGACGAGTAAAACAACCCCCAGATCTCTCTAATTCCATGCAAAAGTGTCAACAGCAAAATCACTGCATCTTTTCCATAGCAGAATATTAAATAGTTCATTAATATCCATTTTCCGTTCTTCTCTTTTCAGAGGCTACTAAAATTGTTTCTGTTTGATTTTACATGAGTGAAACTCCTCCCAGACGAAACAGGTACAAGTATCTTGAAAGAACATTCAAGTGTACATCATTCAAGACCTTGGCAGTCCCTATCTGTGTGAAACAACAATAGCATCCCACTAATAACAATGACTTGCTTAACTATTCATTTTTGTAAATAATGGAACTGAAAATTATCTAGTGATGGATTTACACTTTTACAATGCATCTCAGGGATGAAAATGAATAGGGACGAAGAAATTATGTGTGTTACAATGGGTGACACACAGAACTTAGGATTCTAGCTAGCTCCACAGAAGAACACAAGCTGGAAAATGTGGCACTACAATTTTTAGCATTTTACCTTTGTCTAATACTACTGTGAGACATCCTCTATGTATTACTTGTATTATAGTAGCACTTAAAGACTCCAATTAAAATCCAAACACCATTATATTAGGCAGAAATAGTATGAAAATTACAATAGGTGTCATAGCCATTTTAATTCCAAACCACCACAATAAATTGCCTATTTCTCAGATATGCCTTCTTTTATATTGTAGTTACCCACAGAATTTAACATATTAGTTCTTGTATTTGGGGGGAGCATTAAAAGGATTGCCTAGGCAGTCTTTTCAGCCGTTTTTTAGTTGAAAACCGTATTAATATTTCCAGTGGAGGCACACAGCCCAGAGAGCAAAAGCCCACTGACACAAGGCTTGCTTTCCTTAACCACCTTTCCCAAGAAGCCACCCATGGAACCAGAAGTCCCTGTGGACCACAGGCTGAAAAAGCCTGCTCCCCTGGGGTATACAACCGCAATTTCACAGAAAATACATGCATTTAGACCTTCTTCTCATTGCTCCTCCTTCATAGTGAATTCCTCCTTTTATTTTAGCATAAGTACTGACAAACCAAACACGACAATTTAATCTAGGCTACGACTTTACTGTTAATATATTTGCACACTGAACAACTTAAGTCCGAGAACTAGGTATGACCCGTGAGAAAGTTATTCTGAGTTAGAGATGCATCTTGCATACATCTCTAGCCAGTTGGATAATTCATTATCAGCTTCTTTTGACTTACAGAAGAGAACACGACAAATTAGTGTAGATATCAAAAAATATGATTATTTGGAGGCAGGAACTTGACAAAGGCAACACCTTGTCTGGTAACAACAGAAAACACTAAGTTTCTATTAAAAAAAAGTTAATAAAGATTACTTTGTGTTTAAGTAACAAATGGCAAGTATTTACACTGTGACTATTAGTTCTCCAGTAGGGAGTTTATTATAAACAGTATTTCAAACACAGGACTTTAAGAGACAATGTATAAATATTTTAAATGCTAAAATATAGGTGTTGGCTTTTTTTGTACTGTGTCCAGAAAATTTGCACAAACACATCAAATTCTCCACCTAGGGAATTTACTTTATTGTTAAGTTTGCATTTAAAACAAGTGTACATGACCTATTTTGGGGCTAATATAACTAAAAGGAACCTATTTGTTGTTTATTATTTATAGAAGATTCACTTCAGATTAGGCCTTTTGCAGACACGTGTATCTGTGTGGCATCATAAAGCATCTCCAGATACCCCCAGCACTAAGGCAGACGAGAAAATGACAAGTTAGGATGTATCCCAGTACACACAGTATTTTATAAAAGCTAAGATTAAAAGCTGTTTTTTTCCTCTTCGGAAAGGCCACATGAAAGAGCCAGTACCATGGCTAATGCACTGACCTCCTGTGTCTGATAATGACAAGTTCAAGTTCCCAGAGTTGGATAAGATGTGGAACTAAAGTAAGTGCACTCAAGCAACGAGTTCTCCTGCTCCCTTAGAATCCTACTCACAAAACCAGCCCTACAGAAAGAAAGAAAACAGTTTAATTTTTTTATATATACAACCAAAGAGTTTTTCCACACTGTCAGCAGGTCTCATAACTACTCTCTTCAGAGTCTTCAATCTAAGGCATTGGTGGTTTCTTTCACTTCCTAATGGCAAATCTGAAATGATTTCATGTGAGTAAATTATGTCAAATTTATGAAAAACAGAGATGTAAAATCACTGCTTGTGTTTAAAATTTCACATTTTCAGCTTTTTTACTTGTAAACAGAGAAAGAGTAAAACATAGTAAAATCATTTATGTCATATAAGAGGCACAACATCTCCTTACAAACCTTGCCTTCCAAACTTCCAGGAAATCAGAAATGCATTTCTATACAACAAGCAGACTTCTTAAAGTTAACTCCTCTGGCAATCTAGACTTTTGTTTTCAAAGGAGGACACCAAAAGTACATCAAGCACTTCTTCCTATCATCAACGAAGAAAAACCACAGTTGACCTAAAGCCTTTATTCCTATCAGTCATTAGTTCTGTGCAATTTTGCAGGTCACAGTGTCTGGAGCTCTTCAGGGGCAGAATAAAACTCCTTCACAATGCTGCGGGCATGACTGAGGCACAGAAAAGAAAGCTGCAGCTATCATGCTAGCACCGACAGCAATAGGTCAGGATAGATAAGGCAAAAAGAGTTTGGCTAGGGAAAGTAACTGATACGGCTTTTGTTTTCTAAATTACTAGTACTAATGATACATACAGATGTACTACTAATACATACCTATGGCTGTTTTAGCACATTTTCTATTTTCAAATGTTTGTATTTCAAATTTCACAGAGATATTACAACCTCTACAGCTTTAAAGTTATATAAAACAAATAATAAAGGCTAAAAAAATGCTAGGACTCAAATTGGTGTCAATCAACACCTGTATCATCAACTTTTAATCATCAGATCATACCCCACGTTTTGTGCTGAAAGATTCCTGACAGGACAGCCTGTGATCACAAAGGGAAAAATATCATTCCGAAAAAGGTTCCATTTTAAATTTGGCTCTTGAAACACTATTTCTAATTTCCTTCTTCTCACTCCCAATTTGAGCTCATCTCAGAAAAAATAATTTATTTAGAAAGAGAAATTAATCTTAAGCATCTCCAAAGTCTTGGGTTATTCCATTCCAGTAAATTTTCATAGATGGAAATTTTTCCTTTTCCTTAGAAAACACAGTGATATTAAATACAAAACCCCACACGTTAACAGAACACTAACATTTCTAAAACAAGAGCTCGAGCTGAAGTTAAGAAATTGCCATAATTAAACTTGTCCAGAAAGACAGATTAAGGTCAAATATGTCTATTAATTTTGGGTATCCACTCCAAGCCACCTTGGACTTGATTTTTTTTTCTGAAGCACAGTATTTCATAGCATTTAACATGTTCCTAGAATGGTTTTTACTAGTTCCCATTGTGGCTGTGAATTTTCACCACTTCTGCAAACCGAACAGCGCACACCAAAGCTGAGCCCCCAGACTGCGGAGCGGGCGCAGTTAGCAGCGACTGCGCGAGGGCTGAGTTAAGTGACTTGACCAGCATCATGTCAGCAGTTTCTTGCACAGGCAGAAAAAAAAATAATCCTATTTTTTAGAGACGTTTATCTGCTATAGTTATGGCTCCGCACTCCTTTTCCTGTGCGCTATATTAATTCCAACTTCTACCACTCACATAACTGGAGCCCTCTGCAGCAGTAAACTCCTTTATAAAACTGAACCCCCTCGATGACTTTCTTTGTGAATAGCTTGGGCATAAATGCCTTTGAGTCTGATATTAATCAAGTTCTCCATGAGGTGAGCCGGGGCAGGCTGGAGGGTGGGCCCTGCAGCAGCCCCTCCAGCTCCCAACCACACCTAAAGGCCCTGGGAACCATTTGCCTCCCCCCAGGGACTGCTTCTCTGCGGCCCTTTGTCCCCTGGGCCCACCCCTAACCTTCTTCCCGGGGACTTCGAGCGAGCCAGGCCCTGTCAGAGGGGCCCGGGGAGCCGCCAAAGCCGCGGCAGCCCAGAGACTCACCTGCGAGGAAGGCGCCGCACAAACGCCTGCCTTTAATGTCACGGCTGGCGGTCACGGGAAAGCGGGGGGTAAAACTGGCATCAAAATGGCCTCAATTGGTGGTGTAAGTTAAGGGAGACAAAATAAAATTGAAGGGCACCAGTTTGCGGCTGAAGTGCCCAGGGCAGGGCACCGTGATAGCCCACGGCCTGCCACGGGGGCCGCAGCCTGGCATGGGGCCTCAGCCTGCCACGGGGCCAACGGCCGCCGCACCGCAGTGAGGGGAGGCTTAGCGGTGGGCCACCAGTCACAGCCTCGCCTGGGGATTTTACCGTGTGGGAAATGGCACTCTGCTGAAATAAAAGATGCTTTCACACTTTGTAACACATTTTCTTGGGGTTTTGTTACATCCCTCACTACTTCTAATTATCAAAGAGACTTTCTTTCTAAACAAAGGCTGCTGCTTCATCCAAGAACGATGTTAAGATGCTAAATGAGGTATACGATCACAGTGCCTTGCCAAACAAAAGGATAAGTCAAACACAGGCACTTGTGATTTCTCTGCTGGATCAAGGAGAGGGAAAGGAGTTACAGAGAAGAAAGCCTAGATTTCAAACAACTGTTTCCATAATCAACAGTTACTGCAAGCAAGGTTCAGAAAATCACAGGAAAAAATTTTTCTGTAAATATCCCTTGCTGTTTTGTTCTTTGTTTAAGGTGAAATATCTCTTTTTTCAAGCATCAGTCTTGACCTTTTCTTTTTCAGGTTAGCTTGGAAAAAGGAAAAGAAAAACCTCGATTTATTTTTTTTTTAATTTGACATAATAAACTATGAATAGCTCCTCTGAAAGCACTAAAGCCTGTGATGTAACTTCTTTATTTAAATAAGTTCTAAACTGTCTGTTATTTACACAGAAGCCAGAGCATAATTTGTGCTATTAAGAAAAGATTCTTTTTCCAAGACGTACATTATTTGCTAACATTCCTAAATACTCATTATGTGAACACAAGGTCTTTAAATAGCTTACTGTTTTCTCATTAAATTTGGATATTTTGGGAAGAACCTGTGCACTATGTTAAACAAACAGATTTGGATAATTTTTAAGTTAATGTTTAAAACACAAATCGTATCGATCCTTAGAAAAGTAGTTACTTCCTGTCTCCAGCACTGCCTTCTGTTGAACATCCTCAGCTTTTTTGCTTCCACCAAACTAGTCCATTCTGATACGTGTAGCGAGTTTCTGAATCCTCAGCAACCCCATTAGTGGGAAGACGAGAGAATTTCACTAATTCAGTATCTTTCTGCTCTTCCCTCTTTAATTTCCAAGCGATGTTTGCCATACATCATATTTTTCTTTCTCTCCTCCTGTCTTTCTATGCCCTGCTCTTCGTGACACACAACTTCCTTGGAAGCTATTTGCTGTTTGAGGACAAACCACCTCTGATGCTTAAGGACTGTAACTTCAGTTTACAAATCAGCATCTGCAGTACAGGAAGCTTAAGCCACACTAGTTGAACATGGTTAAAGTTGAATGATTTCCACTGGATAACATGGAAAAGACGCAAATATATTATTTGTCCTTTTTATTTATTGTTATTTTCCCTTCCGGGGAAGAGAGTTACCTTTACTACCTTATCCTTCTATATGGTGATATCAGACGAAGCCACTGTGCATTTTTAAGTTCCATGCAGCATATTTTTAAGCTGCAGACTCCTTCCCATCTTTCTGCGGTATGAAAAATGTCACATATTGCTTAGACACAATTTCAATAGTTTTATGTATTGCAGAGGCTGCTTAAGTACATTTATTTTAATCAGGCTCTGATTTGCATTCAAAGTTACAACAAAAAAAAAATTATCAGAAGGCTTGGTACAGTGCCTTAATCAGTGATCTTCAAACCCACACACTAAACTTGCATATTGACTTTCTATGACTGTGCAAAATCCAAGTAATTGCAGAAAAAAAAAAGCATATTTTTTTTTATAACTCATGCCAGTGAATAAGCAATTTGTAGGAACAGCTGATGAATTTGCAAATCCTGTTTAAAAGGCAATGTCTGAACCTATACCCCTTTCTTAAAGCCATTTTCTATGACAATGGGTTGTTCCTAACCTGGAAGGTGGCTTTAGCCCACCTGTGAGCTGTTAGCCATCTGTATAAACTAGCTCAACAGAGTTTTACTGCCAGAGGATATCAGGGCAGAGATGGCTTCTGCTGTCAGAGCAGTCACTGACTACCTCAGTTGCCTTTGGCAAGTCATTTAACTTTCCTGTATTAATGTTTTCCTGCCAGTAGAATAGTTCATCATGGTAGGGAGAATTTTAGCCTATTAATTAATAAAAATAACTATAAAAATGCTCCTTCTTTAATTCCAACGTCTGTCTGCTCTACAGAATTACACTAAGAAACTCAAAACCACTCTGCACGTTAGGTAGAAATGAACTGTTCCTATGGAAGTGGGTGCTATTTCAGAGCAGATTTCTACCGTACAGACTTTAGTGACTTCACAAATTACGAAGAACAAGGCTTACAGTTTTCTTGCAACTCGTGAATAACAACAACAAAAAGAGAAGCAGCGGTCTTTGTCTTGAACTGACAACTTGTATGGTTTAGAATATTTCTGTAAGCTTTAATAAGCTAAATTATTTAAAATATATATATATACTGAACATTCTCTTGATCTGAAATCTTACATGCCATGTTTCAGCCTAAAACAAACTTTTACCGCCTAGAGATAAACCCCTGGAAAACGGAGTTTATAAGGGAGATACTGACAGAATGTTAGCTACGCGGTAGCATGCTAACGGGAACCACTATAATACAGTCTATTCCAGAATAATTTTTCTTTTTATTATTTCATTAAGTTGTATCTCACTAAAGTTCCTCCTAGGATCTCTCTGCAGCACCAAATTTTTCATTGAGAAAACTATAAATCATAGGCCTAAATTACAATTTAATTATAAACGCCTTCCCTTCTAATGCTGCCTGGGACCTTTTACCCTCCTACATAATTCTAAAAAATGACCCCTGTCATAATTTCCTTCACTAGAATAATATGCAGAGATCTAATCCTGAATCCTGCTGTCTTATAATTTAATATAAGAGGTAATTATTATTCAAAAGATAATGTTGCAGATATTGAAAATATTCTGAAGTTTAAGTCTAAAAAAACCTTGACTTCGTATGTAAAAGCCTCTTATTTGACTCTTGCAGGAGAGGAAATAAATAAAAGGTTTTAAGGCGTTATGCAAAATGCTAGACGTATTATTTGCAGCTGGATTTTGTCTACTATGATTTCTATAACCTTTGAACTACAGACAAAGCACACTCACACACACAGCAAAACCAGGAAGGCACCTTCAGATCATTTATTATTGATTTCTGCTTTTTGCTGTAGGTTAGACAGAAAGTTCTAGATTGCTACTGCCTAGCTGAAAAATCGCATTTCAGGTGGCTCCACGTTTCTGAATGCAAGGGAGTGTATGTAACCCAAAGTCAAAAGGAAAAAAAAAATAAAACAAAAAACCCCCTAAACATCTTCATAAAACCTTCTTCTTACACCTCAAATTTTATTTTAAATTATCTCAAAGACACTGTTACGTTTGTCCAGGACATTCTGGTAAAGGAGAAGTTAAATAGTATTAAAACTTTAAGGAATTAGTACCTTTTTTCCTAAGTCAGAAAAGCAAGGAATAACATCATTATGTCAATTCATCTTGCACAAGAGACAGTGAATTTAATCTCGTGCCAAGAACACAGCTATTATTGCCTGTCTCTATTCACTTTACAAAGAAAGACTTTGACCTTAAAGCCCTTTTTTCTAAAACTGGGATTTCATCAATTAAAACCTGTTTTCTTTTTCGTTAACTCTTACAGTACGCAAGAATATCTGCCAAAGTTGTGAAGGTAAAGATGGAGCAAAAGAAGGTGAGGATGAGCATGAGGAGAGAGTATTAGCAGAAGGAATTTCTGAAGTACAGTAGAATAAAATTCACAAAACAACTGGAATGCTTTTTTCTGTTTCAAATCAGGGAGCATGCCCCATTTTTTCCAGTAAATGAGATCTCAAATGAGCTTCATTGCTTCTAACCATACACAGCTCCATCAGTAAGAACAAATAAAATACCATAACTGACAGATTCAACATCCTGAAGAGGTAGAGGCCAGTGAGGTTATCAGAAAATGGGGTTCACAAGAGGTAATTATAGCCCATGCTCACCCTTCTTAGGTGAGGCAGAACATCACTATACAGCTCAATAAAAATCAAACTATATAGAGCAGAGGCACCAGTTTACTACCCTCTTTGTTTTTGCTTTGGGAGCAGTTCATTTAAGATGTAATAAATTGAAGTTTTTTTCCTGTCCTTCCATAAATCCAGGGACAGTGCAAATGAGGTGTTCCTCATTATGAGCAAAAGAAAAGGGGCTCCCTAGATAGTGACGTGAGCTGGTAGCATTAAAGGGCTCATTAAAAGGAGCCCTGTTCTTTTTTGTAATAAGGAATATTACTTAATAACACTCAAAGCATGGTTCACTTCATATTGCTGAAGCGAGCTTCTGGGGGGCAGTGAAGAGGAAAAAAGGGAAAGTCCGTAGTACCACAAACATAATAAAAGAGAGGGATGGAATTTTGCCTGGAACAAATTAATAATAAGTAAGAAAGTGTCACTGACTGCCTCTAACTGAATTGCTTCATGGAACAGAGAGATTTAAGGATCTCGGGGGATTCATGGAAGACGTTAGACCACACTTTTAAATGAACAAACAAAGCCGGACCAGACGGGCACAGGTAGACTGAAAAAGATCTCCAGTAGATGATTTCCTAATTTGAGGATCCAATAAAACACAAAGCTTACACAATTTTGAAGGAATCCTATTATTAGCAAACCAGAATATGGTATCGTGCCGGGGAATGTATAGCACCAAAAAGGACAGAGCAGAGCAGTAATTTTACATTTCCATTTCCAACAAAAATCTCTCCATCACAGCAGTGGCGAAGGTTAGGACACTTAGACAACCTGAGTGCCATCTCTCTGGGGATTATTCGGAAGAGAAAGCACAGCTGTAGATACCTCTGAGTATGTTTGGTGTTTTCCACGCGTGACGGGAAGTTACGCGCACCAAAAGGCGTTGTCAGAAGGACCACGCGTGAGATAGGAAGCACGCCCAGAGAGAGTAATGGCTCTGCCCTGCCGGCATCCTGCCTCACACGGGTCAATCCCAGGCACTTTCGAAGACGACCAGAAATGTTTTGGTGCTTCTCTCTGCATCTTCATTCTACTCTGTCATCAAATGCCATTCTGCTTCAAACCTACAAGACGACGGTGCCTGAAAGTAAGCACATGGGGGCTTCTTGTCGGAGCCAGTGTTCAGCAGGAAGATTTTTGCAGGGCTTTGTGGTTTGAATCACATCGCCCACCCCGCGACTGACCTCCAGATAAAACAGGGAAAAAAAAAAACCTCTGAAGAAGAGCTGAAGGTCAGAAAGTGACGTGAATATGCAGGAGCAACAACGGGACATCTCTAACAAACAAGCGTTTTTACTTCCTTTTGCAGCGCCAGTGAAACCACGCGCTCATGCCCCATTCAGAGAGGAGAACAAGGAGGATTAATTGAACAGGTATCAAGCTCTGGCGAGCGCTTTCGTCAATCACACAGTCAAAACCTTGATTAACCCGAATAAGAGCTTTGCCTGAGTCAGAAGGGAAAACCAGAGTTCACATGAGTATTACGGTTACACTGCGTGTACATTATGTTTACTTTAGAAATTATATCCTTAAAGAGCTATTGAAATAAGCAGAAAAGACACAGATTGTGCTTCTGACAAAACTTCTCTTTTTGCCATTCCTGGCTGACCTAGTTAGCCATCCGGGGGTGCACGACGTCCAGGCTCGGGTACCACACCACAGGCACTATTTAGCAACGACTTCTGAAACTCTGTGTTTTGCCTTTGTCGTTAGCACGTCTGTACAGCAAAGACAATGCTACTAAAACACTGCAAAGCATCCAGACACGAGTTATTTACAAGGCAAATTTATTCCACGCAAATAAATTTTCTTATTTGTGCTTTCAGCAATATTTTTCTTTTTTCACCAAATCCACTTTATTATTCATTTGTGGTTTTAGACACTTTAAAATAATTTCACTTCTCAAAGCAGAAGGACGACATAAGGTTTGAAGCCATCATCAAGGCAGTTGGCCAAGAAACTACTAACAGTTACGCGTTACATCTTCTGTGCACCACAAGCTTTCCATAGGAAGATCCTGTAGTTGTCCCTACAGAATTTCATTCAGTTTTTGCCAAGCCATCACCCCTACTTGTCAGATTATTTTGATTTGTACTCAACATCTCAGTTTTCTGTGGTCTGAAAACTCAGTAAATACATTTCCTACTTTGTGATTCAACTCGTTAAAGCAAACGCTGCGATGACCCAGGGTCAGGGCAGACCCCTGCCAAACCTCATTTTATACCCCCCTCCACTTGGACATTGATAAGTATCCTCTAAATACGATTCTTCAGCCAGCTGTACACCTACACTCATCCAAACCACACTGCCTTAGCTCGCTTATAAATAAAGAAGTCATGCAAGGCAGTGTCAAAAACCGCCCTAAATTCAAGGTGTATGGCATCTATTGCTTCTTCCCTCTCCACACCAGTTACTCTGCCGTAGAAGTTGTGCTGGTTAGACAGTATTTTTTCTGACAAATCTGTGTTTGTTATTCATTTCCTTGTCACCTTCGAAGTGCTTGCAAATAGTTTGATCATTTTTTCCAGAATTCTTGCAGAAACTGGCGTTTAGCTGGCTGGTCTAAACTCCTGGTTAAACTGAGGACACTCCACTGTCTGTCAACATTTCACCTTCCCTGCACAAGTCTTCAAAAACAGCCACTGCTGGTTCCGAGTTCATTTTGGCTCTACATGTTCTTTTAACGAGTTTTGAAAGCCGCAGTTCCAACAGCAGCTGTCTTACACACTTTAACCTGTTTCTTCTCTATCCAGGACTAAGATCTTACCCATTTGGCAACGGCATCGATCACTGATAGCTGCCGTCCTATAGACGACCTTTGACAGAGAAGGACACAAACCCACTTGGCTGTCTCAAAGTTCACTTTTGCTCTCTGCTTCTCTTTATTTTCCTATTCCTGCTGTTGTTCTTAGCATCGTTATTTTTGCTGTTTTGTTACATCTTGCTAGCTGCTTCTTATTTTACAATTTGGCATCTCTGATTTTATCGCAACATGCTTCTGCTACATTTTTATACCCATGCTCAGCAATCTGCAAGGTGGTTTCTTCCACCTTGCATCCATCCTCTGCACTAGGATAGTTTGCACTTTATGAAAAGATTCCATTTATGCAATTATTCAGACTTCAAGTCTGAATAATTCCCAATAATTGTCACATTAGGTGTCTGAGATTTCACTGTCACTGATTATTCTTCGCTTTTAATTGCACACTGAACTCAAAAACTTGCTACCCTTTTGCCTATGGCATCCCAAGTAGTGACATCTCAGCCTTCTGCCTTCCTTTTATGTGCTCGTGCTGCCACACAGTCACCTACGTTGCAGCAAGGACTCCAGTTTTCACACTACTAGTACATGGGAGACTAACGATATTTTCACTTTTCTCCTGCCTGTAACTAGAGGCCACGATGAAAAAGAGGAGAGAAAAATCAAGCAAGAGCCTGTATTCTTTGCTGATGGCAGTGCTCCTTTATTCACGGGCCCAAGAACATCCATCCTTCCAACTTCGCAAAAATACTTTTGCAGAGGGAACCCAGCCCCAGCACATTTTCTCTCACATTTAATAGGCCACTTTAAGAGCACGTTTACTTAGTCCTCATCAAACAAGGATAATTGACAGCTTTCCACCCCTAGCATCCCCACTCCGAGAAGGCAGTTTCCCCAGGAGCTGCCTTGTACAACCTCAAACACTTTATTACTGGTCAATTTGGGTTTCCTGCCCACTGTAAGTGGCAGTGCTGAGGGTCTCTAACTCTCTCTTGTCTCGCTAATCAATATAAGCAGTCACTTCCACGGCATTTCCCTGCTACTCAGCAAGAAGGACGATAGAGAGTGCCATTGGTTGTAACTAACCGTACAGCTTTAGTGGTACATCAGAAACGAAGATAAACTCCAGAAATCGGAGGCAGCTTTTATTTTGGACTTTTGGGCTTATTTGGAGATTTTCTCTATTTGAATCCTTTCCAGTGAGAGCAAAGAAATGCAGTTGCCCCAATGCCATTCCTGATAACTGCCTCCTCGGCGGAGAGGCTAACCCACCCCCATGCATGGGGGCTAGCAAACGGCCCCATTAGCAGCACACATGGCACTGCCCTCACTGAAGGGAGCAACAGAAAAACGCTATAAAGTGCCAACCGCAGCTTTACAGTCACTGTATTACGGGTATGAGAAAGTCGGGATTAAACAATTATTGCCTCGAACTCACGCAGTAAAATTTGTTTATGAGGTAAATTTTAACAAGAAACAAACAGTTAGTGTTGTTTATAAGCAAACTCAAGCTGTAAAAGCTAGGGAATGCTTTGTAAATACCCGTCCATGGGCCAGATGAGGTCCTGGAGGGAAGCTCCCCGCTGTTTGCAGCTGGCTCTCACACGCATGCAGGATCTGACCAGCTCCAGCGGCCAGGTGAAATCAAAGCCAGTGGCTCTGCCCAAGGATGGCACAGGGGCAAAATCTTCATTCGTTTGTAAAGGTGTTTCTTCTCACAGGTCTTCCCTTCCATGGCATGGAATGATCTCCTTTTAATGGCCACACAAAAACCGGTCACAATGACTACTAAAAAGGTAAATCTATTATCTAACAGCAAATAACATCAAAAAGCCTAAGCTAAACACAATACTCATGTACAACAGTGTATTTTGATCTAAACCCCAAATACAATTAGGATTGTTTTCCTGCTGCCATCTCGTTTAGTAGGAAACATCCATATTCTTACTCAGCACTGCAACACACCCTCTCTTTTAATGAAATTAACTCTTTAGGTAGAGCCCCAGGAAGGTCCAAGACTTTGTGGTCTCCCTACAGCGCAGTATGATCACACCATTAAGACAAATGCCAGCGCAACAACGGGGAGCAGGGACCCAAAGCTGATTTCCACGGGCAGGGTGGCGTGAGACGGCGTATGTGCCCTCCTGGGCTCTCAGGACTGAGTAACCCAGGGATGCTGCAGGTGTCGACTGGGCTCCCCTGGCTGAACTAGGTGAAGACTAAAGACCAGCCCCTGAAAAGCCACAGCCCAAGAGTGCCGCGTACAAGAGGGCCCACGCTGGAACCTCAGGGACGCGGCTGTAGGGCCCAACGGGTCCACGCCCGGCACAGCGCTGCGGGCCCTGTGGCTGGCTCTTTGCAGGATGGCCATCCTCTCACCTCTAAGCTCAGAGTGTGCACACTAGTTGGGGAGTATCCATGAAGGCTGTTACTTTCATTAAAATCCTACACACCATCACTTGCCACACTGTGAGGAAGGGAATACACCTTCGCTGATCCAGCTTTACTAATCTGTAGCAACAAAGAAATAAAAACACAGGGAAAAAACGTACCATTATTCTTTTTACTGTGCGCACACACACACCCCCCTTTAAAAGTGAGTATGTGCCTACTGCAAAGTATTGAGGTGAAAAGGGAGGTCTTATCATCTCTGTTCCCCCAGGATCTCTTAGAGTGTGTGTGCTTCTGTGGTGGTTGGCTTGTGGTTTCGTTGTTCACTACAGTTTCCCAGAGCCCTATATTTTACTGAAACATAAGTACAGGCCCACCAATTCGCTGACAAGCTGATCTATTGGCTCTAGGACACTGAGGGGAATTATGCTCCTGCCGCCCTGATGCTCTCCTTTGTTTAGAAAAAGAAGAGAGAAAGAGAGAGAGTGAAAAAAAAATCCTCAATCGTTTAGTACAAGTCATTTTACATGCTGGGATAATGAAGTATAAAAATGCCTTCAAAGGACTGATTTCCTACTTTTAACTCACTACCAGCCGAGCTCTTTGTGAGGCCCTCTGGAACATGCATTCCCAGCCCCACTCAAACAAAAGAGCTGCGAATTCATTAAACTATTTAATTATGCCTTTTTATTTTTCTCCATTAGCAAGCCCTGCCAGTACAAAGTAAATAAAGCCACCATGGTCTTTCCCCAGCAGACACACTGACTGTTTTTATTCTTTATTCAGTTTACAATATAAAGGGCTATTTTTCCCCCCTCCTCCTATTCTTGGCTAGTTTCCTAATACAAGCCCTCCAAACAGAAGCATCCAACTGTACATGCAACGCATGGAAGTAGAGAGCAGCAGCAGCACTCAGCATTGCGAGCACATACCCTAGACAGCTTTCAAAGTACCAGCAGCCAACGGCAGCCAAACAGCACTTTACAGCCAGGCGCGGAAAAGATATTAGCTTTTTTTTTTATACTCTAGTAAATTTGCTTTTTACATCTATTTCTTTTCAGAAGGGCTTGTTATTGAGCTTACTGTCCACAAATTCCATTGATCTCAGGCTGTGACTCAATCCATATGCTCACGCTTTGACACCAGCACAGCAAGCAAGCGATACAAATCCTGTTCAGGCTACAAACTTATTGATTTTATAGATTTCCCCCAAAGTTGTGATAATGATATATCATTGTTAAATTTGGTAGAACAAACTGCTTTCCCAATCTGTCAATGCGAGCATGAAAACCAATTCACAGCCTTGTTTAGAAGGCTTTCCCTTCAGAAGAATAACTACTGCTAGCGGAAGCAGATCACCAATACCCAGCCGCTGGCATAGGTTTGATGGATGTTACCTTTCCAGTTGCCCTTTCCTGACCTGTAGCATGCTGGGTTCCCAGACTTGCCTCCTGGTTATGAGAACCACCCTTATTTTTCCGAAGCGTTTTTCAAATTCATTATTTAAAACTTGCAGTATATGTAAACCATAACAATAGCTTTTAAACATATTTCCTTTAAATATTTTAGATGCATTAAGACAACATGAAAATTATTGATTTTAGCAAACCATTTTTGCTTCCTCTATTCCTGTGCTGATATAAATGGCGAGGCTACGCTTTTCCCTCCCATGAGAGGGAGACAGAATACTGGTTTGCAGAGGAGTGTCCTCCCTTCCTGCTCCATCCCAGTTTCTCAACCTAACAACAGCGGGAACAACGAAACGTGCCACGCCGTAACGACTGGCTTCCACTGTGAAACCCACTTGGGCATTTTCCTCGTGGCTTCTTACTGCCAAAGCAGAAACTTGATCCAACACTCATCTCCCAAGCAGCAAGAGAGGGTTCAGTTCCAGAGGTATTAGAAAGAAGAAACTCAAGCTGTTTCTCAGGTTATGAGAACACGACATAAGAAGTTCATCAGTCCTTATGTGCTTATCGCAGGACAAAAAGGCACTCATCAAAAAAAGTCTGTGTGGTGCAGAGGATGTACAGAAACTGTAAACAGCTGCTGTATTTTTAACAAACCATGAAATAGCTCTAACAAAATGGTTCGCTGGAACGACAATGTATGCTTTCATTCACACGTTCTCCTCAAACTCTGAAGCAATTAGCAGCACTCCAAAGAGACTTAGAATTCATGAACAAAAAACTTGCCAGAGAAACTGAAACCAATCAAGAAGCAAGAATTACAATGTTAGAAAACAAAATTTAGGAAATCCATGTAAATAAGTAATAGCTCTCTTGAATACTTTCTGTTTCCACCATGGTCTGTCTTTCTGCTATTTATCCACCTTCACTCAACATCCACCTCTCTAGCGCTGGACAAGCAGCTTTACGCACCTGACGTTGTGCCACTAGTTCAACATACCCCAGCCAGTAAGAGCTTTACTATGTTCCCCCAAGTCTTGCTGTCGATGTCTCCCCACATCTGGCAGTACATCCCTAAGCATCTAACTGCTTTCCTGGGACAACAGCTCTGAGACGGATTTTGAAGGGCTGAATGTCTCCCACCAGTGCCTCTCCTTTCACTTTTGATTTAATTCAAGGTGATGGATGCTGAACTCTTTTACCTACCGTGGCTTTTTTTGAACTTGCTGAATGCCCTTTACAAATACATCTTTCTGAAAAGTCTTTCTGAACTTCGGGGCACTTTAAATTTGAGTACCTGCCTGCAGTATCTCCTGTCTATTTTCCAACTATGATAAGGAACAACAACTCCAATATACTTCTCATTCATCTGTGGCATTTTCACTGTTTTTCTCACTGAAACAGAAATGCCAGGCTAAGAGAAAGGCGATAGAACAGCCCATTGTCAATTTTTTTATCATCACGTTGCTGAGCTGTGCTTCACGTTTCCCTTTCAGTGCGTAGGCAGGAAGGGGTCTCACAACATGTCTTCACAAAAACAAATCGTCTGCCTGCTGGACAGAGGAAGTACTATCAATAACATACTAAGCATTCAACTGGGTTTTGTTTGAAGAAAGTGAGGACCTTAACAAAGACAAGTGTTATTACTAGTCTCACTTCCATTACGGGAGAGCTGAGACTTGGTGAAATTCTAGCACTTGCCAAAGGCCTCGTATAAAACCAGTGATAAGGTAATGCCCAGTAATGAAAATCCTCACTCCCAACACGTATTGTATCCAAATCCATGCTGGATAACGTCAGCTTGTATCTTCTTTAAGAAAAGAAGTCCTCATGATGAAAGGCAAATGCACTGCAGGACATCTGGCCTATTTCAGAGGAAGTGCACGCACTTAAAAGTAAATCATCCTCCTCCGTTATGCTCTTACTTCCTCACCACCCCTTCTGTTCAAGCTCGGCACCTTCTCTGAGTGTCTGCGACTCATATTCCCTGTTACTCCTTGTTTACCGGGCAACTAATGACTTTAGCCCAGTCAGTCTGAGCAGAAGTAAGGACGTCACATGCTCCTCTGCTCAGTTTTGATTGCCTTTCACACCACTTGATACATAATTTACATGACTCAACGACAGGAAAGATCTGTTCTTGGGGTTCTGTGGAATTCACACTTAGTGTGACAGAACACGCATGAGGATTAACAGAACCTCGTGGTTCTAGATGACTAGAGAACTGCTGCCCATCAGAAAAAAATTAAGCAGGCAAGTCCGAATGCATAAGCAGAATATAAAGACATCCAAGAGTACGAGTGCTTCCAAAAATTATCTTAATCCCTTCGTCACCCCCCAAAAGCAGCATATTTGGACAATTCACAGAATTTTAGCCTTCAATTAACATTTCTTGAAACCCAAGTCTTTTCTTTCTTGCATCCCCCTCTTTCTCACTTTTCTCTCCACCCCCCAAAAAAAAGACAGAGAAAAGAAAAGGGGAAAAAAAAGCCCTTCCTGATAATTGCACTGGTCCAAATGTGCAGGGGCTTTCATACAGAATGATGGCTTCCCTTGTCTCCTGCATTTGTTCATCTCCTTTGGGAGGAGCAATTTACAGAAAGCATTATCGATTTTTGCCATAATAGGTACAGAGATGCCTCACTGTCCCTGCTCAGCCAGCTCACTCTCTGCATCACAACTGTCAGGCCAGTTTGTGAAGCCCGTCATTATTTTTTTTCAAGTAAATCCATCACAGGAGTGGGGGAAAAGTGATGAAAATAAAATTATTTTCACCTTGCCATAAAAAAGAATGGCCATGTTCCCTAACAGAAATAAGTGCAAATGCTGTCAACTAAGAGAGTGGAAGGGAAATTCAAAGCAAATAAAAGCGGGCTGGGGGGAGGAAGGAAAGGGAGGAGGGAGTGTGAGGAGGCACGGCAGTAGCTAATTTACTTTGAAGACATTCTGGAATTTTCCTGTTAAAGCCACTATTTACAACTCTTCCAGTTGTTCTCCATGTTCTCATTTTTCTGGAAGTGCTGAAATCTATACTTTATACAGGTATTTTCTTTGGCTTTTAGGGTGTTGAGGAGATTGTGGGTTTTGTGATGCAATTATTAAATATTACTGGTCTGCGGGATGAAATCTGCCTTTAAACCTCCCTCTGAATACAGACCACCCACCCGCCGCCGAGATTACCAATTGCAAGCCGCTCCTTTGTGCGCAGCACGGTTTGGGGGTTTTCTCCCACTCCCTGTTCACCAGGGGCAGGCTGAGGCCACTAAACTCATTCTGTCCCTGATCAGCATGTGAATGTTGAGGGACACTTACTTCAAATATTTCTGAAACTAAAAAAGCCTTTTAGAAATCACATCTAAAAACAAACAATTCCCCCCTGCCCCTCAATTGCATTACTGACTCTCAGACAAGTCCTTTGGTATTCATCCCTCCTCCTTGATTAGTTTTTGCTGTACCCTTCATGTTGGTCACTTATCTCACATCTTGAAGGTCACAGTCTGTAGTACCCTATTCCAGCGGCCCTGGGTTGTTTTTTATTCCTGAAGACAGCCTTGTTTTGGGCTCAGAAGGTTTAATCCAAGAATTGGCTCTGGATCTAATTCCCAGATCCTCAGTTCATTAGCCATGAAAAGTGATAGCTGCTTAAGATTTTTATGAGACATTGTTCCAAAAGCGGACCACAGAAACTGCACAATTACCCAGCACATTGTACAAAGCCCAGGCTGCCTTTGGCACCGACACAAGGAGCTTGATAGCAATCAAACAGCTTAATGAAAAGCAGCAAGTTTGCTCTTGGTAAGGAGCAAGGAATCTGTGAAGTTTGTTTCCAAGTGGTGCTTTCCATAAGGACACTTGTTGGGATAAAATTTAAATCACCGTACCCCTACTTCAGGAGCGCTGCCGCTAAAGGATACGCGACTTGTCTTTTTGACCCTTTCACACAAGCACTTGCAAACACCCAGTGTTTAAACCTCAGCTGTCTTGTCCCGCTGGACTCTCAAGCCGATCCAGATGTGAAGGTTGAAGCTGGCCATTCATTGCCATTAGGCCAGACAAATGGTGAGGAAAACGGCAAGGCAGCTGTACAGGAACAGCGGAGGATTTCCTTCAGTCAGGGCGTAGTGAAACCACAATAACCAGTCCCATGTCCAAGTAATTACGAGGATGTGATGCAGGCCAGCAAAAAGTAAGAGGTTTAGAAGTAAAGTGGATACTCTACTGAGTGGTGGATTAAGACTAGCTGGCCTGGACCTGGCTACATTTAAAGTGCTTTTGGCAACTCCCGGGCTTCTCCAACTGCAGCCCACCTGCCCTCCCACCAGCGCTCCCCCCTCCTGCCCTTCCCCAGCAGGGCTCCGACCCCTGCCCGTCCTCCTGCCGCTGACACCAGACCAGAATGAACTGGAGTCCCTCTAAGATCACATCCCAGGTCTTTAAATCCTGCCTTAATCCATTTCTCAGTCCATCCCGTAGCTGGCTGCGTTGCGTCCAAGCACGGCAGCCTGCCCTGGAACAAAAGGGTGGCCATGCACTGTGGGCTCGGCGCAGACTCACAGCGCCCGGGGTCTGCTGCCCCAGTTCCCCAAGGGCGTTCCACAGATCCCACCCCCTGGGAAACTGAGCTGCCTCGTACAGAGGAAGTCTCCTCACCCTGACAGACTGCCCACACAGATGATTAGCACAGAGCCACCCAAAAGTCTCCCCTCAAATTACTCCGCAGCAGTTTCCCCACGCGAGTTTTTCACAAGTCCCCAGGCTTGGGAGCAATCGACAGGCTAGCAGCAGAGGCGTGGCACCGTGTTGCCCGCGGTCGTCGCACCGACAGCTTTCTGTGTCCCACAAGTATGTCTGACCTGTTCTCACCAGATATATTTATATAAAAAGCTGTATGTTAAAAAGAAAACGATACATAAAGCAACCAGACAGGTCTTCCTAGGTATGCATATATTAACGTGAGAGAACGTTGCTGCTTACAGTGAACAGACAGCACCTTCATGGGAAGGTTTTTGAAGGACAGAAGGTTGGACCTGGAGGCAGTGGAGGGGGAGCAGCAGGCAGGGCACAGGCTTGGAGGAGCTGTGCTCTCGTCGCTCCAGCTCCCTGCCCCTCCCTGACACCCAGCCCACGCCAGACGGCACACGAGCTCTTGGCATGCCTGAAGTAGCTACACAAAATCAAAGACTTCCTTGGTTGCTCACTGGAGAGCGAAAAATAAACTTTGTCATACAGATCAAGCCCATCAAGAAATTTTAGCTGCTTTATTAAACGTAGAGAACGGCTACGACTGCTATTCATCTCCAACGCTCTGCTGTGCAAACAACAGCCCCAATTGCAACAGCAGGGTAATTCTGCCAACAAATTATCATCCTAAGGGAAAAATTAGGTGAAATTAGTTTAGTTTGTTCTTTTGCTCTTACAAGTACATTGTAGATTGTAATTGTTTTTAAATATCTTCTCTCCGGTACGTACACACTGTGCGTCGTGTCAGAGCAGGTGGCTACCTTATGTCTCTCTCATTTAGCCGATATTGCTCTCCACTTAATTCATACATATGTTCAGACACATGCATACACACCCGGAGCAGATGTATGCACAAAAGCACACAGACACATATGTGGCTGCTGTTTAACAGAACCAGTACAGTAAAAACATTAGGACTGGGAAAACTCGGAAAACAGCCTGAAGAAAAATAACTTTCATTTAACTCTCTAATTTTAAACTATATTACTCATGATCACAAGAGGAGCATGCGCTGAAACCAGACAAGTTCAAGGGCTGGACGCCCCGATGTTTACACTTTGGGACAAATGGGTTTTCATTTGGCATGTATAACACGTGCAGGCCACCGCTCTTCCTTCGAGTTTGAAAAATGCTGATAACATTATGTGTGGCTTCACTCTGAAAAATCACTACAGAAGTAGCAACTTCTTACTCAAAGATTCTCGCCCTCTGTGTAAACAGGGTCAAGTATGTCGGCTTTAGTGGCAAAACAGCTGTTTACCGACTTTTAGTGATTCCATGTCAATACAGATAGTAGTAAGTGTGCAGCGTTGTGTTACTTCACATCAAACACCGCCTGGTTTACTGAGCTACAGCTCAGGTTCAGCCAGTGTAAATCCACCAAAAATAGTGCGGGGTCTGTGGAAGGCAGCAAGTGCCCGGTTAACCTTTACAAGGCTAAAAACACTTGACCTGCGGGGGGAAAGGCAAAAGAGGCAGAACAGGCGTCCAACTCTAAGGGCACGCTTATGCGAGAGCATCGCCATGGGCCTCCCCAGAGGTGTCTGTCTGCACCGACCAAACTTCTGCTAGCGACACCCCGACACGGCTGCGCCTCGGCCCGGCACAGCTCGCTACAGCCGCGCTGCGACCACGCTCGCAGAACCGCCCAGAGCGCCGGTTCTCCAGGCTGCGGCAGCCGCCCGGCCCCCAGCCGGGTCCCTAAAGCAGCCGCCTGCGGCCGGGGCCACGCGCGTGCCCAGCGCCGCGCGGCACCAGCCTCCCGGGCACAGCCCCGCGCCCCTCGGAGCCCGCGCCTCAGCCCTTCTCCCCTCCATTCGCAAGGGTTAAATAAGCTGGGACCAGATCGCATTTGCCGGGATCACTCAACAGCTTTTTTCTTTTCTTTTTTCTTTTTCTCTTTCCTAAACAGGCAGCAGGATTAGTTTCCTCCGTGCCCTTCTACACTCCTTGGGTTTGTCAGAAACGTGAATCCAACTGTTGGTCAAACCCGTATTGTAACAGCTTTGTTTGTTTCCATGTTTGTTAAGGTCTGACAACCTCACACCACAGTTCTCACCTATGTTTCAAGCACATTGTCAACATTAAACAAATATAATGAGAAATGAAGAGAACTGCTCATCTCAGAAAAGTTGAATAGAACTGGAAGTGTAATTTAAATAGATATTTAAATATGCACATCGGGCAAGCGATGCACCCTCCTCTTGATAAAACCCATGTATTAAGTTTCCTTGGTTCTGCTGGCCCACAGAGTACAAGCTAGAAGAAAGAAACTTCTCTAAATTTTGCATGGAATTAAACCAGAAAGGGAGGATATAAGAAAGTGGGTTATTTGTGGAAAAACACACTCTGGCTTGAACACTAGGGTAGAAATGAAGTCTGCTGTGCTTTCTTTGTGTTCAGCCTCTGGCTGTCCAGCTGGTAACCAGATCATGTGGAACACAGGCCTCCAAAAGGTGGAAAAAGATCTGAAATATGAAGCACTGCTGTTTTACTGCTAATTCAATAGAAAAAAAACCCTATAAAATATTAAAGAAAGTATTTAAAAATATATTAAACACAATTTGTACCATAATAGCTTAACCTGACATCAAAATGCAGCTTACAGCTTGTTTGTCCCAAGTTTCACAGTGTGGATAACAGAATAACGGGCAGAATGTTCCACACAGCCTCCAGCGTTTGACAAAATAGGATTTGGGCTTCGTTAAAACAAATTCCAGGTGGAAAATTGGGCATGCTGATAAAAGCAGTGCAGGAAGAGTGTTAGCTCTGATAGGGTAGGATGGGTATTGAATTCACTCTTAACATTACAAGACTTAATTAAAGAGGTTGACCTGAGGACCCCAAACAGCGACAAGCCAAGATAGCCGTTCCTGGTACAACGTGGTGTTACCAAAGTTAATTCTTTTTAACGTGACTCAAAGTGGAATGTATATAGAATATCTTAATTCAGGGGAGAAGCACGCAGTGCATGCCGCATCGCAGCTTACAAAGTAAAATAAAAAATAGACATATGCAGATAACGCATAAACGTTAGTGTGTTTGAATATAGACTAGTTACCTCACCCAATGAAAAGTAGTTTTTATTTATGAATCAATGTTTCTATGTAATTTCCTATGGTCAAACATCATCATCTCGCTGATGTCCCTTCTTAATCAGAAGAAAGAACCAAAAGGGCAGTATAAGGGCTTAGGAATGCCCTTAGTTCCTGCATCTGTGTGCCTGGCGGTGGACGGTCCGGTGCTAACAACTCCCAGCCGGCAGTTACGCTTGCCGCCATCGCAGAAATATTATTCTTGAAACAGAGAAAGGTTTAAATTAATACGTATTTTAAAAGGCATTCTTCTTTGATTAATTTTTTGGCCCAAATTTCAGGCCTGCAAACACTGGTGCCTGCGTTCGAAGTCAGTACCCACTGCCCCTTACCTGCCTTCCGCCGCGGCCTATCGCATTTTTCATGTGAACCGATCCAAGGCTGCACAAAGAAAGTCAACCCTGGAGTGAAGGTGGAACGTCCCTTAAGTAAGAGTCACGGTGAGGAAGTGACTTGTGCGAGGGGGAAAAGCCACGGCTGGCGGTACGGCACCACCGTCAGCACCTGACCTTAATCCCCATGGGAGATTAACTCAAAATTCTGTGTCCAAGTGCCGCCAGCGTTACATCGCCACAGGTTCCTCATTCCCTTCCACATCGGATGTTTTGCTTTTGCCTGCGTCTCACTTCCCTAGAGACTGGACGGGAGGAGACGGGACCAGAGCCCACCCACAGCTGTGACTGGGACCCCTTCCGTGGGGGACCTGGCCTACGAGTGGGGATTAGGTGTCCCGAAAGGCAGGAGATGTTCAGCCTAGGGCGTGCAGCTTGCCGCCCTTCTTCCCCACAGACCCGACCCTTGGGCTGCTCCCCACCCCCACCAAAATCCCAGAGCGCTGGGCCGTATCAGCAAAGGAACGCATCACTACACTTCCCCGGTGGTTCCTTCACCCTCCCCTTTCCGGGCAGGCAGAGGATAAGAGGTAACCCAGCACCACAGCAGGGTAAAGCCAAGTGCTGCGGCTTAGGACACCAGGGAAGGTGTCCAGGGAAGCGTCGGGTGGAAAATGCCCAAAAGAAATACAGGCAGCGATGCGATGGCGGGGCCTGGGAGCACTGTGCTCCCGTCAGCGGGGCACACCGCGTTTGTGTCCGCTTCCCACGGGCTGGGGACGTGCTGCACTTCTGAAGCGTGAACAGGAACGCCATTTTCAAACAAGATGCAACGTGGTCCTCATCCTCACCCCTGCCTTCTACATCCCTTGTTTAAACATCTCCATGATGAAGTTGGTCATGCCTTGGGAAATTTTATTTCACCAAAATAAAGCAAAGATATACGGAAAACTTGGGAAACCATAGAACTTATAACATCTGCAGAAGTTAAGGTGTAAAAAAAAAAAAAAATTTTCCCCTTTGATAGCTTCCTCATTCACCGAAACAGACCCCAGTCAAAATCTACAAAAAGAATTTTTGAACAAAAACTCAGTAAGCCTAAAAAACATCTGGCCAATCAAATTTACAACAATAGAAAAAGTGTAATAAAAGTTTACTTCTTTTGAAGAATAAAGATGTATTTAAAAGCTTTATATACAACACTGAAATTAAGGTACAATTCTACACTGAACCTCACTTCAGCTGCAAGACTGAATGGAGACAAGCAGCAAATGAAAATCAGCTTAACTGCATACCGCCCTCGTCATTACAAAGATCCTCTGATAATCCTCAAAAAGACCAGAATGAGTAATTCTATAGGTGATTTCAACACAATTTCTTACCATGTGACTGACCCTAGTGCTGAAGTGAAAACACCCCGAATTGCCAGCTTTGCTCTGGTGGGCCGCCTTAAAACCTTTGGGGGAGAGCGTCCGAGTAAGGCACGGCCGCAGAAGCGTAATAGCACGGCCAGATCTCTCCTGTGATCATGCCGGTACGGAAGACAAATACTACCAAAGCTGCATTTCTCTGCTCTCTCAATTACTGTAGCAAATAAGAAGGGAACATACAAATGGCTGTGCTGGGTCCGACCAAATGTCCACTTAGCCCTGTGCTCGGCATCCAACAGTCATCAAAAACAGGCACCCAGGGAGGGGTGTAAAAACAGAGCAGGCATACAGCGCTACTTCCCTCAAACACTCTCCCAGGCTCCGACAGCTTGTTGCTCAGGGACCGCCCGAGCAGGAGGGGTATGTTTGTTTTCAACATCTCTTGATTGATTTCTCTTCCCATGCACTTGTCCGGCCTCCCCTTGCACCTATGTAAACTCACAGCATCCATCATATTTGAGGGGCGCGGAGAGGAAGCCCTCACCATACATACTCTACACTTCTCTACGCTTCTCCCTTCACTTGCAGCACGACTGAACCGGTTGTTGCTTTAAAAGGACAGAGCAGGTCTTACTGATGACGACTAATCAACGCTACATCTCCAGGTGCCACCAGATCTTAAACCCAGACTCACATTTTCATTTCAGTGTGAATCACTCATTGGGGTACGCTTTGTCATTGTGGAAGTGATTGTCTTCTGTGGTCTCACTTTCCACGGGCTTGTTCTCTGTTCAGGGGATTTTGTGCATAGTTTAACACTTATGACTTTTCCAGTGCCTTTCTTCAGGAAGCCTGCGAGATGGCAGCCAGGATTCCTGTTTAACTCTCTGATTTCCCTTCTCTGCTGTTAGAGAAAGTATTGGAAACTTGCTATTTGCAAAAGCTAGGTAAATAGCAAGGAGGCAAGTACTGTCAGTGTCTTCACACGGGAAAGAAGTAATTCCCACCAAAAAAAAAAAAAAAGCAATACAATGTAATATCTGCAGTAATTTGCAGGTGTGCCCGTGGATATGGGTTGGGCTCTCCCTGATAACACAGATGCAGGTTTGCCCATTGCCATGTGTATAAAGCTGCTGCTTTACAGAGCCTGATAAGTGCACTCTCTTACTTGCCTTGAACTTTCTCTGCCTGAGCACTATGTGCTTACACTTATTTACCGTATTTTAAAATTGGGTTTTCTTGTCATATTTCTAAAAATCTAGTGTAACTGTCTCAGCACCCCCCTCCCTTCAGCACATGCACCAGGTCAGACTCCTGCTTCATTTGCTCCCGTTATGTGAGATCCCATGAGAGCCACTGCTTCACCACACTTCAAACCGAAATGAAGTGCTCCTTGGCACTGCGGTTTTTTGGCTAAAGAATCCAACCAAGAACAGTTTAAAAAACCAAACCAAACCAAACCCAAACCTTGCAATCTATGACCTCTCTTGGCAAGTGATAGAAGCATTTTTTGAGAACTACAGAGAGTGACTTCTGTTCCATCCCCAAGCTTACCATGTTTGATATTGCATGGTTTGTTATTTCATATTTATATCGTGGCATCATCTTCAATTTCTGTACCAATGGAAGAAGTGACAGCAACTGCCATTACCGAACTAACAAGTTACATGCCAAGCTGCAGCAGTGGATAAAATCAGTAAGTGGGACTGGGCAGGTGACGGGAGAGCATGTACTAACCATGACTGGATATGAACAACTCGCAGCTCGCCGTTTGCTCTGCCATCACCAGGCTGCAGTCCTTAGGAGGCAGAGATGGGCTTTTAGGAGACGTGAAAAGGGAGGGCGGTGGCTTTGGGGACTTGGAGTGCTTTTCTCACTCTTTAGTGACAGCATGGGAGAAAGTGCGAAAATACTCATCAGAAAAGCAGGTAATCGGAGAGGATGAGAACGAGGGCAGGCATCCGGACAAAGCCCTGATGGAGAAGCAAGCTTTGGCAAAACCGTAAGGGGACTGAAAAACAGAGATTTTGTTGGATGCAGCGGAGCCAACGAAGGGCCTTAAACAGAGCTGTGACGTAGTCGGAGCAGTGAAATCATCTCATGGAACATATTTGCAGCAGATCCGAGAGGAGCAAGCTGCTGGAGCAACGGCTGCGGAGCAGGGTGATCATGGCCAAGCGGGAGCGGGGCCCTGGGAGCAGACAGCAGATCCTGGGTGAGACAAAGCTTACAGCCTTGACGCAAATCAAAGGAGGCTGGTGCATCAAAGTTATAGCCAGGCTTACGAGATAGAGCCTGGGGGTGTCTTGAGAGCAGAAACAAGAAAACAGTAACGGTGCATGAAGCTCGATTTGGTATAAAATGAGCACCTCTGCTTTAGCAAGAGCGCATCACCTCCCCAGCTCCTGCACACTGACCGACTGCCAGTTTCCGTCTGCCCCCAAGTCTAAATGCGCAGAAATTTTCTGCCCATGTGGAGTCCTTGATCACTTAGTTATCTGAAGAAGCATGGCGATTAACCACACATACTTCAGCTAAGGTATCAGATCATATGTTTTCCATATAGATTTGGGTCGTCTTTTGTGGCTTGGATGCATACATTTGAGTTCTGGCACCAAGAGAACCCCAAAAAATTTCACCAGCAGCTTAATTCTGAGATGCGACTCCCACCAGAAGAGATGTTAAATTTTGTACCTTCAGTTCAGTTGGATTTGCAGGAGGTTCAAGACCATAAATTCTTTAATCCAGAGGTTTGGTCTTCTGTTTCTTCTGTCAGTCCTTTCTTCTACTGCTGTCCGATTGCCCATCCAGGATTTTCTAAACCTGATAATCCTTCTCTCAAACCTGTGTGCAAAGGTCTACAGACCCCAAATTCCGCTGTGGAACCCACATGACACACAGCACACGAGTCCGTTTCTTGTAAAAGTCTGAGCTGTCTGCCTTAGGGCATTATGGATTCTCCTAATCTCATCTGAGACAAGTACAAAATATACATCTGACTTCTCCCTCTTTTAAATTAACTGACTGATGCAAAGAGAAGGATTCACAGCATTGGTCTAACCATCATAACTGCTGTTTCATCTCCTGCTACGTTTCACTCCTGCTCTTCAAACAGACGGGATGAGGTTAAGGTCGGGCTGTTTCCTGTTGCCTGTGCATCTGACATTCAAAGCCCTGGTGTCAGAGAGTATAAACTTCTATTTAGTGCTACTTTGAAACTGATTCCTTTTCCAGAAATAACAAATATTTTCTGAGACCATGTCGGCAGCATTACTGGCTGCACTGTGTAATGGAAAGATCGTGGGTACGTTACAATTCCCACTCCTGGCTCCCCCAGTGCTCCTCTTTCTCTCGGTCCTGGTGGGCTACGTCAGCCATAATAAAGGGGCTTCCAAACGCCGCGGCCCCCGCGGCAGAGGACAGCTATCATTATTGTGCTGTGCCCATCTCAGTCAAAGGGACCACACAAAGCCTGACCTGCCGTCTTCAGGTGCCGTTCATTTAAATCTTTTCCTTCTCATCCAGTGGCACTGCAGTGCATGCCTCAGTGCTACCCGTGGACAAACGGCTGATAGTTTGTGCTCCATAGACTTCCCTGTACACACTCTGCCACAGCTAAAAACACGCAGGAAAGTTTGTAAAAATGCTCAGCTTATCCTTCCACAAAGATAAGGGAGTGAAGGGACTCATCTGCTAGGTGTTCCACTGGGCTGATGGGAAACGCTGGGGGCGGCCATGCAATGAAGAGCAGCAAATGCTGACGTTACCCCAGAACCACCAACCTCTGCAGCAGCAAAGCGTGGAGAATGGGCGGGCAAACACCCTCCGTGGTTACGGATGCTTCCGCAATTGCTTCAGACAGCAACTAGGGAAAAAATGGGCAACGTGGCCTTTTCAGCCGTTGGAGGCTTCAGCATGACAAGGCAGAAAGAACTTTAAGCTCTCAGAAAAGCCTTGCGGCAGGTCAGGCTGCCACCGCAAGCCAACCCAAGGAGAGCGCAAGCTTGCCACCAGTACCGCCAGGTCTTCTCTCCTCTCCGAAAGACAAGAAAGCCAAACCCCAAGCAAAACGCCCCAAGCCAGTCCCCGGGGAAGAGGAAGAGCAGGTCTCACACCCATGAGCCAACCTACCCCTCCACCACCTCAGCCAAGGCAAAATCCACCTCTCGCTATAGGTGTCGCTGTGGCCCTGTGCAGAGCACCTGGAACATGGCACATCTGTGTGAGGGGGAGCAAGGGAAGAAGAGCGAATACTTGGAAATTAATGATGTCAGCCTGTCTTCATATATCAAGCTAATTTGAAAGGGCTTTAATTTTCTTAAAGGATAAAAAAAGGTTTCTTTGCTAGATTAAACTTGCAATTGTCATTCATATATTGTTTATAAGGTACTCATCTCCTCACTCTGTATTTTTTTGTTTTTGATTTTGTATACTAGTTAGCAGTGAAGACTTGTCTGCGTGTATCAGAAGGAATAAAGAGAGAAATGTCCTTAACTGTCAGTTTTAATAAGAGGAGTCAACATGCCTCTATTCAGGTTAAATATTGCCCTGTCACATTTCAATAGAGTCAACAGATTTTTTAAAGAAAAGTCAAAAGCACTGTGTTTGCAAAAAATAATAATAAAAAACCCTACCCCCCACCTCCTTGTCATAGAGTGTCAAAGCCCTTCTTTATTTGGGGGGGCGTGGAGGCAGGACAGAAAATTCTTTTGTAAAATGTGAAAAATTACTACTCATAATTGGCACTGACATGAAAAAGGTTGGGGTTTTTTTGTTAGAAAAACAAAGAAAATCTCTAATTTAATAATCACCTGCAAAGTGTTATTGTGATGGGAACAAAAAACACACAATCAAAGTCATCTCTTTTAAGTAACTATAGTGTTTTTAAGCAATCACTGCACTTTACTGCAGCTCATACACATAAACTGATGATGTGCAAAGTATAACAAGACACTCCAAATTCCTGAAGTAAAGTTTCTCAAATAACAAGTGACAAGCTACACAGAAGAAGAGCAAGAAAGAATCTGTCAGGTAAAAAGCAATCATGAGAATGAAGTAAAAGTAGGAGATTCCACGGCGATTGATGCCGCACATCTGAAAATTTGCGGAAGTTGACTTAATCTACTGGGCAGAGTCCGATCCTGCCGACAGCCTGGTAAGGAAGACCTTCATGACCTTCACATGCAGACACACAGGGTTCATCCTGCCTAGTCAAGACTGGTCTAGTTCTATGGAGAAAGAGGAGATACAAAGCAGATGTAGAGTAAAACACAACTTAAGAGGTCCTAATTTACTTCCCACGGCAGTGTTCAAAGTCCAAGATCACTGTTTGGAACTGTGCTTTACTTTCTTTGTGGAGGAGAAACACTGTTTAGAAGCTAGTTCTTGGGCCATGCTGCCTCAATTCACAATCGTAACGTAATAATATTTAATAAATAAGGGAATACAGACCTGGGGAACTCATACACTGTCCCAGAACTGGACAAGAGAAGGACGAGAACAGAACCACGTCTCAGGAGAGCAGCGTGAACCAACTCCTAATCCAGCCATCGCATCTGTCCTTGCGGCCATCCTCTGTGCGGGGGATCAGAGGGATGGACGGCTGCAGCGTCAAGCAGCCCCTCTGGAGACCCGCTCCACGCCTCCCCTCGGAGCCCCTGCGGCCAATGCCGTCCCGAAGAGGACAGCTGTTCGGATGAACTACGAGAGCCTCATAAATCCTCGGGCTAGATGTGAGCCTTCTTTTTCATGGGGCAGTCACCACGGGTGACACTACGTCCTGCATTTGGGGAACATGCGGTATTTCACGGAAATCCCAACATCTGTAAAACTGGTTTCAGGCAAAGTTTCCAAAGCAAAGCTCACATAGGTCAGCGATGCCAAAGAGGCACCTCTCAGTTCAGGTAACTCAGATCCCTAAAATCCAGGTGGTTCCCGAGATTTTGTTTTACAAGCCATCTGCCAGATGCTTACATTTCATTTCACAGACGGTCTAATTTTCATGAAACGGCCCTAAGATTTATTCGGTGAAACCGAATCCTGCTGCGTGTAAAGCCGGGAGAGGCTGAGCGGAAAAGCAGAGCGCCGCTGCTCGGTCTGCCTCCCCGGCGAAGGCCGGTGGCCGGCAGGACGTGCTCAGGATGGCTTTTCCATCCCGCTCCCAGTACCTTCCCTCGGAGCCTGCTCCGTCATTTACGGATTCGATCGCCAGCGCGCTCGCCTCCGACCCGCCCCTGCGCCGGCTGCTCCCAGGAGAAACCCGGCAGGAACCCGGCTGCTCCCGCGGCTGCCCGGGGGACAGGTGGCTCGGCCCTGCCGCTGGCGCAGCCCCACGCAGCTCGGCACCGGCCCGACCGTGGTCCACGGCCTGCTGCGCCCCGGGAGCGCGGGGCACTCAAACACCCGTCCTGGCCACCAAGGTCACAAAGGGGCAAAATGGAGTTGCCAGACTTCTGCGAAATAAACCCAATACTGGTAAAAAGAAGTATTTCTTTTAAAAAAAAATAAAAGAAGAGCAAGTGGGCACTGTGCTGGGGAAAGGCAGCAACTCCAGATAACAGCCGTTCTCGGCTTCCCCAAAGAACACACAAGCCTCACCACGCTTCCTCGGCACCCAGACTTCTCACTTTAAAAGCAGAAATCGATAAATCAATGTCATGCATAAAGACCATAATGAAACGCTCTGCCGGATTATTTAACAGTAGAATTGTTTTCTCATGAAAGTAACTTTTTGAACTGTGCTGAACTTACAGAAACACACACTAAAAAGGAGGAACTGTAATTTTCTGTGAAAACAGTGGTTTACCTGAAAATGGCACCCAGTTCAAACAAAAGCCACCTTCAAGTGAAAAGCTCTATCTTCCCGCATGCAGATACCAGAGCGAGTCGGTGGCCCCAGCGTTCAAAAAGATTACTTCATTAGAACGTTATTTGAAATTACATTTTCTTGGTTTACAGCATGCGATTTGTGAAGAGATCAAAACTAGAGTGACTGTGTCTTGAAATGGAGAGTTCTTTGCTCCTGCTACTTTCTTGGTAAATATTTATCTTTTAAACAGCTCATGGGCTTTAAGGACTGCAACAAATTCTCTCACTCTGCCCTGGCTGCAACACTGCAGACTAAAATAGGGAAAGCAGCAACCCCTGGAAGCACCCCACTAAAACATACTAAGCCCCACTGGAGGTCTGGATCTCTGCTTTGGAGTTCAAAAAGTGATATTTTCTAGTATGTAATTTTTTTCTCTTGCCTTTTTTTTTTTTCCTTTTGCACGGGTTTGTACGATAACCACGTTCCCTTTGCCCAGGCACCCAGGGCCTCGGTCCGTCCCTCCCTGCAGCAGGGCTAACGCTCCTTCGGCCAGCAGCGTGCTCAGCCGACCCCGCGTGTTCGCGCCGTGCTCGGCTCGCCGTCAAGCTCGTCCTAGGAGACGCTCTCAGCTTTCCGGTTACTGAAGTAAATTCGGCAGGAAGGGAACCAGTTGCCTCCCTCCCACTCGTTATCTAAGGCCTCGCAGCGCGGAGGCCGTCTCGCAGCTGAAGGTTCTCATTCCTGCAGGACGCACTGTCAGGACTGAAATTACAACCTGATGTCACAGGAAGTTAATTTTTCTTGGCGTTTCACTTTAAATTTAGCCTTCCCTACGCACACTTTTCTGAAGCAGGCGCTGCTAGTGTGACTTCATATAAACAGACAACAAATATTTCATAAATTAATCTTTGTAAGACAGGGTTCATTAATCTGTAAGAGACTCTAGTTGTATGTTAACCCAAAGGGCATAACACTGGAATTCTGTGATGTCTTCTGACGTACAAAAGTAGCTCCAAATTTGCAGTCATTATCCAAATAAGCCTCTCGAGAAGTCAAAAGCAATCACACACTTGGTTTGTGAAAAAAATGCCAGGAAATTTCACTAAATCCTTATCTTCACAGGTAATACACATTTAATTTTACAGCTTCATATGAAGTTGTGTTTAGTCACAGTTTTAGATATTTTTGCTTGATATAAACAGGCATTGTAATGTATCCAGCAGAGCCCACAATGGCAACCGCAGGACCTAAAAAATATTTCACACTTTATTCAGAAAATCTGCCCAAACTGCTACTTTGGCAATTAAAAGAAGACACCATGCTCACCGCTCACAAAAGGTATCTCCCAAGTCCTTCCACGTTTTGTCATGCTTGTTTGGTTTCGGGGGATTCTTTTGGTGGTTTGGTTTTGTTTTGTTTGGGTTTTGGTTTTGTTTAACTTACGCATTTTACATCTTTCCTGCCCTGACATACAAGGAACTTTCTGGGGTTTGCACAGAGATGACGTTTTGGGGCTTGGGGGTATGTTTTCAGGACTAAAATGAAAAGTGGCAGAAAACAGTCCAGGATTTATCTTAATATTGATTAAAACTCTTATTTGTAGAGGTGCATGTTTGAGCATGCCCACAGACTAACTCTGTTTACAGGCAAAGGCACATGCATAAGCAATTTCCTAATTTGCATCTGCAGCCATAACATTTTTGGCACGCAGGCGAGTACTTCCATCTTTTCTCGAGGTGCCCTTATGAAAGTCCCATGAAAATCTGGGCCTGGACATCTAAGAGATTTCACTGTCTAGCAAAGCTTGGTGCCTTTTTTCTTTCCATGCCAGCATTGTTTTCATTAAGCATAGCCATTTTTCCTTTTTTTTTCCCCTCTTTTTTTTCCTCTCCACATATATAGTACTTTCAACTTGGGAACAGTATATTTGACTCTAGCAGGGATCTAAAATGCTTTAGCAGGAACAAAACTCTTAAGAGATTACTGCCCAGCACAGCCTGGATTAAATCTCACAATTAGAACTCAATTTGCATTCTCAAAGTGAAATTCATTGTTATAACTGCAACTGGAGTTGACACAGTAGAATAAGCTATTGTTGAAGTAATTCCTGCAAAAGGTCATATACTTAAAGCCTTCAATTTTTCCTGACAACCTCTCAGAAATGAACAGCGCAGTTGCTGTGTCCAAATAAGCCCCACTGACCACCCTGCTTACTTCAGCGGGGGCTGGTATCACCCATCACAGACTTTCCTGGCTGTAAAATACTTTGGATATTTAAGAGACCTCAACATGCACAATCCTGCAAAGATTTCATTCTCGCCAGCCGAGGACCAGCGCAGAGCAGTCCTGCCCTATGCTGCTGGAGCGGCTGGGGGGCTGCGACAGCGAAGGGGTGCGGATGGGTGACAATGGCACTGGGGGTGCTGAGGGCACAGCAGGGGCTGCAGGGGCTGCTGTGCAACATCACTGCCAGCCCACACGTGCAGCTGAGTTCCCATCTCTGTGCCAGTGCGCCATCACGGTTGGACTCTGATCTTGAAGGTCCTTCCCAACCTAAATGATCCTGCGATCTTTGGGCAGAAAAAGAAAAGGCTGCTTGCCAAAACCCAACAATTTTGCTGGGCTAAGTAGACGTTATGATCTACGTGTTCTTCTGTGTGGATTGTCTCTGCTTATTTTTATGAGTTCCCCCCTGTCAGAGGGGTTTTCCCTGCACACATCCCTGTATCCTGTCTCTCTCTGGAAGGGGTGAGCCATCTGCAGTGAGGATCCCCGACATCATCTTGTCGTGGATTTGCAGTAAGACCTGCTACCTCCAAAGTGACTGTGTGTGTCATTTCATTACACCAACCCTGCTGCTGTTGTTACACACTCTAGTAAACTTTAGGAGCGTAGAGTTACTCAACTGAACATTATGTTAGTCTTAACATCATCCAGGGGTAGGATTGTCAGATTCGTAAATTATTCTCTCATTGAGCAGCGAAAGAGAGGGGAACCTCCTAGTTATGATTTTACTATAAATATCTCTCCAGTGGGGAAGATGCAGGCTCAACAGAATTCAGCTTTTAAATTGCCCCTAAAAATTACCTATCATTCTTCCCCCGCCCTTTTTAATCACACTAAATATGGCTGTGTACCAGGGAGGGAAGCGTCGCCCATCCAGCGCACACCATAATTCCTGTCTATTCTGTTGGGCTTTGTGTCATGCAGAAGGCATAACGTCTTATTGATGAGCTGATATTAAGCTATTTTTACAGTGTCAGAACACAGGATCTCCTTTTCAGAGACTTTTCTAGGCAATTTTGTCCAAGGAAAAATCTCTGTGAGAGCAAGCTAGCGTGTGACACGGTGTTGCTGCGAGTACACTGGCAATGCACGACAGGCTAACTTGGCGCAGAGCGCTCAGACCGTGTTTAGATTCCTTCAAAAACAAGAAAGCAGTGTGTGTGCCGGACTCTTGTCCTAAATCCTAGCCAGAACTTCCGTCGCAGTAAAAGGCTTACTTTAACATTTGTACAGTGATATATACTGCACTGTACACACATTTTAAACTTGCCATTTAAAGGTTGCTTGTTTCGCTTTTGCTGATGGGTTAATATAAAATTCACTTTGGTGGCAAATGTGTGATGTATTTGTGGATATTGTTGTGATTGACACAACTGATCCTTTTATTTAGTGTAGTTGCTGAGTATCTTTAGTGCTCTTACCACATGAGTAAATAATTGTCTCAATATCTTTTGCCCCTGGAACGCAAAAGTATTTTTGTGTAAAGAACGTTCCCTCCAGCACCACTCCCACCCCAAAAAAATCTGGCTAACCTCGTGAATACAGTCATTTGATGAAGATATAGTCAGTTGGTTATTCTTCACAGGTACAACAAGATTTCCTCCAGAACCCTCGATATTTTACACATCCCAAACCAACGCAGATTTATTCAGCACCTCCCCTGCGCAGGCACTGCCGCAGCATCAGGAACAGCCCCGCGTTTCACAGCACGCTCCTGCCGAGGCAGGTAAGAGGTGATGCGTTACAGGTCTGAGACGGCACCTGCTCTCACCAGACCCTCCGCTTAAACCGGACTTTTCATTAATGATCCCACTGGTTTAAAACTAACTCCCCAGTATCTCACTGGGGAACGTACGGGGGAATTTGGTTGCGGTCTATGGGCTGCCCTGCACCCCTCCTTCAGGCCGCCCAGGAATCCGAGGGACGGCCCCGGAGCAGGAGCCACTGCGCCGGCATTGCCCCTGCATTGCCCTGAACCGCACCAGGGGATCCGTCAGTCCCCTGCTTGCGCCTTGTCTTTCCTACTGAATCAGGAATCTGAAGGATTTGCACTCACACTCGGGTCTAATAAACACACAGCCACCATCGCACACTCGTGTGAAAATCAGGAACTAGAGAAGAGGCGGAGGAACAAAACGCAGCCAGACCTGGCTGGTGCAAGCCAGTTCATAACGTAGATAAATTCGGGGATGGGGTGGTCGCAAGAGGCAGAAAACTCCCTAATGACTTCAGAAAACTCTGTAATCCACCCAACTAATCCAGTTTTAATTATATCAATAAGCAGACAGGGGCCAGACTATCTTTGAGGGTAGAATATAACGTATGAATAATTTTTCATGCTATTTCCACTCTGCTTTGAAAGAACATCTAGAAGTTATCAATGTGAGCAAATCTATGAGGAAAAATTCTAATCATGTAGCATCATTATATTTAACATTTCTATTCCCCAGTGGGAAGAACAGTAGCCAAACACGGCGTGTTGCTCCACACAGCAGCACCAAATCACTCAGCCCAGTAAAAAACTAAAGGTGTTCTCCTTAGTTCCTTGCTTGAAAGTAAAAGCTTATCCTGAATCGCAATGGATTTCCCACCAGAGAGAATGAAAATGGTAAAGGAAGAAAAAAGCGCTTCTCGCAGGTGTAAGCACATCCAGGAGGTGAGGAAGGATTTCCAGGACAGGCGAGCACAAGTGGGCCTTGCCCCACGAGGGAACCCGTCAGGCTAAAACACGGCGGGTGACACCAGAGCTTGTGATTGCACAGCAATAGGAATAAAGCTGCCTACGTTACGGGAAATTAAAAAGACAGCAGCAGTCACAGTTCTTAAAGATACCCGTAAAGCCAAATTTTCCTTTTAACAAAATATTAACCAGATAAAGGACAGAGATTCTAATCCAACCAGCAATGTCAGCAAGTCCTCCACTAACTTTATCGACTGTTTTACATCTTGTTGCATCCTATTCATCATTCTTTGCACCTATAAATAATCTTCGAGTCTAAACTACCTGATACTGAGAAATTGCTTTCATGCAGACCTATGAAGCAGCCATTTCTCTTTTGCAATTAGGCAATAAATGTGACCAATACAAAGGCTGGAAAAGAATTTCTTGTGGCAAAACAGAAGCAGAGCGCGATCTGCAGTGATTGTTGGCCTCTGGGTCCTTTATACTCCATGAAGTGATAGGAAACTCTGTTCATTTAGTTCTGAACATCTCCCAGAGAGTCCACACATTTTCACACACGCTAGTTCCTTGCAAAACAACACACGTAGAACCGCAGACGTCGGTGCAGAAGATACCATTACCCAGCACAAACCAAACCCTGACCCGTTCCCGCGAGCTCGGCAGTGCACCATCAAACTCAAGCACCCTGCAGGGGCAGGGGACGCGCGTGGTGGCTCAGCTGCACCCCTCAGCCCAGAGCAACCAGCCTGCAAGGGAACATGCAGCAGCACGGCCCCAGCGTTGACAGTTTTCTGATGATTTTACCCCAAAGAACCCTCTTCTAACCTCTAACTCTCAAAAGCGGTTTACATCCCTTCCAAATCAGCTCCAAGCCCATTGTCGTAAGTCAGAAATAAAGCACATCCCAGAAACAAAGGAATGGCTTCCCACAGAAGGCTGTGGATTGATGGAAACGAAAATGCTTTGCAAGTGTTGGAGATTTCGCGTAAGATTAATTTGTAAAACAAAGTTTGCAAAAAAATGTTTTAACACCACCGAACTACCCGTTTTATACCCCATTTGCCATCTGTCATTTTTGGAACAAAACGTTTAGAGTCTCTATTTTAAATTTTTTTTCTAGAGCTTCTACTGTATATTTAATATTAAATGTCAAGAAGTAAAAACCTAAAAATTTGACGGATGCATAATTTTTTTAAGCATTTTCTTCTGGTTTCAGAGTTTTGTTGCAATTTGGAACAAAATCAAATTTTGGAATATAAAAACTTAGAAATTGCATCTATGCAATGCCTTGTGCAACTTTACCATTTGCACATACAAAATAAAAATCAAAAATAAAGACAGACAGAAAGAGATGGCAATTGGGAAATAAATGCCTGTACTTATTTTGCCTTTTTGAGGATTTTACATATACCTTAAGTTCTATCCCAGGGCTTCAATCTGTAAGTATCTAAAGCATAGAGTACTTAATTCTTCAAAATGTAATTTCCCAGTTGCAAAAAATTACTCCATTTGGATTTAACATGTGTTTGAGTACAAACTTCACAGAATGCTTAAATTAAATGCCATCATATTTTTTAAAGTCTGAAGAAGCTCACAAAATGAAAGCAATTAAAAAACAGATAGTGTAACTAATAGGTTCGAGTTAGGTGTGTAATTATAAATAAATTCTAATTAATTTCCTACCACATCTTGGTTATTATCCATGTTTCACATGAACCCATTTATGTTCATTTGCAAATGAGGAAGGTAAAAGAGCTGATGCTCTATAAAGTATATTTGTTTTATTGTCTCGTTAACTCTCACACCGCAAACGCAGCCCCCAGCCAGCCTGCGGCTCCACCCGCTCCCATCAGCGCTGAGACATCTGCCAGGGACCCACCGTGCTGATGTTTGGAGCCAAAACTCACTTTCTCTGCCAAAATGAAAATAAACCACAGAACAGCCCAGCTCCCTTCGCCATAGACCTTCCCACCTTACAGGTGGTCAAAAAGTAACAGAAACGATTCACACACTGCACATGGTGAGTATATCTTCTAGGGAGTCAGACAAATCCCCAGAATTCATTAGCCATTTCTTAGCCACCACAGTTCTCGGCCAGCTGAGGCAAAGCGCGTGGCACGGCCGGCGTGGCAGAGGCGCAGCAGCAGCAACCCGCGCCAGAGCCGCCCGCCGGCACAGCCGCACGGGAGCCAGCGCGCCTACGACGGGGGCAAACCTGGGCAGTGGCTCAGGAACAGCCCGGCCTCCCCCCACCCGCCCCCGGTTCCTCGTGGGTCCTGATCCAAGGCAACATCAAACAAGACCAAGCGCCTCCCGCGCTGCTGCCAAACCCCGGCAGGTTTTCATCACCTGTTCGACTGCGGATTTCATGTCGGGGCACCCTTACACGCCCTCCCCGCTCCAGCCACGCGGAGAGACCCAGCCACACGCTAGTGCAGGCACTGCACTTGATTCAACATGGCTGAACGAAGAAGTTCTCAATTTGGGGGGAGTGTGGGGTTGGGGGTTTTTTTGCCATTACTACCACATGAAATCCATTGACACTTTTGTACAATTACTGCCAATAATCAGAGGGAAAAGTTGTTTCCCATCGGTTGCTCAAAAGGGCGGCCTTCCCCCCTCTCCCCGAGGAAAGCGCCGCGCTTCCCAGAGCTCCCACGCAGGGAGGAGTCTCTCAGGCACCACCTCATGCGCAGGAAACACGTCGGGCAGAAACACGGAGCTCTGGCCAGGGGTGCACAAGCCGAGCAGACCATACTATCAAACCTCCTAACTTCAAGTGTCATCCCACTGCAGATCCACACATGGAAAAAAATAATTGACATTTTTATTGCAATGTGATGTTTTGATTGAAATCCATGACAGATCTTTTTCTGACTCGGTCTCTTTAAATCTTTAATTCAGATCCAGGCTAGTTTGCCGCCTCTCTGGGTGCAAGGCTACATTCCTTTGGGCTGAATATCATTTCGATACCTGAAGTACGTATTTCCAGGTTCCTAAAGCTGGCTTCTGTCCCACCAGCATTTGCTACTTCTGATTTTGAGGTTAACCTCAGTCAGTCACATTTGATTTTGTACCTTTTTCTAGATCCTTAATGACAATTCTAAATTATTAATTATAGGTCTTATACTGATTTTTAGAGACTGCTTCAGTTTGAAGAGACGTACAACAGTCATCTAGTCCAACTACAGACAATGCTTAATATTTATATCCTACTAGTCTTAATTATCCATCCTCCAACTAAAAACATATCAAAGTATGTTTATCCTGTCTTATTTATTAGCATTGACTTAGTATCCACCACTGTAACTCTCTTTACCAGCTGATAAGGATTTTCTTTAAATCCTTTCTTTTTACGTACCTCTGTTTAAATCCAGGTAAGCATGTAGCTCCCTGCTGCACCTCTATGGGTGAGCAAAGGAAGGGAATGTCCAGCAACATCGCTGACATGTGCTCCTTAACAAGCGGTACCCGATATTTAGACGAGAGGGGGCTGCCCAAGGGCCACGCTGCTGGGCTGCCGCGTGGGGAGCGGCAGCTCGTGGATGTCGTGGTGCTGGTGACACCGCTTAAACTCGTGGCCCAGGGGAGCCCGGCTGTACGGCACGTCCCCCCCTCCGCAGCAGCCGGAGCTCAGCACACCCAGCACGACTCCAAATGACAGAATTGCCCAGAGCCCAGTCCCTCCGTCCCGACCCCCCGGAGCCGGTGGCTCCCCAAGCCCAGGGGTCTGGAGCTGCTCCCACCGCTGCGGCAGCAACTGGCAGCAGCCCAAGCCCAGTGACCCCAAAGGCAGAGCGTGAGCTTCCCTTTCGCCTTGCAGCATGTGGTACCTTTATTTTTATTTTGCCTTATTCCCATGGACTTTTAAAAAACGCAGCCGGCTGCTGTGAGGAAAACTACTGCTGAAATTGCTCTTCACCTTATAGATCAAAACCCAAGCCAGCTACTTGATGATCTGCGAACTCATTTCTTTTCATCCCCGATACCCAGAACAGGAAAACAAATTAAAAAAAGTCAGGACTGAACAGTTTGTCTAGGATATTAACAAAATGAAAGTTTATCATCTATTTACATTTTAGCTTATTCTGTTTCCATTACACAACAGGCAACACCAAACACCGTTATTCCCCAACGATGCTGGGTCCTGCTGTACACACAGCATCTCCACTGCTGCTCCCCTTCCCTGGGAGCAGGCTTGATTTACCTCGGGATTTACAAACTGATCCCATTTCTCAGCTCAGGAAAATCAGATCCTCTGCCTCCAAACAAAATAAATAATTGCACTGCAAGCAGCACTACCCCTCCTGTGTAAGCAGGAGTTTTAAGATAAAAGCACTCAGCTTAAACAGAAGAAAAAGGGAAAAAGAAAGGAAAATAAAGAGCAGTAAGCATTCCTACCAAGGACACTCTTACCCAGTTCTGGATCTTCAGGGGAAAAAAAGAAATAAAAATCTGTAAGTACAACTGAGGTTTCTTTATTGCTGTCAAGAGCCAGGAAGGAGGCTTTTTGGACTGGAATATCATCAAGATAAAGAGCACCTTAGAACAAAAGCTTTCTGCAGCAAAGGGCAGTGTTTACTTTTCCAGTCTGAGAGCATGTTGTTTGAGGCGATCTCCCCTTTCACATTAACACTTGTTTGCAGCGCAGAAAGGTGTTTTTAAGGACACTGAAACCCGGCTGCCTTTTCCTCCGCTCTGTTAGACACCTGGGTGCCGCTGGGAGAGGTGCCCCACAAACACCCCCAGATCAGACGAGCTGAGGTGCAGAACAACAGCAGATCTTTAGGGCAACGCTCGTGCCGCCTGGCGCTGCCCGCACCCTGCGCCCGCCCGGTTTCACACCATAGTCAGTCTTTGCCTTTTTTACCAAGGTGAACCAGAAATGCTCACAGCGGCCCCAGCTCCCCGTGCCAGCGGGACAGGTGGCAGCCGGGCCATTCCCACCCCGGGCTGGGGACCCTCGTTAGGGACACTTTCATCTGGGCTCACTGGAGAGGGTGTCGCTGCCTCAGCTACCTGGGCTGCCTCCGCTACCTGGGCTGCCTCCGTGCTAAGCCCCTATTGTGTCCAGGCAGAGGAGAAAACCAGGGATATTAACCTCTAACACTGATGAAAATAATAGCCACAATAAAACCGGGATGAAAACCGGGAGGGTGGCGGTAATTATTCTGCTCTAGTTTACCCGGGAGTAAGCAGAGCCTGCAGGAATTCCTGACATCCCTTCGGTCACCGCTGTCACACCGCAGGTGCCGGGCTGCTGTGCTGGGCGGGGGGCGAGCAGCCCCCGGCCGCGGCACGGACCCTGCTCCGCCGGGTGAACGCCTCCGGCACAGGCACCCTCTCCTCTGCTCCGTCCGGCAGAGCCTCCGCGGGACACGGGCCGGGCTGTGTGTCAGGTAACCTAAACCAACTGGCCAAGCGCGCCGAATTCCTGCCTTTGTGTCTGGCTCTTAAATTCCTGCAGGCCTGACTTAACAGACAAGAGACAGCCGTAAAAGCAAACCTGTGAAACACAAATAGACCTTCAGGGATTTCTCGGACGCACACAGCAGGGACACCAAAACTACTTCCATTTGTTCCCGCCAAATTCCTTGGTGTGTGTATCCACAGGCACACACGGTGTATCCGCATCTGGCCGATGTGCAAGTGTACACAAGCAAACATCAAGGCTAAAGCGTGCAAGTGCAAGGATGGGGGTCGGTATGTGGCCTTTGTGTGGAAAAGCAATGATCATTGCTATTTAAGAAGCAACTGTTTCTTCTTCTTCCCCCCCCCCCTTTTTTTTTTTGAGATTCTCCATGTCTGTAATTAATTTTTGACATATATAGCACAATCCCCTTCCATGAGTTATCTTGGTTCTTCTCAGGTTTAAATGTCACTCTTTGAAATCTTCTCATTCAAAAATCAAGTTGGATCTAATAAAAAATTCAAAGGTGCATCTAATAATAATGAAATAATAGCAGCAAAAAACATGCACCTGCATTCATGGCAAAGAGCAAGGGATATAAGGGACAAAAATTGTAGGGAAAAAAAAGAAATTAGAGGGAAAAATCATGATATTGCTGAAGTGCTGCTCTCACACTAAGACCAGGGGGATTGGGATAAGGCTAAAGTTAATTGCATTTCCAGATGACAAACCTCTCACCTCTGAACTGAATGGCTCTTTATAAAAGCTATCAGTAATAAACTGTAAATCTCAGCTATGATTGCAAATAAAGGTCATCCCTTTCATGCTGCCACTTTCCCGGGCCTTATTATATTCCTGTCTGAACCTTTCTTACTTCTTAAGGTGTGCTAGCTGCCCATATAAGCAATCAGTAAGGCTTTTTGATTTTATTTTGAAAGACACAAGGCGATCGGATTTACATTCTGGCACTGCACTGATCCAAAATGGAAAATCACTGAATTCTGACAAGACGACAGATTCCTGCTAGCAGAATTAATCTTCATCTTATATTAATGCAAAGATAGACAAACCCTTCCCTCTCCTCTCCCGAAATTTGTATTTTCTTCTTCACCAGTACAAATTGGCATCTCCAATTTTCCTTTAGCCAGATGTAAAAATCCCTGTGACAACACTCGTGTGGGGCTGCAGCTGGTTAAGCGACCAGGCCCCCTGTCCCCATCAGGCCCTCTGCAAATCCCTGGGCCTCCTCGTGAAAAGCGCTACGACAGCGGGCGCTGCTCTGGCGTCTGGGCTCCGTGGGCAGCAGAAGGCAGGCGTCCTCCAACGCCTTTGCCCAAACACCAGTAACCGCTGCGACCGACGAGCTGAGCTAACGCAGCCCTGCCCGCTGCCCCAGGCAGCCTCGGGGCTCTGTGAGGCACAAGCTGCTGGGAGCTGGACAGAGCAGGAGAGCAAAGCCAGACCCCACCACCCCGTCCAGCCTTCCCCAACGCCGGTTCAGCGCTTGGGGGCAGGGCCTGCCAGCAGCGCTGCTTCTCTGCTGACAAAGGGCCCAAACCAGACCCAGCAAGGACCGGGTCTGCAAGACCCAGCAAGCAAGCCCGGCTGGGCTGATCGGAAGCGGCAGCCAGCATTAGGGTGGGTGGGTGGTCCTCCGCCTCTCGCCCTTCCCTCGCACCGACTGATCAGGAGACCTGCCACAATTCGGATAAGCCAGACGTTCTCAGGGTTGTCTTACCAAACTCTGCAGGGGACATGTGGGGTGCTGGGACCTACTGCTTATTCAGAAAGAAAGTTCTCCATCAGAGAAAAAAAATTTACATCAGCTCAAATGCTTATGAGTGATTTTCGTTTCTCTGCAGAATATTTCATGTTTGCGAGTGTCAAGATTTTTGACACAGAATCCACCCCTCTAACCCGATGCTGTGAGAAAACAGATGGCTCATTACAAAGGCTGTAACCCAGGTAAACAGAGCATTAAATAAAAAGCTTAATGAATTTTGGGGAAATCCATTTTCATTGCTGTGCCACCAAGCCACCACCCAGCAGTTTACTTCCCAGGAAGTCCTTTGCAATGGGTCAGTGCTGACAAGCCCAACCACGGTAACGGCAGCAAGGAAGGAATGGTGAAGACTGTATCTTCAGTGCCATGAAGCACACCAGAATCTGAATGTAGGACCCAGTGATTTCAGTCTCCCCAGAGCAATGTTCCAGGCGTACGGGTGCTGCTGGCAGTGCTGCACAACACTGGGTAAGCTTCACCGAAACACGTGGGACAGTCCAGTGGCCCCAGGAGACACGGGGAAGCCCACACCATTCTCATCACATCCCTCCATGTGAGCACAGACTGGAACAGACCCAAAACTATACAGCATTTTTCTGATGAAATATCTAAGGTGGGACCAAACTTAAGAGACATTTGCCATGGCTGTCAAGCGAGAAGGGAGCTGGGAGATGGCTGTGCTCACTGCCCAGTGTAGCAGGTTTATCAGCTACCCACCGTCTCCCTAGGACATGGAAAGCCTCTGAAGTGCTGTCAGCCCTGGTGTGGGGCTGAGGGACTTCTACACTTACAGCAATTGCCAGAGGCCAGGCCTGCTGCAGCACCTGCAAAAGTTGCAGATTTGTCTTCACCAGATGGGGTGGATCCTCCTTAAAGGCTGTGACAGACTTGTTAATTTAAGAGGTAAAACGAAACACGTAATCTGCAGATTTATAAGGTGATCTGGGACTAGGGGAATCCAGACAAAGGTAACTTTACAAAATGTTTATGTTTGCAGCATATGCAAACGGAAAATTTAAGGAGAGCACCGGTCTGCTAAGTCTGTTGTACCCTTTAAATGGGGGGGGGAGACACTTAAATTGCACAGCCACAGATGCGACTGGTGTAAGGAACAGACTTGTCTATGGGATGGGATAATTATCTTCCACATCTTCAGGCTCTTGGAAAATGTGACAATGGCATATCTGAATGAGGCTCCTGACAAGTCCCAGATGCAGCCAGGTTTCTTTTAGTTTAGCTCTTAATTTAAACTGCTCATTTTGAAAGTGATATACTGATAGCTGTAGTTAGAGGCAGGAAGTAAGCACTTGTGTACAGCGCTCAAACAACATCCCTCACTCACAAGCTACACCAGCCCCAGTGTGTCCTTCCTCCAGCCCTGCATGATCCTGCCGACGCACCACACCCCTCATCCACCCCGTCCCTGAACTCTGGTCTTGGGGAGACAGTAGAGAGACTTGCGGTCAGAGGAGTGCTGCGGCGTACACCGACTTTCCAAGTGCTTTGTTTCCTTAGACACTTTACTTGCACTTACACATAAACTTACACACCGCAGATACTTCTCACAGTCTCTGTGATCACCTGTGGAAATGAGATGACAGTGCCGCCACAGGAATAACACTTCTCACATACAGCCTTCCTTCAGTGAGGCTTCTAAAGCGGCTTTACAAAGCTGAGTGAACACCATCATTCTGCCATACAGGAATAACAAATTGGCCAATGATGAAGTTAAAGCCCGTTTTCAAACTAACATCTGATTTTAAACATCTTACTCAGAAACAAGACGCTGCAAATCTAAAGATTATCGGATTATTTCTCGGCTACTTTGAGCGTGCTTCTCTCCGGCCAAGGGCTCGTCCCTGGTGCCCGCTCCCTCTGAGCCCGCGGGGCCGATGCCTTGCCGAGATCCCCAAGTCACCCCAAGATACAGCCACGCCTTGGCTCCAGTGCCACGCCTGCTCGGTGGGTCACAGTCCATCTCCCCACCACCACCCGGCCAGCTCTCCCCAAGAGCTTTGCTTGCTGTAGGTAAGGCTGGCGCCGCTGCAGGGCTCCGAGCACACGCTGTGCATGGCCCTGTGCCCCACCCCTGCCCCACGTGAACATCTGGCTCCAGCTGCAGCCCAGGGTGGGCATCACCATCGCACAGCCAGGCAAGCAGGACCGGCCCTTGGCGCACGAGCTGGAGGAGACAGACCCATGGTGCTGCTGGGGGACTCGGTGCTGCTTATCATTCTCACTTTTTCTTTGATCTTGAAGACAAAGCCCTTGATTTTAATAGAAGATGGTGAGTGAAGAAACCTGAAGTCTTACTGTGTGATACAGAAGGCCTCATGCAGCTGGAAGCAAATGCCATATCCTTCTCTCTGCAGACCCAGAGTGTGTTCATCCACATTTCACCTCCTATGTCTTCTCACAGCTGCAAAGTCACATCTTGTTCCACACTTCCCCCTCAACCTTCTGTTTAGATGCCCAGAAAAATCAAGCAAACCTTGTGAAAATAATTTCAGGCATTAACTGTCTGTAGCACATGATAATTAACAGCCTTCCTCATGTCAAAGCATCTCTACTTTGGGTGTGCTCACCAGAGGTAACCTTGAAAAAGTATCTGTGTGCATGGGAAGCATTCATTAGCTCTTTCTGTAACGTGTCTATGCCACTGTGTCTGTGTTTGCAGTAGATCTCATTTAGCACTCGTGCAGGTGTTTGTTCACCCCTGGGGAACGAGAGGAATAGGTTTTAGGTATTTCCACATTAATAAGTATGAAGGATTATAGTCTAATGGAGTTTTGGGGGGAACTGGACTGATGGAGAAGCGATCTGCTCCCTGCTCATCTTCCGGACACACCTTTGCACATGCCAGCTGACCCTGCCATGGACACCCCTTTCCTTTTTCACTTTAACACAGCACGAGCTCGGTGCCAAGGGTGGCCTACTGGAAGCATCCGTGGGCAGAGGGTCAGGCAGCAGTGGCCGAGATCAGGCCTCCAGGCTCCGGGGAGCACTCAGCGCAAGCATGCAAGGGTTTATTTCTGTTTTGCACTGTACAGTGTTGCCCGAGGTTCTTCTACCGAGGACAACTGAACGAGCACCTGGGCAAACAGGCTTTGAAACCTGACTTCGCAATGAAATGTGACTGTGTCTGTTGTGTCTAAGGCCAAACGCTCTTGACATGGAGGAGAATTAATTTGAGGTCTTACTGTAAGAGCCGCAGCCCGAGAGGCTTCTCCTGACAATCCTTGTCTTTCTGCAAGTTTTCATCTCGGGGATAGCATGGCTCCCAGTTAACACGTTAGCTGCAGGACCAAGAGCAAAGTCTCCCCAGTGATGGGTTGGTGTGGTTTTGTGATCACCACACAGTGCAAACAGTCTGGGCATAACACAGTTTAGTTGTGAGTCAAGCCCACAAGTCTTTTAATGAGAAGAACATAAGGTTTTACCCCGGCCTGCATCACAGCTCGCAGTACTTCTGTCAAAGAAAAGGTGTTGCACAACAAGATTGGGCTTGACTCCTGCAATAGCCTCAGAGAAGGGTCCTGCCTGCCAGGTCCATCTCCCTCCCTCTCCTTAGGAGAGCCTCACCTGGGTGAGGACCACAGCAGGAGAAGGTCCAGCAGGAGCAGCACACCCGGCTCTGCCCTCCCACGGCACCAACGAACAAGCTGCGACTCCTGCTGCTGAGAGCCTCGCTGGGCAGAAAGGAGCAGTGGGGTGGGCAGCTCCGCACGGCGGGCAGCCCCTGCGGACGCTCTCCAAGCGGGAGCGGGGCAGATGCGCCTGCCCTGGGGGGCTGCAGGGACAGCTCTGGGGAGCGCCGGGAGCTGGAGGCCCAGCCTGTCACCTCACGTCAGTCACCAGCGGCCAAAGGGCGGCTCTGACAAGGCGCACTAGCTGGACACGGACATCTACACATGTGCCTGCAACCGGATTTATGGAGTGAACGGATTCACCTTTCAAAGTAACTACAGAGAGCATACACCAAGCTTGTAAAATTAAACTAATTGCTTGAAATAGAATAAAATTTATATTGCACGTAAAACATACAGGAGTTACTGCACCTTTTCAATTCATAGGATCACAAATAATTATTTTTAAGTCTCTGCTATAATAAGTATATTTCAAGGCAGCAGCATCCAACTAAAATGCTGAAACATAATCAGTCAACAGAATATTTTTTTTTTAAGCTTAAAAATACTTCCTTTCTTGAAAATGGACACTAAAGCCCTAGGCAACATAACCACTGAGGTTTTATTATAAAATACATTTCAAAGTAATGGCTGAAAGTCTTAGGAGCACAGAAGATGAAGAAGAAGTAAACAAGCCTTTTTCTACACTAAATGATAAATTAAAAGCAGTATTTTGCTGTTCTGCCTCATTTTTTAATCACACTGCATTCACACGACTGCGGCTACAGCTGTGTAGGCATTCCCATTAAAGAGCGCCTATTACTGGAGGTTTGCAGGTTTGGAGCAGCAATCATCTGTGCCAGCCACAACATAGCCAGGTAAAAATCTCATTCCAAATCAAAATTTTCATTAAATTTTGAGGAAAAAGCACAACCTGCCTGACATTACAGGCATACCTGCAGAGAAATACACCCCTCACACATGGCCTTTAAAAAATTTGAGTAATTTCAGAATGTTGTCTTTTGGGATTTTAAGAATAATAGAGGCGATACTGTATGTGCTGTTGTTGCCATCAGATAAAGGGCTAAAACTTAATCCTGCTCTGCCATCTTGCCTCAGTGCAGATTACGTCTCACCACATCTGTGTAAGAGTGCTAGAACAAACAACAGATACCGGCCTGTGAGAAGGGAGACTCACAGACTGCAAAGGGAAACGTATCAGCCTTATAGTCTCCTGCTCAATATTTTTTTACTAATTAATACACAATTTGGTTTTGTTCCTACTGTCAAATCTGTAATACAGAAATATCAATTAAAAACATCTGCAGCTGTTAATCCATTCCTAACTTTTTGTAAAGATATGATTTTCAGTTTGAGTTTTTCCAGTTTGCCTCCTAAACCTATTTCCAAATGTGGTTCAGAGAACACATGTGGTATATGATTCCCAGGCTCTGAAACCAATGGACTTGCTTGCAGAGTATTAGAGAATACACACGGAAAGCAAGAAAATCCCATTTCCTCACCTCTGAAAGGGCTGTGCTGTGGAAGCCCACAGCGAACGTGTCGGCTGGCAAGTAAACAAGGCCAGTCCGTACCCGCGTTCAAACCCCCCCCCAAAGCCAGGCTCTCTGACACGGCAACACCGCAACGGCAGCAAGGCGGCACTGGTGACAGCCAGAGGCATTGACAGCCTCCAGCCGTCTGGGGGATGAGAGGACCCGATTTTCCTCCCCATCCCAACCCACCGCGTGGCTCCCAGTGAAACCAGTTCTCTACATCCCCCTTCCTTCTGGAAACACTCACACATTCTGGCAGCACCCGTGGGCTATGCTGGTCATGACACAGTTCGAGTGTAATTAGAGGACGCTCTCGTTAGCAAACCATAGGGTATGGTGTGATAAAGCACACTCGGATCATCACAGGTCTGCCTGGGCTAATGTGTTTAAATACTGTTTGAAGCCAACTAACCGTAATGAAGACAGCTGATGCATTAACTAACACGTCATAGAACATCTCTGTATTACATTTTATGTAACGGACGCACAGGGACTTGTCCCGTTCTTTTTCATGATGCTTGTCCAAATAAGAAATGGCACCTTTAACCAGGAGCCAAATTCCCCCCAACCTTACCACGATACCAAATGCCCTCTCACCCTTACCTCCCCTCGAAAGAAACTGGCAATATTAAACCAACAGAACAACGCAAGAAGGAAAAGGAAAAGACAACCGTGGCCAAAACAAAAAGGAAAGTTTTATTAACATTAAATACACTTTCCCTTTTGGGTTTACACTACTGTTCCCATAACTGTTTCCAGATGGTTCAGCCATCGTCTGAGCAGCAAGCTGGGAATGAAACAGCACCTTGCTGCCTCTTTTACACTCAGGGGGCAAAATCCTGGGCATAAACGCGATTTATGGGTTTGATAAGCTAAAACAAAGGTAAAGACACACCGAGAAGAGCAGGAAGTGAAATTAAAACTGGATTTTAAAAACACGCTGGCAGCTGAAGAGTTAACCACAACCTTCTTCCTTTTAACACAGCCTTCTGTAGTAGCTAATGAAGGTAATGAAATATGACATGTAGTTTGGCCCTTGACCACAGAGTGCACCTCCCTCCCCTCTGCCTTGCGAACAAAGCCAAAACAGATGTAGCTGCTTCGGCGGGGTTTGGGGTTGACGGCTGTTACACAGAGCAGGTCAGCGGGCGCGTTCCCAGGGCACGGGCTTCTGGCACACCGCAGTGCCGGGGAAGGGTCCGGCTCCGCTCGAGGAGACTGGCGTGGACAAGCCAGTGCACGTGCAGACGGAGCCAAAGCTCCCCACCAGTGGCACCAGGAACCACACCCATTTCCAGCCTCTTTTACAGACCCAGTTCCATGAAACCCCAATTCCTTCCATTTACGTAAACACAAACGTAGGCCTTATGTGCCCAACTAGTTTATCTACTGCTAGTCCAAATAGAATTTAACAAAAAAAATCTTACGAAAAGAGAAGACAGGATATTGCTTGTGTAGCAGAGAGACTTCACATTGAGAATTATTGCACTTACAGCTCAGGGGAGTGACCCACCGCAAACACAGCAGTCAGTGTTGAAGTCAGTGTTTTATTAGCAGAGAGCTAAAGATGGCAAAAGCTTTCTTAAAATAAACTCTTCTAAGAAAAAGCTTTCAAATTCACAAAATACTATCGAATTTGTTAACCTTTTAATTTCTTTCAAGAGTTCCTCGCGCATCCCTTGCTATCAGGACAATGGACTCTACTTTGCCACACTCTGGTGTGATGTGGCCTCCAGGCTGATAACCTTGAGCAGGCACCATGTGAAAACACGTGCCAAGAGATACCACAGACACTCGATCCATCATCGAAACCCAGGAAAGCTCCATCATAGCCGCTGGCTAACACTCAATATGTGGATAACGATCCCTGCTGGCCCAGTGGCATCAGCTCCATCCCTCCCTTGGTTAAGCAAGAGCATAATCAGGAGATGTCTCACTGCTTAGGGCAGAGGCCACCCATCTATCTCCTCCAAAGACCTGGTTGGTTTTGTGGGGACAGAGGGGTGCAGGCAGCCCTGGGCATCAGAGGAGCTCTAGGGTAGGATTTGTTTCCCCCGCTGGGACATCCAACTCGTTGGCAAGTCTGATCTAATCAGCTCCCACTCCCTTCGCTGTCGCTGGAGAGAGAATGACATGGCAGAGGGCGGCCAATGCAGGCCAGACAAATAGCTCTCTGGAGAGGAGCAGGCAGCCCCCCGACCTGTCCTAGCTGGTCTCTGAAAGGGTTTATCTGTCTCACCGGCTCTGCAGAGAGCCATGAAGGCTTGCTCAAACGTCTGCGCCTACCTCCGAGGGCACACAGATGCCACCCTGGGTGACACCTGCCTCCTTGCATGGCCCTCCTTCGCGGGAAGGACCACTGACCCCCCCAGTCACTCAAATTGCCAAAGATCCAAGAAAATAAAACTCAAAATTTGGAGTTAGCCTGGAAAACAAAGAAGGTCTCTGGAAACTGTTAAACCTATAGATGCAGCAAACAAGCAAGAAGTCTTCTCCAGCCTCGCAGCTGCTGGAAGCCATTTGGCCAAGCCAGCAGAATGAACCAGCCTCCCAGGGTCCACACGTGCTCCACACAAACCACTGGCTTTTATGGTTGCCTTCCGAGGGCCACATGTGCTTTTTATAAAAAAAAAGCTATGTATAAAATGCTAAAGTTGCAAAAAGCTGGAAAATACTATCATTAAATTTACCTATTCAAGCTTAATTTGTCCCTCTGTTGCATATGCATTGTTACACATGCCTGAATTATATGCTAATTTGCTATCGTTCTACAGGAGCCTGACCTCATTTAGCGAGCACAGCAGAGCATGCTATGGGTTGGTGCTGAATAATGAAATTATCTGTTGGTTATAGACATGCAGCCTCATTTAAGCCAAATTTGGGTACATAACTTATGCACATGACCTTAACCACAGCAACTCTGTTGCCTGCGTGTAAAAAGGGGTTAATAGTGATTTATTTTGGCTTTCAGCCGTATGAGCAACATGGTATTTCACAATTTTGAGGGTATTTTCCCAACTCTTCACTAAGTACCAATGCACCTCAGTAGATGCACAATGAATCGAGGAAAAGATGAACTTTGCAGCCAGTGCAGTGTTCAGCTGCTGCACAGCAAGGAACCCCCAGAGGTAGGAACAGGGGCGCTAAGAGGGGACACAGGACATCACCTGCACCACAAGCACCTCCATCCCCTGTGCTCAAGTCAGCCCAGGCTGCTCAAGAAGCACCACCACCAGCTGATGCGATTTAAGGCCAGATCAGACACCCAGGGAGGGCGAGTTGGGCTTGTATGTGAAAAACTTTGGCACTTCCAAAATTTTTCAGTTTATTGCTTGATTCTATAACCTTAACATCCTCTAAAGCTTTAAACACTTAAACCTGTGTAATGAGGTATCTGAACGCCTTGGCTGGGTTAAGGGCAGTGACATTTGGAGGTTTCCCCAGCCCCGGGACCTGGTGGATGCTGTGAGAGCCCCCACTGGCGTCCGAGGGGCCGGGCTGCCCGTGGCCAGAGCACGAGCCAGCACTGCCGAGATCACCGCGAGTCCTCGCCCGCCACAAAGCCGCGGCACAGTACCTGCTCCCCTCCCCGGGCCCAGACCCTCGGCAAAGTTCGGCGCAGCAGAAAGGGGGGCAGGGCCCTTGGAAACTGATAGCCTGTTTCAAGCGTTATTTATCATTCCCAGCACAGACACTGACATGTGCCTTTTGAAAGGGGATACTGTACCTTTAACCTTGACTCCGAGCGCGTCGGTAATTTGGGATGCGAGCCCGGGTTCAAGCAGGGTGACCTTTCGGGGGGAGGGGCAGGACTGCATTTATTTATGAGGCGGTTGGAAATTTTTGACATCACATGCTAGCCCCATTATTCACATGTTACATGACACAAGATTGGCCCTTTTAATGCAACAACATCACATCAAAAAATCTGATTTTCTGCTCCGACAGCGGGCTTGTCCTCTCTAGTTCCCCAAAACGTAATCTGTTCAGGTTAAAGGCTGCAGGAAAACGATTTAGAAAGCACAGGGCTTTCACTGACCACAGAAAAACCGCTCCTGGACCTGGAGCAAGAGCAGGGATGCTTCAGGGCTGAAAAGAAATGGTCTTAAGTATAAAAGTAGAGCTGCACTCCCAGTGAGGGGACTCCCTCTGCCCAGCTCCGTGGGATCCGGTGCCCAAGGGTTCCTACTGCCCATGCCCAGCACCGGGGGGTCCAGCATCCCTCCAACCCACCTGGGTGTGCCCACACTGCAACCGGGCAGAGTCTGTGGGGATGGATCCCACCCTCCCACGCTGTCCTCCCACTCCTGAAATTCAGGATGTGAAATATTCTCACCCAGCACACACACAAGTAACACGTGCAGCTTCATCAGCAGCAATAAAAGCATTTTTAGCCTTTGCTGCCCAGTAACAGTGCACATGCCTACATGTAGCCTGAAAGAAATGGGGGGTTTCCTATGCAAAAAAAAACACCCCACAATGAAATTGTTCGGTTTACCCTGATGATTTGATCTGGAAATAATAGTGTTTTCTATGCACAAACTTAAACACTTGTGTTCCAGGGCTGTGCTATATGTGCCCCACCAAAGTAAGACACTTACACAGCCCAACAGCAGCTCGTGCATCAGCTCAGTGACTACATGCCCACGCTATGCAGAAGGCTGGTTCATGGAACTACACTCATTTTCATAGAATTTTAAATATCAGCTAATGCACTTAAAGATAATGAAATACATTTCACAATAATGCACCACAGAGCATATATAGTAAATTACTCATCATCTAATTCCACAGAGAAGAAATAGTTTACATGTCTAACTTTCCTAGATATCCATGGTTGAGGGCAGGTAAAAGAGGAATTTTAAGGTGGTTGATTTATATCTGGAAAAGCATTTCTAAGATTGCTACAATTTCTTACAGATGATGTTGATGATTAGGCTGATACTAAAATAACATCACAAGTAAATAAAATGGGCTAATTTTATCAATATTTTTATCAATTCAATCACACAGTTTTCCAAATATATTGTCCAGAGTACATGTAACAAGAGAAACAAACCCCAACATATTAGGAAGGAGTAACTGTCTCTTATGGGTGCAAAGGATGTCTATTCTATTCTTAGAGCAGCATTTCAGAGGTGTTACTTACTTCAAGGGAATCAAATCCATAAAGGCATTTCTATATTCACCACTGTTCAATACAAAACTGCTAAATGAAACACAGAAAACCAATCTGTGCCCCACCAGCCCCGTTTCGTTTCTAGTCAGGTTCTCTCTCCGGTGGGCTCCCCAGGACCTGAGCCCCTGCCCGCACCGGGCTGGCTGCAGGGGATGCTGCAGAGCAGAAAGCTTTCACTGCGAGTGCCCCCGAGCCACGAGACGCCACGGGGAAAGCCCGGGTGGGCTGGGGAAGCGCATCCAGGCAGACATGGGCAGCCCAGACCCCCAGGCTGGGCTTCCGCAGCCTGCCCAGGCTTTTCCTGGGAGGCTGGGCACAAACCCTGCAGAGAACAAAGTTCTCCAACAGTGGTGCCCACAATTCCCGTCTCACTCCAGCTCCTCCCCCGATGCCAGCTGTCTGACTTCTCGCTGCCCCTCACCACGGAGGTGGGCACATCTCACTAACACCTCACTTGTGGAGCGCCACGAGGTCCTCGCTGACAAACGGTGCTCCCTTGGCGTTATTTATATTGCAGCGCCATTACTAGTACATTAAAGTTATAAACATTTTGCGTTTCTCACCCCTCACCAGCTATTTATCAGTTTGCCCTGCCTGTTTTGCAAAGCTCCCCCCTCTCCAGCACCCACTCCTTCAGCCCGCGCCCCACCACCCTTCCCAGCCGCAGGCAACGGCAGGACAACGGGCAATTGCTGGCCGAATCAGCAGGAAGGGAAGGGGAAGGTGGGCTGGAGCAGCCAGGTTTATGAGCCAAAGCTCAGAGACAAACATCCTCAGGAAAACCCTCCTCCAGGAGCAGGAGGAAGAAGATCCTAAGGCAGTATTACATTTTTACAGATTTATACAGGTTTTGAAGCCAAGTCCCATGACTGGCAGAACACAGAGGAGGAATTATCTTTCTTATTAAAAGAATGAAAAGACCCAACATTGATTTTGTCCTTCATCACCACACAAAAAACCTTCCAACTACTGAGAGGATGACGGTATGGATTATCACAACACCATAAATCAAAGTGAATGTATTTATTAGGGCGACTCTGTTGTACATGTGTGTGCTGTTTGTTGGCCCATACTGTTATTATTTTAATTTATGGTTTGCTTTTTCAACTCTTTCCTCCCCCTCACAAGACTGGAGCCTGTCCACAAGTTTTACTCACGCCAGTTAAAATCAGCATAATGAAATGTCACGGCCAGATCCCATCGCTCCGCAAGGACGTCAGGGCAGCGCCGTCTCTGGGACGCGTCCACAGAGTCCTGCGAAACTTTGCTCTGGCGGGCAGCGCTGCTGGAGGGCTTCACTAACGGCGGTGGGTGGGCCAGGGTGACAGGGACCCCGCCGACGCCAGCAGCACACAGGAAGGCAGCCTTTCTTAGCTCATAACAGGTCCAGCTATAATTAAGTGCAATAATTTTAAGCAATTTGCAAATCCCACCTCATCTCTCGTTCTGTTACAACCCCGATCTCGCTGTTGACAAAGTGTATTTCTGTAGCCAGAGTCGCGCCAGGCTGCGGCGATGCAGGAAGAGGGGAGCGAGGAGCTGCACAGAGGAGTTCAGCTCAACTCTCCATCTGCCCCGGCTTAATTTAAACCAGACTTGACAACCTCATCTGTGGCAGCTAATGACAGCACCCGCTCCCGGGAACTGCCAGGCACAGAGACCCAGTTCTAGGCATGCAAATCCACAACTTGGGTGCTTGGAAAGCATGACATTTCCCCCAAAACGCACACTTTGGGGTTCTCTATTTGCTCTCTGGTTTCTGAACTTTTAGAGTTATTTGTTTCAATCCTCTCTTTGAAACCATGACATTCTGGGTGCCTTTTTTTTTTCTTTTTTAAAGATTGACTGTAGAATCACAGGAGTGGACACAGGAGTGAGCCAGCTTCCAGCTGTATGAGCTGGGGGGGCACAGCAGAAGGACTGGACAGGCAGAAAGACCCTGTCCCTTCCCATTTAAGTGATCTAAAGACTCTGCAACTGTAACATACCGGGCAAATCTGCAATACCCATCTCATTTACTAATCCAGCTGTGCAGCACATTGTATGAAATACAAACACAAAATATTTGACCTAACACCCGTATTTGAGAAGCACAGTACTACCCTAGACCATGAGATAACTCATTGGGGTGGAGGCTGGCAGCCAAGCCATGCCCATTCACAACTGCTGAGAAACACCACGCCGGGGAGGCAGCAGCCGTGTGCCTCGGTAACGGCCTGGCCTGCCACAGGCACAAAGGCAAGCGGCGCCCTCGGATGCTTTACAGTCCTCCTACGATACTAATGTCTGTGGAGCCGAAGATGAGGGAGGTGAACTGTGTCACCAGCAGCCAAAACCCACCCCGACTTCTTAAATTCTTATTTCCTGAAGTTCTGCATTGCGCATCAGCAGTGAACCAAACACAGCCTCCGCAACACCCCGTCAGAAATAGGTACCAGGAGCAGCACTGGCCACCTTTGCACTGAAGTAATGTCCTGTCCATTTGCTGTCCTGTGCTGCCTTTTTTTTTTTTTTGAGAGGAAAGAAAGGAGATTTACTAGGGAACAGGCATTTGCAACCCTGATGCAAGCTAATTTAATCTGAAAAAATTACAAATACCTCCCTGACAAGGGAGAGCCCTTGACACATGTCTAAAACCAAAGGAATGCTTCAGCACCTACTTGGGGAGCAGGGAAACACAACAGTAAAGAAATGACATTGGAAAACAGTCTTTTTAGCCCACATTGGATGTTCCGTGGATGAGCAAGCCATTGTGCTCCCACAGCCACAGCAGCGAGGATCAGCACGAACACTGTCTGGTCACACATTTTAGAACAGGTGTCAGCAGCAGCAAGGCAGATGTGTGGAGGAGCCCGGGACACCAGCACCAGATCCAGCCTCGCACCTCTGCAGCGCAACCACGCGACACTTCCCCACGTGTCAAACCACAGCTGGCGCCCAGGGAGTGCTGGTTCACTCTGTGCTGAGCATCCTTCTCCAAAGCCGAGAACAGCGCCCACATCTGCTCTTCCTCCCCACTGCTTCCCAGCCCTCACTCCGCTATGTGCCCCCAACACACTCCCTATCTGATCTTTGCACCCTCTGGCTTCGGCTCTGCCTCCTCGGCCCTTACCAGCTCCTCCTCGCCTCCTCTGCTGTTACTGCCCAGCTCCGCTCCTGCCTCCCCCCATCCATTTAAATACTGTTTTCCTTCTCCCTCACCCTGATTTGGCACCCAAGCCAGGAACAATAAGATCACAGGGAAGCATCCAAGCTCTCCACACTGGTGCCCTGATGAACCGCTGCTCCGGCCGCTCGGAGGCAATTACAGGACAGCTTTGCTCAGCCGCTGCCAGTCGGAGCAAACCCTTTGAAGGGGGAGGCTGGGGAGACCCAGCCAGGCTTTAAAATCCAGTTGAGCTCGAGACAATTTTCTGTGAGACAGTGGGAATCATGACCTGACACCAGTCAGGAGAGCCCGGCTACGGGGCAGCAAAACCAGGGAGAATCTGAGGACCGGCAAGATGCGACACGCACGGGAAGATGCAGTTTCTACCGGCCATGGACTGGCAAGTTGGGACCGCAGCACTGCCCTGAAGGGAGCCAAGGAGCCCTGCATGAGACAGCATGAGAAACACCTGCTCAGCACACAGTTCTGCTAAAAATGTCAACAAAATAGCTGATTCTACCAAGGCTGTTACTAAATGTATTGGGAATATCCTTATAGAAACCAGTATAACAGACTTTTTTTCATTTTTACGTAATTGCCTCCGTTTTGGCTACTATGTGTAAAAGTATTTTGCAGCAGAAGCCACAGAAAAGCAGTAAAAGTGTACAAAAATGAGTAAAGAAAGCTTTTATGTAAGTGGGCTTTACAAGATTACAAGTACATGTCTGGACAAAAAAGGGGGGTGCAGGGAAATCAGAAGATCCTATTTGTCACCTTTTAATACCAAATATAGAGGACAGCTAAAGAAACTGCCATGCAACTGTCTTAGAAAGGTAAATGGAAATAACAGCACTAAGCAGAAAAGTAATTTTTGGAGAACATACAAGATGTGGTCACTTTTATTTCAATGACAACATCCTCTTTAGAAAGGCTTTTTATTATTACTGAAACCCATCAGCTGAATTCTGTGCTAAAGGACTACAACAGACACAAGTCTTCCCATGGGGAAGCCCAGTCCTGACAAGAGATGGTGGACAGGCCCACCAAGACGAAGTGGGTGACTGAGGCAGGCGGTGCGGAAGGGGCTGGGACAGAAGCCAAAGCTGGCAGCACGACACCCACATGACCCTGCAGAGATGATGTTCCCTTGCGACGTGCCCACGGCAGAGTTTGTCCCACTCCTTCACATCACCACTTCACCAAACCCACCACACTTACAGCAACGCCCATTTCCAGCCATCTGAGATCACATTTCCACGCCATCGTCTCTGATGAAGTCTCCTTGTCCATAGGCCCTTCCCCAGGGAGTAATAACCCATTCCATCACACCAGTGTTCCCACCACATTTCCATAATACCACACAGGTACCAGTTATGCCCATTAATGAGAATTCACAGTTCTCCTGGTCTGTTACTCACCCGCCAATATCAAGGCAATTAAAGGACCCTTTTTTTGCTGCCTGGTGCCTCTCAATTCTGGCCACAACCTCTTGCTGTGGTGCTAAAGAAGTACCCATCCGTTCTCCCTCTTCAAACATACACAAAGTGGGTCAGTGTTACCAGGAGAGGTCAGCTGAGGCACATGGAAAGACTGAGCAGGTTTTGTAAGAGTCCGCAGGAAGATACACGTAGTTGTGAGAACCGAGTTCAGGAGCTCCTGGCTGTGACCAAGCTTCAGTCAAACTTTTCTAATTTAGAAACTGAAGATCCTACCAGTTCCCATGAGCTGAAAGGCTTGCCCCATCCCAGCGCTCCACAGCTACACTGAAAGCACAACTGAGCAAAGAGGGACCTACGTGTGAACACAAAAGAGCACCTTTGAGGAAGGAGAATTTTCTCAAACAGCAGATTCAAAACAGAACTGAAAGAACAATGCAGAGGAGAAAAACACACAGCCTCATTTCCAGCATTACTGAGTTTACTTTGCTGCTGGTTTTGGCAGGTTTTTGTCTCCAAAACGAAGAGGAGAGATCAAAGGTTTGAATTTGTGGTGCTCCTCCGCCTGCCTGGTGGCAGCACATGCCTCCACCCGCAGCAGGATCTCTCCTGGAGCTGCTAATCCACTCGGATGCTCAACAGCAGAGCCTCGAGTTTTCACGGATTTATGCCTTACACTGCACACAGTTCCATCTGTTTCACGGTTATTGTTCTCACCGAGTCTACTTCATCATTTAAATTATTAACAGCAGAATTACACTGACAGAGACCTCCTAGAATAGGGGGCTTTAAAATACAAAGGCTTGCGTTGTAGCGTATCAATACATATCGACTGGAACAGATACATTGGGAGAAATTTAGATTTAAGGATCATTGCTTCATTTCAGTGCTGGCTGAGGTTTTGGGGTATGAGACTAACAGAAAAGCTAGAGAAGCTTCTTTAGATGGTCACCTACTGATTGCCACCCACGTTCAAGTACCTCCATGGAACCAGCACCTGAAGCTGCCCAACTGATGTGCCACACATGGGAGCAAGCAGCCCCTTCAACACTTCTCAGTACCCACCCCAGCATCAGCTCCATGCTCCGTGGCAGGGCAGGTGCTCGAGACCCCGGATCAGCACAAATCTCCCATGAACTTCAGGGAACAGAGCCTCTGCAGCCAAGACATGGATTCTTCCATCAAATATGACAATGTTTGCAGAGTACAGACCTTGTACAACCCCGTGCAGCAAAGACACAAATTGCACACTGGGTAAATCAAATTCCACTGAGAAAAAACACAGTGAGCCCACTGGGTGAAGAAGGAAAAGCATGACAGGAGCACCAAAAAACTTGTGGGTTCTAGCTCCTTGATCTCTTCTCTCCCATCAGGAAGAGAAAATAGTTTCCCACCAGCCTGTTCTACCCCTATTGCCATCATTAGCTATTCAGAAAAGAAAACTCAAGTGTTATAATTGCATGAGGTCTCAGTAAATCACAAAATCCCAAGCAAATTCATCTCTTGGGCTGTATTTTCAGCACATGAGAACCAGTGATTGTGAAAAGCCACTTATGTTCAAAAAGCCAACAAACCCCATCTGCTGCCTGCCACCACCCTTCGGTTACCTCAAGCAGTTTGCCCTGGCCACCAGATACTGGCAGTCAGAGGTGACTCCAAACTGATCTCAGACTTAACAATACTCATTAATAACAGACTAGACAGTGCCCACGTTCAGACTAGGCATATGGTTTGAATACAGGGAATTTGGTTTTCCCATGCACTGCATTACATATTTATACTGAAATAAAAGCCTTTTTTCCCCTCCCCATTTCTTCTGGGGTAATTGACAGATGGATCCGATTCAGAAAAAAGTAATCAATACATTCAAATAGTTTCTACCCATGCTGCTTTGCCTAGGCTTCAAATATTTTATTACACAAGGTTCTATGCACATTTTTTTAAAATTAGTTGAAGTTCATGCAGCTTTTCATGTGAGATTTTCTTTTAAAAAAACTCTAGCCTTCTGAAGCAACAGTTGCTCTGCAATCAAGTCAAAAACCCAACATAGCTCTCACTGTACTAATAATGAAAGTCTTATGTGCAAAGACAAGCTCCTTTCAAGTGAAAATAAAGCATGTTTTCATTACATCATATATCCAAAACCATAATATTCTGTTGGGCACCCTGGCAGGAGCTGCCCAAGTTAAACGTTGGTTCAAGGCAGGTTTTCATAGCCACCAGGTGCGAGTGATATCTGAGCATACAAGTCTCATTTCTGAGAGTAATAGTGAAAACAATACCAGGGGGAAAAAAAAAAAGAAACTTCCTACTTGTATGGTGGGGAGGAGGAGACAAAATAATACTTTTAGGGGGACTTCACATCAGTGCTTGTCAAGATACGCTCTTTCACTAGCACAAGGCTCAGGAAATCTCAAGTCACAGCTGCCATCGGCTCCACCACACAAACCCACCAAAGCTTTCCAGAGACATCGACTGCTTGTAAAGCAACCCCAACACGACAGACCACAGGCCCCAGGGACAGGCTGGCTAAGAGAAAACTTCAGCAAAACCTTTACTGCTGAAATTACTTACGTTGCACAAGGTCATTCATCAGAGACACGCTGTCCTTCAACTCCTACAACTGCAGGGAAGCCGAACCAGGTAACCCTAGACAGAAACCCAAACGTACCTTGCTCCTGTTAGAGCAGCTCCTTCTCTCCACCATTCCAGTGCCCCTCACCCCAAACAGCCCCCCCTGCTCCCCCTCACGTATATTCCCTCCTCCTACCCACAAGGCATCTCTGCCAAACTGCCCCACGCCCTGCACCTGGGCAGCCCTTGGGGCTGCAGAGCCCATCCCCGAGCTGGGCTCCCACAGCTGATGCTCGTCTCATCAGCCGGGGCAGGCAGAGGAGCTAGGTGTGGGCTACTCTCCTCACCCCAGCAGCAGGCCGGGGCTATAAAAGACCTCCCAGAAGAAGCAGCAATAAGACTAGAGAAATCCCTATATCCCAGAAGTGCAAAATCTAAAATGAGCTCCTTTATGCATTGGGCTCAAACATCAGAAGTGCACCAGAGAAATTAAAGCAGCCAGCTATTCTTGTCGTTACCGCTCTTCTCTTTCCTCATCGTTCCTAATTAGACATCTTACATCAATGGCCAACCCTCAGCTCTCAGAAGATCTAGCAGAGAGTGGGCTGCTCACCGCATCACTCAGCTGCAGCTGAATAAACCATCTTTCCTCCTCAAGTCTGTACGAGTCCTAATGACGCTTCCAGTTGGAAATAGCTAGATTTTCTCCTCGGAATAAATCAACCCACAGAAGACTTGCTGCAAAGGACTGATTACAGAATCACAGAACCGAGGTTGGAAGGCATGTCTGGAGATCACCTAGTCCAACCCCCCAGCTCAAGCAGGGTCAGCTAGAGCAGGGGATCCAGGACCATGTCCAGCTGAAAATCTCCAAGGATGGAGACTCCACAATCTCTCCGTGCAGAAACACACACAACCTGTGCCGGTGTCTGACCACCCTCACAGTGAACAAGGTTTTTCTTGTGTTTAAGTGGAATTTTCTGGATTTCAGGTTGTGCCCCATTGCCTCTCATGCAAGGGCTCACCAAGAAGGCAGAAGGCACGTGTGCAAGCAGGTCTCACCGCTTTCGTGGGGCGAGCTCTCCCTCACAGGCAGGCCTGCTCCCGGGTTTGGTTATATGTGGTATTAATTGTCGAAGAGCTGAATTTGAACAATTGATTCATGTTAATGTTAGCTGCACAGGGGTGCAGAGGCTGTTTGGTACACGCATTTTTTTATTCAAACGAGCATCACCACACAACTCTTCCCCAAACACGTGGTTATGGTATGGAAAAGGTTCTGGAGAGGTGGGTAAGCAGTCCTGCAAACGCTGACTGGGCGCCCCAGCAGCGCTGTCGTGAGGGCTGCGATGAGCGACAAGAACTCTCCATGAAAAATATTTTGAAGCTTTTCCGTGTATTGTTCTCTCTTACATCAATTTTTTCCCAACAATACCTATAATCAGAGGGGTGATAACTGGCTCATACACTCTAATCTCGGTAATGTTCCCTACACTCCCCACGCCTTTACTGGAAGCCAGCAACAATAGCCGTGCACGAGCCGCGGAGGGGCAGTCACTCAGACGGACTGCCACGTCCACCTCCCTCCTGCCTCGCGGGGCTCTTCCAGCCGCACAGTATCGCAGCAGAAAGCATTAGACATGCTCTGGAAACCCTTTGCCCAGCTGCTCATTAGTACTGCATTAGGCTGTAAACTCAAGCGCAAAACGCCTAGTTCAAGTTGCTCTTTCTTGATGTACTTGAAAGGTCCTGTGAATTTATGGCAGGATAATGCGGAGCACAGCACCTATTTATGAGTTGATCATTTGTACAAAACCCCCCTCAAAGCACCGAAGGTTACCATTCGACCAAGAGCTGCACTTAGCTGCTCAGAGGGCAAGAAAGCCAAGTATATGAAAGTTAAAAGCATTAATAAAAGTGTGACTTATAAATTACTTCATCTTTGTCACCCTTTTTGAAATGGGGTGAGAGAGGCCAGGGTAAATTTATTTTTTAAGTGCTTTCTGAGACCTGCAAGGGTCAGCCCTGAAATGCTGTACTCTATAAATCATTCCATGCGTATCTGATAGATGCGAGTGCATCATAACATTAACAAATATTGATTTGTTTATCATTTGCAACTGTTTATAGCTAAACAGCAGACTTTATAACATTTGTAGGGAGAAGAAACTTTAATCTGTGTGAATGCAGAAGAGAAGCTGCCTCGGCTGCAGGAGAAAAGAGCAACCAATGTTATTCTGTCACCCGACCGCTGGCTCAGCGTACATGTTACAGTCATATTATGAAACCAGCTATTTCACAAAATGACTAAAATTCCCAGGCGTTTCATGAAACAGCTTGTATCGCTGTGAGGAACCGCAGTGAAACCTTGCATTACGGCGCTCGTGGAGCTGTGGCCACGAGAAGGCGAAAGCAGAGCCCGCACCGGGTAACCGGCGCGCGGATGTCAACGCTGCGGGACAAAACTTTGGTGGGAGAACCAAGGATGGGTGTTCTTCCCCCTCCCAGGGCACCCTCCCCGTCCTGGCACAGCTCTAGCCTGCCGCACCACGCGGCACCCGGCACCGGGGACGGGCACCACCGCCCCTCCCGGACTGCCGTCCCCCCAGACCTGCCCGCCATGATGAGCGGGTGTTGTTGAACACCGCGGGTCCGCACCACCCACACCTCTAGTGCCAAGGTAATCACAGGTCCTGTGACATCACCCTGTGATGTGTCACAATCTGGAATTAAACACGAGATGCCTTGCAGCCCAGTGTATATGTGTGTGCCTGCAGCGCTCTGTAGGGCTCTCTTAGTTGAGAGCGCCCAAGATCATCTCCAGGCACTTCGCCTAACGTCGCCCTCTGGTCCCCAGACATCGTATGAAGTTACCAAATTTCACGAAACAACTGATGGCAGAATTCAGTCCGTGGCACATTCTGCATCAAAGTCCCTGGAGAGGTAACAAGGACGCACATTTCACAGCACCCTTGGCCTTCTGACCCTGGTCAGGGCCACCAACACACCTGACCCCAGGTTCCTGGCCAAAATCAGTGACACAGGAATGAGAATCAGCCCCTGGAGCCCCCCGGGCTGCCTGGCGGGCACGGGGCTTCATTATCGTCACCGGCCCATCATCAGAGCCCCGGAACCGCTCTTACATTGCCGCACCCTGCAAGGTTACAGACCTGACAAAATAGGGCAACATCAACTGCTCCGTGTTTCCCTTAGTTTAATATCATACAGCAGGCTGTAAATGCAGGGAAGACACCTGGACCAACAGGAGCAGGTTTGAAAAAGGCACAGTAAAAATCTCATTAACCTAACGAGGGAGACAAACTATCTGGCAAATCTCTTCCCGATGCTTTAAATCATTAGATATTAGGGTAAAAAAAAAAACTTTTACATTAAGCAACTACAATAAAAAATGGGTTGTTTTCTCTCCCCACCTTCTTTTTTTAAATAGCACAACTCTGCTTTTATTTATTTTCGGGAGGTGACAGCTCAATAACCAATTTCTATGCAGAACCACCCACCATTCACACCTCAGAAAGCCAATGAAGTGCAATAAAATTGCCCCAGGAGACACGTATATGGAGACACGCACAAACTTTTCAGGAGAATATTCACTGTGAAGTAAAATTATGTAAGATAAATGAAAACAAAATCAAATAAACACCACCCATCAGTAGTGAAACTCGGTTTGCAAAGGACGGGCACCTTCTCTCCTGGGCAGCAGGCAGCATCAGCTTCTGCCACGGGTTAAAAAAAAATCTCTCGGCTTCCCATGTAGGAAAAAAGGTGAAGAGTAACGATATCAGGTTAAATGGTACCGGACCAAACAGGAACCCACAGCCTGCAACATGCATGGACGTAGAAATAACCATTTGGAGAAAGGGCCTAAATCCAGCACCTCTCATCCCGAGGGCTCCCCAAGTGCTTTTTGGGGGCTGCATTCCCACCGATACAGAGAGTTTTCTCCGGGCTGAGTATCACACCACCAGACTTTCCATTGCAAAATGCTGGAGAGTGGTTCTCTCAAACAGAAGGGTTGGAGGACAACCCCGTCCTCTCAGAATAACAAACTCTATTGAATGGACATTCATGGAGATACCAATGTGCACACGCCCTCATTCACCAAAGCTTTAGGTAGCTCCAAATTAAGTATTTGGTTGTTTCCCTGGGAGAAGATTTTGCTGTATTTGCAGTGGCACCTATTTGCAGATAAACACTGGTAAATTTGCTAAATCCAGGTGGTTTAGGAATCTATTTTTCAACCTTAGTGGAACTGAGCCCTCAAAACATAAGCCATCCTTGTAGTAAAACAGCTAAATCGAGCACGTCCGAAACCCAGAGCAAAATCTGGAAGTGTCATAAAGCAGAAGTAGCATCAATTCCCCCCTCCCACTGGCGTCTCCAGTGAGAGCATCCATGGGCTTCCAAGGAATGGAAACCTGGGTTACATCTGAATAGCAAAGTCAGCTCGTCTTGAGATGGTCAATCTCGAGCTCTATCTCCTCGTGAAAAGACCTCATTCTTCTTGGGCAAAACGGCAGCACGAGCCCAAAACCAACTACAGAGTCACAGGACCACAGGACCACAACCACTGCCGTTCCAGGCAACGAGAGTTTGGCTGCGTTGCCTCGTGACTGGCATGGGCATCCTCGGGATTTGCACAGGAAGATTTACAGGCAGCACATTCAAAACCGCAGGGTTCCGGGCTGGAAAGTGATAAAGCTAGAATTGGCTTAATATCCTGGAATTGCGGCACCGCCGCTCGGCGTGTGTTTGCTCAGAAAAGCTGCTCCTCACCTCAACCCTTTGCTTCCCAGGAACAGTCTGTGCCTGCTATAAGCTCAGCACTTTGTCTTCGGCAGCTCCTGCTCGTTTTAAAGCTTCTCCTTCCCCACCCGCACGAGACACGGTCACCGTAAGAACAGTCACCAAACGGCTGCACGTGGAGCGGGCAGCACAAGGCGACGGCTCTGCGTCCGAGGTGAACCCCCGGCAAAGCTGAGATCAGCTTGTTGCTTGGAGGCACAGGAATTACGAACGGCCCAGCACATGCTGGTGGTGACGGGGCCAGGAGCAGGCACCGGACCTGGGGCTGATGGAGCCGCACTCGGCCAGGCAGGGTTCAGCCCAGCAGCACCGCTGCCACGCACAGAGCACCTCCCCAGCACAGGAGAGAAAGCTCAGCAAGACCCTCTCTTACCAATTACAGGTCGTCAATATTGACTATCTGAGGGATTTCCATGCTCAGGAAGCAAATTAGAAACTCAATACCTGAACTATTCCTAAATGCAGTTATCAACTTCAGAGTTTTATCTCATAAAACCAATTCAGCTTAGAGTTTAATTCTATTAAATTAGGGCTTAGAAATAAGATTTGCTCTGAGAATGAATGCATCATTAGTTTTAAAATGCAATATAGTGAAACCCAAAATGTGCAGCATTACAGTTTGAAGAATAAATGAGTAGAGATGGCACCCAAATGTACTTCTCCCTAAATATATTTACCAGCCTTGGAAAAATCCATCGGCTCATTAGGACAGCAAGTCTTTTGGTGTGCGGGACGTCCCCCTTCTTTAGGGAATGATAATCCTCTTGTGTCTCTCCTTGGCACAAGTTTTTCCTTTGTTCTTAAAACCTTCTTATTTCAGCAGCTGACAGAGAAAAAAGAATCAGCATCCTCTTTCTTAATAAAAATGCCACAATGAGATCCTGTCGGGCTTGTGCCAGGCATGTCAAAGGAGCAGGGACTAATACAGGAAACCTCAAGAACTCCCCGTTTTGTGCAAGTTACAGTATATGGAAGAGTCACGTAGGGCTGTTTTTTCAAATGAGGCTTCCAATACATGAAAAGCACCCTTCCATGGGGTGCATGTAATCTCTGAATAGGGCCCTTAGTTTCCTGTGGTATTGTATTAAACCAATGTTTGATACAATAATGCGGGGATAGAATATGCTCAGAAGAGGACAAGGTACCCACCGGTGTCTGTCCCCTTGCATTACGAACCGCTGCGTGCTCTTTCATGCCGTACTGGCCGAGCCGAAGCAAGCCCAAGGCATACCTGCGGTATTAGGATCATGCAATGCAAAGTTAGGGGCAAATAGAAGGAAAAAGGCAAACACCACCAAAGACACTACGAGTCTTGAACAGAAATAAGATATTCTGGTGCTACAGATTGCACCGTCGTTTTTTATCCTAGCTGTGGTATTTCAGATGCTCCAATGAAAACAGCGGGCTCCTCTTCAGGCCTGGCCACGCATTCTGCATTTAAAAAAAGCTCCTTTTTCAAAAGAGAATAACGCTGTCTCCAAACAGTATTGCAGAGTAAGTTAGCAAACTGTGTGGTGCTGCTATACCATCACAAAATAACTAGTAGTCCTTCATCTCTTACACCAAACGACTAGGTTAAAGCTCTTAAGATGTCTTACAATACGTGTTAATTTGCTATTTTTACCCAAGCAGACTATAACAGTTTTGTTCTTATTAGAAGTACAAAAATAAAACCAATTCAAATGATCTAATTATAATTTTTGGTAGCAGAAGAGTCATATGGAATAACACAATTGACTCCATAGGGCCTAAAATACTTTCCAGTAAGTATGTTAATGTAATGATTCGTTTGAAAATGCATGCAAAGCTGTGCAAGTAAAGAGAAAAGGCTGAAATTACATATGTCCATCTCATTCGTTACGCAGCAGCTCTGTGGGGTGTTGCCCACCATCGCCCCTCCTTCAGTCAGCATCTGATTTTAAAATATTGAGCGATTTCTCATGTTCAAACCAGTCAGGGAAGCACACTGTGGTCAGATGTTTGTGTTTTGCCATATGATTTTTCCTCTTCCCTAATTTTTAAGTTATATTTAGATCAAAATGGTCCTTGCATTTTACATGAATAAAAGTCTCAACCTTTCCCTTTCATATTCCACCTTCAAAAGCAGCAAGCAGTCGTCCTGGGTGCCAGGCAAGGTACTACAAAATATTTTATAGTTTTGCTCCAATTCATGTTTCCTTTTACTTGGTTTTCATTGAGCAGAATGTCTTTATCTGTTCCAAACGGTGAAACAGAGCAGCTCAGCCGAGACGCTACAGGGCTGCTGACATTTGGAATGCTATTTTCAGTACTATTTTACATATGCTTTCAAAATTTATCTTATGAAAAATAAAACTCAGTTAGAAGATGGGCTTCGCAGTGTCTCTGGCACCGCAGATGACCTACTTTCAGCCTCAAAGAACGGGAAAACCGAACGGCTCCTGGCAGCAAAGTGAAAGGACGGAAGGAGCCAACACCAACACCTGTGCAACCGCCCAGGGAAGAAAAACCCGCCCGGGGCGGCGCACTGGAGAGAGGGGTCGTGGCGACCTCACGCCTCCGCAGCGCTGCACCCCCGGCTGGGCTGAGGTGACGGGGAGCTACGTGGGTTCCCCCCGCCGGGAGGCTCCCAGGAAAAATCCTGACATCGCCTTTTTTCCCGACTGCTTGTAACGTGCGGCAAAACAGCCGGGAAACAAAACGGTTTAATCGGTGGCGCCTAAGAGTGACTATTACCTTACACATCGTGTAACGACGCACTTCACAACGATCCCGAAGGAGAGGGAAGGAAAGCGAGGGGGGAACACAGCCCCAACGCTTTTCAAAGAAGGAACAGATTCTTTGAAAAGGAAACTAATTAGGATGAATCAAGGCACTACCTAAGAAGAGAGATTAAAGGAAAAACAAAAAAAAAGAGCTGTTAAGGTTATTAAAAATGACTATATTTGTGGATAAAGCAACAACTATAAATTTCTCATTGATACTTTGTATTTCGCGTGGCTCTTTCTGCCTATAAACAAATTGTAAAAGATGGCAACAGCTAATTTAAAAAATAAAAAGCGAAGTGTTGCGGCAGAGTCTAAATTGAGTCTGACAGTCAAGGTCACATAACTTTTCACTTTTATTTAAAGACATCGCCTTGATTACTGAAAAATATGGCGATACATACACACAAATCTCGAGTCAGGATAGCCAGCCTTTGAGGACTGTATCGATGGCTTCTTGTCCATTGCTTCAAAAGGAACAACAGCCATAATTTTTTAAATTGTCAAATGCTGTGTAATTATCAAATTATAGGAAATTGTCAGAAATCATCGATATAATTTTTTGAATTACATTTTCAGCGTAAGCAATATGTCCTAACCGGTCCTGTTATGCCTAAATAAATTTAAATTATTTCTGGAAGTTTTAAAAAACGTTTCCTGCTTTTGTTCACATAAATGGGAAAGCTTTCATCATACCTTTGATTTATTTTAATTGTATTTATATTGTTCTAGTCCTTTTACTGCAAACTCTGGGAAAAAATGTGAAATCTAGTTCTAAAATTCATTATCTGTAAAGAAAATGAGTTGAGCCTGCAATACATGTTTCCAGCACTGAAGGATCAGACGAAGCATACAAGATCTCACGTCTAACGCAACCGTTCTCATGGGCCCATTAGAGTCTTTATAGGTGGATCTCACTTATAGCTTTGTTTAAAGGAAAAAATACAGATTCTGAAGAGAACTGGAGCCTATTTGATGTTCAGCCTCTATTGTCTCCCAGGCAGACCTGAATGAAAGCTTGGAATTAAACAGCCTTTGAATATCGCTTTCACGGTGATCATTGCAAGCGATATAAAACAAAACCACCTGGTTCACACTTCCAGGCTTCCAGAGCCGCCTGCCACACGCCCCCTCAGTCATCCACTTTCAAAGTTTACAAAATTATGACATAATTTTTGTCTCAGAATTTTTGTACATTCAAGGCAACAATCAGCCATTTTCTTTGCCTTTGCACAAATTCCTCTCCAGGACCTGCAGCTTTCCTGCTCCCTCCCTTGCTGCAGTGCACAAGCACCTTCACGTATTCACGTCTGCCCTGGTCACGGGGAAGTTACTTCTGGAGCCACGAATGGGTACTTTAATCAGGAAACAAACACACAGTCACCCATATTTTAATCATACATAAATGTCACCAGTGCAATAGTGGCTGTTGAAAACCACGGGGGGTTTGGCAGCGCCCCTGGGGAGCAGGAGCACCTCCCCGGCCGCCGGCCACACGAGCAGCAGTGCTCGGCGCTGCCCGCGCCGGGGGCTGCTGGTGGCGGCTCCTGCTCCTGCAGCCCGCGGGGGACACTGCCCAAGGAACCGTGGGTTCCCCCACACTACAAATAAGCAGCTAAAGCGTGAAGACACAAAAAAGCTTTTCCCAACACACAGGAATCCTGAAGTGGATTTAGGCCAGTCGGTGAGTAAGTTAAGAGCATTAACTCAGACTCTTCCGTCAGCACAGCCCTGGGTCCTCACCACACTTCCTCGCCACCCGCTCAATTCACGACTGTCATTGTCCCGTCCCCCAAGTCCCCATGCCGTGCTGTGCAGGGCACTCTGCCTCAGTGTCCCACTTACACAGGGAGGGGGGGAATAGTCCAAGTCCTAAAGGTACGGGAGGATTAGCCAAGGAATGGATGAGAACTCTGTGGGACCCTCAGGGGGCTGATGCTAGAGAAGTGCTAAACATCACTACCATCAAAACCATCAATCTGTTTCCTATCTCCCATATGATCTGTCTTTGGAAACCATGTTTTACCCTTTCCCATGATTTTCGTAATCCCCTACACGCAATTTTCTTGAGATAAAATTCGTAGCTTACATGAATTATGAACACGGTCTTACTTTTTAAAATTACACTAATACACTAATCTGTAACAGAAGCAGTATCACTACCAATAATAATCGTTATCCTTGTTACTAAAAAGGAACCATTGTTTCCAAGGCTCAGGAAGTAAATGTCCCACAAACACTGCAGCTGCACGTCTTCCTCTTTCAAACTGCCGCCCCATCATTTCTCCGGCCATTCGAAGTGGTGTCCTGTGAGGAGGTGCATTTAGGGTTTTTTGTAACTGTATTTAGGTAGCACTTCTTCGCATTTGAAAAGATTATTTTCCAATGGGATCACGAAAAAACCCGCTCAGGTAAAGCAACACGGGGTGCCAAGCTCATCATACTGGATGTATTGCACAGCCTTAGCGTTTGAGCTCTGACGGCTTTTGTCCCAAGGCACATGGACTCATTCTTACGCGGTGGCGTTTCCATGTTCAGCCAAAACTACTTGCAACAAGTTTCAGAAACCAAATCCGTTGTAGATGGGGCAAGCAGCTTCGGAGCAGACCCGGATGCAGGAGACAAAGATGTGGAAGCACGGAAGGGGAAGGAAGATGAGTGTCCCCGCTCGCTGCCCCTCTGCATGGCAGGACCCTGGGAGCAGGAGGGCTCTGGGTTGGAGCCACCGCTCGCTCAGGCGTCCCCACGCCTCCAGCCAGGCCCTGCCTGTCCAGGCTGTCGGGCAGGGCTGCGCCCCCCAGAGCCACAGGGGCCGTGCCCAGTCCCGCTCTGTGACCTCTGCACCGGCTGCACGCCAGCCGCAGAGCACCGGCACGCCATCGCCTCGCACACCCGCCTACTCTGCCTCCGCGGGAATGACAGCAACAGTTCTCCCTATTCCTGCGGTTCACCTGTATTCCCCATCAGGTCAGGGAATGCCTAAACTTCCATGGAAATACCGCAAAAAAAGAGGTGAAGCCACCTCACCTGCTACGGCGACTGGTTTGTTTTTACATGGCCACCGTGGCACCTGAAACACAAGCCTACGTCCACGCGGTGTGAAACATGGCACAGGAGGTTACACCCCCAGGGAACGCCGAAAAGCCGCGTGCGGGAGCAGCCTGGAAATGCAGGAGGCTCCAACGTGTCCCCCGGCCCGGTGGGCACCGAGCGAGCAACACGGTGGGGCTCAGGGAGCCGCCGCCAACAAAGCACTGCCTGCAGCCAGCCCGCGGAGCCATCAGAGCCGGCTGCTCGCCGCCTTGTTCGGATGAAGGCAAGATGCATAAAGAGAAATGAAAGAGGAAAGGAGCCGAGTTATAAAAAGAAAAGGAGAAATCATAAATTAAAACAGAGAGACGAAAAGCTCTGCTGCAAATTTTTTTTCTGTGCAAAGCAATAGTGGGAAAAGCATTAAGCGTTACTCTGTTTCTTCATCTAATGACACAGAAAAGAGTCTTTTCTGCAAATAATTCAAGTAAACAATCTCCAGAAAGCATGAACAATACCAAATTTCTTGAAATTAGCCGAGCTCACAGAATCAGCAGGCTATTATTGCTGCTTGGAGGCTGCGTCTCCAAAACCGTGGATGAGGCAATTTGAGGAGGGGCGGGGGGGGGCGGGGGGGGGGAGGAAGGAGAAAAGGGCAGAAGAAAACAGCCCCTTCTTTCTCCATTATCATTTACCTGGAATTTAGTTCACTGCAAATTTCATTTCAAAGGGAAAAAAACCCTATGACAAACTCACCTTGCCTAAATATCGTTTACTGATTTATAACAAAGATCTGATCCACTTTAACTTGCTAAACACTTTGTCACTGTTTTATATGCACCACTTCCAAAGAAGGGAAAAATAAAGGAGAGATTTTTAGGTCAAACGATTAAGGAGAAAGGGGATTTAAACCAACAATTTTTTTAAAGTTCTAATTGTTTGCTTATTGACACCAATTTACATGGAGCCACTTAGTGAATAAAGGTTTTCACAGTACATGGCACTTCTTTATGTCAGTTTTTAGCCATCATGTCACAGCCTGGCTTGAAAAGAAGAAATGCTGAAAACTCGTAGGCCAGAAATGAACAGCCTATTAAGATCTGAAAAGCTGTCATCCCCACTGAAAAGACTTGCGTCAGCCACTGAGGATATATTTTAAACCGCCTGTCCGCAAGAAAACTTTAATAATGCAGCCTTGCTCTAATGTCTTGTGAGAGGAGAGGCAATTTTACTTCTTCTATTAACCCAACGTGATTACAATGGCTTATTTCATGGAATATTAAGTTCAAATTCTGCTCCCTGGGAGGACAATAAAAAAAAGAGTGTGCTTATGACATTGCCCGAAATAGCCACAAGGACCGCAACTCCTTGGTGCTTTTAATGCATCCAAGCAGTAATCCACCTTAATTTGCTAATGGTTAAGTAAATTAGCAACAAAATAATAAAATACAAAAAGGTATCAACACAGGAGTAAAACGCTTTCCTCTAAAAAATATTAAAATAACAAAATTATGTTTTCACAAGGATTGCGGTGGCCTTTCAATCCTCTCCCTCCCCCCCCCAGCCACCCCCCCGCCAATTCAGGGGAAAAATAAACTCCTTGTGTCGGACGGGCTTTCGCCATGAGGCAATCATAAGCAAAGCGGTTTGCGCTGAGACCACAGCTGGGACGGCTTTGTGCAAATGGAACCGTTAATAACTGCCTGGGAGCGACAAACACTTCCCAAACTACCTGAACTATCCCTGTACGGACACCAGGAACATGGGTTCCCCAAAGAGGTGGGCGCCCGGCCGGGGGACCAAGGGGTGCCTGCCGGGATGCATCCCCCACCCCTGGGCCCGAGCGCCCTCGCCCAGGGGGCTCCAGGCGGAGGGTGAAAGCGTTGGGGCAAACGCCATTTGTGAGTCAATCCGGCGGCACAAGCCAGGGGGGTCACATCCGCAGGGAACCCCTGAAAACCCAGATCTGGGGCACAAGCACATGGCCCCAGGGAGGTGGTCGGCCGGGGGCTCCTCTCCTCCAGCCGCCCCAGGGAGGAGCGGGAGGGACGCTCGTTCCCAGGCCCAACGGGCGGAAACCTGCCCTCTCCTGTAACAGACGTGGGCCCGTCCCGCACCGAACACTCACAACCGGGTCGCCGGCGTCAGCACGTTCAGTCTCGGCCGGGTGCGACGCCCGCGGCCCGCGAGGAAGGCGGCCCAGCCGGCCGCTGTGCGCGCCCGGGGCCAGGCCGCGGCCCTGAACCACACCGCGCTTCACGCCTCCGCGCCCAGCGCCGGGCGCTGCAGCCAGACTCCCCGTCCTGCCGGGAAAGGGGGAACCAGGGGACCCTGCTGGGTGGCGAACGGCCGCCGGGCACCTCAAATCCCAGCAGCCAGCGCAGGCAGAGGAAAATGGTCACAAACAGGACGTTTTGGTTTCAGACTGAGGCAGGAAAGGATGCAGCAGAAAACTCCGTTACCCATCCCTCCTGTCTGGCACTGCCTTCCTGCAACTTTTTTCTTCCTTTTTTTTTTCCAAAGTGGAAAAGGAAATAATTTTTTCATTTAAAAAAATTTATGTATGCAAATAGCCGGTGAAATTATAAATAGCCACCACTAATTTCTCCTGCCTCGTTCAACAATTCCAAAGCAAAAAGGCGAACTTAAATAAATACATTTAAAATCGCCTGCTGTGTAATAGTAAAGAGACTCCATAAAACTAGAACAATATTTATTTCTTCTTTTCGTAACAGCTCCCTGTTTTATTAGGCCCGTGTTCCACCGCGATCTGATAAGAAGGAGCGAGGCTAAATGGCAAATGGCAAACATCCCAAATCGCAACCTGATGTATTTCCACAGCCCTGACCTTCAGATAAAAATCGTGCAGAAATCCGCAAACCCACCAGCTATGCAGCACCACATGCTTCGAGCATTTTCAGACACAACAGTCGGGGGCAAAAAAAAAAGAAAAGAAAATAAAAGAAATAAGGGCGTTGCTATTTAAAGCCTTCAGCCTTCCCCTCCCTCAAAATTTAAGGATTATGCTCCTATACGGCACGTACGAGGGTGCCTATAGACAGACACCACCAAACCTAAAGGTTTCTCACATCCACAGAGGGAACGGCGGGCTTTGAGCTGCCTGTCTGTGAATATCAGGGAAACACATTATATATCAAGAATATATCCCACTGCTATAGTATATGTGTATTTAGGAAAATACTTCAAACAGCAAAAAATTTTGCACTGTGAAATTAGCTAAAATTATGACAACTGTAAGAAAAAAATTATACGGGCAAAATTTGGGTCTGGTGGAAGAATTCTTTGATGTCTGGATTCCAATTTAACCCCGACTGAGTTCTAAGAATCAAATGAACAAAGTATATCATACACCCCAAGTCTGCTTGTCAGTGCTAGTCATCATTTTTATTTTATTCTTTCCAGCCACATGTATTTACAAGACCCTGCTCTGACATTTCCTCCCTCCTCACTGGATACGGCTAGTTGCCAAATACATTTGCGACCCAGTCCAACTCTGTATTTATTTATTCATTAAAACACATGCATTAGTATCAATAAATATGTATAACAACGTTTTCTTCACATTGCTGTATAGATCCCTTCCCCAGTCGTGTCTCTGGGTTGGGTGCTGTGTGGTAAACATATAGAAATATCTGCACATCTCCTATTTTTCAAATATTTTTAGTCAAAGGACTGTGTCACAAACACTGCATCTGCCCCTACACAAACACACACTGCGATGGGGAGAGCCGCACATGTGCTAACTAAGACTATAGGTGAATAATAAAACCCTGCTTAACCACACGCGAATATTTCCAGCAGCAGTGCGCCGAGGTGCTGGCTCTCGCCAGGGAACATCACCTTTATTTCATGCAGGGCGTCAGCACGGAGTCCCTAGGAACCGCACACAGCCCAGCCTGAATAAACAGCATAATCCCCACCGTTCCTGCGCTCTGCGTACAAAAATCACTTTTTTCTTCAGGTACTGAACCACTTTGCCCTATAAACCTGAACCGAGCTCCAGGATTTTTGAAGCAGTTGTAAAACATTAATAATATATCTAGGTTGTTTAAAGAGTATTTCCAAATAACATAAAATATTTAGTCCACCCCCTCCGTCCCCACCCTCGACACCACCACCACTATAAAAAGATAAGATTTATCATGAAATGTTTGAGGGGTAATCAGCCATTTTTGGCCAATATATTTTAATATTTATATACCTGACATAGCTGAATATAAATGATACATCATGATTTTCCATAGTGCACGGAATTTATACAATTAACTGAGTGATCCAATGGCTTTAGGGCACACAAGGTGCAAACAACGTTACAGGGGTTTGCTGATTATTGTTATAAATCTTACAAACCATAAAGATATTAAGGTGTATTTTGTTTACACCATTTATTTTCAAATATTACGTACAACAATATTATTTATCATTAAAAGAGTTACACTCTCCCCGTGCCTTTATTTCACGAGCTACATTTATGTAACTGTTTAAAACATACAGCTTGCAAAATGCATGTCTGAAACAGGCAGCAGATTTGATCATTTCCCAGTTATTTCCAAAGATTATGTTTTTTTCATTCTAAAGTTGAAAAAACATTTAAACATGACCTATATCTGAAATGTCTAATTTAAAAAAACACTTGGACTGAGACACCCGTCTGATGCAGCTACACCCCACCACCGTACCCGGGTGCTTTCACCCACCCCCGTCCCCCGCAGCAGCGCAGAGGGGCAGCCTGCTCCCCCGCCGCACGCCGCTGCCACGCCGGCTCCTAGCCCTATTTTAAAAATCCAGACCACGTAGTTTGAAAAGCTTCATCTGCAATTTCAGAGAGAAAAACATTTACCAACACGCAGCCCTGGATTTTACAGTATGAATATGTATTTTTCCTGGAAAGAGCTCCATCCCCTGCCTCTCTATTCCTAGCATATATAGACGCCGGAGTGCTGAGCGTATATACTTACAAATCAAAATTCCCCCAAATGTTCCCAAACGGTTATAATGTCCTAGGATTGTTTCAATTATTTTCATTGGGGTGTGCACAGTTTTTGAAAGGCCGCAGCCCCAGTACGTGAAATTGGAACCACGGCGGGCCGGGAGCGAGCCCTGGCAGCGCCGGGGCTGTCCAGCCCCAGCAAAGGGACCCGCGCGCTGCAGCTGCTTATCAAATCAGTTTTATGTTTCTGAAATGAGTTCCTGCTGCTGAGCCTGAATTCAGAGACAGTCGGGGGAAAAAAAAATAGATGGATGTAGCCCAAAACAAAACCCCGGAAAGCACAGCGAGGGAACTGTCCCTTTGTGCACGTACAGAGACAGATGGGTATATTTGTTCTATACCTACGGAAACACGACGCGCCGATTACACGTGTGTGTGTGCATTGTGCAGGAAACCCCGGCAAAACCCCACGTTCCACAGCCCCACACTCTTGCCGTAGTTTTGTTTGCTTCACCAGGAGTAAACGAGCGCTTTCCCTTTCTGCTGTCCTCTCTGCAGCACCGGCAGTCGGGTGCTGGCTGATATTTCTCCGCTCGGGAGGCACACGCATCACTTGCTGAATGCAATCCCACCTTTTTCTTGAATTTACATTTTTTCCTCCAGCTAAACCGATTGGAAAAATACGAAAAGCAAGCACAATTTTGCTGTTTACTGTCCCTTTGCAACACGAACACAACGGCAGCCCAGTGAGTTACCCAGAATTTGCTTTTCTCTTTAGCACTGGCTGGCCTGCTTAACGGTCTCTTCCTAATGTACATAAAATATAGAAGCAGGGAACAAAAATGCGGAAATGTACAGAATTGTCTGTTGACTTCAGGCGTCAGAAGTGTTTTGTTGCAAATTCCAAGGTGCTAAAATCTCATCAGGGAGTGGGAAATAGCGCTAAACACGAGCTCTGCTAACTTTATTTTTAATGATGACTTTAAAAAACGGGGATCAGCGAGGTGACGGTAAAAACTGTTAATCTTAAATTTCTACAAACCCAAGTGACAGGGCAAGCATGTATGGTGCATCAAGCATAACAAGATGAAAACGAGGAGGTGTGGGTGAGGAGGGGGTCCGAGACACTTGCTTTTCTTGAATCCCTCTGAATACATTTCACAATTCATCAGTTTTTGTCTTCCCTGCCACGAGTGAGGACAATCAGACCAGACACCCATTAGATTTTTCATGCAATTTTTTTTTTTCTTGTTCATGACATGTTGGCAGGGAGGATGGCAATTCTGAAATCTTACCAAATGAGAAAAATGTCAGAAACTGAACTGACAGCTAGTGGTTACTATGGTGATAGGTGATATTGAAAAAAAATAAAATAAGACTCAGTTAATTCAAAAGGAATCAAGTTCAGTATTTTTAAGCCAGTTGATATAGATGAAAACTTAATCCCAACGCCGGGATATTATCTTGTTTTAGTTAAGAGCCAAAGAAACCATTTGCTTGATTAGATAATTAACTAGATACAACCAAATATACAATGAAAATTATAGCTAAACCAAAAACAAAAAAAAAATTAATAATACTTTTATAAAAAAAGAGACAGTCACATTACAAAAAAAAGCAGATTAGGAAAAATATTCTGCCTGTACGAGTAACCCAGAATTTTCCTCTCCACAACCACAATTACCTACACGGGTCCAGCTTTCGACCGGCAGTTTTGAGAGAGAAAGAGTAGTTTCATTCAGTGACAAAGACAAATCAGCTGGAAGGGAAGGAAAGCTGCTGACTGATGTCTTCAATAGAAGGAAGGCTGCGCATGCAAGTTCTGCAGGAACCTGAATATCTCCATATTTGTGTTTATGTATTTTATGGGCTTTTTAAAAATTCCCAAGGGAGCTATTTATGGGGCCAAAATAACGCGAGATCTGGTGTTCTCATGATATTTCCACCGAAAAAACTGAAATACTAAAATACCATGAGAACATCAGATCTCATGTTATTTCGCCAGCATTAATGGTTCCCCCAGGTATTAACAAAGCCCACGAAAAACAAACACAAATATTTAAGGCAGAAATATAAATGCTGGAATATCCACCGCCCCCCCCAGACACCCAGGGCACCCCACACACCAACAATTGCCCTTTCTCTTTTGCGATCGCCCATCCGAAGGAAAGAAAAATCACGTAACTCTAATAAAATTAGCGTTATACTGGAACTATTCGGCAACACCTCGACCCTTCTGGCAGAGACCGAGTTTGTTTCCGAAGGACCCTCGGGGAAGGGGATCCTGGCCCCACCGCCCGCCGGGGTTCAGGGCTGCCGCTGTGGAACCACGGGCCGAACGCGAACGACCCCCGGCAGGTCGGACCCGGGAGGCCCCAGCGCTGGCAGCGGCGGCGCCGCCAGACCCCACAAAGGCCCCCCCGGGCCGCGGGGGCCCAACCCGCCCCGCCGCGGCCGGGCCCCGCCGCGGGAGGAAGGGGAGGCCGGGGGAACCCTCGGCAGGAGCCGGGTCGCGCCGGCACCGCGGGCCCGGAGCCAGCGGCCGGATCGCGATCGGTGACGGCCCGTCGGTGCTGGGGGGCGGCGGGAACGCGGGGCCCGGCCGCGCTGCGGCGGGCGGCACTGCCCCCTGCCGGCGGAGGGGGCACAGCGCCGCGCTCGGCCCCGGGCGGCTGGAAAATTGAAGGGGGGGGGGGGGGGGAATGCCCGACCCCACGCTCGGCCCCCGCCCCGCTTGTCCCTGAAGCGTCCGCTCCTGTCACCGCTCCCCAGCCCGGCGGTCCCTCCCCGGTGCCCAGCCGAAGCCTCCCCGGCCAGCCCCGCGGCAAGGGACGGGCGCCCGGGGAAGGGCCAGGGCCGGGGCCGGCGAGGCGCCCCCTCCCCGGGGCCTGGCGGCAGAGCGGAGGGCCCGCACCCAGCCAGAGACCCCCGCCGGGCCTCCCCTGTCCCCCCGAGTGCTGCGGGAGGCCTTTCCAGAGGCACCGTGGAAACCCGCTCCCAAACCCTCCGGCGCTGGGCACCCCGGGGGTCCCGCTTGCCCCCGCCGCCGGGGCAGCTGGAGCCCCCCAGCCCTCGCCACCCCGCAGAGGCACGTCAGCCCCTGAGCACCCACGGCCACAGCAGGCACGACACAGGATAACAGCGGGGGAACGCATCTGTCAGTATGTCACAGACGGGAAAAACCAAACCCAGCATCGCCCGCTCGCCCAGGCCCAGCCCGTCCCGTTCTTTGCCGGGTCCGCGGGATGAGCAGATGCGTGTGTCCCCCCAGACCAAGGGTCAACCCTGGCCCATTCTTCTGCACCAGAACACCACGGCCGTCACCCACGGCCTCAGCCGACCTCAGCTCTCCCACCCATGGCTTCCCCACCTCCTCCAGCCAGGCACCCACCGAGGCTGGGGTCAGGGCAGAGCCAGTGTAGGAGGAGACGGGTGTGGGCAAGAGAGGGCACGTGAGGACCTCCCCACAGTGGGCTCCTGGGGCTAGAGGTGGGCTAGGCTGGGCTGGAGGTGGGCTCCCTGAGCTGGAGGTGGGCTAGGTTGGGCTAGAGGTGGGCTAGGCTGGGCTGGAGGTGGGCTCCCTGGGCTGGAGGTGGGCTAGGCTGGGCGGGAGGTGGGCTCCCTGGGCTGCTGGATCCATGTCTGCAGCATGGATGGTCCTTTGCTACCAGCACAGCCCAGCAGGTACAAGCGGGTCAAGCGGCTGCAAGAGGCTTGGCTTTGCCTGGCCAGGGGAGGTGGAAGGCAGCAAGCCGGGGACGGAACAGAAGCTGGCTTCTGCCATAATTATCTCACACGGGATTCTGTGCGATATCCCAGAGTCGGAACGTGGCCCCTGCCGCACGCAGCGCACCCCATACTCAATTATTATGTTTTTTGTGCAGCAAACCTGCTTTCTCCTCAAAAACATACACGAACTTACAGAAAAGTGATGGCCTATAAATAAAAATTGCTCCTGAAACAGTTTCAACCTAGACCTGCTACGCCGGATTTTCACTGCTCATTACAGGGAGTGCCGGCGATGCCTGCTCGTTCCCATCCCGAACACGGGAACAGAAAATTCGTGAATCTTTGCTGGCTTGTGACGGCCGTGCTACCGGGGTGGCAAAAGCCAACGGCATCAAGATCAGGCAATACTGACTTTGCGTTTCTGTCCCTATAGGTAAGTCCATCGGAGTCAGGACTTTAATGAGCCCTGTGTGTCTGATACAAACAGGACTGCGATCTGGATGCATTTTCATCCCAGGTCTTTGTAGACAAAACATCTCCCCCAGTATCAGTGATGGCTCCTGCGCTGGATTGCGCGTGTTACTGCATTAAACTGCTTCGGGGGAACATCACAACAAGATCTTCATATACGCGCATGAAAAAAACTCTTGTCTAAACAACAGAATTATACTAAAACTAAAATAATGCCATTTTAAAATAAATGCAATTGCAAAAAAAAAAAGGCTCTGGGTGATAAGGGAATGATACGGTAAATAAACCAAAACTAAAAGATATAACAAACCTCATTTCAAGATAAAAACAGTATAAATAACTGGGTTGGACTGTTTATAATTACAAATGATACTTTCTTTGTACATGAAACGCAGAGACTGTTTAAAATTGAAGCCTATAGAAAAAATGAAGTATTGCACCCCTGTAAAAGTACTTCAAAATCTGTATTACGTATAACTCAGAATATGGTAAATTCAGTGAAATCCTGAATACTAGCAAAGAGGTTTGTCTTCCAACCACCACACCAGGAAATCTGTAAAATGGCCATACGTAAATACACACCAAAATCGAATTATTTTTATACACATTTCAATAAAAATCAAAAGTGCCTTTTTTTAATGCGGTCTACAGTATCCTTTTCACTGGACATAGCGGCGGCGATCACAGCAGATAGCTAATGTTACTAAAATAAAAGGCAATTAAGAATAACACACGTTATTCTTGTCACTTTTTTCCTTTTAAAAATTTTGATAGTGAATTAAATGGTGATAAAATTTCACTGGTATGTGGGATTACTGTTTCTTCCTCAGTATTTTTAACTGAAAGCCAGATGGTGCCTGTTTGATACCGTACAAAATGCAATGGAGAATTCCAGAGAAGCTGGAGTCGCCGCAGCCCACTCTTGTTACGCGTACATGTCGTACACATGTACATCCCCGCGCGCGTACCTCTGCGTGCGCCACAACGCGAACCACGGGTGAGTCCGGGCGTGCTCGAGCAAACAGAAAGCCGTCCTGCCCCGAAGAGCTGACACAGTGACTTAACCCCAGAGAGGAGGAAAGGTCAGAGGAAAAGTGGGAGATAATAAGGAAAGAATAAAAACATGATTAGAAACATGTAATCACATAAACTAACTGCACGCATAGAAGAACGGTTTCGAACTGTTTTCACACAAAAACGCAAACCTTGGCTGGCCCACCGCTGCCTGCCCGACGCCTCAGCCGGGCACCACGCCGCGCCACGGCGTTCACCTGCCCTTGTTTCACCACACCCCCCCACCTTAAAATCCAGGGTGGCTGTAACTGCGCCGGACCACACATGCTCACTCATTCAGAGCAAATCCGTATGAACGAGCTCCAGCATTTTTAAAGTAACGCAGCTTGTGGGGTCTGCTGATAATCTCAGAGAAACAAGAAACTCTTTTCACATCTCATTCCCGTAATGGATGAGCTGCGGAGCAGGGGAACACTCTGGAAACTGTTCAGCGTGTCACACGGACATGGCAATTCTCTGGTACTTCCACATCAGCCTTTCAAAGCTGAGCTGCTTTGCCGCTCTGCTTGTATACATTAGGGGCCGCGCTGGCCACAGAAGGTCGGGGGGTTTTTAATGGAAAAAAGCATATGTAAATAATCCCTAATGATCAGGTCAATGGTCTTAGGGTTAAAGCAGGGCTTCCCGTTGCTTTTCATAACCCTCCGCTTTGTGATTCTGCAGCAGCATTCCAAGCACAGAAACCCAGCGGTTTGCAGGAGCCCGGCGGCACTCGGGGCCCATCCTCACCAGAGCTGAGCCGGCGGCCGGCGAGGCCCTTCCATCACGATCCACCTGGTTCCTCCTCTGTTCCCTACAGGTGTGGCTGAACAATCTCTCCAGGAACGCCAGGCTTTGGGGTCCAGCTCTTATCTTGTTTATCCCATTTCAATACCTCTGAGCTCAGTGACATTAACCCTGACCTGCAGCAGCAAGCCAGCAAAGTAACGGGTCTAAGTGGCCAAACCTTTTACCAGCCCCCTGGTGCCAAACCCCACCAGCTGTTAAGTCGATCAGTTTTGCTCTTTTCATTTTTTTTCAGGCACATCCTACTTCCGATTTCTGCTCAAAGTTCCACTCGATGGGATTCCTGCGTGAGGAGCAAGGCTCGGCCGCAGTCGTGGTGACCGGCCTGCCCCGGGTTTCGGCAGAGGCCAAGACAGAGACACCCTTCCCAGGGAGGGAGGGGTGTCTGTGCCGAGGGCAAGGGGCAGGAGCAGCCCACAAGCAAGGTTTGGTTTACAACGATTTACGAAATGCAGAGCACCGTTCTTTATCCGTTCTGGTGCCGTTTGGTTCCAACAGGCACTGCAAACGAAGCCGAGTTCCCAGTGCTGCCGGGGCCGGCTGCGCCCCGAAACCCGCGCCGGCTCGGCCCGAAGGGGAGGTTCCGGAGGGTGGGTTGGGGACGGCATCAGGGAAGAACTCGGCAGTATTTCTGCTGTCAGAGACGCTTTGAAAAGTTGTTTAAACAAAGTAAAGTAAAACACCTCACCATGGAAGTTATATAGAAACATGATCACTGAACTTTACGTTTAGGAAGAATTAAGCTTTTAAAGAGTTTTTTTTCCCCTGAAAAAAGCCTTTAATGGTAGTTATGCAGGTGGCCCCTGGATTTATTGTTGGATTTCACGTTGACTGCTATGGGGTTCCCAAGGGGACTATTACGTCAATAATTTCTAAGGCAACATTTTATTCCAGGTAACTGAAATTCCTTAGAAGATGAGAGCTTCAGCTTGGAGATTCTCAGATCCCATTTGAAATCACTCATACTGACTACAGAAGAATTTTTAAAATAAATTATTGTATAGCCTTCTGCCTTCAGCTGTACGTATAATCTATCTATATATATTTATAAACATCCTCTATACAACAATTCAGAACTTAATTCCCCCTGAAGCTATTAAAACTATATATTTAATTACATTCATAAAGGAGTTGCCTGGGATACAGTCAAATCTACCCCTAATTCAACATGTACTATATATTAACACACTTTCCAATGCTGAAAAATTAGTAATATAGGCCATACGCTGCTTTCATTCTCTGCATGGAACTCCCATCAGAGGCAGTCAACAGCCTTTATTTATAAAGTCTGGGGCTTTAGGAAGAAGTCTATAATGACTATTTTTGGTCAAGCTTAAAAGAAACAGAAAAGGCACAAAGGTCTTCTGGTTTCCAATGTACAAAGCATATCTGGCTAGTAGGAAAAGTAGAGTAGGGTTCTATCTAGACTAAACAAATTTCAGCATAAAATGATAAATGAATCGAGGAACTTACACTCTCAGATCCTAAATTATATTAAGTCACTGATTTTATGAAGCCACAAAAAGGTCACTGCATGATACTTATAAACTATAGTAAATAACTAAAATTTATGCGGTAGGATGATTTTAATCGTTAGCATCCTTAAAACCTTGAAAATTGATACAACTTGTAAGAAATCAGAAAAGTTAAATGGAAAACATAACTGTTCCTTTTAAGACACATTATGTTTAATATCCGTTGGCCATATTTGTTCCACAGGTCACGTATAAAAATAAATTTACTGTTTTTCTTGCATTTGATTAACAGAAAGAGCCTAATGATACGTGTCCAAATTCCCCGAATGGTTGTCTCTGTGCTGGTGTCTATATGGGCTTTCTTGCATAAACTGAAAACCATCTGTCATAAATACATAATCACTTTTAAATCCACCACACCCATTCCTCCTGCTCCCCGAAAAGGATGCACGTCAAGTATGGTCTGCTCCTGAAATACTCCTCGCGAGTCGCTACGTGGATATAAAAGAACACAGACCTAAAATAATCTGCAAATAACTGTAACACAAGCCCTGAAAAATGCTTTGGGATCTGGCGAGAGGGGGAAGAAACGCGCCCGTTGCCCCAGCCTACGCCGGACGCGGGCAAACTAGGCGGGAGGACAGGGTTTGTCCCTGGTTTGTTTTGTGCATGCGAGAGATTATTACGAATCTTATTTAAATCAAGTTTCCTTTTGAGTATCTTTTCCAAGCTGAACAAGTGCTGAGCGGCACCGGGCTGTCACAGCTGTTACAATACATGAACCACACTTACAGTAACAGCTTTCGTTCCACATTTTTGTGGAGTAGTTTCCATAGCACTGTGATCAGGGCTTGTGTATTTTTATCCCGCTTGCATATTGAAAATAAACTCTGATGTTTAGATCGCTTTCTCCGAGTGCATCTGGTACTTAAATTTCCTCAAAAACAAGCGGGCAACTACGATTTAAGACCAAACAGTCAGGGTGTAACACCTTGTTTTACTTTTTATGAAGTTATTTTTAGCCTTCCTTTCCCTTAAAAGTGTAACTTAATAGTATATGGGATGAGAGAGCTTGGAAACAGGCATCTGTCTTCATTGTCATCCCTGAATTAAACATCAGGGCAAACTTTTCCGTTCACAACAAGATACAACACACTCAGACATTCTGCACGTGATAACATGCTTTGGGTAACTACCTGTGCCTCGGTGAAACGTTTTGACCAGAGCAAAAGCGAAGTGCTCGGGAGCCGACTGCAATGGCAGCCCCGGTGCCAGGCACCTGCTCCCCAGCCAGCCCGGGGGGCTGCGGCGGTGCCCGGGGCGGGGACCCCCACCCGCCCCTCGCCGGGCTGGGGTGGCTGCACCCCGCAGCCACGCAGGGCGAGGAGGGCCAGGGCGAGCACTGGCCGGGCGGAGCACAGGCCCATCGCAAAGGTCGCTCTTGCTAAAAGCGTCGCTTTTTTGTTAGAATAAACGCCGTGTTAGAAATTTCCAATTTAAAAAGTCCAGTGAGTGGGAGCTCTGCTTTCGGGAGCGAAGCCCTGTCGGGACGGGGTGCTGCGCCTCGCCGCCTTCCCCTCCCCGCTGGACCCGCGCTGCCTGCGAGGGCTCCTCGCGCAGAACCGCCCCACGCGCGCCACCGAACCCCGCTTCCCCGCGGCACCGCGTCTCCCTGCCCAACACCTTCCGAATTAGCAGGCTGAAAATTAGCAAAATACAGCACTGCTTTTCACTTTAAATTTTAATAAGAAACAGAGACATCTTCTCTCTCTTTCTTCTGCTGTTCCTCCCTCTCCTCTAAGAACAGAAGGCTGCTGGTGAAAGGAATGAAAATCTGGAAAGAATTTGGGGTGGACTGGCCAACCCCCTTTCATTTCCTTCAGATGTTTACAATCTAGCACCTTTCTGAAGACAAAGATGGGAAAAAAGCTATTTTTTCTTTTGACTGAAGGGTGAGACAGGGGGGTATTAAAAACTGATCAATGTAATTTTTTTCACAGAAGTATTTGCACATCTGTGAAATAATGTAATTTATGAAAAAAATCTTTTTATATGACATTCATGATTATAGCCTGATCTGGAGAATTATTCAAATATAAAATTAAATACTCAAAAACTAGCTGTGCTGTGGATGACTGAGCTTTTACCAGCTGTGCATCACACTTCTGTAATTCTATTAAAAGTATGTAAGTGAGGCTTTCCAAGTATGTCTGAGTCTCTTTTAAAAGGAATGTTACATTTCTAAATGCTTTATGATCAGTTGCTTTTTGTTTTTTCTTGATTATCATCCCAGTTGTTGGATATGTTTTACCTGACTGTACAAAAAAGAGCAAGAAGGAAAGAGAAGAGGAATGCATACCCATGGAAAGGGCTCTATAAATTATATCGCGTTTTATTATCACAGGGCTTAAGGAAAAATTGGCTCTTAAGAAAGGTTAAAAACCTTTAAAGTGAATTCTTCTGTTTGGTTAAAAGTACTTTTGATTTAATACGATCCATCTGCAGGCTGTACCTGGCCTCCCCCCGCAGGATGGGCAGCGCTCCGGGGAACGGGGCGATGCCCAGGGGACCAGGCACGGGGCAGCTCTGGCTGCCCAAGGAGAGCAAGCCTGGGGCCCGGCACGCTGGCCCCGCTCTCGCGGCCCTCCCAGCCAGGCCTCCCGGTTGCTCTCTGCTCAGCCAGCCGTCCCCAGATTTTTAAGCGATTACCCGGCGGAAGAGGAGCGGGCGCAGGCGTCGTTTCACACCCCGGCGTCGCTCCCCGGAGCGGGATGCGAGGAGGCGGCGCGGGGCTCTGCTCCGGGGGCGAAGGCAGCCGGCTCGACTCGGCCGCAGCGGGCAGACCGGCTCCTTCTCCCAGGCACAGCCTCCAAAGAAAAGTTCAATCCTATTTTCTAATCTTAAAATAGAACGCTTGGTATGGATCCTCTGCGGCTTTGTTATTACCTACGAGTTACAGATAGCATAATCTGGAAATTAGGAGTTCTTTCCCATGCCTCAAGCCGATATTTTGACTGAAAGGGAAAATACAACCCTAAAACCCACCTAACTGCCGTGGTATAAACTAGCCATTAACAGAAGAGCACCAACAAAAGGCCACATTAGTAAAAGACAGGGGCTGCAGTCACAGTTTAGCAGAGAGAGAGGCAAAATAAGGGATAAGATATTGTTTCTGCTGCCTAAGACAGACGGACTTTAATAACACTTAACAGAATGATGCACATTAACGATCTCAGAAAGCACTTCTTATGCCTCATCCATCATGCGGAGGAGAAAATGAAGCCTTCGACAGCATTAGGAATTATTCTAGATCTTGTCAGTAATTCGCAGCTTCTCGGTAGTATCGTAACACAAATTTGTGTGTATGAGACACTGACCATTAATCTAAGGGCTTTTTTTCCCTTGCCGCAGCGTGCTGAGAATGTATCAATTGTTTCATGGAGAAATTTCACAGATGAAACCTTACTAAATAAAACAGGGGAGAGGAAAGAGATCTAGACAGAAACATAAACAACTGGAACTCAAAGACAAATTATTATCTTTAAAACAAAAAAAACCACAATAAAATCTCCATATGTGTGTTTTCTGAATGGACAACAACAAACCTCCTTCGCTGAAAACACTCAGAATATGCCCTGATTACAACGTTATGTTCCTACATACAAACATACTTATATTTAATTTTCTGGGAGGTTGCTTTCCCACTTTTTTATTTCTGGAGCATAGGAAAAAATCCCGATTTCTCCTCCCAAGAGAGCCGTGCATTTTTACAAACAGTAGCAAAACAAATTTCAATACAAATTGCCACACGACTAAATAAACAATAGCTTTTGGCAACCTCTTCCTTAAGTCGCAATCCGCTGTTAATCGCATGATAGCTATTTCCACTGGAATCCGTACTACAAAGGAGAAGGTCCATAAATATTTGTACAGCAAACTCCTCAGAAAAAAGCCTCTCTGAGTACACTCCAAATTCATTTCTATATATCCAGTGTAAGATGAAAGCTAATGAGTTATAGGAAGTTTATGATAAATTAAAAGTGTTCTGCTTCCAGCCCCCTCCGCCAGCAGCCGCGTGTTTACACAGATCTGATCGACTGCTCCACAACAAAACACTTGTCAGACAGAATGAGGCGAATTCGCCTCTGGATGTGGAGGAGCTGAATTGTCTCAGGGACAAAAAAAAAAAAAAAAAAAGATAGAATTTGATCAAATACTAATCAAGCAGCAATAATCAGCCTTGCAGTACCCTAAAACATACACTATTTTATCTCCATTGAAATAATGACATCTATCCAAAAAGTCCTCAAAGAAACTTGGGTTCAGGTAATATATTGTGATACGCAGGATTAAAATCAGTCTTGATCTTCAAACAGAATAAGAATGTATAGTTCTGTTTACTGCACATATATTTGTATATAAAAGATATGACAAATATTTTAGGTTATTCAGAAACCCGCATTTCCTTATTTTGAATTTCTACAGACCGAGCGATTTGACAGTCTCAGGTAACAGACGCAAATTACGGATTAAACTCATTAGAAATTATAAACACTCCTATAGTCTGTTAAACCCCCTGACAAAACCTGAAAATCAGAAATCCAATAACTGAGCATCAATAGGGTCTTTAACGGCTGGACAGATGTTTAAACTGCACGATGCTCATGTCGGGAGTGAGACGAAACAGTTGAAAATCAAGGTTTGCATTAAATAACCAGGCACTGATGCCAGATCAGATCATTCGTGTGAACTGTTTTAATCTGTCTCTTGCCATTAATGTACGTTCTCCTATTCTGGTACAATTTTGTTGTTCATTCGTTTTGCATAGTATTAAAAAACACAGGATCAGTGGATATGCAGATGAGCCAGCCCGTTCTCAAACGGGCAGCACAGCCACCCTCGGAACAGGACTGCTGTCCAGGGGGGATCTGCAAAAAGCTGGGGCTACTGTTTCAGAACAAAAATGTAAACAACGCTTTCAAATAAAACATTGTCTGAAAGCTTTAATTTTTAGCTTCTTTAATTAAATCACAGAGGGCAATATTGCGAGAATGGTCACATCACCAACAGCAACTAAATAAATCCCCAGGAACCAGCACTGGGATAGCAAAAGAAAAATTGTTTGCGTTCCTAATGTTCGGTCTGACCTGGAAAGGATAACAAAAGAGTCTGGCATGAATATGGATTTTTATAGGGAGTGCTGCTGGTAAACATACCGAATAAAGGAGAGGGGATTATTTTAAAATAGTTTCTCCTTAACTCTCAATATGTTTAATACGCTGATATGAAAAACCATATATAAAGCAGAAACATATTCAGCCCCGACAAAACGCTTCACAGGCAGTCAAGAGGCAGCCGGATTTCAGCAAAAGAAAACAAACAAACACCAGAAATCCTGCAAAGCTCCAGCGTCTCCCCGCGAGCCTGCCTGCTCTCCAGCGCCGAGATAAAGACCCAATCTGCTCATCAAACACCTCCGGGCTCGGCCATCTAATAGGAACAAATTGGCAATGACTGCCCAAGCAAGTAACACAGGCCCACTGATTTGTAGATTGATACTGATGCCTAATGATCCCCTTGGGCAGATCAATAGCAACAATCCTCATCCCTGCCTTTCTTCTTTATTGGCACAGAGGAGCGAGGCGCGGGGAAGCCGCGCGCACGCAGGCACCGGCCTTCAGGTGCACGGGGAGCACCCGGCGCAGGTGCCGACGGGCGACGCCTGGGGCCCGACGCACCCGGAGCGCCCCTGAAACGGTGGCGCAGACAACGCCACCTTGTCATTTTGGCCTGCGAGGCACAAGGCTGCTGGTGCTTTCCCTTTGCGTGAATACTGACGGTGGCTCTGGGTGCAGTGTGCCTTAGCATGGGGCCCAGGCTGGGTGCGGGAGCTGCACCCCTGGCCGCAGCCAGCCAGCCAGTGGGCACCTCGGGACGGGCCTGCGCCCATGCCTCAGGTCAGGGAGAGCTCCGAAACACGGGTCACAGGATGGAAAAACCCCTACAAGCTGGATTTCTGCGCACTGAAGGCAAGCGTGGTGTTTCGGGGGCAGAGGACGGACCCCGCACACTGTTTCGGAAAGCACGGCCTGCCCTGCGCCCGGCTGTACCAGGGTGGCACCGCGCTCCTCCCGACCCTGCCGCTTCCCTCCTCTCCCTCAGCTGCCTCTTGTCTCTCAGTGTGCTACAGCGTGATCAACCGGGCAATGTCAGCGCAGGATTTTTGTTCAGTTAACTGCGAGTCACTCATTTCCCCAGCCCCATCCCTCACAAGAATCAGGGATTTTCTGTTTATTTATTAATCGGTTATCCCATTAGTAGATCCTTTTAAAGTCCCTGGTAACACCTACGAAAAACTAACGGAGTCGCTCTCCATTACTCCCTCCCAGTGGGTTCACGCCAGCGATGCTCTGCACCGGGGTGCTGGCAGCGTCCCCAGCAGCGCTCAGCTTCTCCTCGCTCGCTCCCTACAGCAGCTCCGTGTAAAGCCGGGGCTTTATCGGGGTACCCCAATTACCAGGTAGGGGAAAAAATTCACCAGCAAGCTCGTGCCTGCTGCCTGCAGAGCATTAACCTCGCCGTCAGTTGGGGTGCGACGGCATCGCGGCCTCGCCCCGGCCACCCCTGGCACACGCGCAGCGCCAGCCGGGACCCCAGGGACCCTTTCCGACCCCTCCGGACCCCCGCCCACCGCCCGGGACCCGCTTTGTTTGGCACCTCGGCGGCGCCGTTACCGCCCGGCCGCTCTCCCGACAGGCGGGCAAGGCGCAGGGGGACGGTCGTTTCACCGGCCGCAAACCCCCGGGCCGGCGCGGCGACGCCGGCTCCTCCCGCCGCCCCAGCGCCGTCCCGCCACCCCTGCGCCCACCCGGTCGCGCTCCCGCGGTGCAAGCGGGGCCGCGGCCGACCCCCACCCCCCCCCCCCCTCAGCCCCGCCGTTCATCAACCCGCCGTTCCGGGCCCCCGCGCGCTGCCGCTTCCCCCGGACCCCGAAGTTCTCCGGAAAGGAGTGGGGGGGGGCGCCGCTCCGCCGCCTCGGCCGCCCGCCTCGCTGCCAGTTCGCACTAACGAGGGCGACCCCCCACCCCGCGATGAGCAGCCGCACGCTGCCCCCCCCCCGACCCCCACTGCGGACACACCGGGACCCCCCCGGCGCGGCTGCCGGTCCCGCCGCCCCCGCGCTAACCCCGGCCCGGTCGGGACGCGCCGACAACACACCCCCCACCCCCCCCCTCCACGCGCGGGCCGGGCGGGCGCGCGGCGGCGGCACGTGCGAGGGTGCAGCCCCCGCCGCTCATTTGCATATTCACATCAGCGCCGCGCCCAGCGCGCGGAGGCAGCGCGCGGCGAAGGTGTCCGCCCCACCCACCTCCTCCCCGCGCCGCGTCCCGCCATCCCGCCCCAAAACCGGCGGGCGAGGCCGGCGGGGCCGGGGTCACCCGGGGGGCTCTTACCTCGGCGGCCGGCGAGGGGTCCCCCGCGGTGCCGGCGGAGTTTTTTGTGAGAACCATCCTGCCGGGGTTTTTTTTAGTTGTGGCTTTCTCTCTCTTCCTCCTCCTCCTCCTCCTCTTCCCGTGTGGTGACTGGGTTTATGGAAAAAAAATAGAAAAAGACAACTCCATGTTCAGCCCGCAGCCAGGGCATGGCGAAGTCTGGGGCTACAGGGGGAGGGAGGAGAGGAGGGGAGGGTCACAGCTTAATGCCTTACAAAAGGGAGCCAAAAGCCTCGATTTTTTTTTTTAATATCCTACACAAAATGCCGGCGCGCATATACAGGGAGCGTGTGGGGCGGCGGGCGTGCCGCTAATTAGGTTTTCGCCAAAAGCCGTCAAGGCTCGGTCTATGACGCAAACGAACGCAATGGCGCTCCCCGTTAACGGGCAGGCTCCAGCCTCGACCTGCCCCATGGCTCCCCGGCACGCGGAGCCGCCCGAGGGGGGCGGGGGGTCGTGGGGCGCCCGTCGCACCGGCCCCCGCAGCGGCGCAGGGTCCGGCCTCAGCCCGAACTGCCCGTCGCTCACTTGGGCTATCTCATTGCCACCTGACTGGTATTCGAGGTGTATTTTGGCACAAATTAATTTTACCGTATCGTAGCTCTAGCGACGGTACGAAAAAGGGGTGACAAAGAAATAACCAGAACTGCGCACCCCCTCGCAAACACCACCGAAGGAGCGTCCCCGTGTTTCGGGGCCGGGCAGCCAGGGGCACAGGCCTATTGTTCTAAAAGACACGGCTTTTGTGAGCTGGTGTGGCACAGACAGGCTGCCCACGGGCTGCATGGGCTCCTCTGAGGGGGAAAACCCCTTGCACCAAACACGCCGTCGCCGCATGCGTTGCACCCACTTTTTAACAGCCTCACGTTAAATGTTTGCTGAAAATACGTGGCGGGTCCATGTGGCACTTCTTCACAAACATGTCATTACCGTGAGTGATGAAGGGCTTCGTTGCTTCCCGGTGCAAGGTCTCAGATCAGATTGCTGACTGATTGCTGAAGTCCACTGTACGCCTCCCAACGTGATTTTAGCGAGAGGATCGGGGAAAAAAATGTACTTTATTAAACATTTTTTTGCATGCGGAATATTTAGGAAGGGTCAAATTTATTTTTGCAATAGGCAAAAGCAAATTTGCTCCTAAGCTGAACCGTTGCAAGTCGTGTTTCATCCCGGAGTACGTTTTTATGGAGAAGTTATAAACCCCTGAAATACGCGTTGTCGCTCAGAAAGGCTGGGATGCTCTATCACACGCGCCGGCGCCGCGCCGGGAAGCGCCGCAGCGGTGTTTGCGGGTGGGTTGCACAGTATGTGCGTGTGTGTTTGGCAGTGGAGGGGCTGCGGCGGTGGTGAGGCAGACAATGGGAGCTGGAGGCGAGGAAGGAGGTTGAGGGGGGTCTGCCCGCACCCCCCCGGCCAGGTTGTGCGGGGAGCGGGGAAAGCAGGTCACTCCTCATCAACTGGTGAGGCACACGCCAAAACAAAGAGAGGTTCTCTATTTTGACGAGCTCTTGGCAGACACGCTTCCTTATAAAAAATAATTTCTCTGCCTTTGTTTCTCTTCTTCTCCGTCAAAGACAGGGAAGAGCGGTCTTTTGTATTCACGCCTGCTTCCCAAAGGGAGCAAGGTGATTTTTGAGACTCTGACCACCGAGCGCCGCTTACTCGTCCTTCCCCCAAAACAGATTTTTAAAAAAGAGAAATCTTTGACAAGACTCAAAGGGTCCCTGAAATAAAGAAGAAAGAAAAAAAACATCCAAAACATTAGACGCAGAAACATTATATTTCAATATTATCATATGAATTAAATGTAATCCTTGAAGCGACTAGTCCCAGGGGTCACATATTAGGCCATTTTTTTCTTTTTTTTTTATTTAATAGAGGTCATCCAGGCTGAAAAGCAGAACCCAAATGAAAAGCATCTTCAATGTGGTTATAACATGAGCTGCACGAGGTCAGGCAGTGTCTTGTATGGCCTCATAAAAAATACATAACCAGACAGCCTAATAGTATTTCTTTGCATTCATTTTTGGATGGGAACTGGCGGGTGGGGGAGGGGGCTGGTGGAGACAGAACATATAACAGCCCCCGTGTACATTTCCATAATGGGCAGCTTTTCATACATTTCAGTTAAGAAAAAATGAACATCCCTTTTAAAAGACGCTTGGGTTGGCTCGCTTTAAAGGAACGGTCCTAAAGACAATTTCTGCCGCCCTAAAGCCAGAGGGAGGGTTGTGGCGCTGCCCATCTCACACACACACACACACACACACACACACAGGCGCGTGTTTTATTTCGGACAGCTAAGCTACAGTCACGCTTAATTGGGAGCGCAAGCACGTTGGGCTTGCTTTCGTTAAAAATTTCTAATGCACTTTGTTATTTGTCCGAACACAAACACAGCCTGATTAATTTGAGTTATTTCTATTCTGAAGAGAAACACAGGCGAACCCCCCAGTACCGTGGTTTCTGCTTTCATCTGCTCTCGCAGGGGAGGGGTTTACCCACCACCCGGGATTTATGCAGGTTGCAGAGATGTACTGGGTGGGAGAGAGGGCAAGAGAAAGGCAAGGCATAAAAGCGGGGGGGTGGGGGGTAAATAAAAATAAACAGTGCTAAAAATGCCGGGCGAAGCTGTACATATCGTCTCCCTTCCCCCTCTCCCCAAATATCGCCTGGAGACGGGTGACCCTGCTGGGGAGCGGAGCCGCAGAGGTGACCCGATGCTAACCAGCCTGTTAGAACTAATAAGGTGTGCTCCTAAGCCAGGGGCTGACACTGGGGCATTGTGGAAATAACTCTCCTTGTTATTGCCCATCCTCAGCTTGAAATTTACTGCTCCTTTGCATTATTAAAGAGACAGCTTGCGTGCACTATGGGGGAGAGGCGCTGGGCAGCAGAAATAACTGTGCACGCTTTTTTAATGTTATGTTTGTGCTCTCTGTAGTCTTTACGTTAAGATTCGGAGCATTAAAGCATGCTGGGTTAATAGGTTGTTATTTATTATTTGAACTGTTTTCAAAAATAAAATCTGGTTTAGGAAAATAAAAATTATTTTTCCCCCATGGCAAATGGTCAGAGAATAGGAAACGTGTGAAACATCTTGGGGGGAGGTCAGGCTGTGGCCAGCGGCAGGCCTTGTGGGACAAAACCCTTCCCCAAACGCTTTCCAGTAGCGCTGCTTCTCATTTACATCAGATGTTGAGCAGAGCTTAAAAAACCCCCCAACATGCTGGATAACGGGGACTACGAGACGGAAACAAAAAAGGACCCGCTGCGGCGTGGGTCCGTCCTCCCCAGGGCAACGCGAAAGGGTGTCAGCGCGGAGCTGCTGTGCCCCTCCGGGGCCTCGTCAGCTTTACAAGCAGCTGCGGAGAAAGGCAAAGCTCAAAGACAGATGTGGGTGGAAAAATCTAGTGTTTGCCTCCGTCTCCATTCCCACAAACACCTTCCCGTTCCTCCAACAACTCGTCCTCCTCCCACACCAGCTGACTTCACCACGACTTGAGCGTAACCGGTGCAGCTCCCCGGGAGCTGGTGTCCCTGCCGAGGGGAGGCTGGGCGGGCGGCACAGCAGCCCCGGGATGTACATTCGCTCGTGACAGATCGAATTGTACAGAAAAGGAGCTGAGCGGCTCTTCCAGTTGATTTTGCCGTCTCTGACTCAGTTTTTAAGGGCAGGCATTTTTAACTGGGTCTCTGTAGGGGCTGGGGAGTCCCTGTCGCCCACACTCGGGTCACGGGGCAGAGCCCTGCAGCCGCTGCTGCCAGGGGAGTTCCTACCATAATTAGGACTCAAGCATTATTAATTTTCTGCAGCAAAGCAGCTGACTGCACGTTGGAGACATCACTGGGAATGGTGATCAACGATAATAAAATCCTCGAGGTAACTACAGAGTACAATTTAGCAGTCCATGGTGGACTGGCAGAGCCAAGGGCCGCTTCTGACAGGACAGAGCCAAGGGGGTGGGTTGGTTTCTTGGTGGGTTATTGTCAGGGATTCCACGAAATCAGCTACCAGAGGGATTTGAGAGAATTCTTCAGAGAACATGAGAGCCACAGCAATACTTTAGCTGTCCAAGCCAACTGGTTTTTCCTGCATGCTCAGAGACAACCCATTCTTCTCAAAGGTTAATGTGGTCAGCTGCTGGGAAGACGTGGGATGACAGCAGGAATCAATGCATAGTAATGTGATGAAATACATGTAACTGCCATCACACACTGAAAGAGTATATCGCGTCGGCCCTGCGCATTCAGGGACCACGGAGCAGCTCTGAAAGCAAGTGTAATTTGAAATGAGAACAAAACACCTGGAGGGAGCAAAGGGCCCCTGGACGTGCGGTGAAGATGGGTCGGCTGGGGGGGAACGGACACACAGCGCCTTGCTTGGCTCGTGCTCTCGGGGATTTTCGCAGGACAAGCCGCGGAGCAGCCTGCATGTCCCATAGCACCTCCACCGGCAGCAGGTTCCAGGGCTGAGGCGTTTGCCCGTCAGCCCCGGGGCGCTGCTGGCACTGCCCGAAGCGTGGCAGTGCTTGCTGTGCCACCTCCTCCTCCGAAGGCTGGGTGCCACGGCTTGAAACGCTGGGGGGACCCGCGGGCAGAGACCAGCTGGACGCGCTGGCGCGACCCAGAGCTTTGCAAGGGGCTTGTCGCGTGCTGCTTCTCGCAGGAGGCATCGAAAGCCACCAAGTCCCTGAAAGTGCTTCACGGGTGCCTAGGCTGACCCTTCTGGAATCACAGTCCAAGCAGTGTCTGAACATGTTCCTACCCTCTGTTTTAAGCCACTCTATCCCGGTCACAAGACAAGCAAGAGTGAATGCTGAGCGTCAGTGTACAAAGTAGTTTTAAATATAAAATGTCACCATGCGTTTGTGGTAACAAAATACAAGTAGAAAGTATTGCTTCAGAGCAAAGGGATAGCTGCCAGTTAAGACAGGAAAAGGAAATCCCGATTTTTGATAGTGCCAAATGTAAACAAGGAATTAAAATGGATACCTGGGCAAAGAGGCAAACTAGAAGCCTTGCTGACCCTCCCAGTTATTCCCTTTCTGGCATTCTGATTTTGTGAATCATCAAAAACAGCCAAACTAGTCCTATTGGCATCTGAACTTACAGATATTCCTCACTCCTCTGTGCCCAAAGTGTACAGTTACTTTTATCAAAACACTCAGTTATATGGCTGGACTTGCCTCCAATGTAGTTGGCCAGTTTTGCATACACATATTTTTAATCGTATCCCTCCTGTAAGTAATAATAACAGCAACAAATGTGATGCTTCCTATTTTGGTTGGAATATCTGAATGTGTTAGGGTAAAATCAAAGGTGTGGAGACTCAGAGGACGGTGTTAAGCAGCTCTTGTGCTCAGCCTTCAGGTGGTAAAGCTTAAGTAACGAGAGTATTAGAACCGTGACAACACTCTACTGGATTTAAAAATGCAATTTTCAAAACTGATTGCCAAACTCTGATCTCAATAGCATGCCAATTTTTTTCAGCTCTACCAGCTCATCCCATAAAAAGTATTATTTCTCCTTATAAACCCAGGCAAAGTTAGGCATCCAGAGAAGAGCAGTTTGATTCAAGGGTTTCTAATCCCCCACAGCTCTCACAGTAACACTCTACGTCCTCTTGAACTGACATTAAAAACACAATTATGAAAACAACAGCCAAAATTATTTCTTACGTAACCGGATTGTATCGGTTCCGTATCTGCCACATAAAGCACAGCGGCGTTTGCTCTGCCTCACGTGTCATTCTGTACCTCTGCTTTAAACTGTTCGAGGGATTCTCTTGCCATTTTGGCTTTTCTGGATATCACATTTTACTAATCTAAAATCTGCTTCTCCAGCCTTTCTGATATCTAACACACTTCAGAGTTGTTGCTGTGAGGCTGTATTGTCAGGACAGGCAGAAGTGGAGAAGGTGCTGGTTGTCACCTGCGATTGAATCCTGCTGGGGTTATGAGCACATGCAGAACAAGCAGCTCCTCATTTCTCAATATATCCTTCCATGGATGTGCCCACCTGCAGATCACCATCAAGCAGACCACCATACCAAAGCATGAAGGAATGAGCCCGTACCAATACCCCATAGTCTTCATCTTCAACACCCTGCCGGCGAGGAAGCCGTGTTGCCCCGCTCCCACGGAAACGAGGTCTCTCCCTAGAGACCAACACGGGACATTCAGGTTAAAGGAACAAAAGACCGAAGATCTGGCAAGGCTGAGAAAGGCGAAGGCGGGAGACAAGCAGCTCTCACCCGGGAAGCAAGGGCAGGGGAAGAGGACAAGAGAAGCCTGAAGCGGCGGTTGTGGTAACACGGCCTTGCAGTCTCGGCAGGACCGGTGTCCGTGCCGCAGAACCGCCGTACGTGCGTTCCACAGGGAGCTGACGCGCCTGTAGCTGCTCTGCACGCCTGTGGTGTTTCTGCTCTAGCTCTCATGCTGCCCCCTTCCTGTTCTCCCAACATCATAGCAACCACCAAACAGCTAAAACATCTTAAAAAAATAAAGAAAACCCTGTAACTAACATCTCCATAACAAATATAAGGGTGCATTTGGAGGCGTTCTTTTTGGATCAGAGTATTAGATTGTTTGGTACAGAACAGGACTTACCTGCTAAATTTTCTAAGCAGTATCATTCTCAGTTATTAAAAAACAGCTCACAAAGCTTTTAGCATCCAAAACCTAATACCTAAATATATGAAGCCTCTGCATGAGTGCTATTAAAAGTTATGAAGGGGTTTTGGATTTTTGTTAGTTCTCTGGTTTTAGCGTAGAACTGTTACAGAAGACTGACATCCCCATGGTGAAGATGCTGGGCCTGGTCCAACCTCCGGGCATGCCACCAGCTGCCTCCTGAGCCGTGGACGGCTGCTTAATACTTCTGTAGAACGAGGACGGCAATTCACCTCTCCCATGACTCATCCGATGTAGCTATTTAAGCTAAAACTTCGCAAGATAGGGAGTGAAATTTTAGCTCCTCTCAACCCAGTGAGTTTTGGCACACACTTCAGTAAAGGAAAATTGTAGGTTAAACAAGTTCAGGTGTCTATATAGCGAAACACTGATCTCGCCTGTGGTCTCTCCGTGCTTTTAGAGTGCTAATAATAAGAATGTGGTGGCATAGCCAAGACTACGCTGCAGCCACAGAAATGTAAGATCTTTGTTTTCAGTCACCTGAACGCTGCCAAAACCATCAATGCAGAAAAATACACACCAGCACCGGTCCAGTGGTCCAGGTCTGGTAACGCTACCTCCTCTTCACTTGCAACCAGAGGTACTCCATCGTTGTAGAAAACGAAGAGGAGGAAAGTAGAGACCACAACTGGGATTTCAACCCCACAGAGAATGGAACTAGAAGTGAGAGCTGAAGAGGAGAGGAGTCCAAATACAGCTGCCCTGGAGGAAAACTGCAGCACCTGACTCTGGAGGGTGAAAACTGGGAAGCTTCGGGGTACTTAAGCATCTGCACAACCTGGTTGGGAGAACCATCTTGCTTACAAGAGGCTCCTACACAAGCAACCGGCAGCTCTGTGTAGAATAGAGAAGGTCCTGGAGAAGACCCCAGGTTTCAGCCAAAGGACACACGAGGAAGCCTAGGGATCGTTAAATAAATAGCCAGCTTGCCACCGGTTACAACTGAGCGGGATATGGAGGAAGACATTTAATTTATCTCAGTGATGAGACTTGCTCCTTTTTAGGCCTTTTCAGAGATTACTTCACAGTCTAAAAGACTGTGTTGTTAAGGGAAAATGAACAATATTCAGATTTGTGCTAAGGGTCACCCTTTAACTCCAAGCTGCCATAAGCATGAAAATCTGAACATTAAAAAAAACCCCTCAAGCCCCATAAATGGTCAATGGTATGCAGAATAATGGTGTCATTTTTTTGTTGCTGTTGCTTAAAAACTTTAGACTCATACAGTCAATATTTCAATTTAACAATTAAGAGATGCAGTAAGTGTGCTCATCTTTCAAAATCACTTTAAGATCTAAAATATTCAACATCATCTAGATATTAGTGTTGCTATTCTGTTTTCATCAAGGATTTAGGTGCAGTTCTGCACTTTAAAGGGTGCCGAGTGATTCTGTTTGGATTTCCTTAGTGGGTTGGGGGCTACGTTAATAAAAACAAAGGCACGAACTTAAAACCCACACAGTCGTTAACTCCCCAAATGACCTTCCTTTGGAATAAGGACGTCTTTATTTTATTCGGCTTAAATAAACTAAACTTTAGTCTTAAAAGTTAGGACCAAGAGACTGCTACCCAGTAGTGGAATTTCTTTCAGTCACCTTGCATAACCACACAGCGCTCACTCATTCATAAATTTTACTGCCTAATGTCATTCTATAGACTACAGTTACGGAGCCAGCGGTTTAGTTTACAGTATTTTGGAGAAGTCAAACTAACCCCCAAAAGCCAGTTATTCCAGACGGAGCGATCCGTCAGTAGAGTGATACTCTATTATAGGAATTAAAAATTGTAAAAATATCTGGATGACTACTTCTGCGTCCTGACTGTGGTTTGAACGACCCTGCAGCGGGTCCCCTCCTGCTCCCTCTCTGCCGCTGAGCCTTGCGCTGCCACCCAGAAGCACCGGGCAAAGCAGGAGTGAACGGCTCCATAGGAGGCGGCTTAAAACACCTGGAATAAGAAACGACGCTTGCTTGGAAGTCTCTTGTGGCATTATGTCTCAAAACAAATACAACGACAATAAAAGTCAGCCCAAAAACCCGTTGCTTCCAGCTGAAACACCAACGGCGAGGGTGATGCCACCAGCCACAAACTGCTCCCGTGGTTGCCCTCATGCCACTCAAGGACCAGCACGAATTGCACTGTTTCGTGTTTGGAGCACGAAACCAAGCGAGTCAGCCTGCTGCTTTCTGCCCACAGCCTTCTCTCCCGCCTCCCTCCGCCTGTCCAGGGACTTGATATATATCATATAGGGAATAAACATAAAATCTCTCACGGGGGAATCAAGAAGGACATTTTAAGAACAGATAGTCAATTAAGCATTATCTGCAACTCTTGTGCTTACATCTTTAAACAAGAAAGCACCAAAGCCCATTCCCTTTAAACAGCAGCTTGCTTGTGTAGGTGCCGGTTGACAAGTCTCATGCACTACTAAATAGATGTTCTTACAAACTAGATGTTTATTCCTGGAATTGTAAATACAGAAGGGTGTTGGCACCGTGTCTTTAAAGAAAAACACAAAATATACACACAGCACATACATTCTACTGCATAGTTTATATTTAAGTAGAAAGTCCTGGCATGTGGTGAAGTTAGTTTTTATACAAAGACATGGAAATGTATACAGGGAAAAGTACCCTCAAAAATAATGCAAAGCTAGACATACTAAAACCCTCCAATTTGTCTAAAAAAGCTTACTGTACAATTGCACTAACTGATAACCTTGTAGACCATTTAAAACTCAACTATCCTTTCTAGGTGATGGGAGGTAATAGCGTGACTTCTGCAACAGCCTCCTCCACCACAGAGCTCAATCCTGGCAAGCTGCTTTTACCTCCTGAACGGACTGCAGTAAGAAAAGAAAGCTGATCTCATAAAAAAGATACTCTGCTTACAAATGATTGTGTAAATAATTAATAAATACATGTATGCAGTTCTTTAAACTTGATATCAAATAGGACTGTGCTTGTTTCCCATATCTTTGATTTTGTTAAATGCCCAGGGAGACGAAGAGCACGGTGGGTAAGAATTCCCTACCAATGGCAAAGGGTTTATGTTCATTAAATTGAAGCAGAATTAGCCCAGCTCAGCTGCACTTTGGTGAACTCCTGCTTCCCTAAACCTGAGAACTGCAAATCACTCCAGCAGGATTCCCAGCAACACGCCCCCGATCGCTGGCGGCAATCCCTAAATACGGCGCCCACCACTTCCATTCGGACGTGGCCATCTTGGCGGAAGAACAGCTCAACCGGCCTGGCTAATCACAGCCGTAAGCTCAAGGGAGGTTTTTCTTCCAGAAGAACTGAAAACCTCCGTTGGTTTTCAGCAAAACTAAGCGTTTTGCCAGGTGAGCCGAGCTCGTCTCTCCCTCGGTCGATCCTAAACCCTGTTTGTGACCCTGACCCCACCGCCGCCACTGCACTCTGCAACGCCCCGGGAGGGAATTAGCCCCAGTGTCACCGTTGTTCTACGCCGTATCGGCAGCTAGAGTGCCTCTGCAGGCGTCAGAAATAGCTGGGCTCTCCAATCAGATTTTGGATTTAAAAAACGTTAATTATTTCAAGGTCCATTCCAACCCCTAACATTCTGTGGCTCTGTGATTCTGTGATTTCAATTAAAATTATTCTTTTCACAGTTTTCTACTTCTGCATTTCATTGTTAAATTCAGATTTGAAATTCTCTATCTATGAGATAATGAAACTGAACTGGTTTGTTAAATACAATATTTACATTTTAAAATACTATATACCTGTTACTCAAGGTTCAACACACTCCTCTCTGCCCAGCCTGTCCAAGACATTTCTCATCCAAACGTTTTAAGGGGCCAGGGAACAGGAACGGGGCAGCTCCCACTTCACTGGCTCTGAACAGACACAATCCCGCGCCTGTAGCTCGACTCATCCGTACGCTGTCGGGTCGAGGCACGCGCGTACCTCTGGCGTCTCAGAGGGAACAAGTTCAGCGCACCCACACGCTGGCAACCATCGGGGCTCTTTTGAAAGCAACGGAAGGCCAACTTGCTTTATTGTTTCTCTCCATCCACGGTTAAATTATTAGCAGACGTCAGCGGAAATGGGAAACCAAACAGGAGTTTTATTATCTCTGACAAATATCTTCTCTAATTAATTTGTTGTCAAAAGCCGAAAAGATTGCCACGAGCCAAACTTTGCTTTAGATTCTAAAGAAAGGCTTGCCGTACCTTCTTCAAAATTAATATAACAGAAGTTTTTAATCCGCATTTATTTTTTCTATTTTGACAATCTACAGAAAAGAAACAAACTCCTGGGTCTGCATTGTTCATTTTTTTCTAATGGTAATAACACACCGTAAGAGCCATTCAGGCTGCGACCTGCTAGTTATCACCTCTCGTTCTCTTATTCTATTAAACAAACCCTGTGGTTCGGCAGAAGGCTATTCCCATCAGCCAAAAAGATTAAGTAATTAACAGTTCCCTTTGCTAGCTTTGTACCCGCCTTTTCTAGGCTGAACGTGGGCTAGGCCGTGCAGAAAGGAGGACAGGTTCTCACTGAAGGCACTGCAAGGGAAGGATGTATGGGTTTAGCACCAAATCATTCACATCTGGAAATCTGAAGCCAGGGCTTCAGGAACTTTCACCTTACATTTAACCTGCTTATGCAGATCACAGTTCCAAAGTACATGTACCTGGAAGTTCCTAAAGCTACAAAAAGCATTGAAAGCTGATCATAAGAAAGGATTTAGGAGGAAATCAACCAAAACCACAAAAGAAACATATCAAATGGCCAAAAAGACAACTGGACAATGAAGAAAGTGGCAACTTCAGCTAAAAGGTATCTCGGTCATTAGCAATGTAAAGTCAGCGATTAAAATAGAGAACCAAGGTGACAAGTGGAAACAAGGGCAATAGGTAACAACTAAAATAAACTAGAAGCTGTGGGCAGCAGAACATGGGTGAGGAAAGCTAAAGATAGCAGAAAACCGGTTACAGAGTTGGGGAAATGCCGTTTTAAAAGTGTAACAGAGAGCACAGAAATCTTAGCAGACCTGTCAGACCACAATGAGATGAAGATGGTGAAGCAGAAGATGTAAAGTAGATAACATAGAAGTCTTCATGGTTCTTATTTCAAAAGAGGGATTTTGACAAACATACCAAAGAAGAACCATAAAGCACTTAACAGTTTGGTAATGACGGGTGAAGTGAAATTAAACAGCGGTTTAATTGGTAGCAGGTCCATTCTCCTAAGCCAGCAGCCTCCCGGGACACCAGCGCTGCTGATGTCCGTCCTTAGCAGGTCCCTGGGCACATCCAGAAACAAGACCTCGTCTGGGTTTCTGCCAGCATTCAAAAGCAGACGCAGGTAGCAGCACAGCGAGAAGATGTTGGTAATAATACTCAGGTTAAATCAGGAAAGCTAACACGGGATTCAGCTTATTTTAGCAACTGGGAGGGGTATGTGCCTACTGGTGCCAGTCGGCTGGTTTTGTGCAAGACACCAGCAGCTGGCTGGGGAGTCGGGAGGCTGCGGAGGGTTGACTCAGGACCGGCGTCTGGTGGAGAAGCAAAGGCTAGTGGAGGGAGAACTGATCCCACAGTGGAAGAGCACAGACCCAGTGTCTGCAGGACTGGTGCTGGGCCCAGCGCTGGGCAGTTCAGGAATCCTGAAGTTAATAATTGAAAAACCGTCACTGATGAGAAAGGTGACACAGACACGCGTCCTTTACCTTGGAGAATGGCAAAACAAAGGTCTGGTGGGGACGCTGAAGTCAGACAATTCAAATGAGAATCCAAGGACACGTTTCTTACCACAAGGGTGATTAATCTCTGGGAAATGTTAGGGAAGGAGGGGTTGATTCTCCATCATTTTTGATCCCAAATTCAGTGCCTTTCTTGAGCAGAAGCCTCAGTCAAACTTTAGTTTTGGACTAGAAAAATCAACAAGTAAGGAGGAACTCAACAGATAGTGGACGGACAGCCCAAGACTCCTCTGGCCTTAAATTCTATGGGGGAAAGAAGAAAAAAAAGAAAAAGAAAGAATAAGAACAACCCCAAAAATACCCTCAGAGCAGCCTCATCAAGCCGAAAACAACTGTGACACTGACAACGCGCTCTCTTGCACTCGGGGTACTCTTTTCCCTGCTCTGGCCTGGCAGTGAAGCACCACTGGATAAAACTGCAGGTTCTGGAGCATCTACCTGCTCTCTGAAGGACAAAGTAAGATTCTTAAAATGTTTGTTTTGAAGCACAATTTACAGGGAGGATTTGGGCTGAAACTGCGTCCCTACACTAAGAGGGGATAAAAGGCCCAGCGGGGAAGAAAGCAATAAGACGATCATTGTAATATCCCTAACTCAATAATCGGCTCTCTCCGTACGGGCGTGGGGTTTGGGCAAGGGGAGCGCAAAGCGCGTTTCCCTGACGCGGGCAGGGGCTGACGCCAACGCTCGTCAGGGGAGTCAGGCCACACACCACAGGGCTGCCCCGCTGCAGGCTTGTCGCCCGGCTGGGAAGACCCGGCTCAGGCCGGGCGTTATCGCTCCCGTGGCCCCGCTGGCACCCGGCAGCAGCCCGCGGGTCGCGCCTAGCGCCGTCCCCTCCAAACCCCGCGCAGCACCATGGCGCTTGGGTCCGCGGCACCGCCAGCTCCTCGGCGGCTGTGGGGCTCGGGGTGGGGCGGGACGGCACCCTCGCCCGCCAGGCACCTGCCGCCAGGCAGCTATTTCATCTGCTGCACCTTGACTCGCCATGACTGAAAGCGCACAGATTTGAATTCATTTTCATCCTTATCAGCTACGTAAGAACCAGAAAAAAGAGAATAGCTTAGGAGCTTTGTGCTCACAGACATCTTGCGGGTTGGGTAAGGACACAGACTGTTAACGTATGCTCAAATATCTCATTTTAAACGAGGAAAAAAAGGTGGGGGCCTTTAAAAACAGATTTTAGTGTCCCAATGAAAGCACGACAGCAACAATCTATAATTTTCTGCTGTCCAGTTCCCTCAATATTTCTCCCTCGCTGTGCATCCCTCCCTCTCCCCCTACATCCATCCTCCATTTCCCGATAACTTCTCATCACGCTGGCTCGAGCCTCATGTGAAATGGTGGTGTGCGGAGGGAAGGGAGGAAGAAAGGGAGGAAGAAAGGCGCTATGATTGGGAGGGCAGGGGAAAGAGAAAGATTGAGGGAGACAGAGAGAATGTCAAAGCTCAAGTCTGGCATTTGCCTATTTAAATTCAATCACGCAGCCCTCGCAGAGCTGGAAATGGATGGCCTGCGTTATGAATTTCTGATCAGACGGCTGATAGGTTATGAGCGGGGACGTAATCCCATTGAGAAAGCCTTTTTTCCCAAGCAAGGGCAAGCAATAACTGCCCTTCAGAGATGGCTCTTTGCTTTGCCCTTTTTATCATTTTTTTCCTTTTCTTTAAAAAAAAAAAAAAAAGTCCAAATAAGCATTTTTATGATGATAAATGTGTAATAATGATTCATTCTGCCTGCATCTGAAATGGGATATGCCTTTGCAAAGCAGACATGCGCTCAAAATAAACTGCCATATTTTTTCTTTTTTAAACCTAATTAGAATTCTCTCCTTCTCTCAGCTCATTTTGTACCAACACTAGTGATCTAAAAAGAAAGTGAAAGGAATGAACACATGCATTGAGACCGGTATTTTTAATACCCTGCAGGGTTTTTAACATTTTATAGTTTGCCTTTTTTAACATGATGTGTTTACATAAAAGGATACAAAAAAAAAAATTCTTCAAATGGCAAGAACTACCGGCATACAGTAGGGGCAAACCAGAAATTATTTTGAAAGCTGATGTTTTCTTACTTCTACACATGTGACATCACTCGGTGTTGCTTCATGTTATAGTGAATTAATCAAAATAGCTGAGGACACTGGAAGATTTACAGTAGCCAAATTTACCAGTGAGGGACAGTGCATACAGCAGCGTGTTGGTAGTGTGTGCCAGCACCGGCGCCTCGAAGAGCACTCCTAACTTAAAAAGTAGAAAACGAGGAGTTTGCTATTTAAAGCTCAGGATATATGTGCTGAAACAACACCCGCCCCAGCGTGCGAGGACTGGAAACAGTCACAGGGGAGAAGGACATCATCCCAGAACTGCATTAACGGGGAAGACGCCTGATGTGACTGAAGCTTCTGTAAATAATCAAAAGGGAAAAAATAATGTCTGTAGGCATGGGGGGAGGGAGAGAAGAGCGGAGAAGCATCTCAGTGCTGCTGCTAAGCAGGAACTTGCTCTTGGAGCTGCATGTCTAATGTATTTGAAACAGCAAGGAACATCAGTGAAATACTTTGCATACGCGAGTACTTTGGGAAAGTGTTGGAGACCGTGGCTGTCCTCGCCAGCAGGTATCATTCATGTAATGGAAACCTGGCAGTGGGGGAACCCCCTTACCAATGTGTGCATAGCGTTTGGTTGCAACAGCAGCAGCCCAGGAAAGGTTTAAAACGTAAAGCTAAATCCTTGTCCCACCATTTCAGCTCAGTACCACCTATGAGCTGACTTAGGTTGGCCCCTAGGCTCTCGCACGCTCCACTCCTGCCCTCCTGTCACTGGTGCCCGAGCAATGCCCGTCCTTGCCCGTGAGGACCCCATAGCTACTACATTCAGATCCTCCAGGATCTGAGCAGGGGAAGCCTTTATGTTCCTCACCGGAGAGCCGTCAGCTTGATGCCTGTGCTCAGCAAACAGCTAGAAACCTCCTAAAACCGGAAGGAGAGGTGTGCCGGTGAAATGGCTGCTTGGGAAAACTCCACCTCGTACCCTCGTGGGGAAAGCTGAGCTGCGAGCTAATGGAGACAGGACAGCGTGCAGCCCACGCCTCACCTTTCTGCAGCTTTTCATTTACAGAGGCAGGTTTCAGTGCCAGCAGTATTTTCAAAAAGGATGGTAAAAACATGAGTTACTATCACGCCTCTTTTGCTACAAGAGATTTGCTGTAACTTGATGACTCCGTGGTGTCCTACATGAATCCGTACGAGAAAGAAAGCCTAGTGAGGTGAGAAGATGGCAAAATCCCACAGTCGCAAGTTACCACCTCCACGTATGGCACCCTGTCCACAGGCAAACTGGAGCTGCAGAAATGCTGTGCACAACCTTCCCATTTCATTCCTGTTTCATTCATATTTTTCCCTGCTAATGTACTCACAGATCAACAAATCACCTTAAGTAAGCAAAGAGATTTTTTAAAGCTGTTCCCAAATGAGAGCTTCAGGTCTGGCAGCAGCCGTGCTGAAGCAGCTTCAGGCAGGTCTGGGGAGGGCTGGTGCACGGTCACCGCTGACAGAAAACCCAAGGCACGGCAGAAAGAACATGAGACAAACCGCGTGCCACGTCACTGCCTTTCCTCTGTGATTGAAGCCGAAGGTGGCTCGTAACATAAACCAAAATCTGCTGTCTGTTGGCTCGTATGGTGCCACGAGTGCCTTGGCAATAGAGATGGAAACTGAAACCCAGGCTGCAGTGCCTACATGGCACTCCTGTGAGTTCTTCTAGGTTTGCTGGATTCATTCCCAGATGTGGCTTTTGCTTTTGTAAAGTTGTAATATGCCAGAATACCTCGAGATAAGTGAGCACCTAAGGCTATCGGTGTCTTAAAGGAGACCGTAGTTTGCAGCTGAGGCTCTGTGACATTCAAGTGCTCCGTTCATGGAAAGTGTGATACCAGAGTCCTCTGTGAGCTCTAACTTAGCAGCCACCTCCCACCAGTCAGGAGCTGAAGCCCGCTTTATTCTTATAAAGGCAACTACTGCAGAATAGCAAGGCTATAAAAAAAAGGTAGAGACTTTTCAAGTTTTTCCTCATTTTGCTCAAATTGTGGATCATCAGCTAAAAACCCGAAGCGTTGCAGGGACCCTCTCAGATGTGCTCAGCCAAAGCGCCACGTCCTCCCTGCGGTCCAGCCGCACCCCACGTAACACCGCATCTCTCCTGCTCCGCCCTGCTGGCAGCCTGCGAGGGACAGCACGGACCGACATCTCCTTACCCAGCAGCCCTTTTATTTCTCGGTTAATGTAGCAAATTGTGGTACATTCGCCTGTGTTAAGTGGCCAAAGCTGTACGTGTGAAGGGAAAACTGGAAAAAAGATATCAAGTGATTTTCTACCCTTCTGACAACGTCACAGCTGCAAATGTTTCTGAAATGTCACAGACACAAAATGAGGGTCCCAGGGAACCCCTGCACTGCAAACGGGTGTTTCTCCTGAGGAACACGACAAGCTGAGGAACCAAGTGGTTTCCAACTCTCACACGCTCCAAATGGTTAATTTTGTTCAGTATCCGCGCACTGAAATGGGCAAGAAACCTCACAGCTGATAATTATGAAATAATGTGGCCACAGGGGAGTTCCCTCCCCATTACCATTGGTTAGGGATTGTCTTATGTCCTGGAGCAGTAGAATTTTGATTATTTAATTGAAATTATATATATTAGCATGGATGTTCTTGTTAGCCATAAAATAAAACATCTAATATTTTCAATCTTGTTGCATCAACATCTTGTGGCAATGAATTCCAAGGGCTAAAAGCACATTATGTGAAAACATCATTGTTTAAATTTGCCACCTTTCAGTGTCGTTGCCTGGATTCTTGCATTAGGAAAAAAGGCAACAAAAAGGAAGGGTGGGAACAAATTACTGCCTATTTGCCTTCTTTATCTCTTTTTATGTCATATGCAGAATAAAAAAACTTACTTTAACTGAGGTAGAAAAGCATTGCCAATTATCCAGCATGTCGCATAATTTCTTTTCAATTAGAGTTTCTAAAAGACTCTATCTTCCATTACCAGATCTGAAACCCAAGTGTTGATATTCTCCTTTAGCTTACAGGCCTGATCAATTCCAAATGACCAAGTAGAATTCCAGAAAGGTGAGGTTTTATTATCTGTGTTCTAATCAAATGCGGGAGTTCCTAAGCTGGTGATTACAACTGCTGCCACTTGTATTTGCAATATTTGCTTTATGTATTTATTTGGTAAATCAAAAATAGAGGTTAGCTAAAGAAGCAAACCTACGATAATAAAGCATCTTCTTGCAAAAAGCTTTTAGTGGTTTCTTTAACTTATCATTAAATTTAAACTCATTTTTCCTAGTTTTCACTTCTGCAGTTAATAACTTTTATATAGCAATCCTATAATTACATTAACAAAAAAGTAAATTTCCCCCATTTCTCACGGCATTACTAGTATTACAGCATTAATGGTATATTAACCAGGAAAACCGCAAATTAAGTCAACTCATCTTCCACTGATAGGGCATGAATTTGTAATTTAGGCGGGTTTGAAGTTTTCAGTGGTTTTTTAACTATTATCAAGCTTCTGCTTTTCCCAGTGTAACAGTAAAACCCACACAGGAGTCATTTTCCTGTTCTAATCACCATCCAGCACATTTTATCTGTTTCCTGAAACGCAGCAAACACGGGAAGTCGGTTCCAGTGGAGAGCGAACCAAGACGTTCAGCTCTGGACAGCCGGACACGTCAGAGAGAGGTGGTGACACCTCGAGAGACAGTCGATGACCACAGCCAGTGGGGCACGGTGGCTTCTCCAAAGATTTCTGATAAGTGGTTTTCTCTAAGATTGTCCTTCTTAGCCAGTGCACACCCTCCGTACTTCAGTCACGTCCATCACGCGTTATCCTCAAACTCCCGTGCCGCGGAACACGTCCAGGGAAGCACCACCTCCGCCAGCAAGGCCAGTCCCAGGCAACCGAGTCAAAGCTGTGGGTGCAGAATTGCTTGTGGGACCCGGATGCCAGCCCCACCGAGGCACACCCCACAGCACACCCCCGCCAACAGCCCCGCTCACACGCACCTTCCAAACTGAGTCAATAACTGGTGACGGAAGGGGAAGGGGGAGCGTTCGAGAGCACCCGCAGCTGCAGCCCTCGCGTCCCGGGGTGCGGTGGGATCCTCACCCAACCTTCAGTGCTTCTGAGGCAAGGAGGAGAGGGACAACACAAACTCAGGATAAAATGAACAAAATTTCAATAACAACGTTAACAGTCAAAACCACGTATTTGGAATACTAGATTTATGCAGTGGGAAGGAACCATCAGAAATGTTCCATTTCAGAAATATAAAGGCTTACTGAGCTAGTGAAGCACAACAGAAACACTCAGTGATAAAGGACATCACAGCCCTTTATAAACTGAACCGGTGGTTTCCCAAATTTAATATGCATGAACAGTGCATGTGAGTCCTCTTAAATCCAAGTACCAAACCCTGCCTGTTTAATAAATCTCACCAGTACTCCACTATTAGACAGGGGATTAAAACTAATCTATCAATCCCAAAACCAAGCACAGAGTGGATTAAAATGCAAAACACATGAGAGTATGAAGATGCTTAATGCTAAATAACAAACATTTCAATCACAGAAATCATTTTTATCTTCTTGTTTATGCTAAGTAGATACTATTAGGCTTAATATCTGTATTAACACAAGTGCAGGAAGAAACAGTTTGAAGGAGACCTAAATACTTGAATGCTACTGTACTGCTTGCAAGCAGCTCTCTTGTTGAAAGTGAGTACACCATGACGTGTGAAATAATTGTTTATTCTCTGAGGCCAGCTCAAGGGTGCTTGACCTTCTTCTGTTTTTCTAACCCAAAGCAAGGCACCCATAGGGTCTTGAGAAAGACAGAACTTAAACCCGTTATTTGCATCCTAATATGTGAATATCCCATTGCCCCCAACTCTGGTGTTGTCACAAACAGTCTCATACCCTGATGTTCAGTGCAGCTTGTCAATGCACTGCGGTTTGGGGTGGGTTTTGGTGCTTTTTTTTAAAAGAGTAAATGAAAAAGAGCTCACCCCACCATAGTATAAATGTAATAAGCAAAGATGTGGACAGAAGTGTGGAACAGTGTTTGGTGTATGAAACAGGAGAAGGACCAAATGGGACTGACACAGTGGCTCCCAGTTTGCCCAATAATTCACTTTATCATTGTCACTGCAAATCCATAGCAATGGGATGATCCCCCTTTCGGGCGCTGTACGTGAGCAGCATGAAGTTACACGTCTCTACCTGCGTTTGTCCATCTGCCTTGCGGAGATAAGGATTTGGGAGGGTTACCCCAGCTGTGGCAGCAGCAGGCACTCTGACTTCCCGAGTGCTGGGAAATGCCCGGTGTTTGCCTGAATTCACCTGAGAGCATCCAAAACCTGCAGAACTGGACCTTATTCCTCAGTATCCGAGCAAAAACAACCCACTGAATCAATGAGCAATCATATGATTTGATATGAAATAGTATCCACCAGGGATCTGTTTGAGGTCACCGTCACCCTCATTTCACTTGTAGGCATATCAGGTTGTGAACTGATGTCTGCAGATGTGAAAGCTGGTGCATTAACCCAGTGGTATTATCACCAGCAGAATGTATAATGAGGAGAGCGAGAGCGGCTGGTCGGCGTGTGAGGATGGATAATGTCACAGGAGTTCAGGATATCTAGCTGGAGAGGGAAATTTGGTGACAGGAAAAAAAAAAAAAACAGAAAAGCCAACCCCCACCCTTGCCTCCACGACATTGACTTACGATGATGGTTATTTGTCCGTGGGGTCTTGCTTTTGGTGTGGCAAGAGGCTACGGTGCTATTTCAGCTGAAAAATGCAGTAAAGTTGCACTATCCTTGTTTATCTCTGCCTTGGCACCTAAACGTTTTTTCTGAAGTGTTGTCATTCACCAGTTCCTGAAGTCCTTCCACAGCAGTGTACATCCTTAATGGAAAGCTTGAAAGAATGATAGGAGCATGGGCTGTCCTAACCTTTTAATTTTAGTACAAGTCACAAATTCAGGAAAAGAAGAAGGGAAGAGAGCAGCAGTTTGATAGTTTCTACGTGAATTGGAAACATCAGTATTTTATTTCACAATGAAGTAACAAACACAAACCAGCAAGCACACCCTCTCAGCTCAGCTGTTTGAGAGTTACGTTGCACATCTGTCTGCAGCTCACCTTCTACCTGCTGTTACCCTCCACACTGCCTGTCTCCACGTCACCTTCAGAGGAAGCCTGAGCACACAGTTTACGTGTATCGACCACGCAACAGGAAAAAGCACGACCGCCTGGTTTCACAAGCGAAGGCATGTACACAGGCAGCTCTTGCCCGTCTCCCTCTCCCCTAAGGAAACGGCTGCGCCTCTTGCCTGGGCTCGGGAGTTGGCTGCATGGGCAAGGCTGGGCTCAATGTCCTCCCTGTCCCCCTCCAGATGCACCTCATGCCTTCACTCTGCCCCTTTTCCCTGGTTGTGGTCAGCATCGCTCCCTGGTGACTAGCACTCCCCAAATGCCCAGAGTGGTTCAATTCTGTCATTGAAAGGCATTTTCATTTTCCCCACTTAATACAGCACTCAACACCAAAGATGCCGAGAAGGAGGTGAGAAGTCAGGATCATTACAAGTAAACAGCTCATGGTTGTTAGCGAAAGCTGTACAAAATAAATTAATGACATTATCATCAGTAATTGTTGAAGCACTCATTAAAATGCCATTTGGAGAGAGGAAATACCTTTGACAATGGTAAAATACCTGGAAAAAAACCTAATTTGTGGCAGCGTCGGGCTCAGAGAAGAAACCCGTGGGCAGGAGGAGGGGAAGGAAAAACGGTGCAAACGCTTTGGAGTGCAGAAACTATTTGAACCTACATAGCAGCTCTGTGTCAACTGGAGTTACCTAAAGCTCTGCTCAGCTTCTCCCAGTCAGTTCCCAGTGGTAAACAGGCAGTAGCTCTTGTTGTTATTTCCCCTTTTAATGCCTTTCCTAGGAAGAAAAGCCTTGCAGCTGCAAGAATCGAATCAAATCGAATTGAATCGAATAGTTGGGTTGGAAGGGACCTACAACGACCGTCTAATCCAAGCTACCAGACACAACCTGAGTGTCCAGGGCAGATGTGTCCCTGGGCAAGTCACATCCAGTACTGAGACTTTACCTCACTCTAAGAGAAGAACAGCACAGACCTCTTTGAGTCTCCAGCTTTCCTCTTTCCGCTTCCCGCGCACCCGAGCCCAGGCAGACCTGCACAGCCTCTGCGGCCACGCTGCCGGGACCGGCTGCCCCGTCTCTGCGGTCTGGGTACCGCCACCGTTAAAACACACCGCCGTTCACTCGCGTGGCCCAGATCAGCCCAGCCCGAACCTCTCCCCAGCCAGGGCTGCCCCAGAACAAAGGGGGCTGTCAGGACCCTGCGCCATTGTTCGGCGGATCAGAGCGGGTGCAAGTGTGGAGAGGTTTATAAGATTAATTCTTATCTCTCCGGGCAGTGGGTCAAGTCAGAACCGTCATTCAGCGAACTCTATGGATAATCTCCCTTTATTACTTTCAATCAAACTAAGTGTCTGCAATCTGCAGTATGGTTACTAATTTATTGAAAGAAATTACTTGTAGAGCTTGATTATATAATAGACGAAATATAAAATAGTCTGGGTAAGCATCCATTAAGTTTTTACATCTCTCACTGCATAGCAAAGCTGCTCCAGCCTCGCTGCATTAGCACCCGGCAGCCGTTCCGTGGGTGAGAATTCACAGAAAGAAGTGGACATTATGCTTGTCCACTTCCTGATTAAAATAAGAGAAAAGGAATGTGATTAGGGTTATACTTGGTATCAAATCTAAAAATTTGCTGTTTGCAAATATTTAACAAATGCATTTTGTGAGAAATCAAATTTCTAGTGTATTCTGGTTAATGGAATTCTGCTGCAGCCCCTGGACAAAACAATGTAAAGCTGCCTGGATTGTGGAAATCATTCTTCTCCAGTGATGGATAATATAGCACGAGGTTTTGCTTGGTTTGATTAATTTCAGAATATTGCAGAGAAGCTGCATAATCCCTAAGATAGCACAGAAAAGAAGGAAGACATGATGAAGGAGGATAAAAGCGCGTAGTAATGAAGCACAGGCTGTTTCATATATTATAGAAAAGCTCGCAAACTCGTGTTTCTTTGGCAAGTAGCAACCACAATAAGGGGCAACACTGGAATGCACTTTTGCTTAGGCAGTGATATTATCTGATCTGAGCAAGGGTATTTTGAAAGCAAAAACCTGCTAAACATTTCCACAGCTACGACTAGAGACAGAACAGAAATAGAAAATGCGTGTTTCCTTTTTTCTGCTCACAACGGCCATTATTTATACAAGTACTGAATATGGAAAAGGCTCTGACAAATTTACAGTGGTGTTTGGATGGATGAGGATGACGAATGATGGATGAGAGAGGCAGAGGATTCCCTTATTAAAGCATCAAATCTTTCCCTAAATATCAAACAGACATCTTAGCCTTAATTGCTCCACCAAAAATTACACAAACCAATGAAGTCAAATTTTGCTTCTCGATAAAAACTGAAAATTTGTCTTCCATTATACACACTTAATTTCCACTACCCAAATTAGCACTTTTTCATTCTGTGCTTTATACCTACTTGAAACATCCCTTTAAAAAAAAAAAAAAAAAAAGTGACAACACACACAAAAAAATCAGTACGAATGAGGCAATCGGCCTTTTACAAATTACAAAATCTCCCTGTTTGGCAATCTCGGGAACTAATTCCAGCCTCACAGCCCACGGCAGCCTCCCCTGGTGCCCCGAAGCAGAGCTGTGGCTGCCGGAGCCCCTGCTGCCCCCATGGCGGTGGCGCTGGGCGGGTGGAGCAGCGTGCTGGTGCCCCAGTCCCGCGGGGACGCAGCCGCACTCGTGCCAGTGCTGAGCACGCTGGCATGGAGAAAAAGTGGAACAGGGGGAAAAAGTACACTTTTCCTCCTGAGGTGACTTTATCTTCTGTGCAGGTTTTACTGGGAGTTCGGCTGTTTGCCCTTTGCTCTCTCAAACCCTCCTACCCTCGTTTGGTTGTTGGACAGAGTCGGAAGAGGCCGCTGATAGGAAAACGCGTGCGATGTCGCACGTGGAGGCTAGCGGCTGCAGCGTTCCTGCGGCAGGAGGCAGCAGTGGTGCGGGTCCAGGCTCAAGCACTACCTCAGCCGGCAGAAAATGAGACCAACCGAAAACGTGCAGGGGCAACCGATTGCCCAGCTGCAGCCTGGTGCCTTGGCAAGTCCCCCCCAGACAGAACCGCGCCCCGTGTCGCGCCGCTGGCTGCTCTCAGGAGCACCCCAAAACAAACTCCCCTTGGCCAGCCACACGGCGTAGGCCGTGCACAACCGCACCCAGGAGGCCAAGAAAAAGAGCCGCACGTGCCCCTGTTGCAATGAGAAGGAAATTCAGTCACGCGACCGAAGAGCAATCCTGACCAGGGCTCTCGAAAGTTTTCCAGAGAAATCGGCGCATGCAGTTGACTTCCCTGGTCACCGCCACTGATGCCGATGGCCACGTGCCCCTGGGGCAGCTAAAACTGAGAGCGAGGTGGGGAAAAAACATCGCCTTAAAGCCTCCCCCTTTTCATGCCTTCAGCTCGCAGGTGAGTAGCAACTGCCCGGACTTTCTAGGCACGTTGCTGGTGCGCACACAGGAAGCACGGCCACCCCAGCGCTGGCCATCCACGGGGCACACGGGAGACCAAGGGACTGTCCCCAGCACCAGGCAGGGAGCTGCAGTCCCAGGCTGGGCAAACCGGGGCATGGGACAGCTGCCCTGAGCACCAGGAGGAACCTGCCAGATGTCAGGAGTGACAGTCCCTACCTCGGGCTGACACGTCCTCCCCGCCTGCCCAGGACTGACCAGGGGCTGGACTTAGCCATTTTCTTCCTAAAGGAATCTTTGCATTTTCTTTGATATCCAAAAATCAGCAGTGACTCCCTTTAAATGAAGACAGGTGACAATAAATGCATGTCTGCTGCGTGCTCACCCTCACATACCCGTGTCCTTGTCCTAACTGGGACAGGCTCCCTCTCTCCACCGCAGACACAGGCTGGCTCCCACTGCTTGCGTCAGTACTTAGCATTTAGAAGTATTTTGGAGAGACAGGCAGGCATCTATCTAAATGTAAAGCATCTAAGTAACCCTTTGAATTGTAATGAGCAGTTATTTATTGAGGCACAAAATTCTGTTCTGTGCTACTAACAAAAAAAACCCCACAACAACAGTAAACCCTAAGGAATTTTCATTACTGAAAGTATCTTAATACATGACTTTACTCATGTGAGCAGTTCCTTTGAAGTCAACAAGACGACTCGCACGTGTAACTGTTTGCGGGATCAGACACTTAGTTTATCATTTTTAAGTTCTGCTTCAGCACTGAAGGATGATGAAAGTATCTCAGTGGCATGGATCACAGCCTGCATGGCCTGCCAAAGAACTAACTTTTTGAGAAGAGACTTAATGAAGAAAGGAGAAGTAACCTGAGTACTGGAGGGAGAGGAGGCTTCCAGGACTGGGGAAACACTGGGGGAGGCACAGAGGGATGTCGGGAGACAATGCAGCTCCGAGCCAGCAGCTATGGGCAGCAGAGCGGCGTGGTTGGGACCACACTGTGCGGAGCAGAGCAGCAAACCAAGCTTCGCGACGGTGCAAGAGGAAACTGGTGAAGAAACTTGAAGGGTAGAAATGAGAGGATTGAGTAACAGGGCAGGCACGGATGGCAGCTGCTGCGCTTCGGCTAGGCTTGAAGGCCAGAAGTTACCAGGATGGGATGCCAGGATGGGTAAGGCTGAAATATGGTGGTCAGAAAAGCCAATACATTAAGATGCTAGATAATAGGGGAAAATAACGTGTAACACATGTAAATCAAGTATTCTCAGCTGTAATGTATAGTAGTGACCATCCCATTTCAAAAATAATATTGCATAATTAGAGGTGATTCAGAGCAAACCATCAGGAATGATTAGGGATATGGAAAATCTCTCATACGACCAGAGACTGAAAGACTTTTTATTTTTAGCCTTAACTAGGCAGTAGGTAAGAGGAGACATAACAACGGCGTATAAGATAATGAATAACCTACAGGTTATCATCAGCTGCTTCTGGGCTGTCTCATAACACGAGTACCTGGGCATCCTCCGTGAAATTAAAAGGTGGTGATTTTGGAACCAATGAGGGGAATTTCTTTCCACAAATGCAAACTAAACTTGGGAACTACCTGACACTGAACAACCTGAGCAGAGGAACACAGACATTTATGCTATTATTTAAAAGCATCCAGAATTAGAGTCGTTAACATAACAATTAAAAAACAAAACAAAACAAAACAAAACAAACCACCATCAACCAAATATTACCTCATACGAGCTGTGGTTATGAGTTATTTAACACTTCCCACAACGTGAGCCTCTTCGCCCATCGCTGCCCATCCTCTCTGGTCAGGCAGCTGCTTTGCAAACCCCCCCGAACCAAAGGCGTGGGGGAGCAACAAGCACGCTGGCACCGCTGCCCTCCCCACATCCCGGCGCCTCGCCTTGCTGCTCAGCCTCGCCTGCCAGCTCGGCGTCCCGGGCAAAGCCAGGCGCTGGGCTCACCAGCCTCCCGCGCAGCCCTGGTCCACCAGCCAAGCGCCTCTCAATGCCCAGCTCCCTGCACCCTCTCCTCGCCCCCCACCTGGCACCCTCCAGGCTGAAGCCCCTGCCTCTGTCACAGATTTAGGACTTCAAATGCCGATGAGGACACAGAGGGGTTCTTTTGCACCAACATGCCCACAGAAATTGTTTCAGAGCCCTGCCTTCTTCCAGACTACAGGGAAGCACTGCACCACCCTTCAGCCCCAAAATGCTCCATGTATCATTTATGCGCTCCTTTCTCTCCAAAGCCCCATTAGCTCTCCGTTAGGTTTCACACAGGCACCGACTTTGCCGTCAGACCACTGAGCTGTTTGTAGATTTTACTCTTCAAAACGCTCCCATATTTTCCTCTCAGCTACAGAGCTACACATGCAAACCCTGCAGATGAAAAGCCCGCAGACAGCACAGGTTCTGTGCTCCTGGGCTCAGCATCCCAGGAAATGGAATCCACATGAGAAAACATCCCTTTAACCGCCTTTTTATTAAAGCTTGTCAGAAAGCATTTTCTCCCTTTTTTGTGTGGAGGAAAAAACCCAATCCATTTACAAAAATAATTGTTTGGCTCAGTTTAATCAAAAATGCAAAAAAAAAAAAAATCCACTTTCAAAAATTAGTTGTTTTTCATGTTAAAGGTCAAAGATTTTCAATCAAGACATATTTAGGCGAAAAATTCCATTTCCTCACAACACCATTTTTAGCTGGGAAAAAAGCACGAGTGAAGCTTTTCTTTCCAAACATCTCCTGCTCCTCAGCTTAATTAGCTTTGCGTGCTCCCCTCGCGTCACCAGCGCTCAGTGCGGGAAGCTGCCAGCCTCTCCCATGATCCTACCAGCAACGCCAGCATCGCTGCCACAGTCACCACACGGCGACACGCACCCCGGGAAGAGGAATAACGGGCATTAATGGTGACGCGAAACTTTTAGAAGCGCCTTCGCATTGGAAGTCATTCATAGTTTCACTCTCCTGGGAAATATGTACCTTACCGAGGGCTCAGTAAGGGAGATAATTGTGTTCTCAAGTTGTCACAGCGACATGTTGCCCGTGCGTTGTGGGCTCCGTCTACCTGCCGCGTGCCTGTGAAGATAAAGCGCTGGGAGGAAATACAGGCGACAGCAGGGAGAGGGATGACACATGACTAAACAAAAAAATGATGGGCCCTTATTCAAACAACAGCTTGGAGGGGTTGGGGGAATCACCTGTGGGTAGATTTTGATTTGTTTGGTTTTGCTTTTGTTGTGAGGGCCCTCAACCCACAGAATGGACCTCTGCAAAAATAAGTGTGTAAGAAGAGCTCGGTCAGATATGAAACGTACTCCCACCAGTTTCTCGATGCTCTGCAGTTATATTTTTGCATGGAAGTCAATAGCATTCCATGCAGTCTGTGTTTTTTTCTGGTGGATGCAATTTTTACAAAAAAAAAAAAAGTTATAAATAAATTATTAGTTGGGTAAAGCTGCATTTGTTCTTAAAGGAGAAGAGGATCAAAGTGAGGCAGCACAAGAGAAGCAGTAGATACAACTAGATTAGGCTGCAAACACCTTTAACTCTTCTTTTATTACTGCACCTGTTAGATTCATTTTTAATGATTTTTACCCTTATAATTTTATATTTTAAGTCTCTGATAAATCACATTTACCTCCCTTGGGTGATATGCTTTGATATCTGTTTATTTGTTCACTTTAGTACCTGAATGGTTGTGGTAGAAAAACCTTTCTATAGCGTATTTAACATGGCAGAGGCTAGAAGGCAACCTGCAGTTCTCGTTATGTTTCTGAAAACACAGTATCTCCTCTTTTGTTTGTCTTCGAAGCAGTCAGTAGCAGTGGTGGTTTGGCTCCTGCTGCACACCTCACACCCCACCCAGGCATTACCCCACTCGCATCCCAACACTCCCCTCCCACGGATGGAAAGTGGCACTGCTCCTGCCAAGAGGAGACCTCCCAAATCCAGACACGCGGGAGACCAGGGCTGTGGGTGCGATACACATAGACTGCGTTAATGATGCGTTACAACGTACCTGTAACCTCATCTAAAACATTGAAATTACAGTTTATGCAGCAACAGCACAAAGCCTAACAGCGAGAGGAAGAGCCTGCCACAACATAATGGCTGGGAAGCGTCTCCATCGCTGCGGGCAGTGACCTGTCTGGTTGGCGCTTCCAGCCATGGAGAGCACCAGCAGCTGCCAAGAGAGAAGTGGCTCAATTTCATAGACTCAGAGGATCATGGAATCATTCAGGTTGGAAAAGACCTTTGAGATCATCAAGTCCAACCATCCACCCTGCTCTACCAAGTACACCCCTGAACCGTATCGCCAAGCACAACATCTAAACGACCTTTAAACACCCATCCCCAGCTTCTAGCTTCATGTCTACAAGGCGCGGAGACTTGGGAGGAGCTGGATGGGACCTGCAATGGCCCAGTCTTGCTGCCAAGTCAGAAAACACTGCTTCTTCACCCCCTGAGCTTTTGCCAGTGCTCGCAGCCTCCATCCAAGGGACTTGCCTAGACCATCCCTTGTCTTGTACATCCCAACTGGCCAAAGTAACAGTGATACAAAGAGTTTAGCAAAGGAATTTCCTCACCAGTCATCTTACACTTAAAAGGCACGGGAGACTTACAAACACGTGTGAAATAATAACAGCCCTGAGAGATACTGTCCTCACAGCAGACTCTGGCTCTTTGGCGATCCCGAAGCTCGTGGGTTCCCAGCCGAGCAGGAGCCTCCTCCTTCCCCCGTGCTGCCTGGACCAGCGCCATCTCCCACAGACGCTCAAACAGCACAAAACCACCTTCGGTTTAACCTCCTCCTCCTGTCACAGGCTGAGGGAAAGCAGGTATCTCGGCCACACCGGTGTCGCTCACAGAAAGGCCGTTGTGCCGCAGCAGCCCTGCATCACGCTTCCATGCCTTCGCAGGCCTGGTCTCCCAAGAAGGCGCACTCCCCCGTTATTCGACGGGGTAGCACCCCAGAAGATGCCGTCGTTGCCTTTGCTTGGGCAAGGTTAGGTGCACTTGACACACAGCCTCCAACAAAGTTTACTAGATAAAAGCGGAGCTCTTGACTGAATGCAGATAAACGCCTTTTATCACACAACAACGTTCCATGCAGAAGATGTTGCACATATCCAAAGAATTAGAGAAGAGACTGCTTTGCTTGTGAGCAGCGCTGTAACCAGCAGGCAGCCCGCTATCTTTTACCATAAGGACGTGCAAAAACCAGTAATCGACACACAGTCATGGTTTTGGCGGTATTTGCCCCGGGACCTGGTGTACAGAGATTTCTCCTCGTGACGGGGAAGATGGACCGAACTGTGGCTGGCCAGTTTAGTGCTGACGCACGAAGCAAACTGCAAAATGAACCATAGAGCGATGAAGTGGGAAGAAAGGGACAGAAACACCGAGCAACAATGAAAAAGGCTGGAGAAGCCCTGAAGCAGTGAGCAGAAGGGAGCAATTTGAGTTCTGTTTTTAGGATGTGCAGTAATTTTCTTGTCTGCTAATGAACGTGTTACACCACACACGAAGGCCACAGCCACAAGAAACTTCGTTTCAGGACCACGTGTGGGATGCCCGAGTGTCTGGAGGAAGGCACAACAGATGAAGCGCTGGATGTTTTGCTAAGCAGATGCAGGTGGGGGATGTTTAGCCGGGACAGCCAAGGATCGAGACACCCGACCGACAGCGAGAGCAGCACGGCGTGCCCAGACCTTCAGCGGCCAGATGAGGGAGGAGCTGGCTGGAGGCACCAGCACTGACACAGTAGCAGCTGGCACAAGATTACAGGAGCCCGTAGACTCCTGGCCACCAAATTCCACCTTTTTTTTTTTCTTTTTAGAAGTGGTGAGAGATCAGTTGATACCCCCTAGTCACTTCCAATCACGTTGTCTGTGATTTCCTCAATCTCCTAAAGCTGAGGAGTTTAGTCCTCATTGAAACAGAACGTCTACAAGACCACAGAGCAAGAATCATGGGCTGATGTCATGTGTAAGGTCTGGGATAAAAATCTCACAGGCTTATTGGGCTGCCCTAAAAAAAAGACCATGCTTCAGCACAAGCTCTTCAAGACAGCAAAACTCTCAACTGCAGTTATGCATTTTGTTCTGGATATGCTCCGAGAACACAGAAAAGTAATCCATCTCAAGTATTATGGCTTTTCTATGGACAACACATCCAAAAAGGTTCCTAAACGTAGGAAAACAAGTATATAATTACATAATTAAGCAGATGCACTGCAATTTTTCTTTTATGTTACTCTTTATATTTTTAAAAGGCAACAGGACAGAGCTGTGCTAAAAAGCAATAAAGCACGGGTAATTTAATACTAAATTACATCCATATTGAAAAGTTTACATGAAGTCGAGAGCAGACAGAGGTCAGGTTTTCAACAGGACTGTCTTTAATTGTGGCCATCAGTTTTAGCAATCCAGCTCTCCGGATCAAAGACAAATATAATGCATTTCCTCAACACTGAATAGTGAAAGCAGACAGTAAGCATGGCACTGTCTTGCACCAAAAGGTCATAAAAATGATTATCAGAGGGGGAATATGTCTTGCTGTTCAAGACACACCTTCACATAACATACTGTATATTTTCAATAGTCACATTTTTCTAGCAGATTTTTCAGCAATCAGGAACATAAATTAAAAATTCTACTATTAGTTTTCAGATGCAAAGGAGTTTCTTGTCCTCTAATAAAAGTGCCATCTTTGTGTAGGCCTTTTTTAATTTTTTCAGTTGCTTTGAGCCCAGTGAAACAATTCCTCCCTCCTTACAGAAGAGATGTGAGCTGAGACACTGTTCTAAGGGGGGGGGGGGGGGGGAAGAAAAGAAAAAAAAAAAACACAAATGAGGAGTAAATTATCAGCAACTCAGGTAGAAACAAGTTTCCTAGATCTGCAGATCCATTGTACAAATGAAGCAATTTCATCTCTCCTTGCTCTGGGGGGGGGGGGATTTTAAGTGGCCAAGGGGGACTGGAACGGGATGCTAGCAGACGAAGCATCACAACATTTGCATGCATAGACCACTCAAATCTGCACCAGGAGACTACTTGTGAGAATCCATCTTTTTTCACTTAACAAGATACAAAATATAAAACACATTTGCCTCTTATTAAGCCTCTCTTGTAAGTGGTTCCAGGTCCACCATTTTTAAAGAGGGGGAGAGGGGAGCCTGGATGCTCCCTTGGGAGTTTCACGGGAGTGACTGGAGATGAGGTACAGGCTGGGAGCCTTTATTACTTTTTTTTTTACTGTTTTTTTTTTCTTCTCTCTAAAAGCACAGAAGGAATAACATTTTAAATCATTAGCATTTACTTTAAGTAGCACCTTCTTCGACTAAGCTTCCCTTCCTGGCCCTCGCCCTGTTCGCACTGCGCCCCACGCTCCCGCAGAGGAGCTGCCCCGAGGGAATCGCATTCTGGCGTTTGAATGCAGAAGGTGCTTTTTTAAAACTCTGGCCTCCAAACTGAGGCGGCTGTGAAAGAGACTCTCATCTTGTTTTTCTTTAAAGCATAGGGTTCTTGTGTTTATTAGCACCTAGACCCACAAAGCACATAGCCTCTTAAAGTTCCCTTAGTGCTTTTGGAGTGCTTTCTGGTTTCGTTTAAAAACAAAACAACACAACGCAAAACCACCAGCGATCTCTGTTAAAAACAAGGATTCTTAGCAGCCTAAATTCAATTCACAGTCCTACGTCACGCACTCAGTAGCATTTTCATCATTTCTATGCTTGCTAAATATTAGATGCAATATTAAAATATTGAAGAGAAAAAAGGAGGCTGGTAGCAACTGCTTGAATTTACCACCTAGACAAAGAGATAGTTGGAGGTGAGTTATGAAAGAGTTACAGATTCTGCAGGTTCAAGCACGTTACAGAAAACAGTTATGAAATACCCCTCGTTCAGGGTTCAGAAAGGAAGGAAAACCAAGTTGCTCCTTTACCTGGAAATTAGATGTTAATGAGACCTCTTCAGAAATAAAAATCATGTAATTTTCACTGCAAACAGAACATACGTCCTCCCTTTCCATTTGCCCAAAAGGAAACCTGGGGCACCTGCTTTGTTTTGAATATCTAGTGTTTCTAAGAAAGTGGACCGCATTTCTGGAACAGAGCAAGCATTGTCTTTCATTTCCACATAAGGAAAGAGGCAGAAGAAATTCTTTTCAAAAACAGTTAAAGGGATGGAAAATAGAGCATCCATCGGAGGAGGAAAAAAAATAACAAAACATCATCTCTGCTACATTTGGCACCAAAAACTTTAGGATATTTCCAATGCATCTTTCACAAGTCAGTTGCCGCATTTCCCCTAAGTCTCCAGGAGACACTGATGTGCGAACTGAAGCAGATGTTGAACAAGCCCTTTTGCAGTGTAATAAGTTCAACAAGGAAGTTCACTTCCTTGGAGCAGCTGTGCAGAAGGTTAAATGTTGGACCCAAAGGTAGTTTGTCACAGCTCAGGAGGTGAGAGGTGTCTCTAATCGGATGCACACAGCTCAGAGCAGGAGGTGCATCATCACCAGAAGGTCTCCTCTGGGGCGAGGGACCCGGTGGGGGTCTCTGGTCGCAGCCAAGCCCCCTCTGCAGGGTGGTGGCACCACCTGGTTCCACCACGAAGCAGCTGCTGCAGAGTCGCAGGTTCCTACTGCAGCGAAAAGAGATGCCCAACATCTACGTGTTAGAGCCGGAGAAGACCTGGGCTACGCAGGGATCTTGACTCTCACTCCACCTCAGAAAACACATTCAACACCTCACTACCCAAGACTTGGCCATCTTCACTGCCCTGCAGCCAGACAGACACGCACTTTGGGACGCCTCACCTCTCAAATGCAGTCTCCACCATCTCCTGCCACCATCAATCCTCTTCCAACAGTTGTCCCTGGGCTGATGCTTTGGGGTAGGATGGGACAAAAGCACAGCTCTGACCTTCCGAGCAGCACTCCTCCACAGGCACCAACGTCAGCTGAAGAGGTCACTGCTGAAAGGTGGCTGGCACAGGCTCAGTGACATGGACTCCCAAGTGCTCCCAAGGAACCATAGAATCATTAAGGTTGGAAAAGACCTCTAAGATCATCAAGTCCAACCGTCAACCCAACACCACCATGCCCACTAAACCATGTCCCAAAGTCCCACATCTACATATTTCTTGAACACCTCCAGGGATGGTGACTCCACCATCTCTCTGGGCAGCCTGTTCCAGAGTTGACTGCTCTTTCAGCAAGGAAATTTTTCCTAATATCCAATCTAAACCTCTTCTGGTGCAACTTGAGGACACTTCCTCGTGCGCTTATTTCCTTCCACGGTTAGACTAGGTCACAGGAATTAAGAAGGATGAAGACACTTACTAATCCTGGTGGAACATTTCACACCCACTTTTTGTAGGTTTTGTGGTCTAAACGTGACAGCAACTTGATCTCTGCAACCAGCACGTGGGCTGAGTTGCGCATGGACTAATTTGCAGGAGAGATTTTGTGGAGGTCCTACATCTGAAGCTTTAGAGGAGCCAGGCATAAAGCACCATTTCCCTGAAACACTCCCCACTCCATGCGCGCTGGCTGAGGAACGCAGCAGCGATGGTGGTACTGTTGACTCTCAGCCGAGCCTTCAGCTACGTCGTTGTTTTCTAGAGAAGTACACTCTGGTTGTCTGCTGAACGGGTCTCAGCCTTGCAGCGAAGGTTCCCAAGCACCATACGTAATCTCCAGCTTTCTCCTTTCAGTACCTTAGTAATATCGTCACCTCTTTCAATATGACTTCAAAACTGGGATTGGCTGCAACCATCCTGAGAAATCAGGTTAGAACAGGTGAAGGTATTAACTAAGGGGTAAAAGGGCAGACTTGGTTTCCCTACGACTCTCTCCCATGTGTCACCCTAAAAAGTGCTTCTTGTGACTTGTTGTGTGCTGGCACTTACACCAGTGTACGAGGGTGTGGGGCAGGAGAGGGGCTGACCCAGGCAGAAGTTACAGGGCTGAGAATTTAATCCCTTTGTACCTCTGTCACCTAATCCATAAAACAGGGATAATAATGCTCGCTAATCTCAGAAGGCTTTAATTGATTATTTGTTAAGGTCATCAAGAACTTAGCAGGAAGGCTTTAAAGACCTGCAAAGTCTATTAATTATTTTATCATTATTATTGCTGAAAAATTATATGACTTTCCTCCTTTTCCTTTGTGCTTAGACTGTGTTTAGACTGGGAAGGTTTCGAGGTGAATGTTCTGTCGCCCTGCTTGATCACATAGCATACGATACCCCGAGGCCACATCCCAGCTGAAGCCTTGGGGTATTATTATACTAAAGAAGCATAGTTTTAATAGTAAGTTCTTCAGACCAAGGTTTACGTCTTTCTGCTTATCTCCTTGCTATACACAAAAACCATGAAAACAATATGGCAGAGACCAACGCTGTGGCTAACGGCGACGCGTGAGGAAGTGCTGTACTAAAATGACTACAGCTAGGAGAACGCAGTAACCTTTCTGATAGGGGTAGTTTTAGCTGTAGCTTTTCGTCGTCAGACCTCAGAGCACTTTGCAGCGGAGCACAAGCTTTCCTGCATCCACTTTAAGGCACAGGTAAAGAGCAGTCGTGCAAAGGCAAGTGGCAGAGATCCAGCCAAGGCCCCAAGTCAATCTTAACGAGGCATTACTATAAAAAACTAAGGCTGTTTATCACTGCTAATACAATGACAATTGCATGTTTATTAATGTAACATATATAATCATATTAAAACCATATGTTTGTCTACACATGGATTCATAGAGTTTTTCTTTAAATCACTTGACCCAAACTACAGCATAACCGCACTGTAGTAATTTTCATCCTTTACGCTCAAAGGCTCGCTAAAGCACTGACCAGGGAAGCTGCCTGTCCCAGTTATAAATAACCTCAGACAAAGAGCTCACCAGCTTCTTTGGTAACTTCCTCCAGGGGTTAACTACCACCTTTAACACGTCTGTGCCAGATTCCCCGTTTGAATTTTGGTGATCAGAAGCTGAGCCCACTGTCATTTGCAACAGCTTTCTCCATGCAGGCACACACACACACACACAGAGGGAAGAGGTTCAGAGCAACTTAACTTATGCAAAAAAAAAAAAAGAGCTGACTTCTCTAAGGTGCTTTAGGCAGCTACTTGTGTTCCGAGACCCAAAGAACAAGCAAATGTCACTTGTCACCAAAGCCTACCTAGAGCAGGACTACTCTGACGCTCTAGAGTGAAGATTTTTGCATGATTCTGGCAATATTTGATCACACCTGAAAGATTAGTTTGTCTAATATCAGTAAAGATGTTTCATGGCTGGTGTATTAGGAGGAAGCATGTCCTACACTACTTCAATTCACGTTTAATCTTTTCACCTCAGGGACCCAAACTTCTCACAGCAACGGCTGGCGTGAGCTCAGACGGCTGAGTGCAATAACGCCGGAGAATCTGTGCACAGCAGGAACACGCCGCAGCCGTTACCTGCACTACGCATGTACATCCACACCACGCACAGACGAGGGCGGCGGTGGAAGATCTCATTTTATTATGGCCCCAGGACACCAAACTAGAATTGGTCTAACAGGAAGGGGAAAGTTATTGAGCCACAAGCTTTCTCTCAGATGGTTTTCTCTTCAGAAGTTTACTTTACCTCCCAAATTAAATTTTTTTGTAATATTCAATACCTTCTTTAAAAAAAAAACACCCTTAAGTTGTAGCAGTGTGTCCACAGTTATTTATTACCTGCCTTGTGGTCTGAACAAATATGATTTTGTTATTCTATGTTGTCAATAGAAAAAGCACATATGGTTTTGGTTGACAAAATTATGATAAAATTCACTGTATCCTAAAAAATGATTGAAAAGTTTGCAGATGGTTTCTGGGCATACTTGGGAGGAGGAGGATTGAATTTCAACAAAAGACGTGCCAAATTTTTTTCTCTTCTTACTTTTCACCCTGTTTCCACATCCCAGCTTTTTTCTTATTAGATACTAGGGCAAAGCAGGTATTCAGCCCAGAAGTCATATGTTTCTCTTTAGCTTTTGGCATTCCATCACACTTTGTCATGTTCACATTATGGTATACCCAGGTTCATTCACAGATAAACATGAAATGACATCATAAGCCTCGAGTCACAAACAGCAAAACACAACTGACGGTAATGTAATGAGTGTCACATTTGCACCCCAAAAATTTCACGTTTGAGGAATATTTTTGAGGTTTTCAGTCAATCTAAATTTTATCTTCTTTTTTCCTTTTTCTTAAAAACCAAGTTCTGTTCTTGTCAGCTCTTTTACTTCCCAAGGGACAAAAAAGTGGGGAGAGGACCAGGAACTGCCAGCCCAGAGCAGACATTATCTTATTTCTTGTTTGAATTGATAACCCACTTTTCCTCAGCACCGTTCACACAGCCAAGAGAATCACTTCTGTGGGCTTTGCTGTAGCTGCTCGCTGTGCCCTTGTAAATTCTCAAAACCAAAAGACCCATGCAAGCCCTGCTTTTTGGGTTCCATCTTCAAAATACCTTTACAAAGAGATTTCACCTGTCATTTGGCGAAACACATTTTTCTTCTACTTTGTCTTCATGGGGAAAATATTTATTCAATTATTTGCACGTACCTGAACGCTGCAGTGACTGGTGCCCTGTTAAAGTGACGGCCGGGTGGGCCGGCAGAAGGGACAGACCCTCGGACGCTGATGAGACCAGTGGGCTGGAAGCTGCAGGCTGGAGCCTCGCAGCCTTCTGAGACCACGGGGATTTTGAATAAGTACAGCATGCTGGGACCGACCTGCTTCACTACAGTAACTCATGGAGAGCACCTCTCACCTTCTTGTGCTTTCCATTAATTTGGTAACAGACTTCAACCTGTCATAGACATTTTTCTCTCCATGGCACTCATGGCAGTTGATGATCTACTACGTCACCACCTCTAGCAGTTGTGCGTACCCTGGTGTACACACGGGCCTGTAAGTCCACACTCCACATGGGCTGGAAGAACAGAAACCTGGGCAGGAGATTCTGCTTCCCCAGGAGAGGGTAGAGGGATGACATCCTCTCCACGTCCGAACAAGAGGCGAGCTCTGAACTCTGTCCCTACTCTTTCATTTTAGCCATGTTAATGATGGATAACACAAAATACTCAGAATTTATTCAACCTGCCAGATTATTCTCACCTCCACCAAACTTGTCAGTGGCCTTCAGCAGCTGTCATCCTGCCTGCATGGGGATGTCTGTGAGCAACGAGCCAGCCTGGAGAAGGTGGATAATGGCTGAGGGGAGAACATCTGGAAGGTGTCATTGGAGTGTTAGTAGCTCTCCCTGTCTATGAGCTATGCCCAAACATGTCGATAAGTTTCCCAACATGGAATTCATTTTTTATAACAGGATACATGTGGAAGTTCATGTTTCAGCAGTGGCCAGAAGTGGCTCTTTTCTTCTTCAAAAAGATTTGTGACCTCTTCTCCAGGCTACTGTAATATGATTTATTTGGGTCTCCTTTCACAGAGCACTCACAGGCCATGGTATTACAGAATACAAGAGCACAGGCTTTCAGCTACGAGTTAATGAGAGTTATGCTCCGTGACCTGCACCATCTGCCCGTTAGCCAGCGAGCAAAGCGTAATGCCTGCCATGGCCCAGAGCCGCTCTGCGAGGGTCCGTCTGTCCTGCCCCGCCGGGACGGGCAGTGTGCTCGGGGCTGGGTAAGGACAGCAAAGCCCCACGTGCATGGAGCAAGCGTCAGAGCGCAGGATGCCACGGAGGGACATTGCCCATCCCACATCGGCACCCAGAAGCGGCCACCCCTGGGCATTTTCTGTGCCCGTACGCATCCTGGACACGAAGGAGAATGGGACGCGTGCCTGGTACGGATGATCCGCCCCAGACAGGCAAGAGCAGGACAGTGGCTGTGCCTCCTTCCCAGAGCTGCTTTGATCCCAGTGGAGACAGGAGAGCGCCTGGGACACGGAGGTTTGCAGCCCAACTCGAACATGTCTAGAAGCTTTTACATGTGTCTTAGAAACGTTCAAGGGTCACCCAACCGCATCTGTTCAGTGAAAAGGATACCTGTCCCATAGCAGAGTGACACACCTTCCGCAGGAATTATTTGATTGTGCAAAGGAAAAATTTTGCAAAGTTTTTGCAATGCAAAACCCTGAACTGACCGAGGAGCAAGATGCTCTCCGTACCCATGCCTATTTCCAGCAGAGAAATGTCCTGGTGTGAGATAAACCATGCCAAGAACGCAGCCTCTTTGAATTTTATCTAACACTATTTTCTTATTTAACGTCTCTCCAAGCACCTATTTTAATAATCCATTTAACTATCACAGTGTCCCTAGACAAATGCAGCAGTTGGAAGATCTTTAGCAACAACTCAGGAAACATCCTTGCAGAATACCACACATCACATACATCTCAAAATCCCGCACCTGCGAAGAGGTACCCTTTTCGGAGGCTCTGAGCGGTACCTTTTCCAAGGGACCATGGGAACGCTGCCTCCGGCTTGGACAGAGAGCAACGTGCTTTTATGCTTTGCCTGAACTGCCACCCTCTGTCTGAGGCACTGAGGGGCAGAACAGCATTCTGCATTAGCACGAATCCTTGATACGATGCTTAAACCTCTAACCCACCAGTTCAGAGGGAAGAATTCTACCCAATAAACCTTCCTGACATGCAATAAAATAACACATTTATTTACTTGCTTGAACCCACCAATGTGCTGTTCATTTCAGTGATTGATAGAATTGGGTTATAATAAGCATACTTTATTATTGAAAAATTTAATTTAAGGTTTAAACATAAAACAAATGGTATTTTCAAATCTATTTTAATGAAGACTATCAAAACCATTCCATTGCCATAAGGGAAAAATTCTGTCTCCATATCTGTTATGTATATATGCATAAAATCTTCAGCCTACAAGTATAAGTCGCCTGTCCTTCTATCAATCCATCATTCTGAAAATAGAATACAGAAAGCCTTATTTTTTCACTTAATTTTCATTAGATTCTTGAGGGAATTAAAATAACACAATAATGGGCAAATTCTGCCACTACAAGTCCAAATGACAGCAATGAATCTACTTACAGGCAGGATCTGGCCAAAACTCCAGCTAGGAGTGCCAAACACGGAGCAGATACCCATAAAAGTATACTTAGAGCTCAAGTATGTCAGGTAGGTAAATAATATACTTTAAATTCATACAAGAAGATGAATGCCTTTCATGTGCCACAGGGGGTAACGGATGGGCTAGCAGGATGGCAGTGCAGCTCCTGGGGCGCACTGGAGCCGTGGGCAAACCACTTCTGCACCGCTGCAGAGCACCCACAAGGCTCTTTGCCTCTTGGGGCAAATCCCGTGCCTGGTGACGTCCGTCAGAGCTGCACTCCTCCCCACGTTTCTAAAGAGGTTTTTCTTGTACAGGGAAATGCAGGAGGTCTGGTGTGCCTCCAGCGAGGCTGCTGGACAGCCAGGCACCCAGCCCTGGGGAAGTCTAGTGGTGTGATGTATAGCCTCGTGCTCACGGTGATGGACTCAGCGCGTCCATCTTCATCTGGGGCTTCCCTGCATAGATGTTAGCTGGGCAATCCTTGCAAGCACTGTGCCAGAGCGCGCAATCCAGCAGCCTGCCGGGACACCTCTGATCTTCCAGTAGGACTGGAGACTCACCAGGCTGCGTGTACTGGCTCTCCCTTTTTCCATGCACATTGTGCCATTCGCCTCTGCCCCATATACATGCTCGGAAAGAAGATTTTGGAGGATATACTGAGAAAAGAACTTTATAAAGCTTTTCCCTCGCACTTTTCAGAGACCTCCCCATGGTCAGTGTGGACATCACCTTCCTCATCTTTAAAATAAAAAATTGCTAAAAGATACTTGTCATGCCAGGAGAAAATCCTGCTCCTGGGTCCCTTTCCTTCACTCCTCTTTCCCCAGGGCTGGGAGCAGCAAAAGGCTGCAGGTGGCTGCTGTGGGACAGAGGTTTTAGGGAATGGACTCCCAGCCTCATCCTCTCCACTGAGTGGCTGGAAGATGTCTCTACCCTGATGGTGGCACCGGGATCATCACCTGACCTGAAAGGCTCATCTGCAGACCCCCAGCTGGTGACACATCTGGCGTTAGTCCTTGCTGAGAACAAACAGGCAGAGTGGCATCCGCTCAGCAAAGCACCACCCCTGGGCAGCCGAACCCCGGGTTAGGTGAAAACATCTGCCCCCAGCTGGCTGAGCTGGCCCCACTTTCCTCAAGCCCCTTCTCCATTCTTGTCCTATTGCCATTTATTTGTGGTCATAGGCAAAACATTCTTTTTGATTCGAATGCATTTAAAAAAAATAATTTCTGGCTGCTCGCTTGTTGTAATTGAGTGTGTAAGTCGAGCTTTAGCTGAAGTTCAGGGGCAGGACTAACAGAATCACATTAAGGATGCTGGGAATGTTCTCATTCACATTTTCCTTACATTTTTTAAATCACCTCAAACCATAGCGGTACATTAAAAGCACAAGGTGTTGGCTGGATTCTTGTTTGATAATTTTTAAATGATCGTCTATATTCTAATTCGGTTTGCACACTGCCCTGATGAGTCAACAGATTCGTTTCATCAGCGAGTCAGACCCTTAGTACATTTTGCCTTTTTGCAGAAAAGAAATTTATCTTTTGAAATGATTTATTTTTTCCCTGGATGTTCTTTTGATGCAGGTCCATTGTTTCAGTGTAAAGAAAATGTATTCCTTTAACAGGTTTATGCCTTCAATGGAATTTGTGTAAGTAGGTTCCACTGCACAAACACAAAAAGCCCTAATACATGCAGGCTGGGTCTACATCACGCCGTCAGATGTCAAGTTTGATGACTGATGGTACTTACACAGATTTACACAACAAAAAGTACATTAAAAGGACGTTAAGATTGTGAGTCAATGTCACAAAAGCATGGAAATTCACATTTCAGGATTTAAACATCCAATATTGACATGGAATGCTGAATATTAAAACGGTATCCCATTAGAGTTAAGGTACCGAATAATTTTCAATCTAGACTATTAATTTCCTGAAATTTGTTGGTCTCTCTGCCTCTTACGGCTTTCACATTTTTAATTAAGTTTTTGTTGTGTATGTGTCCTTGTCTTGTAATTTCGAAGTTGCTCCTTCTGTGTCTAGTATAATTACATAATATATGCAGCATGTGTGATAGCTTAATTGGAAATGTTAACCACGATATGTACGGAAATCATAAAAAGCTTCATGAAACTTTGAGAGTAAATGTTTCTACAGATTTACCGAGGTTTATAAATGGTTGTTTCCAGTATTATTCTCTAATAAAAACAACTACACCTAACGCCAGCCCAACTTGGAGTAAAATTATGAATAATAAGAAGAAGAATTAGTACTTATAGAATCCTTATCACTGCGGTGTTATTGGTTTCAGATGGAAAAACAGATTTAGGGTTTAAGTGACTTGCCAAAGGGCTGACTTTGAGTCAGTGTAAAAGGAAAAAAAAACCAAAACAGCCATGCTTAGAAAACATGCGCCTCGAACCAGGCTCAGGCAACAATATTAAACTCCCTCTCTTTGATCGTTTGACCCCCTCCCCCATGTGTCTGGCATTATTCTTACAAAACCCTTTTGGATCCAAACCTTTCAGATGTTGAATTGCTCTTAGGAGATGGTGAGCACTAAAATAAATGGGAATTGAAGGTGCTTAGAAACGTGCACAGCCAGAATGATGTAACGTTAAAAATGGTAAAGTAAATCGTATTTTGAATTTTTTTTGCAACATAAAAAAAATTATTCCCAAGTTTACACCTCTTATGCCAGGCCTTACCCTGGCGTCAATCCTCCCAGGCAATTTTATAAGCCTTCCGAGTAGGAGCATGTAGCAAAACCAACGGCGTGCTGTAACTTTAACTAGCAGCCTTACAGCCTCGCTGCAAGGGAAGCAGAAATATGCAAGTTAAACCAGTGGATGAAAAAATCTCCACTGTAATGACTATTTGCTACGCTCTTGAAAGGTGCTGGGACAGCTTATGAGGAAAGGAGAGGAGTACCGGGAGGAAGGCAAAGTGCAATGAGATAAAACAGGAACCGCTATTTTGAGTACGATTTACGTTTGCTAATTCCATTTCTCTCTGTACAGAAGTGAGGCTCCATCTTACAGCACAGTGCAGCCATTTTAAGTTCACCAAGAACAAACTAAACAGAAAATAGTATTCTTCCTCAAATAAACCATAATATTGGTTCAAATGCTGACAGGAGCTAGGTAACGACTAACGGATGATTAAGGCCAATATCAACTAAAAAAGTGAAATTTTCCGAGTATCTCAAGACTACTTTATAATTCCAAGACCAGGGGAATTGCCTCTCTCTAGAAGTGCATCCACATTAACATTTTTGTGTTAAATCAGTATTAAAATGCACCAGCTACACATAGGCGCATTATTTGCAAAATACAATCACTTATCGGTTTCCATTTTTGCTGAATTTGCTTTCCTGCCCGCAGTGGCTTCACTTTGGATAAGCAAGAGCAATCTCTCCCGTTCCCCTCCGTAAGGCAGTGCCTGGGAGCCTGCCATCCCATCCGGGCACCGAGCGGTGACACCAAACCCGGCCTCTGGCATCCGAGAGGGAACGGGTCGGCAGCTCCTGACAGAGAGTGAACTGCAGAGGCAATACCTCGGCAGTCAACAGCGCGGAGGCAAAGATGGGGACAACGTGCAGAAGTATTAAATACGTCTCGATGAGGAACGTGCACTGAACGTAGCAGGCACCAGAGGCTCGAGCTCGGTCAGGCAGAAGAAGGGAACCCGCACCCAGACGGGCGAGAAGCACAGAGGCGCGGGTGAAGGGCATCGCTGGCACAGGGCCCCTCCAGACATCGGGCCGGGGCTGGCCGTGGAGCTTTTCCAGAGCCTGAGGACAAGCGTGTATATTCATTTATCTGCTCCCTGTGCCGATAACGAACGGGCAGGTCTGATGCGATCTGGAAAGAGCATGGGGCTCTGAGCGTGGCAGGGAGGGCATCAGAGGTAAGCTCTGTTTGTGAAACAATGGGCTTTTGCGGCATTATTTCATGTCCCTAGATCAAAGTCCACTATTCCTCTTCAGTCACTTCTAAAACAGGGGTTTGAGAAATTTGAAAATTTCTACTGAGTAGGGGCGTTTCAGCTGGTTTAGCCTTTTTCTCCCCACCAGAAAGCAAAGAGAACACGAGTTACTAAAAGAAGTTATTTTCTCACCATAGCCAAAATCCCACACATTTGAAATTTGGATACAAGATAATCCAAAATGTGAAAGAAAAGAGTTGAACAGGCTGTACTCTAACTGGACTGTCACAACACTGTACAACACCGTTTATCTGCAGGGTTCTGGGGGATCCCCTGCCCCGAGTGGCTCTTGGAGCTGAGCTGCTTTCTGCTGAAGCGGTTGAGGGGGTTGAAGTTTGGGTTTATATTGAGAAATAGGTTTCAGCCTCTGTTCCAATTAAAGACAGCGCTAACGGAATAGCAGCAAGCGCTCTTCATTCCGGACCTCAGCAAAACGCTATTATCAATAACATAAAAAAGCCAGGTTTCAGCGAGAAACTGTTATGAAAGAAAACAATTGTGAGTATCTCCTCGCTGGTCCAGTCCTGAGCCCAGGCTCCTTTTCCCACACTGCCTCCGTGTACCAGCCAGGCAGACACCAGTTCCTCCTCCCCTCCAAGGTTGAGAAGGGCACTTTATTCTTTCCAGGTGTCCTGCACTGGTTTATTTATGGTCTCACTCTCTTTCTTAGTGAAAGAAATCCTAGCTTTTAGCCAGCTGTAAAGGATTGGCAAGATGCATTTGTAAGGGGAAAAAAATTAGCGACGCTTTTTTCTTACCAACCTTTTCCCACCTTATTAGGCGGGGAATTTTCCAGTGTACTTAAATAAGCCCCAGAGCAGCCTTGGAGTCTGACCCGAGAGCAGCGGTGTGCAAGGGTACTCAGTGCGTGAGTCCAGAAACCAGCTGAAACATGGGCCCATCTGATAAACCTGGGCTCTGGCCTTAGGAAAAACTTCCCGTGAGGAATGAAAAGGAAGACAGACGGGTATTGCTGATCTCAAGGGCTTTGGCAAAATCACAGTGACCCCACCTAAAAAGCCCAGGAGCCACCGTGTCTCTTGCAGTCCCTGATAAAGTTACCTTCTCCCATTTTCCAAAGCCAGTGTCGTGGTGGCAGGGACGGAGAGGAGAGGTCCCTGGCAGTGCCTACCCACGCAGCACCAGATCAGCCCCAAATGACATTCAACAGCTGCTCCCGCACCAGAGCCCATTAGCCCTTCAGCTTACATTTAAAAATGTAAATGGCACATTCAGAGAAAAAGAAGTTGCACGTCACTGGTCGCTCCTCTAGCTGTAAACTCGCACCCAGAAGCAGGGCGTCACCTTTTTGCTGGAAAAGCAAACTGGGGGCACAGGGAATGTGTTGCAGCAGCTTCACGGAGCCCACGATCCCTGTGGGACCAAACGTGGGTGAAGTTCAGCAGCATCGGATGGAGCCCATGGGGTGTGTCCTCACCGCAGAGCTCCTGCCCAGAGCCTGTCCTGCAGCGGACCAGGATCTTGGTCATCAGAAAGATGACATGGGAAAAAGAGCTCAGTTTTGAAAAAGAGAAGCATGAAGGCCCTGGAGAAGTTGTTGCTTGAAAGAAAATTAATCTCGGGTTTATCAAAATGAAGTGTCAGGTACCTTTATGCATATGCTAGAGAGACCCTACCCTGCCTGGTTAATGGCAGGTTATTCCTTTTCTTATGCTGTCAACTATTGTTACTGATTGTTAATAGCATTAATATTTCCATCACTTAATTTATTTTATTAATCCCATTCAGGTTTACCATTACCAGCATATGAACTGTAAATAGCAATAATAATGCCATCAAGGTTAATATCAGTGATGCTGAAGGGTATTATGTAAAACACAGCCTGTGAGCAGCAGCGAGACAGGCGCCTATAAAACCTCGCCTGCGATAGCGGGGGGTGGGTTAAACAAAGGTCTCGCACAGATTTACGGAATTGCGTTATCTTCTGGAAGAGGTGAAGATTTAATACCAAAAGCCTCCTTTAAATTTCCTGTAATGTTCCTTTCTATCCCCCGACTGTAAAAATATAGCCAGAGAACATTCTTAAGGAACAGCATTTTTATCTTAAATTATTAAAAGTCTAATAGTGGTTTCAGTTTTCTTCTAAAAGCAAAGGCAATGGAAACAGACAATTTGTCAACTTTTAAATCACAATACGCAGGTGTTAGGCAATTGCCAACAGTGCAAGGAAAAGGTCCGTGTAAGAGAGCACAGGACAAACAAAATTATGGATGTTCCCCTGAAAGCCCCATGCCAAATGCCGGGTGGGAAGGGGGAGGTGGCCGAGCAGGGGGCTCGCACCCACGGGCCCGTGCAGACGGCAGACCCTGCTCACTCGGGGGTTCGCAAATATTTCAGCTGTCGAGGGCACAGCTGCCGTCTGGAACCCCCGAGGGGGCTGTGCTGCACCCGGGAGGACCGGGGGACGAATCGCCCGCACGCCCGGCCGGGGAGGGCTGCGTGGGGGACGCGCTGTCACGGGGCTGAGTTTTCAAATATCGGCGATGGCTCCGGGGCCCACACGTGGCAGCGCCACCTGAGGCACCCAAAAAAGTCCTGCGGAGCAGATGCGGCACGTGCAGCGCTTGGGGGCAGGTCCCGCGGGGGGACCCCCACGAGCGAGACACCCGCAGCACCGGCCGAGCCGGCCGCTGGGCCCACCGGCCACACGGACCCTGCTGGCAGGGCGCGGGCGTTTCTGGGCACTGTTCTCAACAAGCCCGGCACGTCGCAAACCCAGGGCAGCTCTGCGCAATCAGGTGTTTGTGCGCACACCGTGTCTGACCGAGAAGAGCAACGATCCCATCAGCAGGAAGCACGTCTGCATTATTTATTCCCTCGGGAATAAAAATAAATCTGCTAGCTAAAGGTTTATCAGCAATTAAAAGGCCAAAATATCCTTATGGTTCTCACAACCGGAAGTCTCACGGCACAGTGAGGGGACGCAGGTCCTGCAGGTACATCACCGTGACATACATGTAACCCAGTGCAGGGCACTGGGGTGCGCTGGTGCCCCTTCCCCCCTGGGGGAGTCTGTGGGCCAAGGCAGTGACAGCTGGAGGGGAACCACCCAGGGACATCCTTGTTACGGACCCAGCAACCTAAGGAAATGTTTGCAAATGCTGCTTTGGAAAAAAGGAGGGTAAGAAAGATTCAAGAATGAGAATTTAAATCCTATAGGAATTCCAGGAGAACACAAAAGCTGCCGGTAAAGAGGCCACTGAATACAGTAGTTGAGGGAAATCCGGAGAAAGGGCTCTGTTTGCTCCTCTGGGAAGAATTTCTGAAGGTAAAGAGCATATCGGCTTCCTGCGCCCGGACGGGGTGATTTAGTATTCACACCACTTTATTTGGGAGGAATTTGTAAAAGAGTTGGAGCTATAAAATACCCTTCTGCTCATTTTTCATGGACGCTGCTGCAGAGGTTGCAGAAGTCTGCCAGGGCAGAGAATGGAAAAGGACATTTGCCATGGAGGAAGGCTTCGTCCAGCAGTAGGAAGTGGCCCATCGACACAGACCCTCCTTTCTTTGTTACATCTGCCTTGCCTTCCTCGAAGAATTAAATTAGATATACAAGGGGGAAAGAGAGAGGGAGAGGGGGAGAGAGGGAGAGAGGGAGGGCAAGGGAGGGAGGGAGAGAGAGACGAGAAAAAAGGCTCAGGCAGGAATATATTTCCTATGTCTGGATAAGGGGAAGGATTCGAGGTAATTGCTTGCTTTTCTCATTGTTCTCAGCTGCCAAGCCGAGATTCATAGAGTGTCTGCAAAGATCTCTCTCTTTTTTCTTTTCCTTCTAATTCTTCACACCCCCCTCCGAACCCCCATCTACCCCAGTCCCTATCCCTCCCCTTCCTCCTGCTTATTCCACCCTAGGAAAAAAAAGTAATTTGTCTGGTTTATTTATGATGCAATGAAGGTATGCTGAACGCATCGGGATAACCTGACACTGGTCAAACTATCTGTCAGCAAAGAAGAACTGCCTTCATACTCCAACGAGTGCATAATTTAACCATTTCTCTACCAGAGGGCAACACGAGACCATCCATTCCAAACAAGAGGGTTTGTCACTGCTCTCTTTGCAATAAAACCCGCGTTTGTTGCACCCTGGCAAAAACTAGCATTTGACATGTTTTCAATCAACCCTTTATCTTCTCATTTTCGCTAGTCATACACAGATTGTCTGCATGTAATAAAACTTCTATTTGGAAAAATATAAAATGATTTGAGATATTCATATGAAAGCCAGGTCCCAAAACAAGATGGAACACACAAATCTGCCAGCTATGAAACCAATTCAGGATGGATTTAGGACCCAGATAGAGCCAGACAATTGGATGCTGAGTATGGGGAAGAAATAGTAATGCCTCGGGTCTGAAAGAAGTACATATAATCCTATCCTCCTGATGCACAGGGAGGCGATGGCTTCAGCTCGGAAAGAAAATGCAACCCATCCAGCAAGCAGGGTAAAAGGGAAATATGAGGTAAAGGAGGAGAGAGAAAAAATAGAAAAATTTAGCAAATAATATTCCAAAATATTTTAAATGTGAACCAAGAATAAAAAAAAAATAAACTGCATAAAGGCTTTTTCAAAAAATTAAAAAAAAACAACAAAACAAGCAAACAAAAATAGTCGGTGCAAGCCCTGTTCAAACAGGATGGAGCAAACAGGGGACAGGAATTACTAGTTGCATTCCACCATTTTAAATTAGTCACAACAGTTTTTCCTCACTCCCGACAGGGCGCAGCCAGAGGCAGGCACGACCCCGCGCTGGCAGAGCGCCTTGCCAAAGGAGCCATTTTCCTGCACGGCCTTTGCCGGCGGTTCCCCCCGCGCCGTGGCCGAGGGGACAGGGTCCTTTACAGCAGCTGCAGGCGGCTCCCGCAGCCCCCGCCTCGGTGCCGCTAGCTGGGGTAACTCTTGATAGGAGACAGAAAAAGACACGCCGGGTTTTAACAGATTTTTGGTATCATCATAAAAAACAGCACTCGGGATTCGGCCCAGAACTGCGAGCGCTCGCAGCGGGAAGCCCTGTCGGGCAAGATTGCCTGAATACGTGGGGTTTGAGCACACCGAAAATATTCTGATGTTTAATAAATGACAGAAGAAAGCATAAAATAAATAAAAAGAGATTTTGCAATATAATGCAATGCATGCAACAGGGATCAGGGAAGGAACTCCAGGAAATAAGGGGTTTGAAGAACAGCTTCTGCTCGTGATCTTATTTATTTCTGATACACACCAGCACTTGCCTTCGCCCTGTAAGCAAGCAGGAAAAGATTTTATGAATGGGAATATCTATAGCAAGAGGGAATGTAAAATGGAAGGGAGATAATAGGGAGGGTCGGGTCAAAGCCAAGAGGCGGTCCCCGGGACAGGCGAGTGACAGCCGCCACCGCCGGCCACCCTCGCCGGTCACCCTGGGACGGGGATGCTGGCAGCCCCGTGCACCACTGGCCAGGGGCCCACCCGCCTCCCCAGGCTCTCCTCCTGCTGCTGGGCTGCTCGTATCCGTCACTTTTGGAAGGAAGGATTGCAAAATTAAAATGGGTTTTTATTCTGCATTAACTGAGAAGCCAGCACTTGGACCTGACACGTATTTTTCTTTGTGAGATTATGGAGGAGTCAGTCGTTACAGCTGCACTGTACACTTCCCTACAACTAGACGTGTATAACACACATCAAGATAAAGCCAAATATATTTGGCAAAACGTAAGGACATATTTTGGATATGGGGAATCCATTTATGAAAGAGGAGATTCCGTAGCAGATACACCAAAAAAAGACACATGATGAGGTTTGTCCTGTCATTCAGGAAATCCCCCATCCACACAAAAATGATGCACGTTCATATGGTTTTCACACAAAAATTGCTCCACAATAATTAGCGTACTTGGGAACAGTCCATTTTACTTTCTTATTCACCTTTATTTTTCACTACCGAATGAAGAAATAACATGAAATTACAACCAACCAAGCTCCTTTTAATGCACAACCATTTTAAAATATGAAAACACAAATCTAGATAAATCCAGCAAGGTTTGATTTTACTGTCAAATTACAACTAAAATTAAAATTAGTTAAAACAATTTAATTTTGTTAAGAAAAAACTACAATGAGATTGAAATATTCTGTACCTGTTTTTAACTTGAACCGATTTTTAAAGGCTGAGTTACAAACCTGAAAACAGGACGTTAATACCTGAAACAGTTGCATTAATTTAAACGTAGGAGCCCAAATAACATCATTATAATTCTGAACAGGTTGTTTTATCTCCTCAAATCCAGAGTTAAAACCTACTAAAATAAAATTACAAGAGCCTTTTCGACAGACAAGCCCCTTCAAAAGAAACTGTACAGTTCTGAAACCTGATTTCTGTCCCGGATTTTGAAGTGTTGGTAATTTGTATTTGTGAAATAAGCGGGATTATTGCAGCGGGGGAGATCGTATCAGTTTCCCGTCTGCCTGAGTTTCCTACAGAAATCTGACAACCCTCCTCCATGAGCCCCTCTTTAAGTAATTGCTCTGCCATTTTGTTGTTGCTTCTTTTTCACCTGCCTCGGCCCCAGAGCGCCCAAACCGCACATTTAAAAATAGACTGGAATGTCCCAACCCAAAATTTGCTATTAACAGCACTTCTACCGTCCCTGCTCCTCGTACAGCAGAGGTGTGTATGTGCTGATGGGAGGGCATTTGCTTCAAATCAGTAATATTTTACCTTAATTAGGGTCTTGGAGCAATTGAAAATCCTACTTTGCAAAATAAAAGAATTCCCATTCTATTTCAAAATGCTAACATTTTGACAGAAAAGTAGAAAATACTTGAAGAGAAAAAGAAATTAAAGGAAAGAAAGAATAAAACATGCAGCCAAGAGAAACTTTAAAAATAAATTCATAATTCTCATTAGCAATGTAAAAATTATTTGGATTGCAGATTTCTGTAATATCCAGAGGTATGTTTTTGAGAGCTGGCTTTACGGTCAGTGGATATTTTTGTTTACATGCTCCTTTCGTGCAATAAAACCAAAAAATACAGTACAAGCCCTATTAAAACCAAAACGCATCTGCAAGGGTTTTTTCCACCTTCGATGAGTTATGGGCAGAGGAAGGTACATGACTACTTTCTACACTGTTTTAAAATAACCATAAATGATTTCTATAATGTATTTTCAATGGGAGCTTGTTAGCCATATGACATTTTTTTTCCACAAACTCCAGAATACTTAATACCTAAACTGTTTTATCATTTGGCTGCTGAGTATTTATTTATCACAGCCATGTACTTTAGAGCCTCGCACGGAAAGATCCCGACAGTTCTCTGGGCTGAGCTCTTTGTAAGTCTATTCCTTTCTCATATATAAGCGTGAAAAACCCACAGCTGAAATAAATACTGCCTTTCAGATGCCGCGCTCGTCAATGCCGCGGTGGCTGCGGACTCACAGAAATTTGGCATCTTTGCCCCACTCCGTTGCAGGCTTTTCCCTTTTTTTGATGGTAGTTTAATTAAGGCATTTGCCTCTCTCATCCCCAGCGCTATTAAATTTTAAACCTGCCACGGAACCTTTCCTTTTTTCACCCCTTCTTCTTACCACCCCCCGTGACCGCAGCCCGCCGGACCCCCACGCCCCGCTGCCCCCCATCCCTCCAGCCTGGCCCTCTCCTCCCTCCCCACGGCTGTTGGGGCTTTTTTTTCTTTTTTTTTTTTTTTTTTTTTTTATCCCTCTCCTCCAACCTCAGCTGCTCTTTCAGCTGGCCTCATGCACTACAAGGGAATCATTTGCTTTCATAATTTAAATTTCTTCGCCCACCCCCGCCGGCGGCGCGCCGGGGGCTGCAGCCCGGGCTGCCGCGGCGGTGCGTGGATGGCGAGTGCCCTCTGCAGGGGAACCCCCGCCGGCCCCGCACACCCGCCGAGGAACCAGAAGCAAATCAGCTCCTGCCGTACCAGGGTTTTTCTGTTTTTTTTTTTTTCTTTTTTACTCATTTAATTATGACACGATCCATCAGCGCTGACAGAGGCGGGGAGCGCTGCCGCAGCCCTCGCTGGGTTTTCCTACCAAGTCCCGGCCGGTCCAGCCCCAGCCCGGCCAGGGCCCCCCGCAGAAGCAGAGCGGAGGAGGATTTTATTTATTTGCAAGGTGATGGTTTGCGGCGGGCTCTCAAAGCCCCGCCACGTCTTTCAGAGCGCGGACGTGCAGGACTCCTGCTTCTCCCGCGGCGGAGCGGCGCAGGATGGAATTTTTATTGGGTTTTCCCAAAAATCAGCTCTTTAGGAAATTCCAGATGGAGTCCTGCTCAGACACCTGTCTGGAATGGTGGCACTCGCTGCATGTGGCGTGCAGGGCTCGCTCCCCATCTCAAATAGCCAATTCGGATTTAGCCCGTGTGTCTAAAGTGGTCAATCAACGCGAAACGTTGGCCAGGCGGAAGCCACGAGGGCAGGTTCAGCAACCCAACCCAACCCAACCCGAACCAAAGAGAATGCTTTTAAGCCAGGTCTGTAACCAGGAGCCTGCGAGACCTGTGAAAGCCAGCACAAGATCAGGTGCCCTGAACGCCTTTTCATCAAGGGCCGGTTCCGCGCGGGGACCCAGCTGCCCTGTATATCACCAGCCGGCTCCTCTCCCCAACGCAGACGTGTGTACTGCGGAAGAGGGTGGGATTAGGGAAAAAACGGTTCTCTAAAGGGAAAGCATTTCCAAAGACGTCATGAAATGAGAATTTACTAGTCTTTTCCAAGAGCTAATAATGCCTGCGCAGCACAATAGGCATCGCTCACTCTGCCACAGACAGGACTCGCAGGCTCCTTTTTGTCCCCCCCACCTTCTTAAGGATCTCGCTTATGCAAACCTCGCCGCAGCCTCTTCCTTGAGATTGTGTATCTGAGCAGCAGGGGGGCTGATGAAGTGCTCATTTTTTTACATCAGTCTTATAAATTGCTCTCCCCATTAATTGTTTCCATGGAAACAATGCATTTGGCTTGTATGGGGATCCTGAAAAATTTTTAATGTGATTCTTAAAAATGTGCAGGAGACGGGTGAGGGGTAGGGTGGGTGCTCTCCGACACCCTCAAAAAAGATCCAGCCTAAGTTCTAACAAAATGTGCGGTTAATTGCTTGTTTCCAAATGTTGCTAGACTGAATCCAGATTAAATCGAGGATCTGAAAACATTATTCAAATGACCAGGGGGGGGAAAAAATGAAACAAAAGGGCAAGTACAGATTATGTGACAGCACAGACGAGAATTTTCAAACACCTCCTAGCAAAACACAGCCATGAGACCATGACCAAATAACAATTCTTTAATGTCACAGCCTTAACTAATAATTTAAGCATGAGCAGTCCTTGATAACCCATCAGATCTTCCAACAAACACTGTGCTCCTCGAGAATCTCCACACGCTGCTCTGACAGGGACAGCAGTAGCTACACACGGGCGGCACCAGCAGCACGCAGACACACACACACCGTCCTCCCTTTCTCCACTCTTCATACGCCTGAGAGGGCTTTTCTTTTAATTTTTTTTTTCCTCAGCAGGGAAAGTATTTGTATTACAGGGTATGAAACTAGTCCAACATGCAAGCATATTTAATTTGGAAAATGTGTGGCTAAATGCCACTTGTTATGGGATTAGTTAACAGCTGCAAGTCTGCTACTGTGGAAAGAATTTTTTTTAAAAAAAAAAAAAAAGAAAGAAAAGGATTTAACTGAGAACTGATATGTCTCCCAACTTTCTCTGTGTGTTTTCAAGTTACATCCAGTTTCTCAGCTCTCTATGGGGTTGTCCTCACTTAACTGTCAGCTGAAGCTATCTACACTTAAACTAACTCCTCTCAAGTTAGTCTGCTCGGAGCGAGAGCAGTCAGCGCCGCAGAACAGCCCTTGAGCTGCCGGGCGTGTTAGAGGAGCCGGCTCAGCCCCCCGGCGTGACCAGCACCAGCAGCAGCTTCAGCCTTGCACTGGCACTGCCAGGTCAGCCCCAGTAACAGCACCCCTTGGCTCCAGCTAAAGACACCCGCGAGCGTCGGGTTACCGGCAGCTCTCAAGTTATACCTCGAGCTAATCACACAGTGAGGACAGGCTCTAAATTACTTGTTAAAAATACCGTACTCGTCCTGAGTGTCCTATAGTGTCCTCCAACGCTGAGTGCTGTTAACGAAGGAGAACATCGTCTTTAGCACATCAGTCACATAAGGCAAACCCACCAGTCACTTGATTTTCCTGTCCATATGGCCACGACCTCCCCGCGTGACCGCTAAGAGAGATTTTCATAAAGATGCCAAGAAGCAGGTTTCTAGACCACAATTTGCCCCCCCTGCCCCCATCCCAAAGTGTTTCTCATTAGTATCATGTTGCTGTCCTCTTTCCTGCTCAGGAACGGCTTATCTCCTCTTGAGCCTAAGCCCTTCACTGGCCTAAACTGTCGGGTATTAGCGGCACATCAGGCTCTCGGTACCAGGCTCAAACCTCAAGCGGCCACTGAGCCAGTCCGGGAGCTGGGAGGAGCAGGCACCTCCTGGGGAAGGAGCCATTGCAAATCCCCTGCCTGGGGAGGCATGAGGATGAGGATGGCTGGAAGGGGAGGAAGGGGGCAACTCAGGTAGTCTCACTTTCCATTCTGGCTTCTGCATCCCGCTGCTGCTCAACCTACAGCGAAACAGTCCGAAGTGGTGTTAGCAAAAGCCATAACAGAAGAGATAAAAGTCTCTGTCACCCCGCACAACTGCCGTTACCCGAATTACCTTTGGGGAAGACGTATCGCATTGGCTCCACTTGTCTGGGAGGCAGGGGGATCTCTTGCCTGGCTCCAGGCACAAGACACTCAGGAACCCGAGTGACCCACAGCAGGGAGAGGGACGAGGGGGTCAGCATCAAACCCCACAGCTCAGCGAAACCACGTGCAACAGCGGGGAGTCGGAAAGTGATCCCCCTGCGGCCGTGCAGCTCCTGCTGGGTGAGGGGCTGCAGGAGCCCTTCACTGGAAGCCCTGCCCCAGGGGTGCAGATTGACTCCCCAAAACTGCCTATGCCTGTAGCCTCCCAAGACAGCCGTCTCTGGGCAGAAGGCAATATTCGCCTGCTTCACCCAAGGCTTTGGCGGGCTCTTCCCAGCCGCAGGACCTCTGGAAGTTCACCTCTCCACCTTAGAGCCTCTAAGAGAAACCACGAATGGCACACCAAAGAAAAACTGCAAGTGCTTTACAGCCTGCCCGGTAAAGCAGAGGGGAGCCTGCACAAGGCCCAAGCCAGCTGAATCTAACGCCATGTGCTCCCGATGGTCACAAAAACATTTCTTCACAAGTAGGCAGCTCAGCTGGTTTGCTGTGATCGCAGGGCTCAGCTCATCCCCTCTTGCCGCTGCTGTTCTCCCGTTCCCCCACCATCTCCGGACACCTCTGGGAGATGCAGTTCGGCTCTACCAGCCGCTGCCTTGGGCACAGACGGCACCACCGTCCTGGGCACAGCACGGAGGGAGGATCAGCGCAGGGAAGATCTCAGGAAGCTCCATTTCCTTTGCACATGTAAAGTATTGCTGTTTTAATTTATCCTGAAAATATGGTTACCTGAGGGGAAACATTTTGATATGGCTAATCAGTAGGAAAGTGGCAATGCAGCGGTGTATCCGCTCCAGCCAGTCTCTCCGGAACTGGTGTGACTATATTCCAGCTGATGTTTTGTTTCAGTCCTGCATTTATTCCATAACTTTCATAATAAAAATGACACAAAGACAGTCACATAATATGGCAGGAAAATCTCTCTTTGGATGTTTCTTTTGGATACTGTAAACTGATTGCTTTTGTCATACGCACACACATGATCACACTGTGCTGACAGACACCCTGCAATTATGTGGACGAAGACGGATGCTACCCACGTGGCGTTTTTCTGCTGGAAATGAAACCCTGAAAGGGGGAGGAGGGGGTAATTAGAAGCAAGTTTCTTTATCACATTTCTGTTATACCAGTGCCAACACCTTGACCCCAGTCTGAGTCAATGTGCATCTGCATCCGTACAACAGGCCTGACCGTGCAGAAGGAGCAGTTTCTTTCTTGAAGATTGACCAAACTGGCATCACAGCCAGGTTCCTCTAGGGCTGCCCCTTGGTCTTGCGCAGCTGTAGGGGATGCCCATGGAAAAGGAGCGAGAGCAGGACGATGACGAGGGGTGGTCTCCAATGCAGCCTCCCTGTCCCCGGCAGCGTGCACCTCTCAGCCTCCACAGTCAGAAGGTGCCTCTGCACCTTGATGCTTAACGGCCCCAATGGACTTATAATATTGGTACTTGGTGGGCAGGTTGTGCTAAGACAAAATACTGGCAGAGTGGCTGGAAAAGACCTTTAAAGGATCTTTAAAAAGCGCTGGGGACAAAACGTGTATTTGTAGCTTTCAAGTGTATCAATATCCAACTCGCAGCAGTGCATGGCGAACCAGCACGGGAGCCCCTGGTACCTTACAGGGCTGTGTAAGCCAAAAATTGCCATTTCCTTCAGTACCAAACAAAATTCCCCCACAAATAATAAAAACCATAGGGCATTATAACTCCTTTGAGCGCGCAAGCCCCTGAAAGCTATGTATGAGTTTGCTCAAGGGAACGCTCCCACCCCTGCGCACCCGTGTACACCCCCGCCTGACAGGGACACAGAGCAGTACGGTCCTAGTCCCCCAAAGAGCGTCACAATGTCTTAACTTCACACACAGAAGTGGCTCCCCTGGGACCTGCACGCTGCAGATGCTAGAAATGGAAAGCAGCATGCAGAAGAAAGCTGTGATTTCCTTAATTTTATCTTAAAAGGGTCAGACTGGGTAAGTTCTGGTTTTCACACTACAGCAAAATTTTTGTTTTCTGATATTCCCTTTTAAACCTGACAGAACTAAAATCCTTGTTTCCAAAGTTGGAGGTTTGCAACCTCACTACCCCCGGGGAGGCAGGTGAAGCTTTTTTCCATTTGTCCATATTTAAAACCGGGTCTGCTTTAAGAGAAACAAGTGAGAAGTGGGTTTTACCATTTCAGAAATGAAAGGCATTTACCCTCAAGACAGTAAAACAAATCTCTTAAACCCTTCTGATGCAAGAGAGGAAATGGGAAGTTTACAAAAGTAAAGCTCCAGTCCTGCACATACAGACTTCTTCTTCCTCGTGTGTATAGCTCACTGAAATCAATATGATTTCTCACGAGCGAAGCCGCAGACGCACATAAATGTTTCCATATTTGAATCTTATATCAACACTAAAGTTGTGTTAAAGAAAAAAAAATTCTTCACAGTAAATTCAAAAGTTTGCCCAGCTTAAAAACTATTTATGAACTATATACGTTCTAAAGTTTTTCAACCAATCCTGTTATTTATGCATTTATTTGAAGGCAACACCCAGCTCACACATCCTCAGGAGCAGCTCAGCCAGCGCTCCCCTGCCCATTGCTGGCATTTCCAGAGCATGCAGCGGCGGGAGCCAGCGGTTGTGGCCGGACGCAGCAACAACCCCCCCCCGGCACTGCGTGCACCCAGCCCAGGGCTGCAAAAGCTCGTTCACTCGGTGCATACCCGAGCTCGGGGGCTGGGGGATGGATGGAGAGGGCAGCCCTGCTCCTGGGAAGCACCCACCACCCCTCCAGCTGCCGGCATCCCTGGGTTTGTGGTGGAACCAGTTCCTTTTTAACCACCTTGCAGTGCCAAGCCTACAGCGTCAAGACTTTCCTGTGTGTAGTGCTGCAAAGGGCCCTCGACATGGAAGAGCAACAAGTATCACACCAAAAGGACAGCAAGGGGTAAAGATCAGAGGAATTACTCATACGTGGCAGAGGGAGCGCTTCCCCAAGGCTTTCACAGCATAATCTTTTCTCCCACTTTATGAAGCCACACAAAGTGAATCCCAACTGCTAACCATAAAAAATGAGAGCTATTTGCTAAAGACCTGATAATGTTTAAAAATATATAGTCAAACATCTTGCTAAGTGAAGGCACGATAAAGTCGAGTCCATCTCTTACACTAACCTTCAAGGTAAAATTAATAATTAATTAGTAAAGCCAGGACATGGAATGATTGCTATCAATATTTTAATACTTTTACTGCTAATTTCATTCTCCCTCCATAATCTGCTTTCTGGACAAGCAGGAGAGCTACGTGTGCATTTTCAGTGCAGTACCCTGCCTCAGCTGGGGTCAACGCTGGAGAAGACATATGGCCCAGAAGTGTGCCGCAAATGTCATTCCTGCAAGAAACAAAAGCCAACGTGCACTGCTTGGATTTTGTCACGTGCATTCGGGAAGCACGTGCTGCAGCCTTTCGCTGTGTTTGCTCCAAAGCAGGTGCTGCTCTCATGGCACCAGCAAGCCAAACCAGAGGGTATCCGCTTTTAATGAAGACACACAACAGCAACCAAGAACTTCCCCAAGCATCAGAGTATCTATTGCCCTGTCCTGCAACTGAGCAAGGAAAACTTTGGCCCAAGAGGAAAACTGCTGGGAAAGTTCCGAGGGGGCGAACCTAGGTGGGTGCAGAGGGCAGGCAGGAGCTCAGGGCACAGGCAGGGACACAGGCAGGGGCCACCCCTGCCCCGGCCAAGGAGCGGGGAGCAGGCGGGTGGGTAAAGGGAAGGGAGGTAACTGCTGCCCTCGACTGCTGCAAAGAAAAGTGTGTCCTCGCCTGCTTTATTTACTCTTTGTTAGTCTAATGAGGCTGTTTCCTGGGAGTTTAATTACCATAATAGAGACAATTCCTTTCTTAACCCTCTTTACAGCCTGGGAGAGAAAGAGCCTCTGAAAAGGGAAAGCAGAAAACACGAGCCGCCAGCAGCAGAGCGGTGTTTCCAACCAGGCCGAGCAGAGGCCCGAACCCTCCGGCACGTGGCCATCGATCTCACCCCGCGGGGCGGGGCCGGCTGCGCGGCGTCCCCTGCGCGGCTGCGGTGGGCGCTGCCCTGGGGGGGTCCCAGCCGCGCTCCCCGCCTGCCCTCGCCCACCGCCCCGTGAACTGTGGTGCAGGATGGCAGCGCTGCAGAGTTCTGCTGCAGAAAAATTAAGAGCACATGATTAATGCTACATAAAATGTGTGGGTTACCAGCCCTTTGAAATCTTACCTCTTCGTCATTTTCCATTTACAGTTTACTAATGAAATTAGATATGGTAAAGGGTTTCTTTCTTGCTCGCCTTTTTTTTTTTCCCCTTAAATTGACTGTGCATATTTTTAGAGTTAAATCAACGTATTTTCCATTCCATATTCAGCAAGAAATCAGAAAATTAAACGGTTTTTTTTTCTGGTGCTGCTAAGAAATATTTCCACGGTGTTGCCATAATACACACAGCGATTTACTGTATTAGACTTGCACGTCTGTTACTCTGTGCACAACAGATAAACCAGATCAGATTAAAACAACTCGTTAGCTGGGCTAGTCCGTACTGCCATACAGCTGAAACGCGCACAAACCGGATCAGCCTTCCCTCCGCCCAAGAAGGCACACTTGTGTTAAATGGCAGACACCGACATCGTTCTCCTCCTTGCCAGGTATGTTACAAAAAACCAACAATCCAGTCTTCAAACCCTTAGTCAACAGTAGGTTTAAAAGGAAAGCACTGGTAGGCAGTCTCGTCCAACGATGACTGGGAGCCCTGGCCACTCCCGGCTTCAGGGGGCTGCGGCAGGGAGCGGGGCTGTAAGGCTGGCCCTGGCCATCCGCTTCAAGAGAGCTCTGCAGCAGTAGACACTTTAGAAGGGCAAAGGCAAAGAGGCAGTGAGGGTGAAAAGCGCCAGATCTAAGAGGAAAAAAGACACAGCCTATGAAAAAACCGACAGAGCTGTGCTAACCCAACCAGAAGTCTCTCCTTGCCTGCTTTATTCGTTCCCACACAAGAAAGCCGACGTGCTGCAAAAGCAATTGCTTAAAAGGGGATGTGCAGCAAAACTCAGCATAAACTTGTGCCAGAGTCCAGAGGAAGACAAAATCCACTCCTAATTTTCTTCTAATCAAGCTCAGCATCACCTCAGCAAAGGGGTTTCCCTTGGCTGGTGCATGAACCACCACAGCTATTACCCAGGTGCTCCCTCCGTCCCCAGAGGGACGCGTCCCCGTGCCTTTGGTGCTCCTCAGGCACGGAGCAACTTGCTGAGCGCCAGGGAGATGGGCAGAGGCAGAGAGCGCCACACCGGGAGCGAGGGCATGCATGGGGCTGGAAAGGGGTAACTATTTTCTGGTTTGGTGCTTCAGCTCTGCCTCTGCCCCCCTCCCATGCCCAAGCCAGCGCTCCTCTTCATCACATCTAGTGCAACGCAGAACCCAGGGGAAGGAAATGGCGGCAGATGGCCGCAGGGGTGATGCTACCCGGAGAGCGACGGAAGCAAACATACATGATGCAATCAACTACCGCTGTTTCTTTCTTTGTTTACAATTGCAACGCTGCTGGTTTTCCTGACCTTGCCCTCAGGACATCCTGGAGCAGGTTTGGCACATGTGTGCCCTGTCAGGGATGGCAAACGTGCGGTGCTCGGGCAGCTCGCTGCGGGGGCTGCCGGCAAACACCATGTTGCTCTGAAACGGCGATGACCATGACTTTGCTGTTAGCTGAGTGCAAACGGAACAGCGTAAGACACCAAGTTACCCAGAAGCCCTCTTCCTCGGGGTGGCGCAGTCCTGATGAAATAGAGCAGTCAAAGCATCACTGACGAGATCACGGCGGAATGAGACCAGGAGACAAGGTTCACACTGGTGTTACACACGCACTGTGTCCAGGTGAGTTACACACGCATCATGTCCAGGTGTGTTACACACACATACCATGTCCAGGCACATTACACACTCACACTGTGTCCAGGTGTGTTGCACACACACCATGTCCAGGTGTGTTACACGCTCACACCATGTCCAGGCACATTACACACTCACACTGTGTCCAGGTGCGTTACACACACACCATGTCCAGGTGTGTTACACGCTCACACCATGTCCAGGCACGTTACACACTCACACTGTGTCCAGGTGCGTTACACACACACCATGTCCAGGTGTGTTACACGCTCACACCATGTCCAGGCATGTTACACACTCACACTGTGTCCAGGTGCGTTACACACACACCATGTGCAGGTGTGTTGCACACACACGGTGTCCTCCACAGCCCCAGCCCGCTCCCTTCCGGACGGCTCTCCAGCGCTGCCTGCCTCCGGGCCCGCTGGCTGCGCAGTGCCCAGGGACCGCCGGGAGGGAGTTCCCCGCCTCGCTGGGGATCGTACTCTTCTAACAAACGGGCTTTTTTGTGGTTGCATAGCTGTTACCACAACCATAAACTGACACTGTAAAAGTGAAGGTGAAATGAAATAATTAAAGACATTTCCCCCAAGGTTCTGATCACAGAGTTGCCACAAAAGCGAAGGGATTTGTGAGCCTCACACTTTCCGAATCCAGCACCATGTATTTAGATGAATGCATCTTTTTCTGTGTGGCAGTTTGAAGGTTAGGGCTTGGCAGCAAGCAACTGCGCTCTCACTAAAAATCATATAAGGATATCCCCTTTGAACACCTCCTGAACGGTTATTTTAAATAACATTGTGTTTATTAGCAGAACAGAGGGAGGACTGTAAAGCAGGAGAACCAAAGAGTTTGATTTCCAGTCAGTGATGAATGGTGGGGGAGGCCAGGTCACCCGGCTGCAACATCAAAGGGGCGACTGAACCAGCCAGCACACTTGAAGTTAGTTAAAATGCCATAACAATTTTCTGAGTTTTTCTTTTTTTTTACATTTAAAGAAATTATATTTCATAGTGCTGGCTTCAGCCATTATTTCCAGGTCCCTGATGATGCCCAGGACTATCAAAAGGCCCTGCCTGCTGCATCCCAAAGGGTATTTGCCACACTTTCTAATGGTGATCCGATGTGCTCCTACCCTCAGCAAGAACGACGACTTTTAAAGAGCTGGAACCAGCACCCACCTCCAACAATGCACTATTATGCATCCTCACATCGGCCCTCGCGTCTTCCAACACATCGGGATTAAATTGCCAAGTCATTTGCATGGGTCTGGTCCCTTTGGGGCTCAAACTAGCCTGGCTCTTTCAGAGCTTTGCAGGGCCAGCCTTGCCCTTGCCCCTCATTTCTGTCAACAGCAAGTGAGGAACCCGATGCTTTTGAGGTATCCCTTGACAAGAAGCATGAGTGCTAAAGCTTTGCTGTGGAGCTGAACCAGATATGGGCTGAAGAAATAAAGTCGTATACTAATCATAGAATCACAGAGTGGTTTGGGTTGGAAGGGACCTTAAAGACCATCTAGTCCAACGCCCCTGCCATGGCAGGGACACCTTCCACTACACCAGGTTGCTCCAAGCCCCATCCAACCTGGCCTTCAGCACTGCCAGGGATGGGAAAGATGATCTTGATCTTTCTAGGTAACAAAGATCTGGGAGACGCAACTGGCTGGTGGCAGCGTTTCTCTCAAGGTCTCACTCCACTCTGTCCCCCCTCCACACGCATGTTATTTTCTTCCTTGTGTATTACACTTTTTTTTTTTTTTTTTACTGTGTGTAAACTTATAGTTAGCAAAGGCAAACGCAGTCTGAAACCGCCCTGTAAGAGCAAGGTTTATGTACTGACTGAACACGTGTGCACCGAACTGCAGATCTTGGTCAAGCCTCAGCAAACACAGAGAGAAACCAGCAAAAACTCCTAGCGAAACCGGCGCGCCTGCTGGCAGTCCTCTGCGGCACGCACGCCTCCCTGCTCATTCCTCCTTCTCAAAAGTAGTTTTCCAGCACGGATTTTCCCTTCTGGAGAAAAGGCACCACACTTCAGGCGTTCATCCCTTGTTCCATTGAAACAACCACATGACACCAGCGCATCTCCCAGCTGCCTACTGCCGCCCCCAGCCCCGCTGCCCAACGACCGGCTGCAGCAGCTTCCCCCGGTCCGCTCCCGTGCCAGGGCGGGCCCCGACCCCCGCCTCCCCGCCCGCTCCGCGCTTGGTGGCGGGAGAGCAGCAGGGGGCAACCTCGCCCCGGGAACGCTCCGGGAGCCGCGGCCGCTCCGCAGCCGGGTGCGCTCCGCCGGGACCGGGCGCCTCGGGAGCCGCCGCCCGGGCAGCCGGGTCACAGCGGCGGCGGAGGGCCCACTCCGGGGTAAACCGGGCTGAAACAAAACGAAATAAATAAAAAAATAAAATGAACACCCCACCCCCCCCACGCCGGCGAGCAGGAGGCTGTGGAGGCAGCCGGGCTTACCGGGGGTTTTGTTTTAACTCTGCCTGCAGGCACTTTTGAGCCCAAGTAACTGCGGATCTGGGAATAACAGGTGTTTATTGATTTCCTTGTGGTTGGGGGGGGGGGGTTCAGCCGCAGCGCTGCAGCAGAAAGCCATATGTAATCCATATGTAACACTTCAGAAAATGAAAGGCAGCAGAAACACCAAACAGGTGGGCAGAGCGGGGGGAAGTTTTGACTCTCTCCCCAATAAATTTTACCTACTTTTCCCACATCATCAATATTAGGAAGAAAGAAAAAATAATTTCTTAAAAACCCAACCTCCCCTAAAATGGCTTTCCGTGTCGATACAGCACCCACCCAAACCAGAAGCCAGGCGGGGGTTCCCTCCTGGCCACTCCACTCAGCAGCAAGTTTCAAAGCATGGCACTACAGCGTAGCACTGCTAATTCCCTACGGCCAAGGACCTTAAATCGAGGGGGTGACGCTGTTCTGCAGCAAAAGTGAACAAAGCCACGGATCACAAGGACAGAGCAGAAAGTCCAGGAAACGCAACCAAGCCGTGGCATAAAGCTGAGCAGAAGAACATTCCTGCGTGTCAGGCTTTCCTAAATTATCTCCTAGGTAAACAACCTAAAACTGGCCTCTCTGCTCTGACGTACACCAACTTGTTTCCATGGGCATTCTGCCTGGGCAAAGAACCCAGGCCTTTGTCCCAGTTTTTGATCCACTAAATTACATTTATTTATTTGGGCCCGTCCAGCCTGACTCGGAGCGTATTGACCTGCCCGCGCCCGCTGCCGTGTCTGGAGCACCTTGACCCCTGCTCTTCCCTCTCTGCAGTGACCACGAATCCATCTCCACTGCATTAGCCCAGCATTATCTTAGCAAACAGAGGGGGGGGGAATAATATTGATCATTTTCTCCAATTTTAAAAAGAGGGTGAGGGGAAAAAAGAAAACACCCAAGAAGGGGAAAGCAGACAAAGAGAGGCTAAATCAAACCACAGAGCAACAAAGGAGGAAAAACAGGTGGAAGACGGCAATTGTTTTCTGAACCCCAGCTAAGTGGAGAATTGAAACGAGGGAGGCACCGCGAGAGGACCAAGGGATGAAAGGGAGCGATGGTAAGAAACAGAAGGCCTATATAAGTCTGAAAATGGCTAGAAAGAACAAGGGAGAGAGGAGACAAGAATAGAAACCTCTGATGTTGGCAGGAAATGTTGTGATTCTAAAGATGAAACAACTTGTGGGGAAAGAAATTGGGAAAAAATACCCCTGTGTATTTGCTAGGGTGAACTCGAGCAGCAAATGAACTGCAGAGGAGACAGCTGCCGGACAGCACTGGGCAGGAATGAAATGGCGCAGCGTCCTCTGAAGGAGAATTCATTGTTAGAAAATGACATCCTTTCATAATACCGGTATTTTTCAAAGCTCGCTCCAGCTGCAGCTGCAGATGTGGCTTAAAACCCAAGCAGGAGGCCCACTCCCCTATGGCAAGACTATATATTCTATGACTGTAATATTACTGCCATAAAGAGGATAGGAGAGATGGGGCAGGAGAGATACTTAAAACTTCCAAACTCATTCGAGACAAGCAGTAAGGGACATACAAGTAGTTTAGGGAAAGAAACACGACAGCTTTCTTACTTATCTATGAAATTATTATGGAAATGTTTGTCATGTATATTTTCACTATCCCCTAGTATGTTGGGGGCTTTAATTCCTTTGGATGGACGCCAGCGCGTTAGGAAAAAAATGCTGGGAGAGGGAAGGAATACATTTACTAGAAAAAAACTGCATTCCTTCCAACCTTTCTGCAGCTTCTTAAAAAAATACAAAAAGCCTCCTTCAAACTGCTCAGTGCCATACCAATTTCCTGTGTAGACCTGAATATTAGTGTATGTTTTTCTGTGTCTCCTAAGTTTCCCAAGTTACCTAATGCACGCTCAGCATGAAGCATTTTTAAATGAGTTAGTCTTTATTGAATTATGATTTCCAGCAGTCACTAATAACAAAATTCAAATTGCTCCAGCAGATGAGGATTTTAAGAATGCTGAGAAGAAACTGAGTTTTTAAGAGACTCTAGAAGAGCCACCCACTGCTTGTGTATAGTAACCGTGAGCCTCTTGACGAAATACTTCAAATAGTTAATTAGATTTGCTTTAAAAAAAAAATAAAAAAAATCAGTCATTAGGAGTTGCCGCTCTGGGAGACACTGGATAAAGGCTGTTACTGGCGCACCTATGGCTTCATCAAAAGTGAAGCTAAAAAAAAATTTTTTTTTAAATAAAGTTTCAGGTTTTCCTCACACTGTCCCTGCAGTCGGCACAACGTAATTAGCAACACATCTAAAGGGGAAAGAGGAACTTTTATTCCATTAGGCCTTCTTTTTTGCCTCAGGAATTTCTTCAGGCTGCTAAAAAGGCATTTTTCAAGCAAGGAATAATAGGGACGCTCGGAGCCTACCCACAGTCCACGAGGCTGAGAACTGCAGATCACCTGCAAACTGAATTTGTTCTATTTTGTTAACCATTTATTTTGTCTTTACTGGCTGTTCAAAGGGAAGTGTGATAATCCCACTGTTCCTCACTTGCTCAGCAGGGAGTTTAATCTAATAAAGCTATTACAGCAGAATGGATTAAAGCAACGTGAAGCATTAGTAATTTGAGGAGCAGTTAAAGAACGTTAACGCTGAGACTCTGTGCGTATTCTCCTAAAAACATGATCACAGAGATGAAAGCAGAGCTCCTACTCAATATGTCATTTTTCAGGCACAAAATTTAATTCTTTCAGCATCCTCGTCCAGATGTTTATAGTGAGGAGCAAGAGGCTGACCATTATTTAACGACTGCTGAAACCAGAGGCTGACCAGAACGGGCATGCTTTAGCTTAGCCCCATTTTGATTAATCCCTCTGTTATAATAATATCTTTTTTAGAAAGAGGGGTATGTGACCGAAGTCATCTGATACGGCATATTAGGATGAGATGCAGCATTAAAAGCTGAGGGACTTAATAACATTCCCTGTCCTTCCCCCCTCGGTGCAGCAGATGTGGAGCATTGCTGCCAAGAGGACTGAAGACCTGCTGCGGCGTGGCCGGGCAGGTAGAGCTGGAGGGAAGCTCCACATCAAGTGGGGGGGTTTGGCTCCTACACCGTGCCCCGATCCCAAACGCAGACAAACCACAGGGGGTTTGGCAAACGGCCGACCCAAAAGCTTCCCGCGCTCGCGCCTGTGCCAAACCTGCCCGCTCCAGCCCCAGAGCGAAGGCGTGAATGAATAACTGACAATTACAAACAGGACTCGGGCTGCACCTCGGGAGGATGCAGGAGGCTTCACGGCTGCCCTGTCCCCCTCACCAAAGCAGGACTGCTGGTAGCCGCTGCCAGGGGACTGCGGCACTGGGTCCAGCTGAGACGGAACGCAGTAAATAACGAAGCGGTAACGCACTGCGTACGGATTTTAAGTCTATTATACACATATTTTACTGTACTTGGATTTTAATGTATGATTGATCTTACCGTGAAATCAAGCTTTTGGGGGCAGGAATGCAGTTAAAACCCCTTTTCCTTTGCAGATTCCTGGATTCTTTATCAATATTGTCTCGGCCAGGAAAGCGCTTATCCCACGCTTGGCATTTTATCAGTAATACCCACTCACAACATCAGAGGCGGGCGTGCTCTGGGCTGCTCCTGTTGTGCACAGGAGCCCAGCAGGACTCACAGCACACCTCTGCACTGACCAGGGCACGCACCAGTGTTTTAAGGAAGGGGTACGTTTCAAAGTCTCAACAGCAACCGGTTACTGCAAAGCCTCAAGACAAATGATACAGAAAACACGCTTTTGTCACAGCCAGGGAAAGTCATCGTTGTGTTCACAGATGCCCCTGCTCAGCCCCTATTTCAGAGCTGCTTTGGCTCTCCTGGAAGAGGAAACTTTCTGTGCTTGCAATAATAGGGGTAGGAGCCACAATGGGAACAGTTGGGCACTGGATACATGGGGGAAAACACCTGAGCTCCACAGCATCTCCAGCACCCACTGGTACAGTCCCAGCCTGGAACCACCTGACAAACTTCAGTCTGAACTTGAAGGGGAAAAAAAAAAAGGCATTAAGAGTCAAGAAAGTGGTCCTCCTTTACACGTCAGTGCTGGCCAGGACAAGTGCATCTCCAAGAGAAATCTACATATTCTCGCCTCCTTAATGGTAATTAAGTGCTTTGCTACCCCAGGATTCAGGTCCCATTCTGTACCCGACTGTCCCCTAAAGGGCAAAGTTTAATGCAGCGTGTATTACACAGGCATGTGTGCTTACCATACAAAATGTAACACAGCGGATTATGCAGTAGCACTTGGAGAGGCACAGGTGCTGTCAAACGCCAGTGACCACATCCCAGCAGGCTGCTTTCGCACCATCCCAGTGACACAGAGGTCGCCAGTGTGACAGACCATGGCTGTCCCCATGGTAAACCGGAGCAGAGCATAAGCGGAAGGCTCGGGGTCAGAGCAGCCTTCAGCAGAGAGTCATTCCTGCTGCACCCCACGCCGCAGCGTGCAGAGGAAGGCTGTGCCAGAGGCTTCCACCTACCAAATACCTCTCTTTGTTGCAATGGATACTTTTCTACATATGGGAAAAGTTTTGAACCTCTTTATCTGGCAGTGCTTTATATGTGCAATACAGAGAATTTTCCTACAGAAAATTAGCAGCTGAAATAGAGAAGACGGTAATTATTTTAAAGGCTGGGAAGCAAGAGAGCCACTAAACAAGAGAGCAACCAAATCAGAGAGCATCGCATCCAGCACAACCAGGTGACATCAGGCTTGGGAGACGCTGCCCAGTGCCTCCCACAGAGAGCTGTCACAGGACACAATCTCACAAGCCCAACCAAGCCACCCATACTGTCCTGACAAGTGATCATTGATTCAATAGACTTGGAAATGCAAGTTAATGCATTCAAAATTCCGCTTCTGATCTTCTTTACCACATTTCCTATGGAAAAAAAAAATACCTGCATGCCAACATACACATTGATACATGGCAGCAGGATTATTTCTAGGAAATTCGTGGGGAAACTTGGAAACTGGACTTAAAGCATGGAAGTAGCTGGCAGCTTAACTATGAAAAAAAATCTATTGCCTCTCCATGATGCAAGTTCCTCCACTTAATTCAGTCACTGGTTAATTTGTTTCTTTGTTTAATATGATAGAAACCCCAGGGATCAAATCATTCATAATAAAATTATATTAGTACTTTATTTTTGTCATTTCTGATTGCTCTGAGCAAGCGTTATTGGATAGTTTGATCGTGGGATACAGAAAGTTACCATTTAATTAATATGAAAGGTGCCTAAATTTTGAATAATATTGAAGAAAAAAGCCTTAGGACGTGGCAAGAGACTCAGATGTATTATTAGCTCCTATTGCTTTCTGCGCTGCATTGGCTGACAGCTTTTGGGTGCACTTCAAGATGTGAGATTCAATCTATAAAGCCTGAAGTTGCTCAGAAAGGTGTGGTCAGAAAGACCCATTTTTCACCAGTTCTATTGACACAATGGAGAAGAAGCTGACATGTGTCGCAGAGGGAAACCACACGCACACAGGGCGCGGGTGGATGCCGGGGGGCTGGTGCTGCCCCGGCTGCTGCCCCTCTTGGTTCTTGGTTTTAGGGGCCAGTCATTAATGACAGCCCACTGATAAATCAGATCAGCTCAGGAAACCATGAAGTTATTATTGACAGTTTGAGAATAACCACCAGCCCTGTAGCCACATGTTCACACAAAAAAGCCAATTCTTGGACAACGTGGGGGAAAACATTTTTTCAAGTGACAGTGGCAAAGTCCAACTGCTTGGCCCTGCAAAATTGTCCTGAATCCATTGACGAGGCGTGTGCTTTGGTCAGCCTCTGCTTTGCCAATACACCGCACCTGTGTCTCGAAGGGCGAGCACCAATACCCTTTACTGCAGCCCAGCGGGGAAATTCCCCGTCACATGCAATGATTTTCTATCTAACAGGCACAGCGACACATTTCTGAATGTTGTCAGCTCATCGAGAAGATGTGAAGCCTGTTCAGGAAGCCTCCGTCCCTTTCTGGCGAGCAGCGTGCTGAGGGAGCCTCCCAACCGCCCGCTCCCCACCGATGGGCTGTGCCGCACTCCTGCCCTCCCTTCCCAGCTCTCAGCGGGATTGCCACAGCTGCAAAATTACATTTCATTTCCCTCCCACACAAACCGCTGGTCAGTACATTCTGCTTGTCTGCATCAACTAGCTGGGAAACCCCCACCACCTCCAGAGGGACGTGGGTGACGGTGTCAGGCATCAGTCACGATGCTTTTGAATCAGGCTCTATGGGTCAGTCAGCAAGCACTGACTGACGGAAAGCAAACGGTTGCATTAGTAATCCAACACTTTTTCAATACTTCGCCTAAGATCCACAGCTCATAATTAGCAAAAAATAAAATGACAAGAAGATCAACGCTGAATCAGAGGATGAAAACTAACATAATGCTGTTGAATCCAACCAACAGCTGTAGGCTATACGTGTAACACCGCTCACCTCTTAGTCCAAATGTTGGCACACAGTCCAAGTTAAACACTTTTTAAGAGAAATGTGAAGATATGAGGCTGAAAATATAATAAACCTGTGATTAAGTGCCAGTTTAAAATTTCATCACTGCTAAACGCAGCCCCTGCACCTCCCAGGGAACAACCTGAAGACAACCCTGCCTTCCACCTACAGCCCATCGACCGTTTCATCAACCTGTGAGCTGGACTCACCTCCTGCCTCATCTGCGATAGCAAGAAATAACAACAATCATAACGAACTACCATAAGGCAAAAATAAGAGTAATATAGAAATTATCTTGGAGATGTTAAGGGGTTTTGCTTGGTAGTAATTTAATTTCACAATATAATGAGGTCTTTAACGCAAGTTTATTATTTTTAAAGTTTTTTTTAAAGACCAAGAAATCAAAAATCTACATATAAGGTGTCTGATGTATAACAGGCTACATACTTCATGTCCAGTACAAAACTCAGCAATGTGTTGCACAAAAGGCAGCAGCAAGCTAAAAGACAGATTAAAGAATGTTATATTAGAATACTTCTTGATGCTGGTGAGCACCGTTACTTAGTGAAGGAACGTCTGTTAGGAAGCCATCCAAAACACGGGAATCAGCCCAGACCATGCACGTGCTGGGCGAGACGGAGAGCAAAGCAGCAAAGGCTGGAAAGTGGTCGGTAGGAAGGCAAGAAGAAATTTAAGCCCAAGTTTGCAAAGCCATAGGGCTTCAAAATAGGTCAAGTGCTCCCTCTCCTCCGTCGTGCCAGACACGTGCTGCTCATCCTTGTTTGCACGGCCTGCTACAGCCCACGCCTCGCTGCTGCTCCCAGCGCTTCCCACCTCATCACCATGCTGGGGAGCCAAGGAAGGACAGAGCCTTTCTTGTATCGTCCCACCCGGCTTTGAGCCACCGTGGGGGAAATTTCAGACGTTAGAAGGGCTCTGGGAGCTCGCTGAGCGAAAAAAAAAAACGGTGTTAAAGCAGGAACAAGTACAACCTGCTCTATAAAACCCTTAAACAGGAGATTTCAAAGCATCCCTACATCTCTGCCCATCTTTTAGCACTCCAATAGTTAGAAAGCTTTGCATTACACCCTGGCCAAGTCATCCTCATCGTGAGGTAAGCCTATGCTGTTTAGTATGTTTGGTAGAAAGGATAAAAGTTTGAGAGTAATTAGCATAGGAGAGGATAGTGAGGAAAGCAAGGGAATCGGCAGCATGATTGGAAATGAAAATCAATGTTAATAAGTGGAAGGAAACATATACTAGAGGCAAAAAAATAAAGTACATAGAGACTTGACAGCATTCTAGATGAACAGGTTCAAAACAAAACATGTTTTCATAAAGCATGTTGTTGGCCTGTCCCAAAGGAAGTTTGTGCAGGCACAAACAGAAAGAGATTACAAACAATGAGTTTTCCTAATTAAGTATAATAAGCTTAGAAAGGATATTAAACTTTGCACCCTAGGGTTTATGTCAATCTTTAACTACTCGGGAGCAAAATAAGATATACATTCTGGGGAGAGATTATGCAGCACCAGTGTCCTCTAAGGTTCTTGGGGTTTCCCCTAGGAGGTGCAAGGACAGTTGCAGATGGGGATGAGTGGGAACCAGAAGGAAAAACCCCAGATGGCATGGCATGGCACGTGGTTTCTGCAGCATCAGCCCTCCAACCATTCGCTTCTGCCCGCACAGATTCACACCTGACTAGAGTTAACAGCACAAGGAAGACAAACAACAGCATTGCTGACTGGTGGGTACAACTTGCGGTGAAGAATGAGAAAAAGCCTGATCTAAAAGCCAGTGTGGACGCAGTTCAACAGCAAATGAACAAACCCAGTTCCCATCCTGCTCCCCGGGAAGTCACATCCTCTCATGGCATGCGTAGGGCAGGTAGCAGCCTAACGAGCATTTGGGCACAAGACCACCCACGAATGATGAATCTGTCCCTTCCCCAATGCTCCCAACGATTTACATATTTGTGGCTTTTGGCCAAAATCTTTGCTTGAAAACTGCAACCAGGACTAGCCCTCTCAGGACAAAACAGAGTCTGCTTTACCTCAGCAGAAAGCCACATTATTTTTAAATCCTGGAGTCTCTGATTCAATTTGGGTGCTGGAGTGGCGTCCCCAGCAATGCAGCTCATTCATCTTACACTGTTTACGCTGCTGAGCCTCTTCATGGCTTACAAACCATCCAGCTCTGGCTTTGCAGGTTCCATGTCGTTACACAGACTGCCCACGATTACACTACACGTTACATTAATTTTTAAGGAAGCTCTGTCTTCCCAGTCATACATCTTTAAAAATGAGACGTATGACGCATGTCAAGAAATTCAGAGTTGACATTCCCACAGCAAACTCAGTTTTCTCCCCAGAAGAACAGGCCATGACCACTGGAGGTATTTATAAAGGCATTAGGGCCGCTTATGCTGGCTTCTGTAAAGATTGCCCATGTGCCTGTTGAGTATGACAATGTTAAATGCAAACTACTCGGCCATTGTTGATACGGCCAAAGAGTCTGAGCTGGGATGCAGAGCAGTCCGAGAAGTTTGCACGAGTTTCTCACTGTCATCAACAGCATACTTCCAACATACAAAGGCAACGTCCACTTCTCAGTTGTTGGGAACAGTTTAATAGGAAGGTTATGTCTAACCAACTAAATCCTCATTTTCAGGCCTTAAGCAGCTCTCCACTATATCAGCCAACAAAACACATGACGTTGCCACCCTCTAACTTTCCTACCAGATACAGAAAATGCTGTCATTTGTGCCAGTCAGCTCCCTGAAGAGTAGTGAGTTACAAGTTTAATAGTTCTCATTTCCATAGCCAGCTGAAGCATTTTGGAAAAAGCCACCAGTGCTCGTTATCCTTCACTGCACAACGGACACAGACGTCTGCTCTTTCCAGACCCTCTTTAACCTTGATCTGCACATGGAATGTCCTGGAATAGCACTGTGATAAAACGCAGGGCAGGCTGGCCCATTTACTATTTGACCTGGGAACAGTTTATCTGGTACTACCAGTTGATCAAACGGGCACACCACCAACAAAACTTTCCATTTGGCTGCAGGACGCTGAGCTCATTTGCCAACCCAGGGATTCCCACAGAGGCCAGGAGCAAGCCTCCGTGCAGCACTCTCGTGCCTTCAGCATCAGGTCCTCCAGAGAGAGCCTCAGGAGAGCCCACACCAACCCAGCACCGGATAACTCACCAAGGCCAATTTTCTATCCAGTTTCAAGCAGCTGATACCTTGGTTAAGTTCTGAAGCGTGAGAGTTTGTATGTCTTGGGATGTTTATTTAATGTATTTGGGAGCGTTTCAGTTACTCCTCTCAACAGCCAGGCTTTCTTGTTTTGCTGAAATGTTTGACTACAAAGCACTTCAGGGCACTCTCTCCCTCAGCCAAAAGAGAAGGTGAGAAAACAGCCAGGGCTGGTACCCTTCCCCATCCTCCCAGCCCTGCTATTCCTCTGAGACCTCCAGCCTCATCCAGAAGAGAGTGGACTCAGCCATGTGCTAATTCTGCACTTACAGCTTGCTCATTTATCACTCCATTTCCAGCTTCGTAACCTAGAAGAAAGCGTTTCTCTCCGCTAGAATAAACTTCAGGCTTGGCCAGGGTTCAGCACAAACTCCGGCGAGATTTGCACACCAGTGTCCCAGAAGAAATGCATCTTTCTAAAGCGCCGCACACCAGCTAACAAGCAAAGCCCCGCCAAGCCAGCAGGGACCAAAAGGGAATCTGGAAAGTGATGTGTCCTGCCAGGGTATCAGGGGCAGCCGCGAGGTCCCAAAGCAGCAGGTCTTCGGCAAAGGGCAGTAGCCAAGAGAGGCTGGTCACGGCAGTGAATGTCCCCAAGCTGGCACACAGCAGAGGGCCCTTCCTAGCATTTCATCACCCCATATTAACACTTCTCTGACTCTCTTTGGGTCTGGAGTTGGCAAAACACCCTGATCTTCCAGCTCCAGCTGCAATAGGAATTTTGACTTCAGACTGTGGTCTGTAGGGGTGATTAATGCACTACTGCAGGGAAGGACCCATTTCACTTCAGAAAAACAGGCATCGAGAATAAATCTGCAAAGTATTTTACCCTAACCCGGATACCTTTGTCCTTTATCCTGCTCCAGCGTTATCTTATGATCCTCCGCAGTTAGTAAATGCCTTGATGTTATCTAAAGATTTCTTTTACTCACTTTCATTGCCTTTTGTAGATTATAAGTATTACTTGTTTGGCAAGTCCCCTCTGCAGTTTTAACAAGCACAAAACCAAAAGCAACCATAGAAGTACCTGTTCAGATAATGAACAGAAATTGATTGTATTTATGAAACTTATTTTTCTATTCTGTTTTGTAGGATATTCACAAATGGTAATATAATTAGCCTCCTTGTAGGTCCAGCATGAATATTCTTTCATTAAAGTTAAAATAATTAATGTTTTTAATGCCTGTCAAGGCTTTGGAAGTACAAAATGCTGTAGGCTACAAAGGACAAAAAAAAAGCTACAGTTAAAAACATATATTATAAACGGTCCCTTAAACCCTAGTGTGGTATCCTTTTATCATTCCTTCATTCCGAGGTTAGTAGGTTATTAACCTGTATCCTGAGGGAGAAAGGATGCACATCAATTATATCAATTGAATAGACAAATGAAAATCAAATTAAAAATTTAACACGCACAGCCATAATTACAATACAGTGCTTCTAAGAGGAATTTCATCTGAGGAACGAAATGTAGAAATGCTTTCTTGATTTTAACTGCAATTTACAGTAGCAGGAAAGAGTAGCCAGAGACAGGCAACTACTGAAACCGAAGTCCATACAGGAAGCTTCAACGAAGTCTTTACTCCTAGCCCTGAAACACTGTTGTGACAAATCCATTGTAATTTAATCGACCACTCCAGTATTTAACACTTTGAGGAGTGCTTTTAAAAGAGATTTATTTGTGTTCCTTCTAGCCAAAGCCCCAGCACGGCCGCCAAGGATGTGCTGAGTCCCGCTCTCCAGCCTGCCAATGGCACCCTCTACGCCAGTCTGCCCCCTGCAAGACGCAGGACGGTGCTGTACCCACACGCCACATGCCATCAGTAACCACGGCTTCCAGGAGGAGAGGGGTGGCTCATTCACCTCACGGGCCGTACAGCTAGTTTCAAGATCACCGTTAAAACCCGAGCAAGCCAGGGAAACCTGGTTTTCATACCTTTTAAACTGTGCAGTTGTGGTCCCCTAGATTTTGGGCCTTGTGTTACCTCAACTCCTCACAGAAAAGAGTAAATGTTTAGAGGCATCCATCAGAGAAAAAAAATCTTTTCTAAATCTGCCACCCACTGAGAACTTTTGATTGCAATTTTAGATAAGATGCAAAAATATTTAGCTCATTTAAGTAATTAAATGTGTTTATACTGTGTAATTATATGTATTAACATGGCATATTTAAACAATTAAATAAACAATCACAATGCTTCTGCCATTCATGGCATTTGCGTATCACAACAAGCTCCAGCTCCGTGAACCTTCCGGCTGCCAAAGCCGTGCTGGAACCACCAGGACGCATGAGGGGTCCCTGGCCGTTCAGGAACCACTGAATCACCTTGTCACCTTCCACTACTGCGTGTGAAAACAGATGTGAAAAACGTAATGGCACCGTTACCTCATTTCAGTGTCTGCAAGGGATGGCAGAGAAGAGGGAGGAGGCTGGACAAAACACAACACCTGGCAGAGGACAGGCAGACTTTTATGATAGCTACAGTGATGCGAAATCTGCGCAGATAAGCACACACAACAATGTAAAAGCAGGCCTTTACCCAAAATGTCCTAAGAGTAACAACTGGCAACCAGATACAGTTTCAACAGCTGTTTTAAAATGATAAAAGAGCCGTTTTGTAGAAAACCTCTCCAGAAGTTGCGCTAATAAACCTCTCCAGGCCTCCCACGGAGGCTCAGGAGTACCATGCACCAGCAGAAATCAAGTTATTCCTGCAAGCACCACCCAAGACTTCACCTGAGAAGCTGCAAAACAAACTACACAACCAACGCAGAAACATGGGACCCCGAGCTCCCCACTGCTCTGACAAAACACTGAGGAGAGCTCACGGAGGAAAGCTGAAAACATAAAAGACAACAAAAGTCTCAGGAAATAACCAGGGTACAGGAACAAGAGACTTTGATGAATGTTTCCCATTCCCAACATAAAATGCTAGACATGGTCTACATTAACCCTGAGGAGTTGCAGTGTGAGCCCTTACGCTTGTTTAACTCCCCTCCAAACACCACCGCACAAACCCGCCAACCCAAACAAACCTCCACACATCCCACCACGAGCAGTATGCAGATGCTGCCAGCACAGACAGAAAACACCAGTACAGCCTGTGGGAAATACAGACGGAAGGAAATACAGAAAGACTAAAATCAGGGCAGCCAAACCCTTTCCCTTTTACAGGCTGGGCCAAGCGTCCCCGCGAGCCACTGCTGGTCCAGGCCCTCGACAGCGGGCACAAGGGACGCGTGTCCCTCCCTTCCCCATGCTGCCTGTACGTCTCAAGCCAGAAGCAACTTCCTAGCGATGACTCCCAATTATCCTAACACCAAAGTTGGGGGAGAAGCAAGAGGCTCCGCTTCTCTCTGCAGATTTGTAACTTCAACACTTCATCACTCGTAAGCTGAGGACAATTACTCGGAAACAAACAGGGAACGAAGGCAGCGCTGCAATGGAGCTGTGCCATTTTAATGCTATTTCTGTCTATATAAAATCTTCTGTAATTTGTTTACGACTACCAGATTCAACAATAGTGTGCAAATGCAAACCCATTTATGTTAATGTCCTCTCTCTCTCCTTCTCAGATCAGATTCTGAATAAAAATTAGGTAAATACTCTGTTTGAAAATATATAAGATGAGAACTAGTTGGGGAGGGAGCAAGAGAACCTCCAAATGCACGATCCTATCAACTGCATTATTTTTTTTTTACTTAATAACTTAAGTGTACTGTTAGTGAAATTACAACCTGCTTGTGACACAATAAATTTACAACAAAATTCATTCCATAAATTATTCAATTCGCTGACTGCAACTACGCTGAGAAATATCACCACGAGCAGATGATTAGCATGTGAAAGGAAAGCCATCTCCAGACTGAAACAATCACTGTCACACCTCCATTTGAAGATGCCTAGTGGAGTTTTGTAAAATTACCATTAAGAATACACATTTAAGGCTTTGTAGTTTCTATAAAAGCGTTAAGTATTTGATTTACATTAGATTCATTTGTTCTTTCTTCAACTGTCTCTTTTTCCTACAAACCATAACCGTTTCAATAAATGCTGGCTCAATCAAGTGTGCATTAAAACAAAAGAATTTAAGTTCAATAAAAGTGATGAATCAGAACTAGAAGCTAACCTTCCCCCTCCTTCCCCTTCCCTTGCCACAAGATTGCTGCAGCAGGAGAAATAGGCTGATCTGGCAGCCTAGAGGCACAAAATAGCCTTGCCCCACATGGCCATGCACTCCTGGAGAGAGAACCCAGGGCTTGGACGACCAGTATGGAGCTGCTGAATCAAATGTCAAGTCCTTCTCACTGTCACTAAGGAGAGAAGGTTGGTGATGAAGAAATTTCTACACAACACCTTATCTTTCTTCCGATAAACAGTGGAGCTCCCAAGGAACAAAACTCGGCATCTCACAGCCTAACCAGAACCAAATCATTTTGGGTATCCACCAAACTAAAATTTCAGCAAAAGTTCAGCAATTAGGCCAGTAGTCTTTCCAGCTGCAGGAGAATGAGACTGCTAAACGTAACCGATGCCCAGAGATCATCAGCATCTACCACAAGCACGAGCAAATCCACAGAAATGCTTTACTAGGCTGCTGAGATGGTTTCTTCAGCTTCCACAGCTATTTTCTGCCCTGAGCAGCTATACAGCAGTAGGAGAACCAACTACAGCTGTATATCCCACACATCATCACAATATAATACTAACAGCAATTCTTCACAGCAGCCCCTTAAAAATATTCTGATAGGGCAAGGAAAAGACTAAAACCCCCCACTGTGCTCTCCCTTCATACTAATTGTTTGAAGAAATCTTTTTATTTCAGGATGCCGGAGCAGCTGCACAGAAGACATGCATTACCTCCCTGATGAATGACCCACATCCAGCTACTGCAATGCCCCACCCAGAGAAAACAAGCTCATGGATGAATTTTAAGCACTATTTTCTCAGGTGACCTAGATGAGTTACCAAAATGCCTCCATACAACAGAGTCTTCTGATCCAGGCCCATGAAATGTAAACATCTTACCCATCAGAAGCATTTAAATGGCTTCCAGCATCTTTACCTCCTGCTGGACTTCCCAGCTAGAGAAATTCGAGGAGTAAATGTAAAGGATTTATTTCCCTGGAAAGAAGGAGGAAGGATTCTTCTTGTTCTGGGAATAATTTTTACAAAATACTTTAAAAAAAAAAAAAAAAAGAAAAAAAGTCCAACAGCAGTCTCCAAGTGATTCAAGAGTCACTGCCATGACAAAAACACACTTTCACAGACAGGAGTGTTTCAAAATAAGAGCTACTGGTTTTAAGCCACGTAACGACATTAATCTGACTTCTTCCTCACCAACCATGCAACTTGCATTAAAAAAAAAAAAAAGAAAAATATGATGATTTTTCTAGAAGTAAGTGATGATCATAAGGAAAAACCCACCTTTTTTCTCCTTTACCCATAAAGTTTATTGGCTCTACATAAGACCGCACTTCTCCATCCATTGACAAATTGCTTTATCTTTTCTTATTCCGAGCTCATTATCAGCACTTAGACATGTTCCCTAACTCCTTCTCGAAGGCTCTCCCAGCTGAAAGCAGTAGCTTACATTATTCATCAGGATAATCACAAATATGCAGAGCGCTGTGGACATGTAATGGAGAGGCTGACTTGTATTCGATCCAAATTCCATGTGCTTCATGGAGCTTACAACTTTCCCATAAATTTGTGCAGCGGGGACATAGCTCCATTCTCAGCCACTCCAACAGTCCCAAAGCAGGGACGACTTTGGAAAAGGTTCTCATGCTCCCCCATAAAGTTTTATTTCTTTTGAAGGGTGGAAATCAAGTAGCTATATTATGCCACCTTCTCATGGGTTCTCCAGTTGGATGTGTTTGTTCACGCATGCTGTCTCCTGACAGTGCAGGTGGAACCATGCCCTTAAACACTACTCTGGAAATTAAGTGAAATTCAACATTTTCAAGAGCACAAGAACAGCAAAATCAAGTTACTGTCATTTCCAAGGGCTCCATGAAAAAGCCAAGAAAAGTCAGTGCCCTAGTCAGCATCGACTGCTGGCAGCCAGCGCCTGGGTGGTTTTTAAGGCAGCTTCTTTACCTTTGGTGATCTAGAGAGACTTCTTTCTCATCTACCTGGCAAGAAGCACCCTGAGTCAGCCACAGTCCTGTGGCAAATGCTTTGCAAGTCAGAAGGTAGGAGCAAAAGCCCAGTCAGCCTGGAAGAGGAAACACATTAAAGATGTCTGTAACTGCAGGGCCTGAAACGGTGTGGCATGGCGGATTATTAAACAAGGACAGGGAAGGTGAGGGATCTTCCCGGCAGGGGCTCTCCACACATGCATTACTGGAAATATCCCAACTCCTTGTGGACGAGATACTAAATAACAGTAATAAAGTAATAGATTAAGAAAATAGAGGTATTTCTAAATACCTCAAATTTGAGACCAAAAAAAAGGATTCTTTCCATTAAGCTTCAAACCCATCCTGAGCAGATTCTTGTCATCAGATGCAGTCTAATAAGGAAGAAAGAGACGGTGCATTCATGGCCACATTAACCAGTAATAACTGTGTAACTTCAGCAGAAGACAGAATCATGGAGACATTAATAAGTGATGAGATCACAAAACATCTGGAGAAATGTGAGCTGAAATAAAAAGTAGCCAGCAGAGTCTTATAAAGGGTAAATCTTGTTTGACAAATCTGCTGGAATTTTTTAAAGAGGTAACACAGACTCCAGACAGGAAGAAAACATGGGACATAATCTGTTTGGATTTTAAAAGGTTATTTGACACATCACAGCCCACAGGCTGGTGTATTAAAGTACAGCAAGTCAAAAAATGCAGCAACTTTGAACGGACAAATAAAATTAAGGAAGTTAACAGCTTGGTAGTGTTATCAGCAAAAAACAGCGGAAGCAAAGTGGAGCACGTTTTGTTCTGGGCACGTAAGATAAAGAGGAAGACATCATGACGCAAACATCCTACCAGATGGATCACATTGAACATAAAGTAATATACTGTGTAATGGCCATGATATTCATTTTAACTGTAAAATGAGGAGTTTTAATATTAGAAGCTTTATGTATAATGATGCCCTTGGAAGACTGAAGAAACTGGGAGAGACTCTAGGAATAACTACAGAAAATTTCGTGATGGGCAGAAGGCTAACAAGGCAGATGGAGTCGCGCATGACAGGGGAAACTGGCTGAGTCCTCCAGGAACTGTGCACCAGCCAGTTGGGGAGACCACACCTGGACTGCTCTAAAACGGGAGTAGCAAGCCGTAAGCCTTGTCTTAAGGACAAAGTGATAAAAGGTTGGTGGCTGACTCACACAGAAAGGAAATACAAAGGGCTCTTTATGTTTTAGTAGACCAAAGCTTTACTATTATCTCTTTTACCCAAACCCTTTAAAATCTACGTGGTTCTATCTCTCGGAATAAAGAGAGAGAACAATCTGCCCAAAATCAGGTTCAGGTACAGCCGTGGGCCGTAGTTTTGGGTAGGCCAAAGTTTTATGGTTTTTCCTTCCAGGGAAAAAGACCATGTAGCGGGATCATCCTTGAGGCTCTGATCCCTCCTACTGCCTGGCAGAGAGAATAGCCACCTCTCCTGCACGGGAAGTCCATACACAGATGGACAAGTGTCCAAGGGCTGACCCAAGAAGTAGTTCAAATTCAAGCCCTTCTGAAGTAGATCCCTGGCAGGAAGGGAGATCTTCTCCAAACTCTCCAGAAGCTGCAAGCTAAGCAATGAATAGGCAGCAGTGAGCAGATGTCCTCTTCAGTGACAGGCTCCACACTTATCCTGGGAAAACTGGTGGGAAATTTCTCTCCCTTGAAATAGAGCAGAGAGTCTTACATTAGAGGGATCCCAAACAATGAGGGTTCCAAAGACTTAGATTATCACTAGACTGAAAACCTGGAAAGCAAAATGACCACTCCAGAGCTCCTCTGGCTGTTTATAGCAAAGATGAAGGCAGCAAAAGAAGCACAGAAATAGAAACTAAAACCAGAAAATTCAATAAAGTAAGGAAAAATCTGGTCCCAAGAGGATGCTGTTGCATCTCTGGCTTGAGTATATGTGATGGTATGAATACTCACAGAGCAAACATACACGCAGGGCACCTACTCAAAGGAAAATGTGCATCAGTGCTTTCTGCCCTCATCTTTGGTGGCCCTCATTTTCTCTTGATTTCTATTAGTGACTGAGATTATTTGTGCAGTTGTATTCCCTCCCCGTTTGTCTGTTTGCAGCACAATTCTCTTTTATGCTGTGGACTCTCAGGGAGCTCCAGCAGCCCCTCCCACACATGCTGTTCCTTTCCACAAAACCAGTTGTCTTGTTTCGGTTCAACCACCCTGGCCTTTTTTTCCCCTCTGGCAGGCAGCAACAAGTAAAAACTAATGCAGAATTCATCCTCTGACACAATACATAAAACTTGATCACATTTTCTGCTTCTCAGCTGAAACATATTGATCTGATTACTCTTTGGGATGAAACATGGAAGAAGACAAGTTCCTCATATATAAAAATAAATTATTTAATGTAGGTGTCCAAACACATATACAGTTACATTACACGTGTAGATCAATACGTTATTTTTGCAAAGCATTTGGCCATCTCTGGAGATAAAGAACATACATGAAATTAAGCCCCAATTTACCACATTATGCCTGATATCCGTTAATATCCATTGATCTTACTGGAGTCAAGACTTTCAGGGAACTAGAGGGGAGTGAGGATAACCCAGAGAGGAGAGAATCATTGAAGAAAAGCGGAGGAAAGGCAGCGCAAGAGGAGCTGGGTCAGCAACCTAAAAGGAGCCTGGCTGCCTGCCGGGGTTTCTGGTCCTGCCCAGGGCGCCTGTGCCGAGCATCACCTGAGGAGACACTGCCGGGGCTTTTCTGAGAAGTTTCTCATGAACCAGAAGCCTCCGCACAGCGCGAAATGCAGCTGCCCAGGCCGGGAGGCTCCAGCCGGGCAAGGGGCAGAGGGACCACGGACAATTAGCAGAAGCGGGAGGATCAGCAAGCACCGGGCAGGGCAAAATGCAACAGAAAAGACGCGCAACACAGAGACCACGCTGGGCCAGGGGCTGCGGCCAGCACTGCCCGCTTCCCGCGGGCGAGGAGCCTCCAGCCACGGGACGAGGGTGTCTGCGTGCGGGGCCGTACACGGGCACGGCCCCCAGCCCCGCTCCGCAGCGAGAGCCTGCAGCGTGCCACACGCGCTCCGGGAGACAAGAATACGTTTTCAAAGAAAACTTAGTTCAGCATTTTCCAGCTTTTGGAATTTGAAACTTAAATAATCTCCTTTTCACCTTTTCTTTAAAAAAAAAATATGCACAGAGGATTGTTTTTAAACACAGCCTGCAGTGCAGCAGGCTGCTGAGGCAGCAGCACGGTCTTGAATTACAATTTTTATTTATTATTTTGTTGTGCTCCCTATATTTTTCTTACAGCACAGAGAAGGAAAAAGGCAATTTTCAAAACTTTATAACTCAACTCTACCGCAATGAAATGTCATTTGGGAGACAGAAAAGTGGGGAAAGAAGGACATTTATGGCAAATCTCCAGTGCCGGTGCTTTTTCTTGTCTCTTTACAAATGTCTGCAGAAAACACCAACAGAATTAAAGTTTACAGGAAAAAAATCACAAAAATGCTAGAGTGGAATAGGTTAAGCAATCCCAATATTATATATACCTCTCTGTTTAAGTGTTCCTATAGAAATACACTTGCAACCACGTAAGTGTATGTTCTCCGAGGGCAGGCTGGTGGACCAGGGTGGGTTTATGACGGAGGGCACCAGGAGAGGAGGCAAGGCACGCCCCACTCGTGGACATGCCAGTACAGCCACGCACCACAACATGCCTTTCTCATAAATTTTACCGGGATTTACTTTGGAAATAATCTAGCAAGCACCTATACATATATTCAGGGAGACTTACTGCATTCTTCCACCTATAAAACTTTAACTGCTTTGTGTTTAATTAACATAAACCTCAGAAGGAAAGGAAAAAAACTATGAAAACAAAGGCCCTGGCTTTCTCCTCAGTTGCAGGGGCTCAGTGGAGATTCCCTTTAGCTTTGTAACCTGAACCAGCATAAAACCAATTACTAGAATGAATTCAAATAAATTTCTTCTCCCAAAACTCGTAACTTTAAAGCCAATTTCTGTGAGCCTCCCTGAGCGAAAGGAAAGGGCTGAGCCTGCTGAAACTCGAGGGACATCTCCCTCTTACCAGGCCAGCAGGGCAGGCCACAGTTCCCTGACTGAAGCACTTGAGTGAAAACAGGAAGAAAAGAGAATGTCGTGATGAGCAGGTGTTTTGAACTAACATCTGTGAATAAAGTTGAAATCTTTGTGCTGTGGAAACAAGCCCCGAGCTGTGAGCAGAGGGCCGGTAAGGAGGGCAAGGATGCACGAGTCACTGGTTTAAGCTATTATAACAAGTTTGCTTGCAGACAGATGAGCAGAGAAGCAACACCTGCATCCACAGCTCGTCGCTAGCCGCCCGAATTCCAAACCTGACTCAGGAGGACTGAACTCCAGGAACACGCAGCAGCTTTACCTAAACACCTTTGAGCACTTCACTGCCATTGCTAGAACTAAGCGCAGACTCTCTCCCGATGCCGGGAAGCAATCCCCCAGCAGCTGCAAGTCACCACCAGCCTGGAGCCGGCACCAAGGCGGGCAGCGCTGGGTCCAGGCCAGGCCCTCGCCCAGCGTCTCGCCACGGCGCCCGGCAGGGCTGACGCCGGCAGAGGAGCGGGCAGGGCAGGGCAGGGAAAGACACGGCTCGCGCTCTCAACTGCTGTCAGATTCCCACATCAGAAACCAGGAACACTTGCAGTAAATCATTACTGGGGCTTTGTCCTGGTGCTCCCTCCAAGGCTGCAAAACTAACATTGGGAAGGGGTTTGAAGACCCGAAAACAAACTCAGCATTATGCAACGCATGTTTAAAGAGCATCTAAAACCATTGCAACAGCACAGATTCTGCAGTGAAGTTGATGGTGAGTTCACCAAACTGGTCCAGCAGTATCCTTAGATGCAGTGTGAAGTAGGAAGAAAACAGGAAAATAAGAACATGCATACTGGCATGTGAGGCAGGGAGCTTCTTGTCAAGTATTAAGAGTTTTTCTAACTGCAACACAGAGTCTCAAAATAATTTCTACGCAGGCTTTCTGAGTAAAAAGCACAGTCAGTGAAAAGTTACACTAATTTAAACAAAATTAATAAAGAAATGTTCTGCTTCTTTTTATCATCTTTCTACCTCTCATCATTTATCATGCAAATTAAATTGCAGTAATAGAAAACGTAAAGAAAACAAACTCTGCAGTATATTGAAACCTCTATCCAGCAAGAGATAAGGTTGAATATTAGAAGGAAAGGTGCAGAAAATTAGCTGTCCATACAATAACTGGGAGGGAAACTGTTTTATTTAGCCTGGAGGGATTTTTTGTTGCAAACTGACTAAATTAAAATCCAGACTATTATACCCGGTATCACACCAGAAAACGCCTTTTCCTTGCACTTTCAGATAAATTTTCATTGATCTCATTTTATGCATGATTACATTTTTAATGAGATGTACAATATTTCGAAGCTAATTTTAAATGCCTTCTCTCTCTCTTCCCCCATTCCCCTTACCTCCTCCCACCATATCCACACTTACTGCGTGTTGGATTAACTTTTCTGATAAATTGCTCGACCAGAAAGGAACGTTACCAAGAGGAAATAAATTACTTCCATCTTCTGCAGCTCCAGCATAGTAAAGTAACCTTAAAAATGCCCACTGTCTAATGATGCCACCTTGCAAGTCTTTCCAAAAGCAATCATTTTATTTCACACAATAATTTTATTTGTTGTTGGCAACCCTGAAAAACACACAGATTGTGGTAAGAAGTCGCCTTCCTCTGCCAGCAGTATTGGTCGTAAGGATCAGCACTCCCTTGAAACCCAAAACTCTCTAGAAATAAAAATTTTATTCGCAAGATCTTTGACTCTCGTGAATAAAGTACAAAGCAGGTGAACGTGGGTGAACTGGCCTATTGCCAGGGCGCAGTGATCTTGACTTTAAAATACTGGCCAATAATTGATTTTCAGCATGGAAAACTTGGCTCATTCCCAGAAGTTTTAAACTTTATTTTCTTCCTTTGACTATTTTTGGTAAACTCATACCCTGTAAAACAAAGGGGGAAATTGCAGGGACAAAGCATGAAATAAAAGTTCTACCTCTAGCTCGTCATTAAGCACCCGGCATTTTATTTCCCTCTCTGACTTGAGGGCTGCTTTTTTGCGAATAGGGGTTGGTCTGTCCGTGTGCCGGGCGGCGTTTGAAGGAGTACGTCACCAGCACAACGGCAGGGAGAGGCCTCGGAGGTGCCGATATGTGGGAGCAACAGTCAGACAACAAGAGTGACGGAAGCCCGGCTGAAGGGCACAAACTGCAGCAGGCTGATGACGCAAGGCCTTCAAAACAGGTACAAAAAAGGGAGGCTTTGATATCCTGTCGCTTCATACACGGAACACCCTGTTCCTACCCTGTGACAGGCCAAACAGCTTCACTCTTTCCAAACCCCTCCCTGGGCCACCAGCGGCCGGTGCAGAGTCACACACCGCCCTGACGAGCTCTCCAGCTCTGCACAGCCTGAACCCCCCGGCTCTGGCTCCACCACCCCCAGACAAACAGAGCTGTCTTTTGCCTTGCTCTCCTCTGGTTTTCCTCCAATTACTTAACACCTTTTTCAAAGTGTAATGCTCCAACCAGATACTGAAACATGAGTGAGGCCTTACAAGCTCTGACCAGTGCAAGGCAGTAACTATACCTTAGCTTATGAGGTGACACATCCCAGAAGGCTCTATCACTGAGACCCTAGCACGCACACCAGCCCACTGCCAAGTCACCAGCCATTTGTGGTTACCTCTGTCAATTTTTTGCAGTTCTGCTACCTAGCCAGTTTCCAGTTTGTATTTAGGAAGGGAAAATAAATAAATAAGCATGGAGATTCAGGGGCTGCTTAATTGAATTCCAACTCTGTAATTTCCAACCATTTTTCAGACTTTCCAAGATTGTCTTGAATTGCGCTCTCATCTTCCGGAGGGATAGCTGCAGCTCTCCTCCTTTCCTCTGCCAACCTCAAGAGCACGTGCGCTACTTCATCGTTCACAGATCTGAAACAACTGAACAGCTCCTGTCCAAGGCAAACCCTCCCACCTCTCTGCTTGATTTACCTTCTCAGTTTAAGAACAAACTATTGATGACTACACTTTTGGAAAATTCAATTCTCCTAGCAAATGTGCGCCCATCTTAGAGGGCGTCAGTGCAGACAGCTGCAAGCAAGGCTGTGTGGGACCGCATCAGAACGTCGCTGAACATAAAATGCATCACAGCTCCAGCCTCCTGCGGGTCAGCAGCACGGCTGCTCCTGGGAAGCAGGCTGACTGGACATGATCTGTGGTTACCAAACTCCTAGTGCCCTTCTGCATTTCTCCTGCGGCTGTTCCGCCCCAACAGCAGTTGTGTCAGGGGGGGCCACGAGCACTCTGGGCACTAGATCTGCAGGTGGCAGCTGGTCTGGTGATGGGTCGAGAGGAGGGGAATCGGGGACCGCGAGATGGGATAGCCCTGAAGTAAAGCAGTAGAGGGGAATACGAGCAAACTGGTGAGGATGCCAGGGGAAGGGAAGAGGGCTGGGATGGAGGCTGGGTTCTGAAAACCACGGAAATGAAGGAGCAATGGAGGAGTATCAGCTCAAGCTGAAGCATCAAGAGAGGAGATTAGGAGTTTAGACTCAGGACACTGGAAATGAAGCAGAGTAGAACGTCCCACAGACAATGGGAGCAGGAAAGAATCTTAAACGCAAATCCACATTTCACAAAGGATTTATCGTTAGCCAGCACCGCTTTGAGAATTAAGTGTTTCCATCAGAAGTCTTGTCCCAGCGTACTAACATGACAGATGGCGTGAGCCTTTCCAGATGTGGGAGTGCGGATGGGCTTACGGACCTGTGAAGCAAAATACTTCCCTGCTCTCCCCAAATGGATGAATGGGACCTTTACACAACACATGAAAAATTATCACTACCAAGAAAGCATTGTTACAGCAACAGACGGCAGGATCCCGAGATCGGAACCAGTGTGTGAAAACACAGAAAAAAGTTCTAGAAAGGTGAACGCTTAAGAGAGGAAATATAGATCATGGAGTAAAATCTGACCCTCAGGATGCACCCCCAACTTGTGTTAAACTGTAGATGTGAAGGATGAACAATGCCAGAGTTTTTCATGAATAAATGACAGGTCTTTGTGATGAAATTTAAAAACTGTAAAACTTCCACAGCTAAACAATAGCAAAGAACCATTATCACAGGTCACCCGAGCACAGCAGCTACGAAACAGAAACTTTGTAAAAGAATGATGATTTCTACCGACACACATTGAGGTGTCCTGCAAATGATACAGGCAGGGGAAAAGAAAAGGGAGATAAAGAAGGGGCTGGGTAGAGGCAAAAACGTCTCGTGCAGACTAAGCGACTATAAATGCACAAAAAGACCAGCTGGAGATCAGGACATCCACGGCTGCGAACGTCTAGCAAGAAAGATGCCTTCTTAAAGGAAAATCAACCTAATCACAAAGCAGTAGGAGTAATCAACATAACTTTTTAATACAAAAATCTTCAGTTCGTGTGGCTTCCACGTGGACCGAATGCAGCCATGTTTCTCCAAATACATGGGGTGCAAGCCATAGACTATTTATACTTGCTCTGGCTGCCAGCATTTCATACACATCTTTTCAGGCAAACGGTTGTACAAATTAAACACAATTTCCCTGCATTACCTGTGGCACGTGGTCTTGTAAGGCATTTAAATCACTGACTCGCCTCTAAGGAGGGATAATCTGCAGCGGACAGTTCATGGATGTTAGCTGCCCACCCACAGCAAACTGGAGTGAAATAAAATTTCCATCTGTTTTTTAAAAATATTGAGGTTTTTGATGAATATTTTTGTTGAGGTAATGCATGTGAGAACAGCAATATAGGATTAAACCCTGGATACATCTATCCCGGTATGCGTTTCTGACAGGGACCAGTAGTGGGTGCCTCAGGTGAACACAAACCCTTCCCCATGCACAATAAGCATTTCAGCATCTACTCCACCAAAAACTGTTTCTCTGTGCCCAGCTGCATCCAGCAGACATCCGAGTTTTATCCTAATTCTGTGGGTACATCTCGGACCGGGGCTGTTTTCAATAGAGTACGTTTTCAAAATAATCCCAGACATTTGGCAGGGAAATTGCAAAAGCTGCTTGTAGGCTGTATGTAACTTTTAACCCACAAAAGCAATTATTGCCCTCATTTAACGGGCTCTCCAAATGGATCCCGTTCGTGTGCTGGCAAGTCGGAGAGCCTGCGCTGCGTCTGCATTCAGGAATGTGAACTTCTGGACAGTGCGGGACCGTGGGCTCTTGCCCAAACTCCCGTCCCAGCTGGGCGCGACCAACAGCCCAGGCTGATGGGGTGCAGCCCTGGGCGGGGGGGGGGCGAAAGGCAGGGACAGGGGCAGCATCGCGCACTTAAACTCTTTCTTTCGGCACAGGCGTAACCGACTCCCACACCCTGTTATTGCTGCTACTGCTTTATTAAAATGCATAAAGCAGCCAGAAGCAAAGACACCAATAAATTCTTCTGTAAAAGCAGAAATGTTTTTTTCAAATGGCTCCCTTAACACTAATAATCACAGCTCTCTTATGTGTACTTGACTCTGGTTAACCTTTTTCTGGCACTTTTTAACTTCTCCAAGTCAGGTACTAATATGAAACTAATGTGGGGTTTATTTTCCCTATAGGAATAGCAGAAAGAGCACTGCACATTATCGTAATCACGCAAGCTCCTTCCAGAAACTGCAGGACTTTAGATCAAAGCATCCGCATTATGGCACAGGAAAAGAATTTAATAACAATTGTGGGACTAAGCATTTTTTTAATGTTAAGGGGGTTTTATTGAATATTAATCCTATAAAATGCTCCTGAAAGTTGGCAGAAGGAAAACTGATGTCCCAAATAGTTACCGCGGCCTTCCACGTTGTGGGGATGCAATTGCAGCGTAATCAGAATTCATCATGCCATTAGCAGGAGGACAACAGGAAAGGAGACACTTTCTCCTGCATCACGCTGTTTGAAACAATAAGAACAGCGAGAACAGAGCTCATAATTGTTAACCTTAGCCAAGCACTTGAAGTTTGCATGTTTTTTTGGTTCATAGCTTGCAATTTCTTTGAATACAACTCGTACTCAATATTTGCACTTTCAATTTCACCTTTTGTTAAAGATTTGCGTTATATTTCATCTCCCAGGGGAAGAGAGATGCTGGGAACATGTCTGCTGTGAAAATGAACAAGAGGTACCCAGAGTTTTTCCCCCCCTATTTCTAACTGCTGGATACTTTCTTTTTTCTTCTTTTTTTCTTGGAGGAGGTCACTCCAGCTGCCCGACACGGCTGCAGTTGTGCTCCAGCCACACTAATCCCTGCCGTGCTGAGCTGCTAGAGAAACAGGAATTCATCTGACACCAGCAGGGGAAAGACAGAAGGAAAAATTAAAGGGGAAAAAAATGAATGAATAAATAATTCAGGCAAAGGATGAATACTTGAACAAAGCAGCGCTTGTGCGCAAGGGAACGTCAGCCTGCACTAGAACAGATAAGAGCACCGACTGACAACGGCGTAGGCTACAAAAACAAAGCCAGTTTATCTGTCTGGGGCACAGAGGCGAGACCTGTCCCCAAGCATCACCTGGACACACACACAAGACCTGCTGCTGCCCGAACGTGGCACGGCTGAACCGCCACAAAGCCAAGAGGTGCCGAGCACCAGGCATGGACCCTCTCGCTGGCCCGTGCCCAGGAAGACCTCGCACACCACCTGGGTTTGGTGCCAGCCAGTGCAGCTGCTACTGGATAGAGACGCTCGGCCCAACCTCCCCTTTTGCTGTCCAAGTGTCCAGTGGCCCCAGTCACACGCGTTAGGATTTGCTGGGTAACTTATGAAACCCACCCCTGAGGCTTGGGTGAAGGAACCATGCCATGGAAAAAGCCCCATGCTTTAATCTCCATTTCAAATAGCCCTTTGCGCTCTTCTTCGCGAGCTAAACACTGAACAGGGGGTTTCAAAACTCTGCACATGCCAAAACAAGGTTAGGAATGTAAAAACCCGCTCCTGCAGTGCCAGTGCCGAAGAGCAGGGCAGCATAGAGCCTCCGCACCCCAGTATGGTGACTGTTTTAAGACAGGCTTGGTGTTAGTTTCTTGTACTGAGATGCCTCTACCTTCTCCTTTGCTGGAGAAAGAAACTCTTTCATTACCTATCACAATTCCACGTTATTTAGTTAACAGCTTGAAATGAAGCAACTGCAGAAACTACTTTTATCACCGTCTCCATCTCATCTGTTCAGAGTTTGCTGGCACTCAGCAGAGATGTTTTCCCATCCGTTTATCGTACAGATACCCTAAAACAATAAACGGGAGAGTGACCGACCAAGTGCCACACAAAGGATCAGTTGTTCCCCTGCGGTCCCACACCAGGATCTGCACTGTGAACGTTAACATCACCTGCGAGCAGCTGCAGCGATGCCTCCGAGCAGCCCTGGCCCTGCTGTGCTGGGGCCCAAGAGCAATTTACCTGCCACGAGCACCAAGGCCAGGGCTGAGCAAAAACCACCTGAATATATTTTGATATCTTAGTGCTTTACCAATGCAGTCTTGCAAGTTTATGAGCACTTGGCTTTCTTTTACAGCAGACAACTCCACACCGCCCCAGAGCAGGCTGCCAGATGTGCGGTATTTACTTGTGCAGCCTCATCGCTTGTGACGGGTCAAGTCAAACAGAAACCTCCTGGGGAGCCAGGCCCGCTCTCCCAGCTGCCCCACACGCACTCCTCTGGGTACTGCTCTCCAAACAGGTTGACCACATTCGTGACCTGTCTGGAATTTATTTCGGAGACAAGTCGGTGGTGGCGCCCAGCATCTGGGCCTGGGATGCAAAATTACGGTCTAAACATCCTAAAGACCAAGAAGGTGGGTGCTGCAGTAGAGATTCAAGGAGTGAAGAAGATATGTGAGGATCCCAAGAGCTGCAAAGGTAGTTTTCACTCATAGCCATATATAGATTTCTCAAAGTAAAAAGTGTGAAGCTTGCACCTATGCGACACCAAAGAACAGACACACTATCAGGTGCCCTCAGGAATCTCTGCATATTTGGCATTTGAGAACGGTGAGAACAACAAACAGTTGCAGACATCTCAGCAACACAGAGAATTTCACTGTACCACATGCTCTGCCATGACCTAACCTTGCTTTAAAAGTCCCTGAGTTTTCTTCTGTCTTTGAGAGACTTTTGCTTAGTCTTAAAGATTTCGTTATTGGTTGCTTTTTTCCCAATATTGCCTAAAAATGTCTTTTGTTAAATTCAGCCCCTCACCTTCTGTTTGTAAGATGGGCATCCTGCTGGATAACAGATCTTTCCATGATTGCTCACAGCCGTGGGCACTTCTGTATGCTGATGGGGCTGCTTAGTCACCGCTTAGCCAAGCTGCAATAATTTACCTCTCTCAATCTCTTCTCGTAAGTCAATTCTTCCAGGTCCCCAGTTCTCTTTGTCACTTTTCTGTGAACTTGTTCCAGTTTAACAGAAAGCCACTGACGTGGTGCCAGAATGAAGCACAATTTCACAGCTGCAGCCACAGGTCTGTACGGGGTCACTATTATTCCCCTGCTCTTTCCCACGATGGTTTAGTGCAGGCAGTCCAAACCTATACTGTTCCTTTCTCCTATATGACACCACAAACTCCTATCTCCTCGCCGCCTGTTGTTACCCTGACATGTCTCTTGGCATCGCTACCGCTCAGGTTCTTTCCCTCTGAATATACCTGTGATGGAGTAGTACCTTCATACGCAGGCAGCTATATCATCTGTATTTTTCAAGGCTGAATTTCGTTTTTCCCCTTCCTGCTTCTAACTTCTATAAATAACCTGGTATTATACCTGTATAAAACCCCTCACTCCTCGTCATTCTCCAAAGTTAGCCTGATGATATTTACTTCATCTCTCGAGTTAGTGGAAGTTATTAAAGGAAGTGCATAGAATCGATTCAGGGCCAGCTGCACAGCTGTAAATAACCCACCACCACCACACTAAACATTTTGCTCTTACTGCTGTTCTTAGTCTTTATCCTTTTGCTGAGTTTTCCATTTGGTAGACAGAGCTTCCACCTGTACCAAGCATTAACTTTTCAAACATGAGTCTGTGAGAAGATGAGGGCTGTTTTACTCAAATCTGCCACAGGGAATCTGCCGCCTTCCTCCCACCTACTCCCTTGCGTGGGTAAAAAGCTGGGAACGATCTTTGAAGAATCCCATTACCTGTTTGCTAATGAATCTGCAAATTTCAGTTCCAGTCACGATTATCAGCTCCTGGGCCACCTTCTGAAGACGGAGTTGGCATTTCTGCCACTGTTGGGAATTGTTCAAGGACTGGGAAGGCACATGCAGGAAGCATTACTTTGCTCTTCCTGTCCTATCTACTGCAATCACTTAATGATTTCTGTATCGGTCCCATCAAAAGTACTGGGGTAGGACACAGATTAGGTCAAAACCCGACACCTCTGTGGCTACTTTGAACCTGCCTCTCAGTTTTATCATGACAGCAGCTTTTTCCCCACTAAAGAGCACTCAAGAAACTTTGAAGTGCTGGTGGAAAGCTGATCACGTAACAGTCCTCTACTTGTGGCTAAGCCTAGCAATCTTCACGAAATGACAGCTGGTTTTCAGGGGATACACACACCCTCATCTGAGCCGTGCCTGTGGATTTTGTCCGGACCAGAAGGAAGCCAGCACATTTAACCCTCCAGTTTCAGGCTGCGATAGCTCTTTATTATCTCATCCATAAATCGTCTGAGCACTTCTCTCTTAAACATTCAAAGAGAAAACTTCAGAGCAACCTAAAGGTAGGCATTTTATTGCAGCAAAAGAAAAAAGTAATCCAAAAGGAGATTGCCATCTTGACAATCTGTTAAAAAAATCAAACCAAAAAATGCAAGGGGGAAGTCTTGCCTGCATACCTGTTTTAATGTACCATGCAGACCATCTGAGTCACATAAACAACAAAACCTCAAAAGCTGTCGACATCTGAGTATTTTAAAGTTGCTGTAAGGCAATTTTTTGGCGAGCGGTCATATTTGTTCTGGAGACTCTGCATCGACTGCAGAAGTAGTGAACACAAGACTGCAGAAGTTTTGACCGAACACGGAGCAGAAGAAAGTGAATGGTTTCTGTTTCACAGCAGTCTGTCCCAACTTGGGCTCAACCACAAGAAAACTCTATTTTTCAGAAGTAAACTTTAGTCTCATGACAGGTGGCTAAAGGGAAAAACTGTTGACTGTTGCCCTTCGGAGATGCCCAGTCCCAGGCTACTGAACACCTTGAGGACACGATGGGGCTCTTGGACTGGAGAGTCCTGTGAGCAGACCCTGGAGACAGACAGGGGCAAGCCTCCATGTCTACTTGCCACCATGGACTGCCACCATCTCCAAACTGCCTTTTCCAATGACAGCTCCAGACCAACTTTATCCGTGTTATGGGGAGGGAAAAGAAGCAGGAATCAATACAGCGTTAGATGTTTTGAGGTGTAGATCACCAACAGGAGACGGCAGATGTCAAAGTCTGGGCCGGCCTGATTAAGGACAGCAGCAAGAGCAAGTGTGTTAGGCATATCAGGACCAAAAGAAATTCCAAGAACTGGTTTATTATTTGATGGAGGAGATTATATTATTAATAAGGATAAAGACAGGGCAGAACTGGTCAATAAACATTTTGTTAGGAAAGACATAGACAGCATACTCAAATCAGATGAAGACAATGAACTAGTCTGAGTCTGTTTAATACTCCCTGTGGCTAGAAATAACTAAAATCTGACGGTTTCTGGATGCCTTGTGCTACTAAGTTGTAAAACAGTTGCCAGGAGAGACCACTAACCTGTCAATATGAACTGGAAAAAGTTAACATACCAGGGACATTGCAGAATACTGGAAGAGCATGTATCCATACGTGCACAGAGCAACCGAGACTTGTAACTGTAGGTTACTTAACCTGACATCAATCCTCAGCAGAAAGTAATGGAAGTTAATATAGAGTTTGATCAATAAAATATTAGAGGATGGGAATAAAATTAACTCAAGTCACAAATGTTTTGTACAGAGTCTTGTTGAGCAAACATTGATTTTTTTTAGGTTTCATAGTGTTGTTTGAATTGACTGATTCTGAGTCTGAGCCTTTGGGCAAACAGGGCTGCACCACGCAGCAAACACCGCGCACGGCTTTCCCTGCCCCAGCTCCATAGCAGGTGACTGTCCCAGCGGAGGGGCAGAGATACAGGACACCAGGGAGCACACAGGGGTTGTCACATCCCAACTAGACTCTCGCTACCACAGTAAGCTACTTCATGTTGGTTTAAGGGCAACAAGCCCCATCCTTCACTTGAGTTCACCTTCTCAAGTAGGCCTTGGAGTACTGGGTCACACCACTGACAGAAACACACGGCAAAGCATAAGAAAATCCAGGTATTATCACACAGCGTTGGTACGTGAGCCCATTTTATCTTATCTGCCCAAGATGGCTAAGGGCAGTAGGAAAACCATCACCATAAAGAGCATGTGATGGTGGAGACGCTTCTTACAGCCACCGCTATCATACCCGCTACCCCTTGGACCAGAAACGCTTCACCAGCCACCGCATCCAGTTCTGCAGAGAAAACAAGAAAGCTGAACGGAAGTTTGGCCTCGATCCACGGAAAGCAGGAGATCATCTGTAAGTGTTACAAGGTGTTCTCATCCTATGTTATGGCCGGGCTCCAAATGGTGCCGAAACTGAAATAATGGCTTTTATTAAAGAGGATTGAGGCTGGCCCTTGGCTAGCTTCTGCGCGAGCTTCCTGAGGAACAGAGGCTTTACGCTCGCTTATAGGAGAGTGGAGCCGATGTATCCAGAGAGTTTAGTTTCCAGTTGCTCAGGTAAACACAACTTCAGGCTAATTTTTATTAGTTAAATAAGTTCTCCATGTGCAGATTTACAACACATGTGACCGACTCAAAATTTTAATTACAAGCAGAGAATGATTAAGCTGCTTATTTAAAAGAAAAGGCAGAGCTAGTCTGGTGGCCTTCTGGTAGCACTCCATAACATGACGGAGAGGCCTGGGCTGGCACTCAGCTCTCCAGCAGCCTCGCTTATGGGGCCAGCCGATGAAGTATAATCATCTGCTGGAAGGGCTCCAATACTCATCTGGGCCTCCAAAGCCATTATTGCCTGGAAAACGGTGAAAGCTGGGAGGAGGCCAAGGTTCCTCCAAACACCAAGCCCTGGGTACCACAGCTCACCTTGCCCTTCCCAGAGGGGAGAGGAGAATTGGCAAGGGTCAAGTTCTGGGGTGGGTTTTGGGTGTTTTCTTTTTTAAGAGGCAGAGCATCTTCTGATGCTGCAAGGTCATAAGTCATTTAAACCACGGCACGTTCATTGCACCTGCCTAAACATCAGCAGTCTATTTGTAAATTATTTGTCATATACAGACCGCTCTAGGGAAACGCTACATTTTAAATGCTAAATGTGATGTAGGCAGCAGGGCAGGCTGGGTTTTCCATGAAGTTAACTACAAAACGCTGCTGCAAACGGGCCAAATACAGTCATGGTACTACTGCACACACAGCCATGGAGCATGATTACTGTCTAGTTGCAGAAGTGCAACAGGGCACTGGGCACTCCTCTTACATGGGTCCTAAAGGGGAAGGACTGGGATCCAGCTCCTGAGAGACCTGGTATCAGCCTCACATGTGAGGTGGGAACCTCCCCCACCTCCAGCACATCCCTGACAAGTCCCTTACTCGGTGGACACCTCTGCAATCTCCATCGCTTCACCCATCCCCTCTGCCACCAGCCTGGTGCGGGACACCCACCCGCAAACATGCGCAAAACCCCCATGGTAACAGGATCCAGCAACTGTGAGATTCCACTTCAAAGACATTAAAAGACATAACATTTTATTTGCCTTCTGCTTTTTAACTTTTGGGGTCCACTCAGGTAATGCTTTCAAATTTTTAATTAAAAATAAAAGCAAGGCTGCTTCTGCAGTCATTTCTCTTTGAAGTTGGACATTTAAGTATATCTGTTACCTGAAGACTTTGCTAAAGCTACAAGTTCAGGAAAACTCTGCCCAAAACATACGTCTCAGCAGATCTGGACACTTATTTTGGTTTGATCTAGTTTTATTTTGCCTAAAACTCTTCCCATACATTCTTTCAGCAATTTAAAAGTAATTTTGAATCCCATGCAGTTTTTCATTTTGCATTTTAAATTTAATGCACGTTTTTCATATCATCACGACAAATTGCCCCCTTTTCAATCCATAATAGCCACCTCCTTGCTCAGCACCTTCTCGCTGTCTCTGCAATAGTTAACAGCAGTCCAGCTGTACTGCTTAAGGAGCCAGTTTCACTAACACCTGGGAGAACAGCAGGGCCAGTGGCTGCTCTCACAGCCTCTCCTGCCGGGTGGGGACTCCTGCGGGGTGCATGTGGGCTCTGCATACCTCGACAAAGCCCCTGCAATTCGCTCGGTGCCTTCTCCAGGCGAGGCAGCGCTTCGCACGTCTCTGAAAGCAAGCACAAGCCTCCGGTCTTTATGTTTCCTCTTAACCACAAAAGCACACTTACATCCCACGTTACCCAGTGTAATGGGATCCATCATCAAAATACTCTTTCTACTGGAGGACTGTTATGTTTCACTGCTGAAAGAACTAAAAAACTTTGAAGCCTCTCCTTAATTTTCAATGAAAAGCATTTGGTTCCAGGGTGACAGACGAGGCTCTTAAAAGCTGTTACCACCTCGGGTAATTATAAAATGACAGAAGAGAGAAAAAAAGAAAAAAACTGCGAGCACCAGATTCACACACTGTGTTCGTGCAGGGCTACAACGGCACATCCACGGGTGCCTGCGCTGAGCTCAGTTATAACAGCTTCCAGTTGGAAAGAAATCTGAAGAAGGATGGAAGTGAGGAAAGAAGAAATTGCAATTAAAAATTGAAATGAATTCCAAAATAACATATGAACTGGAACACTACAAAATACTCTCAGAAGAAAAAAAAAAAAAAAAAAAAGAAAGAAGAAAAAAGTGGCTTTTGTTGCAAACCAAAACCAGCCCAGATTTGAAAGAAGAAAAACTCTTGTGCAAGCTTGGGGCTGGCTCGCACCCTAGGAGCTGGAGGAGGTTTGTCCTCTCCCTCGGAAGCAGGTAAATCTCAGCAAATCAGAATCTCATTTTGACACTTCACTTACTGTGCTCTATGTTAAGTATAACTGGAAAAAAAAATCCAAAGTAAGACAGGATAAGGCAAGCAGGCAGAGCAAAGCCCTACAAAATGAAACTACTCCAGCAGTAATAATTAGCTCTTTAATACGGTGAAACCAAGTAACGTAACAAGCACAGATAGACCATAGAAAACATATAGACTAGAAGCACAAAAAAGCATTTTGCCTTGGTAAGAGATAAAATGAAGTAGCTCTTCGCGAAGATAGCTGAACACCAAGGTGGGAATCACACAACGGATGATTAAACAGGGCAAAAGTAGGAGATAATGGGCATCACCGAGGTACAGTAGCCTTTAACCTTTGATACCCTGGCCCCTAAATCTAAATTAAACCAGAATAAAACACAAGATTACCAGCCTATAGGTCCACATAATAAACTCCTTCCAAATTTTGCCTACTGCCAGCAAAGTGTTTATAGTGCTATGTGGGGAAAATCAAGGAAAATACTTATTTTGAGTGGCCGTGCTCACTGCCAGCCACCAGCGTCCATGGACACCAGCTGCACTCACCCATTTCAGGCCGGGCCAGCGGGTAAAGGTACAGCTCAACCAGGAGGGGAATAATGGCAAATAAAGGGCGCTTTAATAAAACAGCAGCATAATACAGGACCCTGTCCTCTTTATTTTTTAATAGAAGCCTTTCACGATATGGAACTAATTATCGCCATCTGCCGTCCCCGTACTTATATTTCCTCTCTCACAGCTCATTCTTCAAAAACTCAGTAGCTTCCTCCCTTTACATTTGTAAATGCTGTTGACTATGGATAAAATCCATGTTTACTTTGTATTCAGGGCCCATAGGAAAGCTTGTTTTAATCATCAACAGATGTTACATTCTGCTCTGCTGTGCTTGGCACACAACTTCAGAGGGAAATAAAAGAAAAATCTTTATTTTAAATTTAAATTGTAGATTGTTACAGACTAAATAAAATGCCAAATTGTTATTGGAAACAACATGGCCACTGTAATAACTATAACTGACATTTACTTTTTACAATTATTTTTTTTTTCTGGTGCTGTTTAACACAAGATGGTTTCCACATTTTGCAAAGGATTTTTTTCTCCTTTTTTCTGAAATGATTTGCAATCAAGCCACAGACATTTGTAATTTATTTTTATTTAATACTTTCCTATGAGTTTATGAAATACTGGGATTATTACGCTATATACAGTAGATAGTTTTTGAATACGTACTCTCCCTCCGGACTCATATTTCAATACGCATTATCCCCTTGAACTCATTTATAAACACCCATTATTCCCACAGACCCTGCTATAAACATGTAATATCTCTGTGGACTGTTTCAGCCTTATGGTCCTTTTTATCTCTGGCCTCTTTCCTAGTTACATTCATCTTTGATGTCTGAACGCGCACTCCCCCCGTTCCGGTGTGCCCGGGGACGCGGGTGCCCTCCCGCGGCGATGGGAGCGGGACCCTGCAGGTACAGCCCCAGCTTCGCCCTTACCCGGTTTCCAGCAGCTAGGAAAACCGAGCTGGCGACAAGGGCTGGCTCGGGCACCTGCTGCACGTGTGTTGACTGCGGCATCCCGCCACCCCCTGCTGATGCAATCGACCGTTTCTTTTTTAGCCACTGTGGGAGCAACAAGAATATGATCTCCGAGCCTCCATCGCCACACATTCATCCCACACCCTCTCTTATCAGCTACAGCTTGGCCCCGTGTACAGTTACCAAATCGGTGCTTTCTTCGAGTGCTAATTTCTCATTTCAATTTTATCTCTACACCACTGAAGAACCTACCTTGTGAAATTACTTAGATGTTTAGTACTGCTCAGAAGTAAAATGGAGTAAAATGTTCGAACAGGAAAAAATGGAAGATTTGGCGTGGTAGCTCTTCACTGTACCTGACTACCGAGAACGATTGGGAGTGCTCATTCTTCTGACAGATTTTGCCAGACTCTGCTAGATGTCGAATATTGGAATATTTGCAGCAGAGCTAATAGCATTTGTCCACTTTACTTTTACGGTAACAAAACTCAAAAATCGCCATGTGTGTCTCCAGAAGAGCACAACATCCCAGCCTGGATACAGAAGCAGCAAACAAAAGGCAAGGGACATATACTGCCACTTACAGTGAAACCTTATCCATTTGAATGGGACAAAACCCAAGTACTTTGAAAGGAAGGGGCATTCCACACAGCCAGAGTGAATTTCAAGGGGATTGCTGCCTTAAATTCCTAGTCTTAAGAAGAGAGACATTGCTCAATTACTGCAGCATCCTCTTCTCTGTCCTTGACAAATGTACTCTTGCTCTGTTCACAGCCTGTCTGGAGTGTTACCGCAAAGATAATTTCCCCATCCATCACCTGGTGTGCATCACACATCTCCACAGCCCTCCATTAGCCACCTCTTCTCCCCTCCTCAGACACAGGCTCCTTCTCTTTGCTTTTGTGGCTCTTCACAACCTCTCCCAGTTCTGTTGAACATCTTCTGAGCAGTGTGACGGCGCTGCCTCCCGCCTCTGCCCTGCAGGGGCTGCCCACTTCTGCTCCCTGCACTTGTGCTTGCTCCCGTCCTGCTTTTCAGAACGGAGATTCTACCAGTAATGCTGGCTGCAAGGGCAACACAGGCATCTGCCAAACCCAAACCGCCCACCCAGAACCGAGCACAGCCGCAGGTACTTGCGCACATCAGCTCTCGTACAGTCCTTTCCCTCCGGGCATATAGCCCTGCTTGGGCACAGGTCGAAGACATTGAATTACCAGCAGGGCAGAAGTAAACCATCGAGATCACTTTAGTGTCACAAGTCATCTTTGTCTACGTTTTTTGGTAGGGTTTGGAAGAATGCAGGTGTGGGGTTTTATACCCAAGATAATAGATATAAAAATGCAACGGTGCACATGCAATTACTTGCAGTCAGATGTTGCACACATTTGTGCAAATACGAACCACAAACAAGTGAAAAAAATATTATCCTTAGGAAATTTTGAGATCTAAAAAAAAAAATCTCAGGAGGAAATAAATCCTTTTCTTTTAAAAATTGCAAACTACAGCACAATGCAAACCAGCTTGGAAAGCAGCAGATTTCTATTTTACATCACTAGTGAATACTGTTATGAATTAACAGCTCATTAAGAAAAAAAACTTCACAAACCATGAATCTCAAAAGAAAGTCAGAGAAACTGTCATCTGCAATTTCCAGTGTGTGAATAAATCTACAAAGATGTCAGCGGCCGGAGTTCTTACCAAGAGCCAAACAAACAGGTGTGCCCTGGCCTCCTGACCCTGACGTCAACAGCGCAATAAAACTCTTCCCATTTTGGGACAAAACCATTTGGTACCAGTACATGGAATAATACCCGCTTCTTAAAATACGGAAACACATATAACAAATGTCTCTTAAAGTCCCAGCAGAAACAGAGACTTGCACTGTGAAGTATCCCCCTCAGGAATCCTGTAAATCATACAGAAATTTTACTTGTCCTGGAACAGGTTTGAAAATCTGTTTGTGGTTTCTTGTACGTTTTTTAAAAGGTATCTGGTCAGTTCATTAATGAAAGAGTCCTTCAGATTCCAGTGCAAAGATCTCTGTACATGTTATTTTAAATAGCCTTAAATTGCAGACAAATTTCCTCTGAAAACTCAATTATTTTTATAGTTTTAAAAATTTTTACTCTTTATGACTTTTATCACATTCAGTTTTAATTCAAAGTGTCATTACTCGTCTGTTCATCTCTTCCTATCAGATTTGGCCGTGCTGTCACTGCAAAGGTCTTTGATATTTTCTGTTCTATGAACTCCAGCATTTCCAGTATGAAGTCTTTGGGCAGCTGAAATTGCCACGAGCTTCTCCTGCGTGCTGCAAGGGGCTTGGTCTCACCTCAGCACCAGCGAGGACCAGGCTGGGGCTGACATGAGGAGCTGAACAACAGCAACGCCAGAGGTGGGCTTGAAAGGAGGAGACAAAGGGACAGGGAGAAAGAGAAGCATTCAGCACAGCACTCGCGAGAACGGGTTGATGTTGCACTGAACGTAGGCAGACATGCATCCCGCATTAGGCTTTGATTCAATGTTTAAGTAAATGTGTTCATGCAGGAGGGCCTGAGCAGGTTAAACACGTCAGCAGGCTGCAAGCAAGTAGAACCTGGGTTCTCATCTGATGGGGTGATCATTTGGGCAGAAGAAAATAAACGGAATATGAAAAAAAAAATATCTGAACAGCTCCTCTGTCACAAAAAACAGACACTTTGTTAATAGGAGTTTGCCTGTGCACTTAAAATATAACCATCCATGTACAAAAGGAAAGGAACTGGAAAGTAAATAGGAAACTCTGAAAGAGAAGAGGAGAAAGAGGAAATAAATACAAGTAAATTGAAGAGAGTATCTGAATAAATTGTTCTCAGAAAAAACACCAACATATACAATAAATGCTACTGCAATTTTTTGAAGGTATTAAAGAGAATCAGGAGCCTTTGTTGGTTTTCTGACGGAGAAACACAGCATCACGAGATTTGTATGTGTGAGGATAGGGCAGCGTTGCACGGAGGCGAGAGCGTGCCGCAGGAAGCCCACAGGTGTGCCACGACCACTGCCCCACCGCTGCAGCCGTGCACAAAGCCCCGTCACTACAGCGTCTTCTACCGGTCCCCCACTGCGCCTCCTCTGACCCCAGGATTTGCACAGCTGGATCACATCCAGCAACCCACGCAGGGCAACCCAGCATGGCCTGCATGTCTGACAACTCAGAGAACCACAAGGAGGGACGCGACAGCAACCCCTTTTCCGATTCCATTATCACCAGTCATCCATGGAAACTGAGATCTCCCATCTCACCCAAAATGAACCACCCCATCAGCACATTGGCCAAGACAGATAGTGCCATTTAGATCCCAAGTGGAAGTGTCTGCTAAAGCAAAGGTATTTTGGGAAGACCTTCTTGGGGAACACAAGTATGCTGAAAATTAAAAGATGCGACTCATTTCCCCTCGCGAACAACAGAAATTAGGTTGACTAGCATCACCACCCCGAGGAGACTTGCATCCTGCTTCCTGGGCATCTGGGAAAAGGTAGCTAATGTAGCGAGTTCTCAGCAGGTGAATCTTGTTTACAGGACCAGGCTGATGGGGATCTTATTTGGAAGAGACAAAGCTCTACGGTGTTTATCGTCTTTATAGAACTCTGGGCACAATATGTAATCAGTTTATGACAAAAATAAATAGGTCAGGTGTGACCCTGTATAAAAATCTCTGCTCATGCAGATGGTCACCCACATTTAATTTCCCTGACTACCTCTCCATCCATCCGTCAATTCCTCTGCATTTGAAATGTAAAGTCAATTTGGAAAGCTATTCCAAGATAACCTTCAGAGTCATTTCCAAAAGGTATGCCTCTGATTGAGGATGACAGTCCAGCCACTCTTTGGTGTTTTATCTCTGTGACCATAATTCATTGTATTCACTCTGTATTGCATCATATTTCAGCAAGAGGAGTATTTTTTTAACAGTACGTGTTAGCGTGCAGTTTATTAAAATGAAAATCCTTTATCTTCTTTGTCACTTCTCTCCGTTCCTTGCAGTTTATCCCATCATTGCTCTCTATCATTAAACTAACACGACGTACATATATAGACACAGTAAATACCAAATAATAAAACAGACAATGCTAATGTTGTGACATTCACAAAAGGCAACAAAATTAAAGCTGGGATTGTCACTCCAGCCTTGCATAACACTGCGCTTGACACAGGGTGCCACAGACACATAAAGCACAGGAGATTTAAGAGAAGATTGGACAGGGATACACAAAAAGGCAGAAATATCAAGGATTTTTTTTAAATATATTTTTCTGACAGCTCATTGCATTATCATTTATTTTCTATACTTTGGATCATCACTGAAGAAATCCCACATTCAGACAATTCACAGTGATGGAATAAAACGTCATATCAAAAACACTGGATGGTAGGGCTGCTGAATTATTCAAGAAACAGGAAATTATTAGAGGTCGTGTTTATTCAGAAACAAAAGTGCCTTGTTAATTCATAGGACTCTAGGTAGTGTGATGATTTGATCTGACACTTTGCATAATATAGGCCACCAGAATTTTCTGTATTACTTCCAGTTTAAGGCTCAATAGTTGCACTTGAACTGCAGCTTTTGGAAAATCATCCAATCTCGATTTTAAAATAGCCACCATAATGGCCATTAAGCTGTTCCAGTGATTAATCACCTTGCCTGATTAACATGTACATTATTTCTAGTCAAATTTTTGTCTACCTTGAATTCAAGTCACTAAATCTCATTATATTTTTTTTCTGATACTTTTAAGAGCTCTCTATCCTCAAATTTCTTTTGCCTGCGTAGGCACTTATTTGACCATGTTCAAGTCACCTCTTAAGTGCCTTTTTGATAACAGAAGAGGCTTGATTTTTCTTTTCATCTGTCAACCTAAGATAAATTTTCCAGTCATTTAATCATCCTCATGAATTTTCACTGCATCTGTTTCAGCACCCTTCTCCAAGTGCTAGCCCAAGAAATGGACAATATTCCAGAGGCGTTTGCAGCGGCAACCAGAGCTCGTACAAGCCCTAATCCTGCACAACATTCTCCAGACCCTACACAAAAGGGCTGCACGAGCAGAGATTTCCCTGTAGTCATGCTAAAAGTGACAAACTACTCCCAGTGAAAGAGAAAACGGTCTCTGCGACAGACACGTCAGAACATCTCAAAGCAAAGGTCACACAATTATTTTAAACTTTATTTAAGGTCACACAAATGACCTTAAATGGAAGCACACTTCTATCAATTCACAGACCACTGCAATGACACATGATAGCAGCTTTCAAAACAAGCATTATTGCTCAAACCGGAAAGGAGGATACCTGCACAATGTCAAACAAAAGTAGAAGAGCAGCTTCGCTAGAACTGTCTCATCCTCTCTTGCATTTGCAGGCAGAGAGCAATATCTCTTCGAAAAACAGGGAATATTGCAGACTGGGAACATTAGGTACCCTTTACACCTTTGAGGGCTGTTACTGCTTGCACGACACAGACATACTGTGACCTGGCAGAGAAGATCCAACTCCCACCTTGCCCTGAGAGGTACGAGGCACTTCGCGAAGAGCAGACAGTCACAGCTGGTGTCCCAGCTCACCACACAGCTACAAGCATCCCCCCCACTGGTTTCTTGTCATTCCCACGCCACGTCACTACCCAGCACCCGCCCCGGCAGCTGACCGCACACCGAGGCCAAGTGAAGCATTGCTGGCAGCTGCCCCCCACGGTGCACAGCGGCTGGGGCCACCCCTCCATGACCATGGGATGTGACAATGCATGATGGACCCCAGATGGAGAAAAAAGTGTGGAATGACATCTACTGCTGACGTCACACAAAGGCACCTGTGAGTAAGGGGAAACAGAATCAAGAACTCTTGAAAAAAAAAAAATTTCTTGTCCAGGGCTGTTGACCTTCTTGATAAATGGCGTCCAGATTATACCACCCTAGTTTACCAAAGGGCCAGACAGCAAGTGGGCTTTTGTGTGACAGATGGTGGAGACACAAAGCTGGTGACCACTCACTGGGCAGCCCTGCCCCAAGCCATGGCCTCAGCCCATCTGATGTTTCAGTACAATGTAATTTTCCAGAACATTAAAACCATTAAGTCTACATTTAAAATATCTGAGTTACTCCAATTGGATCCGGGCAAATTAAAGCTGCAATTAATCTATCTTCTGCATAACCCTATGCTTTGACGATACCTTTCTGTTTCATATTTGAAACAGAGGAAGAAACAAATAAAAATAAAAGTCATAACCACGAGAAGGAAATTGGTGAACATCTCAGGAACTTTTGCTGCAGAAAAAGCATCCTTTGTCTGCTGCTGACATGTATGTATTCTGCTGCATCCGGCTCTACTAATTTTTCTTTTTATTTTTTTAATGAAGAAAAACAGCTTCCTTTGAATAACATACAAACAACGGGAGCAAGACACAAGTCTCACTTTGACTGCTGTAAGCTTTTCCACGTTTGCACAGGACAGACTAGGGTGACCAGATCAGCCCCGAGCTCTGGGCTGTTTCTCTCCACCGTGCTAACGAGTTGCTTCGCAAGCCGCCGCAGCCTTCCAGGCCGTGGTGCCGAGGGACACTACAAACCCGTCTGGTGCTTCCTCCCGCCGGAGCAGTGAGAACCACCTGCTCCACTCCTGAAGTCCTCCAGCACTGAGGACCCTCTCCTTCAAACAGACACAAACCCCGTGAAAGTGGGTAGCTGCAGATGGACACACGGACAAGGTCCTATCAATCCACAGTCACCAAACAGCTGCTTTCTTGCCGCAAAGGACAGCCCATGTGTATGGACCTGCACAGTGCCTAAGGCTGCAGACAGTGTCCCGTAACCCCGACTGCCCACAGACTGATTGTGGGGAAACTCGTGTCTTCTGCAAGTCCCCGTCAGGGGTATGAGGGGCACGAGAAGGGACCACAGGAGCTGCAGAGACGCTCAAGATTAACTGAAGATGAAACTATCAGAATACAAAAAAAAAAAACTTTTCAGCGATTATTTTTAATTTTTCAAGAGAGCCATGTGCTTTTAAAGTGTATTTCAACAAAAGGCAGTATCTTTTAGTTTTATAAATAGACAACTTTGAAATGTATTCTCTTTAAAAATTATACCATTTCTTCACATCTTAATTAATACCAAAACTGTAATTTCTCAGCAGTGTATTAGAAAGCTGCTATCAATGTAATTTCATTTTTGTAAGGAGCAGCATTTGTTTTCTATTTTTAAAAAATAGGTGGTTCTGAAATCCTGGCCTGTCAACATCGTTTAAAACATTCCCATTCCATGGCTCTACGTAATAAATTAAATCAGTGTTTTAATTGTGCCCATGCTTTGTGGTTCCTGGCAGTACAAAAAGATCTTCTGTGAATGCACGTCCCAAAAAATCCTACCGAGTGATTAATTACTAGTCTGGAAGATATAAATATGCTTTTCAGTAAAGACAGTATGGACTGCTGGAAGCTTTGGCCTTATATATCTCTGTAGATCTCTCTTGCCCAGCAGACATCATCTTAATTCAAACAAGATCCCAGCTTCAATACTTACTGGCAGTACGAAAAACCTTCTCTGCCCATTTGCTCTATTTAATTAATACAAGGTACATATATCTGAAATTGAGGAATACAAGATATGTTTATTCATATTTTAGATTTCTCCAATGTTTCTCATCCTTCAATAAGCCACACAACGTGGTATCTGAAGTCCTCCAGAATAATGTTTTTATTAGCATCGAGTAAAGATCAGCCAAGCTGTCAGTCCCAGCCCCACACTTTTCTTTCCCCGTGACTCGGTGCTGTCACAGCTGGTGGCTTTGCTCTCTCCTTAAACCCTTCCTCTGCTCCAAACCAATTCTGGGAGAACCCAGTGATATTTGTGGTCTGTTCCCAGCTTTTCATACAATAAACATACAAGGAGAGGAATTTTATTTTCCTTCCCACCAGAACACCACCAAAATTAGAACTGAAGCTATTCTACCTGCACATCTGCAGCAAGTTGGCGCCACCCCAGCTGACCAGTGGGGTCCAGCCGGAGCTCCAGAGGAGCTTCCATCACCTCAGGGGAAACATCCCCCTGTGGGGTGAGAAGCAACAGGCAGGAGATAATTCAGCAGAAGGAAAACTAATCAAAAACGGCAGTGAGTTGAAAGGATCTGGAACCAGCAACGCAACACTGAACTTCTCACAGTCAGGTCACCAACACAAGGCAAGGCGACATAAGTGGAGATTACTGCTTAACGGCCTGAAAGAGGGGATTGATGGATCACAATCTAGCTCCTTATCATAAGGAACACAATTTATTTCACTACAAGCCAGAACATGACAAACAAAGAGTAACTCCATCCTTACTCTTTGAAAAGGTCTGTCCACAGTCAAGGAACAGACTGAGATATGAAAGAGAAACGTGTGCCTGTTTTGAGGGTAGAAGACTAGAGTTTTGCAATTCCCTGAGCACCAAAATTCACTGAAATCGCTGGTGCCATTGTGATTGCTCATTAACAATACACATCTTCTAGCTGACAGTTTTCATTTGGACCTTGTGAAAACCACAAATCAAACATACATAAGAAGGTAGCCAACTTCAACTGAGGAAAGGTCTTTAAAAAACAAGAAAGAAAATAAACCTTTGATAAAATAATTGCTTCTACTGTTATTTTTTTTGCTATTGCTTCAAAAACAATTTCTCTTTCTTTCTTGTTCATCTATCTGGTGTCCTGCTGTTGTGCAGATGAAAGGTCCAGTCTCTTTAAAATTTCATGCAGGGCTCTTTAGAACATCTCAGTTTTAAATGCCCATGGCAAAGACAACAAAACGTAACAGTAAATGGAAAGCAGATGAAAAACCCTGTTTATACACTTCATAAGGGTAGTGCGTGCAGCAGAAGGTACATTTTCACCCAAGCATAGTGGCGATAACCATCCCCAAAATCACTGAACCGCATAACTCGTATTCACAGAAGTACTGACCGCAACTCAGCATCCCAAAAGCTATCTGTAACTTATCAAACCTAGGTGCTCAACAGTTGTATTACCTCGTAAGAAAAGTTTTCTTCTCCTTTTAATCTCAAAGTAGAGGTTCTTCCAACATTGCATAGCCTGACCTTGACGATGGAGGACACACACTTGTGGCCACTTTAAGGGGTGGAAAGTAATGACCTTGGGGGAATAAAAGCAGGAGTTGTGTGAGATGGATATTCCAGCGCAGCCACCGGCACCAACGTGGACCACACACACGTCCTACCACCTATCAGGTCCCTCTTGCCCTTTGCAGCACTCATGCTTTCCCTGCGTGTCGGGAGAGGAGTCTGCAGAGATGCACACACGTTGACGCAGGTGGTCTGGACTTAGACAGGGACTACTAAGAAGCAGCTGTTTCCAAAATTTCCAAAGATGGTCTCATTTCCTTTTTTCTGGAAATGGAGCATATTACTATAAGGAAGATGAGTAGATTTCACTGACATTTCCTTCAGGTAATTTTGTTACTCAACAAATTCAAGACAACAGGGTCTCACAACCTATTTCAAGTTTCCACAGCTCGTGAGCCAGCGTGGTAGCCACCACCATTCAAGTCCAACAGGTTTGTGTGGTTTTGCAGCATCTTTTTGTATCTAAAAAGTCTAAGGTATTTTACCAGACCAGTCACAAATTTAAAACCAGAAGCCACAACATCTGTTTCCTATATCTCTGCTACTGCTGCTCTCATTCACAGTGTTCACAATTCTTAGCACTCTCAAGGATGTATTTTTTTAGCTCACTCTGGATTTGAAGCACAAGTGTCACATGTGCGGTGCCAAAGCACCTAGGGAGGAACCAGAGGACTCCCTGCCTGCAAGGAGTGTGGACATGCATAAGAAAAAAAAAAAATCAGAGGAACCAGTTGCCAAACCTGGAGACACTTCAGGAAGGACAGAAATTTATAGACTATTCTTCAGAGAACTGTCCTGATACCGAATCGCATTTGTACTCCAGATATGACAATATGGATGTTGACAGAAAAATGGAATGTGCGTAAAATACTGGAGGTATTTGTTCAGGTTCAATAAAAATTGTCTAGTATTTCTGATTATGAAAAATTTTGGGCCTATTGCATCAAGAGGGCAAAGCAGGGAAGACTATGACAAGAGGGAAACCCTTAAGCCTAACAGAACCAAGCCCCAGGTAGGCAAGCAGCACGAGAGGCAGAAGATCTCTTCTGAAACAGCACAAGCATTCCCAAATACAGGGGGGTTTTGAAGTGCTGCTTATAATATTGGTTGTAATACAGTAAATACAGATACAACGAAGACAGATGACAGATCTTCCCCTTTAGGAACAGGGTAGTTTTAGCTGCGTAAACTCACGAGTGGAGTTACGTTTTGTACACTAAAAATGAAAAGAACAAACAACTGTATCAAAGTGGGTGAGCCCGAAGGTTTAGATTCCCAGCATCCTGAAACAGAAAAAGCTGCCCTGCAGGAGTCGCTTGTGTTAATCAAAATCCTCTGCTAGCTATTCCCACATCGACACCAAGGGCTAACCACACCAGGAGACCAGGCATGTGATGGGGCTGGCACAAAGCAAAGACAATTCAACCAGGAATCATTTCTGCCACAGTCCAGAGGTCAAGTTTGGTGAGCACTGCACGACATCGCTCACAACAAGAACATTTATCCTGTATCCGAACAAGCTACTGATTGATATGCTCATCCTGGATAACCTCGTGCCGAGGCAGTTTCAAGAAGGCAAATCAAAAATCAGCAGATGTTTGACAGAGCAGCCTTGCAGATAAAGGGTGGCATCACAGAGCGACGCACGAGTGAGTCACGGACTACTTGATACCCAGAAATGAGTCATGGCTCAATAAATGGGCTTGCTCTGGCCACATCCCTTTGTCATATAATGCTCATAAGACCAAAACAACCTAACTGCTCAGCCATGCCAGAGGAAATGATAAACTCTTTCAGTCAAGTCTGAGTTCATGCATCCAGAACAAAACCATCCCAAGTGATTTTGCAGCCAATTTTTCTGACGTTATCAACAGGAGTATGAAGCACAAAACACCTTCTGTATTATCAAATAACTAGAGGTAAAGAAGCCGGGAGAGCCCCAGCCAGGCATGAGCCCATCCCGAGCCCAGCAACACATGTCAGCCTGCCAAGGCTGCCAACAGCACCATGATGAGGGTCCTACATGACATCACGAACAAGAAACCAAGGCACAGGAGATCCAAGCGGAAAGAGCAGACTGGCCAACCCCCCCACACCCCCTCACTAAGCTCTTCCATAAGAGACAGAGCAGGGCAAAAGGGATGAAGAAAACACTCATGTGGATGTTGCACACGCCGCGCCTTTTATAGAACACTTACTTTAGCCTCTATTGCCCACCTTGCCACCACTTCGTACAGCTCGGTATTGCCTGCGGTACAGCTACAATAACGCAAAGGAGTTGCCATGCCACGGTCTTTCAGCGCGGGAATGGAGTGGAGGAGCATGGGACCAAGGGGCTTCTCCGCCCAGTGCCATGGTGGGGACCAGTTGCATCAGCCCCCCACGGCCCCAAGACCCGGCTCAGGGCGACGGCAATTCCGGTGCAGGCAACGGGAAGCAGGAAATCCCTGGCTTCGCTCCAGCTGCCCACACGGCAGGACCCGGAGCCGTTGGGGACTACGCCCATACACAGCCCCGCTGCCTTTTCATTAAATATATATCACAGAAAAACTTCCAACTTAGAATTATTCCAGTGCTCATCCACAAGTACTCCAGCTTGAAATATCCCTATATTTAAAAACACTGGACATGTTTTCCACAAAACTGGCTTCTACTTCCTTCCTTCCTCAACAATGATCACATCATCTACTGAATTTGAAACTCTAGCTTCAACGGTTTTGGGTTTTGCACAAAGGAGGAATTTAAAAGGGACATTATTTTCACACTAAGATCCAGAAATCCAACAGACTCTGAATTATTTAAAGAAATATTTGAACAGATACCAGGCAAGAAAAATTTCAGCTTTAAAGAACTGATGCAAGCTATCAGTCACTGAAACCGAAAGACATTGAAGCAATAATGGTTTTGTATCAACTCCTGAAAGATTATTCGTATATTAAAACAGGAAATAATGGACTTCTCTTGGAAAGTCACATTACTATAACACACACATGGGCTTCAGAAATGTAAAGGATCTCTTTAGGCATGTTTTTGTAGAAGGGATTAACTAAAGATGAGTTTCAAGTTTAAATCTTTATTTTGCTTGTATTGCACCAAGTTTCCAGCGCAGCCGCATCTGAACAATTCGTATTGTTTAGTCTGAACCAAACCCCAGGATTGAGGGGGGTAAAGGTGGGTCAGCCCCAGCCCTGCTTCCCCGCTGCAGCCACGGTCACCCTGCCAGCCCCCAGCAAACCCTGGGACAGAGCTGATGCCCAGGAGGGCGTCAGCAGGAGCGGTTTGCTTCCCAGGATTTAATACATCCATGAGTCCTGCAGAACCACTTTCAGGTGTCTCTGTCCCCGCTGTAGTGGACACACATCACTTCAGGCTTTTAAGGCTGAAAACAACATGGGTGATTTTGCACGACAACCAGACCACTGCACCATTTCCACCTCAACGGCTTCTGTAGGACCATAACGGAAGGTGTAAGTAAAAGGAAGTCTCTGTTGCTCATCCCAGACTTTAATCAAATGAGAAGGATAAAGGATGTTCCCTTTGAAAATCACATATGTGGTACGGAATGCGCTATCCTATCTGAAAGGTGTTAATACAAAAGGAAAACCTCAGTTCTATAAGCAGGGAAGAAGTAACTTGGCATTATCCTTTTAGCTTATTCACGCGTTACGGACTCAATAGGTTAGTCTGGGTTTTTAATACGTTATCATTAATTAGACATGGCATGGCCAGAGGCAGAAAGCAATTAGAAGCAAAAGCACAGATCCAAACTCAGTGCATCCCAGGCCATAGGCCTCTGCTCACTGCCCAGCTGGACCTTCGCTGCCGGTGGCCACCCAGGAGACACTTCTGGTCTCTGGACTCCTGTGCAGGTGACACAGGAGAATCACAAGATGGGCACGCTGGGGACAGCAATGGGCCAGATCTCCCCACGTTAGCCACCAACCACCCCTTGCTCTGCAGCTGTGGGTGGGTTCGTACCTCACCGGCCACGCAGCCCCCGAGCCAGAGCTCCCATCCGCTGCCTGCGCCAGGCTGGCTGTAATGTGCAGCCCTGGGCAGCTTTCACCCACCACATCTGTGGAACGTATCTTAATTTTAACTAAATCTGAATGTATCACATAGTAATAATACAAAATGTTGGCAACTATGTTTTGCCTCATTAGTAGGACACACAGATCACAAGCTCATTTTGTCAAGATTTCCAAAGATCCAACATTTACTGATCAGAGCTTGATGCAAAAGAGGCTGAAATATTACTTTAATGTAATTAAGTTTTATTTCCCTAAAAATCACATTTTCTCCTGCAACAGAACTTACTTGCAACTTTAAATGAAATGCAATTTGAGTTAAATGAAGCCTGTTTACACATAATGCTGAAGTTTAGAAGTAACCAGAAGCATTCATAAAGGTCACTGTCTGAAGGCAGACCCATCCTGAGTAACTCATATGCCTAATAAAGGTGTTCACATCACCACCACGCTCCCCTCTGCAACAGGGTGACTGACCACATGAGCTGAGCCCGTCCGAGGGCCATCAGGTACCACCAGCAGTACAGTAAAACACCCCTGTTTGCTGCTGGAAACATCTATTGGCATTTAATTGTGTTCTTATTAAAAGTGTCAATCTGAATTAAGTGCCTCAACGCATTCTGGAGATGCATTCGTAGAAAGATTAGTCCTGGGTAAAAAAGACTTGTCTACCAGAATTCACCATGTAAAATTGTTCTGCAGCGTTACTGCAAGCTGGATTTTAGGCTTAAAGACAAAACTATAACACCAAACACCTACATCTAAAAAAGTTATGAAAACTGAAATGGAGAAAAATAAGAACAAAATGGGTATAAAACCTGGGAAACACTTGGGCCAGAACCTCATTGGCTGTAAAGCTAGTGTAATCTCTCTGCCCATAAGGGACCTGTGACAACAGCCGCTGCCTCCATCCTTCCACACCTGCCATTTTCACCTGCACACCCAAAACCCCTTCTATGGGTGGCAGAGAGATCTCCAGTTATCACATCTCCCAAAGTTAACACATGAGCTGAGATATTCTTTAAACACTTAAACTAAGAAAAACAACGAGCAAAAGCAGGCTTTTCTCCTCTCCTCTCTTCCCCCCCCAGAGCAGCCGGGCACAACCAACATCCCAGCCAGATGCACGGAGCCAGAGATGCTGAGCCCCTGCAGCCGCTTGTTTTCAGTGCAGGAGTGGGCCCGGGTTTGCAGCCCCCCTTTCCCCAGGGCAGAGAGGGGCCAGACAGTGTGCCTATTGCTGGCTCTGGAAGGGACCACGGTACAATTAATACGTATTAAAATACCACAATCCCCATCCTGATCAGTGATTCGCCACCAGACTGCAGCACTGAGGACCAGGCAGATGAAGCCTTCAGCTTCACAGGCAAAAAAGCCACAAAAATCATTCTGACACAGCTCTTCAAGCACATCCTGAATTACTTGAGCATTCACTTAAAATCCTGTATAACGCACATGATGACGCCCTGCTGAGGGAAGCTTTTCTCAGCGCTTTACAAAGCCAGTTGAACTGGCAAGGCCTTCCCACGCACGATGGCTGGGCACATCCCACCCTGCTTTGGTGAAGGCCCGTGCCCAACTCCTGCCTGCGCCCGCCACAGTACGTCCCCCCCCAGCGCTGCACAGCCAGCTGAGCCCCAGCACAGCCAGGCAGCAAACCAACCCACCTGGGCACAATAACAGAGGCATCCTCGTTAGGCACTCCATGCAATTAGCTTGAGTCAGTTGAAAGCACATGTTTGCTCAGCCTTTCTACATCTGTGTTTTCCCCAAAGTCTTGACTTCCTGGTTTACTGCTCAAACGCTAAAATTCAGCTCTCCTTCCATAAAGTATTTTAATCTAAAAATAATTCAAACCATGTTTATTTTTAAGAACTTTTACCCTCCCAAAAATAATGTTTAAAAGAAAGCAACGTTAAACATTAATGCAGGGTAAGTAATTGCTGTTGCTTTTGTTGCAGATAAATCATTTTAAATTTTTTTCAAAAAAAAAGATCAAAAGTAATATTAATTGTGCTGGCCAGGGAGCAAAAGGACATTCCCAGACATTAACTGCTTTCCAAATATGAAAAACATATTAAATATCTCTCTTAAAACAAGATGTTTTCCTCATGTTTCCTTTGGGAGAAATTTGCTGGTCACGTTCCTCCCCAGGCGAGGCTCGGGCATTGCCAGCCAGGCTTGGCCAGGGGAGCACCCGCTGCGCACCAGTACCACCTGGCACACCAAACCCACCTGTGAGAAGCCCTGGGGATGCCCCTCACCACCGGCCTGGGCGCCTGGCAGGTGCCAGCGCCAGGATGTCCCTGTCTGGGACAGGGCAGGATGACAATGCTCCAGTGGCACAGCCACAGGAGGTGCCCGTGCCACCTCGCCTACCCCCTGTGTGACACTGGCCCTGCGCCAGTCAGTCACCGCAGCAGGCCTGGTTTACACATGAATTCTGCACCAGAGTCATCCTGATTCCACACACTGATTTTTCCCAAACTTTTGTAAGAAAATATAAACACAGAAACTCCCACCCCATCCAGCTGCTGCCACAGCACACGTGGATCAGATACCACAGACAGATTTTGCTTTTATTTAATCATGACCTGTCATCTCTATTGCAATAGGATCAGAGGCAGGAGGGAGAGAAATGTGCTTCAGCAGCATAAGGAAATACAATTAGGGTCAGTCCCAAGTAAGTCAGAGCAAAGCTGTTTCTCCTTCAGCCGGGTCTGCCCCGGCTGGCACAGAAGCCTAGCACACCCTCAGCCTTCTTCATTCCCCCTGTGCACACACTGAGAGCAGAAAACCATGAGTCAGTGGAAAGGGGCTGCCTCGGGCACACAACTTGCAGCAAAGGGCATTAAATCCACAACTTTAATTTGTTATTAGGACAAAAAGAAGGGGGGCGGGGAACGACACTCAGTGCTGTGTGCTGGCCACAAGGAAAAGGCCATCAAAAACATCACTCCTCCCAGAGGTTTTGTTCCCCTTTCCACTCCAAAAGCTTTTTAATGATTTAAAGACATATCAGGAAAACACACACTTTCTTCCATTCAGGTGAACTGGGGAACTACGCTGCCAGTCCAGCCTCCTCCTCCTCCCCCTGGTGAGGCGCACCGGGTGTCCTACGGGAGATGCCACCAGCAGCCAGTCAGGCACACAGCCACCTGCTGCCAGCGGCGTTCAGCACCCTAATGCCCAGCATCCTCAGCGCCTCCTTGCACCGTTCCTTACGGGCAGGCACGTTAAACCATGCAGCTCCAGCCCGACGCCTGCCAACCCACAGCCTCCCCGTGGCACGGCCACGGGACACGGCACCTCTGCAGTGAGGCTGCTTGCATCTCTGGCTCCTGAAGGTCAGAGCTCTAGCTAAAAGGAGAGGGATGATTTTGTTTTCCCAGCAATAAGGGCTCCTCATCCACCCCCCAGAAACTCCTTCTCCCCCCACATCTACCCCCCTCCCCCCAGCAGCAGGACAGACCCACGGCCAGAGGATGGGTGCTGAGCAAAAGCCAAATCTACTGTTGCATTTGTTTTCTGTATTTATTTTTAACTGAAGCCAGTCACCCTAATTACTTTTAAAGCATGTGAGTTCTGGTCACATGAATTAGAGTTTTCTGTCAAAGTAATTTTCCTGAAAGAGCTGTTTCTCTGGAATAAGCTTCTCATCTGCTAATCCACCAGAGCCGCAGCCGCCGGCCTTCCCAAACCAAAAGACGACGGTATTTCTCTCGGATACGCGAGGAAGAATTTTATTAGGCTTTAGTGTACATATATGAATAGAATAACAGAAAGAATAGTTTATTTGTGAAAGAACTGACATAAAAACAATACCCAGGTCCTCAGAGGATATGACAGTCATCTTTTAGCAAGGAGAATTTTTGAAAAAAAAAAAAACATGCACACCAAAAAACCATAGGTCTCTCACCTTTTCAATCTCATTTCTTCTCTCTACCTTATTAGTATCTCCTTTTTTAAGCAGAGCAGCAATAGTATTTAAACTTTTAACAACTCCTAATGAATTAGGATTTTGCATGTTTATCCTCTCTTATAAGAAAAATTCCCACATACCTCAGTGATATACAGCACATAAAACAGATAACACATAAAAGTGATAAAACTTGTTGGAAAGTTCATAAAAACAGATCTTTAAAATATTTTAATATGAAATATATGATGATACTCTATTTCCCTGCACTTCGTAAAAGCAAATTCAGAGCGAGCATCACAGGACCTGTAGAACAAAGCTATTCAGTATCTCACATCAGCACGGCAGTGTACTGCACGGTCCAGAGGCTACAAACCAGAGCGGGCACAAGCCACCCATAACTTACCTGCCAGCTCCCCGGTACAAAGCTCTACACTTCAGCGACCGCTGATGGCGCTTACGCCACCTACAGAAAAACAGAATGCAGAGGGTGCTGCAGCCGAGGGGCTTCAGAGTCGGGTGGCAGCAAGGCTCCCTCCTCACCCTTCACATGTCCCGTCTGGGCATTGATGGAACTGGTAAAATGTGTGAGATCCTGGGATCACAGCAATAAAACCCGACAACGCCTGTCCTTGACCATGATGAGAGCAGAGCCTTGAGGGTACCAGCCGGCTGTGCCTGATCCGTTGGAATGCATGCCCTTTTTCGAATTATAACACCAAAAAAGGAGCCTACATAAATTATTATTGTTTTGTGATTCACTGTTAGATTAATACTCAGACAGAAGATACACAGTCTCAAGTTATTTTCAAAACATTAGAGGAAGAAAAAGCAAATATTTAATATATTGATTTAAACTGTTGGGCAAAAGCACTTTAGACCATACCCTCAGCTTGCTGTGTGTAGGTGTGTCGATGCCACTGGCAATGCTGACAACAGACCTGTCACATTCAAGATGCCATGCATAATTGATACAGTAGAAAACAAACAAAAAGAGAAAACAAAGAAGTAAGGCTTCTCCCCAACCCTTTTTCCTTTCCTCTGAGAAGGATGGTTATCCCTGCTCCAGCAGTACTTAGATAAGCACACGCAGAATGCCTACAGGCTACAGTTTTTCATTTTCCTCTTGGCCGATCTACAACTAAGCTGCCAAAATAAACAAACTTAGCCTTCCAGTCAGGCTCAAAATGAACCAGCAAACTGAATTTTTATATCATAAAAGGAAGCAAAAAAATAAGCAGGAACAGTTAAAATGCTTAAAATATCGACACTTTTTTCCAGAAGAAGGGAAAATAACTTTATGAAGACAAGCTATTAAGTGATGATTTCAGATGCTAATTACACAGTCCTCAACACATCCGACATGGTATCACAATCACAGTCTTCTTTCTAAAGTCAATGAAGAGAGAGAGTTTGGCCCTATGACATCAGGGAACAAAAAATAGACTTTGTAGGTCAGAAGAGAAACAAGCACATATTTTGAAAGCTACCTCATCTAACTCATTCTTCGCAGAGCAACAACTTCATCAAATCACAAGTTTGAGTGACATTTTTGCAGCCCAGTGGAAGCTCCAGAAACAACCTGGAAGGGAATCCAGCCTCCCCACTGACTCAGGGCTGCAGGGATGCCCCAAGGTCACCTGGGCAGCCAAGAGCCAACTTGGCTTTAAAGAGCTGGTATTGATATTGTCTGGAGACACTGAGTTTTCTCCATAGGATCCAGGCTACTTCCATTTCTAGACCAAATCTGAACTTTAAATGATTAATTATTTCACTGTGTATTGAAGACCTGAAAGACAAACTTTTCTAAAACGCTGACAACACAATAAGCAAAGTGAAGATACCGTAGACTCAGAGACTAGAACAATCACCTCCCACAATGCCAGTCAGTACCTTTCAGCATTATTTTGGCACAGTTCTGCCTCTGGTGGGCCAGTAACCACAAACAAAAAGAAAGCTAAGCCCTGAGATGCAGCACATTTGCTCCTCCAGCCAGCACCAATACAGCAGCTGCACATACAAAGCCACTCGAGATGTTTCACTGAACCACTGTGCCGGGTACCAACTCACACAAGAGATTTCTCTGATCATGTGGTTCATTAAGAAAATGTTCCTTTTAATTACATCATGCAGACTACTTCTCTTCAGAACTGGCAAGGTGCAGTCACCATTAGGTAATGCCTACGCTGACCACTCCAGGAGGAACATGTAGCCCATGGAATGCAGCAGCTCCAGTGGTTGTGGCCATGCAATGGGGGCAGAGCACTGAAGATTACTCCAACACCCATCACACCTGATGGGAAACAGCTTTCCATTTCTCTTTGCAGCACGTGGGAACTAGAAGTTGCAAACCTCACACCAGGTATTACTACCTCATGTTCTTAGGAGGAAGGAATATTTTGATGTCAATATTCAGAGGGGAACACCACTGCTATACATTCAAACTGCTCTGTTCTTTTGAGCAGTTATAACGTAAATTCCCAAAGACCGGCAGGATAAGACAAAGAAGTTGTACAAGTAACAGGTACCTGTGCAGGGGACAGCAGCCCTGGAGACTGAAATTCTTTAGTTTCACTTACCTGTAAAAAGTTACACCTCTACACTGTTCCCCAAAGCCCTCTCGTGGAAAAAAAAAACAAAACACACACACACAGAAAATTCATGTATTTCCAGGTTTGTGACCAACCTTGCAGTACACAGTAAAATGAAAGATGAGCGGGAATATAAACAACTTGCTCTTTTCTGCTTATAAGATTCATTTCACTTAAGTTCATAACAGTCCTCTTTTTTCAAGATAAAAACATACAGCAGGCTTCTTACAGAAGCTGTAGCTGTGTCCCCATCCTTCAGCATGTAATGTTTCTTTACATTTGAGCTGCTTCATTTACCTCCACTCTTCTCATTAAGCTAATTACTCTGTAAAGCACTTGAGTACTTTAAAATACCAGCATACATTTTCAGGTTATCTCAATAAGGCCTAGATGTGAGGAATGCCTGTGGATCCTGTACCTCAGAATTAGGCTGCGAGTCCCAACTGTATCTTGGAGCACTCCAGCACTATTTTAACTTACCAACACCTAAGGCACCAAGTAAGTTGCACACAGCCCCGGGAATTCTCCGACAGCAGATCACTGTTTGCATCAGGAATCTGAGGAAAGGGATCCCAACGAGCAGCCAAGGTCTCAGACAGCCCTTCAGAGGGCTTCCAACCACCCTGCCCCTGTTCTTTGTGATGCAACTCGAGTATGCGATCTTTTTTCCCTTGGGCAGGTTTTGTCACACTGCTTGCTGACAAGCGTGGCCCGACTGTATTTTTAAAATTCTCGATACGATCAGGGAAGTACCAATATGAAAACAGCCCTTGCTTCTTCTCTGCACATCATTTTTCCTTACAGTAATTAAAAGAATTTTCTATTCTTTCTATTTCTGCAGCAGCAACACATATAGAGAAGTGTGAACTGGAGCCTGCCTGCCTCACCATACACAGCAGCATTCACTAAGCTCCGACTGCAGAGCCTGTATTACTGATGATCATGTATGAGACAGACAGAAAACAGACGGGTTTTCAGAGGCCAGAGCATGCAATTAAGGGAAGAAGGTCAGTGGGGGGGATCAGATTTTAGCTTGTAAACTGCTATTTTGCTGGAATCATTGAAAAAGAACGAGGATTCCATGATGTCACTTTTACAGTCAATGTTCTGACTATTACCGTGCTTTACTGACCTGCCAGTTTGAAGTACTAGCACACCAATTCACCACTTGGCTGCATAAAACAGTGTAAAAATACCAATTTTAAATAAAAAGCCCATTTTGTGATTCATGTATACGAAAGTACAAATCCCAAGTACCTGATGTGTCAAGTAAAATACATAAAGCATTATCAGAAAAACACTGGAAAAATGCAAGTGCCACATAAAGCAGTCTGGAAGAGTAACTTAAAATGACTGATGTGATGCTTGTCTTTTTATGTGCTTTCGCCCTTCTTCCACTTACTGCACTCATTTCCCTTTTTAAAAAAACTATTCCCCTTTATATGCTGCCTTTGTTTGACCCTTTCAGAGGGTAACATAGCATTAATAAAATAGGTAGGCAAATATACAGACCAAAACAGAGTGTGACATGTATCACACTCAGTTCCTCCTGATGAACAAGCTTTGACTGGGAATTTGTGCGGATGGAAAGACCAAATCATCAAATTAATTAGGATTTCTTATGTTCTTGTCTCTGTTATTCTCTTATACAAAAAAAAAAAAGAAAAAAAGAGGAATTATTTCCACAACATATATATAAAGACAAGATGACTGCAGATCCAACAGAAAACCAGAACAGAGTGAAACCCTGGAACACACATTTCCAACGCTGCGCTATTATTCATACACACGGGCTTGACATAGCTAGTCATTTGGACACAAACAAAATGAAGCATTGTCCACAGAGATTTTCATACCGAATTCTTGAATACACTTAGCAGATGAAATAATATACCAGTATGTGCATCTTCTAACAAACGGCGGATTTACGATCATTAGCTCTGGTCGTTAGGTCCTGTGGCAGCCCAGCACGAATCCCTGCCCTCGATGCCCACAATGTTAGTGCAGCCTGACCACACGCCAGAGGATGGAGACCACCACCTGGGGCACCAAGAGAGTCTGCAACCCACCTCAGGACCACCACATGACTAGTCTCCCTTCTTTTAAAATAAAAACCCAGCTGAAAACTAGTGGGAAGACACATAAAGCATCATACACCCGAAACACCTGATGGCAGCACGAGCTTGGGTCATGCAGAGCAGCCTGCACTGGTGTACAAGTTCCTCTTGCCCTGCCCCAGTTGCCACATGGCCGTTGCATTCCCGTGAAACCATGGCAAGATACTTTCTTTACTGAAAACAGGGTAATTCAAACTGGATATTCAGCTCAAGTTTTCAGCAATGACAGTACTAATCACTGGGAAGTTACTCGCCAAAAAGCACAGACTCTCCATCCCTGTACATGGGCGGATGAAGATTTGAATCCCTTTCTGAAAACAGGCATTGATCAAAGACACATCGTTGAGCTCCGTGGTGGCACCGTGGCCACAGCTAATGGTTTCTGAGACACAGGTCAGGCCAGTCTGGGGGCAGTAAGAGGAAGAAAATTCCAATTGTTACGGACAACTAAGCACTTCCCTGGAGAATCGAATTTCATCCTGCCCTGGAGAGATGACTTCCACAAATTTAAGCCACTCAGTTAAATCAGACTTGCTGGGGTAGTTGCTAATTGTATGTTCCACAGATACTGACCTCCAGCCTGCTAACAGGGGGTGTCGCTTGCAACGTGCTGCGTATTTTCAGGTACTAAGTTAATGGGATTTGTTTTCACATAGAGAGTGCTCCACGGCACTAGATGCTTTGAGCCACACAGTCTAGATAATTTTCAATTTAATCTCATGGAGATTCTGACTGAACCCTGCTTCTGACATTTCCATAATTAGAAGTGTTTGACATTACATTTTAACAATATTCTTTTTATTTAACATTTTTGGGTGCAATTAATAACCTAGGCTAAAAATAGTATTTATGTATATATACACTGCACTATGGAAAGCGAGATATTTTTAATATAGTATTTCACTTGAATACTTCACTGAGGTCATGTGCAGCATCTATCTCTTTATATGGATAACTAGAAGCAAAGAGGAATCCATCGTGACAAAATGCAAATAAGTATGGTGCATTCATACGAGACCAAACACTGAAGTAATAAAAAGGAAGGAAAACTACACAGCAGGACAGATATTTCCAGCATTAATGTAGCTTTTTCACCTGCTGTGGAGACACAAATTCTGTGTACACGAATTAACACTTGTTCTTATTTGTTTTCTCACCTTCTTCATAGAGCTGGAGCCCTATGTGCATCTTTACTTTCAACTAATACTAAGAAGCATCCACAGCTGCAAAGATTATTTCCATTTCTACTCACATGTGGAAAATGTGGTTGTTATGTACAGTTCCTGGGGGAAAAATTTCTAAATTTATGCCAAAAAGTAAGAAAAAAATGTCTGTTTAACTCTCATCCTTTTATCACTAAAATACCTTTTAAAAAAAAAAATCTTCTATTTCCTGAATGCTCATCCAAATGCCAATAATGAGGTCTAAATCAGTTTAATAACATAACTTCTATACCTGCTGGTCAAGCAAAGCTCAGCAGGGAGATCCTGGACTTTATGTGGGTATAGACTGGTCTTCGATTTCTTAATGTTTTGTATTAACACTATTTTAAGATTAACACTAGCCTGAAAACAGTCCTGCATGTGTAACTGGGTCATGTGTTTATTTTCATCATCATTCCTCTCGCAAGGTTTAAGTAGTTTCTTGTAGATAAGATTTCTAAAATATATTTATATTTTCATGGTAGCCAGATACGTTTTAACGTCAAAGCAAACACCACGACAGGAGATGGTTCTGAGCAAAAAAAATTCATTATCTAAACATAACAACAAAAGCAGAGTATTGACAAACTCGCGATTACCACAGCAAGCCTGGAACAGATGACGGAACAATGGATCGGTCTACAAGGATGATTCATTGTCCTACTCCGCTTAATTGATGCCGCTCAGGCAAGAGAAAGGAGGCAAACCCCCTTCTGTTTTCACCACCATGAAGGTCTCCTTGGGAAAGGCATGACCAAACAAACAGTTGTCTGTCCCCAGATGGCAACAGGAAGCCAGAGCTCAGCCAGCTGCACCCTGCACTGGGATGGTCTTAGACAGGCAACTGGAGAGCTGCAGCTGCACCAGTGACATTTCTTGATGCACTGGGAGTGTGGACCTTGGACACAGCTGAGAACCTGCAGCATTCAAGAAAGCTGTAATGGTTCAGCCATATACTCTCTCCTTCAGCGCGTTCACCCTCAAGCATGATTTTAACCGTTATGTTCAGACCAACACCTCTCTTCTAGTTCTTTCCACCTGCTTGGTCTCCCCAGCCCAAGCTAAAATCACAGTCCCTTTCTTTCATGTGTATGTCCAACCACAAGACGAAAGACAGTTTTACCAAAGCATACCTTTCAGCTTTTGCCTTCAAGAATTCCTTGTTTCTCCCGACTCATCTTCACAAACAGTGCTCAGCATCTTCAGACTTAGGACTAGGCCATTACCAAGTCTCATCTTTCTATTTCTTCCATCAAGTCTAACTTCATGCTCTTCCTTCCTGACATTATTAGGACATGACTTTTCCTTTCCATCCAACTATGTGTCTTGATGAAGCCTTTATCACATAACATCATAACTCCTACAACCTTCTTCTCTACAGCCTTGATAAATGCAACCTTGCTTAAGTTCTACCCATTTAAAAAGTTGCCTCAAGAATAATTTTCTCAACTTTTTTTTTTTTAATATGACAAATCCATCTTTGCAGTTCTACCTATTGCTTACCCTCTTTATAAAAACCAAAACCATGCGTGTCTACTTTCAAGGCACTTCATCACTTACAGAGTTACAAGTTTATGAGGGGCCTTGCCTTTATTTTTTGTTCACTGTTGAAATCTTTACCCTCGCTCCACTGAAGACGTCTGTCAATTCATTTTGAAGGAAGATATTTTTCACCTTCTCCTACAATACAGTTGTGGCTCAGAAGTATCACAAATATCAGACGTACCTCATCGTGCCTCTTCAGACAAAGCTCTCCTCTGGCATAATGCTCACAGTAAATCCACAGTGGACAGGCGAGGCGTGCGCAGCCGTGGCTCACAGCCCTGTTAGCACCACCTCCTTTTTGTTCGTTGTCTCCGTCCATCGTGCAGTAGAAGCTGTTCAGGGGAATGACTCTGGTTAATACCCCAACAGCAGCAGGGGGTGTTTGCATACCAACACGACCCAGACAGTGAAGAGTAACGGTTGCGAACCACCCACGGTACTGAGACAGGCTTCCAGTCAACATCTTGTATGGAAGTCACGTGCAACCTACAACACACAGAAGGCCCAACCTGGCATATCCTTCTTACAGTTAATTTTTACCGAATTCATAAGAGGCTCCAACATGTGGAATTCAACCCATTACGCTGTATCATTTTATACCAGAACACCCATGTGTCATGCTTCACTCAGCTCAGCAGGCAAAAGTGTTTTCAAATCTCTGGTATTCTTATGAGAAGCAATGATGGAACAGTCCCAATTGCCTTTGTTCTGCTAATTAGGAGCAAAAAAAAGCTTGGAGTAAGTTTTTGCCAGTGAGTGCATTAGTGAACACACAGTACAGTAATACAGTACCACAAGAAACTTCTGTAACAGATAATTGGGTCTTTCTGCTTTCTTAAGTCTGACACAAAGCTGGAATAATTAGGATGATAAAGTCTAAGCAGCCCTAGTAAATTCAGCTAAATCTGGTATCACCACAGTTGGGATACTTATTTGCATGTTTAAATTACTCAAGTGACTAATTTTATAATTTCCTTTTCAATTGCTGAATGCCATACTTTTAAAATTAGTCCCCTGAGAAGCAGAGGCACAGTGCATGGTGCTGTTAAAGTTAAAAACTTGTTATACTTTAGAAGATTATCATAATATTGCATACATTATTTCTTATTTAATAAAAATTTAATTGTGCATATAATTTGATAATTCAATACCAATAATTTGTTATACAAATCTAGAATGCATTCATTTGGGTTTTTTTCTCGGAAAAAATTACATTCACAGTTTCTGTGAATAAACATTCTTATTATCAGAACTCCCAGTTCAGCCATATTGTGCCTGCAGTCTTCCTAAACGGGACAAAACACATACCCAGTGAAATCACACCCTGTCAGTGTTACCCAAATGCCCTTAAATCCAGCTTCCTGTTCTTGCTGTGGGAGATGCAGAACCCTAAGACACGCTACCTCACTTTGTTAATGAAGTTCTGATGATGCTCCTCAGGCACACCTTCAACACAAAGACAAGGAATGACCACAGAAAGCCGTGACAAGAACGAACAGCATTTTGCTGCCATCGGAGGCAAAATTCTCCCCTACTCCTTTTCCATTGGTGTGCAGTTTTAGGAGAAAGCCAGATCTCTGGAAACCACTACAAACGGTGGTCACAGTAAAACAGCAGGACCCATTTTCTGCAGAAGCCGACTAATTACGACCTTCCAGAAAGCCACGATTCCATACGCTATGCCAAAACCCAAGCTCAACAGACCTGTTTACTTCCTCACGCAGGGACAAAGATCCAGCCACAGGGAGCGCTCAGTAAATGGCACGAGCAGCAGCGCTTTGCTTGGTTTACAAACCAAACGAGAGGGGCCCACCAGAAGGCCACTGCCACTATAATCCTCAATTCACCTGAGTTTGTACAATACACGGATTTCAGAAAAAAGAAATCTGGCAGGTTTTACTAATAACCCGGATCAGTCCTTGTACGACTGTGGGTTTCATACATCTGCCTCCTTGCACGAATAGCAGGTTTGCAACACTGACCTTGTCGGTCCAGCGTGCCCTTCGCTACACACAGAAGCTACGTGTAGATTCTAATAACAGACCGCAAATGGCCGCTGAAAACATCTTTAAAAGCATTCAGAAAATCCCATTTTGTTTCATCATTGCCAATTACCGTCTCTGGCAAACTAGTCTCTCGACTGGTTTGTTGATGTGCAGTCTGGTTTTCCATAACTTGGGGGAAACAATGCTCCCAATGAAAGTAAAACTCACGGCACGGGATCGCAGGAATGACAAATTAGTTATCCTCTGTGGAAGTTAGGAGAAAATAATTTTCTCGTGTGTTCTACTGACACACTCTTTCTTTCCTGTTTTCTGACTTGGCTCTCTGTGGACCTCATCCAAATGTCCAACGACAACAAGGACCATCGTTGACAGTCTGACCGCCTCCCTCTCATATCCCCCACCGCAGCCCTTGGGACTTAACTAGCCCCACCCGCCTTCCAGCAATCATTCCGTATTACCGGCACTGGTGCTGCTCCACGACTGCATGACGCATCCAGAGCCCCTAGCCTGAAATCACGGCTTCTCTGCACCAGGGGCACTTCTGCTGCTCACATAAATTCTGCTCTGACAGATAAAACAGCCAAATGGCGACAGGCTGCATACAAACAAAACGTTAGAACTAGTCTCCCACAGTGCCTGCTTTGCTGTGCTCTGGTTTAGTTCCCTCACTCTTTATTTTGTTTTTGGTTTTATACTTCTAGTTTCCCTGGCCAAATGTAACAGCAAGGTTTTCAAAAAGCCTGTTTCTGGTAAATTCATTTCTGCACGATTCTTGTAGAGCTCAGAACGGCATTATCTGAACACTGCAGTGGCACAGAAGTTCAAAAGCCCAGATATTTTACAGTGCTGATATTCTCTGCTTCAAAAACAAAACAAGAGCAATATCCACTCCTTCCCAAAACTGAGCAACACAATTCCTGCATCCATGTGCCCGACAGCAAGTCCTATCAAAGATTTATCAAAGAGTTCAACCACAAGTAATTACTTCACTAAAAGAAGAATACCAGAGGATGCATCTTTCCATCGCAAATTTAAAAAAAAAGTCCTAATGAATTTTGACCTTCATACAGGTGTTAAAACCATTAAAACTTACACATCCTTAACATCAGCTTTCTGTACACAGAGAGTGAAGGGTTATTTTTCTCACATGAAAACGAACTTTTCGTAGAACGTAGTTTTCACAGAACTACGCTAACTTCCTCATGCAAAGGTCAATAAAGTACACACAGCAATCTTCTAAAGCTTGCTGCTAAGAAAACTGACTTTCAAATCTGGTAAGCCTATATGCAATCTTAATATAACATACAGATGACCTTACTAAGCTTCTCTACCTTCTATAAATTTAAATTAATTGTATCATTTTATTTAAGTTTCCAACTTGCTGCGGTGTATTAGCATATTAAAATTAACTCTGCAGGCTGTAATCACTTTACCTTAATAAAACAACTTACCAAGGCAAATTTGATAAAATTATAGTACCCCCTTGTGGTGTTACCTTCATACCCCAATAGAACATTCCTTAATATTCTATTCTTAAAAAATCTTCTGCTATCAAGCTCAGTGGATAACTAATTAACCTTTTCTAGAATCCAATACGAGCAATGGGAAATTAAAAGGACTATCACCAGAATCTGAGAATGGATGAGCTAGAATGACATTTTTCCACAAGATGAGACAGTAATCTTTAGTAAAACCTTGTGCATTTTTCCATCAAAAAACATAGCATTTAATGCTTTAATATGAAAACAGCACTTGGGTAATTGTCTCCACGATGCATCACCAGTAAAGAATGCTTTCCATTTAAAAAAAAAAAACAAACAAACCAACACCCCACACAAAAAAAAACAACCCAGAAAAACCCCACATCCAAAACCCAATCAGCTTATCAGTTAGAAAAGTAATTTAAGAGTTCACCATTCAATGATTATCTCTCCCCTTGTACAATGTTTTCCCTCACTAAGTTTAAACGACTCCGGCCCTTTGATCCTGCAGAACTCTTCAGTCTCCCATTCTCCACCACTCACACACATACACACACTCCCCACTCTCACCTCAACAGACTTCTGAAAACAGGGAAACAAAGTAACAATAGATTTTTCAAAGCAGGACAAAACAAAAGTGTGGTTGGTATTCTCTATTCTTTCTGGTTTGATTCCAAAGAAATGTGGGATTTCTTGATATTAAAACATCCACTTCTCCTAAAAGTATTCTGTCCTATTTAAATAGGATCACCTATTAAAAACCTACCGACTGACAGCCATACAACCAGTTCGATTTACCTCTAGAAAGCAGAGGTCCCAGCACTTGTCACTCCCAACACACAGTCAGCATCATTAACAACAGCAGGGTAATACCAAAAACATTAAGCATAAAGAAATTCTTTATACGCCAGGTGTTTTGAATTCTTCACGTATCTATACAAAAAAAAGATGCACTCTTAAAAGACATTATAATGGTAATTAAAAAACCACAAGAGATGATTACCCCATTTTCTTCATGATTATATGGTCATAGTTTCAAACAGTATTTGGCCAGACTCAAGTGAAAAAGCCAATTTGTGTTTATGTTAACATACCGGCTCACTAACATATCTGTACTTGTGTATTGGCGTTGAATCCACACATGAGAAACAGGGCAAAGGGTATCAGACCACACAGTTGTCCACAGCCTGACACAGACAAGATGGCACGGAAGTTCTTAAATATCTGAAAAAAGTCTTCCCTGCCTCCGATGGGAATTGCTGCTGTTAGCGGTAAGTGAGCCGTGCAGAAGGGGGGCAGGCACATTTTCAACAACCCCGCCAACAAAGCTGACTCAGTCGGTGATCGCTACCCAGAGCGGCAAGCTTTCCAGAAACGAGAACGACATGGAAAAGAAAGAGCTGCACAAGTGGGAGGCAGAAGGATCTCCCTCCCAAAACCTGGATGAGGCTCGTCTCCCCACCAGTTGAGCTGGGCGCATGCAGTGAAATCTGTGCTGAGAGGGAGAAGGTGTGCGGATGAGGGACCTTTTGCATGCCCAAAGGGAGAAGCCAGCAGCAGCCACCGGGCTGACCGGGGAGCGAGGGGGAGACGCCCGGCATGTACCTGTGGCGGGTCGCAGTGCCGCTCTGCAGCGGTGCTCAACACCAGCCTGCTTCCACGGTGTCAGCCGTAGCTACAGAAGGAATTCATCTTTCCAGGGAAGGTATGGAAAACGAACGTGACATCCCTGTGACACATGTTTCGTTACAACATAATTAACACAGCACAGCACTGAGAACAACAGTAAATTTGATCTATAAAATGCAGGCCCAGGCTACACAGGATTTGTAATTGCCTAATATTAAAGCCTTGACATAAAGCAAATACATTTTAAGTTTCTGTTAGTTATGGAAACAGTTTTGAAAGACTGAAATGCAGTACCAATAAAGCCTTGGTAAATGCTGTCCTAAAATATCTGTTTCTGTGAAAGAAAATAGTTGCTACAGGAGGTTTATTTTATTTTTTCCCATATTTTTCCTTATCAGGCTTACAGAGAAATGGTGTAAAGCCACTTTTGTCTGCTGAAAGAAGGTGTGTGTTTGCATTATCCTCGAGTTGTGACAAATCGGGTATCAGGACCAACAAAAGTGGTAAAGCATCCTATTAAAAACACTGGTGTACATAGAAGAGGGAGTAACCATGTCAGTGGCAAAGTATGAAACAGAATTTCTCTCTCTCTCTCTGCTGGTCCCAGCACCTTTCACAGGGACAGGTGCTCCCACAAAAGGAAGCCATTTAAATCAAATTTGTGCATCCTCAGGCCAGTGGCATATATTCAACACTCTTTAAGCAAGAATAAACTACATCACTACCACCAACATTTCTAAAACATGTCCACTGCAGGAATTTCAAAATCAGCACCTGTACAACTCACTTTCAAGTTTCTAAATGAGCCTGCTGTACCAGAATGAAAAAGTGATTCTGTCCAAACCATACAACAAAGCAGTAGCAGAACAAGACCGCAACATCAGCTACATCAGCCTTCCCATGTTACAGCCCCTCCAAGGCTATTCTGCTGCATCGTTCATACCATCTTGGCCTGGCTGTCATGAGAATTGAGAGGACTCCAGGCACGTTACATTCCTTTCATCTTCGAACATTTGCATTCAAGGGCCTTGGTGACAAGTGAAGTGAGTTGTTCCCTACAACCAGCACAGACCACTGTCCGAGAGAAGACTTTTACTGTTGAGCTAGGACAGGTCTTCAACTTCTCCCCAAGTCCAGTCTTATGACAGACAAGGTGCTTGGAGATGACCACACCAGCTGGACCACGAAGGCTGACAGCGTCATAGGGATGGTTTGGCTATCACGGTGCTTCCACAAGATTTTCCTCATAGGAGAGTCTTCCACTGAGATCAGTTGCCCAAGTGCCTTGGCAGATGGGCCTTAAACTGGATTTGAAGGGTACACCAAAATAGAACAAAGAGGGATGTCTTTGGTGGCATTGTGTATCATGTTTAGGGCAAAAAGCTGTTGACACAGAACCATGCTAAATCTGGGTAACTGGGTATCCAGACCAGAAAGTCTCCCCATCAATGTCACTTTTATCAACTGCTGTTTCACTGCTCTAAGCCTACTGCCCTCTAACACCAGGTTTGTAACATGGCTTGGGTCACCTCCATAGGACTAGAGACTGAGGTTTCTCACAAGTGGGGTTTCTGAAAGATTTTCTCCAAGAATTGGTTTTGTCCATAGCTGTGCCCACAAGGGCAATGAAGTGATTTACTCTTCACAACAGTAATTCTGTGTCCTTGCAATGATTATTGTGACACTTGATGGACCTTTGTCCTGTCTCCTAAATCCAGTGTCCCAAGGAAACACCTCAGCTGCCACATCGCACACACAAACCTCAGAGGCATCTCCTTATAGATGTGGAACAGCCTGTACCATTCTGCTGCCCTGCCACAGGCCAGTCGCACAAGCTTCCTCCAGCAGTAAGAAGACTCGTGGAACAGGCTTAGTACCCATGAGTTCAGATGTCCTCCAGAACCTGAAGACAAGGGAGCGCAGAAGCATCCAAGAGCTTGCTCAGTGGCATTTCACAGTCAAGGAACCTTGCTGGGACAGTCTTTGAACAATCTTACAGAACAGCCTAGCCACAGCTGGTAATTCCCAGATATTTTAATCCCATCATCTACCAAGGGCAACACATTACCTTCCATCATGACAGAAGTAAGCAAGAAAAAAAATTCAACCTCTCCTCTCTGTGACAAATGAAGCTTTACACAGACAAATTGCATACATTCCTGATATCTGACTGCAGATTAAGAATGGAAAAAAGAGAAAGTCTGAAAGAAATATACTTAAGGAGATTTTATTCAGGCAAGAGAGGACCTCCTGCTTCACATACACAAGCCATTAAGAATTTTTCAACCAAATCATATGGACCTGCATATACAAGACATGTTAATCCTTCTTCCTTACAGAAGTAAGGTTGAAAGTATCCTGGCTTCAGGATGGACTGGTTTAATTCTGCTTCAGCACTCAATTCTGCCTTTCATTTTCCTACTGACTTTCTGAAATTCCATGGAAAGACATTGTTGTTAAACAGCAGTGAGTGTTATTCTCACAGCAGTGTACACTAATAATAATTCAGTGTGGTGTCATGGAAGGCTGCAAGCTCTTAGCTGAATTTATTTGAAAAATAAAGTTTGGTTTTTTTCTTGGAGATCTTTACTTAAGTCAGCATGGAACTCTTGTAAAAGATAACTACCAATAAGTCACAACTACCCAAGGAACAGCCTTTTTATTTTATTTTTTATTCCTTGCTCACCATGACAACATAATAAATGAGCCCTGAGAGACTAGAAGTGCATAACTATTTAAAATTTTGTATTTTATCTTTCATTGTATGCTTCCAGACATAACAGTCACAATCTTTTTTTTAAAAACCCTCTTCAGTATCTCCAAGTGAAATACTCCAATTTTCAACTGCAATATACAATAATCAGAAATACATCTTTAGCTGTGATTCTAGGTAATAGTTTACAAACCCAGTCTTACAGTATTTTTGTGATCCATTAATAATTACTTGCTCCTGTAGAAGAAAAGCAACAAGGCAACAGTTCCAACATCTGCTTTTGCAATTTTTGTTTTGAGTTCTGGTGGATGTCTCTGTATTCTTTCATACATGACTAATAGGAAAGATACAAGACTAATAGGAAACATAACTGCAACTTCACTTACGGTTGGTTTCAGTTAACAGATGGTCTTTAAACTATCCAACATAAAAGCATTCATTTTAGAAAAACTGACCCCAAAACTGCTTCATAAAATAAAGTATTTAGATTTTTTTCCCCCCCCTCAAAGCTTCAGGATCTTTCAAGACACTACAGTATAAGAGGCCCCAGGGTTAAAACAAAAAAAAACCCACCACACACTTAGAATTTCTGATCTTAAATATCAGAGACTAAAGGTTTTGCAATATAAGTATCAGAAGTAACACACACAGCTGTACAAAAAGGTGGGCCTCCTAGACTACGTCTTTTCTTGCTAAATTTCAAGTGCCAACATAAAATTACAGCAAAGAGATCTGCAAAATCCCTGCGCTACAGCTGACTGCCACGATAGGTCAGCCGAAGCTCTAGTTTTCCATCGGCGAGTACAGCAGCTCTGGTGGGGTTTGGCTGTTGTGCTAACCGCTTCCTTCTGCATAAGTAACTCCTGCCAGTCAGCCCCCGCGAAACATTGTCTTTAATTTCTCAGTAATGTGCTTTCGCAGGCGCATGAACTAGGGCGAGTCCTACTTCCAAATCACCTAGCGCAGCATCCAGCGAATGAACAACTGTGTCTCCCACACAGCTTGTACAGTTGGAGAGGGTCTACCTAAGATCAGTGAGTAGGAACCTGTGATGTTCCACATCTCTTATTCTGCCAACACCCCTGTATGTTTGCCCTGTTCTAACACTTACCTACAAACCAGCTGCTGAGCATGGGCAAAGCAAGCGTGGCAGACCAGATACCGCACTGGTCCTTTTGTTCTGGGGTTTTGTTCATAAAACACCGCATTCGAGAGCTATGCAGTAACTCTGCTACACGTGCAATCTGCTTACAGCATGGCTTTTCTTAAAGGTCTGTCTATAAAAGAAACCAAGAATAAAACCAAAGAAACAGCTATTGTCCAAGCTGCCTTCCAAGCCCATCCATCACGGTTTGGGTAACTGGGGGACAAACAGGTACTGCCGCAGCGCTGCTGTAGTTCCACCGGCACCACCGTGCGGCGCCAACTTAAATATGAACACGGTTTAACGCCTCTGACCTTTTCCAGACTCACTCTTCCATACGGTATGACAGCAGCCCCAGTGAAGCCAAAACATCAAGAGCAACTTCACAGTTTTACATTAACGTTTAAAGATTCTTACGTTCAAAATCATATCGGAAAGTACTTTTTGCAAGTCTGTTCTCCTCCTTCTGTTGCGAAGGTGCCTGTGCAACAACATGGGGCAGCTGAGCACAACCGGCCTTCACAGAACTTTCAGCAGCTGACGGGTGACAGCAGCAATGCGTCTCTTTCCCAGGAAGAGGCTGTAGGTGGCAGCACTTTTATATGGATAAAACAGAATTCACTTTTTTAATATTCAATTGACAGTCAGATTCTGAGCCCCTTGCTCGCATTGCAACTCTTGCAATCCGTTCCTCCCACACAGCTATGCCTGTTAACGAAGTGCCCCTACAAGCCATCAATATTTTGGTCTAGACAAGAAGCAAAACTTTTCTCTCCGCTAACATTAAAGGACAGCATTCAAAAAGTCACTCAAAATCAAGTTTAGAAACAGATGAAGCAACTGAAGCTTGCAAAATAGCACTATACCCTATGAACATGGCTTTTTTATTTTAAACAGTGTATTTTTATTACTTCCTGACCAGAATTCTTTCAGCTTTGCAGAGGTATATGATCACTTTAAAAAAAAATAATAAATAATCCACACCACAAACCCTCCAGTTTAAAAAGTGCTGTTAAAAATTCATGCAAGAATTAGCACTGGAGAAAAGTTAGTGAATAAACCAAAGTTGAAAGTAAGTTTCTTTCTTTCAGACAGTCTGTTTTTCCAGATGCATCATCAGCATCTGCATGTTAGCAATTTTTCATTATTTATAAATGTATTACAGGAACACAGCCAAACTACAAGCCAAGAAGTCCAACACACACATTTTTAAAAACAGGGAATGTGTCTTGGTTATAGAACAAAAGAACTCATTTTATCACTTGGCTTTACCGCTTGAGAAAATGGCTCCTGGTGTGCTGAACTCCATGATAAATGTGCCCCCTCTAGATCTTTATTGCCCTTGTAAATCAAAGGACTGACAGCAGTTAATAAGAAAGCTTTTGAGTGGTTTTGAAGTTTTGCTTTGTACAAATAAAATCTCATATTAAAGAATTTGCTAGTCCTCAAGGTGTGGAAAAATGAGTATGACCAGAACCTGTTGTGCTTTCTTTTTTTAACTGTTTGTTTCCACTACTTAAAAAAAAAAAAAATTGTAGCAAGGGTACCAGAATAAAATAAGCAAATCACTCTGTATTGAAAAATAAAAATTACAGTCAGTGACTTAGTGATTAAAAAAATACTAAAATCTTTCTAGCATTCCTACAGCCTGTGATGTCTGGACAGGGCAACAAAATATAAAACATGAAAGATTTTTCCATAGTTTTACATTAGCTGTTGACGAAGCTTCTACAAATCGTTCTTAACTGAAGAAAGAGACGATTCTACCTCCAAAAGCTATCATGGAGATTCCCCTGTGATACCGCTGTAGGGAGGACAGGACTACCTGAGCCACCAGCTCACCCGCAGGGAGGGACACTGGCAGAAACTACACCAATACTCACCAACGGCCAAATTAGGGTAAGCAGCACGAGTTCTACTTGTGTCTGTACCTTTTGGTCAAGCAACAGCACCCCACAGGGAAACAAAGAAATAAACTACAACACAAGTATTTAGAGATCATATCATAAAGTGAAGAGATCAAAGACTTGCAAGTTTGCTTTAGAGATTACATTCTACAAGACAGACATTTGGAAAAAACGGTTATTTGCAGGTGTTCAGAAGCAACCTGCAGTCTGGATAAGGACACTTATGGCATCACGCATTGAATACACAGCGTCAGCATTTCACCGAATCACAGTTTAGCCGAAAACAATTAGAATTAATGTTGTGGTGGCTTTCTGTTTTGCTTCCGTGGCTTGCATTATCCTCGTTCAATTCCAGGCAGCATCATTCCTTCTAAAACAGTTTATGGCACACCCTGGCCGAGGAAATCTTAACAGGAAACTACAGTTATTTGGACAAAGCTAAACGTATTTATAGGGAAATAAATATATTTCCTGTTCAAACCAGTAGCACAAAGGTATTATGTGACAAACTATCAACAGGTCTAAAGAAAGCCTAGCTTCTGTTGACTGGATTTTAAACACATTTCAGAAGGCATCTCAATGAAAATACACGTTAATGGGCATTGTCTCTTTAACTGTTCAGTTGCCCCCACCCCAATCTAGGAAAAATAAAGTAGGGTTTTTCCCTAAAACAAAGACTAGTAGTATTAAAGGAGCACATTATTAAGTGTCATTTACAATCAGGATCCAAAATATCAGGCATCAATATTTCCCTGCATCTTTTGCAGCCAAAGTCCCAAGGATGACACTTATCACCAGCTGACAGCGAAAGCTGCAGAGAAAAAGCAAATGGGACTGAAGTGTTACAGCCTTCTGCATGACTTACCCTCCTCCCTACACCCCCAGCCCACCATCTGCCTGCTTCTGCAATCTTCCTTCCTGCACTCTGCCCTTTAGGTAGGCAGAGGACCCTCCTCACCTGGGAGAGACTCCGTGACCTGGATAACCAACCCTTTCTTCCCAGGGAGAGGCTACTGACCAGCAAACAGCAGCTCCTTCTCAGACAAGACAGAAAAACACACACAAGAGCTCCACGCCAGGCAGGCTGTAAGGCTGAGGCGCAGCCCACCACACAGCTGCTCGAGGCTCAGTTCAGGGCCTCGATGAGCCGAGGCTGTTACTGTGCCATGCTGGCGTTTTCACTTAAAGCTCTGTGACGTTTCTAACTCTCATCATTGAAAAGAACACCTAGAAATACAAATTGACTGCATGCAGTAAATGTACGCTTCCCTAGTCTGTAGGTGATGAGGCTTTTCTGTGATTCTACCCACAGAATCACCTCCATTTGTTCTTCCCCATTACAGAGTTCCATCATTGCCCCCCACCCCCAGTACTGACAGACTGAAAGAAGGCAAGAGGTAAGGCCACTAAAGTGTCCCTCGGCTGCCTTACTGTGGCTTGGCAGGGCAGCATGAGTTAAAGCAGCAAACAGCTGGCAAGCAAAGACTCCATAAAGCTAGGCCTGATGGCTGCCAGAGAACGTGCCACCCGTCTAGGAAGGATCTAGGCTCAAACGCAACACGGGACATTTCACAGAAATAAAAAGCAAATTTCTGAAGCATGTAATTACTTCACTGTTTAAAGACAAACACTAATTCCTGATGGAAGTGAGATTCCTGAAGTAGAAGTGCGATCCCCAAGGCTGGAAAAGAGGTCAGAATGTGCCAAAAGATACAGAAACCACTCAGAACCTGGGTACCAACAGTTTTCTTCCTGCTGTTTCACGGCAGCTGACAGTGGCAGATCGTGGTTTAGAAAAACCCACAAAGATGTCCTTCTGTGCCACCAGGAAGTGCACCCTTGCACTTGAGGAGAGTTTACAACACCTAACAGACCAGAAGGAAGAGAATAATGGCAAAAAGTGAATCCGGAATGAGGTTACAGGCAGCATCATTCAAGACTGCATTCACTTTCTGCAACAAACTCTCTTTTAAAATGCAGCTGTAACTGACACTCCGTGAATGGGACAGCCAGTTCCAACAGCAGACACCCACCTCCCCAGACAGCACCATGTTTCTCTGCTGCTGGCTTCCCCCTTGAGGTTATCAAGGTCACTATTAAAGGAAGACTAGAGGTTGCTTTAACATTTATAATCTTTATTTTTAAACTACTTTATGATTATTTAGTCTTATTTTTCAATCAAGAAATTATTCTGAAAACAGTTATGTGTAAGTTGAGGGGTTTGGGGGGGTGGTTTTGGTTTTTATTTGGCTTTTTTTAAAAAAAATAAAATAAAATAAAAGCCCAACAATTAATGTTGGAATCTCTTGTTCCATTTCAAGATCAAAATGCAGCTCCCCCCTCCCCACTTCAGGTCCATTGCCAGTGCTTGCATATCGCAGAACCTCTCTAAACTTTGAGTTTCAGCTCAGCAACCATGAGACAAATCATATATAAGTATTGATGTTTGCCACTCTACAGTTAAATTACATCAAGCATCAATGCAATCAACTCATTAGCTGTTTTTTATTGAGCACCAGCATTCATTACTTACTTCTCAATTCTTTGATTAAGCAACATATTGCCTGTATTCCCAGTCTACATCTACTAGCTGATTAGCTCAATAATACTGATAATCTTCTCAAGTCAAAGGAGCTGGGAAGGGAAGTAACTGAAATCCCTACGAGCAGACTCAATTTACTCCTTTTGTGTATAACATCAATACACTAAACTACTAGCAATACAATCCAGCAAATGAAACTTCCAATGTGCTAAGTTAGAGAGTAATTTTAACAAAAAGTCACAGCAGGTCATTAAAATGCTCCTTAATTGTCTCTAGATCATACTCTGTTATCCTTCCACAACCTTCCTGGCATGCTGAGAATTTAAATCTCTTCTGACTGATGTAAGAATCAAGAGCAGAATTGAAGTGTGATTGTCACATACGGAGTCAGAATGCCAAAGGTCAAAACAGCTTACTGGTATGCTGGCCCACTGCTCCAAATTTTATATCTTTTCTGTCCCTCGGTTATTGCCTGACATGATTTAACAACTGTAATTCCTTATTTAACGATGTCAAAGGTTTTTAGGAAATTGACTGTATTTCACCAACGATATATTTCTTCTTGATTACAGAGTGGTTAAAATGATTTTAAACCAAGACAGCAAAATAAAGCAGTAATAAAATCAATAAAAGGTGCTTAAAACATTCCTTCTATTAGGTAATGGCATTTAAAATATCCGTAGCTTGTAATGGCACTTAGGATATGCCCAAAAATCAATGAGCTAAATTACTTATTGAACTAGTTAATTTGAACATTGAGTTTTATATGTATATTGATAAAACAAGCTACAAGAATACTGGCTGTATTTGAATGTCGCGGTCAGATGCCTCCCTCTGCTGGAAAGAAACCTCTGAAAACTCGACCAGAATTGTTTTTTAAAAGCAGCAACACCAAAGGATGTAACACCTACAAAACTCCACAAGAGGTCTCTTAATTCTTGTAGAGTTTGTACGTGAATGCTGCTTTTGCTGAGAGCTGCTAAGTGTTAAAAGATACCGAACAGCAACTCAGAGCTTTAGACTTCATCCAGAATACCGCCATTTGGTCAGACCTGAGAAATACGAAAAAAACCACATAACATGTGGGGAAAAGCGTAGAAAATAAGGGCTACTGTAATGCTTTAAAAACAGAGAGACTATCCTCAAAAATTTTGCTAATACTTTTCACGTTAATAATGACAGATTCAGGAGTAACAGCCTCAGGTTCTACTTTCTTGCTAGAGGTAAAGTACAAAAGACAAGCCCTGTATCTACCAGGTCCTGCTCTTGAAGTGCAAAAACCCTCCTCCAAAGACTAGCCTAAGCACTCGGCTGAGGTCAGGGCCTCTCCTGTTCCACCGAGGAAAGCTGCACTTCAGAGAGCAAAAACTTTTACAAAATCCAAGAGGCTGAAGGGTGTTGGGTTTGCTAACAAAACAAATCAGCCTAGCACAGCCCCATCAGGAGAAAGCAAACGCCAATAAAGATTTCTGCCTGCTTACATAGACTTTTATCACTGCAGTACAGGGAACCCTGAAGTTACCTTAAGTTCTGGAACAAGAGGCCAGGGGATGGAGTTTTTGCAGGTTTCTCAAGTTGCAGAGACAGGGCCAGGGCAGAGCACAGAAGGCCCTGACACCACCCTGTGCGCACCATCAGTGCTTTCAACTCCCTCCCGAGACGAGAAGACAGCACCCCTGCGTTTTAAACCTGCAGCCTGGTGCTAATGGTAAAATTACAACATCTGGGGCTGCTCTCTCATTTTCTGAAAGGTCACGGTGATTAGGAGACGTTCCTGACAACTCGAAAAAGTCAAACGCCACACTCATCTTCCACAGGAGCAGCAGAGGGAGCCGGGGAAGGCTGGCCAGCCCCCAGAACCCCTGTCCCTAGGAGGATGATGTGGCAAAGGCTCTCGCACGCCGCTTACTCAGCGGGCGGACGACAGGCCCGCTGGCTGGGGCCGGACGCGGCCCGCCTCCCGCCGGCCCTGCCCCCTCAGACCCCCGCTGGCGGGAACGGGCCCCCGCAGCCGCCGCCCCGCCTCAGGCGGGACTCGCCAAGCCGCAGCTCCAGGGAAGGGAGACCAGCACCCCCGGAGCCCCCCGGGCCAGGGCCGCTCGCTGCCTGCCTGCCTCCCTGCTCCGCCGTCCCGCCCCTCACCTCCGGGCGGAGCGACCGCGACTTCCCCAAGATGGTGCCGCGCCGCCGACAGCGGAGACGCACCTTCCCAAGATGGCGGCGGCGCGTCCCTCTCCCGCGACCTCTCCAAGATGGTGCCTCGCCGCCACCGACCTCTTAAAAATGGCGGCGGAGGCCCCGCCCCGAAGCGGGGCAGGCTGGGAGCGGGGCCGCGCGGCGGGGAGCGGGCCTGGTGCGGGCTGGGCGGGCGGTCGGGCCGGGCTGGCGGCGGAGCGGGGCCGGGCGGGCGCCATGCCGGAGCTGGCGGTGGACCGGGTGGTCGTGCACCCGCTGGTGCTGCTCAGCGTCGTCGATCACTTCAACAGGTGGGGCCGGACGGGCGCGGCGTGGCGCCGCGGCGCTGAGTCACGGTCACGGGCCGGGCCGTGAGGGGAGCGGGGCCGTGAGCGCCCCGGGGCGGGCAGATCGGGGCGGGAGGGACCCCTCGCCGTGAGGGGGGCGGCGCGACCGGGCCCGGGCCGGCGGCCGCGATCCCCGTGTGGCGGCGGGAGCGCGGCCTGCGGGAGCCGCCGGAGCCCCCGGGCCTCGGCCGCCGTGGGTGGTGGTGGTGGTGTTCGCCTCCGGCCCGCGGCGAGGGAGCGCTCGGGCGCCGTGCGGGGGCTGTCAGCGCCTTCCTCGGGCCCGCCGGGGCTCGGGAGCCGCGAGTGGGGAGGTTGCGCCTGAACAAACCCCTTCGGCTGAGCGGGGGGTAAATCCCATCCCTCCGCCCGCCTCCTGCCGTTTGTGCCTCGTTTAACTTCATTGCGCCGATTCACAACCAGTTTTAATGTCAAAAAACCCCAAAATCTCACGAGGCGACCAAGCCTGCTGTTGTGAAAGCAACCTGCGGATGACGCCGAGCAGTTCCAGCGCTTACTCACTTTTTTTATAGCGCATTGTCCTGCGGAGAGGCTGCAGCCGTGCTTATTTTGGGTCACGTTCCCCCTCGCTGGCTGCATCAGACCACATAGTTCTCTTTCGGCATCGCTGGGGTACAAGGTTTGAATCTGAGGGCACCAAAACGCCTTTTTCTGGATGTAAATTAACAATCAGTAATAAAACAGTCATAGCGCCTCTTCCTCTGTTCCGTACTGTGCAACCTGCAGAGATGGGGAGAAGCAAGCCGGCCGCTGTTGCCTTCTTTCCCAAATCAGGCTTTTTGTCGTAGGCACTGACAGTCTTTTCCCTTTAGAATAGGAAAAGTTGGAAATCAGAAGCGAGTCGTTGGTGTGCTCCTGGGCTCGTGGCAGAAGAAAATACTGGATGTGTCCAACAGTTTTGCAGGTGAGTTTGGGTGTCCTACCCTTGTTCACACGTACTGAATTATTAAATAGATGAATTGTGTCGGGGTTTTTTTTTAAGCCACCGTGCCAGAGCACAGGTTGTTCCCTCCATGTACGAATCAGCCAATATCTGATAAAGAAACACTGCCAAAAACACCCCTATTGCAGCCAGGCTTGTGCTGCGTCTTCCCTGTAATATTGTGCAACACAGAATGTTTCGGGAGTGGATCTGAACCTCTTTTAAAAGGCTGGTGCACATTTTGCTGCATTGGGCTCGCTGACCTCTGCGGAGTGATCAGCGTGTCGGGCAGGAATCAGGGCTCGGTGCTGATGTGGCTGTTACCTATTTGTGTAAAGATTTAAGGTATATTTTAGCTTTACTTCTTTTCCTCAGATTTTGTCCAATTGAATACTAGCTCTTTCCTAAAGTATGTCGTTAATAGTATTGAAATAGTTTCCTCTTAAATACTTATACGTGATAGTAAAAGTGTTTCTTGAATGCTTGACTTTCACTAACCCGTTTGTGTTAGTTGGGTCATTTCCTTCCTGGGGGGCTTCTCTGTGACAAAGCAGAATTATCTCGGTTTATATACGGAGTTTCACAGTTTCTGTGGAGTCCTTCTTCCACTTGTGGACTGTTTTTCCCGTTGTTGGAAGAACGTTTTTCCATTTGAGGTGAAAGAGGGGGTTTTGTCATTTTGACAGCCTTTCGACTCAGGTTTCCCCGTACCTCCAGATTAAAAGACTGAGACCAGTCTTTGTTCTCAGAACTGAGCCCGTGTGCCTGGATGGGTGCTAACTGATAAAGTAACTAGGCAATTACTCGAGGGTAGAGAGCCCTTACTAGTCTGGCACTAGTAAAGTGCTGCTGACATGTTCCAGACTGAAAACTGTAGGGAGACTGCGGTGGATCGCCAGGCTCCAAAGCCTGCTGGGTGCTCCGTGGGTCACATCAGGTGTCTGTGCGCGCTCTGGGTCACTGCTGTACGTGGGAGGGATTCTCTCTGGAGCTGGATGCTGTCCCCTGAGGATAACCCTCCGGGTGCTTTGCACGTCGTTCGTCAGGTCTAAACTGTTTGTGGTTGCGGGACAGCCTCTGCCCCAGAGAGCGGGCGGCGCTGCAGGTCACCTTGTGCAGCGCAGCGCTGCAGGACAGTTGACACCGATTCAAATCCCCTCTCCATTAGCAGCCAAACCCCAGCGTTCCTGTAAGCATTTTCATTCTGGAAGTCAGATTCGTAAATACTGCTATTTTGGTCTGCTCGCAGTACCTTTTGACGAGGACGACAAGGATGATACCGTGTGGTTTCTGGACCACGACTATCTGGAGAACATGTATGGGATGTTTAAGAAGGTCAACGGTAAGTTGAGGTCTTCTTGCGGTCGGGGCAGGCTCCTAGGAGCTTTCCTGACTCAGGGCAGGGGAGTGAACCCATAGTAAGGTAGAGAGTTAATTGCTCACGTAAGAGACCGCTCCGTGCCAGTTCCTTGCACGGCTTCGCTTTTCACTGATGCCTTTCCGTGGGTTAATTGGTGCAAGTGGTTTGTGTTCCTAACACGTTAAGTTGTACCTCGCTAGCTTTCCCAAGTCTCCTGACAGCTTTGTGTTTTCAGAATAGTCCAGATTTCAAAAATGCCATTATTTCTGAAGAATTTCAAAGCTCTCTTCTCTGTAACCTGTTCTGTACCTGTGTCCTGAAATTTGTAACAATTGTAAACATTACAGAGTCACATTTTGTAAGTTATTTTTCTAAGTAATTGCTCTTCACCGCTTTTTTAAAAAGTGACTTTACAGCGTCTCAGCTTGAGACCTTAGAGCTCCATGTTCAGTCACAACTTCAGTTCTGAGGAATTTTCTTAGCCCTGGGACCAATTGTCATTCTGATGATGCAGGGGTTTTTGCCTCTCTACATGTCAGAGTTTCAAGCTGTCAGGTCCTGGTATCTACAGAATTAATAAATGATAGGAAATAGTGCAGCTTAGTTAAGAACCTAGGAGTAAAGTTATGTATGTGATAGAGCTACGACAAGTAAGGGCGATCAGTGAACTGCCTTTGTCACTGCCGTGTCAGTGTCTGCCCTCTGTAATTCATTTCCCCCGACTTCACACTCAGCTTCCACACACATCAGGTTTTCACCCCTGAGCTGCCGATTCAGTCTCTCCCTAAATCCTTGTGCTGTTGTCTCACCACACGGTTGTGATGTAGAATCCTTTCTGGTTTTGCTCAGCTAGAGAAAGAATAGTTGGTTGGTACCACACGGGCCCGAAACTGCACAAGAACGACATCGCCATCAATGAACTGATGAAGAGATACTGTCCGAACTCTGTAAGTGCAGCGCTTTCTTGGGGTTTGGGGGGGGGTTTCCCTCCTCTTACCTTCCTAAGTGGGGGATCTGGGCAGCCTTGGCCCCCGCTTTTGTTACGGGTGATACAGCGTGTTGAAGACCTGGTAGCTGTAAAGCGATTGAGGGGCTCGGATCCATCTTTCAAGCAGCTGCAGACATCTCCTCATGCCTGGCGTTACCACCTCTGAGCAGCCAGCGTACCATTGCTGCACAGAGCTGGCTTTGGGATTCTTTCCTAGTCTTTGAGTGAAACCCTGTTTTCTGAAATGTTGGCTTTTTCCGTAAGGTGCTGGTGATCATTGATGTGAAGCCAAAGGACCTGGGGCTGCCCACGGAAGCTTATATTTCGGTTGAAGAAGTTCACGATGTGAGTATTTGACGTGTCTCTGCCTTTTCCTAGGAGAAGGGTTTCCACGGAAAGCTGGCCGTTGGGATTGCCTTGTTTTCTGAAGGGTGGGCGTCCCGTGCACGCGGTTCCCTTTCACACACGGGGTGTTGCACTCGCTGCTGAGGGCCTTGACTTGCAGCCCAAGCCTGCTGAAACCAGGGGTTAAGTCCCAGGCGTAACACGAGCACTCGGAACTAAAGCTTTGGTCCACCAGCAGCACTCGGAAGAAAAGCTGTGCGTTACTGTTTGGCCTAAGGAATTCCACGGCTCCAGCTGCCCCATTTAAATGCTTCTTGCCTGTTCCTGTCACCTCTGTGGCCACGAGGAAAGTCACGGGGTGGAACACTTGAGATGTCACTTTTACGTGTCGCCCGCTTGCAGAGGTGTCCTGAGGGGTTGCACACTTGCTCGTTCGTGCACCCACCAGTGCCGAGCAGGGAGGTCAGGCATGAACAACACTTCAAATCAGCCAGAACTCCCCTTTCTCCCCAAACCTCCCCCCTTACACTGACCCTGGCGTTACGGGAGGGGCTGCCCCTGGGGCTGACTCGGGGCAGCTGCCCTGGCTGGCTGGCCTCTGCTAACGGCCTGCCCGGCACGCCTGGGCTGCGGTTCTGTCCCAGCCACGCCAGGACGGGATGACAAAACGTCTCCCAAAATGTAGTCAGGTTGTATCAGGAAAGAAAGAACTAATCGTGATGTTCAGGGAGACTTCCCGCCCTACCCACCTGTACAGAGACCGGCAAAACACGTTCATTGAGAGCGACCCAGAGCACACGGAAGAGGGAACTGCTGGTGCCTCTGGGCTTGTGACACTGGGGAACACTCATCAAGCCCAGGGACACCCAGCTAGAGCCTTTCTTTCCTCTCTGATTGCTTGGGGACTGTGCACAGCTACTCTGCCCGTTTCATTAACGGGATTTCTCTGTCTAGAATTCCGTGTTTTTAAAAGGCACTCTGATTGGCTTACAGACCTCTCCCTTAGCCTCTCCTTCAGCCCCCAACACTGTTTTGCCATAATTTGCCCCGTTGCCTCTTCCTGGAAACAGGCATCAGTTAATGCCACGCTGTGATGTTGGGCGAGCTGCCCCGCTGTTGGCACGTGCCACCCCTGTGCTGGCCAGTTGGCTGCGCCTCTGCCCCTGCAGCCAGCGCCGCGCTCGGCCTGACCGCGTCTCCTGTACCCTTGCACCCCGCAGGACGGCACCCCGACCTCCAAGACGTTCGAGCACGTGACTAGTGAGATCGGAGCGGAGGAGGCAGAGGAAGTTGGTGTCGAACACTTGCTACGGTAAGCGGCTTTAACGCGACAGCGTTCTCTGGAGGCTTGCTTAGCAGCGACCGCGCTCCATCTGGCAGCTCCCAGTGCCAGCTTCCCGGAGGAAACGTGGATCTTGTTAACCACGCTGCTTAGGTTCGAAAAGCACGTTCATTTAGCAGTCTTGCGTGGCGTGTGCCCTCATTGCTAGTGACAAGCGTGGCTGCCCACTGATGGGATGATGAAAACTGCATAGTCAGGCTCTTGAAGCTGCAGAACAGTGCGCCGTGTGGAACTGCCTCCGGCCGCTCTGTACCTCAGAGCGGGACTGAACGGGAGCGCTGCTGACGGGTCGGTAGCTCCCCGGTCAAAAAAAGAGAGTAGTCGCCCTATAGACGCCTTGCCACCAGTCAGAACTCCTGATACCTCTCTCTGCCCCTCTAACTGGTGTTACAAATACTGTTCCAGAGAACGCGCGCGCGCCCCAGGACACCCCGATACACTTTTAGATACGCTTTGTGGCGTCTGTCGGTCTGTTCTCGCCCTCGGCCTGGAAGCATTCATGTCCGTGGTGCCTCAGCTGTGCCTCGAGCTGCTTCTGTGTTTCATTTGGAAAGATCCCCTCAGTGAACGCGCCCGCCGGTCAGTGAGACTGCCAAGTCACGTTCTAATGCCAGTTCTCTGTTGTGGGTGTTTCAGAGATATCAAGGACACGACGGTGGGCACGCTGTCCCAGCGGATCACTAACCAGGTCCATGGCTTGAAGGGACTGAACTCCAAGCTTCTGGACATCAGGAGCTACCTAGAGAAAGTAGCCATGGGCAAACTCCCCATCAACCACCAGATCATCTACCACCTTCAGGACGTCTTCAACCTGCTGCCAGACGTCAACCTGCAAGAGTTTGTCAAGGCCTTTTATCTGAAGACCAATGACCAGATGGTGGTGGTTTATCTGGCCTCTCTGATTCGCTCCGTGGTTGCCCTGCACAACCTCATTAACAACAAGATTGCCAACAGGGATGCAGAGAAGAAGGAAGGACAGGAAAAAGAAGAAAGTAAAAAGGAGAGAAAAGATGAGAAGGAGAAAGACAAGGAGAAGAGTGATGTCAAGAAAGAGGAGAAAAAGGAGAAGAAGTAAAATGTGTAGTTTTTTTATTTGTAAATTAAAAATCTTGTAAACTAAATCACTTTGATGCCACGTTCTTTTCTCCTGTTGAAGGGGTCAGTGCTCTGCTTTGCTCTGGGATCTGCTTTTTGTGCCCAGCGTAACATGGCTGGCTAGATCTGGACTTGGCAGCGCTAGCAGAGCGGTTGGACTCGAGGAGCCTAAAGGTCTTTTCCAACCAAAGCAATTCTCTGGTGCCATCTTCTGAAGCGGACACCACGGCTGGGCAGGCCTGGCCGTTTGGGCCTCGGCCCTGGGCTGGGAAGGGGTAAAAGCCGGGGGAAACGTTTTTTATTTCTCTCTTTCAGTGCAGCACTGCCTGCCCCCGGAGCGGCTTCAGGGGCTTCTAGGCCAACAGCTGAGGATTTCCACCACGTGCTGCCTTAGCCCTCAGTCTAGGTAGGCGTCTTACCCGGCCGAGATGTCAGCCCTGTGTGATCCCTGGTTTGTTGGCGTCGCTCCACTTCGGAGGTGAGGAGGAGGCGCCGAGCTCGGAAGCACCGCGCAGTGACAAGCACAGAGGTGCTGCTGCTGCCTGCGTGCTCCCGGCTGTGCCTTGTGCTGCACTTGTATGACTTTGTGGGCTTTTTGCTATCCTCTAGCTGGCCAGTGACAGGCTGGGGGAGGCTGGGCGTGGTGCTGCCCCACTGGGAAGAGCATCTTCCCTTCCTCCCCTAAGACAGACACCAGGTCAGTGCTGGGTTCAGCTCGCAGCGTGCGGCTCGCTGCTGCCTCACAATTGGCCAATTTCACGCGCCCGACACATCCGTACATTTAACCTGGTTCCCAGCTGCACCGTCCCTGGGCGCCTGCCGGGGTAGCGCCAGGAGCACGTCGCTGCTCTTGCAGCTTCCGCAGCTCGGCGCCGGTGAAGGAAGCGCTTTGCTGCCCGCCGGGGAGGTACCCGGGCTGGCAGCGCTGCAGCACGTGCCCTGCCAGCGCCCGGCTGCTCGCGCCTCGAGCTCCGTGGTTAAACCGCGTGCGGTGGCACCGAGACAGGCTGGCCTCCCGCCACAGCCCCGGCTGTAACCTGCCGTCCTGCGCCACGTCACCGTCCCATGACAGGCACAGGGTGGGCAGGTCGCTGCTCTCTGCCCGCCTGGGCCAAAGGGGCAGGAGGGACGGGGCCGAGGGCTGCAGCACCTCCGAGGAGCTGGGGCGGAGGGGGCTGTGCCTCTCCCAGGCACAAGACGCTGCCAGTTCCCCGCCACCTCCCAGGCCAGGGCCTGAGCAGTGCCCAGGGCTCCAGGGGCACTGCGTCAGCACGCGATGACCGCAGCGATGGAAGCATTGCTTCTGGGGTGGGGCTGGCACCGGCTGTGCCACGCCTGGCAGGAAAACAAAACCAAAAACCCCACCCCCCAAAAAAAAAAAAAACAAACCCACACAAAGAACCAACCAGCCAAGGCAGCTGCTGAAAAGCAAAACTACTGGATAGGGGCTGTCCCCAGGGATCCGAATAATGGGTTTGTTTAGTTCTGCTTGTGTTGGATTTCTGGGGTTTTTTAACTAAACGCCACCAGCCTACAGCCATTGGCCTCGTGCAGCTGGGTTTGTTCCACCAGTGCCGCTCTGGGGCTCCCACGGTGGCGCAGGGAGGCAGCTCCAGCTCTGGCAAAGTGTCCTTGAGGTGTTTTTAGCTGAGTGGGAGAATAGCCTGGGTGATGGCAGGAGTGCTGTGCCCAGCCCAACCCTCCTGCAGTGTGTGCAGGGAAAAAACATACAGATTATTTATGACCCCACCGCTGAGCTCCAGGCACACATTACGGCCCCTCAGCCAAGTCCCCGCACAGACACCCCAGGGACGGCGCCGGGCTGTCCCCCCGTGCCACACACCGACCAGGGACGCGCGTCTCGGCAGCTGCTTATCCTTTATTGCACAAGAAGTCGGCGTCGCTGAGGCAGGATGGTGCAGTACAAAACTATCCTGTTACCAGTCAAAAGCTATTGCAGCGTCTTGAATCCACAGACCTCCTCTATGTACAGCTACGTACACCACCGCTCGCAGGTCCCTCTCCCCCGCGCACGCTGGGGAGAGCCGGGGGACAACAGTGGAGGTGGCATCCAGGTGAGGGGCAGAGGCCTGATCCTGCCCTCACCCGCAGCTCCGGGAGCTCCCGCCACCATCCTGGCCAGCAGCAGAGGGAACACAGGGCGTTTGGGCCGAACCCACACACCAAGCGAAGGCCAGAGGCGCCCCCACCGTGTCCGGAGCCCCCGAGGCTGCTGCAGAGCACCAGCTCCGAGCACCAAACCACTTCACTACTAAATCCAACCGCACCAGGGGCACACACTTGCAAATCAAAACGCGCAATGGACGTGTCAGTCAAGCCCTGGGTCCGGGTGGCCACAGGTCTGTCTCGGGAAGGGGCCATCCTGGCCCTCGTGCAGTGCATCGGCCCCAGCAGCATCAACGGGGGGTTCCCCGTTACCTTTGCTGGGTGCAGGAGAGGGCCCAAATGTGACCTGAGAGTCGGTTCAAGAGGCATTTCATTTCCCCTCGTCACCTGCATGTACTAAAATGCCACGAAAAGGCAGAAAACACTAGGGGGAAAAAATAGCCTGTGCCAAAACCAGATCTCATTTAACTGTGTCTGCGAGGGAGGACCCCACCACACCTCAGCTTCGTCTGGGGAGGGAAACGTGGACCCGTTTCCCCCAAGGCTGCATTAGTGCAGATCTCGCACAGGAACAAGAGCAACAGTGTCCGCAGCTGCCTGCGCACCATCCCGCCGAGAGGGCTCGGCGCTGGGCTCCGCGGGCGCCGGCAGGCTGGACCTCGCGGCCGGCAGCGCTCCAGGGCCCTCCCGCCCTGGGAAAGCGCCAAAGCTCCGTCACTCCTGTCCAAATCCTTCCGTCTCCTCAATCGCATAAAGCAGCTTCTCCTTCAGCTGTTCGTAGCTCTTGTAGGGAGGGAGATCCAGGCGGTTAAAGCTGGAGAGACAGCAGAGGCTGGGAACAGGGCTGCGATCCCAATTCTCCTCCCCGCGGCAGGGTCCCTCCGGCCTCAGCCGCGCAGCTGCGGTAAGACGCACGGCCAGGAACAGCAGCCACGTCCCGCGGGAACGCAGGCAGAGGGGACGGCGGGTGCCCGGGGCCCTGTGCAGCCCCGCAGAGGCTGTGTGCGGTTGTCCCCACGTGCTCCTAACGGCCAAGGAGAAACGACTTACCATGTATGGCTCCGAGGCAGCCACGTCTCTTTGCCAACTTTATCGATGCAGAATTTCTGGGGCCCGTTGCTGCCTGTTAATTGTGAGCACAGCAAATCTCACTACATGACCAGGAGCTGAAAAGGAAAACCCTCCGACACGCCGTCCGCCAGCAGATCGCACCATCACACACCCTTAGGGTCCTAGAGACACATCGGGGCGTAAAGCCGTAGCAGCGCTCGCTGCCTGTTCTGGCCCCCTTGCAGCGAGGACGTACAAAGAGCGGGCAAGGAGGAAGCTGAAAAGCACAGAGAGGGAACAGCACGGCTGCTAAGCAGGATGGTGAAATAGCAAGTGCTAAAACTTCTTTAGCCGTAGGCCCACACGACTGAGCGGGTCCGTCCAAGAGCTTTAAAGGACGTGGCTCAGGAAGTCTGAGTCACTGAGGTCACTTTTTAACAGATTGTGAACGCTGGAGAGGTTCCAGGGGGCTGGAAAAAAGCTAATATGCCAGCAAGAATAAACGAGTGGGCTCAGTTAGCTGGTTAGCTTGATGCTGATTCCAGGAAAGTAAGGGAAAGGCTGGTACAGGCCCCAGAACGCAGCAAATTAAAGGATGAGAGCAGAGTAACGCCACGCTGTGGTTTTCTGGAAAAGGGGTTCCATCACAAAAAAATAAAAATTAAATCAAAAAATCAAGTCTCATTCAAAACGGGATTACAAACTGGGCTGATGAAGTTAACTGTGGCGGCACAGTTCACAGCTAAGGAATTTGTCTGGGCACGGCACGCCACCAGATGAAACCACCGCGCTCGGGCGTCGCAGCTGCTCCACCGCTGACGTGCTGCGGGCTGCCCGCACTCTGCGGTGGAGCCACCGACAGCCAGGTCCCTCCACCGGGCCCTGCGCACGGCCGCGGCCCCCGCTCGCCTCCCCAGGACCCCCTGCCCAAAGCCGAGCGCCCGGCACACGCACCGATGAGCTCCGCGAACCCCCCGACGGGCAGGCGGCAGGTCCCCGTCACGAACTGCAACAGCCGGATCCTCTTCTCGTTGTCCATCTCTTTAACCACCTGCGACAAGGACGCGGCAGGAGGGTGGGACCCCCGGCACCCCCAAGCCCGCAGCCTGGCCGGGCCTGGGGCGCTGTCCTGCAGCACCGCTCCTGCCACAAACACCCCACGCCGGCCGGGCTGGGCCACAGGCCGGGGCGGTGCCGCACGCCAGGCACACATGGGCCAGCCCTCGCCTCCCGTCCTGCATCCTCAGGATGAGCACACCCCGAGGGGCCTGCGGGGAGCCGCTCTGCCCGGCCTTGCCCTCCTTCACAGCCCTTTTTGTCCCCCTTCTCTCCCAGCCAGCGCGGAGCAGCACTGCCTGAACTGGCGCAGCTCTGTCACACATCACCCCCTCCCATCGTCCTGCCCCAGAGCGGCAGCTATGGCTAGAAGCACGCTGGCCACCAAGTGCTGCCTGCCCTCCTCAGCGGCGGCGCCAGGGCCTCTGCCAGCCACAGCCAAATGCTGCTTGCGGAACATGTGCTCGCGGTGGTATCTCGCCCTTCCAGACAGCCCGCGAGGCTGCCGGCCCCGGGCCACGGGCAGGGGACGATCCCAGGGCTGTGGAGCGGGTCGGAGGCGCTGCCGGCGCTGGGACTGACCTGCCAGAACCACTGGATCTGTTTGCTGTTCTTGGTGTAGTGCCGGTAGATGGTATTCTTCTGCCAGTCGTTCATGTCGATCTCCTGCATGCCGCACAGCATCAGCTGGGGACAGGGGACAGTCAGCAGGGGGGACAGAAACAGGGCCCTGCGCCCGCGCTTCGAAGCACTGACCCCTCCAGTGCCGGGCTTCCCAAGGCAGGGTGGGAAGCACCGGTACCTCCGCTTCCCCGTCCCAGCAAAGGCGCCAGCTCACCTCCAGCTCCTTCTCGTCGAAGTACCGCAGCCACTCCAGCGGCACTACCTCGTTGAAGCCATCCAGGAAAGCCTTGGTCTGCTCCTCCACGCCCCGCGTGAACCTCCAGTCCGTCAGCAGCCTGGGAAGGCAGACGGTGGTCGGCAGGCAGCCAGCGCCGCTGGCCCGGCACAGGGAACCCCCACCATCCCTCCCGCCAGCAGGGAGGGCCCCAGGAGCCACAAGGGTGCGTGGGGAGGAGGAGAGGGGCTGCTGCAAATCACCAGGGCTCCCCTCAATTCCCACGAGTGGGTTTTTCTCTCCGCCTCCAAACCAGGGCAGCCCTGAGCACACACCGGCAGCCATCGGGAGGTCGAGGGGTGCAAACCACGTCCCCCGGCAGGAGATGGCCCCGGCAGCCCCCAGCCAGCCCAGTGGCGGACAGGCAGGGTGAGCAGCCACAGGACAGGGAGAGACGTCTCGCCCTCTCTCCCCTCTCCTCTTTCCTGAAAGTACTGGCAACTGCCCAGCCAGCAGCAAGCCAGACCGCAGCGGAGCTCGGCCGACCGCGCCAGCCCATACTTGTCACAGGCCACGTAGCCTGGGGAAGCGGCCACGTCCCAAGCCCCATGTTCCCACCCCAGAACTGCCCTGCAGCCGGCGGGGGTAGGTGCCCAGCAGGGGCCTCGGGACGGCCACTCACATGATGTACTCCTCCTTGTTCTCCTCCGTCACCCGGATGCTCTCGCCACCCTCCTTCAGCTCGTGGGTGGTCACCTTGCCCAGGATCTCCATGTCCTGGATGAAGTACAGCTCCAGGCCGCACTCCTCCAGGCTGTTCTCCCTGCGGGAGGACACAGGGATGTGATTTCTGACAGAGGCACCCGCAGCAGCGAGGGGCCGTTGGGGAGGGGCGCTGCCTCCCCCGCAGCAGGATGGGCCCGGGCCAGGGGGGAGCGCGGGGCACCCACTTGGTCCAGACGATGGAGTTGTAAAACTCGGGGTCGATGGATTCCAGGTCCTTCAGCGTGGGCCGCTTGTTCAGCATCCGCTTGTAGAAGGGCAGCGTGAAGCCGGTATCGATGAACTTCCCGTGATACAGCGCCTGCGGCGGGGAGGCGACACCAGGTCACAGGGGACCCCAGCACAGACCCGTGGGGCGCGACGATGCCCCGCCACTGGGGCGGCCACGGGGCAAAAGGGAACGGCTCCCAGGGTCCCAGAGCTGCAGCACTCGCTCCGGGCTGGAAAACACGCTGGGGAGGAGTGGGCTCCCCCCAACAGCGCTGCCCAGGGGCGGATCGCCCGGTGCGGGTGTGCTTGCAGCCCCTCTCCCCTCCCCACTGCGAATTCCACCGTGTCTCCTTCTCCCCTCACAGCTCTATTAAGAGCACTTGTTTAAACAGAGCTGTGCTGCGGCTTCCCTGAATCCCTGGCTTCCAGGAGCCCCAAGGCAAAGGCAGCCAAAAATAATGCAGACGCTTGTCTAGAACGGCCCAGCGGTGAGTAATAGTCTGGGGTTTTATTGGTATCCTGCAGCGCGCAGGGCAGGGCAGGACAGAGTGGGGACCTGAGCAGCACACAGCCACCTCCCACACACACCTTGCAGGGCCACAGGCCAGGGACCCTTCCCCAAGCTCAGGGAGCCCCCAGCAGCCCCCCTGGCCACCCAGGGCTGGGCAACCTGCAGCACGTTGGCCTCGGGGAATGCGAGACGAACGGGAGGAGCCGCTCTGGGGCTTGGGCAGCTGGAAAATCTCACACTGCTGGGGCTAAAAATAGTCCCCAGAGCTGCAGACCTGACACCACCTGGGGTGGCAGCCAAAGACCTGGAGCCATCCCCACCACAGAGTCCCTGGGAAACCAGGTCCCCTCTGGCCCCAAGGCCATTCCCTGGGTTTATCACCCCACAGCACCCACTCCATGGCCCGTCTCCCACAGACCCGCACCTGAGCGAGACGGGGCTCAAGGAGGGTGGCAGTGCCGAGCCGAGCCCAGCCACGGCACGCGAGCCGCCCCTCGCCCCGCTGACCACCCCCGTTCCCTGCAAGGTCCCTGCTCCATGGAGGGGGGGATGCGAACGAAGAGCCTTGTCTCCCATTGCCTCCCCAACCCCTCTCGCCCCGTCACCCCGGGCTCTCACCATGGCGATGAAGCGGCCGATGAAGCGGAAGTAGGTGAGGTGGTCGGGGTTGATGGAGGAGGCAGGGTTGATCTGCAGGCAGTAGTTGTTCTTGCCAGCGTACTCGAAGAGGCAGTACATGGGGTTGAGCACCTCGTGGGACAGGAGGAAGAACCACTCCCTGGGCGAGAGGAAGAGGGAGCGCGGTGACGAGGGGCTCGAGGAGCCGGGGTACCCAGGGAGGCTGCGCCCCGTTGCGGGGGACAGCCGTGTGCCTCCACAGCACAGCCCACACAAACTGGGTGCCCGACTCCTGGGGGTGCCGGGGCAAGCGCTGGGCCCCGGCGTGACTTGGCAAGGGCATCCTGCGCCCCGGGGGTCCTGCGCGTGGTTTGTGACGGGCTTCTGGAGACACCAGCAAGAAACACCCCGGTTCGCCAGAGGCCCTGCTGGGAGCACCGAGGATGCCGGCAGGCACCGTGCGGCTCAGTCCCACCCAGGCCGTCCTACACGCGCACACACACACGCTGTCGTGCACACCCCAGCTGGGCAACACACCCCCCGAGCCTCCCCGCACAGACTCCCCCCAGGAGCCCCACCCCGAGCTCAGAGCCGTGCGGGACGGGCACTGTCCTGGCTTTGCTCCCCGGCCGTGCAGGGAGACGGGAGTCCTCGGACGCAGAGGCAGCCCCGCATCCCGTCCGTGGTTCTACCCTGTGGTAGAACAGCATGACGTAACCTACCATAGGGTAAAACCACTGGCAGGACACAGAGAGGCGGAGAGCAGGAGCCCCTGCACCAGAGCCGGGGGCAGCGGCACCACGAAGGAGGAGCAGGCGAGAGCACGGCAGCACGATGCCGGGGCGGTGGCAGGCGTGGGGGAAGCGTCAGCCCAGCACCAAGGCAGACGCCCCGAGTGAGGCAGTGGGGGGACATGGGACCCCCCCCCCTCCAGTTGAGACGCAGCCCATACTCTGTGGTAACACCACCCTCGGGGCAGGCAGCGGAGGCTGCAGCAACTGCATCACACGTCTGCCCCGGCACACACCGACTGTCCCGGGAAACACCAGGGCCCGTTGGCTGTGGGGAGAAGCAGCCACTTGGCCCATCGCCCCCACACCGCGGGGCCGACAGGAGAGCCCCAGCTGGGTCCCCCGGCCCTCTCTGCACCAGGGACAGGCTAGTGCGACGCTTTCAGGGTGTTCCACCATTCCTAAAACTCACGTTGCTCCCTGTTTGAACACCCCGGGCTCCTCTGCCCAAGCAGCCACTGCAGAACGGCTGGGGACCAGTCAGACTCCCCTGCCTGCTCTGCCCTTTCGGGGTTCACGGCGCCGGCAGGGCACAGCCCCGTTCAGCATCAGGCGCGTGGTCCGGCACACCGGCGCTCACCTAGCGATGCCGCCGTAGTCCAGGCCCTCCTCTCCTCGCATGATGATGTACAGCCGGCGCCGCAGGTCGTAGGGCTTCATGTTCATGATCTGGGGAGAAACGGGAGGAAGCGTCACCACAGGCCGGTGCAAGGGCCGGCTCCACGCCTCCCCGGGCTCCGCGGCACCAGCACCTCCTCACCTGCTGGAAGGAGTCCTCAAAGAGCGTCTGTCGGGAAACACTGATCTTCACGTGGCTGGGCAACGCGTTCGACTGCGAGTAAGGCAGAGACACGAGGCTTTGTGCAGCCTGGCACAGCGGCTCTCCTCGCCCGCGCCTGCCCACCGGGTCAGGCTGCCCACGCACCCACCCAGCCCCGCGGCTCAGCAGCCCCCGAGCGGCCGGGGCCCTCCGGCCTCGCTACTCACATGGCAGAGGAAGCGGAACTGGTGGTACTTCCAGCGAAAGCTCCGGTCGTACGCTCCTGGGGAGCCACCCTGCTTGCTCCTGCAAAAGCAGCACAGGCCTTGGTTCAGCATCCCTGCCTGCCCTAGCACGGGCTGCCCAGCCCCAGCAGTCCCATCGCCTGCCAGGCAGGAGGAAGATCTCTGGGGCATAGCTCACCTCTGTCAGAGCCAAACGTGAGGCCCCAAACCCACCACTCAGGGTCTTTGCAACAAAGCTGACCTACTGCCCCGGCTCCGCGTCGTGACCACAGGGAGGCACGAGCCGTGAACAGGCAGCTCAAGTCCCAGCGCACAGCCCGGCTGCAGGGTGAGGGGCCCGGCCCAAAAGCGCTTACCCAGACTCGAATCCAGGGCGCGGGTCCTTGAAGGTGGTGGTTCGAGTGTTGTGGTCCACGAAGTAGCGCACGCCCTCGTTCGTGTACTTCATCTCCCAGCCGGGCGGCAGCGGCGGCTCCTGGATCATCCTGCCGACAGGGAGGGGGTCAGCGGGCAGGCACCTCGGGCATCTCTCACCCTGAACCGCAGCCCTCCAAATGGCTGCCCTTGGGGACCACCTTCGGCTCGCAGCTCCGTGCCAGGCAAAAGGAAGGATTCGTGGCATGGGATTAGCGAGCGCCTGCCTGCACCCCGAGACAGGAGCCCTGCCTGGGCCAGGACCGGCCACAGTCACAGCTTCCCTCTCTGCCTGCAGGAAAGGTGGCCTCAGTGGAGACCTGGGCCAGGTCTCTGGAGAACCGCAGCCCAGAGCTCTCAGGAGCCCAAGCACAGCTCTGCGAGAAGGTGACAGGGCAAGCAGAAAGCGCCTCTTTCCGCCCAGAAAGCCCTGCAGTCTTCCCCACCGCTTCCTCATCTCTGCCCGCAGCTCCGGCAAGCCAGAGAGCTGCCCCGCGCTGCCAAGGGTTGCAGCGCCCAACCTTCCCGGGCTCCAGCGCTGCCCGCTGGCTGCCTGCGGTTCCCAGGGCTTTTGGTTGCCCAGCGCTGCAGCCCGCTCGTTCCCCTGGCACGGCCAGCTCTCACCGCCCGGCAGCCCATCGCACGGACCTTCCGAAACCGCAAGCACCCTCCCTGCTCTCCCCGCAGGCTGCCTACCCCTGCGTGCGAGGGTCTTCCCACTGGGTGGTCCGTGTGTTGTGGTTCACGTAATACACTCGCCCATTGTCCTGTCTCTTCTCTAAGAGAAAAGGGAGAGGAAGCGTTAGCTGCAGCGCCCCGGCCAGCGCTGACCCGCAGTCCCGCAAACAGCCTTCCCCTGCCCAGCTCACGAGAAGTTTGTCAGCTCCTCCCGCCCCACCTCCCGCCAGCACTGCCCCAGCTCATTTGGAAAAGGTAGGATAAAAACCAACCCCTACGTTTCTTCTAAGCGCACAGGCCGGCTTTCTCTGGTGCCCCCAAGGCCAGCGTGCGGGGAGGCGCCACGGCCGAGCCCGGCCCTGCCAAGGCCCCGCCAGGCTGGCACAAGAGGCGTGCTCGGCCACGCGCCTCGCTGGGCAGGCGGCACACGCGCCCTCCTCGGACACGCCGCGCTCCGCAAGCGCAGCATCCCTCCGGCCCGAACTCCCTGCCTGGTGGCCCTGCCGCTGGGGCACCCCCCACACCCCACCCCCCCCCCTCCTGCTGCACACAGAACAACCACGCCACTCACACCAGCACCCCTGCTCGACCCGCTCTGTGCCTGCAGCCTCACGCACCTCCCCGGGCACCCCCTTCCCAACGCGTGCTCCCGACACTATTTGCACACTCGGAAGGGCAAGAGCCTCCCAGGCGTGGCTGGGCACCCCAGGGCTGATCCTGCACCCACTCCCCACCTCACCGTCCCCCTGCACCCACCCCGCGCAGCCCCTCTCGTCCCGCCTGCACGCCTGCCAACACCTCGCTGCCTCCCGCCAGCCACCCCCTGCGCACACCCACGCACGCTCGCTGCCTCCCCACCAACACGTGTGCCCCACACGCAACACACCTCCTCCCTCCACGTGACGCACGACCCTGCTCCATGCCGGCAGGGACGCCCTGCACGCACGCTCCCCTGTCACCTCCCGGCCACCGCAGCCCCCTTGCTGTGTCTCACTCCTGGACTGCGGGAAGCAGCCCCCACACCGTGGCTCTGTCAGACCCCATGTATGATGACCGGGGCTGCATCCATCCCAGGGACCCCATCCATCCTGGGGATCCCCACTCCAGGGTGCTCAGCCCCACGCAGAGACGTGCCTCCCCCCAGCCTGCCCAGCTGATGCTGGGGACGGGGCCCCTCTCCTCGCTGATGCAGGAGGTGGGCCACCCAGCGTGGCAGTAAAGGCTCCAGCACCATCCCCCTTGAGTCCCTGCCCTTGGAGACCCCCTTAGCAGCCTGGGCCCCCTCTGTCCTGCTCCAAGCTCCCTGCAGTTTTAACCCCTCTCCTGCCCTCCCTGGCACAGCACAGCCCGTCCGCACCCATGAGCATCCCAGCCTGCTCTCTCCAGGGATGCTCTCGCCATGGGGGGGGCCTCTCCGCCCTGGGGGTGGCACAGGGGCTTTTCAAGCCGTCCTGGCACACGATGCTTGGGCCATGGGCACAGGACAGCCAGCCCTGCTCCTGTCAGCTCCCAGCCCCGCTGTGGACCGGGCATCCCGGGAGGCACGCACGGCAGGGGGAGGGGTGCCTGCTTGGCAGAGGAGGGGTCTGGGGACGAGCGAGGATTTGGATCCCCAACTTCTCCCCCCATCCAAAGAACAACCACAAGCACTTCTGCATTCAGCAGCTGAGAGAGACTGGGAACTCCTCCAGGAAAAGAGGGAAAAAAAGGAAAAAAAGCTGGATTTCAAATCAGAGATCGTGCTAATCGCAGGCAGACTCAGCCCCACAGGCAGCAGAGCACAGGGAACACTGGCTCCCCAGCCACCGTCCCCAGCAGCGCCAGGGACTGGAGCGAAGGAGCTGCTGACAGCACCGTCCTCCCCGTGGGGCAGGCAGGGTCCCGCTGTGGGTGACGGAGGAGCGTCCCCATCGGGACTGTGCGGCGAGCGCGGCAGCGGGCAGGTGAGGCGGCTCAGTACTTACCCCAGCCAGGAGGAAGGGGACCGAGAGGATCATTGTCGGACGGAGCGCCGGACGACTAGAGACAACAGGGAGGGCAAAAACACAAAATAAAAAACCAGGGCAGGGACGCCTGGGAAGAGCAGCGTGTGGAGGTGAGCCGCGCAGCCCCCGCTCCCACTCGCCTCCCCTTGGCCCGCAGCTCCCAGAGAACTTTAAAAAAAAAAAAAAAAACAAACAAAAAACAAAACAAAACAACAAACCCAAAAAACAACCCGGCACACTCAAGGGGGGGTACCAAAAAAAAAAAAAAAAAAAAAAAAAAAAAGGGGGAAAAAAAAAGCACAAACTAAACAGAGGCTGGGGCAGCCAAGGGGGCGGCGAGGCAGGGGCTGTGCCGCACGGAGGGGAGCGGGACGGCGAGGTCCAGATGTGCCCGGCTGCTCGGCTCCCGCCAGCCGTCCCCACCAGATACACCTCCAGCCTCCTCCAAGAACCACACACAAGAGGGGAAAAAATATCGCAGGCCTTTCCAATGAAATCATTCCCACAAGCCCTGTCCACGCCCAGCGCTTCCTGGCGGGATGGCGGCCCCCTCCTCCCCGGGCAGGGTGCGGGATGCCCTCGCACTGAGGCCGCATTCATCCCGCCCAGACGGGCGGCTCCGCGCCCCCCCGCCCCCCCCCCCCGCCCCCAGCAGGTTGGGGGCCATGGCACAAAGCACCTTTCTTCTTCCCCGGGGCGGGCAGAACCGGCGGCCGTCACCCCGCCGGGTTCACCGGGGGATGCGTGGGGACGGGGGGAGCAGGCCGGCGTGCTCCCCGTGTGCCTGAGCCCCCCGTGTGCCTGAGCCCCCCGTCTCCAGCTCCCTGTGGACGTGTGGGTGGAGGCGCAGCCCCGGCAGCCGGGGGGTCAGGGGAGAGGGAGGCTTGCGAGAGCTTTTATCGGTTCAATAAGAAACGTGTTGTTACCAAAAAGGCACTTTCATTGCACCTCCCGAAACCCAGCCGCTGGTCCAGGCCTGGGAACAGGAGGCAGCCCCAGGCCCAGGCATGGCTGCTCTTTGGGACCCCCCCCACCCCCAGACAGGCACCAGCAGCACTCGGGGCAGCCCACGGCAGCCCTGGCACAGCCCGCGCCACTCCGAGCTTCGTCTCTGGTACCCGACGCCACACGCCAGGACCGGGCACGGGAAGCGCTGCCCCGGCGGCGGGCAGCCCCGCACGGCGTGCCTCGGGCTTGGGGCAGCCTCCGCTCCCTCCCTGCCCAGGCAGGCTGGCCAGAGACACCGCCGAGTCGCATCCAGAGGTATCGCCTCACTGTGACCCGAAAATAGCTAATTAAAACTAACAGGGCAGAGACACAAGAGCCCGGGGCAGAGCTCCGGGGAGGCAGCGCTGCTGCAGCTCGCCGCAGCCCCTGGGAACAACCTTGCCCCCTCGGTGCAAGGGATGCTGCGTGCGGGCACAGCCCGGGGAGCTCTGCGGCACAGCGGTGCCTGCTGGCAGAGGGGTCCCTGGCTGCCCCCCGAGCTGCGGCTTCCCCCAGGGGCTGCGCAGAGACGGCTCGGCCCGGCCCAGGGCTGCAGCGCTGTGCTCAGCACCTCCCCACCCTCCTCTCCCGCCAAGGAGGGCAGGGGGATGCTGGAGGGCGAGGCAAAGCAGAAGGCAGGGAAGGAGGCAGAGCAGGAGCCATCGCCGCTGGCAGCGGAGAGCTCGAAACAAAAAGTACGATCGTTTCATCAGGCTAAATTTGGAGCGCGAGTCCCTCCCTCCGCGCTGCGTGGAGCCCGGCCAGGGCAAGTCGCACAGCGCTGGAGGGGCTCCAAGGCTGGCGCTGGTGGAGATGGGAGCGAGCGACAGGCCCGGAGCCTCCTTCGGCCCCCGGTGGAAGCCCCCTCCCACCAGCCCCTCCACCACGGCGTGCCGAGGAGCGCAGGCGGGCGGAGGGCAGCAGAGCCATGATGGTCCAGCTCCTGCCGTGAGGCTCGGAAGGGCTGGCGAGCAGTCCAGGGAAAGGTGGGCAGGGGGAGGAACCGGGCAGAGCAGCTTCCCGCACCCCCGGGGCGCAGCCCTGGTTGCTTCTCATCCAGAGCAGCACCGGAGGACGGACTCTGCGCCCCTCTCCCAGAGAGCATCCGAGCTCCTCGCTGGAGCGCAGAGCTCGCCCCAGCGCTAGCAGCGACACATCAGCCTCCTGGCTTTCTCCGAGCGGAGCTAAACGGCGATGGGAAGTTGGTCGCTCTGCTCTGCCCACCTCCGCTCCGCACCGGCCGCCCCACACCTCCCCACCTTCTGGCAGGAGCCGTGTTTTACGCCACGGCACAGCCCGCGGGAGGCACGGGGCAGGCGGAGGGCACGGACGTGGCTGCTCTGCCAGGCAGAAACGCTCCAGCCTGGCTCTTTCCCAAGCCCTGCAGCACAACGGCCACCAGCGCCATCCTGGTTATCAGAGGGTGCTCGCCACCGCTGGAAGGCGGGTCGTGGCTGCAGCAGCAAAGGCAAGTCCAGGACAAGAGCGCTCTGTACCCAGGAGCTACTGCTCTGCAGGGCTGTTGGGAGACCACTCCCCGAGCAAGGAGACGCGGCTACTCAGCCCAAACCAGGAACGAGGGGAAGCAGTGGAGGAAGCAGGAGGAAGGTCACCAAGCCCAACAGTGCTTGTTCCCTGCACCCTCTGGTCCCCCGGCTCTTGGAGCCCTGACCATGTCAGCACCTGTACCCTGGGCCTGCTGCCTCCTGCTGCCACCCAGGACCCAACCACGCTGTCCTCAGCCCAACGGAGACGTCGGGAGGGATGAGCTCAACCCCAAGAGCCTCCTCTCCCACTACAGACCAGGCTTCCATGGCTTCCTCAGCATATACCCAGCTCCGACAGCACGCAGCAAGCTCTGCAAGCCTCGCAGGTCAGCAGCAAGGCTTGGCTGGCGGGAGCCACAGGAGAAAGCGCGTGCCTAGCCACGCTGGCACTGAAGGGACCCTGGGGACAGGCTGCTGAGGACACCTCCCACCACCCTTCAGGGCCGCACAAGCTGTTTTATAAAAAGTCACTCCCACACGGTCCTCTGCGCGCAGCAGAGGAGCTGCCGGGATCTCCCGTCCGAGCGCTGCTCTGCTGAGCTCACGGAGCCCACAGACCCCACGCAGCCCAGCGAGCGCCTCCCCACACTCTCTGCCTCCCAGGCCAGCCCAGGGGAGACCACCAGAAGAGGCGGGCGAGATCCCCACCACTGCTGCTCCCGGCTCTCACCTGGTACAGGAATCTTTGGCTGAACTGCTGCATGGCTCCTTGGAGCTGGTTCCGCTGGGACTGCCACTGCTCATAGTTCCTGACGTACTCAGCCGTGGGGCGCTGCCACGTGGTGGTCCGGGTGTTGTGGTCCACGTAGTAATACCTGCCTCGAGGATCCACGCGTTTCTCCCACCTGGAGACACCAGAGGAAGATGTCACTGCCTGTCCTCAGACAGCTCGGCGGGTCCTGCTGGCCGGTGCCTCCAGCTGCCACACGGCAACTCGGTACAAACGCTGGTGTGAAGGCGGCAGAAAGAAACCCCAGGGAGGCCAGGAGGCACAGCAGAAGGCACGGACCATGGTGGTACACAGAGGAACCTCCCGCTGCCCTTGCCTGAGGGCTGTCCCCAGGGCCCTGGCCACACAACAGCGGCTTGAGGATATCCAGCTGCTGCCCCAGACCGCGCTGAAAGCATGACTGAGAGGAGCACGGGGTTGCGAGCCCCTTCCCCAGCTGCCACGCTCCCCTCGGGCTCCCCATGCAGTGGCTCGACAGGGGATTTGTGGTCAAGTTCTGCCTCTCAAACGCAGGTGAGAAAAGCAGCTCATGGTCCTCCAGGGGAGGAAGACCCGAGAGCTGCCTGGGCCCAGGGGTCCAGCTGTGGAGACCGTGACTTTTCATTTCGCTCTGACACCACAGGCTGGCTTCAGACACTCACCCTCTGGCTCCTCTCACGAGACTAAGCTACCCTTTAGCACAAGGGCTCCGTTCCCAGCACAACCACCGGTTTCACAGCTGCAGGGGCTCTTTTGGACAAAGATCCACCAGAGGGACATACAAAAGACTAGTAAGACTTGAAGCAGCTCCCTGCAAGGCACGTGAAGCCTCCATGGGATGCCTGGGCACTAGCACAGTTCGCAGCAGGATGCTGTAAGCACTCCTCCAACACAGCTGGCCTCCGGCAGAGGCAGGGTGCTGGGAAGGAGCACAACTGGGGTACCCCCAAACCTACTTTTCCAGGTAACAACCTCCCTTTTTTTAACACTAGACAGATTTCAAGCTGTTGTAGGATCAGAAAGCAGCTGCATAGATCACAGCGTAACTGAAGGCAGCGTGTGCCCACAGGAACCTGGAGGCTCCCGTGGAGGAAAACAGGACGGGCTTGTATTTCACTTTCACACGTTACACTGGTGGTTAAAGAACACTTCAGTCATTCCTGCCTTGAACAAACTCGGCCTAGAGAACAACAACAGCTTGGCTGTATCGAGTTCTCTGCTTTCGGGAGCACAAAGAGGTGAGAATTCAACAAGCTTCTGGAAAGCACGTGGCCCCCAGGGCTGTGTACAGCCTTTATGACCCGAAGACTGTTCACTCCTGCAAACGAAAGCGTGACCCTCCTGGACACGAGCTTTGCAGAGCGCTTCCTGCAGGCCTCACGGCGCTGAGCAGCACCCTCTTCTTGAGCACAAGCAGACCCCAATGCAGCCGAGAACACAAGAGGCCCCTCTGAGAGAGTCCAGGGTCCAGCTCCAGGTTTGGGGCACACTGACTGTGCCTGTTTCTGCTCACCAGGAGCTCAGCCCTCAGCCAGAAGCATCTCTTTTGCCAGGTGACATGAGGCCCACCCTCTCCCTTCTCCTGGTCCTCAACGGGACTTGGCTGATGCCCCATCCCAAAGGTCCCCCCTTCTGCTCTGCCCCCAAGTGGTCGTGCCACTGCTCCAGCGTTCTGTGATTTACATGAGCTGTTTAAAAAATATAATCCTCTAACAGAGGTCAAAAGGCAACAGATCGAAAGGCCCTTTCCTTTTACAGATGCCGAAAAGACCTTTCTGAGGACACAGCGTGTGTTTTCAGACCAGTAAACACTCGGTTATCTCACCCCATTTCTTTCCAGCCATTAAAAGACCTTCCTGCCACCTTCCCCACTTTTGCACAGACTCCCGTGCATCTGCTACAACAAGTTAGTTCAGTATCTGAGACGCCAGCTGCCCCCAGAGCCCCTCACCCCGGAGGAAGAGGTCTCTCCCACGTAGTGGTCTTGCTGTTATGGTCTACATAGTAGACTCTACCATTAGGCAGCTCCCGCTGTTCCCACCTGCAAGAAAAAAAAAAAAAATTAATCACGAGACAGCTGATACCGGCCAGGACAGAGACCGAACCCCGGCCGAGGTGGAGCCACCAAAACCAACGGCCCTCTGCGATGTCAGCCAGAGCAACGGCATCCCGCTGCAGGGCTCCCCGGGCGCCTGCCCCACTGCTCCCGGGCCGGCTGGGGAGCGCAGCACCCCGCAGGGGAGGATGTGGGGGGAACCCGAGGCAGACGAGCCTGCGCCTGTGCCCTCCCCCAACAGAGGCGAAGCGAAGGGGCGCCGCTGGAACAAGCATCGCGGATCCAGCAGCCTCAGCCCCTGCGTCTGCAGGGCAGCGAGAGCCGGAGCCGGGCTGCATGTCGGACCAAGAGACTTCCCAGGCACCTGCCTCTCCTTCAAACCCTGCCCGAACAGCCTCCCTAGAGCAACTGTTGGGGTGTGTGCCCATGGACTCGGACTGCAGCCGTGCAGCCAAGCCTCCCCCACGGACCAGCGAGCTGGGAATAATTCATCATCACCTAGAAGGTCCAGAGAGCTGCATCTGGTGGTCTAGCAAGCCCACCCCCTTGCATTGCCGAGCTACGGCGTTCTAACCTTTATTGAAAATACCGAAGGACAGCAGGTCTACGGGGCAGCTGTTTGGCTTGCTAGATCAGGACTATCGGAGAGGTGCTGCAGCCGCCTGCCTTCTGAAAGCAGGCGGCATTTGGAGCGTAATTTCCTCATTTCCTCCAGAAAGCAGGAGGGTGAGCGTAAGATTTCACACAGGGTCAGTCTGATGTCCTGGGAGGTTTTGATGTAGTTTTTGTTTGGGTTTTTTTCTTAATATATCTTTAAAGGGGAGCTTTTGAGTTTGGGCTGGGGCTGAATTTTCTCCTTGGCAGCCCTCCTGCTCGCTGCTGACAGACACCGCCTAAAATCACTGCAGGGCCACAAGGCCCTTGGTTCGGAGGTGGCCCCTAAGGGGAGCCGGTGCGGTAGGGAGGCCTGGCTTTACCCGGCTCCACTGAAAACCATTCTTTGCCTTAATTCACTCATGAAAGCGAACACCCTGGCAGAGGGAAAAGCTCCATGGAGCACCCTGCTTTCCCGTCAGCTTCTGTTCTGCAACAGAGAGAGGTGAGGCGGCAGCTGCTGACAGATAAAGTGTTCTCCTGCCACGCTTCTGCTCCCACAGGTCTCCCTCCCGATTCAATCTTCAGCCTCAATTAATCATCACAAAAATCCCTAGGAAATTAATATACCAGCTTCTGTTGTGACAGCAAGGGAACAAAGCCGGGCTTGCAGAAAGCAGACAGCCCTTATCAAAGAGATGCTCTAAGCACTAATGCCCCACCGCCCCGGCTCGCACCCTCCCTGCTCACCCTCAAACCTCCCCAGGGGATGATGAAGCCACCCAACAGTGACCTCGGCCACAACGTCCCACCTGCTATGACCACAGGCCACACGCGCTCTCGAAAGAGGGGGGAAGGCAGGAACAGGGAGAGCTACAGCTGCGTTTCCAAGCCCCGGCAGCGAGCCGTCAGCTGGGACCTCCACGGCCCAGCAGCCACGCAGGCAGCCTGAAAACCCTCTGCCCTGGGCAGAAGGCAACCTTGCACTCCAAGAGAAGAGTCACTTCCCTGAGAGCAGGAGGGAAACACGAATGCCAGGCTCAGGATGTAGCTGACTATCCCAAATCAGAGCTGTCAGCTTCACTCCTTCGCAAACACACCGTCAGCGTAACGCACCTGCAGAGACCAGGTAACGCCTGCAGATGCTGCTACCAGTCAGCAGCACTGGAGCCTTCCGAGCCCTAGAACAGATCTAGGGATGCCAGTGGTTATCTCTGATGGCAAGAGTCCATGGCAGGACCTACAGCACCTCTACACTTCTGACAGCGAGGCGCTGCCAAGTGTAACACCGCCCAAAGGAGCGACCACGTGAGAGCAGAGCCAGCACTACCCGCTGCTGTTCTGCCATCGGGAAGTCTTGGTCTCCCCACCCCACGGTCAGGCCTTTTCCTGGGTTACCCTGGGCAGCACTGGGAGTTGTCAGAGAGGAGATGCCTGAAGTTCCCATTTCACTAATGATGGACTCGGTGCTTCATGAGCGTAAAAGCACCAGGACAGCTAAAAAAAAAAAAAAGACTGAAATCTCTAAAGAGAAAATCAGCACAGCTGCGATTTCCTGAAGACACCAGCGTGTCCACCCCACGAGATGGATGGCAGAAGGTCCCCAGGCATCTTCAGAAAGAAGGCAGGGCTGTGGAAGTGCCGCTGCCCGCTGCAGGCAGAGCTTTGGGAAGCCCCTTCCTAGACTCGCGCTGCAGCGCTTCGGATCACCACCCGCAACCAGATACGGACGCGGCACAAGGCTCGCGGTGGAGGAACACCATGTGCCAACACAACTCCAAGGCACAGCCCTGCCCATGAGACTGCAGGAGTCAGCATCCTGCGAAAACCCTCTAAACCTCGTCTTTCCAAGGCCAGTTGTACCTGACCGCTGCCTTTGGACAGATCTACAGACTGCAGCACCGCTTGCTCGCAGCGAGGACAACCCCAGCCAGATGTCCCACCTTTTCTGTCCACGCTGACATGCAGCGCTTCAGAGATGAACGGGACCTCAGCCTCGGGCACACAGAACCAGTGGTGCCAGCATCATTACTGGAGGGGACAGGTCCTCCAGGCTCATTAACAACACGTTCTCAGATCAATATGGCTCTGAGGACTTGGAAGTCCTTTATGACAAGAGGCTTTCGAGCCCCAAGGCACCATTTCTGTGGCTGTAGAGACCAGAAATCCCACAATGAGGACTCCTTGAGGGCAGAGTGTTCCTGGGTCCCTCAGACACTCCGAGTGCCCTCGTGACTGCAAATTGCCACGCAGGATTGCAGAGAGCTGCTGGTGGTGGCAGCTACTGATTTATGTCCTCTGTCCCCACCTCACAGCCTATACAAACAGGTGACAAGCTCACATGCTCCTCAGGTCCGCAGCTCCCCGGTGACCTGAACAGTAAATGCGCTGAGGGCTGCCTCGCCCTACGAACAGTGAATCACCGCCCTTCGTAGCAGGCTGTGACAAACTCTTATTCCTGCTGACACACAGCAACGGCCTCACAAACAGGGGCACCGGGTGCAGCCCATCCTTGCTCAGGCCACCTCACCCAGCTCTTCGCAGGCTTCCCTGCATCCCATCTGCCACCCCACAGGGCTCAGGGAGATGCGGGACAACGGGCTCTTCTTCTGGGGACCCGAAGTCCAGCCAGCGTTCCTCCCCCGCGCCTGCTGCCACACAGCCACCAGCGAGGAAGGTCGGCGGTTCGGCCAGTGCCAGCTGGTGGGAGCGCTCACCCACGTGCGCCGCTGCTGCGAGCACGAAGCGTGCGACGCGTCGGCCCCCGCGCGCTCCCCTCCGCCCGCCCGCGAGGCTTGCGACGGCGGCGGATGCAGGGAGCCACGGCCGGTGCGGAGCGGCAGTGCTGAGGCAACCCTGCAGGCCAAACAAAACGCCCTCCTTATGTAAGAAACCGCAGCCCCGCGCCTTCTGCCAGGCAGCATAATGTACCTCTTTGTACGGGCGAGACAGCGCCGTGCACACACGCCGCGCTAACGGCCGCCTGTCCCCCGCGCGGGATCATCACTGATAGGAACCAGATGCAGGAGCCAGCGGCTCGTGGGCCCTCCCCCCCCCCATTTCGCTATCAGTCCGCTCCGAACCCCCCACGTGAGAACCAGGACCCTGCACCCAAGGCCTCGAGTGCTGCGACCGGCTGCTCTGGTGCCACACGCGCTCCCCGGCTTCGCGAGGCAACGCGCTCTGCCCAAGCCAGGAGGATGTGAAGGAGGTTCTGGGCGCTGTCGGGGCAGGAATTACTCAGAACACCTTCCAGCACCCTCCAGCCCCTAGAACAGACTCCCAGTTGTGTGAGAGATGCTGCCGTGCCTGCCACATCTGGTGCAGATGTTCAGAGGCCGCAATCTGAGCAGAATAAATAGCTCTGAATCCCCACATGAACCCACCCTGCTCCCGACTCCATCTGCACGCAGCCCAGCAGCAGCAGGGAGGCTGGGGCTCAGCGCACCCACCAGCAGGCAGCTCGGAAAAGCTGCCACCCCTCCAGAGGCTGAAGGGAAGCCGAGCGCGAGTGCTCCCCGCGCTCCCGCGGATGAAAGGAGACGCTGGGGGAACGAGGCAGGGCTCATGCAGAAAGCAGGAGGGACAAGACAGCTTTCTGGCTCTTCAGTGCCGGAGCGACTGGCAGCTCTGCAGTTGCTCCTGCGAGCAGCAAAGCAAGAGCCACCCCTCTCGGGCTCCGCAGCGCTCTCTGCACAGCCATCCCTGCGGGAGCCGGGCCAGTGAGAGGCTATCCTGCACCGCCTTCTGCGGAGCATGCTGCTGCCAGAGCTGAGGCGGCCTGGTTCTGTCTGCACCCCTTCTGCCGGAGACACCGCTGCCTCCACCAGCCCAGCCAGCTGCCTCCCCATCTCCCAAGCTGGGCCCCAAGCCACTAGTCAAAGCAACACCCCAGTGTGGTCAGCCAGCCAAAACTCAGCTGCCCTAGATCAGGTCTCAAGAGATCCCCAGAAGCTCGTTTCCACCACCCCAGGGCCGCAGTGTTTTGTGCAATCCCTGTTTAGCAAATCCCTGTTTGTGCAAATCCCTGTTAGCCCAGACCCTGGTCTGGCAGCTCTCAGGGCAGCGCTCGCACCGTGGAGACCTCAAGAGACTCAATTCTCCACTCTCCTTCACCTGGGAAGACCTTGATGCTTGGCCTCCACCTGACTGAGCAGGTCAACTGCTACCCCAGCCCGCCCAGCACGAGCACATAACTCGGACAGCACCTGCAGAAGGGTTGCTGCCCTCTCTCCCCCCTACAGATCCTAGTCAGGACAGGGAGGGACAGATACATAAGGTGCCAACCAAAGGTGTCTCCAGAGATCCAAATTCCACAAGTTCAGCCGGGAGGATGGCTCACTACCCCCTCGCTGCTCTTCTCCAGCTGTCTCCCAGAGCACAACAGCTTTATCCACCTCCCCGCTCCGACACGCACGATTTTCTGGTGCCTGAGCACCGCAGGGAGACAGGCACGGGGAGGACACGGACCACCCTTCCACCCCGCTGACCGGGTAAAGGCAAGCCTGGCGTGTCTTAGAAAGCAGCGCTCGCAACCCCCCTGAGCCTCTGGAAACCCTCACCGTGAGATACGCGCGGGCTCCTCTCCACCCCAGGAAAGAAACAACAGCCTGTTTCCACCTCGGGCTGTGCAGAGGTGGGGAAAAGGAGACCTTCAGTCTACCTGGTAGGAGCAGAAAGGGGCATAAGCTCTGGCTGGAATAAAGACCTTTTTCAGAGCACTGGACTTTTCCAGCTGCCTGGAAACAGGAAGCGCCCAGGCCGGAGAACAGAAACCCTCACACACCCCGCATAAAGGCACAGTGAGCTGTTAACCCTAATTACCTGTGACTGACACACGAGCGAGGCCCTGACCTTCCAGGCATCGCCTCAGCCAAAGGAAAATAAACAGCTCCCTTCACACGAAACACAAGGCATTTTCAATCCCCCCCTCTCGCCACTTCGCGTTCTCAGTCCAGAACTAAAAGTGTCTGAAACACAAGGGGAGAACGACCCAGCTGCAGCGGAGCGGGGTTGAGCCCAGAGCCTGCCTGCCGCCCCCACCAAGAGCCAGCGTGCCCACCAGCACTGCTCAGCCAGCCCCAGCTCTCCCCCCAGCCCCTTCCCCACGTCCCACGGAGGAGGAGGATGTGGAGCATCCACACCAGGGAGAAGAACGGGCACAGCTACATGCGAGGGTCCTGCCCACCTCCCCCCAGCAGTGGACAGTGCCTCCACAGTGTCTCTGGAGGGCACATTGCTGCCCTCCTGCTCAGTGGGAGCTCCCTGGAAACCCACGCTCACGCTCCCAGGCATCTGGCCTCTGACTGACCGCTTCGGCAGCCCCAGGAGAGCAGAGGACTCTGCTGCTCCCCCGGGCACAGACGCCGAGAGGCTGCTTGCCACAGAGATGCGATTCACTGCTCGTTACCCCAGAGACCCACGGCGGACACAGATCAGACCTCAGCCCAAAGGAGGAATCCACGACAGTCAAGCCCCGACCAGACACTCAGGCGAGGGAGGACAGGCTGTGCCAGGCAAGTGGGGGCACCGAGATCCCCGACACACGCCCCCAGGCCCTCTCTTCTCTGCTGAACACCATCATTTCCACCGACTCCTGGTGCAGCACAGTCCCCTCCCTCAAACATACTCCTCTTCCATCACACAGCAGTGTCCCAGTTCGCTCGTGTGCCCCAGCCGTCCTCCCAGGGCCATGCCTCCCTCCCCGGGGGCCGCAGGCGCTCCGTTGTGCTGGCCTGGTCAGGGGAACCAAAGTCTCAAGCAGCGGGCAGAGCTTACCCGGGGGGCAGAGCGTCCAGGGCTAGCACCGCTGCCCGGGCCAGCGGGGCGCTGGAGCCAGAGGCTGCCTCCTCTGCCTCTCCAGAGCTGGGCAGGGCAGGAAGGGCAGGAGCGACGGAGCTGTCAGCCATGCTCGATGCTGCCGGGGTCGGGACGCTCGCTCCCGCTGCTGGCCTTTCCTCTTCGACGTCTGCAGCACCCGCTGCATCTCCGTTCACTGGAAAAGCAGAGGGCAGAGATGTTAGCCCCCAGAAAGGGTAGGGGGGCTGATCTACTGCACCACGAGCCCTGGAAGCAGAGCACATGGTGGGTGGCAGCCGCTACCACCCAAGCCCAGGGCTCACAGTGCTCCCAGCCTGCAGCGAAGGCAGCACCTCCTTCACCCAGCACTCAGATCCCTCTGGGAACCACTGCCTTTGTCCCGAGACAAAAGCAGAGGGTAGTTTGCATGTGTGCTCAGTATCTCTTCTGCCACTGCCCACATCCTGCGTGCCGAACGGGAATTCAGGTAACAGGCAGCAGCTCAGAAACTGCTGGTGCAGTGTCCCCCCCCAGGCAGAGGGAGGCCCAGGCTCTGCAAGTCAGCTGCACTGGTAAGAGCTAAATGTTGCTGGATTCCACTGAACTTTTGGAAAAGGGAAGGGTAAGAGACAAAGCAAAGGAAAATCACAGAGAAAACCGATGAGGAGGAAAACGCAGACCAAAAAAATGAAAGGGAATCTGACGAATATTTATTAGATAGCCAAAAAGCCCTGGGACTTGGCAGTCCAGCAGAGGATAACTTTCTCTACAAGACATCCTGGCTTCAGTGGCAAAGCAAAAGCAGGAAAAACAAACCAGCAACAAGTAACAAAGAAGTATGGGATGCAGACAGAGCTCCACAAGTTACAGCTGAGAAACGCAGAAAACTGTAAGGAGAATATCTGCGTCTACAAACCCAAGTATTTAGAAGTACTGTAGGAAAAACCCTCACAACAGTATAAACGCCCCCAGAGAGGAGACTGCAGAGCTACAGACACTCTGTAGAAGAGGCAGACTGCTCGGGACACTTCTGCTTTGCAGCTGGAGGGTAGCAGGACAGCACCCTCCAGCACCAGAGGAACCCTGGTATGCAGCATCAGCAACTAAAGGGGCCCCTCGGGCAGCATCTGGGATGAAGATTTCCTTGTCAGCAGGTTCACAGCCACTTCCACCAGAGGCCCGCAAGACTCGGCTGAGGAGGTCTCTGCCTGCCGCTCGTTTCTAGCAAGCCTTGGAAAGGGGGGGTTTGGAAGCTTCAGTCCCGTTGTGCCAGTCTTCAAAGGGAACCTGCAGAACGACCCGGTAACTGCACTGCGATCGGTTTGATCTCAGTCCTGGGCAAAGCAGGGGAAAAGCTGATCCAAAGTTCACCCGATAAGAAGGGCTCCAGGGGGAACACAGTTCAGGCTAAGTAACGTGGCTGGGGAGAAAACATGTCATAAAATAATCTCCTTTTATTGTCGAGTGAAACTCCAGCTGTGAGTGACAAACGCAAGGGGGATGTTCATGCAACAGTCTGCTCAAAAACCCTAACGTCACCAAAATGTACCCAACTGAGGAGGAAGAGGATGGTTTCCGGAGGCATTCCACAGAGTGCAAGACGGGTTGTCCAGCACTAAGCCCAACCACCCAAAACACTCATCTCCCCGTCCTCAAGCGTAAAACCAGTCCTCGCCGACAGGACTTGCGGGAGACACGGAGGTTGAGGAGGGGCAAACGGCGACGAGGACGGCACAGTCATAAAGCCACCTGGGAGGCTGGGGCCAGGCCAATAAAACGTGTTTTCAACAAACCAAAACCAAGGAGCTGAGTTTACTCAGAAACAAAAGCTCTGCCCACAGCCTGAGGGAGCGTCCCCCGCCCAGCCAGGACCCCGGGAAGGGCTGGGTGGGCACAGGGGACACTGCGCAGCGTTCGCCTCCGGTACAGCTGCACCCAACGGCAGAGACGAGCCGCAGCCCCGGCAAGGGCGGCACGGACCGGGAGCGACAGCTGAAAGGCAGCACTTCACGTCAGCCCCCCGCTCCCCCACCTCCCTCCCAAAATGGGGTTTTGGCAAAACCGAAATTGCATCACTCCAGGTTTTTCCAATGAAACAGGGTGGGGCGGGGGGGAGGTCTTCCTTTGGGGTTGAACAAAACTTTTCCTTCTCTCTGAACCAAAGCACCCTGCTTCTCCTTCCAGGTCTCCGACAAAAGCAAAAGAAAGGACAGCGCTGCCTGCAAAATCAGGGCGGAGGAGCAGGAGATGCCGCACTGCTCGGCCAGCTCCAGGAGAGCCAGAGAGTGCAAGCAGGTAAGCTGCCTGTAGCCAGGCACTCAGCACGTCCCAGTCCCTGCTCCACAAGGTATTTATGGCTTTGTGGACAAACCCAAGAAAAGACAACAGAAACCTTTCCAAAAATACCCTCTGCTGTAAGAATCAGCTGCGAGAGGTGGGTTTGTGCCTTCTCCGGTGCTTGGCAGACAGCTGCTCCTCCCACTTCAGCGGGCAAAAAGCTCAAAACATTTTTGCTGAAGACTGATGGCCAAATTCAGCTGAACACTCCCAACCCTGAAAAAGGTCCACTCAGCTGTGATAACTGTCCTCCTCGCTGTGGCATCAGGGACATTGCTGTCCCAGTATCCTTTTAAAAACCTGGGTGCAGTATTTTTTGTCAGGGAGGCTCCAGAGAGGAGCCACAGGAATTACTCACAACAGGCAGAACGGATCCTACCAGCGTGCTCTGCCGAGCTGCCCACTTTATCGAAAATAAAATCAATAAAAAAGTCAATCAATTTGCAGGGAGGAAATTCCCAGGCACTACAAGATCCGCTGCCTTAGCAGACATTGATTTACTCCCACAAGACGCAGCCCCGAGCTCCGTCCCCCCCCTCCCACGAGCGCTGGTTCACCTGTGCCGTTGGCTGTGCCGTTGGCCATGCTGGCGTGCTGCGTGCTCTTGGCCTGCTGCCGGTGCCGGCTCCTGGCGCTGGGACTTTGCTCTCCACTCCCCGTGTTTTGCCTGGCCACTCCAGACGCATGTCGGTGCGTCCTGCAAGGGAAAGGAACGCGGGAGATGAGACACACCACCGGCCTCACAGAGCAAACCCCGCTCCTGCCTTTTTGCCTCAGTCTCGTACTGTTCCTGCCCAGCACAGCCACCGCTCTCCCCCAGGAACGGCCAGGATGCAGCCATGGGCCTGCTCTGCGCCTCCAGCAGCGCCCTGAACTTCGTGCTGCTTGTTCAGACCTGCCGGCCTGCCCTTGGGCCCTGGCACCCGCCGGTGGAGGAGTGACCTGGGTGACAATGACCTTGCTGTTGTTTGCAGGTGCTCGCTCCGGCCGCCCCACGAGGAACGGCCCCGGGCACTCACGGCCAGAAACTGGCTTGCAGCACCAAGCCTTCACAACCAGTTTGCTCCATCCACCCCCCGCAGTAAAGCTCCCAGGAGAGATCCCACACCAGCTCCTGCACGGCGGTGGGAACCCTCACCCACGCCTCCTGCCCGGCTACAAGCCTCGCACAAAAGCAGGTGAGGAAGGCGCAAGCGTTTGCTGCTGCTGGGATGGCCACGGCCTCCGGCAACAGAGGGGACAAGCAGCGGGGAAAGACGGGAGCTCAAATCATAGCACAGGTTGTGACTAGCTCAGACGTGGCTGCTCCATCTCTCAGGGGGGTCTTCTCTTTGTGCCACGCAGGAGCTCCCGTGCCACCACGTCCCCATGGCCAGGGCAGCCCGACCTCCAGGGCAGAGTGCCTGCAGCACCCCCAAGGAAATTCTCCCCCTCCAACCACCCTTGGGCCCTTGAGTCAGCCCGAAGGTGCTCAAGAAAAGGCTGGGTTTTCCCCTTGATTAAGAAGCCTGGTCATTACTGCAAGCAGGGAGGGGGTCAGGGCAGGGCGGGAGGGGGTTGCTGCCTTCCCGCATCCAAGGGCCAGGGGAGCAGGGGCAGAGCCCGGCTACCTCCACCCAGGATCACCGCCCAGGGCAGCAACCACAGAGGGTGAGGACCCTGGGGATTAGGAAGTCGGTTTGCCCCAGCCAAGTTCTCCCCTTAAAAGGGCAAAACCCGCAAACTGTCCCCACATCTCAGCGCTGAGGCTGGGAGGGGACGGCAGCTTGGCAGCAACAGGGCGCAGCATCAGTCATGCCACCCTCGCCAGCTCCAGCGAGCCCCTGGTTCCTCCCACGCGCTCCGAAGCCACTCTCCTTGGGGAACGGCTCAAGACAGTGCAGAGGAAGGGCTGGGATCGGGAGGAGACATGGGAAAGCAGGAGATGGTGGTTCAAAATAGATCAGCTAAGAGCCACGGGCAGAGCAGCCCGTGAGCAGGAGCTGCCGAGGCCGCTTCAACCAGCCCCAGGCCTTCCCAGGAGGGCAGCCCCGCACAGGGGCTCCTCAGACCTTCAACTCGCCCCAGAAACCACGTCTAGCGCCAGGACACCCCAGCGTCCCGGGGATTTGCTTTGGCCACCAGCACCTGGGGACTCGGAGCAGCTGCAGGTGCAGAACGGGCTCCTCTTCCCCCGGTCAGGAGGCGAAGGTTGCCCCTCGCCGCCTGTGCATGGGGCTCAGTGGGGCACATCAGCACCACTCCAAAAGCTGGCCGGGACCCAGCTCCCCGCACAGGGCACCCGGAGCCCCGGCTGGGGTGGGGGGAGTGGGCAGACGGCACCATCGGCAGGAGCCAGTCCCACCGGGAGCAGCCCCCGAGGCGCAGGATGGCTCTGATCCCTGCCCTTCTCCGCGCAGATGAGCTCAGAGCTGCCCAGAGAGTTTTTAGAAACCAAAACAGGATGTTTCCAGGCTGCCAGCCGGCCGCACAGGGTTACCGGGCCTGAATTAGCCGGCCCGCCGCCCAGCCCAGCCCTCCTACGAGTGCTCCCATCTGGGCATTGTCTTTTAATAGACGCGTGGAAACAAACCCAGCGAGGCCACGTGAGAGCGGCGGGGCTGGGAACACGCTCTTAAAATAGAGGCAGGGAGAAAACAAGGCAGAGCGCGGATGGGAACAGCTTCTCGCAGCCACGCCGGTGGGACGGAGCGGGGCACGCGGAGGGCAGCCCATCTCCCGGGCAGCTGGCAAGACCCCCGCTGTCCCCTGTCGATCGGGGACCGCGAGTGGCTGCCCCACAGCGTGCTCTGCCCCATCACCCCTCCTGGCCTGGAGGACAGAGGGAGCAGATGATGCCAAAGGGGAAAGTGGCATCAGCCAGGGTGACATCAACCTTTCGGCTCCCTCCCTTCTGCCAAGGCAGAGCCCCCACGCCACAGGCATGAAACCCAGGAACGGCCGCCTCCGCCCGCTGCGGTGGCCAGAAGGTCCTGGCACGAGATGCCAGCAGAGGTGGCAGCACCAGCCTTGGTCCCACTCTGCACGCCAGATCACCGAAGAGGCGGGACGGCAGAGCACGCAGCCGGGAGCCAGCGCTGGCTGTAGGGGCTCAGGACAGGACCACCAGGAAACACAACCGGGACAGCCCCGGTGCCACGTGGGCAGCAGGGGCTCAGGTCCCAAAACATGGAGCTGAGAAATTCCCTCTGCCCCTGCAAAGGGGGGAGAAGGCAGCCACATCCCCCAGCACCCAGCCCTCACACCGGCAGTGCTGGGAGCAGACGCCACCCGGGTACCACCACCCTAGAGCCGGGGCAGGAGGAACACCCCCTCGCCCCACAGCAGCGGGACGTGCAGCTGAAGAGGCGCCTGGCTCCAAAACCCTGAACCCAGGTTTTTCCTGTTCCCCACCCCCTTCCAGCTGACCCAAGACCCATCTCGCAGCTCATTCTCCAAGGCCCCGAGCAGCCCCCCAGCCCTGCCTGCCGCTCCCCTGCCCGTGCCGAGGCTGCAACCGGGGACCGCAGCTCCCCCGGCCTTTCGCTGCCGCTGCGTCACGCCAGAAGCCACACGTCTGGGGACGTCCTGCAGCCACACGCGGGGCTCTGCAGAGCAAGGGGTCTCACGAAGGGAAATACTTTGTCTGAGCGACCCAGAGGAGCGGCTCCCACCCGACTTCAGGGACCTGTCGCTAGCTGGGCGGTGGCTTTCGGACATCACAAGCAGGGAAGGCGAAGCACGCTGCGCTGAAGAAATTACTTGAGTTTGCAAGAGCTCGGGACAGGTGACAGCGGTTTCTCACGGCCATCCCTAGGTCACAACACCCGACACGGCTCGCCAGCCAGAGCCTCCCCGCAGGGCGAGCGGCAAACCAGGCTACTTTATCCCCTGCTGTCAGAGAGGCCCCTTTGGCCACCACAAGACAAACGGGGATTGTGGCAACGCTCTCGGCACCCATGGCACCAGGTCTCAGCCGGGGACCTCTGGGCTCTGCCTTCTCTCGGCACAGAGGGCTGTGGAATTTCACACCCCGCCACCAAGATTAGCAGCAAATCCCCAGATGACATTTGTTCAGGAGAAGAAAGAGAAGCCCTGACCAAGCAGTTTCCCTTGAGGGGACAGTGCAGAAATAGCCGAGGAGCAAAGAATGACCCTTTTCTTTCCACCCTGCCTGCGAGCGAGTTCGCCAGCATCCATCACCGAGCCCAGGAAAACAAACACGGCTCTGCGGACAAACCCAGCAAACATCAAACAGCATTCCCACGCGCAACGGGCCCGCACCCCGCACCGGGGAAGGCAGCTGCCGCCACGGTGGCTGCGCACAGCAACGTTCTGCCTCGTGTAGCAGCACTACATCAAACCGTGGAGTTCTGTCCAGGACAATCCTCAATTCAGGTGAGTGCAGGATGAATTGAAAACCAGCTAGGACGTTTCCCACAGCAGAGCAGCTGTGGGGTTTTTAACGATTGCAAACACACCTGGAAGGCCACTGAAGGTCCCCTGCAGAAGCACTGGCCAGACCTCAGCACCCATCTCTCACTCGCTGGCAGGTCGAGATGACACCAAAAGCAGAAACTACTTTTAGGCCATCGGAAGGCAGTCAGGAATCAGAAGGCACCAGGCTGAGCCTCCCAAACTAGAACTTTCTTCGCAGGCTTTCCAGCACCTGCTGACAGCTGCTAAGTGGCTGTAAAGCCCAGCTCCTGTCAGGACACTGAGCACTCTCTCACCCTCAGAAGGCTTTAACACCTGGACAGCAGGAATCGAGAGGAGCAGCCACAGCAAAAGGGCACAAACGGCGTTCAGCAACCTGCTCCCAATTTCCCATCCCACTCCCTCCCTGGGCAGGAGACAAACACACGATATGACAGAAGAGGGTCGCTTTTTAGAGCCAAAAACATTTCTCCCCTTTGCTCCTGTCTTGTAGGTGCCCAGCAGATGAAGAAGGAGCTTGAGGTGTGGGGCTTGAGCACTTGCTGAGAGCGCTCCTAAGCCTGGGGGCACAGGGAACCTCCCATCGGGCAGGCTGCAGGCGCCCTCTCTACAGCCACACTTCTAACCAGAACATCTGTATAGGCTGCTGGGCCACCGCCATGGTCTGGAAACATAAATAGGTGTTAAATTCAACTCCATGTTGACAGTGTGACACGTCTCTCAATAACCACAGCTCCAAAAGGAGCAGCGCTGAGCCGCTCCAGCCCAGCGAGAAGGCAAGGAAGGGCACCGTGCCAGGCAGGGGATGGCCTGGTGCCCAAGCATCTCATTTCCTTTGGAAGCAGCTGTTATTTCCCTGCAGCTCTGCTTGCTCTGCTCCTCCTGCTCTCCCTGGACCTTCGGAAGCGTCCCCCTGTGACCATCGCCCAGACGGGCACTGTGCTTCCCAGACTGGCCCAGTGCCTGGCCAGGGCTGTGCTCAAGGCAAGAGCTGGGGTCCCCGTCATTGCCATTTGAAGGGACCCCTGCAGACCGGCCCTTGGCTGGTTTGCCTGGTCACAGCCTGCCCCCCATCTCCCTGACAGACCATTCCTTCGGCTGCCGGTAGAGCAACTGGTGGAAACTGTCCGGGCCATCACAGACCTGACGTTCCTTGAGAAACAAACACTCGAAGAGAGGCTCAGGTTGGCCACACCCCGGGGGTACGGCCACCTCCCAGCTCTGCCGCCCTCCAGGAGGTCGGCCAGCCCACCCCTGCTCCACACCCGCTTTGCTGGGGGCTCACTGGGAGACCCAGCATGGGCTTCGCTGCACGAGGATGATCTAGAAACTTCTCAGCTGCCTCACGGCCGCAGCAACCACCCAGTAATGGTCTGACAGGTGCTGCCAGCACAGGACCCTTACCTTGGTCTGCTTCCAAAGCAGTTTGTAACGGGAGGCTGGTGTCTGCCCTCCGTGGCTGCAGCCACGCTGCTGGGGTCCCGTCCAGGCAGCTGGGACCCTGAATGGGCGAAGAATAAGTCGGTGAAGAAAATGACTGAGGCACCTGCTAGTTCCACCCTCCCTCCTTCCCTCCCTCCTTCCAGAAAGGAGACCCAAAAGCACAACAAGCCCAAACGTTACAGGACAGACCCCTCAACACAAGGACCCCCTGCCTTTACGCTGAGGTGCTCTCCTCCCCCACTGCTGTGCAACGGCAGAGCCCGTCCCCTCAGCACCCCGCGGCTCCCAACGCAGCACTGGGGGAGGTGAAGGCAGAACTTTGCAGAACTGGCAGCACCAGGAGAGCGGCCGCATTTAAGACTCCCAGATTTCACAGGCTTCGTCTCCCAGGGAGGAAGAGGAGCCGGGGAGGAAGCAATGCACCAGCCCCTCTCCACTACGAGCTCTGCTCGCTCCTCTGGCAGCCCCGATGGGTCAGACACCAGAACACGTCTCCACACGCCCTCTGCCACAGGGAGCCCTTTTCTGAGCAGTTCACTACAAGCCTTTCCCCAGCCTACACAGGACAGGGAGGGAAGGGGCCGAGCCACGCAGGCGGCTGCTAGTGGAGGGCCTGGAGAAGGGCCTGTCGACGCTCCCGCTCCTGTCCCGCCACACACTCACTCCCACGGGAGCCCGGGATGAGGGCAGAGAGGGGCCGGAGCCTTACCTGGGAGAGGAGGCGGCTGCTGGCACTCGGACGCTTGCTCAGGGGTCCCGGGGGCCGCGCTCTCAGCCCCGCTCCTCTCCCCGCTGCTGCTCACCGCCTCGTGCTCAGAGCCGCCGCATGCATGCGGAGACGGGCGGCACTCACCCTCTGTCACGGCACTGCCATTAGGCAGGCTTCCCAGATCAACAGCAGGCCCGTCCAGGAAAATCGTCAGCTCTCCACCAGAGACAACGCTGCCTTTGTTCTCCGTCTGCAGGTCCAGGGTCAGCTGCCTGTTCTCCACTGTGGAAGACAAGGGGACATGGAGAAAGACACCAAGCGGTCACCACTTGGGATGCCAGCCGTGATGGAGGATGGCTCCACCATCCCAGCTCCCCCACAGGAAGGGACATCAGCCTCCTGGTCCCCTCCAGGCCTCCCTGCGTCCCCAAATGTGCCCGCTCCCTCAGGGCCAGTTGTCCCAGTGAGCACCATCAGCATTGGCCCCACACGTACCCACCAGCATCGCCAAAGGACACCCAGCCAGCCCCACCACCAGCTCCCAAGGAAGACCCTCCTTCACCAGCCACTGCTCACAAAACAGGGTCCCTCCATGGGGGAGGAGCTGCCCCAGGGCCCCTGGCTGCAACACAGCCGAGACCACCGTCGCTCACAGATCTAGAAGCCGGGGCTGTAGGGGAGACTGTGGCAGGAAAGCAGAGGGATTCGGCTGGTTTGACATGGCACGTGGGGCAAGAAGGGTCCTGCATGGGGGTGACCACCACCAGCAGGTGCCTGGGAGACAAAGCAGGCTGAAGGCTACCTGCCCAACGGTGCCCGAAGCCCTGGCTGACTGGAGAGCAGCAAGCAGCACCTTTCCGAATCGGGGGTATCCCCAAGCCGCCTAGGAAATGCAGGTTAGCAGCAAAGGAAAACCCCAGGCCCATCCCTCCCTCCTCATCCCCGTGAGTCAGTTCCACCGAACGCAACCGGCGCAAAGGGCTGCCACCGAACACACGGAAACGCGCCGCGGCGGCGTCAGGCTGCCTTCGCAGAAGCTTCTGGAGCGGGTGGCAGGGGCTGGAGGCTCCTGGAGACAGCCGCCAGCTCCACTCTCCTCCCCTCGTGAGCCAGCTTGGCTGCAGCAGCTTAGCAAGACTTCGCCAGTCACAGCTCCACGCACAGCTGGACACTGCGGCTTTGCTCAGCGGTGACGGTCCCGGGAACACCGCTCCGCACTCTCCCCTCGGGCACAGGGCGAGGTGCTGCCGCGGCGGGGAAGGGGAGCCAACAGGCCGCACGCTGCCACGGGCCGGGGCACCCGCAGCTGCTCTGAGGGCCAGCGCCTGCCCCGTTCTGCCGACGCACGCTGGCAGCCGCAGCTCTCTGCCCCCGGCGCCCCAGGACAGACACCCGCCGCCCCGGGACAGACACCCGCCACCCTTCCAGCTCCTCCGAGGCCTCCTGGCAGCTCCCTGCTGCGCACACACAGCAGCGAGGGGCGTCCCCAGTGCCACTGGGAAGCCACTGGGACCCAGCACGGCCACAGCAAGGCACAGGGCGAAGAGGCTGCCCGCAGGCCGCCCACAGCCCCCTGCAGCCACGCGCGGTGAACCACCCCCCGGGGCGATGGGAGGACGACGTGAGCCCCAGTGCCCACGGGCGGGCAGGGCTCTCGCGCCCTCGCGGCAACGCCTGCCGGAGCCAGCAGGACCAAACACCCAGCTCCGCCGCAGAAGGCCAGAAAAATTTGGCTGCACCAGCCTGGGACAGCGGCCCAGACGCTTCCTGACTCACTTGCTCAAATAATATTTTTATTACGCACAGATCGCTCATGACACAATGGCACCATTTTTTAGCAACCTGCTTTGTCCCAGTCCGCCACGGGGACGGGGTGCGGTACCCGCCAGCGGGAGCAGGAGGAGGACGGGAACACGCTCCCCACGGACCCCTCAGCCCATCTCTAGCTCCAGGGTGAGACACGCTGGCAGGGCCCCAGGGTGTGCAACAGCCACCCGAACAGCACCTACAGCTGCCAGCCCAGCCCTCGCACAGCGCCGGGGGGAAGGCGCAGGGACCGTGGTGCCACGGGGCGCTGGCCTGGCCCGTGCCAGGACCAGAAGCAGCCGCACACCTCTCATGCCGGCCCCGAGAGCAGCTCCTGCCCTCCTTCCCCTGGCCAGAGCGGCTCGTACAACTGGGGAGGGACACAAAGGGGATGGAGAAGGGGTCTGGCGTGAGGCCAGTCACAGCACTCGCACCACGTGCACCGGCCCATGGCTGGTAGCCGTCCACCCTCCGAGCTGACCGGTGCTGCGAGGGCGAACCCAGCCACAGGGCAGGCAGCCCCACGCTGGGACTCAGCACCCCCTCCTCCGAGCAGCCTCTGCCCCGCGGGGCGCTCAACAGGCACCCCCAAGCCCAGTGACACGGGGTCTGCAGCGAAGGCAGGGCTGCAGGACAGGCTGCACTTGTCTTGTGAAAGAGTCTCAGGTTTTTAGTGCCCAGGACACAGACGTCCCCTCAGTGCCCAGGGTCCGGGCACAGCAGGAACACAAGGTCACGGGGGCACAGCACGGAGGCTGGAGCCCAACTGTCACTCGTTACTCGCCCACCACCAGACAAGGGATCCTGCCGAGCCTGGTCTCACCCCTCTGCCTAAAGGAATTGCTCCCAGTTTGCTTCCAAGGGGAACCAATCTCACAGACCATTTTAAGAGACAGAAGATGCTACTGAGCACGGCCAAAAACCAGAACAAATCCAGGCCCTGTTCCTCCCCGGCTGCTCCATAGGAATTCACCTTTTCTCCGAGCCGTGCGGAAGCCGTGCCCGCACGCTCCGGGGGTCTGCTCCATCCCCCTCTGTGAGCGCCCGGCAGCCGAGCTCGCCGCTCTCCCCGCCGGAGCTGCACAAGCCCTCATTGTGCGAGCGCCCAGCCGAGGGGGTGGCAGCACAGGAGCAAAGACAAGGTGTCTCCAAGTGGAGGATGTGAACATGAACCTCCCAGCCGGCTTCCTTCTCCCCCTCTCCACCCCCTTCAGCTTTTTTAAAGAAAATAAACACTAGCAGAACCTTCCATTCACTGTCCCCGTCCAGCACACGGGACGCACAAAGGGACATTGCTGTTGCACCAACAGAGGGTCCCCTGAACGGCCGAGCACAAAGGCTGCCTGTGTCCCACCGGCAGCCAGAATGTCAGAGGGATTATTATTATTTTGGGAGGGGGTCGGGGGGTGATTTGGTCCTGAATAAGGTCTCAGTTCAGCTACTTCCAGTGCCCCGCACGCAGCATCAGAGCTCCCATTTAGCGGCGGTGAGCTGGAATTCCCACCCAGCCCATTAAGCGGATTTACGGTTCCACAAAATGAGGCTGGCAGCAGCCAGCGCGATAACGGCCCCGGGCTGAGCCCGAGCCCGAGCCCTCCAGGAACCACACGCATCTGACGCCGCCGGGCACAAGCGCCAGAGAGCTGCCACGCGGGAGGGGGCAGCCCCTCTGCCTCTTCCCTCAGTGGGGTGGCTCCATCTTTGCCCACACAGCCAGGAAGATTTCCAGAGAGACGGCCGGACGGTGCTTCCCGCCCTCTCAGCTCCCCAGCCCCTCTGTGCACAGTTCCACCGGACGCAGAGGCCAGTTTCCACTCAAACGGCTCCCCACGATCGAAGCTGTAGCCACCATCGCCCCTCAGGAGCAGCCGGGACTGCCGCTTAGGCAAACAGCAGACAGGCAGCTCCTCCGGGCTACCCCGAAAACCACACACTCCGGCCAGCGACCTGCTTGCCCGGCATCAATCCGCAGGAGGATCAAACCCCGGAGCCAGAGCCCTGCCCCGAAAGCAGCCCAGTGCTAGACAGAAAAGGCAGGGCAGCAAATGATGGCAGCAGGGCCGTGCCGGCTTCTGCCGGGTCTTGGGGGCTCTGAGCTACCCCAGAGCTCAGGCTGGGTGGGCAGCACCGCCCGCGGCACCCACCTCCCTGGCGCTCGGCAAGTTCAGACTTGGCTTAACCTCTGCGCAGACCTGCAGCCAAAGGAACAACTCTGTGCTGTGGCTACGGCCCCTCCACCAAGAAGCAGGGGGGAAGTTAGACCTCCCACCGCCATCCCTAAACCAAGGAGGAACCCAGAAGGGAAGGAAGGGGAAGAAATAATCTTTACTGTCCCCAGTAAAAAAGTAAAAGTCTCCCCAGGCAGCGGGAAGCTTTGCCCATGCTGCTGACCCAGTCTCAGCCACCAGCAGCTTAGAGACAACCGTGTCCCACTCCATTTACCTGGCAGGTATAACCAGGAGGACCTCACACTTCTGCCTCTTCCCCCTGAACCACCACAGCCCTGGGAGGGAAGGCAAGACGGCAGAAGGAAGCCCAAGACCCCGCTACCTCTGACCGGGCGCGGTCGGCTGGCTGCAGAATTGCCCAGCCAGGGCAGGGCAGGAGGGGAGCCAGCAGATCCTGCCTCCTCGCCGGCTTGGGCGCAGAGAGCAGCCCCCCATCCAAAGAGAGCCTGGAGGTGGCCAGGGCACAGGGACAGTGCTGGTGGTCACAGTCCCATCAGCTCTGCAGGACACTCGGGATGTGACACCTGGAAGGGGACACAGGGCAGGCAAGGTCTGACCCCACGGAGACTTACTGGCTGGGACAACCAGTTTTACAGGGCTGCTGGTGCAGAGCCAGCCCACCGAGCAGTCACCTCAGCCCACCTGCTCCTGCCTAAGAGCCTCTGCCGGGCCACGCAGCCGAGCTCCTTTGACACCTAATCCACGATGGGTGGCAGGGGGGGCAGCTACAGCCTTCCAGAGGTTTTGGGGGTTTGCTGCTGGCTGCCTGGAGGGTCCCGCGAGGTCGCAGCTCCAGCAGCTCTGCCTGGGGCGCAGCAGCAGGGAAAGAAAAGGCTCTGCAGGATTTGCAAAGCCCTGGTGTGCGGTGCCACTCGAGAAACAGGAGCCTGTTGATGTAACTCGCCACTCGAGCAGCGAGCAATAAAAGTGAGCGCTTTCGTTTGCGAGCTGCAGCCGGGCTCACTCCAGCTCCTGCACAGACATCGCGGCTCGGCACACGGGGGGACCAGCAAAAACCAGCAAGGCCCAGTATCGGCTTCCACGCAGACTGTGGGACAAGGCCAGCTGGGGACGTTGTTGGGAGCTTGCGGGAGGAGCGGGCGAGGGAGCTCCTGGAGCCTGGGAACAAAGAGGTGCCTCTGCAGCGGCTCGGGGGCCGGGGCAGGGGGCTGTGCCACGGCAAATTAGCTGTTTTACGGGAGCCCTGGGAGCAGCTCAGCGATGTGGAAGGCTCCAGCTCGTTTTCTGTGCTTGAGCCCATTCTTACCCACCTCTCCACCTCCCTGGCCAATCCCCTCCGAAAGCGGGAGGGCGCTGCCTGCCAGAGGAGAGGCCCCCGAGGCGCCTGCCAAGGCGGTGGGAAGCGCTGCGAGCCTGAAAGCAAGGCTGGACCCGCCTGGAGCAGGAGCTCCTGTCCAACAGCTCGGGCTGCTCACTCCAGCAGGCTCTCCCAAGCTTCCCGGGAGCTCAGGCCTGACCAGGCTCACTATCGAGCCCTTTTTCCAGGCTCCAGGCCTCAGAGCAGAGCCTCTGCCACCTGAATGAGGTGTGCTTTGAATGAGGTGTGCTTGGCAGAGGGGCCGACAGAAAGAACAAGGGGAGCTCCAGTGCCTTCCTGGCAGGCGGGAGCCCTGCACGCACTGCCACGGACGCCACCGGCAACGAGAACACCACCCCTGCCCAAAAGCAGAGCAACCAGAACAACTCTTCCACACCAAGTACAACAACTACAGGAACACAAACTGAGGGCCACAGCTACGCTCAGTGACTTACAGAAAACCTCCCCAAACCCAAAGCAAACCCAACTAAGCTAGAAAGCGTGTCTGCTGCCCGGCAGGAGCAGCCTCGGGGAAGGCAAGCTCCTGCCGAGCGCTCCCCAGGACGGGGAGAGGACGGCCGGCTCCCCACCGGCGGCAGAGAGCACAGGCGTTTTGCCGCCTTCCCCAGGCAGAGGGTCACAGGCTGCATTAGGGCATGAAGTGTCTGACTCAGGATGGCTTGAAATCCCAAATGCCCTCTGCACGCCCCGGCCACCTCCCCAGCCTGGCGGGCAGAGGGAATGGGCTCCCCTCCTCTCCGCAGGCAAGCGGCCCTCTCGAGAAAGGGGCCTCCCAGGCACCCAGGCTCCCCCGGGACACCGGCAGCAGTCTCCGGCCCACTCAGCTGCCGCAGAGCCCAAAGGCCAAGCAGCAAGTCTGCAGGGAAGAGGAAGGGGCAGACGCCAGGTCAGACAAAACAGGCAGACAAGAGCACGTGGCTTGTCCGGGCAGCGCCGGCCACCCCCAGCCCATGCAGCACCTTCCCGGCAGGGCAGGGCAGGCTCTGCAGCTTTAAGAGTCCTCCCTCCCAGCCCACGGTGTCAAGGAAAAATCTGACACGTTTTTTCTGGTGGATGTTAACAGACAAGCTAGAACAGCCAGTTGCCTTTTCCATTCATTTTCCACACAGCCCCCTGGGACGCTAATGAAAGAGGCGATTGTGCCCCGGCGGAGGAGCGGGCAGGTAGGGCGGGAGCAGCAGCGGCTCCGGGAGCCCAGCACGGCAGGGCATTCGCACCGCTCGGGAAGAGCGAGCTGCAGAGGAGGGCGGGGGTCCTGGGGCAGACGCCCCCGCTGCAGGCTGCCTGACAACAGCCGCCCAAGCGACAGGTAACCCAGCCCCGCAGCCACCCAGGGCGGCCGTTCAGGTCCTCAGGCGCTTGGCGAGGTGGCGGCGGCAGCAGCGCAGCTCCCCGCGTGGCCCTCCCTCGCTGCCCCGGCAAGACGAGGTGCCACCCAGGGGCACGGCAGCCTGCCCGCCGCAGGGAGCGCAGCGGGGACACCGCCGCGGTTTCACAGCCCGCAGTGCCAGGGGAAGGAGCTCACCCCTGGCACTGGGGAAGAGTCTGAACCAGCCCCGTATCCCCCCGGGGCACGGGGGGCCCCTCTCCCCGCTCAATACCAGGTCTGTCTCTCGCAAGCAGCAGAGCTGCGCTCGGAAAAGACAGAGCGAGCCTTTTCCAGCCCGGCGCAGCCGCTTGCGTGGCCCAAGCCCTGAATGGCCGCCTTTATGCAGGAGCTGCTGTCACGAGCCCCCGCGCTGGCGACCACAAATGGCAGCAAATAGCTGAGGGGTTTGTGTTTCCATGCAGGCTGCGGCACCCTGGCTGACAGAGGTATGGCTTCCGTCACGCCCCGGCCCCCCGACCCTGACAGGCGGCCCAGGGCACACAATGGCACCTTGTTCCCTCCCGGGGCGGGGGACTGCACGGGAGCTGCCGCGGCCACCGTCTCTCCTCCCCACCGCGCACCTAGGGGCAGGCGAGGCGGCAGGACCCCGCACGGCCCCCGGTCAGGGCGGAGGCCGAGGGACCCCGCTGGGGTCAGGCCCCTACGTACGTTTCCCGCCGCTCTTCAGCAGGTTGCCGAGGCTGACGGAGGCAGCGCCCAGCAGCTCGTTCCTCAGCGTATGGCAGCTCCACACCTTCAGGTCCAAGTGGCTCTGAGCGGTGACGTTCCTGCGAAGACCAGAGATGGCGGCCATCACCGTGGCCTCGTCCCTGCTTGGGGGAGTGGGCAGTGCCAGGCCTGCCAAAGCCAGGCAGCACAGGGAGGCAGGCAAGGCCATGGAGCGATGGGAAACCCACCCCTCCCGCCACCCTCCCAGCCTGGCTGTGTCCTCTGGGGAGTAAAGATCTCCGGCATCCGAGCGGGGCACAGCGGGGTACACTGGGGAGCGCGGGGCCAGCCTCAGCACCAGCCCCACAGCAGGGGGTCATGGAGACTTACAGGATGAGGATCTCGTTCCACAGCAGCTCAGAGCTCCCCATCTGCTTCCCCGTCTTCTTGGTCTCGCTGGGCAGCCCGTCGCCCGCCACCTCCACGTAGCAGTTCATCCGCGACGGGCGGCTGTGCGCCTTGGGCTTCACGGACACGACTGGGCAGGGGGGACAGGCAGAGGGTCAGGCAGCCACCCGGGAGACCCTGTCCCCTGCCCCCCCCACACGTGCCCCATCCCTGACAGTTCAGGGCACCAGGACTCACCGCAGAGTCAAACTGCTTTTGGGAGAGGGGGAGCACGAACCCATCCTCCTGACGGCAGCAATGGCCGGGTCCCGGTGCTCCCGTCACCAGCCCCCCACCACTGCCTTCCTGCGGCTTCACCCACGCCTCGGCCCCACACCCAAAGGCTGCAGGAGTGTCACGGCCCCCACAAACACCACCCTGCCCCAGGGCTGGCGGGCAAGGGGGGCTCTGCGGGAGCTGCTGGGTAGAGGCACCCACCAGGCGAGGCGCAGCCGCCCCCCAGGCCAGCGGTGCCCAGGCAGGGGCTGCCCTGGGGACGCAGCTCCAGGGGACGGGGGCCACCTCGCGGCCACGGGAGCACCAACGGAGCCACGTCCCCGACAGCAGCCGGGGAGAGGAGGTGGCAGAGCCCGGCCGACAGCCGCTCCGCTCCCCTGGGTGCCCACGGGACGCAGGGCAGCGCTGGCCACCCCCAGCCCCTGCTCCCCCCGCAGGAGGTCTCCCAGCCCGGGGTGCAAGAGGAGCACACGCCCGCACCAGAAACACCCGAAATCCACGTTCCCCACCACGTGGAACTCCAGCCCCACCTCCAGCGGGACCCACCTTTCACGGAGAGCTGGGACTTCTCGCAGGGCGGCCCGGTCCTGGCCCTGCTGGAGCTCGCAGCGGCCATGGCATCACCCCCGGCTGGAAGCAGAGAGAGAGGAGACCCCTCAGCACCGCTCCCACCGCACGGGGGAAGCCGGGGAGGCACGGGCTGTCCCAGGTTGGCTCTTCTGGGCCCAAACATGGCAAATACTGCAACGACCCACACGGCAGGGAGACTTGGCAACGGGCAGGCACATGCCTGGGAAAAACACGTTCCCTCTCAGTCCTGATAAACCAGCCCTGCACCGCAGGCAACGGCAACGCTGCGCCCCCGGGAGTGACACCCCCCACTTCCACGGCACCGCCACGGCCCGAAGAGAGCCGAGGCAAGCTGGGCAGCGCTCAGGCCTCCGGACACCCCACTGGGGTGGCTGCGGCTCGCCCTGACCCAGAGGTCGGTGCCGATCCCAGCCGGCCCGAGGACAGAGCGGGCTCCAAAGCCCTCAGCCGACACGCTGCCTCGCACCCCGCTCTGGGCTGCTGAGCGGCGGCACCGGCTGACGAGCAGCCTGTACGGCCACGACACGAGGGACCCCTCGGAAAGGGCAAGGCAGTGACACCAGCAGGAGAGGAAGGTCCGGTCTCAGCATGGGGAAGCAGCTGCAGCCCTCAAGGCAGCCTGGGTCTCTTCCTGGCCCCAAAATCCCACAGAAAAAAAATCAGTCCCACCTGCTCTCAACACACTGTGGAGGGGACAGGGACCACAGCTGCTCTGCACACAGAGGAGGACCACGCTACAAGCTCAGACCTCCACTTCCCCCAGCGCTCACCACTTCCTCGCTCGTCACGTCGCTGTCACCACAGGCACAGCGCTTCCCCCTGCCCCTTCTGCTGCAGCTCCCCCCTGGAGTCACCCACAGCGGACCGGGAGCAGGCAGGACGAAAGCTGTAACACCCAGGGACGCCGGTAGAACACGTGCCTGGGCGCCTCTGCCGAAACGACTGACCACAAAGTAGAAGGATGAGGTCACGTATCACGCAGAAGCACGAGGTGCTTGGTCTGGGACCACAGAGTCAGCAATCGACTCACACCGTCCTCCTCCTCTCCGTGCTTCCCAGGCAGAGAAGCTGGAGAGGATGCGCCGAATGCAGGCGCCTGCAGTGGCTGCCAAGGTCACGGGCCAGAGGGTCCCTGCCTGCGCAAGCCCCCGGCGCAGCGGGGCAGACAGAGGCACTTGCTGCCCACCCCCAGGCAGGAGCAAAGAGGAGCCTCAATCCTGTCACCCGGGGCAGCAGCAAGGGCTCACACAGGGTCACACCCGATCCCCCTCCCAAGCCACCAAAGGCAAGGGCAGCCCTCCTGCCCAGCCCTGGACCCGAGTGCTGGCCAACCTCCCCCTCCCCGGTCAGGGGGAGGGAAGTACACAAAGGGGAGATGAGCAGCTCCAGCAGCTCCAGCCTCTGCCACCTCCCCGTGCAGGCAGGAGCGTCCCTCTCTTCCCTGCCCTCTCCCCACACCCTCATTAGACCGTACCAAGCTCCAGCCCAAAGCCAGGTTCCTTTTTAAACCCCTTCTCACGAACCAGGCTCTCCACTCTCCATCCCCCTCTCGATGCCAGCCCTCTGCAACCTCACTCCCTCCAGGCCAGCAAACCCACCCGGCACCCCGTGCTCAGCGGAGGCCTGGCCGGTGCCTTGTGCAATCCCCACCTCTGCCTGGAAAACTGTCCTGGCGTGGCTGGGACAGAATCCCTGCCCGGCAGGGCTGGGGTTAGCCAGTGAGCCATGTCCAGTCAGCTGCCCTGAGTCAGCCCCAGGTGCAGCCCATCCCGTAATGTCATGGTCAGTGTAAAGGGGGAAGGTTTGGGGAGGACAGGGAGCTCCTGGGGGGGTCGTTCTGCTCCTCTCTGCTCCCGAGACTGCTCTCCTGTTGATTGTGGAGGCTGCATATTCATTTGGGTGAGTATAACCTTATACACCTTTGCTGGTATTGGTGTGGTCTCATTAAATCTGTTTTCGCTTCAACCCATGGGTCTGCTCTCCTTTTCCCAATCCCCCCTTCCTGGCTGGTGAAGGGTCACTGGGTGACAGAGCAACTGTTATAGTTTAGCCCTGGGTATGGGCTAAATGCAGACAAAATCCTTGCTTGGTACCAGACCTGCCGCTGTCTCAGCGCTGGAGGCTCGCTAACTCATGCCAACCTCCTCCCCCTCAGGAGTGGGGCAGACTGGTTTAAGGAAGGAGGTCTTCCACCACCACAGTTGCACTTGCTGTTACTACAGTGACTCCTGCTCCAATTACCCTGGCCCACAGATCACCCCAGCCTTCCCCCAGGATATCGTTACCCCTCGCGTTTGTTATGACTCCCCACTCTGCATCACCACTGACTCCAGCAGCGCCATTAGGCAGGCCCACAGGAAGCAGCCACCCGCGCGCGCCCCTCCTCACCAGCACCAGCCCCAGCCCCGGGGCGAGACCGACCCGCAGACTCATCCCTCAGGGCCTCCCTTACACCCAGATGAACGACCCGCGCCTCAGGGTCACTGCAGCAAGACCCAAGGCTCGCTCCCCGCGGCGGGGACTCTGCATCCCTGATCCTCCCTCGCAGTCACTTCAGCTCCTCTCCAGCCGCCCCCCACGGGGACACCAGCCCTGCTGCCCCCTGCCAGCAAAGGCAGTTTAGGGTTCGTTAGTCCCTGAGCATTACCCATTACAGAGGCATTCCCACTTCCCAGCCCTCACCCCTCGCAGCTCTCCCCCGTTCCTGCTGAGCCCCAGCGCCGGGGACACCTGCCCTGCGCTCCCAGACTCGCCTGAGCACCCCAGGACAGAAGAGGACCCCGGGCCAGACCGGCCGCCGGTTTCCTCACCGCCCCCCCTGCACAAGACGAGGGCAGAGAGCCGTCCCGTTGGGCTGCGTTTATCCCTTTTCCCGTTGCAGTCTTGCCTCTCTCCCCCATGTTCTCTTTTCCCGATTCTGCACCATTTCACTACCGCTGGCTGTAACCTCCCCGGCCACGGTAAACACCTCTCAACTCCCAGAAACCCCCCCTGCAGTCGGAGCCGCCCCACAGGCCCAGCTCCCCTCACCGTCCCGCCTTCTACCGCTCCCGCACGCTCCGTCCACCGCTCGCACCCTCTGCCCAGCCGCCTTCTGACCGGTGCGGGCCCGGGGCGCTCCCCGCCCGCACGTTTCCCTCTTCGGAAGGTCAAGGCCTCCCCTCCCCGGCTTCCCCTGGGGTTCCCGCTGCCGGCGGCCCGGCCTCGCCTCCCGGAGCGACGGCAGGGCCGGGGCAGAGTCCCGGGAGCTGGGCGCCCCCACCCTCTACCGGGGTCCTGCCCCGGAGCCGGGCACGGTTCGCCCCGAACAGAACCGGGGAGGGCGAGAGCGGTCAGAGGGCCCTCGCCACGGCCGGGCTCCGCGGGCCGCGACCGACGCCCCGGGGGCACCGCGAAGGGGAGGCGGCGGCCGGAGCAGCCCTCCCCGCGGGCCCCGCCGCCCTGGGTCGGGCCTCACCTCACCGGGCCGGTCTTGCCCCGGGGCGGGCAGAGCCCGCGGCCGAGCAGCTCGGGGCGCCCCGCCAGGCGGGAGAGCCCGGGAGGGCCGGGCGAGCCGTACCGGGAAGCCAAAGCCCTGACCCGACCCCGACCCCGACCCGTCCCGTCCCGTCCCGTCCCGTCCCGCCGCCTCAGTTACCGGCAACCGCTCCGCTTCCGGCTCCAGCGCCCGCCGTCATGTGACACCAGCCGGTCACCTGACCGCGCCGCCCGGAAGCGGTCACGGCGGAGGGGGCGGGCCGCGGCGCTGCCGCTCCCGGCGGGTGACGGGTGCCGACGGGGGCCATGGGACGGGCGGACATGGCGCGCGTGGCGCACGTCGTGGCCGACACCGGCGCCTTCCTCAGCGCCGCCCCGCTGCAGGTACCGGGGGAGGCACGGCCCGGGGGGGGCGGGGGACACCGGGGGGGGCCCCGGGTCCGGTCTGACGGCGCCGCCCGCAGGACATCGCGCAGAACCTGTACACCGTGCCCGAGGTGCTGGCCGAGATCCGCGACCGGCCGACGCGCCGCCGCCTGGCAGCGCTGCCCTGCGAGCTGCGCCTCCGCCGCCCGCGGCCCGACCTCCTGCGCCTCGGTGAGTACCGCCCCGGGCCGCCCCCCCCCCGCTGGGGGACGGCACCGGCGCCTCGGGGACACACACACACACACCCCCGGCCCGGCCCGACGGCTGCTTCCCCCCCGCCCCGCAGTGACCGAGTTCTCCAAGAAGACCGGGGACTACCCCAGCCTCTCGGCCGCCGACCTGCAGGTGCTGGCCCTCACCTGCCAGCTGCAGGCCGAGACCGACGGGCCCGGCTGCCTCCGCTGGGAGCCCCAGGACAAGGTAAGGGGTCACCCCCGGGGATGGGGGTCCTGTCCCCTGGGCGCCCCACCGACGCCCTCCGCTGCCTCCCCAGGTGCGGCTCAGCTCCACCCCGCGGCACCCCGAGGCCCCCCTGCACCTCGCCGGCTTCCACCTGCCCGCCAAGGTAAGCGACGGGGACCCGGAGCCGGGGAATGAAGCCCCGCAGAGCCCCCAGGCAGCGGCGGGCGAGGGACCCCCTGTCCTGTGTCCCCCCCACAGCACAAGCGCCCGGGGAAAGGCCAGCGTCAGCCCAGCCCCGAGAGGAGCACAGTCCCATCTGAGAGCAACCAGTTCAGCTCCTTCCTCTACTGGCGAGCCCCCCTGCCCAGCATCGAGGAGGAGCTGCAGGAGCTGCTGGTGAGACCCGGACTCTCCTCTCCTCCCTGTCCCTCTGCCCTGGTTCCTGGCTGGCTTTCCCCAGCTCCTCTGCGCAGTGCTAGCCTGCACTGGGAGCGCTGCGGGTGCCAGAGCTGACTCTCTCCTCTCCCCCAGAAAGCCCAAGCCATCTCCGTTAGCCCAGCAACCACGGAGGAGCACCAGAGCTCCAAGGATGGGACCAGTGCGGAGGAAGAGGAGGAGAGCGATGATGAGGGTTGGATAACACCCAGCAACCTCAAGCAGGTCCAGCAGGACACAGGGCACTGTGACACTGCTCCCGTCGATGTCCAGGTCGGCTGCGTCACCACTGACTTTGCCATGCAGGTGGGTGCTGGCTGCGGCCCTGCACGGCCCCGGCTGCCGCCTCAGGAGCGTGGGGGGCTGCCAGGGTGGGCTGAGGGCAGATTCCCCCGTTACTCAAACATCTGGGCTGGTTAAACCAGCGCACCGAGGCAGAGGAGCGCACTGCTGAGTCCCCTGGACAGGATGAGACCGGCTTTGCGACGGCTCCTTTGATCTAAAAACCAGCCCGGTCTCTCCGTTGGCGTTGCTTCTGTCGGCCTCTCTCACCGCCTGGGCTGGCGAGCCCCGGTTAAAGCTCCCGGCAGCCCCAGCTCGCGGTATCCCAGTGTCTCCCTCCTCGTTGCAGAACGTGCTGCTGCAGATGGGCCTCCACGTGCTGGCGGTGAACGGCATGCTGATCCGCCAGGCCAGGAGCTACATCCTCCGCTGCCACGGCTGCTTCAAGTGAGCGTGTGGTCGTTGGCCCACGGGCGTGCAGCGCTCGCTGGGCCTGGGCGGGTGGTCCTGCTGGTGGGCTAAGCCTGTGTTCCACGGCCCAGGGAGCTGTAAACTCTTCCTGTCCCTGTCTCGTAGGACCACTTCGGACATGACCAAGGTTTTCTGTCCCAACTGCGGTAACAAGACCCTGAAGAAGGTCGCGGTGAGCGTCAGCGATGACGGGAGCCTCCACATGCATTTCTCCCGCAACCCCAAAGTGCTGAACCCCCGAGGGCTCAGGGTGAGTAGCTGTACGTGACGTGCTGGGCGGCTGCTGCTGGGACAAGCGCCTGGCCTGCGGCCGGTGGGTTGGAGGGAGCCGCTGCCAGGTGGGAACCAAAGCAAAGCTGTGATCGTCCTCCGGCTGTTCCACTTGACCACGGGCCCTTTCGGCTTCATTTGCTCAGTTCTCCAAGAGGCCTGCTGTCATCTTGAAGTCCCTCTGAGCAAGAGTCGCCTCTGAACAGAGTTTAACCACCTCTCTTCTCTTGGCAGTACCCGCTGCCGGCCCCGAAAGGAGGGAAGCACGCCAACAACCCTCACCTGGTGGAAGACCAGCCCTTCCCGCAGCAGCGGCTGTCCCGCAAGGCCAGGCAGAAGACGAACGTCTTTGACCCCGACTACGTCGCCGGGGTCTCGCCCTTTGCAGAAAACGACGTCTACAGCCGCGCGGCCCATCTGCAGATCCGGGACGTGGCCCTGGGCGCTGGCAGGAGGCGCCTGAACCCCAACGCCGTGACAAAGAAGTTTGTGAAGAGGAGGTGAAGGGCGGGACGGGGCCTCCTGCAGCCCGTGCTGCGAGGGAGGGACGTTGCATGTTGCTGCTGCTGCTGGCTCCGGGAGGGCGAGGCGGCTCCCAGCACCCTTCCAAACGCAGCCACCGGGCTTTTCCTTCCGCACTTCTCTGGTGCCTGAAGAGCAGCCGTGATGGGGGCGGGGGGACACACAGTCAGGTTTGGGGAGGCTCTGAGCCAGGCTGGCCTGCCAGGACCGGGGGGAGCCGGGTGAGGTAGTGCCTGCCCTGCTCGGCCCCAGGCAGGGACTGCGTCGCTAATAAACACGAAACGCCGAAGCAGCCTGGCTCAGCCTTGTTTCTGTGACTGCCTGTGCCAGGAATCCGTGCTCTGAGCCTCGCGAGGAAGAGGAGGCTGGGGAGGGAGGGTTTCTCAGGGCGTTCTCCTTTGTCCCACGCGCTGACGAGGGGGGGTGGTTAAGGAGTGTCTGCAGCAGGGCCGGCAGCTCCAGCAGGGCAGGAGGCAGCAGCAGGGGGTTGCGGTCGCCCCGCTGCAGCAGGCGATGCCCAGGGCGGTGGGCGCAGGGCTGAAGGGGGAGGCCCTGGGGGCAGCACCAGGGGGAAGCCTTTCAGACAGATCTGCTGAAATCTTTCACAGGGAAGCAGTTCTGCCCCAGCTCTCGGGGTAACTGCAGTTTCTTCTTGCCCCTGTTGTCATTTCTCAAAGCTACCGATCCTGGCTGCCAGCCCCATGGTCCTGCCAGGGGTCACCATCCCCCCCCCCCGGAAGGGGGACACGCACCTGAGCCGCAGCAACCCCAGCTCATTTACGCCAAAGATGCGGCTAAAGGGGGGCTGTGCTGACAGGCACAGAAGTTCTAGCGCGGCAGTAACTCCCGGAGCTCTGGCATCGCCTCCCTCAGGCAGAGCAGCCCTCAGACCAGTCTAGGGGAGACCTTCGCATCTCCCCCAGGGCCCTCAGGGACAGAATCCTGCTTCAGGCTGACTATGAAAACACTTCCCTAGAACGCTCTATAACCTGCAGGCTGGGGTTTGGGAAGTCCACCACCAATGTCCCTTCGGACTTCACACTAGGAAGTCGAAGAGAAACGCTGCAATGCTTGTTTATAAGCGCAGGCACGACACCGTGCCTTTCCTCACGCAGCAGCTCTGGCGGGATACGCCACCACAGGCGCCCAGGACACCCCGACCCCAGCGCCACACGGCTCCCAGACGGGCCGACCCCGCGCTGAAGAACCGCCCTTTCTCCCGGCAGAGAGAAGATGCCCTTGAAAAAAACACAACAAGACTTTACACTGCAAAATGAAAACTTTCATTGTTTTATTCTTGACTGCAGCTGTTTACAGAAATATAGTTGCGAGTATACAAATGTCCCAATAGAAGCAAAATATTTTTATTTTTTAATATTCAACAAGTTATCACAGGATAGCTAAAAACATAGATGCAAATAAAATATCCCCTCAGAGAACAAACTGAAAACACCGGGTATCAGTGCTTTGAAAATCCCAACTACGAAAGCCATATACACAGAAATGCACAAAGGAGTATCTGGTGCTACTTTCACATTGCAGGACAGTGGAAGAGGCAGCTCGGCGGTCGACCAGTGCACCCCAGGAACACACGGCAGAAAGGCGGGTGAGCCACTCAACGATGCAGCGACTAACAGAGGTAGAAAGCTCTGCTCTGAAGGGTTTTGGAGCTTACTCATTGACAGGGAGCTCAAACGTATTTCAAATCGCCTCATTTCAGCGTCCGGAATAAAAAAAAGCTTCAGGAATACGGCGGTCGACTGAGCAGGATACCGGAATGCGATCCCAGTTCGGCAGCACCCCGAAGGGCCACGCTCTCCCCTTCCGCAGGGCAGCTTCCCCCCGGCGCCGTTAGCCCGAGCCCCGGGGCGGCCAGCGCCGGCGCGGGGACCCACCCGCCCCAGGGACACTCGGGCCGGAGCTTCCCCGGCTCGGAGAGGGGCACCCCCAGGACTGAAAAGCCCCCGAAACGAAGGCCATTTACGCGACGGGACCCCAGGACCCGTCGCTGATCCGAACCCCGGAGCAAACGCACCCAACCGGAATGTTTCGCAGCGGGCTGCTGTCGCCGTGGCCCTGAGGGCGTAAGGGAAAGGAAGGTGGGGAGGCAGCTACTGCTAAAAACGGAGTTTGGGAGTCCGAAGCAAGCACTCGCAGGGAGTGTCGGTGAGCGTCCCACCGCAGGCAGAGAAATCCTCAGGCCCTTGTCCCGATACGCTTGAGCGTTGTGAGGCAATTTCATGAGCTGTAACAGCCACAGTTAGAGATCTCTGGCAGAGATCAGACCTGCAAACCGACGGCTCCAGGAGAAACAAGGGCACCAGCCTGCGGTTTGGCAGAGGCGCTTTGACAAAGCCTGTACCGGGACAGAAACGCCTGTCCGTCCATCAGCCTCGTGCCAAACGGCAGCAGAACGCACCTGACTCGGCCTGAAGAGTCGGGGTGGACAAAGTACGTGCTACTGACTTTACCATCTGGATTTCTCTTAGGGAGCCCAATTTCCTCACACAATCGGTACCTGTCACGGCAGGGCTCCTCACAGCTACAAGCCCAGAACGGTGGGGGCTGGAAGGGACCTCTGGAGACCACCCAGCCCACCCCCGCTGCGAAAGCAGGTTCGCCTGCAGCAGGTCGCACAGGACTGCATCCAGGAGAGCGCCCACCGGCTTTCAAGGAGAGTTTTCTAGACAGTGACTGTTGCAGTACAAAATAAGTAAAAAAAAAAAAAAAAAGAAAAAAAAATCTGTAAAGATGCCTGCCTTTTTGAGAATAAAGAGGAAGGACAGGTTAAGCATCCCCTTCCCGATCCAAACGCAACCCCGCCGCGCAGCAGCCTTTGCTACCCAAGAACAATTCGTAACCCCACTGGGAGAGAGCTGCTGGTGTCGCTCCAGCTCCTCCAGAGCGACGCAGCCCCCTCCATTCCCTGTCGACAGGAGCTGCTGGGGGACCGGGACCGGGACGGGTCCCGAAGCCAGGAGTCCCTCGGGGCGAGCACGGGGACGCCGACCGCCCGTGCTGCTGCCGCGGCGCTCCCCGAGCCCGTCCCGTGGGCAGGCTCCCAACCGCGGCTCCCGGTCCTACCGTTCGGCTAACGCCACGTCTGCAATTGTTAGTAAAAACCTATAAAAGTACAAAAGTGTACAGCTGTGTTCAACCCGGGGATATTCGTGGCGTTCACAAGCAGAGGGAGTTTCTGGAGCCACGTCAGCAACAGCGCCACAGGTACAGTCCTGGAAGGTGTTCATACAACTACTGGTGAGTTACTACAAAAACCTCGGTAAATAACCTCATACTAAGGAAAAGTAATGTTGCTTTAGGTTTATAAAAATGTAAATATAACCGTATTCTATGCATGTGTACTGATTATTTATATAGAATGGATATACGACTCCTCTATATACATATATATAATCCTAGAATATACAGCACTGCGTATTTACATGCCTGTACAGCTTGCAGGAAAGGCAAAGCCTCTCCCCTCGTGTGACCCCTCAGCGCCCCAGACCCAACCACAGAATTTTACAAGTTCACTTCTACAGGAGTTCAGCTGCTGCTGCGTTTTCCCTTGTATCTAACCGCCGTTTATCCCATTTCCAACAGCGACCCTCTGTGCTCGGTTCCCAGCCGGCAGCGGCACAGACGTGCGGGTTTGTGGGCTCAGGGGGCTACTGTCGTCTGCGACTGGCGTAACTGGTCTGAACATGAACACAAAGTGCTCAGCATCTGTCCCAAAAGACGACTCCAAATTAAAACCACCATCCCCAACAAAGCAAGCATCTCGGGAGTCGTTTCCTTTCAGCTTCTACAAGGGAGCTGCCTCTGGAACACAAAGCACAGCTATTCCCTGCAAACGAACACTGCACTCGTCAGCAGTCACCAGGTACCAGTATTTCTTCTTCTCACCTTCCACCTACAACTCCCAGCTCGGAGCACGCAAAGCAATTCATCCTCCTCGTCCTTGCTTCTACCACTCAGATCAAGGGCCGCAATCCCTCGCGCTCCTCTCCTGCCATTACCCTGCAAAAGTCACCCACGGCTCGCCGTGCAGAGGCACCAGATTCAAGAGCTGACACTAAAACCCTCTTCTGGCCCTTGGGGGAAACGACATGTAGCGCTTTCGGTCCAGTAACAACTTTTCTGATTTTGCTTTTGAATAAATCCTCTTTCCTGCTACTCACAGAGCGATTTAAGCTACGTTTTAAGACAAACGCAAGCTTCTGACTTGTTTGGTGTTCCTTCCGAAGACTTTGGGAAGATAATGGGAGTAGAAAATCTGTTCAGACAAGTTTTCTGTTTAGAAACTATATCCTCAATCAAAATCAACAACAGAAGTGTTTAAAAAAAAAAAAAAAAAAGTTGTTCAACTTCTCTGAACTAGGGGAATGTCCACGGATACAGCTGCCCAGACTCCCGGCATTTCCAGGCACAGACCTGCCCAAGTTACAACCGCTCACCTGTTCATGCTCTGTTCTACAGTAAAACCACGTAGGAAGTAACTGCCCGTCAGTACTTACAAGTCACCGTAACCGAACGGCGACTAAACATCCACTCTGAAACAGCCAGGCTGAAATGATTCCTTGAACTACTTCTACGCTGAAGTAACAGCAACGCGTTTGGCTCGAACAACTGCTGAAAGATCAGCGAGGAGGCAATTAACGACAAACCGCGGACCTGCTAACGAAGCACAAAACACCGACCGCTTCCTGCCAGAGGAGAGGTTTCGCTAGTAACTGGGTGCTGCCTGTAATTCTCATGATTCTCACATACACGCACACACAGACACACACAGAGCGTGCGAGCAGACAAGGGCCTGCAGGCAGAAGCCCCGACGGCCGGCGAGCAGGTGCGTCTCCCTGTAAAGCCCCATCGCGCGGCGCCGTGCCGAGAGGGGACGGCGGGTGCTCGAGGGGCGCACAGCCCACGCCGAACACGCAGGCTGAGATACAAGGCTGAAGAGCAAGCTCGAGCAGCAGAAAACACAAGATCCCGAAAACCCACCCAGCAAGGCGGCTCTGCAGGTTTTCACCCAGTAACATCTCTGCACGTCATCGCTGCTGTGTGGATACGACAGTAACTTCCCCTCTACAACGGTGTCAGGAACTTCAAACTTGCACAGACTAATCTCTCGGTACCTTCTAACATTCTCAACCAAAGGGGACTAGACACGATGCCACCGCCTCCTCCCCTCGGGCAAGCGTGGCTGAGGCACGCCAGCGTGAGCGGGCAGAGGCGTAAACTCAGGATAAAAGAAAAAAGCAGAGTAAGCTCCAATTATCAACTGCTTCAATGACAAAGAAGATGTCCAGGACTCTGATAAAACACAGATGTGGCTCACCCTGTTCTTGGGCCTTTCTGCCATGAAATCCTGCACCCGTCTTTAACCGGCGTGTCGCACCTCGGCAGCCTCCGCCCGGCCGTCTGCCAGCAGCAGCTCAAGCACTGATCAACCGCCGAGCAAGCTCTCCATCCATAAGACAAATACTTTTTGTAACCAAATCACATGTTCCAAGTGTTGTACATTTAAACATTGACCTAAAATGAACAAGAGAAATTTAACACAAGAAAGGTGTTACCCAGAAGTGAAAAACGTGACAGCACAGCCCTTTTTTTCTTTTCTTTTTTTTTTCTTTTTTTTTAATTTCTTTTCTTTTTACATTTTTTTTTTCTCTCTTCCCTTCGTAAGCGACCTGGAATACGCACACGATTCCAACACACCCTTCCCCTGGAGCTGTAGCAGTCTTGGCATGAAGTTCTCTTTTGGACACCCATCTTGTTCAGTGGAGAATTGGTCCCTGGTGACTTGGCACTGACCAACAGCGCTGCGACGGGGGGAATCACCCCTCCGGAGCAACGGAACAGAGCGAAGCAGCACACGAGTGCATCTACCATTCCTGTTACTTCTGTGTATGAAGGCCCCAGGTGACACCCAGCAGCTTGTCCTGGGACTGCGAGATCCTGCAAAAGCCACCAGTTCGTTTTCCCATAACTGGCTATCGACTTCCACGACCACCTGGAAGCTGTTTCGGTCCGTAATTCTCAGTCTTCTGCGCAGCCTCCTGCAGCATTCGGTCAACGCTGCGAGACTGCTGCTTCCATGGCATGAACCATAACAACGTTTTGTTAATATTTTGTTTTAGCAGGAAAAAAAAAAAAAAAAAATCACAGAAAGAAAAAGTATGGTTCAGGGTTAAAGCAGCTCTGGACATTATGAAGCACGGAATTCTTTTTTTCATGATTACAATTTTAAACATTTTAGCATAATCATAAATTAAGAGTTAAAACACAGAGGCGCTAATAATAAAATATTAAATAGACAATGATAGTGGATAAAAGCTGAATGGCTCATTCTGAATGAAACCCCGTTGTTTCACGCACGCCGGAACGCGCACGGGTTTCGTGCTGCCGAGTGACAGACACACCGAACACGCGGTGAAGCTTCTCATAGCCAGCTGGAACAATACACTGCCTGATGGAATGGCGAGAGATGAACAAGTTATTTATGTTGCAAAAAGTACTTAAATACTCAATAAAGACATAACAAACCCCACCCCACCCCACTGTTATCAGACGCCACGTTGTGGTAGAACATCAGACAAACTCACAAATTTACCACAAAAATGTGTGGCAAAAAAGAATATTTTATATATATGTATATATATAAATTTTTATATTTATGCCAATGTACTCACTCAGTACAAATAGCAAAATAGTATACCATTTCCTAAATACAAAATATAGCTTTCCAAAAAAATGAAACACACATTAGATATAAACCATCCAAAACTTGAACGATTGAAAACTGTATTCAAAATTAAATGACCCAGAGCAGGTCTCTTTCTGAAAAGTTCCCTTCATATCGGCAAGAAGCCTTACTACTGAAAACGTAATTCAATGCCTCTCAATGAGAGAGAGAAAGAGAGAGACAGAAAGAGAAAGTGAACGTTATGACAGACGGACAAACAGGAAAATCCATTAAAACAAACAAAAACTCTACACGGCTCAACTAAGCGCACAAGTTAAGGGAAAAAACACACAGTAACCAGACGAGAGTAACTTAAAAACCATTTACAGACTATTCTTTGTTATTCAAAATAACAAAAGTGAAAAATGACGTGATACCAACTACGCTCGACCAAGGCAGAATAGCCATACAGGGCAGCTGTCGGCTCTAACCGCAGCGACAGCTTTCTACGGGCAGAAGGAGAAGAAACAACGATCTGAATGAGGCTGTAGTGAGACATCGCAGAACTGTCCGCATAGTTGGAGCACCCAAAAAATTCACACGCCTCACAATACGCCTGCACGGTCTGGAGTGGGTTGTTTTTACATTCCGTTAACATCGGCCGATTTGTTTTTGAATTGAGACGTGACAATCGGGAAACTAGCCTTGGGGACTGGCGGTAGGAAAAACCAACCACTTCAGCACTGCCGTGAGCTCGGTGTGCTACAAAGACGCAACAGCTCAGGATGAAGTTGAATTTCCAACAACGCTTGAAAACGGTGTCATTTGGAGTAAAGTCAAGCTGAAGGTTTACACCAGTAACAGCTGGAAAATGACTGGCTAAGGGAGATTTTCCTGCGTTCAGAAGGTGGTGGAGAACTTGCTTCCTCTCTCCTTAATCCTTGGTTATTTGTCAAAGCTTCTACTGACTACGCAATTTAATGCCCCGGCTTCCTAAAAAGCTGCTTCCAATCTTTAAAGCCAGTAGGATATTTATGTCTTTTTTTTTAAAAAAAAACACAACATGAAACTGAGGGAGAGAGAAGGAAAACCACGGAAAGACTGAAAAGGAGCAGGCTGGTTTGAGAATGGCTAATGCAGCTTTAGAGCCCTGACCCCTACGGTCAGTGAGAGACACAGGAGTTCTCTCCTCAGCCAGGCAGAACGTCCTTTTCAAGCTGAAGGTGTTTGAGAGGGTAAGGTTTTAAGGGCAAAATCTAATTGAAAGTTCCCCTTCATTTCTTCATGGGTAAGAGCCACCAAACCCTTGCTCTACGCACAGCTACACGTAAGAGACAGGGAAAACTGTTAATCACATTCTCAGGTGGGAAGCGCCCACCCCCGGCTCCCCACAGCAGCCAGCAGCTCTCTGCTTGTTTGTCACCGTTATCGGCACTTTTCAGTGCCGCCCGCTGCAATTACCAAACCGCGGCATTGGCTCTCCCACGCACCGGCACAACACCCCTGCGCTGCCAGCTCTGAGGCAGGGCTCGTGTCACAGGCATCTGATGTTGCTGCTTCACAAGCTTTTCTAGTCAAAAGAGGGGACGTGGAGAAGGAAGAGGATGGGGAAAAAGTAAACGCGGTAACGTGTATTACCTTCTAACAACAATAACAACTGACCAGATATGCTTTAAATTCAGAGAGCACCCCACGGCTAATGAGGCTTAGGAACCGGGTAACAGTACAATCCCATGCCCTAGTAAAACAAAGCATAGCTTCTCAGCATTATTGGCACTACAGATCCCAAATACTATGTCATAGCCTCAGGTGCTAGACGCTGCAATTGGCCACGTGTGTGCTCTTTAGAGAAGAGGGCCACTTTTTGACAGAAGCAATCAGTTCCACACAGCCTAATCCGGAGTCGGAAGGTCTGGGAGGATCTGGGAAATCATCACTTTCTTCTTCACAGAATTTCTGCAGGAAAAAATGAGCAAGCAAAAAAGTTAGGCATAACTAAGGGAAGTCATCCTCTTACTCCTACATAGTTCCTTCGTCTTGAAACTGTTCTTCACAAGCAGACAAGGAACGATGAGTATCAGAACGCAGCACTTTCCTACAGCAGTGTTACTCTCCTTCCTCACTTTTTTTTTTTCTTAATTTTTTTTTACTTTTTCATACAAAAGTTTAGATTAGAAAAAGTGTATCGCAAGTGAAACTTATGGGGGATTTAGGACAGCATCAGAGTTAACCAGAGCCAAGTTACACTCTGCAGACAGTACCAGACTCCAGAGTCCTCCTGGTTCTTGGTACTCATTTGTAGTCAAAGCCTCTTTCACCTCTCTGAGAAAGGCACCACCTAAAAGCAGAATGTTTCCTAGTAACAGCTGATCCCGCCAGCTCAGTTTTAACAGGGACTCAGCATGTGGCACGCTCCCAGGAGCTGCCATATTCTACCGAAACTTGTTTTCACACTACGTTACTGTAACCCGGGGGGCAACTTCAGACTAGTACAGACTTGAGGTGTTACGTACTCAGTAAGCCTTAAGTTTTTAACGACAGTCATATTTCATAATGCTTTTACCTGCTGAGCTGTCAGTGACCTACTCTCCTTCCTAATAAAGTGCTAGACCGTAACGGCAGATGACAAAACATACAGCAACTGAACAACAAGAGCCAACTGTTTCGTACCACTCCTGACCTCTGACTGTTTTTAGTAACTTCCATCCCACCCACCGGTATTATATTCCTAATTGAGCATTACTGGCGTTTCAGCTGACCGCTAAAGCAAGGGGATACACTCCGAAGCAAAGACTTGCTGAACAGAAGCAGGCAGGGAAGAGCCCAGAAACCCCAACGCGTGACGTACCTGACTCACTAAAACGAGCCAGCCATGTTGTTCCCCTGGTTTTGCAACGACACGAGCAGATCATCTATTTTCTCAATATTCTGGTTGGTCGCCATAGCCGAAGGTAGTGGAGAAGTCTCGGATATCTGCTGGGAGAGAAGCGCTGGCACCGCTGCCTGCCCTTCGCTCTGCGGCTGGCCGGGCTGACTTATAGCCATCAGCTCCTCCGGCAGCGGCGCTGGTCCAGAAGTCAGCAGCTGGCCGCAGTCTGCGAGCGGTGAGGGAAGAGCACAGGACCATTGACAGCAGGTTAACACAGGCACGGCACCAGCCCACCTCCTCACGTGCGCCCGTACTGGTGCGAGCGGCACAGGCAGTGCGCTCTGCCCACACGACCCCTCGGCTCAGCGCGCCCCCAGGCACGAGCAGAGGGTCGAGCTGTACGTGTTGAACGTACGGACTCTGCACCATGACCCGACGCTACGAACACGCCAACAGCTGGCCAGAAGAAAACCAACGTGCACAGCACAGCGCTGGATACGCCCATCCTTTGTCTGCCTGAGTTACAGACGTGTCGCCTTCGGTTCGGCCAAGGCACGCAGAGCTCCTCCCGTAAAGCTGCAAATCGCGTCCCATCTCCCACCAGTAGCGGGATTCAGCTCCATGGAAAGGCCTGGCTGTATCTGGCCTGACCGTCAGAGAGCTCACACCGCAAAGCACGGAGTCAGGAACCACCACAGACCAAGTACACAGCCACGGCTTTCTGCCCAGGCCCTTTATAACCCGTTACAATCATCGCCTGCATCTGCTACTTCACAGGGATGTCCAGCCCCTCGCAGGCAGGCGAAAGGATCTACGGCCCGAAGGATCTGTCCTAGAGGCCAGATTCGGAGAGGAGCTATGGTTCAGCGCAGGCTGACAAGAGTTACAGGGGTCTCCAACACACTGCAACAGTCACTTTTCCAGACTATGCAGCTTCAAAAATCTTTGCTTTCCTTCAACACTGCGCAGGGAAAGCCATTGCGCAGATTGTGGAAACCAAATGCAGCAAGAGAAGGGTTAGCGGAGCTGTCTTAAGAGCGCATAACCTTTTTTTGAACATGTGTGTACATTTATGTATTATTTATGCATGTGTTATTAGTAATACTTTATATATATACACACACTTAGTTCTATACAGACATACACACAATTCTAAGGTGGTTTTGTCACGTTAATCCTAAGTATAAGACCACCAACAGGTATTTAAACTAAGAGTTCTCATGCAAAATCAACAACACTCAGAGTGACACAATGAGTCTGTATATTCTCAATCGTAGTGCTACACTACTTAGTCCCAATTTATTTATTTATTTATAATATCTTAGACTTGAACCATCATTGTCTTGTGGTCTCCAATGAGTAGCTGTTCTAAACTGTAAGCTCAGAATCGGGCATCTATCACTTACTGTTTTGAATGCCAAACAGGAATATTCCTGATGTTTGCTGAGACGAAGCAGGAGAGTTCTGCAGCTGGTTGATAGCACCTCCCGCTGCGTTGTGAAACAGAGAAGCTTGCTGCTGCGGAGGAGAAGCGGTTCCTTGCATTCCGGCCATGCTGTTCTGAGAAGAGTACATGGGAGACTGCTGCAGCTCTTGCTGGCCCATACTATTCTGCAAGGCAGACATGGAAGCTGAAGAGATGAAGAGGGTGACTTGTTGCTCTTGAGAACTTGGTGACCCTTGGACCAACTGAATCTGGGGCGAGTTATGGAAGATGGCTGGTTGCTGTGCTTCAGCCTGGTTGGATCCAGGATTCTGAAGAGAAGACACTGTAGTCTGACTCTGGAATTGCATGGGCTGCTGCTCCTGGTTCATCGATGCTATGTTAGTCTGTGGATGAAAAATGGACTGGCCCTGTTGCTCCTGATTGGTAACTGGGTTTTGATTGGGGTTGAAAATCATGTTCTGCTTTTGAGAAGCAATTGTACTCATCGCGTTTTGATTACTGAACATCATGTTCTGCTGTTGCTGCTGCTGCTGCTGTTCTTGAGATGGAGGACTGCTCTGAATAGCGACTATCGAATGCTGAGGCTGGAAGATGGCTCCTTGCTGGTTCTGGGGCATTGAACTGGACTGGATGGAGCCTAATGACACTTGGGACTGAAACAAACCTTGCTGAGCAGGCTGAGTCTGGGGCTGTTCCTGGGGAAGCATAGAACTCTGGATATGAGAGATCTGCGTCTGCTGTTGGAAAGAAGTCTGCTGTTCAGTGTTCGTCGCTGTCTGAAGAGGAGAAATGGAATTTGGGCTTGTGAAGAAGGACATCTGTTCTTCCTGAGTGCCAGGGTTGCTCATTGAACTCTGGGAAAGGAACATGTTGGCAGACTGCTGGTCTTGAGGAACTGAAGAGCTCTGCAACACACCCATGGCGTTCTGCGAGTGGAACATGGGGGGCTGCAGCTGGTCTGAGGAATTAGTACTGGTCTGGTTGTGGACGATGGAGTTTGGACTGTGAAAAATAGAGCCTTGTGTTTCCTGCGGTATATTCTGAGTATCACCAATAGGATTCTGAGAGTGAAAAAGCTGAGCTTGTGAATGTGGAGACTGCTGCATAAAGCTTCCCGACTGAATAGACATGATCTCTCCGCCCTGCTGGAACAGACCCCCTCCTTGTTGTTGAGTCCCACTTGCCTGAACAGTCATCATGCTTTTTGTAGAGGAAAAGAGGTTAACTTGAGATTGACTTTCTCCACTATGCTGCATCTGAACCATGGTCTGAAATACAGTGCTTTGCATCTGTTTGCTCTGTCCTGAAGCTTCTTCTCCATCTGCAGAATTTGATGCCTGAAAGATAGTAGGTCCATTGTTGGAGACCTGCTGCTGAGGAGCAGGAGTAGTCTCGCTTCCAGAAACACCAGGAGATGAAGAGAATAATTCACACTGCATTTGCATGTCTTCGCTTGTTGATAACCCGCTCATGATGTGAGAAGCCTGCTGGTAAACAGGTGACTGCTGGAGGGCTCCGTTCCCTGAAGTTGTTGAAGAGAACAAATCGGACTGCATCTGTGTGGCAGCCTGGCAAATGTTCTGCTGGATTCCTATCACCATTGCCGCAGAAGTCTCCATCGCCTGCTGCTGCTGCTGCTGCTGCTGTTGCTGTTGATTGGACAACGCGTTTTCAGGCTGTGAGTGAACGTTTTCAGCCCGTCCAGGCAAAAGGTTCTCTGGTCTGGAATGGACAGCTGTGTCTGACGAGGAAAATATCCCAGGGTTTACACTACTTTGTATCTGGCTAACTTGCTGAAAGATATCTGCATTTAGCTGATCTTGAACATCCTCACTGCTGTCTGAGCCAGAAAACAACACAGAAGATAACTGCTGCTGAGCTTCCAATACCTGTTGCACCAAGTCAACGTTTCTATTGCTGCCAGTGGCAGTGTTTGTTGGAAAATTGCCAGCTTGCAGTTGCTGTATAGTGTTCTGTAACTGACTCACGCCGCTTGCTGATGAGAAAATACTTGATGAAATCTGTTGCTGCAACGCCTGTGCTGGTTCTGACAGTGTAGACTGTTGCTGCTGCGATGCGTCGGTTAACTGTGACAAAGTGACTACTGTGCCATCTGACTGCAAGACCTCCCTGGTTTGGGACTCTCTCGTTTGGAACTGTGCAGCTTGCTGCAGCAACGCATCACTGTTCTGCAGCTGACCTGGCGTAGAGACCGCTGAGAAGCTACCGGGCTGGGAAATGTCCTGCGTTTGGATAGTCGTTAGTGTCTCTGGATTATACACCTTGGGCTGTATTTGCTGCTGGTTTTCATTTTCAGAAGGTAGATGGGAAGCAGAAGTTGATATGCCGGACATACTGTTTTCCAATGTTTGTTGAGTTGGTCCAACCACATTTGAAGCCTGGAGAGAGCAACACGTTAACCAATTCGTTAACTTACTCAGGTCACGCTTACAAAATTTCCCCCACTCCGCTGCGTTCGGAAGAGACCGAAGGCCGTGTATCTCTCCGTGCACGGCCGAACAAGCAAGCAGATGACTAGCGGTGGAAATGCTACTTCAAGGAAGGAGTCAAAGTACAATTTAATGGAAGCAATGCCAGGAAGCAATTAAAATAGTATTCTTATAGTTATTTTACTAGTGCTGTGTTACAGGACAAAACAGATTCATCTCAGCATCACTAACCAACCACTCTGTTTGAACACAGGAACAAGGTAAGTTACTTTCAAAGGAAATTGTCTATTATTTCCATCATCTCTGTGATCGTATGTTTGGCCCAGACCGATTCAGACAGGACGTTTTCCCTGTGTGTTACTCCCCTCCACTATCACAACAAGGACTGATGGGTAGATGTAACCAAGACTATTAAAGCCGCTGTCTTCAGATCACGATCAAACTCACCTTGAAGACAGGGGGAGATCTTTTTTCTGCACTTACTTCCATTGGAGCCACATCTTCATTCTTAATCATACTGCTTGGGATGAGCGGAGTTATCAAGGCACTAGGAAGAATGTTTACCTTCTCCAGGTTACAGCCAGTGGCCTTCACTGCTGCAGGCACAAATAAAAATAAAAGGGTAACCGCACGTTAACACTGACTACAGAAGAGAGCGGGTTTCTAGCGGTGGCCTGCTTCCCGTTTCACTTTTCAGCCCTACCGTAAGAGCTCTCACATCTCAAGTAAGACAGTAACGTGCAGAGAGAGCGTTGCAAACATCCGAATACTTCAAATAATCCTAGAAAACCCAAAACCTTCCAAGGTTATTTTTAAGACCTACACCAATGCCATAGTTTTGGTTTTCTTCCATTTCGTATCTTTCCAGAGCAGGGTGGCCACCCACCAACTGCTTAAACTACCGACAGAAAACCTTAAGACATCTTTCCACAAATTATCAGATTTTAAACTTTACTGCACTTTAACCGTGCAACTTCTCTGATTTCATTTTGAAAAACATCTGTTTTCAGATAGCCAGGCGAACAGAGTGCTCAAAGCATTCAGACTGTAATTTTACTCTGGTAAAGGACTAATCAAGCAAAACCTTGATAAATCTGCATGCCAGCTCTGGAGCAGGACCAAATTGTTATTTTGCCTTTTGGAAACAAAGGTTTTTAAAACAAACTAATGGGAAAGCCTGTAAAAACCACAGTTCCATCAGTATTTTAAAAGTAAATTAAAGAATTAATCTTCCACACAACGCAACAGATCTTTTGTGCTTTAAACAAATTTAAATCTTACAGTAACATGGCAGTAAAATTCCTGCAAATTTATATCAACAGAATGCCATGTCCTCAGTAACGGTTCTTGTGTGTTTATTCTCTGTAAAACCAAAGACTCTCTCCTGAAATCTTATTTTCTATCTTCAGCAATAAACTCTCAGCCGTCAGTATGGCAACAGTTGTCAATGTACCGACAGCCAAATAAACTCTTTCTCTCCTTCTGTTAACTCACAGGTTTGGGGTGGCTCCAGAAACACAAGCCCCGTGACCTGACGTGTTGGGCTGTGCCGCTGGCAGGGACAGCAATTTGGGTGAGACTGTTCTAAAATACGTCTGCTTCAGGACAGCTCGTCACACAGTGCATTTAAAGGCAGCGGTCAGTATTTTTCTACACTGTAGCCACAATTTACAAGGGTTTCTCTTCCATGTGCTTCATCATGTTGTGTTCATCAGAAACAATTAAAAAAAAGGTAAGTAATTTTTAAAAATGCCAATGGCATACAGATTAGACTCTAGCAACGGTATGTTTGTTCACAGTAACATATTTGGTTGGAAGAATGCAAAAAAAGTAGTAAGATTAGTAATAAAGAAGTCTCAAAAGCAGAGAAACACTGTTGGTTTTGGTAACACACTTAGTCTAGAACTTCGGAATAGTTACCACCTTATCGAGGCGCACACACCCCCTCCTTCCCTTTTCTCCCAAAGCTGGAAACTGAAACCATCATTAACCACTTAAAAACCAACGCTCCAGCGCTACTTCGGTGTTAGAAGACAACGACCTGAACTACATGGCTCTCCACACACCCCTGTCTTCCTCCAGTTTTACAGAACAGCTTAGAATCATAAATTTGTTGTCTTGGAGCGTAACTCGTCACTGAGGTCTGTCAAACTTGCAGACTCTTAAAGCGCTAGAGCTAAGAGTCTGTAACGGCTTCGGGCAGCCACGCTTTGGTTTTTTACATACGCAGGTGTCGTAATACAAGTTATTTTAAAAAATATTCAAAGGCACCCGAGACAAAGATTCAAATTGCCTGTGACAGGAAGAGAAAGGCCTGTAGCTCAGCACATAACCGTACACGGCCCTGGCAGCAACGGGTCGTTCGATTTGGCCAGGGCTGCTGGAAATGACATCACTTAAGAATCATGACTTCTAGGATTTTGCCCCAGTGAAAGGAAATGGGAAGGAAGTAGCATCCCACTGGATCCCCACCTGGTCCTTACTTCAGCACAGCGAGGAAGGACAGACTGGGACACAGGCAGAGACAAAGTACATAAAGCACCCAGAACGGGCTGACCTCTGGTGCGTGACCAGCCAGGAGTCGAACAGGTACTGGAACGGAGCAGCAAAAAACGAGCTGGCCCACACAAGAGTGTAAACTAAGCAGCTGGCATCTTCCTTTGGTTAAGCCTCCATACAAAATCAGATGGATGTCAGGCTGGCCCTGATAGATTAGCTATTAATTTCCTCATCTTTTTCATCTTGCACCTAGAAGGTTACCAGTCCTTTTATCAGCTTGTTTCATTGCCCTAAATATTTTTGCATATTTCACCCCCAAATATTCTCTGCAGGTTTAAACTCATCATTATCTTGTATTATCCTCCCGAACAAGCTGTAAAGCCAACTTGTAAATACAGCTCCTGCCAAGACCAAGCTATTAACTTCAAACATGAGCTTCGGGATTTTAACCTGAAGCTACGGATTCCTATCAAACTTGTGATCACATTGTTAATTTGCTTACCTTTCAACCTGCCTTCACCAGAGCAGGCCATGGAAATTTCCATTAACCTTTGTACACTATCATAGTTTTAACAATCAACTAAGAAACATTTCCTTCCTCTGTTTCACTATTGGAAGGATCAATTCACTTCACACTTAAAAACGAGGCAAACCTAAAAATTACTCCCTTGGAACAAAATGATGACGTCTGCATGGACAGAATGGTCAGAAAAAACAACTCACTGAAGGGATTAAGTTGAAATTGCCAGAACTGGCATTCTTAACTGGACCCACGGAAAGGGGTCTTATCAACACACAGGACAGCTTCCGAAAAATAGCAAGTTCGCACATTCGTGTTTTCAGTACTCAGTTCTTCCCCACCTCTACCTTTATGTGTGGTTTTGCTTAAATTAACACCACACATTTTCTAAATCCTTTGTATTCCCAGCCATCTTAGGCTTCTCTCTTTTTCCTTCTTCACTTAGAAGCATATTAAATGAGGATTAGACTGCAGGGCCTGAGGTGTGAAAAATGAAAATTAATTTGGTTTTTGGCAAAGTTTTTCTTCTATACTAGCTCACGTTAAAATATACTTGAAGCAATACTGCTATAAAGCAAAATATTCAGAATCAGAAAACAAACCTCACTGTAAGAATATGGACAGATTTTACAAGCACAGACTTATATTCACAGGACGTCTGATTCAGTCCTCCAAATCTGGGTAGGAATTTATAGTTAAATTATTAACAACAACGATAAGAATCAATTTAGTACCTTTTATAGCCTCTTCAAAAGAACAATGTTGGGCTGGGCTGGAGATTTCCTTCTTCACATTAACATTCAGAGTACCAGCTGTTGAGACAAAACACATTGAGGACTTCCTTATGTTAAAACAGCAAACAAGTGAAAAAAAACAAAGCAAACCAAAACAGTTACTTATATCTTAAAGAAATTAAGGTTCTTTGAAACCCACACAAACTTTTGCACTGTGTATTGTAATATAGATAAATAAACAAACAGACAGACATGATATGGTCAAACTACCACTTTCCTCAGGATAAAGCCTGGTGCTATTTTTCGGCTGTATTTGGTGCAGCGTCTGTAATACATCTACTTTTTTCCTGCTCCGCTTCATTTTGAACCTTACACTAGGAACGGATGCTGCTTTGTACGAACAGCTGTCTCCATGCAGCTGAAACCTGAGATACTTGCCACGTAAACGAGAAAAGCCAAGCCTTTCGATTTTATTATTTAACAGAGCAAACCTTGCCAGCAAGAGGACTTTGAAAAGATCCACGTTAGTTAACATTTCTGTTGTATGGACTAAGTACTACGAGATCAGAAATGAGATGTTTAGCAGGTGAAACTGCCCGTGCCTTCCTCCAGCTTTCTGGTTTACATACATGTATCTGGAGTGTACGTAAATGGTTGCACATCGTGTGATCTTCCAGCGTTGGTCACCACATATATTCCCACGGAAACAGCTGAGGTTATTTGCTGGTCATGATATGGTGGCACCTTCACAATAAGGTGATTCTGCAGTGCAAAAATGATTTAAAAAAAGCCATATTAGCAACCTTATTTCATGACTATTGTCCTTAGTTGTATTTATATTCATCCAAACAGAGAAACAAACTGATAAACACCACAGACATTGAGGAAACTTGGACAAGTTACACTTTCAATGAAGTACACTGATAACCAACGTGCCAGAAGAAAGATCCGAAGAACCTGCCTACACGTGCTCATGGGCAACTTACAGCTCCAATGGAAGGTGCGGAAAGCAAAGACCCACCAAGTCCAGGACCTGGGACATACGCTTATGCCTAACGTGCCTCCCTAACTGCAGCCAGCTTGCACCAAGTTCCGCTGGGCGCGGGCACTTCGCCGCTCTGCCGAATCAGGGCTCTGCACTCAGCGCGAGCAGACGGAGGACGTGGTTTCCCACCGCGCTTCAGGAGCTTTAACAGTGAGCAGACCCCAGAACCAGGCCTGCAGGCACTGACCGACAGCAACAGCGGTGAGCGAGCTGCCCCTCCCCACCCACCCACCCATCCCACTACAGTGAGAAACCGCCTCTCCCAGTGCCCACGTGGAACGCCGCCTGCAGAGGGGGAGCAAGCTGCCGTTTGTCCGACGTCATTTACATCCACGAATTTCTCTAATTTCAGTCCACAAAGACACTAAGTTGTGCCAAAAAGAGGAAACAAATACTTGGTGAAGCATTTCAGAGTGGAACAGAAATTCAGCAGGTGTAAGGACCAGGGCACACACACAATCTGCTTCCACTCAGCAGTAATCTAATGTGCCCTTAGGAAAGCTACTGGGAAAATTCTGTTAGGCCTTTTAATCACATTGTATGTAAGAGCAAAGACTTGCTCACCAAGTTCAGATACCACGCTCCTACTGTGGTATCTAAGTTCTCAATCAGAAATTGAACAATTTACTTGTGTAAACCCAAAACAAAGACATTCTACTGGACTCACTAAAGAACTTATCTGAAGAAAAGGAGTATTATGTCTAGAAATGCACAGGAAGAGTGAAAGGCTTATTTGATTTTTCTCTGGAAACAGAAGTTGGTTTATTTATTTATTTATTAAATATAGCAATACAGAAGTACCTGATGAAATAATTCCATGTCTATTTCAGCTTCTGCCTTCCAAGAATTCTCATCTAAATGAAAGTTAAAAACCATAGTTTATTGCACAGTCATACAAAGCAATTTATCTTCGTGCTTTCGATTCTGTTTCTCAGTTTGCTCTCTACAACTCAACTTTAACCACTGATGTAAAACCAAGCATCACGCTCTCGTCAGCACCCCGAGCCACTACTGCTTTCACACTAACCAGAAACATTCTCTTGGAAAATCACTTTTGTTCCCTTTAGAAAGTTCTTGCCAATCAGAAAAACTTCCTCTTCACCCTTCACTGAACAACTGTGCAGACTTTTCTTTAGGATCTCTGGAACTCCTGCTGGTTGAGCTGCAATTGAAAAAACACATAGTTTGAAATCAAGAAAATATCAACATCCAAAACAAAAAGCTTTTACTCACAGGATTATAAAGGAAAGAACAAAATCATTCCTGAGCTGCTTCCTTTACTACATCACTCATGACAGAACTTTTCAGAAGGTAACAGTTTCTATTATTTCCTCACTGAACGTAATGAGCTCCTGAAAACCACACTTAGGTAAATGATCCACTAATCATCTCTTCCCTTTTCTCCTGCATTTATCAAATCTTCAAAATTAAACTTTCAGTGTTTGAGCTAAAGTTCAACAAGTGTTCAGAGGAGAAGAAAATTCGGTTCTGTAAATTCGTGGCATAGAGAGAGATAAACAAATCCATCAGCCCTCAGACACAGCTGAAGCACGCCTTCAAACTTACCCTTAAGCTCATAAACCCGTTTTTTTGTTAAGCTTATTTTGTTCCACTATGCAAAATGTAGAAGTGGTAATTCCCAGATTACCTAGGGGGGTTTTACAGATTTTTTTTTTTCTTCAACATGACGTAGCTTTCTGGTGGGTGCAAGAACTAACCCAGGGCTCTGAGCAGGCTGGGCTAGCGGAGGCGTCCCTGCCCATGGCGGGGGGGTTGGACTGGATGCTCTTTACAGCCCCTTCCAACCCCAACCACCCTGTGATTCTGTGACTTTCTAGGCCCATATACTTCAGCTAACACAAATCCCTGCAAGTCACATTTCTGTAGTTGGGGATTACAGCAATTTCTATCCTATAAACTAGCAAAGGGAATGCGGCTTAGAGACACATATCCCTGGAAACCCCTGCCCCTCTGCCAGTGATTCAGACGATGATTTATATAACACATATTACAAATTGTCTTTGCTGCAAACTGTTTCTATGCTTCTTACAGCCCGAATCAAGTAAGACCACGTGTGTTCAAGGGAAATGAGCACCAAAGGCAATTTAAATACAGATGTACATTTGAAAAGAACGTGTTTTGAGTTTGTCACATTTAACACGTTATAAAACAATCCAGCTTCCCATAAAGGTTTCTCAACCACCGTTTCTGTTCAACATAAAACCCCAGTAGCATAAGCTTGTACTTGTGCTTTGCACTCACGTGGCCCACTTTTAACGTTTAATAACAGTAATCTCTGGGCTCGCTACCTGGAAGCACATACATACTGTAACACTCCAAATTATTTAATGACCTTTCAGAAAGGATTTTTCTACAACTGTTGCAGCGGCTTCCTAGGCAACCATTACGCAACTACTAAATATGCTTAAGGCACATGAACTTCTGAAAAGAGTAACTGGATTTAGGTTTGCTAGCAAGTTAACAAAGCCTATTTAAAACGTAGACCTCAAATAAAGAGCCTGCATCTACTTAATGCCTTTCCTATGGCGTCAGGAACATTACTGCAACTTTGACAGCGACATTAGTTTTAAAACACAAGATAAACAGGCTCTGAGGAGTGAAAATGTAAACCTGATTATGAGAAGGTACCATACACATCTGTAATACGACGTAGCAAACAAACCAGATGTAATGTGCTCCAGGAGGTGATTTATATAAACAAATAACTTAATAAAATTTTATGCCATACCGATCAGCCAGTATAGACGTACCAGCACGATTTGGTTGGCTAAGGCCTACTGCAAGTCACCGCACCTTCGCAGTAAGTTAAACCAGCACAAGCACAGAACCCTGGAAAGCGCCTCCAGAATCCCCCTCTGAACCTCCCCATCACTTCACCCACATCATTCCTCAAAGACACGAGTCTAACCAGAGTATTTTGTTTCTTTGTTTTAGTCTTCCAGCAACAGAGATGCTGTAAAATTCCTGGGCAATCTCTTAGCTACCTAAAGAACCAGGAAGATTTTATCACCTGACCAAAACACAGCTTGCTAAAAACTAAACCAAAATACTCCTTACTGTACTTTTTTTAGAACTTTATTTATGGAAGGATAACTTTTATTTCCTTCTTTCCTCCTTCCTTTTCTTCTAATGTCCCTTAGCATGTCACTGTTCTCACACACTCTGCTTGTTACTCACTGCCCACCTCTCAAGCCACAGCTACTAACGGCATGAGCACAAATGGATGCATTCGGCAAAGACTGAAGACTACAAGGGACCCCCACAAGGCAACAGTGGAACGGCCTCACCAACGAGCCAAGCAGGAAGGGCATCAAATCCAGCTCTTTTGGCTAAAGAGCCTATTTTAAAATCTGTCTCTGAAACACCTCAGTTTAAAAAACACTGGAAAAACCAAAAAGTTATCAAAAAGCGGCAGGAGGAGGAAAAAAAAGAGGCATGGGAACACCTCGAGCTGACGTTTCTGGAAGAGCACCCCAAACATCAAACTGCTGCCTAAAGCATAGAACATGGCTGAAGAGAAAAGCAGAGTGCTCCCCTGCATCACAGTGGCAGTTATCGGCCTTTCCAGGCTTTCTGCAGGGCTCCTGATCTCCCCAGGTCTTACAAAGGGATCCTCTGTGAGCGCAGAGCACTGGAGGGAGAGGCGGGCTACACGCCACCTCTGCCAAATCGCCTCTCCCCTGCGGCACTGGAGTTGCACGGTGGTATCTGATCTGGAAGCTCACATGTTTCTAATTATCTCCTCTTCCAATCTGTTCTTTTGCTGGCAACAAAGCTGCAGTTTCTGATGAGCTGAATAGGAGCCCTGACACAATAGGTACTGACAGGCTTTAGGGGAAAAAAAACCCCAAACATCAAAACCCCGTAACTTTTTAGACAATGGGGAGCGCACAACACCAGTGCCCGGGAGCTTGTATAACCATACTGTGTTCCATGGATGCAGAAAAACCTCTCCTGTCTTCTTGTTCACCAGGAAGTATCAGCAGTCCCACCAACAGCTGCATTGAACGCACTTCCCTGTCTTTCCTTGTGGGCAGACGAGCAGAACTGCCCATAACTGGAAGTCACTCCAGCACCCAGAGGCACAGGCAGCCCCTGATGTACTGCTGCCTCCTCTGATTTCCTCTTCCCTGATGTTCAGTGTAGCCTAAGCAGCCAGGGCAGCCATCTGTGCCCGATGCTAAACAGAGCATTTTAATAAAGAGCTATAAAAAGTTTCATTCTTGCACTGAACCAGAACAGATTCAGCCTCTGGCCCAACCAACCACCACAACTGCACAGAGCCATGCCTACTGACTTATCACAAGTCCTTTTGTCGCTGAAAGCCGAGAGGTGAACATGGCAACACAGAAGAGACTAAAACCTGTATCAAAAAGTCATACAATAAGTTCAAAGCAATCGTGACAAAAATTCTGACCTTTTAAAAGGCAAAAATCCATTTAATCAAAGTTGTAACTTCTTTTAAATACTGGTCAGTCATTTAACTTTTAACTCCACCCCAAATAAAAATCAACCCATGTGATCTCAGCCATAGCAGTTCTGAAATCATCACAGATTAACACTGGGGTTGTTTTTTTTCCCCCAAGGCATTTTACGGCAATCACACTAAACCCCAGAGTCCTCTGATACCACCCTTTTACTCTGATACTTACTGCACAAAATTGGGGAAGAAGGTGTCTGAAGAGTCAAAGTTGAACCGTCTTTGCGAGTGATGTTAACCCGGAACACCAGCCTAGCACGTGTGCTTTTTTTCTTCGAACCAGCAATCCCTATCCTAGCTTCAACATCAGCATTTCTCAGCTTCAGGATTCCCACGCAATCAACCCTAACAGCACAAAATAGTTCAGAGTTTAAGAGAGTTTAATACGTTCAGCCTCCTTAATAATCTCTCGACTAGTTACATAAGCCTCAAAGTCAAAACTCTTGAAGTAATTACTGAAATATTATTAGATTAATTTTTTTATTTACATGAAATCTCTCCATGACCTTTCTCATTACACAGCCCAGTTTTCAATTCAACTCTACATAATTTGGATGACGAATCATGGGAGGAAGGACTATGAAAGCAGCACAAATAAAACAGAAAATGCAATGTAACCAAGCAATTCTGGTAAGCATTCCATTTATAATCACAGATCTTCATTCTTCCATTCCTGGGGCTAGATCTGGGTTTGCAGGATTACTACTACGAAATATTCTGCATTCACTTAAAGCAGTGGTAGAAGAAAACTTACTGTAGTCATATTATTTTTTATGCTCAGTGGAACTGGGAAGTGATAGATACGTCATACCATAACTGTGGTCCTAGGGGAAATGGACACAGGGCCAGGGTGAGAGAGTGATGCAGGGCCCAGTGTCAGAAAGACATGCTAGATGCCGAAATGATTTCAAGCAGAAACCAAACGACAAAGAAAATCCAACATGCAGCCTGATGTTTAAGAAGAATAGTATTGTAAGTTTACCAGGATCTTAGGCCCTACATCCAAAAAGTACAGGCACCACCTGACATCTCCTTTGAGTACAGTGATCGTGTGTGCTGCCTGAGGGCCAACATGCACAGCTAGGGAGCAGAGAGGAGGGAACTGGGGTTCAGAAGGTGGCACTGGCATTGCCATCAACAGAGAGGTGCTGTAGCACCACTGAAACATTAGGAAGATTTCTTTCGAGACATCAAGATAGGTTTTGGAAACACAGCCTAGGCAAGACTTTTATCCCTAGACAATTCCAAATTCGTCTTTCTCTTATCTCTACACTGGGATGGCTTTACATAAACACTTAAAGACAATTAGAGAATTCTCTCTAAGAAGCAGTTTCCAAACTGATCATGGGAGTGTATTTCATATTAAAAAAAAAAATAAATAATAAAATCAATTCAGTCTATTAGCAAACTGTGTTATCCCGCTTAAAAAGCGGGCACTACGTTGAAGAAACATTTCTTCTCTTGAAACAAGACAAGCTTCTAAGTGAAGAGTGGTAGAAAAAGACATCCTACTGAAAAGAATACTTTGAAAGAAGATCAATTCCCTTCTATATATTAAGATACCTGTGAAAAGCTTATCAGGGAATCGCTTGTATCTAAAGTTTCTTGGGAGATCCAAACCACACGGGCAGATGAGGCCAGTGGCTCAAAAATCCACCGCAGGCAACTGCTGCCATCGGGCAGAGCGCACCCCTGCTCAGCAGCGGCCGAGCAGTGCGCCTGCCAACTGCACCCAAAACGCTGCCCACGCTCGACCAGCCCAGCTCTGCAAAGACGGCCGAGCAGGAGGCTTCTGTGCCAAAGGACCATCTGGTGGAAATGGAACAAGCGATGCAAGAGAGAAGAGAAAAGCTGGAGCTTAGCCTCACCATCCACAGCTCCCAGCCTTTTGGGCCTGGAGGGATCTCAAGATCCCCATATCCTCCTTCCCTCTTCTGATTAGCAATTCTGTACTCGTTAAAAGAGAAGACATCCAGCAGAACCAGTGACCTGTTCAGGTAATGCCTGAATGTGCACGTTATTGATCAAACAGAACACGAAACTAATGCAACGGATGAGGTTTAAGGAAGACCAGATCAAGCGTTAAGTATAATAAACAAACTGCGAATGTGATTTACGTGTTTTCCTTACACACGTAGCCTCGCTAGGTGCCTGGTGTGTGCCAAGATGTCCAGACTTTTAACTACTAATCCAACCAAAAATGGAAAATCAGTTTCTGAAAACAAGGTAATAAATTAAAATAGGTAGGGAAAAAAAAAAAAAGAACTACTCACGCAAGTGTCATATTGTTGCTGGGGTCCAGTCCGACCTCAATAACAGTAGTCCCCTCTATGTCCACTTCCTTACAGGGAGTAGTGTTTCGCCCAGTAACTCTGCAGGCCTGGTAGAACCCATGTGGCTTCACTCGCCCAGAGTCGTTACCCACGAATACCTGCAGCACCACAGGCTCGTTGTGACCTTCCAGCTGCAACGCGACAACACACATTAAAGATCTCAACTGGCCAGCAGTGCCCCTTAATTAAAACAGGAAACATCTTATGCAGCTCAGTTTGAAGTGCATCTGCTCCCAGCGTGGCTGGAAACAATCCCAAGGGAAGCAGGAATAAACAAAACGCTAGTATTTTTTATCATTAGTTCTCCCATTAAGAGACACCAGCCATTTAATATACATTTCAATCAGCCTGAATCCTATCTGTCCTCACACAGAATTAACCCCGCTCCAACTTTCAGGTCTCTGATGACGCCTTCCTCTCACCCCAACCGTGACTGTTTCCCCATCTCTTCCAGGATCCTGCTTCCCCACCAGCATCTACATCCACCAGTCAGCTGAGAAAGAGAACGTCTGCTGTGGCTGGTTCCAGAGGCGACAAGCATGCGTATGCTGATCATCAGTGGGCACGCTACGCCTCTAGGATCCCATCTGCACGCCAGCCACACCTTGCAATCTCTGTGAAACCAGATTAAAGTTGTCTAACACTTGCAAAACCACGGGCTGAGTCAGACCAGGATGAGGCAGAAAGCAGAGGGAGGAATGGGATGAATGACTGTATGGTCCAACCATGCAAACCCGCTTTTCCTTCGGACACCAAAATAAAAATAAAAAATGGCAACTTGACATCTCCTACTTAAAAGTTTATGACCAGTGTTAGGATTCACTGAAACCCCTCATAAATAAAAGCAGGTCAGACATGTATTTCACACAATGATTTAACAGTCCTCCTGCAACCCAGTCCGCAAGCCATAATTATCCCAGAACACGTTAATGAAGAATGCATTCGTCACTATAACATCGCCATCCCAGCATGAAAGGGTTTCTGTCCTTTTAACGCTTTTTTTATTAGCAGAATCCCACTGTGGTGCTACGTACTAAAAAACACTTTGACGTAAAAGATGTCTCGAAGTAAAGCTGGACGTTGCATTATGAAGTAACCTCTCTCACTCTTTTTAGGTAATAGAAGAAAAATACTCCAAATAAAAAGAAACACTAGATCGCTGCCAAATTCCCAGGCCAGAGATGGAAATTCTTTGCCACAGCATTCTAGGAGGAGATAAACCAAGTATTTTTAACGTTTTCATTAAGCCATAGTTGTTGCTAGACTATTTCTGGGTGACGACATTATGTTTCATCCTGGGCCCGGAAGCCCAGTCAAAACTTGTGGAAAGAATCTCAATCTTTATTAGTAAGGAGACACAAACGGGAGCAGAATCCTCCAGAGGATCTCTTAGGGGTTAGTCCCTGACACACTTCGAAAATGCAGTTCTGCAGTTGTTAGCACTTCTGAAAAAAGGAAAAAAAAAAAAAAATCAGCAAATACTGACAAAACGATAGTATGTGCTTCTCGTGTCCAAAAGGAGCAATTAGCTTACAGCAGGCAGGCGGGTTACGACCGTCACGGATGGGGAAAGCCAAAAGATTTCTGGAGCCAGCCCAGTACAGGCTCCCATGGATGAACTGCGGGCTAACAGGTACAGCCCAAAGAGCTCAGAAGCTAAGACACACAAATAAACAAAAGACCATGAAAACAGCCATCGAGAGGACGACGTTCTACACTGAATCTCCTTTAGATGGAAAGCCGAATGAACAGTCTTTGTGCCATGTCACCGAGGTCTCCTTGGCCAGAAGCAGCAGCACCACAGCTAGCCAGGCTTGCTTTTCTTCCCCAGTGTTCTTGTTAGGAGATAAGAAAGGTGGGCAAGAGCATCTCTCATCACCTGGATGGCATCTGCTCCAGCTTTGCAACGCTATTAGTGAGGAAACACGGAAATCTGCCACCGATGGCTGGGACACCTCCGCTGACACTGCATTCAGGATAATCCTTCTTTTGCCAGACAAACCTTGACTAAGGTTTGTTTATCCAATTGTAATGTTGTAGTTCCAAGTCATCAGTAACATGGTCTTCTTTAAAGGACCACAGAACCTGCTTCTCCTCCTCAGTCTGCTTAGGAGTGATGCATCTGAACGGCTGCCCGCCACAGCTGCTGCCAGAGAAGAGCAAGCACCAGATCTCTACTGAACTACCAACATTTTTACACTGCTCTTCCCCATCTTTAAAACACTCCCCAAAACCCCAGACAAAACAAAAAGCCTTCTTATACGTATCTTTTTCCACTAGTTCAGATCTCCTGAAGATCCACTGACTCACTTCGTCTGTCCAACCCTGGCAGACTTTTACAGGCAGGGTATGAACTAGTTTGCCTACTGGTAAAGCAAGCTCGAGCTTCCAGGAATTCAGTAACATGAGACTCTTCCAAACAGAATTTTCACTGATGGGAGCTAAAGGGTAATTGGGAAAAGAATTTAAAGGAAATTCAGATGAACAAAGGCCCATTAAGAAAATTCACAGAAATGAGCACTAAATCACCATAGCAACAGGACTATATGAATGGATTCTTTTCTTATGGAACTTTACTGGATTTCCACATTACTCAGGAGATGTTTCCAACACTGTTGAATGGGACTTTAAAGATAAGTACACTTCTATACTCTGCCAGCAGCCGTCTGCACAAATTTTAAGGGCTGTATCATAAACATTTCTTTGTGGACCTGGTAAATTAGTTTGGACTGAGAACAGCTTTGCTGCTTTCTCCAAGTGGCATGACTAAGAAAAAGTACAAAAGGAAATGTCTTCTATCTTTCTTACATGTATGATAACATCTATAGCTGTCTACTGGCCACAATCCTGCCAATATAAGCAGGATGCCATTTGCCGTCGTTCCAACGAGCATGCAATGCTGGCTGGTATTCAGTTCAGTGTCCACTCTCACGTTCACACTGTGGTCGTTGCAACTTTTGCGATGGTATTTCGGTATTTCACATCAGCTCATCTGTTCGCAGAAGCCAAGCACCGCAGCGCTCCCGGGAAGGCTCCCTACCGTTTGCGTTAGGAAACCTTCCCAAGCACAGTCCCAAAGTTCTTCCGTTGCTTCCACCAGGCTCTGCAGCCATCCTTGCAGGAGGCAGATGGCTGGAACCTTTCACGATGAGAGAGGTCTGTGAGCAGGAGACTCCTGTTCATTACCTACAGAAAGCATCACCTCCTGTCTTCTCAGCCCGGCAGTCTGTAACAGGCACCAAAACACTGTCCCTGAGCTTCCTCCCTCCACGGATCTCACAGGCCTGTCTCCAATTCCACACTGCAGGCCTGAGCAGTCAGGGAGCTCCTTACACAATGTCCTCTCTCCTTTCTAACCAGCTGCTGCACATCCACGACTGCATTCCAGCCATACACGCTACCCCAAGTCTCTGTGATTCCCGTCAAGTCACAGCCCTGTGACCGCGCAAGAGAGGAAACAAGACCTGCAAACTCACACTGTGCATTAGTGTGCAGGCACTGGCAAACAGCCCCTGAATGGTCTCCCTTTTGAGCAGGAATGTGAAAGGCCTCTTTGTAGCCGCGCTGTGTTTTTCTCCCATTTGTAGCTCCTCCTTCCCTCCTTTGCTTTGGTCTCCATCCTCCAATGAACTTACAGGAAAGCCCTCCTCACCAGGCTGGCACGCCTGGTCACCAACAATTCTTCCCCTCTTTGAGTAAGGCGAATCACCTCAGTCACCCTTTTCTCCCTCCAAACGAAGCAAGGTGAACAAAGAAGCTAAATGCTTGCTGGAGAAACCAGCTCTGCAGCCAGGCCCTGGATTCCTGACTGCATGTGCTCTGTCCAGATCCTTCCCCTCGATCAGAAGGATGAAGGACGCCATTCAGCCCCGTGTGCCGCTCATCCCTGCCTCAGAGCAAGCGACTATCAACACCTCGACTTCAAGGCATCGAGGGCTACAGAGGGAGCAGGCTGCGTTTGAGGCGTGCGTGCAACTGCTTCCTCTTTTCTTCCACCCGTTCTCCAGCTCCACTAGCGCACAGGTACTTCACTACTGCTAACCCTGCCGAGCAGCAGGACCCCTGAGGTACACCTCAGTCAGGTCTTTACGGCTCTGCTCCAAAGACAGACACCGGATGTGCGGATTCAGATGCTTCTGATTAAAAACAAACAAACAAAAACCCCCACTTTTATTTTTTTAAATGAAACCCAGTTTTATGTCCTTACCAACAAGGCATAACGAAGACCCACTGTCATCAGCAATCAAACAGTTAGAGCATTTCACTACCCTAGTTTCACACGCTTCAAGTGTCTGCCTGTTTACACAGCTCACATCACTGCTGTCTAGCGGGGCATGCATCACAGATTATGTACCATTGCCTGGACATAAAGCTTCCTTCCTCCTGCAACTTTGTGATGCAAATGAGCCTTCTTGTTACCTGCAAGAAGAGACACAGCACAGTCTCTACAGCAAAGAGACTGCAAAGTGCCCCCCCCCAGCTCTAAAAATAGACACTCTAGGCCGATTTGAACTGAACCAGTCTCCCATCCTACCAGAGCATCCCTCGGAAAGGAGTCCCCGCATCAGCTGACGCTGAGCAGCCTACCTTCACAGTGGGAAAGCCTTGCTGGGTCCGGTCTTTCACTGAGCCTCGGCTGCCTTCAGTCAGGTACCGAGCCCTGTGCTGGGTTTCCGGCTGTACCACTATCTTCAGCTCCTTCCCCTCACTCTTAGTCGGATACTGACCACACAACATTGGGGTCTTCTTCCCTCCAGTTCCTTTCTGGTTCTCTGATGCTCTGGGAAGCCAAAGCACACCGTTAAAAAGATGTTATAAGCTGCTCCCCAGTAAAAACGAAGTAAATCACAGAAAAGCTAAAAAGGTAAAGGGTGTATATTAATGGATAGAAGATTTATAGTTGAGAGCAAACTTTGGAATGCTCTTTCTGACAAGAGAAGGAAAACTGCAGGATGAAGAGGAACGGTGCTTCCCTGCCTGCTCCATCCAGTGCACATAGGAACTGCTTTTCAGTGTCAACATAAAGGAAGGAAAAAGCAATTAGCATTAAACTATGTTAACAAACAGAAGAAGGCTCATAACCTGCTTTTTCATAGTCTGCGATACAGCCTGACATTACCTGAATGAGCTGTTTCGCTTCTGTAACAAATGAACATATGTACACACACACACTGAATGGATTTAAGGTTAAATGATACTTCTTTGAATAGGAAAACAGCCTCATGCCTGTCTCCACCCGAACTTGCATATCCATGCAAACTCAGATACCAATTTCTGTCAAAACAGACTGATAAATTTACGTTAAAACCAAATTAGTTGTCGTAAAAAGCTCTGACATAATTGCACCAATTTTAAATCTGCAGTGTATGCAAAAAGACTGTTTCTTTCCAGGTGCGTCCCTTAAGATGTGCTGGTGTTCAGTTCCATAATTAAAACCTGAATGAAGAAGCCCTCCAAAGCGTAACATCGTGTGATCGATTCTGTGTCCACTTTAAAGCACAACGGAAAATAACTTGTGATCTTACACAGAGCAGGTCTGTATAACGAACCTGAATGAAGCCTAATAAACCCATTTGAGACTAGTAAATGTAAATGTGCCATGGGAAACGGTACAGGCAGAAAAAGGGCTCAATGAATTCACGCCAACGTAATCGTCTTTTTTACTACCAAAAAGTAGTTTCTAACAGCTAATGACTGAAGAAAGCAGTTTAAAATAACAGGTGTGAACTGCTTAAAAAAACCAAATCCTGTTTCAAGGTGCAACATACGGACGTAATTTATCCAGGATTTTTTCTTCTCAGGGAGAAGGGTGAAAGAAATGCTTTTTCTCCAAAACGGCTGAGCGAGAGCTTTGCCACTGCATGAGCTTTTCGCTGACCCGAAGGCTGGGGTAACCCGCAGCGCGCTCTTCCCACTTACCCGATGATTTACACTAACAAACATCAGCAGCACCTTTCTCCCCTAAAGCTCCTACTGTGCAACGAACAGCACAAGGGCACGTAGTACACGGCTACTTCCAAGGCATCCCCAGCCCCTGCCAGCCTCGTCCTACTGAAGGGCCTTCTCCTGCCCCGGGGCAGGTCGGGCGCTTCGCCCCCAACTCCATCTCACACCCCTGTGAGTCCTGTTTGTAACGCTCCTATTTCTACTAAGCCTTCCAAATCTTCTAACACGTGCCACAAAGGGTGAAAGTGAACACTGCTGCGCTGTTCCCAGCTCTGGGCTTTGTATGAACGTCGTTTTCTGCTGGTGGGCTGCCCAGCGAGCCCCCGCTCACCCAGCCGAGCCCAGGACGGGCGCCCAGCGCTCGTCCCTGAGCAGCCCTGCCCTGCTCGCTCGTCTGCAACCCAGCAGAGAGGCAGGATCAGGATGAAAAAATAGTATTAAAAAAAAAAAAAAACCTGCAAGAGTGCCACCTTTCTGCCAAGGCGTCCTGACTACGCTGCCCCTGCCTAGTCAAACAGGCTGTTTAAAAAAAATTTAAAAACACTACCTAAAACCCTACCTTCTTTCAGGAAAACAAAAGGGACAAAACTATTCTCCAATGTAGCTTATACAAAACCTGCAATGCACTAAAGCTGTCATCACCTCCACTACGCTCTTTGCTTCTGTAAAGTCAAGCAGAAACACTAATCAAACCCGAGCTCGTTAGATAATCACTCTCTCTAGTCTTCCTGTCAGGACGCTACTCCAACGGACTAGTAATTAAAAGGAATACATTTACAAACTTCCAGTGGGCACCTTCGCTTTTTCTCACTCAGAATTTTAAATCACGGAGCTACAATCTCTCCGCTTTCCCCAGGAACACGAGGGGGAACTCCCGGCAGCCTCGGCCGCTGCCAACGCCACCGCGTCACTCCGCACGCCGTGCTGGGGCCGTGCGTCCTGCGCCCGGGCCAGGCGGGCTGGGCCTGCAGCGCTCCACGTAAAGACAGCACGGGGATTGCTCCGTCTGACCTTGTCACACTTGGAAGTTCCAGCGCTGTGAAGAGATATTCTTGAATTTTGAAGGGAAGCCCTAGAGAGGCAGCCATCAAGATCAAATTCCCTTTTAACACTCAAAATGCGCTGTTTTAGCGGTGTGACGTTAACACTTTGGCCTCTCCAACACCACTGTTTTCCTGAGAGTACTCTTAAACCCAAGTTACCTCAGTTGTCAACATACTAATATTTTATGCATTGCCGCAGCTATGCAAAGAGATGCTGCCTAACAATTAATTCGTAAGTCTTCCCTCCAGAAACCTAAAGTAATCATTACTTTCCATCACACTAGCTGAACTTGAAAGCAATTGTAAAGCCTTCACCAGAACTTCAGTGGTCCTTCTTCTCAAACTACCAGGATATATCATTTACACATCCTTTTAATTTAATTTATAATACTAATACTCATGCACATACAAAGGGTAAAGTATTTCATACACACGCATTTCCTGATGAGCTTCACTGTTACCAGAAAGTCTCCTCCAAGCTAGCACTTCTTTTCTAAAGAAGAACTGTAGGTGGCAAAACCCACAATTCTATTAAAACAGATTTCCTGAGTTAAGGTTTGCCTGGTCCTGCACTGGCATCAGGGCTGTTCCCAGGGAAGACCTGAAAGCGAAAGCGAGACCAAGTGTGTCAGAAACCTGAGACTGCCCTAAATCACCATCAATTCATCCATTTCTAAAAAGGCTTTCACAGACTCCAACAGTTTCCACAGGAATATGTTCTTTTCCTTCCTAGCTCCTAAGGACAACTGACTAGAAGTCTCTTTTGAGGCAAACGCTCCTTCTGCTTCACCAATGAGCAAGGGTGCTTTCCTTGCTCTTTTCTTGAAGCCAAAAGTAAATGAACTCCCTTGGCTGAACTCCATCAGGCTGGAAAGTTTAAAAAAAAAAAAAAAAAAGTCACTGCTGTGACCTAGATTTGTAATGCTCAATCCCCATATTCCAAATGCAGAACTGGGTTTTCTAGTATCTTGGCCATTTCTTATCCCAGAGCTTTTAGTTAAAAGGACAATTCTGTTACCGAAGAGTTTTCTGCAGTTCAACCTCGCCTGTGTACGACACAGTGGGGAAAAAAAAAAAAAATGATGTTTATCTACCCCTGCGCTCACAGAGTACTGCTGAACCGAGGAACGTTCACTGGTTAGCCCCAAGGATTTCAGGCAACGTTACAGTCTTGTGATGTTTTAGATTGACATCATGTGTACTGATCCAGAGGTCACTAGATCTCCCCTTTCTGTCCAGAGACCCCATTTACAGCCACGCAGCCCTTGCCCTTCCCTCTGCAAGGGAGAGCCTGACCCCCTCCTGCTCCGGGGAGGCCGTTCCCTACTCCCAGCAGCTGCTTTCCACACCCTCACCTGCTCCTTCCCCTCTACCAGGTGCTGGTTTACTTTATCATCCATGGCAGCTGGTGACAACGAGCCACGCTGGACAACTGCTGCCCAGCTGAGAGGGGCTGTCGCCGAGGTCCGAGGGACACGTCGGGCGGCAGAGCCGCGGCTCCCGGTACCAGCCCGCTCCGCCTGGCCCGGTGCGGTGCCCAGGCTGGCACACTCTGGAGAGTTTCTCAGAATCACTTTCTCACAGTGAAATTTTAAGTATGGAACTGCAATGACCCTGGGAATACAGACTCCAGGCTCTTTCCCTTTGGAATATGAGAAGTTCATAATCTTTCCCATCAGTCAAATTTTAATATTCACCATTACTCTGATGAACATTAGAACGTACTGCAAGCACATACAGAAAAGTAAAAACAAACAAAATACACTCCCCTCTCCAAAAAAATAAAATAAAATAAAATAGCCAAATCTACCCACTTGACCATCTTAAAAGTACTAAAGAAGCCACAAGTCAAAAAATAAAATAAAACGATGTATCAACGCACTGTTGTAAACTGATGGACTTTTTCCTCTTTAAGCAACTACTGAAATGCGTTTAGTGAACAGTGTGAAGTGAGAGAGATGAGAGACCACCACCCAGGCGTGCCCACGTACAGACACACGCATGCACACAACCCAGAAGCACAGAGAGAAACAGGATTAGAGATTTATTTCTGAAAAAAATCAAATACAGAAGTGAATTCACAAGAAAAAACAAAATCTGGTTCACCACATCATCTTAACATTTCATAAAAAAAGTAAAGCATGTGTTAATTCAAACGATGAGAAATCCTAACACGGCATTACCTTCTACTCCCTTCACTCTCTCTATTTGATAAATAGAGAAAGAGACAAACAGAAGCAGGTAAAGTGTACGGACTGAAATCCTCACATAAAATCCTGCAAACACCATTAAGATTTAGGGTGCGTCCAGTCCACTTCTGCCTTTCTTTTTAAATACAGTAGTGTTTCCATGGCCATTTTTTAAATGGAATTGTGCAACCTTTGCTAGGAATTTCACTTAAACAAGAATATGGATGAGCTCATCAGTGGTGTGTCCAATTGTTGCAGTAAAGTTTAGCTTTATCTTCTAAACAAAGATTAGCAAGTCTAATGAGAACTGATTAGGGGCTAGGACGCCAAAGGGAACAGCAGAGAAGGGAAGGGATTTATGTGAGAACCTGAGCAGAACACTTGGCGGGGCACGGGGGGAGTTTTATTAGTTTGGTTTTACATATGGCGATAGAACTTTTTTTTTTTTAAAAAAAAAAAAGCAGATACCAACCCATTTCCTGCTTTTGAGTTGCCTTTGCTGTCCGTGCTGAGCTGAGAAAGGACATAGTGAGGCGCTTTGGCACTGTCGGCATCAAATATATCCATGTTGGACTCTTCGCAATCTCGGCGTTTGATCCCTGGCCTCTGCTTTGGGTTTCGTTTGCGTGATTTACGTGGCACCTCAGTGTTATCATTGTAGGAACTGGTACTCATGTTACTGAAGTTGGAGGGTGAATCCTCCATCCACATACTGCAGCTCTGTTCTGACTCCAATCCACACCCCTCATCCTGGCAGGACATCCGACTGTTGTCCAGCAAGTCCTCAGGTGGTGGCGAGATGTACAGGACTGTGTGTCTCTTCGGCGTTGACTGCTGCTGCTGGACTGCGTTACTGGTTAACTGCTTTTCACTTACCCCTCTGGTACTTACCCCCACGGCTGAGGAGCAGCTCTCCACTTGCATAGCCTTGCTGTCGGTGACTGAGGTAGAGTAAATGGTAGGACTGGAAGAGGTGGTAAAGGAGCTGCAAGCACCGCCCATGGAGGAAGAGGAAGGAGCTGAAGAAGCATCTGCGGTGTATAATTCACAAGTAAATACAAGATACACGGTTTGGTGTGCGCTGGCTATAGCAGTCCCATTGAAATAAAGTGATTTATGAACCGATTTCTTTCCCCCAAGGAATATTTGGAATTTGGTACGTTTTAGAATGTAAGTGCTTAAAGCAATACAGCCTAGCTGGTACAGTGCTTTGGAAATGTCCAAATAAGACTTAGCATGATCCACTGTAATCAACTTTTTTAAAACTTAATGTTAATTCATAAAAATGGCTGCAAGTAAACAGAGCTTTCATTGCCTCAGCTGGACTAATTATTTGTGTAGAAGCCATTTCTTCTAAAATAATGGAAGCCCCAATGCAAAATGCTTATATTCCACATTCAATGCCAATTAAACCATTTATTGTTGGAAAATTTTATTTTTGAAAAAGACGGGACTGTGCTTAGCCACAAAATATTAAAATAAGTTTCTAACCTATGAAGCAGAGAACTACAGGTCATTTTTAATGCAGACACTCCCTGCTTCAGAGGCAAATCCTGGAATAAAAATATGAGAAAATAAATGAGAAAAAGAGCTGCTGATTATTCCATCATAAATGAGAAATAAAATATAAAATCAACTGAGTTGGTAGGCAAAATGGAACTGGTATCAGTCACTATGAGATAGCTGTTTATTTTGAAGGTTCAAAGCAGGGAGGAAATAGCTGTATTGGTGACACGCTGATACAAGACGATACGAAATTTCTGTAATTTGACTCTTTCCGTCACCGAGACCGATTTCTCTCAGACTTTACTAGTCGAGTCCCTTATGCAAACAAAGACAGCTTGGGACAGACCTCTGAAAAATTCCTACCAAGCAGGGTATTTTAAACAGTGCGACTGTGATTTCTCCGGCGGTCACACAGACCGATCTGGTTTAGCAGCACGAGAGGCCAGCTAACGATTGCAACAAACCCCTGCAGATCTCTGGAGAGCATCGTAACCACCTCCACTGGGGAATTTTAATGGACAAATCAGCCGAAAACATCAGCTGAAACGTTTCAGAGGAAGCAGGACGGACAAACATAGGTCTTTATTTATTCAAATCCGCTGCAGCTCACTGAGGAATAACTAACCGAATTTCATATTCAGATTTAAGCTTCCTGGGGGGAGATGCTATTTGCTGTATTTCTGCACTGCTGACCGCACCTTACACAACAAACCAGAACCACAGCACAGCCTCATTTCGGAAACAAGTTGTACAGAACACATATACATAAGTACACAACGTTGTCGTTCAGCTAGCTACTGGTGTCGCAGAGGTAATACCTATTCTTATGAGGAACATCACGGTTTTGGGTTTTTTTCTTTGGGATTTTTTTAAAATCCAAAATATTATATTAATCTCTCAAGTCTAAAAAGCGTAGAGATGCATGAACTATTTTATCCTGTTTAAGCTATTTAAAAGTAACAGAATAAGTATGTTCAGCCACGAGATATCTTCAACTAAGAGCAACACTTAGCAAACCTTCCTATAAATGAGCCTACTTGTGATTGCCAGGGGGTAGCAACGACTGATGACGAACAATTTTTAAACCGTTACAGTTTCTTACAGCTTTTCTATGCTAAATGAATTTAAAAGCAAACCTACACCCCTTCAGATTGAAAAAATTAGTGGTCATTACAGCTTATCAATAAACTGTTCTGCTGTTATCTTCATAGGAAGTCCCTTCCCCAAACCTCCCGGTGAACCAGGAGCAGATGAATGATACCAGTTCCATTTCCCAGTTCGTTCTTTGGCAAATACAGTGGCTGAAATTGGAGAATTCAGTCACTCTGAACTGCATTCCAATTTAAAGGCAAATTTATCCTTTCTATGTCATGCATTAATGCAATGCTTTGTTCAAAAACATTTATAGGATTGGCAAGAACTATTAAATCTAGATATCAATTTCAGTGACAATACTTAGGAGCTGATTTGCAGCCACTTTGAGTTGAGCAAGATCGTTGCCATTTGGGATGTTCACTTTGGTTTGTTAAAACAGAATTAGTTTCCATCCATCATTTACGCACTCAAACAGAAGCCCGCAGCAGCGCGCAGCGTATACGCTGCACGCAAGGGTCTGCAAACGAAGACGTGGAGCACGCAGCAGTAACGCTGCGGGACTGGCTACCGAACAGCAGTATTTCCCCCATTTAAAATTAATTCTTCTTTTAACAGATGAACCCGAGTACCGTGCGTTGTGCAACGCAGCGCCTGCACGCCTCGTGTCTGCCTGTGCACGACAAGGGCTCGGACAAACCAGCAGTTATGCACGCTGAACCAGGCAGCAGGGCTCTAGAAGTGGGAGACTCTTCCTCCAATAGGTTGATATCAAAGATTTATCTTTTTGCAGCAAGTACTGGGAACGTTTTAGAAAGTTCTTTTAAGACCTTTCTATAAGAAAAAACTCGAAGTGACAAACCATACACCGGTCTGCCAAACACTGACCGTACCCTGCTTATCAAACGGTTCAATGCATATCCTGTCCAGAAATGCAACAATTGTACTTTTCCCCCTCACTTTCCTAGGAAAAAAAAAATAAATAAATCACTAAACAAAATACTTTTCGGTATAAGCTAAGAGAGCTGGTAATGGTGTCATTATTTTAGGGTGCAGCACTTTGCAATATTTAAGTTGCTATCATTATGGCTATCCAAAACAATTCCTTCTCCAGTTTTTTTTTCCCCTAGAAGTTAAAAAGCGTGTGTGTGTGTGAATATGTGTATATGTTTTATCTTCGTACATTTAAAAAGGAAAGAAACACTGCCTGTTATAAATTGGTTATACTCTCCTCCATCTACCAGAGATACCCCTGTGTAACAGTACAGTTATCAGAACACTACCAAGCCAAATGGTAATGGCAAGAAAACCTCTCCTGAGCCTCAGATACTCTCCAGCGACTCCATCACCAGCCAGAAACATGCACGTGTTTTAAAGCACGTACAGGCCAGTGTCTTCTCTGTTATAATAATTAAAAGAATGTAAGAAAGTGCGCAAATGTTACAGCCAGTGAAATAAACTGGCTATATTAGAACATTCAAATACACAAATCAAAACTCTGTTTTGGGGGATCAATTAGTAATTGCTTTAGCAATGTTTTAAGTTATGCAAATAGTAAGAAACACAGCAAAATCTATGTTTTCTCACAGAGTCTGCAGGCCTTTAGCCAATTGATCTTCCCTTGAGCTAATAAACGGGGTCAATCAAATAAGAATTCACAAAGTTACTGTAATAAATAAACCGCTGTGTTTTACATGGCTCCCGTTTTGGTTTATCAATTTATTCTAAGGCCAGTGACAACACACGTGTACCTGATACCCAAAGGAGATCTCTTGGTTGAATATGCTGCATTTTGGGGAAAAAAAAAAAAGTTTTATTCTAAAGTTTTTGGTAATTCCAACTTGACTGGTATTGCCCGAAAAGGTGAGAGTATTTTGCATTTCCTGGTTTTGAGGAATGAAGTTTTCCCCAACACGCGGATAATAAACCCAACAGAACCAGTGGCCATTCGGTGTGAGGGGGGTACCTGGCCACTGGTCTGACAGGTCAGAGTGGAAACATACAGACGCCTTCCCCAGTTTAAGCATTTCCTTTATTTGAGGTTACTTTCTTTAGACACATATTAATGGGAACTGTTACAGGTGGGTCTTTCATTTGCAATTGAACAGTGCTTGCAATGACAAATACGTAGTGTAAATGAGCACGGACATTTTGAAATATAAGACTGAATGTATTTTAACACAGCCTCAAAATAAAAATTGCTTTCAGAGCAACAACACTGAATAGAAGCCAAGTGCATGTTATGGCAAGTATGCAGCCACAGTATTAAAAATGAAACATGCACCAGCATCACAGGGTGGGTTTTCCCTTTTTCTTAATTAAAAAAAAAAAAACAAACCACAAACAAACCAAGAGAGAAAAGAAAACTACTTCTACATTAGAGCAATTTTGATCACTGTTGAAACTAAACCTCCTGAATCTATTCATTGCCATCCCTCTCACATGTAAGGTAGTTGAAGGGAGTAATTCAGATCTGTTGCCTGCCCTACAAGCTTTTTTTCCTCTGCCAGAGGCAGAGTGGCATCAAACAGTTCAGCAGCAGGAGCCCTGGTTCTGTTTTGGACATCAGAATTTACACACCAGTAACAAGCGGTTCTGTAATGTGTAAATAAAGAGAGAAAATAACCAAGAACCAACAAACTAAGCGGTTAGTGCTGGAGTCCAGAATGCAGCTGAAGAGAACCAGTTACTCCGCACTGCTCCTAGGAGGACTGTATTTCAAAGGAATCCAGCTGTTCGTGACACCAGTCACCTGTACGTTCGCTTCCCAGAAAGGCTGACAAGGTGCTACCGCTCCCAAACGTTTCCCTCGCTTTCAGGCAGGGAACAGAATTACTGTCACACCCAAGAGCGAATAATTCAGGTTCTTTCTGAAAACAAAAAGCAGCCAAAAAGCAGGCGGTGGGAGGAGGGACGCAACACGCATGTGGCACAACAGCATGCTGCGAAAAGTCGCGGGCTAACGAATATCAGAGACTGCGGGAACACACAGCCAAGAGCATCCCCATGAGCAAATCAGTGCAGTCTTTTTCTTTTCCATAACATAAAGCATTGTACAAAGAAAACTCACTACCTCCTGAGTTAGCAACTACGGCAATGACATGTATTTCTACATCCTACTATCTTGTGAAGTCAAACAAGGCATTCAGCCTCTAAAAAAAGGTCTGAAAGGCAGGAGAGAGGGGAAAAAAAAAAAAAATCACTACTTGGCATCGAGGGGGTCTTATCTTTAGATAACACTTAAGTGGAGCCAATCCTGAAATCCTTGTTCATTCTTTCCAAAGAGATCCTTAAATACAACAAGGATTACCAAGTCCTCAAAAAGAAACAAACAGCATCCTGATGACTTTTTTAAATTGCGCTGGAGTGCCAAGCAAGTCATTTCCCAGACTGGCAAGCTTAAGCTTGCAAACACAAATAAATTGGAGGTATTTTTGGTTTTACAAGGTTTTTGGCCACCTGTGCATGAACAGCCAGGACTAGCAAAAAGCCGGTAAAGAACTCGCCTTCTCCTCAGAACCTAGCATCGGGGGTCGCGTGGGACGCAGGCTATGTTCAGAAAACAATGAAGTGTTAAAAACGAAAACTCACCACACGGGCTGAGGTTTAGCTTAACATATGAAGTAGACCCGTTTATCAAATTTGTTAATTTATCTAACATGTCATGTTCTTGATAAGACTTTCATATGTTAATTGGTTTATTTGAACCACTGGACACAGAAGAACAATTTCAGAACAAAACCAGAAGGATACTATGTGCAAAATTTCCAGCATCAACCCTTGCGTTGCCAAAGGTTTTTAAAGGTAAAAACCAGAACTTACAAAGTGGCTGCAAACCTGCTTTCAACACCTCACATGCCAAACTTGGGTTTCTACTTTTTTTTCTTCTTCTTGTATTACTGATGTAATGTCAAAAACTTTTCCAAAAAGTTTAGTTTCAAATCAGTATCAATCCACTATTTAGAAATAAAACAAAAAAAAAAAAAAGAAAGAAAGAAAAGAGACTTATGAAGAAGTCTGAAAACAAGACCGACCTATACCCTGGGTGAGATTGGATGGGTTAAGTGTCTCTGGCACTATTTGTCTTCACTATTGACAGACACTGTCACACAACCCACCACTCGATGCCTGTCTCTGAATGGCGAAGCTAGAATGCAAGTTAAGTGTATTAATAGAGAAAAAAACTAGCATCCCAGCAAATATAATAAAGCAATCCAATTCACCAGTTATTAAAAACACTCAGATTCAAGATAGGTAGGTTAATTTAATTTACATTAAGCCCAACAGTGTAAATTCCCCTTACATTCACATGCTGAACCAAGCAGTGTATTATACTTTGGGTAAATACATCAATCAATCTGTTTTTGTTATCAATGACATCCGTTATTAAATTAACACTCAAGTTTAGGTATCTAAGTAGCACTTTTGTTAGTGGCTCACACACACCAATTCCATGTATCTTGGATCCTCCCCACTCGGAGCGATAACCAGCTGCGCACAAGCAAGTCAGAACTCTAGGACGCTCAGCTGCTCCCTGCAAGCTCTCCCTGCCGTCTCCTCAGCTCCCTCCACAGCCGCCACCCTACAAAAGCGACTCTACGATGGTGCCAGGACTGACGGCGCGGACAAAGAACACTTCCATTTAAGAAGCGGACTCTTTTGCTCTTTAGATATATGGTTGGTTTTTTTTCTAAGCAATGAAGAACTCCTCTTGGCCTTCATGAAGTCTTTGACGCTGCTACTGCAAGGAGGTGCCCAAGCAACAGTACAGTAAGGCTGTTCTCTTTCCACCCGTCACTGGCTTGCTTTTTCACTATTCATTACGGAACAGGGGATTCTCTTGTCTCGAAGTAATTCTCAAGCCTTTTTGATGTAAGAATAGGAGACACTTAATGCAAGAATTTGCCATGAAAAAAACCTCTCAGAACGATAAAACAGCTTGTGTTTGATTGAGCAGTTCTGGAAAACTGGGTTTGGTGACTACCTATGAGACTCAGGAACACTGAAAACAATCTTAATCTAGAAAAAAAGATGCTCTAGAGTACCTCGATACAATGCTTTCTAGCAACGATAAGGGAGCCGTGCTGCATGCAGAGGAGCAGGCACGCGCTCAACGCACGCACGACCCCACAGCTACAACGTTTTAACCGAATTCGCCGAGAACGCGCTCCCTAAGCGGTTTCCGTAAAAGGGAAACAGTAAGAGGAATCCTTTTCTTTCGCAGCTCCCAAATGAGGGCTTCTCATCAGCAGACGGCTCAGCGCCATGAAGGAACCCCTCCAGCGCCCCTCGCCCCGGCCTTTCCCCGGCTGACGCCGTCAGCTCCGCCGTGGCGCTCTCGCCAGCGGTCACTCACACACGTGCTGGCGCTACCACGCCAGGGCACCGCACTAACATACAGCGCCAGGAAGATGCACTCCTGAAGAGCATTAGGATCTCGTTTAAATTAATGCTGTAAGAAAGAAGTATCTGACACGTGACTGAGACAAGCACGCTGCAGACAGAAATCCCTGGAAGACATCCTCCTAGGAAATTACAGGAAGGCATTTCCAACTGGGAGGGTGGTGGGAAGAGGAAGGGAAAAGCCTACAAAGAAATGGAAGTTTTTACAGGCATTGGAGACCAACTACAAAGAAGAATCTTTTTTTCTGATAATTTGTTTACAACATGTAATTACAAGCCCAGGAGAATAGAATTAGTAGCAGCACTGATATCCCCTTTGAAATCTCTGGTAATTATTTCTGTATCAACAGGAAAAACTGACTAATGACACCAGGAAGGATGATAAATTGGCAAAATATTTTCATTAAAAATAAAAATTAAGAACCCTGACTTTAGCCACTTGTCGGGGGGGGGGAACCAGCCACACACCAAAAACCATCCCACCTCTCTCTTTTGAGGCTTTTATTGGAACCTCTAGATTAAGAATGATGAAAAAGCCTTATCTTGGCAGTGGAAAATGTGACCCATACCCCATAATACCCGGTCTCTACCCCACAGGTGATGCAAGTATTTCCATCCATTTCTCTACAGTAGCAATTGAGAAGCAAAGCCTTATTTTCATAACTAAAATGACCAAAAATGCTTATGGCAAGTATTTCAGTAATAACTCTGATCAAAAAAGACAATTACGCCTGTTTGGGACAAGTAGTTTGTCCCTTTAATTAAAAAGGAGCACAAAATTGACATGACCACAAAAAGGTAAAGCTTCATTGTTTATCAAATACTTTCCCAGGACACAATCATAGATGTCTGGGAGCCAGAAAAATTCAATACATCACAGATTAATTGTATCCAAATATGAAGAATGAAAAAAGAGATCAGCAAATACATTTCAGTGGCATAAAAAGTGTTTCCCTTCTGTTAGAGCAAGAACCCCACTCTGTGGAGAATTCAATTTGAGATAAGAACTGGAAAGTGTCAGAATGGAAACGCTGCAGGAAATACTGTCCTGGGGAGCAGTAAAAAAAAAATAAAAAATATGGGAAGATAGATATACGCCTCTGTGGAAACTGGAGAGCAGCTTAAGAGATCATCAATGAGCTGAAGCAGCTCACTGCAAGATCTGCTACAGAGAGAAGGAAGGGATGCTAAGCAGAGAAGTAAGTTTCTGTACAGTTTTCTCCACTGGGGTTCAGAAGGTTTGAGCATTCCTGTTACTGGAGATGAAACGTGCAAATGCAACGCTTGCTTGAAGTACATGGTCGAATACACTCCTGAATCGTCCCCAAGAGACAAGAATAAGGTGTGACCTACCGACTAGAAAGGCATCGTTGAGAAAGGACTTAACCTAGCAGTGTAAATTTTAAGCATTTGTTCAGTGTGTCTTGATCAACACGAAAAAACTGTTCAACCGTTAAGAGCCAACTGAAAAGAATCAAGCATCCCTCCTTGCAACTGGAGCTTAAAATATTGTGTAGAAGGCATTACTAAAGCTCCAGGCACATTTATTTCGTATAAGAACTGTCCAGGCACAGCTTACAATGACATTTCTCAGCATGACACCCGCATGTATTTCAAGAGCCTAGAAGATGATTCATATTTAATGTGTTTATGGTACCTCACCAGGCAAAATCCTCCTTTTCCTGTCCCCTGAACAAAGACACTTGCAATTCAAAGGGCAAGCGCAGTTTCTAGCGGTAACACCAGATCCTTTTCCTCCCTTCTGCTTTCCAGAAGAGTAACAGAACTAGAAGCTTGAGATAGCAGCTTAGGCTGTGAACATGGCAGCTCAAAATCCTAGAGTTCTGTTAAATTATACTTGCCTGTTTGATATTCAGAGTGGGTAATACCTCTTTTGTCTGGATTAATGAATATGAGATACACGTTTATTAACAAATTAATGAAAATCCAATCAGCAACATTCCATTTTAAAAACTCTTAAAACTGTTCTGTAAATCATAAAACAAATTTCCAAATGGAAGAACTAGAAGTCTGCCCCTGCAAGGTCATCGCTGCTAAAACCAGCCCATCCTGCTCCTCCAAAAAAACCAGAGAAGTTAACTGCAGCAATATATATTTCTCACCTATGATGTGATTTATATGGAACAAAACCTCACAGCAAAGCGAGTGACAGAAAGGCCTCAAGTAAGCTGAATTTCAGCCAGATACTACCTTACTCCATGTTGTGGGAAGCGGAGAACAAACTGTGTTAACTGTTACAGGAGTAGTATAAAGCTCTCACCACTTCAGATCATTCCCTGCAACATAATCTCCTCATTATCGAGAGTAATCATATCTGCAATTGACTTCTACATACAGCGTGCCAGCAGCATTTCAAATTAGCCCTTCCTTTTAAAAACAAGGCTAAATGAGATTACCTACAATGCTATGGAGACTGAACTACTGTTCCCCTATCATCTCCCAAAAAAGTGAGGTTTCAGAGCAAGTTACAGCCGACATAAAAATTAAAAGACAGAGACTGACACAAAACAAGTGGGAAGTTTCAGATACAGGAACACTAAGTTGCCAAAGTCATCTTTCCTCCTCACCCTATCATCTGTACAGTGTCAGCTCCTCAAAAATGTGCCTATAGTTTGCTACTGAGGATTTTATATATGCAAATGAACAGTCAATCTTGGTCTTTTAAAATATAAATATAAAATATGTGTTTATGTTTTACTGGTATAAGCATATAGACATGCACAAAGCCCAGGCTGATCTTCCTCTTCCTTTCCTGTTAAGAAATCAGAGCCCAGCCCAGCCAGGCTGCTCACTGCTACACGAGGCAGGGTGACAGGGCTTGAAAACGTGGCAGCAACTTTTCAAAGGCACTGTACAAATCCTAAAACAATTTAAAAAAAAAAAATAGTAAAACGTGATACCCTGTTATCTAGAAACATGGTACAGCTACAGGAAGAATGCAGCCGAAAACACTTGTGTCCTGCTCTCTTGAGAAAGCGGAGAGATGCGGGTGCAGAAGAAACCCAGCTAACCTCCACGAAAAGCCACGGCTCTCCCGGGACTCTGGAAGGAGACTGAGAACACTGGAGAACTCCTGCTCCGAGGCAGCGGTGTGCTGCGGGTACCAGCACCAGTTCAGAAGCGCTGAGTTCAAGCTGGCTTAGAGGAGGAATCCTAATCAGCCACTACAGAGCAGGAATTTGTGGGAGGAGGGACTCTGACTATGGAACAATCCACTGAGACCCCCTGCAGAGAGCAGACTCACCTCTCCTCATATCCTCACCTACAGCTTTTGTGGACATTGAAGTTCCTTCCTCTGTTCCCAGATTTAAAGAGGAAAAAAAACCTCTGGCCTCAGACTTACCAGAAATACCCAACCATCTGTCCACCCTTGGGGCATAACTTTGTATTAAAAAAAAAAAAAAAAAAAAAATACCCACACACCTCCCTGTATCTTACCTCCCAACACCACAGGGAGGAGCAGGGACTGATCTTTTCAGCTTCCTGCTCTGTCTCTATCCTTTTGGAACACAGCCTACAGAGTTGGTTTGCAGGTAAACACGTATCTAAGACACATGTATGTTCCTTCAAGGATGTGACGGAGGAGTGGGGGGAGGGAAAAAAACCCTACAGAATAAAAACCCCACTAAGATGTTACACTAAAACTGTCTGGCATCATTCATTGCCAAAATGCTGAGGCTGAGCCTTCCCCGACACCTACGGGAGCTGGGCACCCGCTTGCCAGCACGAGCACCAGCTCCACGCCTCGGGCTGGGGCTCACCTCTCCTTCCCCGTGGGCGCAGCACATGAAGGACCCTGGTCATCACAATTCTCTGTTTATAAAAGACCAAGATTCAATTGTTCTTGCCCTCACTGCAGTGGACAGTGACGTCAGCAACGAAAACAAAACAAGTCTTTGCTCTGTTTGGGGGTTTTTGTCTGGCTGGTTAGGTTTTTTAAACATAATTTTTAACAACTTGGAGAACTGCAGTTGCTTGTGCTTTATACTTCTGATCGTGACTTGAACAGCACCCAGAAACTTCGCCGTCTCGTCCCAACACCGACAGAAGGTCTCCAAAGCCACAGTTCGGCAAACAATTTAAACCAGCACAACTTAAACAGCCACTGAGAGAAGCCAGCTCCACCTTCTCTGACTACTGCCCTGCATTCCTCCTTCCCTTGTGCCACCAAACGCGTTTGTGCGGCCCCGCTGTGAACTGGCCCAGGACAACTCTAACCTGGCCCGGGACAACTCTAACCTGGCCTGTGACAACTCTAACCTGGCCTGTGACAACTCTAACCTGGCCTAGGTCCTTGAGCCAACACTCAGCAGCACGCACGTGAAAAGCTCTTCTTTCGGCAGCCGCATCAGCTTAGAGCCTTTGTGAAACTACGCGATCTCTGACATTGAAAACTGTCCTTAATTGCATGGGTAGGTCTCCTTTCAGTGCTAACAAAAAAAATCTCGATACTATTTTTTGAAGTTTTTCAACAAAATTGTGCTGCAGTTTAACCCAAACACAGCTAATGCATTCTTAGTTTTTTTAGAAGGAACTGGACTGGCTGTTAGCAGACACTAAATACCTGGAGGTAACAGACATTTAGTTCCATTCAAGTTTTTAAGTCTTTTCTGTTAGATACAGAATTAATTAGCAGTTCATGTCTATCTGTGGATTTAGAGTGTAACAGGGTTTGTGGGATTTTTTTGTTCCCTTGTTTATAAGATACATGTTTCTACAGGATTTGGTTGCTGCTACGTCTTTGAACCAAACCGATCACCGAGTACCGTGATTTTAGAAATATATGCCCAAATTATTTTTTGAGTGATATAAAAAATATCAAATCCTTTCAATATCACAAATAAAAACATCAAATTCTTTCAATGACCAAAGTTCCACTGTGCACAGTTAAATCCACAGGTTCTCTCAGAAGAGGTCTGGCAAAACATGAATGGTGAGCAGTGCTGTAAAGTTTCTCTGGCAAGTCTACAATCACTTCAGTTTCTGATCAGGATTCCTGTACCATGCAAATCTGGGAAACAGTCTCACACAAACATTTAATGCATATGAACTCATAGAGAGAAAAAAGAATGTAGCTATCTGAATCCTCACCTTAAATATATACATTTTTCCTCAAGCAACAGTTTAAGGCCAATTAGGAAAGTGGAACATGACCTTGTAAGAAATCTGGGGATCAAATTATGCAAAAAAAAAAAAACCAAACCCAAAAAAACCCCAAACCCATATCCAATGAAGAAAGCTGTATCTACCATGAGCATAATGATAATTTTTTCCTCATTGCAGGGATGTTTATAATATATAAAAGTTACTGACAAGAATCCCAGATGCAACCCAGCTCAAAAGCTAACCTCACAAATCAGAACTTGGTCCTTAAATCCTCACTTGTTCACGTTTAATGAAGATCAACGAGAGTCTTTAGACCAAAGTATAAAACTGGGAATAAGATAAAGGCAACGATAAAAAGGTCATGCCTCATTTTTATATGCTGTCAATTAGAAAAATAACTGATTTAAATTTATCAGTTTATAAAAGTGCCACCCTGACATAGATTATATTCTCATGCATTTGAGAATTTTGTAGCACATTACACTAGATGTGTGAATGGAGTTTAAATACTAAGCTTCCTCAGGCCTCTTAAAGGAAAGCATGACCTTTCCTCCTCCTTGCAGCTTGGTAGAAGCTTCATGGCCCAAAATACAATCTCCCATTTCATTTTTTACCCTAGCTAAAATTCGCCGTTTCACAGTCGGTCAGCATCGTGCCTTAGTTCCAGACAGGTATTTATTACCTCTGCAGACAGAGTGCGTTCTAGGAGTTGACAGGCCTGTGCTGCAACAGAACAGCAAAATGGGAACGTATTTCTTGTGAAGACAGATACAGACAGACAGAGATAGATAGATACGTATGAAATACAGCAACCATTAACAAAGAATATCCGATAATTTATTATCGCCCAGTTTAATTTATAGTACCTAAATTCTCCTAGAATGAACTCTGTCACTTGTCCACAAGCTCTTTTTTACAATCAAAACTTTGCCAGCACTGTTCATGTTGGCCAGAACGTTGCAAACCTTAACAAAGCCACTGAATAAATGGGAATGCTTACCAGCAGCAACTACAGCTGGAGGCGGCGAACCTGCCTCGCCACCACTTGTTTGGCTCATGGATGCTACAGATGTTTCTCTGGAAGGTGGTAACTGCAGCTCCTTTGGGAGAAGGTCATAGACAGATTCTGTTGAACAAAAAGCATGTAATCAAAAATTTATTCATGCTCTGCAAGAGAAAAGAAACAATGTTTTTTCCCAAGAGATGAACTGGATTATTCCAACATTGGTTGGATTATTCCAACCTTTTGAGAACCATTTGTAAAAGTTACATTAAGCACTTTGGGATCTTAACATCATGGAATAAAGCTATTTCAGAAAACAAACAAACAAAAACATTAAGGTACACATTCTCAAGACCGAAACAAAAGGATACAAACTTGTTCAAACAAAGAAATAATTCACAAACTTCCACAGAAACTGTATCCCTTCAGAGCAAAGGGGCTGACAGCAAGTACGACAAATCACGTGAGAATCAAAGACAAACCTGTTCTCAGAACTCAAACTGTGCAACTGACTTCCAAAGAAAAAGAGCCTCATTAGTACCACCATCCGCAGAACATCCTATAAAGTCTTCCCATGCAATAAGTGCCAGATCTTGTTACACAAGATCCTTTACTTCCATTTATCTGCAACATTTCTTTCTACCTCAAACTCCTGTAGGCTCAGGCAGATGCTCCAGAGAAAGCAGTCTCCCCTACGAAGATGGCTAGTGCCGCTCCATTTCACAGAGAAATCTCTTCGACATAACTGTGGCAGATCCTGTACAGTAGCAGAACCTCTAAGAAATTTTTTGATGCCTTCTCTATTGTGAAACAGCTACGGGCACCCCACACTGCCCACCTGGCAGCTTCAGCAGCCAAGACACAAGGAGTGAAGTCAACAGCCTCAGTTCAACCTGCTTCTCCACGCTGGCCGACAGCTCAAAGCAAGCCACTGCCTAGTCCGATGGCTCCTTCGGAGTTCCATCGGCACCCAACGCCTGGGAATGCATCACTGAGTTATTCCGAGACAACAACAGCTCCACGCAGGCAGGAGTACACACAGCTGTAAAAGCACCGCTGCGGGGGATACGCCGAAGATGCATCATTTCAAACACCTGATTTGGAGACGTAAATAACCTACACGAACACCCATAAACTGAATCAACAACTGCACACCACAGAACTGCACGAAATTCCTTTACAGGTGTTATATAGGTGCCCGAGACAGATATGGAAAACTCAATGTGCCTTTCGAAAGTTCTTTTTTCCCCCTATGAAGCAACAATTATACACAACTGATCCTAAAGCACAATGTTTGAGGAGCAGTTCTTCTGTAAAAATCAGAAAACCCATGGAGCTGCCAACTAAAGAGCTTCATCTGCATTAGGCCCTGTGAAAAAAGAAACCGACTCAAGGCAAATGCACAGGTACATACATCCACACCCAGCAACACGTACTTGTATTAGAAATGGGACCCATGCCACAAACTCGAACGGTTACCGTACGGGGTAAGAGGGCAAACACTCTCACCACAAAACGGCATCAAAAGAGCCCAAGACGATGCTGTACCTGCGAACCGGCCGCGAGGTACAGCCGGAGCCAGCGCCACAGCCCCTCAAACTGCGCCCCATCTGCTGCAAAACTTTTTCAATATTTTTTTCTTTCCAGTTACATCCACTCTTCGGAGAACTAACTTTTCAGTACCATGACAAATACACAAAACAGAACTATTTTTTTTTCCATTTAAGCGGATAACTGAAATATTGGCAACCAGAGGCTGCACTCCAAATCCCTAGCAGAAATCCCTGCAGAGGTTTTCAGTAAGAGTTACCCGCAATGCTGAGACAACGTACAAGGAAAATTTTGAGGCAGCTCAAGTTAACTAACTATAAATTTGTAACTTTTATTCTTCAGAACAATCCGGGGGGGCGGGGGGATGATACTTATTTGTGTTTACCAAAGAAAAGGTAGAAAAGGCAGAGGGAGCAGACAGACATTTGTTCACACTTTTGATGCTGTTTTGCTGTCAGGAACAGCTGCATTAGCATTTCCCTCAAAGATGAGTTCCCTTTTTAAAATTAACTTTTTCCTCAGCTGTTAAGGCCCGATTTCTCACTCTTCTGAACCAGTGATTTTCAACACCATAAAACTGGCTTTCAAAGTAAAATAAATTAGACCAGTTTAAAATTGGTTATGTGAAGACACGGTTACAGTGATGTTCCTCATTTTATACTTCATGTATTTTTCCCAAAAAAAGGTTAGTTCTTTTTTAGTGATTTACAAGTTATTAAGCAATACTGTATATTTTTTGTGTGTATGGTGAGCACCTACATAGTTTAAACATTCTCTAAATTTTAGCCTTTATTAAAAAAAGGTGAATCATGCCTTTATCTTTTATCATACAACTTTTACCTAAGTTGCATGTGCATACAGGCTTCAATCCAATTCAAAAATTAAAAACCAAACTAAGTTGCGTTTAAAGTTGTCACTGCCCAAACACCATCTCCTTACGCCTGCTGTGTCAACGAGGGGGAAGAAAGGGGGCTACCAAGGCACAGTTCTATTTGAAGATGGGAAGGGAGTGCAGAGGGAAAAACCCATTGACTAAATAACCAAAAAGTTATACTGCTATTTGAACGAGAACATCTGAGGAAGGTGAAGGAAGCGGGGAATTTTTATTTTGCTTGTATTGAATATACTTCTGCCAGTGAACCACAAGTGCTCAATCCATGGGAAAGAGATGCAATAGGTATGCACTCTTAGACCGGCAGGAACAAACACGGCACTAGAAGATCGACTTTGACCCACTCTGCCTTGGGTAAAAGAACATTTAAAACTACCAGTCAAGTTCTGACTGGATCATCTGCTGAAGGAGCCCAGAGATTTGTGTATTACCTGGCTGGCAAAAAGGAGCCCGTCTGATCTAATGGCATGTAAGACTCCATGCAGCTGTAGTCGCAGCTTTAACAGGGAGGGCAGTGTAAAACCCAAACTGGGAAGCCAAGAAGCCCAGTTGCTACTTCCAATAGCCACCATCAGGCAGCCTCTGCACTGGCGCTGTAAGGACAACACAACCTATCCACAGGTGTCATTGTAAATTCAAATCTGGTTTAATACACAGCAGCAGTAGAGCGAGAACTCTATTAACATACTCACTGAGGGCTGTTGGGGATTTTCAGTCTCAGTTCCCTCTCCTTCACAAGCTGTGAAGCCAGTCCTCACGGACAGAGCCCGGGGAAGTTACGTGAAAGAACGAAACACGCGTGTCTGCACCTTTCCAAAAACAAGCGGGTCTAACTCACCCTCCCAAGCCACCTCACGCTCTGCAAGCACAGAAACGCAGCCAGCGCTGCATATTTTGCAGATGTTTGTTATTTGTCATGCTGCATTCTGAGAAAGCTTCTGTGAACCACAAAATCCCAAACAGTTTTCAGATAAAATGTTGACTCATTTCCACGTTGAACAGCTCCTATAAGCCTGGCTGCTGGCATTGCCATCAATACATCAAAAAAATTCTCCAAGCAAAATGTGGCCTTTGGAAACCACGAGATGTGTGGGGCTCTATTTTCTGCTGAAGGACAAATTTCCTTCAAGAAGAGTATCTTAATGCAAGAGACTGAAGAACGAAAGGTTCAGATTTTGTCCCAACAATGAAAAGCAGATACACCAGCCGAAGAGAAACACCATTGTGACACGAGAGGGTACTGCCCTTCTCGACACCCCTGTGCCTCTGAGTAAGGTTATGTTTAGTGACAGGCCCCAAAGGAGGGACTGTAACACATATATGTATGTTGAGAAACCGTTACAGTTTTATATATATGTCGCATATACATGCACACACTTTCATTCCTTTCTGTTGTCTCTCAAGAAATCCTCTTTGAGGAGAAAGTCTCTCATCATCATAATTCTGTCATGACTCATAAGATACTTGGCATCAATTACAAAGCCTCATTTCCAAAAGCTAAGTTATTAGGTAACAGTGAGCTTTTCTCCTTGGGTTTGTTGTTGGGTTTGTGTTTTTTTTTTCCTCCAATAAATTTATTTTTAACTTTCAAATGTGACAAAGGTTCTGTCAAGTTTGCTGCTTTAAAGGGATGCTCAGATACAAAACTCCCACAGCATATTTCCTTCTCAGGGAACACATAATTTTATCAGTAATCCGCAAAAGCACAATTATAATCGTTGTGAATAATTCTAACAATACGATAAAGAGAGGGAGGGAGGGAAAAGCTAGCATTAGAATTGCAGCACATTCCCAAACATCACAAGACCACTGAGGGCAAATCTTTTAATTTCATGCTTCATTGACGAAAGACCAAACTACTTGAAACCCGGTCTAAAAGACGACACCCAGTTTTCAATCCTACAACACTTGGATACCACACCTAGAACTGAAGATGTGCCCTACACTTGGGAAAAAAGCTGGCATTAGCCTTGACAGCTGTAGAATGAGAGGACAGAGCAAGCTCTTAGGAGGAGCCCAGAGAGATGGTAGAAGCCCCATCCATGGAAACATTCAAGGTCAGGTTGGACGGGGCTCTGGGCAACCTGATCCAGTTGGAGACATCCCTGCCTTGAAAGGCCCCTTCCACCCCAAACTATTCTATGAACACAAGGCAGAAGTTTAAGGTCAAATCCAAACCTAAAAAAAAAAAACAAAAAACAAAAAAAAAACCACCCACCACACGAAAACACACCTCCTGGCTTTTCTTCAGAACAGATGTAGCTTCACAGTCTGAACTGGATTACTAGGAGCTATCATTTCAACGCTTCTCAGAGGAACCTGAAATTGTTTGGGTACCTTTAAGAAAGCTCGCTGCAACGAACCTGCTCTACACAAATCAGACTTCAAATGAAACTTTGTGTTTTCACCTAAACACAGGCCAATGTTTATATATGCTGCACTATAAATAGCATTAAAGCAAAAACTGACAAATCCCAGAAAGATTAGAGTTGTTGCAAGGAAACTAATTCTTCCCCAGAGGATATAGTTTCCCTCTACGCCTGATACCACATTTAAATAGCTAAGCTCCCTCCCCTATTGATCAGCCTCCCCTCCATCACCACGTCTTCACACGCGTGCACACACACGAACACTGAGCATACGAAATTTTCTGCTATAATTTTCTGTTTATTCTATGTGGAAAATACCCACAGAAAAGAAAAGGCTGTTATGTAAATGCAGCATTACATTTGAAGGTAGAAACAAAAATTCAGCACCATTACGTATTTCTACCTAATTACCAAGAAAAAACACATAGACAGGAATCCTGTTTTCAGCAGCCACCGTGTTGAACCGAGTCAAGTTCCAGCCGGCTGACAGCACAAAGTGTCTTATAACCTACTGCTGATTTCAAATCCCCTTGACAGATACATCAGCTGATCTCAAGTTTACGGGTTTTTTGCTAGAAGTAGCTCCATTTACACCCAACATCTCCCCTAAACACATTTTCTTTCTGCCTACAGGAAGAGAGGAACATGTGTTTCAGGGTTACTGTTATTATCAAATATAAACAAGATCAACACACAAACAAAATAGCTGATGATCAGTCTTTTGTTAAGAGTTGCGCATTTGCACTCGTTTCCACATACAAACCTTCACCTCCATCCACGTAATCAGCTATTAGACATCCTATCTACAATGAACTACTGAATCTCCTATCTTCCCTCAAAACACCTCAGCTAGACCAACTGGATGATCCCAGGCTTTGCAAATTCTACTGCTGAAATCGGGACAGACAGATTTACGAAAAAGTATTTTAACTGTCAAATTTCTTCAACTGCCCTTTATCCGATTATCCTACCCCTATAATCTCTCATCCAAGATCAGCTGCCTGTAACTTTGATCTTCCTGCCAGTTACACTGACAGTTCAGAAAGTGGTATTTCACATGGCTGTACCAACCAGAACAGCACCGAACACGAGGTCAAGATCCAACACCACAAAATTTTAAATCTGGGCAGGACAAGATTTTGTTAGTGTACTGCTTGAAAGTGCACAAAACATTCAGAATTGAAATATTAATGAAAAATAATCAAGTAATAAGATACTGGACCTGCTTGTTACTGCAGCACATCAAAAGCAGCACGCCCCAGCCCAACAATAAGCATTCCAGCACACTCGGCTACCAGCAGCCGCCGAGCCAGTATCCAGTCTCGGGTGAAAGGTACTCACCACCACTTCTCTCAAAAAACTGAAAGAGCAGCAATAAATCCTGAAGATACTCAAGAGGATATACAATGCTGCTAGACGGGATGCTCACCTGCTACAAACAACTGAAATCAGTCCATTTAAAATCAAAAGAACTGAACAAAAGTTATCTGTGAAAGGGCTGGGTGCATTATGATCACTCTGCACAAAACACATCCTTGGGTCTACATGTATGCAGATCAGTCCCAGCAGCTGGTGACAGGACTTCTGCCTTTGAGGGAGAGAGAGGAGAGGCCTTGGAAAGATTTAGGCAAAGTACCTCAGAGAAGGTCGGAAACAGTGGGTGAAGCTGATCTGATAATACCACAGTGGAAGTACAGAAGGCTGGTGGTTTGTGACAGCAAACTGAAATCTTTAAGTGCTCCTTCCCCCCTATTTTACTCACATAGTGCACACACAGAGCTGCCCCTTTCGTAGGGCTGGCTTTAGATTTCTACACACAGACTAACCAGGCTACCCTACAGGCACCCGGGCTTACAGCAAAATCTAAGCACTCCAGCCTTCCCCCATTGCCACCAACAGAAAACACTGCGCTGAATTTTTTAAATCGTTCTCATCACCACAGGATCAAAGGACCTTTCAGATACACACCATGCCTTGCGACCAGCAACACTGGATTCCCCCATACTCACTAGGAAACTGTGATTCTATTAAACTATCTGAGGAACATCGCAGTTAAGCTTATGGAAGCAAAGGGAACACAACAAAAGTGGTTCCTGTTTGGGTGTGCTAAGGCAACTGTAAGATTCTGTAAGAAGTCACTGCAGCTTTGGACATGTTCCAAAGAAAGCCCCTCTTCTTCCAAAGCGTACGTATTCTCATCATGGAGAATGCTCTCCCTTAAAACAAAAAAGGAGAATTCTCATTTCAGCATTCCAGATAACCTCCTGAGGTCAGAAGAGAAGCCACTTTCAAAGTAAGGGTCTCTTGTTAAATAGCACAAGTTCAACACTGAAATGGAGATAGATGCTGTCACTTCAAGAGGACGGAATGCAGAAAAGGAAAGAGGAGCAGTTTCCCCAAAATAGCTAATGAAAGTAGTCATAAATAATGAGTTCAGCTGTAATGCAGCAAACCCAGTGCATGTGGATCCAACATTCCATCACATGCAGCACTTGCAAGACCTTTCTGCAGCTACCCACCTTTAATGAATCTTGGATGACCTTTCGGTTGCATCTACACAAGAATTTCAGCTATACAGATAAAGAACTGCGATTTCTAGTAACATAGCGCCTCAGTAACCTGTGCTGGGCTAGGGCTGGTTCATGAGGTTACAAAAGAACTTGTCTGTCCTCAAATTTCTGTGAGGCTTTCTTAGCCTACCAGTGAATCTAACCAGGACCCTTCTGATCGGATGACCAAAGAGCTGCTTCCTGTAACTCAGCACTTGGTGACACTGGGAGCACAGAAGATACAGAAAACAGCAGAGAATACCCGTTTCCAGTGTTTAAAAGCAACAGCAGGCTCATCCATAATGAATGTAGACATCCTCGTACCGCCAGTATCACCAAACGCCTCAAACGTTACAGAATGCTCCTTAGATACACCAAGGCTGTACCAGAAGGAAAGCCATGCCACCCAGAACTTCCACACGTGGAAGCCAAGTTACGAACTTGATGAAGAACTCTGCCCTGACCTACTAGCAAACGAGGCCAGAACTAACGTCGAGGGAGACTGATATCACCGTGTGGAAAGGTCATCTACTCCAGGCTGCTACAGGTCCACAGAATCCTGCCACAGAACTAAGAGAGCAATATCCAGTAAAATAGCCATTTCTGCTTTCTAGGCATCTAATTCCCCCTCCCCTCTCGTTTTTGGGGTTTTTTTAAGTAATCAATGTAAATTCAGTAGAGTAACTAGTTAAGCTTGACACAGTGGAGAAGTGTTATTAGCAGGTTATCATAAAATCATAGATTCATAGAATGCTTTGGGTTGGAGGGGACCTCAAAGAGCATCTAGTTCCAACCCCCCGCCATGGCAGGGACACCTCCCACTAGACCAGAAGCCAGGAAAAAAGTATTGCTTCTGCCTTTAGCTGAAGCCATCCTTCCACGTACATAACAGCCTCTAAATCAATTTCTGATCACGATGTGGAAAATCCCTTTTTTTGCTACAGTTTTCCTCTTAACAACAAAGATGTCAGACATCACTTAACCAGGTGGCAGCTCCGACTCCCACCTCAAGGCCACTTCTCCAGGTTGTTCCCCAGGCCCAGCCTTGAGGAGGTTGTTGAAATACAGGCCCAGCTCTCCCCCTGCCCACCCATCCGTCTGCTCCACCACGGTGACCTGCTCCTGCAACTTCACCCCCTCTAATGCTGGGGGGTCCCTCAGCATCACCCCTTTCATCCCCTCTCCTAGACTACAAGGCAGTGACAGCCTTCCTGCTCAAAAGGCAATCGCACGGGCGAGCACAATCAATAAACGGGTGATGACGAGAACCAGCCAAACTCTCTGCAGCGGCGGCAGAGACAGAGCATCTTCCACTTGCAGCTGGCATTTTTGCCTTTAAGGGTAGGTACATCCTGGAAATCCCTTACCACTTCGATGACCTCATGAAAAAAAAAGTTAATCCTTGTCTTTTAATAAGCTCCCTGCACTGAATGGCTGCCCATTTGATCCCCACTGATACTAGTCTCCTCAACATGTTTTAATACCCGTACAGATTTGGCTGCTTCTTCCAAAGCCATTTCCTTGCTGCAGCACATGACGGTCACACCAGAGATTAGACAAAACCTTGGTGTACTCTTCTAATCAGCTGGCAGCATCCAAGCAGAAATCTCTTCTAATGATGTACTCTAAGCTGATCAAAAAACCAAGCAAGCAAACAGGCAAAAAGAGTTGTTTATATGGAACTAAGATTAAAAAACAATTAGAAACACATGAACCTGCAGGTAGCCTCTGCCACACGGGAGGTAGGTGAGAAAAGTCAAAAGGAGCACACGTGCTCAGCTAATTAAGGAAACTCTATAAAGGAAAAAATAGAAGGTGTCCATATTCCACCACAGCCCCAGCTAAGCATACAAATTCACGTTCAGAGTAACCAAACACACATGTATCAAGATTCTACGACGCTGATCAGTTCACGTTAAGACACAGTTTTGGGCTAATCCCGTATTCCCAAGGTTCCAAGTGTCAACTAAAGGCCTGACTGTCACTCCTTGCCCCAAAGGTAGCTGTACTAATAAAACTATACACGCAACCGAGTATCTTCCAGAAACTTTTGTTGTTAGAGATGCTAAAACCAAAATCTACTCCACAGCTGAAAAACTTGGCCTCTGAATCTGCCAGAAGACCTTGTGGTTTGTTCATTTATCTTCATGTTCTGTACTCAGAAGTCCAGCGTCTATGATAAACAACATAATTTAGTGGTTGAGTGTATTGTGTGCCACCGACTCCACCACAATAGTCTAGTTCACAACGTTTTTAAAGAACGATGGGGGGAACAGGGGGGGTGTTACATCAGCTCTAAATACTCGCCATCTAACCAAAGCCTTGCTTTCTTGCAAAATGTTAGTGTCATGTGACCTGCACGGCTTTTTCTGCCTAGAAGAGCTTGGGTGTGGGAACACTTTGAAGCTGTCAGGAAGAACCTGTAAGAGCCAGCTGCTGAGCCCTCCAGTTCTTCGCCCTCCCCACAGCTCCCGCCATACACCCACCAAGGACAAACAGGTTCTCCTGCAAATCCCAGGAAAAGCATTTCCTGGCCAAGTTTGGTTACTACAGCACAGGGAACGAAGGACACGCTTCAGAAACCTCAGGCCACCCTCAAGTACACCAGGCATTAGAACCAGTACAGAGGCTCCATGTTTCATAGCGCAGTGACTGCTCTCGCTTCATCCAGGCTACGCTGGGAGAAGTAACACCAGGACCCACTGGGATAAACCCTGCAGCGAAAATACAGTCTATTGCTTCTCCATCTCCGAGTTAGCGAGAGGAAATGTTACTACAGCTACACTGAGAATACACACCTACACCTGCGTGCGAAGGAAACGGCACCTGCCCGTAGCCAGCGGGGTGCTTTAAGAATCGTTGCTCCAGGAGATGGCACGGTGATACGGGGCCCGGCGCGGGGCACGGCAAGAGGGACAGCGCAGCCAGGAAGCCAAAGCAGGATAACGAGGACTCAGTAAGAAGCTCAACAGAGGAAGCTTTGAGAGTCTGAGAAAGGCAACTAGAAGACAGACAGAGAGTCTAGTGCATAAAAAAAGAACAGAAACAGACTGGGACAGGCACAGGCCAGATGAATCCGTGACCGCTAAAGTACTTTCTGCTCCACTGTGGTGGTTTTGTTGTTGTTTGGGTTTGGGTTTTTTTCCTTTCTTTTTTGTTTCATTGGTTGGTTGGTTTTGAGTTTCAAACTCTCATTTGTAGAAGTGAGAATCACCCACAAAAACTGCAGACAATGGCAGCTCTACTCAAGGTAGAGCAGAGATTTTATATGATAAAGTTACAAACAAGATTTGGAAGAAGGAAAGAATAGACAACAAAGAGTAAATCAGGTTTTGTTCTTTATCTGTCAAAAGAGGATTTATGATATATTACAGACTACCATAGCTTCTGTATTTCCTAACATCTCTGCAACTTCAGCAGACTTAACCCAGGCTCGCTCAGCAGCAGTTAAAACAAGGCAAACAGCCCTGAAGACAGGTTTAAGGTTCACCCAGAGCGAGAAGGGAAGAGCCTGCTCTAGCATACACAAGAATGGATAAAACGCAGCGCTGTTCAAAGAATCACAGAATCATTAAGGGCTTTAAGACCATCAAGTCCAACAGTAAACCTAACGCTGCCACCAAACCACAGATACTTGTTGCATAACTGTGGGGCAAAAGCCAAAGAGCAAGAACAAGCCTGTAGTCAGTGAAGCTGAGCAAAAGGACACCACACGCTGCTCAGGAGTCTTGATGCAGACACCTTAAAACATTTCACAAAGCTGTCAGTCTGATTACTCCTATTTTTCCAAATGCAACAACTGAGTCGTAGGAAGAACATAAGTCCCAGGGCTCCCCAGCCAGGCGGCAGCAGGACACATCAAACCTGTCCTACCCAGTGCTCCATCCACTAGGCAACACTCACCAAAACGAGGCTTTCATTTCATGTCTTTGGGTACGCCTCGGAATAACGTGATTAAACGTAGGACTCAGTTCAGGTTGACAGCATAACCCAAAATAGGTAAAGCCTACCTCCTCCTGCTCCTGCACCCACCGACCCATGCTCAGTAAGTGCCCCAGCACCACCTGGACCACTGTTTTTCAGAGAGCTCTCAACTGAAGGTAGGTCAGCAAGACACTCTGCACACTTCCTGCCATTGTCCTGCTGCCTTCATTTCAGCAGCACCTCTAAAGAGGGGACAGTGGAAAGAAACTCTAGAGTACCATTCCCTCCCTCATCTGCCACGCTACACGCAGAGTATCTGTAGATGTAAATCGGTGAACGACTGGAAGCGAGTCTTCCCGCCAGTGCTCCTGTTATTGTCAATACTGGCAGAACTATATCGCTGCTACAGCAACAGTGGCAGGTTTTCAAAGAAACCGCAGTGTATACAAGGATGTTTTACACAGCCAAACAGAAAATCTTCCTTCCAGTTCCCTCTGGCTTCAGACAAAAGAAGCGAACCCTAAACCAACACGATTCGTGAGCACATAGGGAAAGGCAGATGCCATGGTTCTGCCCGCACAAGAAAACTTCATAATTACAAAGTTTGTGTCGGTGCAGCTCCCCTCTGAAGAATCAGCAGAGGGTCAGAGCACTCTGTGTGGATGGTGTAGCACTGGGCACTGTAAAAACCCAAATCTTGCCTGCAAATGCCACTACACAACACTGAAACGCACATTATAGTATGTTAGTGAAGAAGAGAGGAGTTTGCTGAAAGACAGCCCCTTCTATTTCAACGAAAGATGATCAGTAATATATTATTAACCACCAAAGTAATTAAAATTTTATCACAACTGCAGTATCATTATTTCTTGCACTTAAAAATAAAAATGAAAGCTAAAAGTTGTTTCTGGCACTTTTTTTTAAAGCGCAAGTATTAGTACCAAAAATGCTAGTATTCAAAAGGTAATTTTGCAAGCAATTGCAACTGCACAAAAATCAGTTACTGCAGGATTCTATCCACCTTCAGCAAAGCTGTTAATCTCAATATTCAAGATTCTGCACAGCATGGTAGGGTTGAGAAATTAATCCTTTCAAAGTTGAATTTCAACAACTGACAAAGGCATGTGCTAGCTGAATTCTAGTTATGGCGTTCATCCAAATATCAAATAAAGCCTTCCTGGCTGTGTTTCAGTCATCCCCATTCACAGCTCAAAGAGTACTTTTATAAATGTAGACAGGCAGTATAAATCCTGTCTCTTGTTTGCATCCAATTTTACACATCTCGGAAAGAGAGAACAACATTATTTAGTAATTGTCACTTCAAGAAATGGACCAGTAATGACTTAGTGAAAAGTGCCCTGTGCAGTTGTAAACTGCAGACAAAACCCCAAGAACTCAAAAGATGCTACGAAAACAGCACAGTGGACAAGGCAGAGCAACTACGGACGGACAGAACTGCGAGTACGTAAACATAAGAGGGTTCTGCTCCGCTAAACAGTTGAACCCTTCAGCAACATGTATGAAAGGCTTTAAATACTACTCCTCGTATGTGGCAAAGATGAACATTTCTCTCATAAACAACCCAAAATGAGAGCAGGAAAAAAAAAGAAATTAAAAAAAAAAAAAATCAATCTGTTCATAATACCTTAAGAATTAAAAAGAGAAATAAATCCAGTGTTGCCATGTTTTAATCTTCCAGCATGCAGGAAACTGAGCTAAGCTTATGTTTGGAAAGAGTCCAAATATGATAGGTATGAAAATTCAATTAAGGAAATCAAACAACCTCATTTTGCCAAGTAACACTGTTATATACAGTCATCACAACAACAGCATTTCTTTATTTGTGTTTCTATACTAAACTGCATTTTAAGGATAGTTGGTTTTCTCCCCATCTTCACATTCTGTCACTACAAAGACTTCATTTCTGAAACGCTCAAAGAAACTCAAATACAGCATGACCAAAGAATACTAATAATAGCTATTTATCAACCACTCTAAACTGCTATTGTTTCAAAATCAAAGTTCACCGAAACAGAGCGGTAATCAGGCACTCCAGCCAGTTATGCCGGTTCCGTGGGTGCAAGTCACCAGCCCAGTTCACAGCCACGCAGACATCCACCTGACCCTCAACTTACTGGTGGCTCAGAACGACGTTTCTCAGCCTTTTCAGATTTGCCTATTTTTTTCCCTTGGGGTTATTTTTGCCATCTCTTACATTTGCTGTAGAACAAGACACGCAACACCAGCAATGAAAAACACACATACTTTTTTCTTTTGAGGCTATACCACGATATTTGACATGAAGAATAAAAGCAGAGACTTTCAATACATTGCAGCCACCTCTCAGATCCAGTATTTTATCATAAACCTGGGTGTGGAGGCTATGTTCATGAGGCTTCACATGTCCTAGTAACTCCTAGCATGATGTCTAGCACCTCAAGCCCACAAACCATCTTCACGCCTCCCTCCCTTTACTCATTTTAGTAAGATACTGACATTAAGAGGTATTTCCTTTCATCATCCCTAAAACTGAGAAATATTTATGCTTCCTACCATCGTTTTGCTTTCTACTTAGAATTCAACCACTATGTTTGATGATAAACATAATCTTTAAAAACAAACATGAAGTAACATTTAACAAACAATACTCCTTGGCACAGCTAAAAGAAAGCTCTGCTGAGGCCTGGCATCTGTACCACCACTTCTAATAAACTGACTGATAAGGTAGGTCAAAGAGATGTGTTGTGTGAAAGCGACGGAGCCCAGGACTCTTGTACCTCACCAGCCTCCCTCTGGGATCGCAAGAACCCAGATTAGGAGGTGAAACTGCATCCACGTTAACAAACACTGAAAGCAGTGAGAGACAGCCTGGATGCTCCACACGCATTTCCTACAGTCACAAGGCTCCTCGGCACCCGAGTCCCAGACTGCCTGCTCAGCTTTGTCACGTTTAGCACCAACGGCAGCTACTCTGAACATGCTCGTGCTGGAAATTGGAAAAAAAAGAGGAAGGGGAAAAAGCAGGTTATAAATAAAATCCTTTTTAGTGAGCCTGAATGATACAGCAGAACATGTGTTACAGACAGCGTTTGTTCAAAGCAAGCTTCACCAAGCACAAGGTGCTACAGTTCCATCTCAGGCTCTACGTCTACAAGCCCTTTGTTCTTTCTAACAAGCAGCGCTGCTGATCCACACCAAGCCTCCCTTCGACTGCAGATAAAGATAGATGCAACTAATGAGGTGCATACCCAACCACCGGCAGAGCTCCGCGGTAAGTACTGCACCTGGAAGGAATTCCTCAAGGAAATAAAGATGCAAGCTGTTTGTAAAAAACAGGTTTTGAAACTATTAAGCAAGTTCTTCTCCAAATATGTTCACACATGACTCTCAGGAGACAAGTGGGAACCTGAGCCAACCATTTAACAGCAAAATGTGGATAAAAGATTCCTTTCTGCACTACAGAGCTAAAACCCCACTGGAATCGGAGGGAGAGCAGCAACCAAAGAATCAGAGCTGGAACTGCCAAGTTACGTAAAACTTAAGGGTGGTCGTAACAAATCAAACCGAATACTGATCAGCCCACATCTGTTCTCTGATAGCAGCAACCTATAGGGAAGGGTTTACAAGAACCAGTAAGTTTAGAGGGTTTCTCTTAGAACGGGCCTTCCAAACTCTAACAGTCGGCTACGGACTCCCTAATTTACAGGCTTTCCTAAACAGGGATACCCTCTACAAATCTAACAGATTCTTGAATCATTTATCCTTCCACCACCCAAAACATCTGCCAATTGTTTCCACAATTAAATGGTGTACAGAAGGGAAGAAGGAGGAAAAACAAGGCTGTCTTTTGTTTGGAATCGCTGCCTGGTCATTGCATTGAGTGTCTTACATCTCTGGAGTCACAAAAAATAGTAACTAAGCACGGTCTATTTCTCTGTGCCATACCATTCATGGCTTTCCTTGGCTATCCCTAAAGCTTGACATTGATTCAAGGACAGACAATGTAATGGAAGATAAGCCCCTTGAGGTTAGAGTTCATGGGGATAATTGGCAAGCGTGCAGCTAAAGATCCTATCTGGATGGATGCAGCATACCAGTCAAACGCTTTTGGGGATTCCAAAATCCTTTGTCTACGAGTACCCCACCCCACTCCCCAATAAACTGAGCTGTTACAGTCTGCTATGGCCAGCTTCTCAAAAATCATATGCTGTTAGACTTGAAGATCTCTCCGGCTCGATTAAACTGTCTTTCCTTCCTGGACTTCTAAGGGGGGAAAAAAAACTTGCCCTCTAGAGTTTCATCAATAGATAACCAGTCTCCCACCAGAGAAAGTGTGTTTGAAACACCCACAGTACTTCAGCTGTCTTTCCTCTATGTCTAAAAGCTGAATTCAGTAAAAATAAAGCCTGTAGACTCCTTGGCTCCAGTGCAGAAAGGCAGTAATCTTCCTAAATGCATTCTTTTGCTATTGTATTAATGTACTGAAATACCTGCACAGCAAGGAGTACTTAAATTTACTCTAAACAATATAATCCCTTCCTTGCTACCACACCTCCAAAAACACCTTCTTTTTTATTTTTTTTTTTACTCAAGTGGCAGCAGATAACTGAATTACTGAAGCTTAAACCAAATCCTTTCAGGCCACAAAATAAGAAACCAAATGATTTCCCCTCTGATTAAAGACCAACTCCATTCCAGGTGCGGTTCAAGTTTCAAAGCGAGGCAGATGGCCCTGTCTAGAATTCAGATGCCCTAAAAGAAAAACAGAGTAAGATTTATTCCCCGATGAAATCTGGACAGAGGCAAAGGAAGGGCACTGATCACACTCACACCACTACACCTACAGACAAGAGATGACACAAGTTCTTCCTCTATCACCAACAAATGTAGACGGGAGTTCAAAACTGGCGAATGTGCCAAGTGTGCCCGGAGCATCCAGCTCCAGGAATGCCCAGAAAGTCATTTTCAAAGGAACACGCTCTGGATAAACCGGTGTAACCCTCAGTGTACATTTCTGACAGATTTCAGAAAAATAAATGGCTGTACTCAAAAGGAAAAACCTGACTTAGTGCCCCAGTAAGAAAAGGACTGCAATCTAACACTAGACATGAGAATTTCTGATGTGGCACCAATTAAAACACATTAAATTCCGTCTTAATTATCTTAACCACGAAGGTAGCCAAACACTGGCACAGGTTGCCGAGCGAGGTTGTGGAGTCCCCATCCATGAAGACAGTCAAAACTCAACTGGACGTGGTCCCAGGCAAACTGCTCCAGCTGGCGCAGCTTGAGCGGGGGTTGGATTAGATGATCTCAGGAGGTCCCTGCCAACCTCCACGACTGCGTGACTGAAAGCTGGCAGCGCCTCCAGAAGCACTCGCCCTGCTCCTCTCCCACACCCTGCGCAACGGGGACATCTGATTGTTTTCCAAAGTTTAACCTAAATCAGATTCCTCGTGTCTGTAGCATTTACTTAAGAGATATAACCAAGACTATTAGGAACTGCAATTATAAGTTCCTCAGCAAGTCTCCTTTAACAGGAACACCTCCTGCAAGCTAGGCCGCCTTTTTCCCCCTTAAGAAACAAAAACATACTCAAAATATTTTAAACCCAGAGATCTCCTCATTCCTAATATTCAACTGAAAAGGGAGTAAACTTGAAGTGGAAGATAACAAATATTTCTTCACCAAGTACACAACTGGACTGTGGAATTCCTTGCTGAATCCAAAAACCAACCAGGAGTCAAAGGAGACCTGAGTAAGACTCTAGATGCTGCTGTTCCAGCCCAAAGAGCCAAGCGTGTACCCGCACGCGTACAGGGGAACCTGACTGCCAAGGCAGACGCAGCCGAACCGCGCCACGCTGCCGGGGGACCGGTGCTACTCACACCCAGACGTAGCTCCGCCACGGCCCGCAGCTCAGGGGCAGCCGCTGCTGCCATCAACGCTCCCGGAGGACAAGCACCGAGGGAAGCGGAACGGAACGTAACGTTAACGAAGGCAGATGGTCACTTACGACTCGCACCCTCCTGCCCCGCTGTACGAAGCAGCCTGCGGGACCACTGTCAGTTGATGGGCACACCAGGACGTCACGTGCTCCCACCCACAAAACAAACCTGCCATAGTGAACAGCAGCTGCTGGACTCGGCAGCTGATTCTTTTCCAATCACTCTGTAGTGCTACTATCAAAACTTAGAGATTCTTCTGCTGAGTGAGCCCATACAAAAAAAAAAAAAAAAAAAAAATCAGGCCTCTAGACAATGAGAGACCGAAACAACTGGCTTGTAAAGTCAGGTTTTCTGAGCAGGAGCAGAACTCCAACACTTGAAAACTTTTTACTACTGTCTTTAAATCTCTTTCCTGTATGCTTCATCTTCTCTGGGCGTTAACAGGAACCGCTATCCATCTCCCCTTTGCTCGCCAAACAGCCTGAACTCCACCGCAACTCAAACCTGCCCTTAGCATCAACACTTTGCATTACCTTGGCATGCTGCACTAGTTCTATAAACTTCGTAAGGTGACCCGAAATTCTTTCTCATTATTTACAAACCAACTGTAAAACCTCTCCAACTGCTGGAGGGACAAGTAATCAAGGGGAACTGAAGAACGATTCTTCACAGCCTATTTACGTAAATAGTGAAGACATTCCTCTCAGCCTGGTGTGGTGATATCCACCATAGGGATCACTAACAACTACAGGAGTTAACAACAGAACGTAACTGATGTTGAGCACTTACATTTCAAACACTGCTGAAGCACTGCATGCTTCTGGAAATAGCAGTTACTTAGATTTTGCTATGTGCCCATTAGAATCCGCCGTTACAACACAGTTCAAAGCTAGATCTGAGAGTTCATTTCAGCCAGTTCCTAAAATAATTACTCTACTTGCTGATGAGAAAGCCAAAACTTGTCTGAATATTCAACCTCATCAGTTTACTCTTTACATAAACACAGAGAAGATAACAAACGTGATAAACTGCAGAGACATGACCACGTACCGTACTTCACCTGCACTTTGGCCACTCACCGATTCCTGCTAGGGTTTACCAGCACGTCTAAACTTCAGGACTAATTCAGGCCATTGCCTTTGTGTAGAAAAGAAAGCATTACTTCTCTTTCATTCCCCCTCACCCAAAGAGGTACACCTCCACATGAAGCCAAGCAATCTGTGTCCCGGTGCAAAATCAGATCAAGGCTCCAGGCTGACAACCATTTTTAGTCAACAGACCCCAAAAGGTAACTATGCTGTGGAAAGCTTGGAAATAAAGATCAGATGCTTTCTAAAAATCAAAAAAATCTTAACCTACAATCTGGGAAACACATGATAAAAAAATCTATTTCCTGACTATACTAAACAGCAGTATTCTACGGCTTCCCCTTACAAGCAGCTATTATGGATTTCAAACACGCAGATCCTGAGCTAATTGAAGCCCAAGTACTCTTGACTCCTAATATTTTCATATTCTGAAGATTCTCAGATGTCCATTACAGCAAGTGTCAAACCTGCACAAAGAATTTTCCGGAACAAACCAAACTATAAGGGACACTGAACGGCATAACCTCGCACCACAGAAGAATGCGATGAGCTGAAAAAAGAAAGACCGAGGTGGGCGGAAAGACAAGTGTCGGGAAAAGAGCGTCTTGCTCTAAAGCATACGCACCGTCAGAAACAGCCGCACCATAACTCAACACAGTTTTCCAACCTCTGGGTCCCCAAGGACCCTCAAACGCTGCTGAATTAAAACAGTGTAATAAAACGTGCCCGTCTGACTTTGCACGTGGAAGAAGTCTGAACCCAACGCGTCTGTTCCACAGCCGCCCTCCTCCCGGAGCAGCCCCGGCGGACGCAGCCCCGGCGCCTGCTTCCCTGAGAAACGCAGCGCTGCCACGCTGCCACGCTCACGCCGACATCTCGCTAAATCAAGCCCAATTCAAGCCCCTCATTGCAATACTCCAATCCTTCCACGGGATTGAAACACACGGTTCAATTATGGTTTCTTTGAGCATCTAGATTGAAACAGGACAAGAAAATCTGGCAACGTATGGAGATTCTCTACAGAAAAAAAAATCTACAACTTCCAGAGACCTAAATACCATATCCAAAACAAGTAAAACTGACAACTGAAAAAATCCAACTAGTCTTAGAACTAAAGAAAAAGCTTATTAATTCCTCTTCCTTTCCCCTACTCCTTGATCCTCACCACACATTTACACGCCAATACAAACAGGCAGCAAAGGAGAACCCAAGGCAGGAACAGTCTGCCGCTCCTCCATCCACACGTGCAGCAGGAGAGGTGCTGCGGCGTCCCGCCCAGCCTCCCGAGCCCCAGAAACGCCTTCCCTCACCGAGCCCCAAGAACCCAGCCCAGAGCGGACGCCTGGCTCTCCTGGTCTCGGCACACAGCGCAGGCACAGCAAACACAACAGGAGGCACAACGTGAGGAGCGCTTCTTTCCGCAGCAGGGCCGGTTTACCAGTTCCATCTCGTCTGCTACCATCTAATCCCAGTCCTCAGCACCCCCCATCTTTCTTGCCTTGACACCACCACTTGTGCAGCTGCACAGTAAACCAGACCGGGGAGCAGAACAATGTTAGAAAATCCTATCAGAAGTACAGTGTACTCATTCCAGATTGGTTTCCTAATCCCATTCATCTTGCAGCCACAAAACACTATTGTGCTGGCACAATTCAGAGAACAGTACATGGGTGAGAACAGACGGCAGGGAAAAGGGTCTGTTTGAACAGCTCCGTCACTGGAATATTCAAATTACAGCGTGAAAAGCTGTGAACTCAAAGTCCTCCCCCCTACCCCCAGCACCACACATAAGCATCTCGAAGCAACATATTCCACGATTTTGGTTTTAAAGCAAATAAACCAGCAAGATTCAAAGTAGAAAGGGACATTTACAAGGCCAACACAGAATTAAAGGAACTTTGGTAGAATCCATTTCAGTTGACCTAAGTCAGAACATCCTGGGGGCAGCTGAAGAGCTGCAGCAGGACGTATGCAGGCCGTCCTTCACCTAACACTCAGCACTGCGTCGCACACGGCGCCACCTATGAGCTAGGAAAGAAGCTAAGTACTATTTCTAGCCCTAAAAAATTGCTAGTACTAGTTCTAAAGTTCAAAACTAAAAGCAGGCTCCAACTGTTTTTACGAAGCATCTGTTCCATCCCTCTTTGATAACTCAGTGTCTCACCAGAGTTATCCCTTGGAGCAAGGAAAGAAAAAGGTTCTAGTAGGGAAAAAAAAATAATCACCAAAATGCACGTGTTGTATCAACAATTCTCAGTAAACACAAGCAGATTACTGTCTTTTAACATATAACCATGGAGGAAAACTGAGTTTCAACTATATGACATTTTTAGGGCAAAAGAGCTATTCAGGACACTACCAACATCTTTCTTGCTCCTTTTACAGTTTTTTTACAGTTATTCAGCTGGACAAAGCAAAATGAGGTGGGAGGGGCGGGGTTTGTGATGTGAATAAAAGTTCTGATTGTACTTGCTGCAGTGCAAAAACGCAACGTTATTGGAACACCCACGTTACTCTGCAATTGTTCAAAATGAATGCATTAGCCAAATTAATCACGCCTTTCATTAATTGATTTAGTACCTGACGTTCGATGAACTGCTTTAATCGCAGTCTTTCACCCCTGCCTGTTTACGACTAGCTAACTTTGCTGTATCTGAACGCTGCATGGGATACTCAACCACAGAACAACTAGCCTCAAGGTTTTAGGTTTTCCGCCCCAGTGATTTTTCTACTGCATTACTAACTTGTATGCACATTTGGGTCGGTTTATTTCAAAAAGGACAGTATGTTATGTAAAGATGGGAATTGAACCGATTACATTCCAAACATTTTCAGGATTGAGATATTCACACATATCTCTATTATCTTAGGAAACAGTCACACGTTTCCATGTATCTATAACCTTCCTATTAGAAGACACCACCCTTCTGCAATGGTTACAAAGCACGTACCTTTTTTAATATTGATTATACATAAAAAGACCGGGTTTAGTCCTCAGCCCAAGTCAGTTCCTCAGGAGCTGTGGGGATGAGCTTCAGCGACAGGCCTTGGAAACAACACTTTGCACTTCTTTTATTTTTTAACAGCTATAACCAGTCATATTCCAAGGCCTGGCACTGAAGTGGTTTCACTATCATTTCAGGCCAACATAAGCTGGCACTGCTGCCGAGAGAAACAGTCCCACCCTTCCCCGCTGCTAGTCTTCACATGTCCTTGCCTTGAGTCAGCACGAGCCATTCACGAAGACCCACAGCAAACATGACCAGGACACTCACCTAGTTAAAAATCAACATTTCTCTTCCCCTTTTCCTTTTCCTTGTTGGGGGGCAGGGTAAGAAGGAGTAAGGGAAAAGCTGAGTTACTTTTAACCCGATCCGTTCCCCAACCCAGTTCGCTGCATGGCCACGTGAGTGTTGCCTTCAGCAGAGCAGCAAGGAAAAGCCAGGGGACAAGACTGCTTCAGCTTGGCAAGTGGGAATTCATACGGGCTGGCACTGCTCGTGAAACCACACCTGCAGGAGTACAAGCTGAAAGATAAAGTATTTAGATACTCCAAGAAAAATATTCTCCTTCCCAAGCCACGCATAAATGAAAAGAAATAACTCCAATGAATTACCAGATCAGATTTTAAATTAACGAGACTCCCTTTGTCCGTGCTGCCGTTTCACCTCAGGGCTGGGTGCTTTTAGAAGTTTTGCCGAACATTTTTCAAGGAATACGAGAACAAAAATCTTAACTGAAATGGCCAGGCGAGCCAAAACTTTAACACACAGCGTGGGGACAGACGGATGGCATGACTCGGTCTGTCGGGGGAGCGGCACAAACCACACCATAAAACACTGCACCGGCATAAGCTGCGTCTCGATTCACTGGGTTTTCGATATAACTTCACTTTCAAGAGCAGGCGAGCGTATTTTCATCAGTAACACTAAGCTGCTTCTACTTTAATTTCAATAAACTGAAGTTCATACATTAGAAAACCCCTGTTACTCCCCAGACCACCCCAATCCTACAGCTTCTCTCCCTTCCATCATCTCTGTATTTCCAAAACCCCACAGCGATCATCCTCAACCAACTTACAAGACCAGTCTCATTCAACCGCAACCGTCCCGACGCGCACACAGGAATGCAATTCAGAGGAAAAGTTACTGGCCCCGATTCAACCTGCGAGCTGGATTCCAAACGGCGGGGTAGCTGCATTTCTAAAAGGAGAGCAGTTATGAGAAACTACACGCTCCCAACACACCCTCCTCACAAACGCATATTTGTGGCTTTCTCACTGTGTTCAGACCTTTCCCTTTATCTCATCACTTGTATTCATACTCTGATCCACAGCATCTGTCCACAGGATAAGTTTATCTGTATCTATCTAGGAAAAAAAAAAAAAAAAAAAGCACGCTGAAGTGTGTTCTGACTAATCAGATAACCACTAATACCTTTTCCTAAATCCAGCTAAAAATCATACTAATAAACCTCACAGCAAAGAGGATCACTTCATTATTCATTCTGGAAAAGTATATTCATTTGTTCTAGGTTTTAATTTAAATTAAACTGCATTTCAACAACTCCTTGATCGCTTACGATGACCGAATAGGAAAAGTAAACCTTGCTTTAACCTCTTTATAACCCGTCACTGCTTCATACACCTCCATCATATGCCGTCTTGTTTGGATCAGGCGGCTCGTTACGGCCACTCCTAAGCAGCCAGCATCCTTCTCCGGACCTTTTCTGGCTCTGAACCCACACCAACACCATCAAAGAAAAAATACACCCTTGATGTATCAGTGCAAGATCCTTTTCCTACCCGGAACAGACACTCAACCAGTTCATTAAATACAACAAATTTTGAGAATTCACAGCAAGATTGTTGAGTTTACAAGTTCTGCTCAATGAAGCACGAGTCCTTGAAGGAATTTCGCAACTTACATGGAACCTTTTTATTTTAAATGTTTTACAAATCATTTTAACAGTGCACACTTTTCACATTTCCAGTAGATAAATGACCATTTTGATGGGGGTTTATCATCTGTATTTTTTTTAATTAGAACTGTCCTGTTTCAAAATACTCCTTCCCTTCTGTTGCCTTCACTACGACTGAAACACATGTTAAATAACAGGAGAGCCTTAAACCCCTGTAGTAACATCTTTAAAAAAAACCTACAAACTACTACACACTGCTGGTAACTTTTAAGATCCCTAAACAGCAAGACAATGACTTAAAGCAGCTTCAGAGCTTTAAAGGTCTGCTTTGACTCATTAAAGTCTTTTTATTTTTTAGCTTCACCACTGACAACACACAACCTGGAGTTAACAAGCATATTACAATTAGTTCCAAAAATTAAAAAAAAAAAAAAAAAAAATCCCTGTAATGAAACTCTGACCAGCTGCCTTCACTTCAGGGAAATAAAATACTTTCCCTTTCTTGTGTCATACACCCCCAAAACCTCTCCCTGTCCGTTGTGCTGCGGGCAGATGTGTTCGACAAACTCCCAGTGGTGGCTCTGGAGTCTTTTAAGCGAGCGCAGGCGAGGGACGGGCTGGGGCAGTGCGTGACCTCTCTCCTAAGAGCCTCCTTGTCACCGCGCGCTTGTCAAAACAAAATTCGGGTGTTATGAAGATGGGCGTTCGGTTCGCTTCCTTTCGGCATTCCCCACGTTCCCTCCCGGGCTCCACCGCCCCCGCCCCTACGCCGCCGTTCGACCCCCTGCTCCCCCCCTCAGACGCCAACATTCGGGGTTAACGCCCGGAGATCGTCTGACCCCCCCCCCCGGTACCGCCACCCCTCGGGCTCTTTGCCAGTTTCTAACCCAAATCGCAACGTTCCCGTCCTCTGCGAGCCCGCTTGTTCCAAGGAACTTAACGAGCCGCTTTCGGGCGATCTCCCACCGCCCCGTTACTCCGCGCTCCCAACTCCAGGCCGAAGCGGCCGCCCCCCCCTCCCCGTCCCCGCCCGGGCTCCGCCGGGGCTCGGCCCGCATCCCTGCGGATGCGCCGCCAAACGGCTCGGTAAACAGGGCGGCGAGCGGGGCCGGGGCCGCATTCCCAGCCCGGCACCGGCAGGGAGGGAGGGAGGAAGGGAGGGAAGGGGCCTTGTGGCGCGGCCGCGCAGCCCCCCGCCGCGACGCCGCTCCCGCGGGGGCCTCCGCCGGGCCCCGAGCGCAGGAACCTGTCGGGACACATTCTTGAGGCCGCCGCGGCCGGGCCAGGAATGCGGCCGGGGGAGCCGGGCTCAGCCCCAGCGCGGACCGCGGGGCCCCTCGCGGCGGGGAGCCGGCGGCCGAGCATCCCGGCGAGGCCGGCGGCAGCGGCGGGCGGGAGGCGCCCTCGGGGCGGGCGAAGCTCTCCGCCGGCCCGAGGAAGAGGAGGAGGTGGGAGGGGGCGGCCCGACGCGCGGCCCCGGGCGGCAGGGCCGGGCGCTACAGACGGTTAGCGGCGCGGGCACGGCGCCCCCCCCCCCCCCCCCCCCGCGGCCCCGCCTCCCCGGCCCGGTGCCACACTCACCCTTGGAGTAGAGGGACTTGGGGGACTCGAGGTCGAGGTCGGCGCTGAGCAGAGAGATGAAGTCCGAGGGCATCGCAGCTCCGCGGCCCGGCAGGGGCGAGGGGGGCGGCGGGAGGAGGGGGCCGGGCCGGGAGGGGGGCGCTGCTGCCTCCGCCGCCCCGGGGTGGGGAGGGGAGACACCGGCAGGCGAGAGCGCGGCGCTCCGCACGTCGGGGCCGCGAATCGGGCCGGGTCGGGCCAGGCCGGGGGCTCCGCTCGCCGTCGGGACCGGGCACCGCCACCCGCCGCCGCTGACAGGAACCGGCTGCTGCCAACGGAACGCGCCCGACCGCCCCCTCCGTTACCGCTCTGCGCCTGCGCGGGCGGCGGGGAAGGGGGGGCGCAGACAAGGAACCCCAACGCCGCCGGCCCGCGCATGCGCCCCGGCGGGCGGGGAGACGCGACGACGGAACAGCCCACCGGCCGCGGCTTGCGCGCCTGCGCGGAGGGACCCGCGGCCGCGTTCCCCCGGCCGCCGCCGCCAGGGCCGCAGCGCGCATGCGGGAGGGGGCGGAACGCGGCGGGAAGGCGGAGGGCGGGGGGGCCGCCGGCCGGAAGAGCCGCCGCGGTGGCGGGGGGCGCGGAACCGTCTAGAACGGGGCGGGGGCGGCCCCGCGGGGGAGGCCTCGGCGCCGGGAGGAGCCCGGCCGCTGCCTCGGGGGCAGCACCGGGTGGTGTCCGGCCCCTGCGGGCCTATGAGCGCGGGGGGGGGGGTGGCTGCGGGGACCGCGGCACCGGCGGCTGCGGGGGAGGCCCCGAAGGCCGGAGGGAGCAGGGCCCGGGGCTGCGGGGGCGCCGTCCCCAGAGCAAATCGGGCCTGGCCCAGCAGCCCCTGGGCTGTGGTGGGCGAGGGCCCGGCGCTGCCTTCCTCGCCCGGGGTGGGAAGAGGCGAGGGGCAGGCGTGGGGCCCGGCGGCCATCGCAGCTCCGTCCGCCGGAGCCTGGCGGGGCTTGGCCACCCTCGGCGCTCTGCCATGGTGAGTCGCGGCGCGGAGAGCGTGCCATCCCCCCAAACTCCTGTTTGCGTTACCCCAAATAAAGAATCAAACAAAATGGGAAGGTCGAAAGCGTGTCAACAGTGCGTTTTAATCAAGGGAGACGAGGGCTGCGTACACCCTAAGACAACAAGTAGCCCAGCCCTGGGGAATCTGGAGAACCCGAGTGCTAAAAAGTTGAGGTGAGGGAGTCTGGGAGCTGCTCTCCCTGTGAGAAGGTGCAAGAAGCGGGAGGAGCTACGGCAAGGTCGCCCGCACAGATTTAAAATCCCTTTTCCAGGGCGATAAAAACCTGCTTGGGAAATGGGGAAGGGGCAGGAAAGCGAGAGGGTTGGCCATGTGAGCGAGCCGAGGTGCCGAGCGAATGCTTAAGCTGTGAAAAATGGAGGAGGAAGGAGCTGTGAACAGCTGACGCGTGCCTCCGGCGCGGCAGAGGGTCCGGTTTCCCTGCTGGGACCGTGTCACCAGAAGGTTGGCTCCCATCCCTCCCACAGCTGGCTCCCGTGCCCGTCCGCCCTCGGGTCCCGACAAAACCACTCTCCAAAAACGCTCGGCAGCTTCCAGAAACGCTGCACCCCGCGGGGCACGGGAGGGTTTCCTTGAAGGCGGCTGTCCGTCGCTCAGCCGATCACCGTGGGGCAGGCTCCTGCCCGGTGTCTTCACCAGGCGTCCGGCCGCGCTCCCGCGCCCACGGCACCGTTGCTTCGGCGCTTCGAGCGCCGGGATTTCGTTCCCCGGGGGCGTCGGCGTGGCACGGCACGCACACGGCATCCCGGTTTCGCAGACCTGCGGAGGAATGATGGCAACGGGGCGCCGCGCGCGCGGTGGCCTTTGAAGTCGGGTGTCTCTTTCACCCCAGACGTGCCGCTCTAATCCCCTGGAGCTGCGCTGGCTTCTCCTCTCCTCTGCCTGACTCCGTCGCCATTCCTGGCGTTTCGAGAGGGCACGGTGCTCGCGCCGTGGCGCGCGCCTGAACTTTTCAGCCCTGCCCGGGGGCTCGTTTGTATTTAGGCTCTTCCTCTCCTGTCACCGTCTGCCCTGCCGTGTCCCCTGTTTGTGCCCCCTCACGTGCTCACCCCTTGCAGTTTTGCACCGGCCGTGCTCGGGTGTGTAAGGATTTGCCCAACAAAACAATAGGATTGTTATTAAACCTGTTATCTTTATCGTGTCTACAGAGCAGAGCGTGTCTGAGGGCGAACCACTGACGAGGCAAAGTGTTTTCCTTCCCTTCGCAGCGAGTACAACCGTCCCTGGGAACAGCCCCGGCCGCTTGCGCCGAGAGCCAGGAGCGGCCCTCGGGTGCTTTGCTCGGAACAGGCTGTCGAGGCCCCCTGGACGCCTCCCCGGCCGTTTGCTGCTGCCCGCAGAGCTCTGCTGCTGCCTCGCCGGAGCGCCAAGCGAGTTTCTCCCCTGCCCGTGCCCGGCGCTTGCGCAGGCCTTTTCCTCCGCTCCTGTGCCAAGCGGAGCGGGCAGCCGGCGTCACGCCAGGACGTTGCTCACGTGCTTCAAGCTGGGCACGAGTATCCTCCCGGGTTAAAAATCCTCCCGAGAGCTTTGCTGTAATCACTACGGCACCGTTCAGCCGACAGGTGACGTTTCCTTGTGGCAACGCTGCTGTCTGCTTTGCGGTTCCTTAAGTTACGGCGATGGCACGGAGGGGTTACAGGGAATCGCAGCGTGTCAGGGGTTCGAAGGGACCTCTGGAGATCACCCAGTCCAACCCCCCTGCCAGAGCAGGACCACCCAGAGCAGGTCACACAGGAACGCGTCCAGGAGGGTTTTGAATGTCTCCAGAGAAGGAGACTCCACCGCCTCTCTGGGCAGCCTGTGCCAGGGCTCTGCCACCCTCACAGGGAAAAAGTTTGTCCTGATGTTACCGAGTTTCCGAGGGCAGCGTGCCGCTGCCGAGTTCTGTGTGCCCGACTTGGGCAAAAAAAAACCCTCACTGAAAGGAGATGAGGAGCCCCAGCAGCAGTCCTTCAGAGAGCTGATTCTGGAAGTGTTACCAGAGCCAAAAATCCTTCTGTTAATGGAGGAAAGGGAAGCAACGCGAGGCAGACCTGGAACTGCAGCTGAAGAAGGCGTTTCATGGGCAGCTCCGTGGTCTGCTGGCCGCCGAGAAGCTGCCTGTGATTTGAGCTGCCCGCAGGGGTGGCGGGGTGGTGCGTGCACTCTCCGAAAGCGGCTGACACCCTGACAACAAGCGCAGCTCCCGACCGGCGGCTGTGGGAAGCTGGGGTGGGCAGCACACAGCTGGGGAACGGGGCAGGGAGGGCTGATGTGGGGCCGTTGGGGGTCCGTAGTGGAAGGTCACAGGCACGGTGAGCTTTGTGTATCACCCAGGGCACTCAGGCGCCGCATTTAACTGTTGCTGCCACTTGATTCTTGTCCTGGAAAGACACGGGATCGCTCCCGCGCCCGAGGAGTAGGAAGGAGCCGTGAACTGCGGCAGCAGAGCTGCCAGGGCCACCGCTGCCTGGCGAACAGCAACGTGCGGTCGAGCTCCGCCGGGGATACCAGCCCTGCTTTTCTGCCGGGCTTGAACAGGGCACTCTGCCCCTCCTGGGCCCAAGCTCGGGCTTTTTCTTTATCTGACCAACTGAAGTTAAATTTGAAGCCCCAGTCGCTGGCCCCGGGTGCCCTCCTGCCAGGCGGGGTTCGTATCGCGGAGGGGGAGGCCGTGCTGCAAGGCGCTCTGGTGTGTTTTCCAGCACATCTCCTCCTGTGACCTGCCCAGTTTAGCTCCTAGCAGCTGAACAGCTCGGCCACCACCCCGCTGGTGAACCACAGCCCCGCGCTGGCCGAGCTCAGCGTGCCGGCTGCTGCGGCCGAGCCCATCTCCTGCTCACCGCAGCTCGAAGGGGGGGAGCGCTGCTGCTCCCACCGCCCGCTGCTCCAGCACAAAGTGCTTCTCCTGCTGGACCCCGCCGCCCCGGCCTGCCCCGGCCGCGTCCCACGCCATTCGCGCTGGTTCCGCTGGTTGAGCAGGCACAGAACCCCCTCGGCAAAACGCCCGGCTGGACGCCGAGGGTGATGGAGCGGGCAGCGATGGGGCAGCCCTGGCGACAGCCGTCACTGCAGCGGTGACGGTCACTGCAACCCGGTGTTACTGGAAGCTGCCGTAGAAAGAGGTAGTGGTGCCCTAACCCACGTGCTCCACCCGCTCCCGCGCCTGGCACTGGAGCTCCAGCAGTCCCGCGGCGAGCGGCGCCGATCAGGCAGCCTGCCCGAAGCAAGTTCTTCTCTTTGGTGAGGTTATTTTGCAGTGGGATCGGTTTCCATCCTGCGCGGGTCCATCCCGCTCGGCGCTCGTGTCAGCACGGGGCAGGTTGTGCAGTGGGGAGGTGAGACTTGCTCGGGGCAGCCCACCCACCCCCAGCTCAGCTCAGCTCAGCGTGGCTGCGGGACCGCAGCCCGCCTCAACGGTTGGGCTGCCTGAGAACGTGAAAACCAGCAAAGCGATCTGCCAAACGTGGCCATGATAAGGGATTGAAATCAGGGCAAACACCGGCTGTAAATCCAAGAAAGAAAGAATTTCCAAGGCATTACTTAGCTGGAGTGCACAGGGGCCTTGTGCAGCCGTCAGAGCACGCGGGAGGAAAGAGGAGAGCTGAGCATACACAGCCCTGTGCGAACTGGCAGGCTTAGATTATACAGCCACGGAATTAAAAGGATAAGATGATGAATTTACTGGACAACCAGCAATTATTTTTATGGTGGGAAGTTTAGAGAGGGGGGGAAAGAAAAAGCTGTGGAGCAGTCATGTTCGGAAGAGCCGAAGGGAAAAATCCCCCTTTGGCAGTCACGTACCTGCCAGCCCGGGGAGGGAAGGTGGATCCGTCTGTGCCAGGTGAGGGAGGAGTGCCTTTCCCTTGAGGAGAGGGAGCTGCTCCACTCTGGCATGAGAAAATCAAACCATTTGGGAAGCATCCAGGGGAAAAACATGTAAGGCTGGGCTATAACCACCTCCTGTCTGAGTAAGGAGGGACAGAGGCTTGCTGAGAAGGTGCTGCTGGCAGCCGGTCTGTGACAGGGAAGGAAAACGGATCTTATTCCTGACAGGGCAGCGGTGAGGGACGGAGCAATCAGGGATGGAGCAGGTAGCTCCACTGCCTTTGGGGGGCAAAGGAATTCATTGCTAGGGGAGCTGTAGATGAATGTCCGCTGAGCTTGTTGTGCGTTTTGCTTTACTTTTATGATTTTTGAACATTTTGTGCCTTTTGCTTTGGGTCAACTTGCGGTTTCAATGGCAGCTGTAGGCAGGTTTGCTGGGGGGTTCTTCAGACAAGCTCTGGAGATCCTTTTCAGCTGTCAGTCTGGCTGATGGGCAAAACCTTTCATGTCCCGAAAGGGCAAACTCCAGCCGGTGCCTGTGGTGGAAGCAGTGAGCAGGATCCGACCTGTGGGAGAAGTTGAAACACAGGGTGAAGGAAATCTGCGTCCCGTTCGGGAGCAGGAGGGATTGCAGTGGGGCTGTCGTGGGGTGTTCCAGTGGCCGCAGCAGAGGTTTGGAAGAAGATGGGCTCCGCTTGGGATTCGGCTTTTGGAGTCCAGGGTTGGGGAATTGCCGATGCCCAAAGCTTGGGACAGGCTCCCGGGGTGGGATCCCCATCCGCGTCGGCTCTTTGTCGCGTGTTCTTCCCCGGAGCGTGCGCTGGGGCCGCTGCTCGGCAGGCGGAGGGGGAACCTCGTCTGGCTCCAGTCAGGGACCTGAGTGAACCGAGGAGCAGCATCGCGTGGCCGAGACGGCACCTCGATGGGTCCGTCCTCGCTCACACGTCTGTGAAGTGTGGAGACGCGTTCTGCGCGTGTCCTGATTTTGCAGTTACAATATGTGGAATAAATGCGACGAAAATACTCAAAAATCCCAACCAATTAACTGCCAGGCACTGAAACAGGAGCCTTCCCGTTAAAAGTTACGTGTTCTGTGTAATTAAGGTATTTTTATAATGAAGTTCCTCTCCCTGCAGGAGCCGTTGGGTAGCAGCAGGTGTGAGGGGGAAGGAGTCTAAACCAGGATCGTGGGGATAAATTAGCAGGTGCATGCGTAATATTGCTAACCCCATCTGCAATTTCGAAGCTCACGTAGGTGTTTTATTTTCTAACTGTGTTAGAGAGACTGTCAGAAAATAATTAGGCTCTGTCAACAGCTCCCCGGTTCCCAGATTGCTGCTTCCTGACTCATTAGAGCCGCCGAGGTTGGCAGGAAACTTGTTTTATAGTAATTTCTGTCAGCGGTGTCCCTGGAGAAGAGACAACACGGAGCGTGTGACAGCGGCGTTAACTGCGCCCTCGTGATGGAGGCGCGGGGCGGCCGGGAGCCGTCGGGGTTGCCGCACGGCGGCTGCTGCTGGCTGGAGCCGCCGGCACCTCTGGACCTCGGGCTGGAGCCGGGGACGGGACACTGGGGATCCCGGGCTGCGTGGCTGACGGCCGGGCAGGGGTCGACTGTAAGGGCTGGGAGCCGGCACGCGTGATTTACTGGTTTCCTCGCTATTTGGCTGGTGCAAAAGCGTTTTAAAAAGAGGAAAGAGGGGCCACTTCCAACCCGTTAAAGCCTTGGGTCTTCCCAGGCAAGCCCAGGAATGAAACGTCGGTGCCCCCGAGAGCGGCAGCCGCGGTGTGCCAGCGCAAGTTGGCTCCGTCAGGAGGCACCGGGGCTTCTGTGGCCTGTCGGCAGCCGGGCAAGTGGCCAGCCTGGGCTTCACTCAGGCTTCACTGCTGTCCAGGCATGTCCCAGGGCAGGAGTTTGTTCCCGATGGCTCCCTGTCCCTGCCAGATCATTGGGCAAAACCTGGTGTTCAGGCTGCAGTAGTACCAAGGCAGCTGGGCCGTCGATGGGGTTAGAGGGTATTTTTAAAGCTGCAGTGTTTAACCTCCTGTGTTTATATTTAATTGCAGAAAATAGCTGTATCGGTTGCCACAGCATAACTCAATAACGTTTTTCCTCTTTAAAAATGTAACTGGTTTATATTTAGGTCAGCCTAACACCGCGGCAGGGGTGTGTTTACCACTAGAAGGTGCTCAGTACATTGGGCTTTTTCCTCACGTTTCATGAAATATTCCTGAAAGGACTTTCCAGGGGCTGCAGTCAGCAGGTTTGTGCCCCGCACTGTGCAGAATGAGCAATAACACTGTCCCAAATCTCAGCACAGCAGGAGGCTGTCACAAACGGTGGGTTAGGGCTAGTGAACAGCCACACCACAGGGTGTCGGTACGGCCAGGTCTGAATGCCACCACCGGTAACGGCGCGACCCCAGAGACCGGCGCGCTGGAGGCGACGGGCAACTCCACAGCACAAGGTCACGAGCTTAAAAACTGGTGGGATTTTCTGTGATAAATTATTGCCCTGTTAGTTGGAAACAGCAAAGGGGGAAACACAAGCGGCGCTTGCGAGGTGCCTGCGGCTGCCGGTGCGGGGTTTTTGTTACGCAGCCTGGGCAGGGTTCTCCACAGCGATGGAGAATCGGGTCTTGCAGGGTGTAAGGCTCCAGGAAACCTTCGTCTGGGATGTTTTGTGTGCGACTGCGGTCACAAAGCATCAGTTCCAGCTGGAGCAGCTGCAGGAGGTGACTACAAGGGAAAGCAGAGCCTAGTCCATAAGTGGAAGATAAATATCTTTTTTTTTTCTTTAATTTATCACGGGGAATGCTGAGGTTAATCTCCATGAACACCTGGGAGGAAGAGAACGGGTATAAATGAAAGGACAGTAATGACACAAGACCCATACGTATGAACTGGTCCCAGGAACATCGGGGCTGGGGATCAGGAGAGTTTCTCATCATCGCAGGACAGAATGGTGGGACCCCGTCTGGTGGGAGCAGGAGCACAGCAGAGCGAGCCGAAAGGCCCAGCGATGTGTTTCACACCGCGTTCACGAGGGGTTACGTGTAAGGGTAACAGCTCGGGGCGTGGGAGGGCTGGCACCGGCCGCCGGGCACTGAGCTCCCGCGCAGAGAGGGCAGCGAGCCCGGGGCTGCCGGGACGGGGGTGCTGCGGGGCACCGACAGCGCGGGCTGGCCGGGCCTTTTGAGAGTCTGAGCACCGCGCTTCGGGTCCTCTGCGTTCACCGAGCAAAAGAAAGTGTCGCTCGGTCTAAATATCAGCAGGATCCATCCTCTGTCTGCGACAGACAGGGCTGCTGTCGGTGCGAAGGAGGCGAGAGTTGGTCCAGTAAAAGCTTTAATAACTGACTACGAGCTTCTAGATACAGGGCAGAAGTTCTTCGCCCTGAGGGCGGTGAGGCCCTGGCACAGGCTGCCTAAGGGAGCTGTGGCTGCTCCATCCCTGGCAGGGCTCAAGGCCAGGCTGGATGGAGCCTTGAGCAACCTGGTCTGGTGGGAGGTGTCCCTGCCATGGCAGGGGGGTTGGACTAGGTGATCTTGGAGGTCCCTTCCCACCCAAACCACCCTGGGATGGTCTCTGACCTTCAACTTCCCCCGGCTGCGCTGGCAGGGACGCAGAGGGGAGGGTGGGAGTTGCTGCCTGAAACGACGGCGGATGTGTGGGTCCTGCTTGCAGCAAAGGTAACTGTGCTCTGGGCTGGGGAGGGCTGTGGCGTCGCTCCAAGGCCCTTTTCATCCCTCTGGAAGGGCCTCCCTGGTTCCCCCCCGCACCGCCTGGTCCTGCTGCGGGGAGCGGAGGCAGCCGGGCCCCCGCCTGCCCGCGCTGCAGTTCATCCGGAGCATTTCGTGCAGAGACATTTCTCCGGGATTTTGGAGACTCCCTGCTTGTCCCCTGGCAGAGCGGCAGGTCCTTGCCACCACTGTCCTCTCTGAACCCAGCGGGTGTCTGGGCTCCCACTGGGTCACAGCCCCCACGGAGGACGTGGGAGATTTCTATCGTCCTCGGCTGTGCGAACTGGACAGGCGACTCCTCGGCAGCGCTCGTCCGAGTTAAACACTTGGCCCTTCTGTCTGTCATCCTCACTAAAAATTAACTCCCTACAGAATAGTGTCGTTGCCCAGAAAACCTTCGTGCCACCAGCCTGTGGCTGGAGGAGAGCCCAGCAGCGCTGCAAAAGCAGCAGCGCCGAAATCCTGCCTCTCCTGGGCGAGCAGGGCCGGGTGTGGGAGCCTGGACATGCTCAAGGTGAGCGACAGGACTGTCCTTCCCGGGGGCAGGAGCTGCAGGTTTTCCACCTTCCCCAGAGGCAGCAGCCCCGATCCAGCCCTTGCCAGGGCCTCCACGGCGGAGAGGAGCCGTCGGAAATCGCGCGGCTTTCCTCAGGCGTCGCTGGCCCTGCGGTGTCGGAGCATCCCCGCAAAGCTGGACCCCAGCCCGGGCGCTGCGGAGCCCGGCCAGGACACGTCCCCCCGGCTCCTGCGCTGCTGCACCCACGCGGGGAACTTGTCCCCGAGGTAACAATCCCGTTCCTCCGCGCAGCCCCGCAGGCACCGCGGACCCGGCGGCCGGGCCCCGTCCGGAGGTGCGGAGAGCAGCAGCCTCCTCCCGTGCCGGCGCCTTGTCCCCCCCGGAGCTGTTGCCCCTCCGCAGCAGCGGTGCTCGGCCGGCGATGCCGCACGGGGTGGCACATCCCAGCGGGAACGCTCCCGAGATGGCCGGCGTTTGCCAGACTGCTTCACCGGGAGCACCGCGGCTCCACAGACCAGCCAGCCGGAGGGCTGCTGGCGTTCCCAAGCGCGCCTCTCCCTGCCGCCGGCACGAAACGTCCCTGGAAAAGGAGCAGTGGTTTGGGCAGCAGCTGTGACCCAGTCCCCCTCCAAGCACACGGATTGCACTCGTGTTTTGTCTCCTCTTTCTCCCCTCCCCACTGCCCCGTTTCAGCTGGAAACGCAGGCGGCCGATGCTGACGGGTTCCCCTCCGGAGCTCTGGGTACGGCTTGGGAACCAGCACGGGGCGGTGTTCGTGCTGAACGTGCTTCGAATCAGCAGAGAAGGGAACTGAGCTCCTGCCCCTGGACATGCGGAGGTAGGGGTGGATGGTGTGTGGGGACGGCCTGGTGGAACGGCAGCGGTGGCTCTGGCCCAGACACCCAGTGCTGCAGCAGCTGCTGGGACAGGGCTGGGAGGACCGAGACGGAGCGAACGCGGCCCCAGGGGCGTTTCAAAGCACTTGCTTCTCCAGCTGATGCTTCCTCCGAGGAAGAACCAAAAGATACTCTTAATGTAAAAATAGTCTTTGGAGGGGAAAAGAAATAACAGCCCTCACTGGAGATGTGCTGATTGGGAGCAGTGAAAACGTGAACAGCAGCTCACTTCGTTAGACCTCGGGACGGGACGGTGCAGACAGACCAACGCATCCGTCGCCGTGTCACCTCCTCCTCCGTCGCAGGCACTGGGGGGACTTTCCTGCCTCTCCCTGACCCATCTCAGCATTCCCTTCACTAGCGAAGGGCAACTACAACTGAGCACAGAGCCACGGCCGAGACGTGGGACTAACAAGAGGCACCAGAACAAACCCTGCTCGATGCTTGGAGGAGCGAGGCTGTGCTCGGTAATGACCCCACAGTACTTGGAAGCTCATTTAAAAGTAGTTCAGAATACTTTCTTTCTGTGGATTTTGGATCCAATTCCCCTTGATCAAAGATAAAGTTTACAGCGCGATAGTGCTTGCCAAGAAAATAACTCACAGCCTTCCTTCACATTGCGAAGGGGTTTTTCCTTTCCCACCAGCACAGCGAGGATGTCCTGCCCCGCGACCGCAGTATCAGCCTCCCAGGGCACACAGCGGATTTGAGACCCAGGAGATGCACAGTGGCCTTCGCCCGTTACCCAGCGCCGGTTACAAAGCGTGTGCACCCCCCTCAAAACCTCCACTTCCCACTCAGGTAACGGCCTTTTCTCCCCCCATCGCATCAGCTGCACTCCAGGCCCAAAGCAGACGGTTCCCACTGACTTTCCCTCGCCCTTTGCTCAAGGCAGCGGCTGCGGGTCAGCTGCCCTGCTGATCTGCTCCCTCCTGGCACGACCTGACCGGGTCCCGCTTCCCTCGGGCTGCTGCAGCCACTGCGAGAGCCACGACTGGGCACGTTTTTGAGAGCCAGGTTCTGCTGACAGCTGTGGGAGTGGGGTGTTACAGTCTTTTATATGTACAGATGTTAAGAAAGAGATGTATTTCGTGGTCTCCATCTCATCTTCCCATTGAAAACAAACCTGCTTCCATAGCTTCTTGGCCACTTGCTCATCACACTTCGTAAGTGGTAGCGGGAATTTATCAGGATTACGTAGGCAGCCTTCACAGCCCCCCCGCTGCATGATTAAAAGCCCCATCGTGATGATAGAGGGAAATATTGTACAGAATCAGCAACCGCTGATTTAGCCTGGAGAAGAGATGGCTGAGAGGGGACCTTATCAACACTTCTCAATTCCTAAAGGGTGGGGGTCAAGAGGATGGGGCCAGGCTCTTCTCAGTGGTGCCCAGTGACAGGGCAAGGGGCAATGGGCACAAACTGGAGCATGGGAATTTCTGCCTCAACATGAGGTGACAGAGCACTGGAACAGGCTGCCCAGAGAGGTTGTGGAGTCTCCTTCCCTGGAGATACTCAAAACCCGCCTGGATGGAGCCCTGTGTGACCTGCTCTGGGTGAATCAGCAGGGGGATTGGACCAGATGATTTCCAGAGGTCCCTTCCAGCTCCCACCATTCAGTGATCCGAGAGCAGACGTTTTCCACGCTGGAAAAGTGCGACAGCGCTCAGCAAGGTAAAAGCACCCACTGGTCACAGGGATCTTTGTTACAAATAAGCAATGGCAGAACAGGAGGAGAACGATTGCACAAGGCCTAATTACGGCGAGGTTAATAACGACCCACATTTAGACCACAAGGCACTGAACTCCGTGGAAGCCCCACTCACCCCAAACACTCGAGCAGCGCTGCTCGCACGGTGCCCATCCACAAGCTGCTGCTCCCCCCACACGCCGCAAGAACAGTCGCGCGGCTCGGTTACTGCGCCCCGCTGATCCTCCCTGGCACAGGCTCAGCCTTCACTGATGCCAACGGAAAGATTTCTCCTCTGCTGACAGGAGGACAAATCCCGCTCCCACCACAGCTCACCGTTTCCTCAGCTCTAGCTCCGGCTCAGCTCTAAGCAGAACAATTGCCGTGGCCAAAACCTTCCTGCTCAAACCGCCCCACATCCCGACGGAGCGATTTTCAAGAACTCAATTTACTGCTCGAGCCCCCTCCCACCGACGCAGCGCTGGTTGGCCCCACAAAGACTTCAGTGGAATGGGGGGGTTGTTCTGGGAAACAGCAAGCGGCCGCTGAACACCCCTACAACCCCCCCCAAAGGCATTGTCACTCCCGTCGAGGGGCAGCAGAGACCCTGTGCCTCAACTACGGGCGACGGGAGCTCGGCAGGTCTGTGAAACACAACGGACGGTGGATGTTCAAGCCCCATACAGCAGGCGGCCGCCCAGGCTGGCACTCGAGCAGCGCCTTGACGCGCGGGCAGAGCCACTCAACATTCTGCGCCTGTCGGAGGACGGAATCGGGCGCTTGCTCGTTGCACACCTTCACCGAACACGGCAAATCCCCAACCCAGCACCTCTCGCCGGGCAGACGGTCTCTGGGTACGAGGAACGGCGTTTCATGGGTACTCCTGCCTCGGAGCAGAGCGCTGCCCAAGCACCCCAGCCCGCCCCCTGCCCGGGCAGCAGCCCAGGCTCCCGGGTCCGACCCTGGCGCCACAGAGAGCTCTGCATCTCGTCCCCTCGCTTTTCCTTCCCTTTCTCAGCCAATTTCAGCAAAACCAGGACCACACTCAGACCTCCCACCCACCCTCTGCAAACCGCCCTCCTAACGAACAGTTACGTTCTGCTTTGCCAAGGAACTGGGGCTGGGGGGGAGGCAGGAGAGACCAGCACAGCCCTGCTGCCCTGCCCCAGGCGGCCCTAACGCCGCCACGTTAACCGTGAAGCTGCCTCCACGCTCTCATGTTTACAGTTCTCCACTCGACTCCTTCTCCAAAGCACCTGCAGGAAGCAAAGCACACACACGCCCAGCTTTAATTTCACCCGGAGAGTTTTCTCGCAGGGCGAAAGCTGAGACAGTGCCTGCATTGTGCGGGGGACCTGGCAACGAACGTTCGCTGGGCGAGAAGTTCAGCGGAGGGACAAAGATTCGGAATTGTCTTTTTTTAATCCTCAAATACAACGGGCAAACGAGCTTTGTTAGTGCCTCCTTTGTGGTCAGAGCAGTTTCACACCTGCGGGACCCACCGTTCAGCCAGCAGCAAAGACGGAAGGAATGAGAAGAGGCGGGCTGGCCCCACCACCTCGCCGGAGGAAGCCCCGGGCAGGGGAGAGCACCGGGCTCACGTCAGGCTGCCTCCACCGTGTCGTGCCGCCCTTCAAACCAGCCCCAGCCCCAGCGAGCTGCGGGAGGGATCCGCAGGACCAGTAAAACCCATCCCGGCACTGGGCGCGCAGACGCTGCTCCAAGCTTGTCAGCGATGGAGGAGTGGGAAGACTTTGATGCGGCTTCTGTAAATCACCGCGAGGTTTCTGAGGGAGCCGGCCCGTGCGGAGAAAAGGGGCGGCTGCTGGGCAGAGGCCGCTGGGGTTTCCGCAAGGCGTTGGACAAGGCTCTCCACAGCGCTCGGAAGCCCTGGAGCAAGACTGAAGGTCTCCCCCCCCAGCAGTTCATCGGTTCAAAGGAAACAGCAGCAACAACTGAAGGGCTCTGTAACAAACGGGCACCCACAGGCAGCTTTCCCGACCGTCAACAGCAAAGGGCAAGAGCTGATGATGGCAGAAATTAATTACAGCAGCCAAAATGCAACTGAACGTAGAGAGCGCCAGGAGAACGGTCAGTATTTAAAAAAAAATAAAAATAAGGCTGTCAAAATCCAGGTAAAAGTGATGCCGAAAGTGACGCCTATGGAGAAAAGAGACAGGTTGCCACCACCACACCGGGCACTGGCACAGCAGCCCCGCTCCCCAGGCGAGCCCAACGCTCCTGCAATCAAAGCAGCCGACTTCTGTAGGGCCCTACGCGTCCCTGAACAAACCCGACTCGGCGAGGCGATGCTTCAGCCAACATGTGCCTCCCAGCTCTAAACCTTTCCATCGACAGAGAATCCACTACAAACCTCACTAAACCGCCTGCAAGGTCCAGGACTTCACCATAAACGTGAAAAAACACCTATTTCTGGTTGGAACTGCTCGAGCTTTAGCTAGTGGCCTTTTTTAGGCCACCGTCCTCTAGTCCAAAAAGCCCTTTGATGAGGTTTCTGTTCCACGTGCGAGCGCCTCCATGCTACGATTTTGTAACCTCCCCTTCGATAAGCTACGCTGGGCTCAAGCCTCTCACCGTCAATAACGTTTTCCAAGCTTTCAGTCACTTCCGTGGCATTTCTCTGGAGTTTTCAAAGCCGAAGGCGCAGTCGTAGCGTTCACCCACCGCAGCGCCAGCGCCGAACACAGAGCAGCCTTCCCACCCACGCCCGAGAGGAACACGCCGGACCTTCACCCCGCGGCACCGCGTTCTGCCGCTTCCCCGCCGCGAGGCTGCAGCCCGACGTCCAGCGCTCCTGCCCGCCTCGCCTTCCCGTGCCCAACCTCGCACCGACCTCAGCAGCGCCCGCGGCTCACCCTCTGTGCGAGGCGGCCAGCACCAAGCTCGCCCGTTTTCCAGGGAGCATCTGTCTCCTTCCAGGTCACTGCCACGAGTTAAACAAGCAGGGATCGCCCTTCAGGGGGAATCTGGAACACGTTCACCAACTGACTCCCGCCCTTCCGCTGTTGAATCTTTCCCTTCGCGATTTGTCCTTGGGGATTTCTGCACTGGTTTTGCCAAATCAGGCAATGCCCCTCACCGTGTCGATCCAAACGCCTTGCCGAAGCCTAAGCAGCGCATCCCTGTATTATCAGCTAGTCTGGAACACAAAAATATCGCGTTGGACCGACAAGATCCTTTTTCCATAGAGGTCCATCGCCTGACCCAGCGCTCAGCCTGGGACCGACGTTAAAGTCCAGCTGCGTGGCCTGTCACCTCTACCCTTCAAAATGCAGCTAAATCGAGTTTCCCAGGTCTTTCCTACTGGATTTCCCTTGGCTCAGATTTCTGCTCTTCTGCTAGGCTCTCGCTAGGACAGAGCAAACAGAAACCGCAGCAGCCAGGGCAGAACGAGGGGCAACCGTGGCTCGCCACAGGACACCCCAGAGCCGCTTCAGCACCCGTGAGCTCCAGGTTTCCCTCACCGCGAGGGACGAAACAATCGCCGGCACCGAAGAGAGCCCTGTGGGACGTCGGAGCCGCGCGGGGACGGCTGCTGCGCCCCTGCCGAAACGGCGAGCGCGAGGAGCCGCGGCAGCGACCGGCCCGTGGCCCCTGGAGGAGGGAGTAACGCGGCCCCAGCGGTGCCCTCCGCTCCCAGCGACTCCTTGGCCTTCGCTGTTAGAAAGGCAGAGTGTAATTCCACACCCAAGGAATTCTTCTACACGACCCCCGAGGGCTCGCAGCGGTTTCACGGAAGAGGAGAAAGCCCACCCCCGACAGGAGGCTCTCACAAGCAGGACCCCAGGACCTGGCTCCCCTTTTGGCCACCAGCCAGAGAGGAGCGGCTGCGCTGCGATGCTCACAGCGGGAGCCAGCGTCAGAGCAGCGCCGCATCCCGCTGAAGGACATCGGACACCAGAGCAGGAGCTCCCTTTATTTGGCAGAGCCCGAAGCCACGGACCGAGATGCTGGAAGAGCTGGAGGAGTCCCGCAGCACACCCTACGCTGTCTCTGCTCCGCTGGGGGCCGACTGCACGACACACCGGAACAGAAGGGGGGAGAAATACTCTCCTCTGTTCCAAGACACCACCAGCATTGTGCACAAATCCCAAATGGATTTCTTTTCCCTTTTCACCCCGGGAGAAGCAATTGGATGTATTTGTTGTGTGTGTGTCCCCCCGATCTGGTGCACACTCACGGTCAGTAAGAATGAGTTTTGTTTCCAATCCACACGCCCCATCAAGACCTCGGGGAGAAAGACAGACCTGTGTTTCGAGAAGCCACGCGCCAGTTCCCCTCTGGCATGGCCACGTGCAGCACAAAAGCACCCAAACACACGAGGATTCAAGGTATCAATTCTTTCACAGAACAGACTTTAACGGGACAAGTACGAATATTACAAAATGAACAGAATCACTTTTAAAACACTTGTATTTGTTGAACCGTTAAAAACAGACACGGACAGAAAGAGGTAGCGAAGCTACGATTTCCTGCTGCTCCAATTAGCGTTGCCTGCATGCACTGGGAGAGCGACGGCGGAACCAACCCTCCGGGCAGCCTGTCTGGAGAGGACTGCGGGCAGCTCGCAGTTTGTTTCTGACAACGCCACGCGAAGGACTGAGGCAAATCCACAGGCTCACGAGCAGCTGCTTCACGTCATCCGGCTCAACGAAAAGGCATTGAAAGAAAAAGGTGGTCTGTGGTTTACCTCGGGGAGCCAGAGAGAGCAAGAGAGAGCGCGCGAGCACGCGCACGCGAGGGGACCGCGCACAGGCCCACGAGAACACCGGGGAGTCGCGCTTGCCGCCGCGAGAGGAAGGTACGACAGGTCCGAGGGTCCCAGAGTCAGGACAGAGAGAGTTTGGCGTTAGCTTGGTCCCAGCCTGGATATGGACCCTGCTTGGCAGACTGAAAGCTAGAAGCAAGGCAGAGGAGGTCAAGGGAAGCGGGACTCCAGGCGCCGCGTGCACGCGCGCTCTCACACCCTCTCTCGGGCTGCCCGAGGTCCCGGCTGGGTCCGCTCAAGAGGTTCTCCCGTCCAACACGTAGTAGCGATACATTAAACCGAGGACCAGAGCTCCGAAGATGGGGATTAGCCACGTCGACCAGAAACTACGGGGAGAAAAACAAACCAACAAAACAAGAGGCACACACAACGTGAAACGGAAGAAAGTACACGGAGCTAATAACTCACCCGAGACGCTCATCACGTACGACGCGTCTGCTTTCCTCTAGGGAACGCTCGGGACGCGTCCCCCATCAGCTCACAGAGCAGCCCCACGGCCCCTGGCTCGCAGGGGCGGCAGCTCTAGCCGTCCCCGTGCTCGGGGCTCTGCCCGGCCCCTGCGAGAGGCCCCCACGCCTGCCAGGGCGGCTTGGCGGCTCGTGAAATAGCAGCTGAATCGCTCAGGGTTCCAGCCCGGCACACACAGAAACCAATTTGGGGTTTTTGTTGGTGGTTCTGGGGTCGGTTATTTTTTTTTTCCTTAAATAAGGCAGACGGTAATTTGTGCTACACAAACAGCTGAGTTGACTCAAGGATGGAAATTGCTACAGCTCCCCCCCCCCCAATCCTCCCCGCTCGCAACCCAGAGGCCGCAGGCTCACCTTCGGCAGCCTCCTCAGCAGAAAAGCTCTGCAGCAGCCGCAGAAGGCCGAGGCCCTGCTCTGGCTGGAAGGATTTCCAGCTGAATGGGGCTGCTCACGGGACAGACCCCCCCAACCAAAGGCCCATGGCTGGGCTGCGTCGCCCCGCGGCCGGCAGCAAGCCAGCCCTGCAGTGTGGAACACCGGGCTGCCCGCTCTGCCCAGCCCGGCGCGGGGGACCTGGTGCTGCCAGCTGAGTCTCCACCTCCCAGCAGGGAGGCGCACGCCGTGAGCTGCGGGTTGGTGGTTTGTTTTGGGCCGTCTGCTCGCTGGAAGGACGGTGCAGGAGACCCCCGGGGGTTTTTCCCTGCCCACTGAGGTGAACACGCTGTTCTACAACGGGAGGGTCCTAACCCCTCGGTTTCTTACTCATATTTTAAGCAGATACTGTACCTTGCTTGGCCCGAGGACGTCACACTTGGATTCTGAAGGAGGAAAGAGGGAGTTAGTGAGGGAAAGGGAAACGCTGAACATGTGCTAAGACGACTGCAAGACTGAACATGTGGTTACAGATACGGAGGAAAAATAACGCCCCCGTCCTCTCCCACACACCCTCTGTCACAAGCGCGGATGCTGCTGGGGATGTTTGCCCTCATCCTCACCTCCACATCCCTTCCCTCAATCCCATCCCTCCTCACCTTCGCACTGGAACTTGCACCCCTCTCAACTTGCACCCCTCTCAACAGAAGGTCCTGCTCGTCTGCCACGCTACGGGTGACTCCCCGTGCTCCGACACGGAGAGCCCCTTCACTGCGACCCCCTCTCCAGACCCCGGCCCACGCCCCCGCTCGCTCTCCCGCCGCCCGCCCGCTGGCGCACAGCACCACCGCCACGTTCCCCTCGGCTCTCCCCTCGCACGCAGCCTGGGTCCGAACTTTTATACTTCTCCCTTCATAAAACTCGGAGAATTTAAATACTTTTTCCAGGCAGCTGAAAGTCTCACTTGGGCTTTCGTCAGCTCTGCGGCCTCTTCCTCGCCGGCTGTCGCTGCTCTCCAGTTTAATCAACACGCACCAGCACAAATCACCTCTCCTGCCCGTCCCAAACAGAACCACCTCTGTTCCCCGAGAGCCCCGGCGCTCGCTTCTCTGCCATCGTACGTTCGGCGGGAGCTCAGCGCTGCCACCGACCTGCGGGGACCCGCCTCTGAGCCACGTCACGGGAGCACACACCTGCAAGTTTTACTTCTTTCCGTGGTTCCCCCTGTTTATTTTTCCATCACTGACTTCTACCTCTTGCTGCTATTTTGGCATTATACTTGGGCCTGCTTTTAACACAGGTGACGTACACTGGAGAAAGACCTGAGCCGGACGTGACTAACTGGACTTCCTCCTCAGAAGGGCAAAATATTAGAAAAAAAATATTTAACTCGTATCCAAGGGAGCTACTCGGATTCCTACTTAACTTCTACGGGCACCACAGGCACACGATTCTGTCTGCGAAACGGAGCTGAACCGAACAACATCCTGTACGTGTAACCACGCGGTCCCGCGGTACGACTAAGCGCGGGCTTCACCCGGCCCGAGCCGCTCTGCCTGCGGCTGGCTGCAGCGAGCCGACACCCCCAAGGGCCCAGCCGCCGCCCTCCCTGGTGACAGCTTCCCGCTGGGATCTGGCCGCTCCGCGGGCGGCCCTGCTGTGGCCAGCCCCCGAGGAAAGCGTGGCTGGAGGCAGAGCGGCGAGACGAGAAGCCGGCTGCCAGGCACACGGTTACCTCTCCGACGGGATCCTATTCGCCGCCGTTGCCCTCTCCCCGGCCATCTCAAAGGCGCTTTTGCAACGCCGTGCCCTGTTCTAATCCAGGAGCACCGGCGTTTTAAGCGACACCGACGATTACGAGGGCAGTTAACAGAGAATTCTTGTTCTGCAGCCAACCCCACGGGGGCTGCGCCCGTCTCCTGGCTTGGATGTAACAGCTCCAACAGTTCAGTGGTCAGGATGTAGCAAGGAACGCAAAAAACCGGGCTGTGGCTCAAGGTGTGGAAATAACATCGCTGATGTCAGGGGAGAGGGGGCACAAAACCACTTCCAATTTCGCTCTGTGGTGACTGCTGAGCTTCAGAGCAAAAACAAAGGTGTAATTTGCTTGGAAGATTTATTCATTACTGCAGTTTGTGTAAACATAAAGCCACAAGCGCCACAGGAAAAAGAAAAAAAAAAAAAAGGGGGGGGGGGGGGGGGCATGTGACAGCTTCCTTGTTGGTCTGTGAGCTAAGACTGCTTCACCAGCACTCCCTTACAATGGAAAAGTGAAACACCAATCACTTACCTTGGAACCTTCTTCTTTACGATCGTGCTGTCAAGGGGAAAAAGAAAAAAGGAGAAAAAAAAAGATAAGCACTGACTTCAAGAGAAACCCTCAGTCTTTACGAGGGAACTGCCCTGCACACGCTCCTCATCACGGGGTAATTGCCCAGATTTGGTTTTCAAAGGAGTCCTTCCTTGCGGAGCAGGCAGGAGCTGGTGTTTGCACCACGCCCCTGCGATCTCTCACCCTCCTGAGCTCTAATTCCAAGGCAAGGGGAAGTTATGGTACCACCAGCTAAGGAGGGAACCGCTTACAACAGCTTCTTTACGTGCCCCCATCTAATTGTAGCGAGAAATCTGTTCTGAACGGTGGAAAGAGAAGATTAAATCGGTTTTGTTTCCTCAGCAGAAATCCTGGATGACACAGACACTGCCTAAACCCCTTAACTACCTTCCTATTTCCCAAGACACACCCTGGGGTATGCGTTTAGTGGGTTACACAAAGCAGTGCCACACTTTTACCCAGTCCCATCCTGCGTCTGAAAGAGGCTGTCACAGCCAGCTGGTCCTTACCGGGTGGATCTCCCCTATGTAGTACTGCTTGAGCATTTCCCTGGCATCTGTGGAATGCCCAACATCTTCAAAGCTCTCTGTGGCATCTCTACCAGCTTGTTCGAGCAAAACCTCTTCGCCACCTGGGTGCTGGAAGAGAAAACTTCAGGTGAGCAAAGGGCTGGGTGCGAAAAACGTACCAAGAGTGTCAGCAGCCTCCTCCCAACCTCTTCCGTTCGTCACGGATGCCTCAAACCAACATCATCAATGAAATCTTCCAAAGATTCATTATGGTCTGGCCTCTCCTTTGGGAATTCTCAGAGAATGACGTGTGCTGCACAGCCTGGAACGGACCTGGGAGGACTTTTATCATTCAAAAGAGGCGAATCCCCAACACTCACAGGGGAGCACAGCTTTGTCCCCTACAGCCAAGCTATCCCTTCCGAGATTCTGCAATGGATTTGGGCAAGGAAACACTACCAAAGGATGGATATCCTCATCCCAGCTTTTCGTGGGCTTCACTGCATGAATCAGTGCAGGAGGAGCCTCTCCTGCATGATCTTCTCAAGAACTTTCCTGAGGCAACGCAGCTGTCAGTGAAGCACATGACAACACTGCCCTTACAGGCACCCGTGGAGGAAAGGATATTCTGCTTCTTCAGATGCTACAAAAACCAGCAGTATTTGGCCGACAGCGTCTCTCTGCACACAGCTGTGCAACGAGGAGGGGAGAAGAACAGAGGAGAGATACATTTTCTAGCGGCATAAGAAGCTACGACACTCCTGAAGGCCCACCCCTACTGAACCTGACGCAGCGTACAACCACGCAACGACCAGGGGAGAGGAAAAAACAAACGAAAAAAAAAGGCATCGCGAAAAACTACACTGTTTGCCATCATATACTGATTTCAGAGGTTCAGAAGTGACAACACCAAAAGCACCACATCCCCAGGACGCTCCACCACGACACGGGCATTTCTGTCGGACCCAGCGGCACGAACCGACAAAAAATTCTATTCTCCTCGGTGGGTTGGGCTCTTCTCTAGCACAGTCAGCACCGCAGCTCCGGGCACGGACGGGCAATGGGAAGCCCTAACCACAAAGCCAGCAAAGTGCGACCCCTGTCCAGGGCGAGCGTGGACAAACAGCTCAGCTGAAGCCACCGGCGATAACGTGGCCAGGCTTCCGAGCGCACGCACGGGGACTAACCCAGGTCTCTAGAGCATCGGGCAACGAGCACCCAACGTGATGAGCTGAGAAGGTGAGACTTGTTCGCTGGCTGCCTGGAACGCCTCCAACAGCCACGAGCCTGGAACCGGAGAAGGGACGTTCGACTAAATTTCCGACCAAAGGCCCAGCACACCTGTTTTTCGCTGTAGTGTCCTTTTCCTTCCCACAGACACAGTTGCCTTTGCTCCTCTTCCTCCAGCTTGTGTTTTTCCTGCCAAAATCTAAACATTCCCACTTGACTATCACACCTCATACCAAACATACTCGGTACGGACACAACAACAGCCCAGTTGTTCGCTCCAGGGAGTTGCTGCAGCCAGTTCTGCAATCCCCGTATCGCAGCTCTTCGTGCCGAATAAATCCCTTTATTGTCCAGGTATGTCACAAACCCGACGTGGCGCTTTCTCAGCGGCCACGCAGGGCAAAGTCTGCAGTCCCAGGGCACGGTGTGGTTCGCAGGCAGTCACTAAAAACCCAGCGAGGCTCCACTCCGCTCCTTCCCGCCGTGCCTGGCTGCAGGGCTTGCTGCCGCTTCTCCCACGCCAACCCTGAGGCTCAGGCGATCTCAGAGGCAGGCAGACCAGGGATTACCCCAGCAGAAACCCACCCTACCAAAAAAGAAGAACAGGAACCCGCTGGGGTAGCTGTGAACGAGCTCACTACAGAGCCGGATGCCTGTCTCTAACACAGGGGAGTTAAGGGGAACGCAGGCTGCAGCAAGACCGCCCTGTAGATCATCCCTGCGCCCCTCAGACCACACTCCCGGACCTGCCCGCAGCGGTGGGATGCTGCGTGTTGTCCACGCACAGCACTCAGAACAACTGACCAATTTCCAGCTGGTTTATGTGTGTGTTTGCAAAGAGCCACAGAAACTGGGGGGTGAAAAGCTGGCCGTTTACTTTGAGCCCTCTAGAAGAACTCCCTAGGGATCTCTCACCAGAAACCTCATTTCAGATGGAAAAACAGCAGAACTGAATTTTAAGAAGACAACCTCGCTTTCCTGATCATCCACCCTAAAAGGGCAGGCAAAAACCTGCAGCGACAGGGAACATGCAGCGCACGCTGACTTTCAGTGGCATCCCGTCTGCACGTGCCAGAGAGAAGAAGAAGAACGGTAAAGCACGAGAGGAGCGAGCAGTAAAGTTTACTCCTCTTTACATCTTCAGGTCTGAAGCCTTCCCACGCACTTGCTAAATCCACAAGTAAGAAAAAGAATTATTTATTCGTGCACATCTGTCCTTCACTGCAATCACCAAGCCCAAAGAAAAAATTTCAAAACATCCTGGCCTATCACATTTCTGAAGGGGCTCCCTAGTCCAGACAACCACGGCTGCAGCCGGACAATTCTTACCTTGTCATGCCCGAGCAAACGCAAAACCAGACTATTTATACAGGATGGCATTTACTCTGCCACAAAACGTCTCAAAGCTACAGCTCCTGCAGGAAAACATGAAAACTGGAAGTGTTGCAAAATGTGGAGGGGGGGGGGGGGAAATAAAACAAACTACTTCCAGAGGAAACAAGGGCTGGAAAATGTCTGCTTCTGGAAAGAAACAGACAAAAGCAAACGAGAACAAGAGAGGTGGGCCCAACTGCCAGCCCTCAGAAGCCTTCCTCAACAAGAGCAATGGAACTGGAACCTCTTGTCAGCGGAGCCTTCGGCGTGCCCAGGAAATCACGTTGGCAACAGCGGCAATGGCCTGGAAGCACCAGTTCTGGAAGGGGACGACCGACACCACTGAGCAGAGAAAAGAGCTTCGTGGGGAGAAGCCTCTCCTTTGGAAACGAAAGCCCAACAGCCATCCCCAGCGCCAGGCACCCTCCTGGCGGTGCAGGAGGGAGGGCAGCCCGCTCTTGCCACATCAGCTGATTTAGGGGGGGAGAAAACCCAAGACTTCCTCGCGCTCTGCGATACCCAGGGCTACGGCAGGTGCTCTCAAAAGCATCCCTTCAGTGGGATCTTTGAATGAAGTTCTCCAGCTTCCAAACTGGGTCCAGAGAGGAAGAGCAGAGGTAGAGAGTTGTACAACCCCATTGAAATGTCGCTTTAAACGTCGCTGATGCTCCAAGGCGGCGAGCACAGAAAGTTTGCCCTCGATGACTCGCTCCCTAACGAGCGGCTCCCGTAGTCCATCCCCTGCGCTCAGCCAGCGAGGCTGCAGCTACGCACGGGGCCTCAGGAGATGCTCCACCTGCGTAGCCTTTAGAAGGCGTACGGAGCGTAAGGTACCACGCAGAGCGGAAAACAAGGACAAGCAGCCACCTAGACAAGTGGCGTTCGCCCACCACACATCCTTCAAAGCTTAAGACACGCAACAGGTTTCTCCAAAAAAAGCTGAAGCCAGTCGGCATGAGCAAATCCAGATCTCTGACATTCCTCCTTCTCCCTCACAGCTCTGGTTTCAGCTACGCCAGAGTACGCAGGAACTGAACACAGAAAGACAAAGAAGGTTATTGAATACTGGGTTCTTACTGGGTAGTCAATACTGGGTTCTTCCTGCTGGTGCAGGAGGGAGGTAAGGATCTAAAAACTTGCTGCCTCTTTGGTCTAAGCAACCAGCTGGTACTTCCCTCCTCTTTACTTCCATCTCAATGATAATGCACTTAACTACCAGCTCTTCCGAGCACAGACCCTACCCTCAGCTGTACACTTGCCCGGGAAGAGCGTAACCTCTGTCAGAAGCACATCATTTTCAGGAGAAGCTGTGGGTCGTAGAGTATGCCCTTCTTCTGAAGCACAGTTTGAAGAACATTATACTTGAAGCCAACTGCCCAATTTGGGTTAGAGTTGTCACAACCCAGGCTCATTCCCCTCGGAAACCGGTTCAAACAGATTTCTAGTCACACGTACCACGGGTATCAGAAGCAGCAGCACGTGCCAAGACACAAAGCTGCAGTGGCTGCTGCGCTTGCGGACTCAGATAACGACAAAAGGGTGGACTGAAGAACCGTCTGTCTCCAAACTCTTCTAGTCGTGTGTAAAAATGGAGATAAACCATGTCCCTCTGTCGTAAGAATGCTTGTGAACGTAAGTCTGTCACAGATTGTGCACAAAAGCCACAGATTTTAACACCAGTGTGGGGAGGGAGTAAGGGCGAGCAGTACCAGACCTCAGAGCGCCTGTCGGGGAGGTACGTCTGCCTTCCTCCGCCTCCTCACTCGTCGGTCACACCGACCTGGGCAGCCAGCCCCTTTTGTCTAGCCTTAGTCTACACTTGCTTTCCTGGACTACTGCAGTCAGGAGCACTAACACGTGTTCTGGTGGTCCAGTTCCCCAAATCTGGGAGCAGATGAGCCTCGTGGCGATAGCGCCACAGATTTCAAACCATCACACTTCACTTCAGGCACTTACAGGCTTTCTGAAGCACGAGAGACCGCAGACTCCCAGAAACATCTGTGACATTTCAGCTGCCGTCTCTGCACGTCTCCCGCACTTTGTTCACGTTCTTACACTTCAGTAGAATTTTACTGTGTGATCAATGTCCTCGTTGTCACTCCTCTCACACGGTAAATGACAAAGTCAACGGGAAGTTTGAACCGACGCACGCTTCAAGCATCACGCGGCTTTGGAGTCGGCTGGCTAACGGCTGACCTGCCGTGCGCAGCCTGCAGGGATCACCCAGCAACACCCCACCGCCCCTCCGCAGCGAGGCTGCTTCGAGGTGGCGCAATCCCTCCGAGGCAGCAAACGCTCCCGCGGAATTCGGCAATCCTGTTCAAATAATCTGCGAGCAAAGGCCAGAAAAGGCAACAATCAGGCACCGCTTCAGGGACTGCGCAGGATCACGGGGAAACAGCACCCGCTGCAACGCTCACAGCTGCAGCTGCAGCAACTCAGGGCTCCAGAGCAGGGCGGCTCGTCAGGCAGCTGCAACTTCTGAACACGACAAACGCTCCTGGTTCCGATCAGCTGCACGTTGCTCCCCTGTCACTCGGCTGATTGCAGCGGGGTAACAGATACAAACTGGGGTTTGCCAATAAGTGAGGCCTTGACCTACGTTTACAAGTCTCACTGTGTCAGCGAGCGGTGTTCAGAGCACAGCGGTGCGTCGGCCGTGCTGGCCCAGCTGGAACAGCAGCCGCCGCCTTCTTCCTTTCCCTAGTCCAAGCAGAGATTTTTCATGTCAGAAAAAGCACAAACGGGATAAAGGGCTTGGAAAGGGCAATGTGAAATATCATCTCAAGGTAACATTCAGGGCACTGCTAGACCTGGCTCGCTGGGGGCAGTGAGGGGGTTTCCTGGGCTCGTTGATGCCACCGAAGGTGTCCCAGGGAGCACGCCCCAGCTGCCCTCTGACACAGGGAATGCCGGGATGAAGACTGTGACCAGCACACAGCGCCCGTGCTCTGAAACACAGCGTCATTCACGCTAGGGAAAATATCTTGAAAACATTTTTCTAACGCTCCAGTCTGAAAAGCGACAAGCAGGAACCGCAACTGGAACGCGGAGGGGAGCGTGAGGGAGGCACGCGCTTCCTGCGGGTCCTGCTCTTCCTAAACCCACAGCGTTTGGTTACTGAGAAACCGGCAGTGAATTATTTTTCCACATTTTCGCCCCGTCCTCCCCTGAATCTGCTTAACCTTCGTGCCCCCACAGCGGCCTTTGGCAAGGAGTTCCCCTGGGCTGCTCCCTGCCGCGGCAAGAAACGCCGTTTGTCCGTGTTGAACCTGACTCCAGCCAGCGGCTCCGATGTCCCCTGGTTCTGGTACTGGACTTCGAGACGCGGGCAAACAGGGAAGATGTCAGAAACCAGCGGAGTAACAAACGTTCCTTAAAACACACCCGCCCCCTGCCCGTGCCCTTGGATCAGCAGAGGTAGCCGGGCCGCAGCTCTGTGCTCCACTGCGCTCTCCCAGGAATGTGACAGGTGCCCGATGGCAGGTTTGGCCTCGTGGGGAGGAACCCGGACGTGGGAGGGGGCGCACGGAGAAGGCTCGAAAAATCCTCACGTACCAGCTGGGAAACTCCTGGTCCCGTGAACTGACCCTGGAACAGGAATCCGAGTACCTTCATTCTGCTCGTAGCTCCACCATTTCAGAGCTTCCCGAGTCAAAACCGCACTCAATGCAACTGTCTTCTCCTTCCCACCCCACCACAGCACAGTTTGCACCTCGCAATCAACAGCAGATGGATGTGACTAAACGTGCAACCAGTCCCTCCCCTCTGCTGGACCGGAAGGCTCTCCTGTCGAACCAACAGCTGACCATCAGCTGGTCACTCTTGAGGCCACCGCTGCCCTGTAGCGCCAAGCTGCCGCGCCTCCACCGGGCACCAGCCCACGGTCTCACATACTTTTCTGTCCTCTGGTGCCTAAAGTCTCTCTCAAGTATCAAAGACCCAAGAACAGCAGCTGCCCAGCAGGCAGCTTTCCAGAGCCGGCACCTGACACGGAGGCATCCACGGACCGTGCTGGAGCACCAACAGCAGGCCCCGGTGAGCCAAGGAGAGAGCAGCCAGGAGCCATTGAGGGATTTTTCATTATAAAAGCTATAAACAGCGCAGAACTGGCCACAGCAAAGGCCAGCTCAAGCCACCGTGGTAAAGGCCACTCCCTGCTTTGGCTCTCTTAAAATAAATGTTGGGGGAAGACTCCAAGTCAGACTCTGAACGAAGCGTTACGATGCCGGCTGCAACAAACAAAATAGGTTGTGTCCAGCCTTATAAATAAATACGGAAAGCTACACAGAAAGGCACTGCCTCCAGCTGTCAGGCCGCCGTGAAAGAGCTGCCAGGTTATCCTTCTCCCCTCCCATCTGACCAGCCTCTACACCTCGCCAAGGCAGCTCTGTCATTCTGTGTTATGACTACACAGCAGTCATGCTTTAATCCTATGTGCCTGGAGGAAAATGAAAGTCTAATTTAGACAAGCAAAAACCGACAAGCAGCAACATGCGCACTTTCAGTGAAGGGCTCTTCTTTTACAGCCGATTCAGACTAACTTTGGGCATTATCCTGCAGACGCTACAAAGGGTTTGGTGTTACTTGAAGCTGGGATAAAAGCCCTTTGAAATTTTGTTACCATTTCTTCCCACTCTGTTTTCAGCTCCAGACAGAAACGATGCCGCTCTCCACCTTGTCAAGAGCAGAAGTCAAAAGCATCGAGTCTAGAAGCTACTTTTGTCCCCGCATCCAAGAGGGCTGGAGACTGTGCAGCAGCGACTGCATCACTTCGTGCGTGGTCACCTCTGGGAAGGCAGATGCCCACCTACTGAACCACCATGACCTTCTCCTTTATGTTCTGGGGTGTCCCTGGAGACGTCAAATTTAAACCACTGACCTAGCCCGATGCTGTTTACAAGACCAGAAGTGAAGTAACACGGTTTAAGGGGAGCTGCATCTCCCACGTCAGGCATGCCTGAACAGACTTCCCCAAGAAAACACAAGTTAACTCAAACAAGTAAAAGCACAACCCCTGTGCTCTGCTGGCCTCTGCCAACACGACCCGCCACCTCTGTCCTGTTTCTTCCAGGTGTCTTTGAGCAGGGACAGGAGCTGCCCCGAGCGTATAAACCACACAGGCGGCCAACGCACCAGCGGGTCTCTTGGCGCCCCTCCTCAGGGCTTGGCGACACCCCGGCGACACCCCACCCCCCCTTCGGGCAGTGCTAGGCCGCTGAGGAGAGCCAGGGAGCTGCCTCGGGACACAGGAGCTCCCCCCTCGGGGGCTGCTCTCCCTCCCTTCCCCCTGCAGACCCCCTCGCCCCGGGATCTCTGCCCCCATGGCAGCCCTCCTGCCCCCCCTCCCCCGCCCCCTCAGGCCCTCCCCTTCCCTCTGAGCCCCAAACGCCCTCCCCCCCTGCCCCAGCCCCCCTGGCGCTCTCCTCCCTCCCCCCTCCCCACCCAGGCCCTGTCCTTCCACCCCCCGCCGCCGGCCCCTGAGGCGCCTGGCCGGGACCCCGCCCCGCCTGGCCTCACCTCCTCCAGGAAGCGGGTGACATCGTAGACTCGCCCGTGGATAACGAGCCAGGCCTCGCGGCTGGAGCTCCGCTTCCCCACCTCCTCCAGCGTGAAGACGGGCCCGGCCCCCGCCGCGCAGCCCCCGGCCTCTGAGCGCTCCCCAGGCTCCATGCTGGCCGCCGGCAGCTTCGCGGAACGACAGGCTTGGCCCCCAGCGGCCGCCGTAGCGATGGCGGACGCCCCCGCCCGCCCCCCTATAGCTAAAGGCCCGCGGCGGCTCCCGGCCGAGCCCGTCGGCCAATGAGAAGCGAGCAACACCGGCGGTGGGGCCACGGCTGGCGGCGGCTGCAGCCAATGGGAGGGGCGCGGCGCCGGACGTTGGCCAATAGGGAGCGGCCAGAGCGACAGGGCGGGAAGGCGCTGGGCCGGGCCGGAGTTCGCCGCCTGAGGCGAGGCAAGGCCCGGCCCTGCCGGTGCGGCCCCGACCCCGGCCCCCGCCCCGACTCCGGCTCCGGCTCGCCCCGGGCCGCGGCTGGCGGGAAGCTGGAGCCTCGGCCGCTCTGCCGCCCCACCCGGGCCGCCGGAGAGCGGCCTGCCCGCGGCGGAGCCCGGTGTCCATCGCCAGCCTCTGGTAACTCGGCCCGTTGGGCGGGTGAGGGGGAACCGGGGTCGTTTGTCAGGGTCCCTTGGCCGAGCTGAGGCGCCCCTGTGGTGCGAGCGCCAACAGGAACGGCTTTTTTGCTGCTCTTTTTAGTTCGATTCTTTCTGCAAGGACGCACGACGGGCGGCCATCTCGGCAGTCCTTACGCTGAGGCAGCGGAGGCGCAGCACGCCTCCCAGCGCTGCCATTTTACCGGTTTCTGAAGGAAAGTGTTGACATGCAGATCCGATGCGAGTCGCTTGGCAAGTTGCCTCTTCCCTGCCAGCCATATTGAACGGGTTTGGGGACAGAGAGACTGTTTGGAAGCTCAGTAACTTGTAAAACGGGTCATTTTCATTCGTGAACTCGCAGTCGTGGCTGTGGAATTTATTTTCTTACACTTGCAGTGCAGGTATAACGCTGGACTGTTTGTTTTGTTTTAACATAAGTGCTGCAGAGGCAGAAATGCCCTGTGTTGTAAGAAGTGCTAATGCCATTATCCACACTGAAGATGAAAGGTGCGTGCAAAGCGAATTTGGGCAGCCTAACCCCTGTGCAGTTTGCTACAGCTGGGCCTCTAAAAGGAGCACAAGGGAAGCAGGTAGCTGGCTTGCCACTAAGCTGGGATCCCTGTGGGAATGAGACATACCTAGTGGTACAGGCTGGGAGATTTATCAGCTCCAAAGATGTTATCCCAACGGACCCCGCTGTCTGTCCACATCCACTGCCGTACAAAGCCGGGTTAGCTCCCTGAAGATCCCAGGCTGTGTGTCAAATCTCCTGGGTCACTCTCTGGTAAGGACGAAGGGTGTCTGTTGCTGGGGAGAAAGAAGTCGCCCCAGTGGTGCCTGCGGCCACGGCACCCGATCCAGTCGCTGCCGTAGCGCAGCCTTTGGGAGCGGCTGAAGCTCTGGGCTGAGGCCTGGCGTGGCAGCTGGTGTCATACACTGGCTTATCCTGGCCTCGTTCTGCTGGGTTTGTGCGAGGAAATGAGGGGCCATCAAAGGAGCAGTGAGGCAATAAAGCTGTTCTGTGGGGTAGAGAATAAAGTGCAGGGGGAGAAGGCGTTCGAGTCGGATCAGTCCGTGCAGGATTCAGATCCTGCTGCCGGCGTGTTCTCTCCCAGAAAGTCGGCTCTAAACCTGGAGGTGCCACAGCAACGGCTGAACCTCGCTGAACGTGTCCCGTCCCTCGGTGCCTGGCCTGACGGTGACTTTCCCTCATGTTGCTCCTCAAGACGCTCGGTTCCCGCCGCTGTAGCAAAGGGCGCTCGTCTCTAAGCGCACGTACCGCCCCGTGCTTCCCAGCGAGCTTCTCGGCCCCGTCAGAGCTCTTCCTCCCGCTCTGCTGGCACAGCCAGCTGGGGCTTCTGCTTTTCCCACAGCCTGGTGGGCGGCGCAGCGGCTGGTTGCACCGCTGCCTTCGCTGGATTGCTCTGGGGAACGGCCGGCTCCTGTGTGGCCACCCCCTAGATTAAACTTCGTGTTACTTTGCGACACTTACTGAGGCAGCCATCAAGCCAGACTATTCCTCTCCCTCTCGGCCCTTTCATCTCTGCTCGCTGGGTTTTTTCCGCTGAGGCAACGCACGCCCATTGAAGTCCTCCTCTAAATACCCCCTCGCTGCCCAGTGAGGTCTGCAGTGCCTCTTTGCAAGCCGGCTGTCAGAACCAGCGCTCTGCCTGTACCTGCTCGGGCTGTGCCCAGCAGCTGCTGAAGTCACGCTGTGCTTGACACCCTCAGCCTCCTCTTCCTCTCTAGCTTTGCTGCAGGCCGGAGGGCGCAGGCCTCGCAGCTTCCTCCCCAGCTGTTTCACAGCAATACGGACACCCCAGTTTGCGTTTACAGATGAAGCATCTTCTCTGTTTGGGCAAGCCTGTACGTCTACTTCACCAGATAGCGTATGTTGTTAAAGTCTTGGCCTGCTGTCCTGAAACCTCTTCACAGTCACCTAACCAAAAGCTCAGTCTCAGCAGAGATGAAATACTGAGCTCCTGCCGCTTCTGATCCTTTCTGTGTCCCTTTCTCCAGTCACTGGGGAGGTTTCCCTGAGCCTGTGTGTATCCTCTCTGACACGGAGGTGTTTCTAGCTCCTCGCTGTTCCCTCACTGTGGAAGGTGGCTAAGGGGGAGGCTCCCCCAGCCAGGCTGCGTCCTGCAAACTGACCTGGGATTTCAGCATCGTGCGCCCCCGTTGCCACAACACCCTTCTGCCCGGGCTTGGCCAGCTCCACGCAAAGAGCTGCTGCAAAGATGACTCTGCCCTCTCGCTTTGACCAGGCTACCCACCTCCTGCCGCGTTTCTGCTGGCCCCATCCCTTGGTTGCATCACAAACGACGTCTCTCTTTCTAGATCCTTCCCAGCACGTTCCTGCCTGTCTCAGTTTCGATATGAACTACTTCCCTTTGCCTCGAGTTGCCTCACAGCATCAGTTTCTACAACCTACTTGATAAATTCTTTCCAGAAGCGCCTCTGTGCTTTCTTCTCTGCAGCTCTCCCGCTTGGAGGGTTTCTCGGCGTGTTGTGCAAGGCAATCTCGTTATCCTTTCCCGCTGTGCCGTGGCTGCCTGTTTCTCTGAAGCTGCCCGCTGCCTTTCTGCGACCTGCTCTGCACTGGCACGTAACGCAGCGGCATCCTGGTCCGTGACCGGGCTTTCTAGGCACGTCAGCAGGAACGAGCAGGTAACAAACCAGCTCTGTGTGTGTTTATCGAGCGGCAAAACTCCATCCCTGCTCTTCCTTGCCATCACCAGGCCCTAACAGAAGCCAGAAACCCGCCATGTGTCCGTCTCGAGAGCGAGCCCTGGGCTCGCTCTCGAGACGGACACCTGGCGGGTTTCTCTCTCTCTCTCTCTCTGCGGCAGAGAACGGAGCGCGTGGCGACCCGCTGCCCCCGGGGATTTTCCTGTTTTCTTTTCCACTGTAACTCGTACGGAGAGACAGGCACGAGACCGCAGCAACGTGCAGATCTTGTTCCCCGGAATGTTTTCTTTCATCTGTAATCACTTCATCAAAATCCATCAATCACCTAGTTACGACTAAAAAGCACAAACACGGCTGTAATTTGTGCCTTCCTGCCCGGTGTTTCTTTTGGCACGTGAAACGCCAAACCTTTTCCTGAGAAAACTGATGATGACACCAAGCAAGGATTCGGTGAAAGGGGACAGCGGGGCCGCTTGCATCCCAGGCCCACTGCCGGCTTCCGTAATCCCTGCGTCCTTCTCGTTCATCACAGAGGGAAACAAGGGTTTGTATTTCTGGGTTTCCTCTAGAAATCCCCATTTCGGGCTCGTGCCGGGTGCTGTTAACGCACAATAGGCCCAGGCAGGCCGCGAAGGCCTGGGGGGAGGAAGCCTGGATTGAGATGCCACGGCTGCGGCCCCTGCCACATGCCCTCTCCCGGCTCCAGCAGCCTGGTGGGAGGTGAGCACCTCCCCAGCTGCCCCGCGGCTCTGCCGTGCCCGTTTCTGCTCCCTGCCAGCGTCACCACGCTAAGGCTCCTTCGGCTGCTCCTGGCCAAACCCTCCCAGGAGCTGCAGAAACCTCGTCGGTCTGCTCTGACCCGGAGCAGTTCCATCCCACGGGAGGATGAGCAGCTCTCCTGGGAGATCTGGAGGGACGACGCCTTCGCTGGGGAGGCGCTGGTGGGCGCGAGGAGGAGGGGAGGGCAGCCCTGGAGGGGCAGAGGGGGTGGAACCTGGCGAGCAACAACTGCTGCTGCTCCTGAGCGAAGCCTGGCTTGGAGAAGGCAGGTTGCCCCCGAATGGCTCTGTGGAGGCATCTCTGAGGGAAAGCTTGCTTGGTTTCCCCTGGCAGAGGACTCCAGGGGCTCTTTCTGATCTTTGAGCAGAAATAAACGAAATGGCTCAAAAGCCCAAACCCTGTCCTGTGCTGGGGGGATCTGCCGAAGCGGTGGGCGCTGAGCTGCTCAGAAAAAACGGGAGTTTTGGGGTCGGGAGAGCCCGGGCAGCGTTCGAAAAGCCGCGGTGGGGAACGGTGCGGTGCTGCTGGTGGGGCTGATCTCCCAGAACCGAGGGGAGAACGGCAAAGCGCAGAGCCCCGGCCCTGTCCCCTGTTCTTGCAGCGTGTGACAGAAAAAAGAGCACAACTGTTCTGCTCACGAGTGTTTCACACGGGAAAGGGCTTTAACCAAAGCCCGTCGCTCTGCCATCTCCTCTCGTCCCAGGGAACAGCCGTCGGGATCTCTCCCGGCATCCTTCCCAGCGTTGAACGGCGCCGGCTCGCTGCCCATACGGCACGGCGGCACCACGTCCCGCTCCCTTTCTGCGCTCACCCACCCCAGGGCAGTCGCACCGCGCCGGGGGGAACAGCCACCTTCCTTTCTTGCACGGATTATTTTTATCTCCCTTTGTTTGCCCATAAAAAAATCCCTCCCAGTTTTACTGTTTTCCATGTGATTTTTCTCATGTGTGTTTCCTTCTCCTCTGGCCAGGGGTGGAGGGAAGGGAGTATCCTGGATAACCTAATGCCAGAGGAATTTTCACGTGCTTTTCCACCTCAGGTGAGACAGAATGGTGTCAGTGATGTTCCCCAGGCCAAAGCGACGCTGTGTCCGAGTGAGAGAGACCCTGGAGCAGCCCAGAACAGCACCATAATCCAGAGGGTCTGCTTGCCAGTGCCCTGCTTGCCTCCTCAGGGCACCAGTTCTTCTTGGCCCTCGCTCACGGGGATCACTGGGAAGGCAGGGCTTCTAATCCGTTACGCAAAGCCTGAAAATCTCTGCCCTGAGACCCTGGAACAGGGACGTCGTTTTGTTGTTACAGGTCAGGGGAATGGGGTTGGGGGCGGCTGGAGTACAAGGAACAGGTGTCAGCCACCTATGAAAACATCCTGGCTGTTTGAAGGCTGAAAAAAAAGCATAAAGTAAAAAAAAAAAAACAAATAAAGTAGAAAATAACAATTCCTATCTCATACTTGAAGGGTTCGGCGGCATTGCGAACGCAGGTTGCGCTTAGGCCGGTGCTCCCGCTCCCCTGCTCTAACATGGCCGCCCATGAGGCCCTGCAGGACCGCTGGGCGGGTCCGGTTGCCGTTTCTGTCCGCGCTGCCCCCCCGCCGTCAGCCCTGAGCGTCTGTCCGTCCCGGCAGAGACGGCACCGGCTCCGCTTTAGGGGCTGGAACGATTTCACAGCCGCCCCCGGGCCTTGGTGCCCGAGGTGCAACGTGGCTGCCCCGGAGGGGCCTCTCCCCCGCGGAGGCCGGGCAGCGTGGGGGCCGGCAGGAGCCCCCTCGATGCCCAGGAGACGGAGATGGGCGGCGGGGGGTCCCCGGCCCCGGGGGACGCGGCCGGTGCCGCCGGTGCCGCCCCTGCCTGCACCGGGCCTGCCCGCGGGCACCGGCCCGGCCCCGCACCCCCGCCCGGCAGAGGGCGCCGGCGCGGCGCAGCCGCGGTGCGCGCTGGGAGTTGTAGGCGCGGCGGAGGGGGCTGGCGCGGTGCACACCGGGAGTTGCAAGCGCCTGTGCGTAATACGGCTACGGCACCCGGGGGCGGGGACGACGGCTCGGCGCGATCGTCACTTCCGCCGAGGCCTGGCGTCAGTTCCCGGCGGGATGGTGGGGAAGCGGGAGCGGGAGGCCCGGCGGGAGGGGATGGCCGCGGCGGCGCGGGGCGGCGTCACCGAGGAGACGATGAACGGTTGGATCCTGCAGTTCTATTTCCACCAGGCCTTGGCGGCCTACCGCTCCGGGCGGAACCGCGACTTCCGGCAGCTCCGCGACATCATGCAGGGTGGGCAGCGCGGGCCGGGCCCGGGGGGGGGGTGTGTGTTCGCGGCGGCCGTCGGGCTGAGCCGGGCTGGCCGCGGCGGGAAGCGGGGACAGGCTGTGGGGGCGGGAGGGGCGAGCAGGGCGGCGGCTGGGAAGGGGCAGGCCCGGAATGGGGGTGGGGGGCTATGAGGGAGGGCTGGGTTTGGGGGGGGGGGGGGGGGGGGGGGCTGGGCCGTGCTGTACCGATGTAACCTGCCCCTTGTCCCACAGCCCTGCTTATGCGGCCCCTGGAGAAGGAGCCCATGGTGGCCCAGATGCTGCGCATCATGCAACTCCTGTCGCGGGTGGAGGAAGGCGAGAACCTCGGTGGGTCCCCAACCCCCCCAGCAAGGCTCCGGGGAAGCCCCGGTGTGGGCTCGCAGCCCGCTGCCCTGGCTAGAGTGTGCCCCGTCCTGCGGCCGTGTCCCTGCGCTCTTGGAGCTGCGTTTCTGCGCAGAACAGAGCTCCAGGCTGAAGCTGTTCCGCTGTAGGAGCTGTTCCCTGAGGGCGAGGGCACAGGGAGCAGGGCTGGTCGTGGCTGCATTGCGCTGCCGTCGCAAGGGAAGGGCTGTTGCCCTTAGCCAAGAGCAGTATGCTCGACCCCAGGCTTCAGGGCTGTCTCCCTGAACTTGCCCCTCGTGGCTTCTGCAGCGCTCCCCCGGGCCAGGTACCTGTAGTCAGGTGGTGCTGCTATAGCTTTCCGTGCCTGGGTGGGATCTTGCACAGGTTCTGCCATTCCCTCCCATCTTCGTCCTCAGTAGCTCTAGAATTTGCAGTCACACTGTGCAGGTGAGTAACTGGTGGTCTGTGAATTCTTGTAGATTGCACCTTTGATAAAGAGTCGGAGCTCACCCCTCTTGAATCGGCGATCGGTGTCCTGGAGCTCATCCAGCGAGAGTTCTCCGTGGCTGAGAAGACGATGGAAACTGTTCAGAAAATGGTGAAGGAAGCTGTAAGTCGTTTTTCTTTCTCAATAAATACTCAGCTCATTTTTTGTCTTGGAAAAGTCTTGCGTGAATGACAGTGGGAATTGCCTCGTGTGCGGAACGCTGTCCTCGGGACTGACTGGGCTGCAGCCGTGTATCTTGCGTGTGTGCGCTTCTCCGTCGGTGAACGCACAAGCTGTTTCTCTGTGTGTGCTGGTGCTGAGCTGTTACCTGGGTGTGGTGCTTGATCACAGCACTTGCTTTCCCAAAGCTCACCTAGAGAGCACGGCCGGTTCAGTGTCAGCAGAGAAACTGGTCTGTGTCTTCTCCTGTAGGCTGTGATCGTCTGCATCAAAAACAGAGAGTTTGATAAAGCTTCAAAAATTGTCAAGAGGCATATGGGGAAGGAGCCCAAAAGCCAGGTGGGTCTGCACTGGAAGGAGAGGTGGCTGCTTGAGGACCGGTATGTCTTGTGGGGTCGGGGGGAGCGGGGATATTTGGGGGGGGTCTGATAGGTCGTATGGGGTGTTGGCAGGGAGGGGCGCTTGTGACCTGTATCGCAGGCATAAAGGGTTTCCCTGGGAAGCGTGCCTCTTGGGGAAGCCTGCATGAGGAGGAAGGGTGAGGGTGCTGAAGTGGAAAGAATCCTCCTCGAAGGATGGGCCCTCAGTGTTTCTCAGTGGCATTTCTAAACCTGTCCGTCATCACTTTGGAGCTCCCTCTGTTATTCACGTTCCCTCACGTATCTTCAGGGGTCTTCCCCTCAACGTTCATCCTTTGCCTCGAGGCAACCTCCAGCTCACACACAGAGCACCAGTAAGAGAGAAGGGCTGGTCCTGAGAGCAGAAGGATCCCTGTTCCCGTTTCCATAGGCAGTGTAATGTCTTGGGCTCTGGAAGCAGAAGGTCAGGATTGCCGAGACGAGATGGGTCTCCTGCTCTCGGGCCTTTGCCCAACCTCACGTCAGTGTCAGCGGTGCCTGGAGAACATCCCGGTCCTCGCCCAGATCCCAGCGCCTGCGGTTGTCCTTGTTGTACCCTCGAACCCCTTGAGAGCGTTCTTGCCTCTCCTCTAGAAAAAGAAGAACGAGTTGCTGACTGTCATCCGGGAGAAGAATTCCACGCATCCGGTCGTCAAAAACTTCTCTTACAAGAACTTCCAGCAGAGTGTGTTCCAGTTCCTGAAGAGCTACGTGGATGATTCGGAGCCGCTGCTGCTAACGGTGCGTGTCTGCCCGGCTCGCCGGGCTGCCCGGCCCGCCCTCGCTTCTGCCCCAGCGCGGGGCAGCGGCACGAGGTGAGGATTTGGGGAGAACCGCCTCTTACTTCGCCACGAGGCGATGAAATCCAGTGATTTGCCTTCTGCCTGCCTCCTGTGCCAGTGATGAGTTAGAGCTTAGGCACTTAATTAACAGCGAGTTGAATCCAAAATACTTTAAATCCAGTCCGTTTATACAGTTGGTACACGGATGTGTTCAAGTGTTAATTGATGGAGGTGAGCTCTGTACGTGGTGCCGATGGAACGGCAAGCAGCAGCTTAAAAAGCCTTTGGGAGGGGGTGAAATGGGCTGGGAGTACCAGGAATTGTCTTTATAATTTGGGTTACGTGCTTTTTCTCTGTCCAAGGTAATGAGAAAGACTTTGAGCTCAGAACATGCCAGAAAACCAAAATACTCATCGGCGACTCCTGAGTCTGCAAATGGGCCACAGGACCAGGCAGCAGCTCCGGAGCCCTCGGGAGGGGCAGAGGGCCCAGCAGGAGCTCCAGAGCCTGCGGAGACAGCAGAAGACCTGGAGGGAGCTCCCAACCCTGCAGAAAGGGCAGAGGACCCCGCAGCAGCCCCCGAGCCGACGGAAGGAGCTAGCGACTCCACAGCAGCCCCCGAGCCGACGGAAGGAGCTTCTGACCCAGCAGCGACCCCTGAGCATATAGCAGCCGCGGTTAACGTCTCGGAAGGTGCTTCAGAGCCTATGGAAATAGCTAAAGAACCACCAGCAGCAGCTCCAGAACTTCCAGGAGTGTCCTGCAGGGACTCGAAAAGGTGGGCAGAGGAATCTGGCCCTGCGTTGTGGATGCAGCGCGGCAGCAGCTCTCTTCCGAGGGGTAGTTTGCTCTGCCCAGGCAGCTCCTAACTTCCCCGTGTGCCCACCCCAAAGGTTATCCCTGTGACACTTCTGCTGGATCGCACCAAAATTGTTAAGGTGGTTTGGGATTGGGTGGGTTTTTTTTTTCCTGAAGATGTGCAGTACTTTTGTAAACTAGGGAGGGAGGGCAGTGCTGCCAGAAGGTTGGCTCTCGTGGAGCAGCGTTCGGTGCCCGTGTGGTTCAGCCCTCGGTGGGCAAGAGCAGGGCGCCCAGCGGCGCTCTCGAGACCTGCTGCCCACGGCGCCGTTTAGGAGGAGGGCGGGTGGCAGGGGTGGGCGTGCCCGCCTGGTGGATGTTACTTGCACCCTGGGGTCAGTTGTTGAGGGTGACACCGTAGGGGCAGAGCCCAGTGTCGGTGAAGTGGAGCCACCTTAGCGATACCTCTACAACCTGCTCAGTTGTGTTTGTTTTGTAGGCAGCCCTCTGGAGCCGTAACCGCGTATGGGATTTCTGTTCTGAGAGAAGCTTTCAAGATCCTGTCGGACTCCCGGGATTCTGATGCGCTCTTCACCAAACTGGACGAAACAGACTTTTCTTTCCCCAAGCAACTGTCTCCTTCTGTATCCCACAGAACCAAGAGACGGAAAGAAGAGGAGAACCAAGATTCTGAGATCTCAGACCCTCCTGAAATATCCCATAAGGGCAAACGCTTGTTGACCATAAGCAAACTGGTCATGGAGCGAGACAGCCAGTACAGCGAGTCGAGTGAGAGCCCAGACTCTTCCCAGGAGCCAGTTGTATCTTCTGCTTCCAGACCTGTTCAGAAATTGCATGACCAGCCTGTATCTACTAAGAGTGCCAAGTATGGAGCCCATCTCTTGTGGTATATTCTAATCTGCACCCCATCTTTTGACTTGCAGCTGACGTCGGTAGCCTGAACCACAAAGACCTTTTTCTTTAATTCAGGGTAGAATCATAGAGTCGTTTTGGTTGGAAAAGACCTTTAAGATCATCAAGTCCAGTCATTATCCTGCCACTGCCAAGGATGAGTGTACTGCCGGTCCCGCGTGGGGGCGTGGGCAGAGCTGTCCTCACGCTGCGCTGTTTGGTTAGTGGAGAGGGGAACACGGTCCAGCTTCCCGTGGCGGCGAGGCAGGGGTAGCACAGTCGGTGTTGGTGGTGATGCCAGCGCGCGTCGCGGGTTTCTCTGCGCTTCGGTTAGCGACGCTGAAGCTGGAAAGCGTTCGTAGGTGCATCTGGTGGGACAGGTTAAACTCTCCTTTCCACCTCCTGAGACAGGCCACGCTGGCCTCACTGAAGCTCTTTTTTCCTGAAACCTGTGTTGGTCAGGAAACTCCTAGTCGTAGCTGTGAGACTGTTTCTTCAGTATGAGTTATCGCTTACCTTGCAGCTGAAATGACTGCAATAAGAGGTGGGGGTGTGCTTGGGTCTTTTCCTTTTTATAAGGATTTCCCACAGAAAACGCCAGAGTAGGCTGGCAGAAGTCTAAAATTAAGCCGAGAGTCTTGTGAGTATCTCGACAGGGTGTAGCAAAGCTTCCTGCTTCAATGTCCGAGTTGCCGCCCGCTTGCTCAGTGGAGTTGCGCAGCAGCCAGCAGTAGTCGTGTCTTGGATCCCCAGCAGTGAAACTGGGAGGATCGAGGAGCGCTTGATGTCTCTGAAAAGATAACTAGAATGCAATTTCCCTTAGTCCCTGGCTCAAGAATGCCCAGGACGCCAAGGTTTGGTTTTGAAGGGCGGGCAGTAAAGATCTCGGTGCTCTGTGCAGCTTGGCTGCTCGGGAGGTGGAGTGGCTTTCGCTGAAGCACGGGAGAGCGGCTGCAAGTGGAGATGTGCTGCAGCACCTCGGTGGTGAAATCCTTCGGACGTCTTGCTGGTGTGTCTGTGTAGAACTGGTTGTCAGAGGCGATGCCCAGGAGGGATTTCCCGCCCTGTTGTCCGCTTCATAGGGTCACCTGGGAACTTAATAAACTTCCAGCTGCTGCTGCCTTGAGCAGTTCTCCAGTTTCAGCCCTGCTGCTGTGCAAGTTGGTTTCCAGTTCAGCTGGAAAGTGCTTTACTGTCCGTGCTGCTTGTGGGGCTGTCTTGTCTTAAAGCCTTCAAGGGTCAGGACTGGTGGCAGTGGTGCCAGTGACGTCGGTCTGGGAATCTCATCCTGTGCCTCTCCGCCGGCAGCTGGTTCTCGAATGTTTATGTGCAACAAAGAGGCAACTTCAAGTAAGAATAGAGAATAGTTGTTTTCCTGGAGTCGTAACTGGCTTCAGCTAGATTGGATGTGACAGCCAGGGACGAACCTGCTGAGGTGGGTTTTGACAGACTTGATTTCATCCCACAAGTTTGGGCTGGAGGATTGGAAGGAGGCGACCGCGTTGAGGCACTTGATCTCCTGGAGAGGCCTCTGTGGCTTGGTTGACCTCAGTGGTGGTAGCAGTGAAACAGTAAGGATTAAATGTGTCTTGGGAAGAGTAAAGGCTTCTCCCCACAGCTGCCGGCCAGTCTGTGCCGTACGCGAAGGCGGGGGAAGTCCCGCTGGGTGCGGCTGAAAGCGCTTAATCGCGCAGTTAATACCCAGCCACTTGCTCTTGCCAGAGCTGGCTACAACACCCAGCCCTGCACTTGCGGGTCGATCCTGCATGCTGTGTGTTCGGCTGGGGGCTCCTGAGGAGCCCTCCCCGCTCCGAGGGGGGAGCAGGAGGTGGCGGCGGGTTCGTGAGTCGCTTTATGGGGCGTTTCTCTGCTCATCGCAGGCCTGCCCGCTGTGCTCCAGGTGTCCCTCCACCTTCTCCCCCTAAAACCTTCTCCCTGGCCAGTAGCCCAAGTAAATGCTTGCGTGCTTTCAGGTCCTTCCAAGGAAGGTGGAACAGCTCGTATGGCAAAGAAGAAAAAGACAGCTGGAGCGACGAGGATGAGCTCTTCTCGGACACGGGTAAGAACAGAGCCCCTGGTGCAGGCGTTAATTGATGATGCTCCTGGCTTTGGGGCTCATCCACGGGTGCCTTGCCGCCTTCGGTGTGGCTGAATTTTGGAACCAGAAACGCCCAAGACAGTGGGTAGCTGCCCAACTGCGAGATACTTGTTCTTTGTACCTCTGACTTGAAGCGCCTGCCAGAAGCTCCTGGTCAGGTTTCAGACCAACCACGCTTAGCTGGCAGGACAGACAGCCCTTTCCCTGTGCCCACTTCAGTGCTGTGGAATAAAGGTTAAGCTGACCCTTTCAGCCGGATCAGTTTTCCAGTCCAGTCCCCTTTGCAGCTAAATACAGGGCTTAGCTGGTGGGAAGGGCTGGACAATGGATGTCTAATGCCAGCCTCAGTGTGCAGCGTAGCCACGTCCCGGATGGACAGCCCTGGTTTTGACGTACGGGCTGGTTGAAAACAAAACAGATCTCGTTGGAAAGCTTTTCCGTAAAGCCAGTGGGGCTTGGGATGGAAAGGCTGTGCACGCCATAGCGGCGGAAGAGGGAGGGATTAAAGGGATTTGGGTTCATTGTCTGTCACGGGGCGCTCTCATTGCGGGCTGACTGCGTAGTCCTCTCGAGGAGGTCTGTGTCGCCTGAGGTATGGTGAAGTGTAATCCTCCTGCCTTGTTTTTCAGCATCATTTGGGACAAACAGCCACAACACCACGGTCTTCGGCTCCAAGAAGCAGGTAACGTGGAGCCTTTAAGTCCTTTCAGTCAGGCCTGAAATCGGGACGTGTCGGTATAGGAGAGCAAACAGACAGTTTGAAGCGTGTTGGGGAGGATTGCTGCTTCCCGAGGCCGGTGCTTGCAATATCCAGGCTTGATCCGAGTTGTGCAGGTCTGTTCGTTCACAGAGCTGCCTGGAGGTTCTCTTAAACCAGTCTGGTTTGGGAGTTGGCTAAAGCTGTGCCTCCCACGCGCCAGGCGCTGGGTACGTGCACGAAGTCCCTTGGTGCCCGTGGTTCAGAGGTGGCTTTGCCGAGCTCCCCACGTGCTGGAGAGTTCAGCATCTTGTTGGGGTGCGGGACACACGCACGGCAGCTGTTGTACCTGGGAAGAGGTCCCAAGTTTGGTGCTGCTGGGAACTCTCACCCTTGCTGGTGGGAAGGCGGCTGCTGGCTCTTGCGCTGCCGTGCACCACGCAGCACTTGTCCCCGGTAACGGCTTGCTTCAGTTATTTCATGTTCTGCTTTCACGGGATCAGTGTTGTGCTCGGGGAGGCAGAACTGCTGCTGGGCTCGTGCTGGAGCTGAGCACGTCCCTGGTTTGTCACAGTGATGAGGGCACATCCACGGTGAAGTGATTACTGAGCGCTGTGTGTGTGACATCTCCGCCTTTCCTCCGTGTTAGAGCACGGGTGGTAAAGGGGGGCTAAGGAAGGAGCTGCAGCGTGGCGCTCTGCCGACCGCAGCTCCTCCCTGGCCCCGCGCTCTGTCCTCACAGCACGCTGCTTGCCTGCTCTCTTGTAGAAATGGACGATGCAAGAGAGCGAGTGGATCAAAGATGGCGTGAAGAAGTTCGGAGAAGGGAGGTGGAAGGCCATTTGCCAGAAATACCCCTTCCAGAACCGCACAGCAGTGATGATCAAGGATCGCTGGCGGACCATGAAAAAGCTGGGGATCCTCTAAAGCTGGGCGCCTCGGGACCTTCAGTGCAAAAAACCTCATTTTTCTTTTGAAAGACAGCCCGGAGCTCTAGCAGCGGGGAGGCTGCTGTGCTCCTCCCTGGGGTGTGTTGGGGCCAGCGTGGGGAGCGCCTCTGGCTCTTGGTCCCCGAGGCTGCTGCGGCAGACGGAAACCATGTCGGGCGAGAACCGAGGGGCTTCGTGTCTCGAGTTGGGGCTGCAAAGTTTGGGTCTTCTGTGCGTGGCGGGAGCTGCGTGGCCTGATCGCACGTGCTCGGAAACGGCCTGGAGTGGGACTTCCTTTTCCACCTGACACCTGCAGCCCGTGTGGGAGGAATCCCAACCTGAGGGGCGGCTGAAACGACAGTTTGCTCTGCTCGGACGCTGTCGGATGGCAGGGTCGTCCCGTCAGTGGCTACTTTTATGTGTTTTAATCGTCTGCCCTGTGAATTGCTTGTCTCATCTGTTTGTGCTCGGTCCCCTGTGGGAGAGGCAGCACGTAGTCCCAGAGCTGCTGGGGCTGAAGAAGGGATTTAGGCAAGGTGATCTGCTTAGATTCTTTTTTTTTTTTCCTTGACATTTCTTTCTCCTTTGTAAACGGCTCTCTGTGAGTGGGAATTTCTCCCTCCCAGCTTTGAGACTTTAAAAACATTATTTTCTTTGTTTAGTGCTTAAATGTTGGTTGTTCCCATGTTAGAATTTCCAGTGCTTACTGGTTTTGGTCATGTCTTACTGGTACTTCTCCTTCCTGGTAACGTCCTCCTCCTGTGCGCAATCCCTGCAAGCTCCGAGGGTGCCAACGCTGGAGTCCGTGTCCGAGCCACGTGTAAAATAAAGTTCCTTTCTTGTTGGATTTCGGAGTTTGTAGTAAGCGTGAGCTTGGACCTCGCAGGTGGAGGAAATGGGGCAGCTGGGGGCGCTGCCCGGGGCACACAGCACCCCAGGAACGTGGGGGCTCCCCCTTTGCCTCCTGAGCCGGCTGGCGCCGTTGTGTCAGCGGCTGCTTGGGGTGGAGCAGCAACGCCCTGGAGGTGCGAGGTGCTGCCGCATCGGCGTAGGCGTGAGGCAGAAGGTTCTAGACTAGACTTCTGTTGAAATCGAAGGGCCGGGGGTGGCGTTTTCTCAAAGCAGCTTCTCTTGGCGGCAGAGCCGGGGCTGGGGAGCAGCCTGTGGGGAAACACCTGCTTCCCCTCCGTCCTTCAGCAGCAGCTGCTGGAATGAGCTTCCCTTGGCACCTGGCTGGGGCCGTGCGTTTCCCTCCCCTCCTGCTTGTAAAACCCTTGCCCTGGGCTCGGAGCAGCCCTGGGTGCAGGCAGGAGCACCCGGTGCTTGCGGACGCTCCACGTGAGCCACGAGCTGGACCGGCAGCTGCCGGGGTGAGGCCGTGCCCCGTGGTCGTGCCGAGGGGGAAGGAGGCGCGTTCGTGCTGTGTGGGTCCGAGTCTGTTCTTCCCTCTTCTGTGCCGGGCTCTTGCCCCCGGCTGTGCCAGGAGGGTGTCACAGACCAAGGCTTAAACTGGCAGTTCCTTGGAGTAAAGAGCTTTTCCTGCTTCATTTCCCTGTTCCCAAGGCACAGACTGGCCGAGCGTAGGGGAGCGGGCCTGGCTGGGCACCGGCTCGGTGCAGCCGGGAGATGCCACTGGTGGCCACGGTGCTTCTCCGCAGCAGCCTCGGCCCCGGCAGAAGGGCTCAGCTGGGTGAGCCCCAACGTGGACGAGCCAGACCAGCTCCTGCCCTGCGCCGAGATCACCTTGAGGAGCGGATCCTGCGCCTTGCTCCTCCTGACACCGGCTCCGGCGCTGCCGAGTGCCGCTGCGGAGCAGTTAATGATTACCCCTGCCACCGCGGGCCCCGGCCCCTGCCCTGCCCTGCCCTGCCCCGGGGTGCTGGAGGCTGGGGAGCAGGATGCTGCTGCTGCTGCTGGTGCTCCTGGCGCTGCTGGGCCCCGCGGGCTGCCCCAAGACCGAGCCCTTGAGCGGATCCAGCCAGGAGCCCCTCTTCCGTGGGGCGGATCGCTACGACTTCGCCATCGTCATCCCCGCCGGCGCCGTGGAGTGCTTCTGGCAGTTCGCACACCAGACTGGCAACTTCTTCTTCAGCTACGAGGTGGGCCTTGCGGGACGCGTCCCGGGAAGCTGTCGGCGCGGCGCAGCTGCCGGTGGGGGTCGGGGAGCGGCGGTGCCACGCCGCAGCTCTGCCGCCGGTGCCAGCTGCCCGCTCCGAGGGCGCGGCGGGTCCCGCGGTGGGCAGTCCTCCGTCACCTTGGTGCTGTGACCAGGCTTAGGCGTGGAAGGAGACCCCGTGGGATAACAACCATGGGCTGGCTGAACTCCAGACCTGCTGCCCCCAGGGGTTTGCCTCGCGTGGGGCAGGTCCTCAGCCAAAACAGGGAACGGTTGCAGTCAGCTGGATGCTTCATCTCAGGGACTGTGCTTTTTTTAGGCCATTTCCATCGTTGATGCCATTTATTTTTTTAAAATACCTGTTTTAAAACCATCAAGCAGTGCCGAGAGCTCCGGACATGGTGCCTGAGCACCCCGAGCTCACTGGCAGCGAGCTCCAGGGCGTCCCGGCACTGCGGGGAGCTCTGCCCTTGGCTGGGCTGGCTGGAGGCCGCTGCGCAGCCCTCGGCCCTCTGAGCCGCAGGTGGCAGGCACGCCGAAGGTCTCGGGCACAGCCCTATCTGCTTGTCCCCGCGCTCGGTCCCCTTCCCCCAGGGGAAACTGCAGCCCTTTTATCTCCTGTTTACACTAGGCTGGTTGAAGGAGAGCCGGGGCACGGCCGTGCCCAGCGCTGGCAGCTTCACCCCGGCTCTGTGCTCGGCAGAGCAGCCCCGTGAGAACACGGTGCAGCCCCAGCGCTCGACACAGCTCCGTCTCCCAACGCTCCGGTGGCCGGCAGCGCCCAGTCCAGGCGGCAGGGAGATGGGGTGGGCGTGTGGGGTGGGAGACGAGGGGTCGGTGCAAGCACCTGCGGCACCATGAGCAGGCGCTGGGAACCGCAGGGCTCCCTGCCTGCAGGCCGTGGGGTTTTTCTTTTACGTGTTGCTGGCAGCTCGCTGGAGGCTGTTCCTGGCCTCAGCTCACAGGAGCGAAGGGGGCAGCTCCCCACGGACCCCAAACCAATGCCCAGGTCCCCGCTGAGTCCTTGCCCTGCGCACGAGGGCTCCTGTGGGCTGCCATCTGGGTGCAGAGTCAGGCCCACGAATGCCCTTTGGGTGTTTCCTGCCTCCAGGTCCAGCGGGCGACTGGGATCGCCACCGGCAGGAACATCCTGGCCACGGCAAGTGACCCCAACGGCCTCCAGCTTGGCAGTTCCTGGGATGTACGAGGACAGATCGACTTCCTCACCGAGGAGACAGGTCCCCGCTGCCCCGGCCCCTGCCCAGCCCAGCTGCAGGCGGGCAGGAGCAGCAGCTCCGAACCTGCCCAGCCAGCCAGCGCTTCCCTGAGCCTTCATCCGTCTGATCACGCCTTCCTTCCCAACGGGGAGGATGAGTCGAGCGCTGGGGGTGGGTCTGCCTGGCTGTGACTCTTCTGCTCAGGAAACAACAATCCCCATTTCTCTCTGCAGGCTTCTACCAGCTCTGCCTGGACAACCAGCAAAACCACTTTGGCTTCATGCAGGTGTATCTCAACTTCGGTGTCTACTACGAAGGCTTCGATGCGGAAAACAAGCAGCTGGAAGAGAGGAAAGAGCTGAACAACACCCTGGAGGCCATCGAGGTGAGTGTCAAGGCAACCACAGGGCGCCCCAACGCAGCGGGGATGGGCACGGCCTCCCAAGGGAACGGAGAGGGGCACCTGCCCCTGGCTGAGCTGCAGCTCGATGTAACGCCGAGCCCAGCGGGCAGCTCCTGCCGGCCCCGGGCCCCGCTGCCCAGCACCCCCCTCTCCCGCAGGTCAGCATCCGGAAGCTGCAGCTCCACATCTTCCACATGTGGCGGTTCTACAACTTCGCCCGGATGCGGAAAGGGGCTGACTCCTTCCTTCTGGAGTCCAACCACCGCTACGTCAGCTGGTGGTCGATGGCTCAGAGCTGCGTCATCGTCCTCTCTGGGGTGCTGCAGCTCTACTTCTTGAAGCGCCTCTTCAACGTGCAGACCACCTCCAGCCGGCAGAAGTGCTAGCGGCACCCAGAACTGCGGGCAGGACCGAGCTGCCCCCCTGCCCCACCGCAGGGCGGGAGGGAAAGCCAGATCCTGCTTCGGGGAGGAGGAGGAGGGAGAGTTCCGCCCCGCTCCTGCCGCCGGCTCGAGCCCTGCCTCGGCTGAAATCACCCCGAGGGAAGAAAAGCACGACCCGCTCGCCTGGGCTTTGCCTGCTGGGTCGGTTTGTCCGTCCCAACCTGCTGTTAACGTCCCAACGTGCCTTTTCTACCTGGCGCCAAATAAAGGAACCCCCCAGGGGAGCGCTCACAGCCTGCTGCCCCCGTCCCCCCTCTGCAAGCCTGGGCGAAGCCAGTCCTGCCTCGCAGGCGCCTGCCTGCCCCGTCCTGCCCTCCCTGAAGCCTCCAACAGCTCAGCCCTGGGCTGCGAGCCGCCCCCAGCCCCCTCTGCCGAACCCAGCGAGGTGCTTCTCCCCTCTGGAGCGGCACCCCAGGCGGGCAGAGACCCACAGAAGGGGCGAGGGTTGTCCCCGCCCCGAGGCTCCGCGCTAGACAACAGGCGCTTTGGGAGAAGGAACAGGCTTTATGTGACGGCAGGGGCAGGTCTGGCGTGGGGGGAGCTCCTTCTGGCGTTGGCAGCAGCCCCCCCGGGTGCGGGGCTGCGTGCTGGCAGCTCTCAGTCCCTCCGCCCCGCTCGGGGCGGGCTCCCTGCGCGTCCCTTCGCCACCGCTGCTGCACCCACGGTGAAGGACAAGGTCTGTTCTGCCCAGAAACGCCCGAGGTCCCTTAGGTCAGCGTGTCCTCGTTCCGCACGTACTCCCCAACGTCGGCCTGGTGGAACACCACGATGGCCATGGGGTCCACTTTCCGGCACTCCTGGGTGGACTTGGCGGCCACTCCAAAACCCTGAGGGGGATAAAGGAAAGATGAGAGAGGGTCTTCCCCACGTCCCAGCCCTGGGAAGTGTGGGGTCTGCGCCGGCCGCTCACCAGGGGGACGTCGGCCATGGAGTACACCACCACGCCCTGGTACTGCGCCGTGTTCTCCGTGATGCGGCCCAGGCCCGACTTCAGGACGTGGTTGCCGTAGAGGAAGGACTGCTCCGAGCCGGGCTTCACCCACACCTTGTACTGTAAGAGAGGCCCAGAGAAGGTGAGGGGCTGGGGCGGGGGGCTGGTGAGGGGCTGGGGGGCAGGGGGCCGTGTCCCACCTTGGCGTAGGGCGCGAGGAAGTCCAGGGCCGTGACGCTGAGCCGGAACTTCTGCGTCTTGGTGAACTTGCCGAAGCAGGTGCCCAGCGACACCAGGTTGTCCCGGGGGATGCTGGCAGCTACCTTCAGCAGCTTCTCGCTGCGGGGAGAGCCAAGGGACAGAGCTGGAGCGGCTCGCAGGCCAACGGCCCCCCCCCCCCGCCGCTGCCCGGTCCCCCCCGCCGCCGCTGTCCCCCCTCCCCAGCCCCGCTCACCTCAGGTAGTAGACGCGGTCGCGGTGCAGGCGGAAGCAGTAGATGCCATCGGGCCGGTCCACCAGCAGCTGGATGTTCTCACCGATGCTGCGGGGACAAGACCCCGTGAGCCCCGGTCCCGGTCCCCTCTTCCCCGGCCCCCTCCTACCGCCGCTCCGCTGCTCTCCGGGGCCCAGCCCTCCCGGTCCCCAGCCCCTCCGCACCCCCGTGCCCGGTGCCCGGCCCCTCACTATCGCCCCAGCTTCTCGAAGACCGCCCGCGTCTCCGCCTCCGTTAGCGGCCGCATCGCTCCTCGCCGCACGCGCTGGACCGCGCCGGAACCGGAAGTCGCGGAACCGGAAGTGGCTCCTCGGCCCACCGAGACGTGGCGGCCAGAGCGGCGCGATGGCGGCGGCGGCGGAGGAGGCTCGGCTGCTGGCCTGGCTGCGCGGCCCGGCGGCGGCGGGGCCCGGCGGCCCCGAGCTCTCCGCCTACGTGGCCGAGCTGGCGGCGCTGGGGCTGGCGGAGCTGGGCCGGGAACCGGCGCGGCTGGCGGCGGAACGGGCGCGGGTCGGGGCGGAGACCCGCCGCCTGGCCTTCGAGCATTACCGGGCCTTCATCCGCTCCGCCGAGTGTACCGGCCGCGCCGGCCGCGGCTTCGGCGGTATCGAGAGCCGCCTCGGCAGCCTGCTGGACCGCCTGCCCGCTCTCCAGGACGCCTGCCGGTGCGGGGCCGGGGAGCGGGGCGGCGGGGGCACCCGGGGCGGGGTTGGGACCGGGGTTAGCGGGGAAGGCACGGGTGGCCGTGGAGGGGCTGAGGCGGGGGGCGGGAAGGACTGGGGTGAGGCTGGGACGGGGCATGAGGTGAAGGAGCGGCCCTGGGGGCAGGGGAGGGCTGGGCTGGGAGAGGGGTCCTGGCGCTGGGCCCAGTGAGGATCGGGGCCGGCTGCGACTGGGGGCAGAGGCAGCGCTGGGGAGAGGCCAGCGTGGGTGGGAGGGTCCCGGGGTCCAGCAGGGGGACACGACCCTCGCACTGATCCCATCCCGATCCCGCAGGAACTTCGTGCGCGATGCCGAGGAGATCGCCTGCAGCCGGCGGATGAACAGCCTGACGCTGAACCGGCACACGGAGATCCTGGAGATCCTGGAGATCCCGCAGCTCATGGACACCTGCGTCCGCAACGGCTACTACGAGGAGGCGCTGGAGCTGGCGGCCTACGTGCGCCGCCTGGAGAGGAAGCACAGCACCATCCCCGTCATCCAGGTAGGCCCCACTCTGCCCCGCGGCCGCCCCACACCCGGCCCCCGCCGCGGCTGAGGCCTCTTCTCCCGCCCCAGGGCATCGTGGCCGAGGTGCGCCAGTCGGCCCAGCTGATGCTGAGCCAGCTCATCCAGCAGCTCCGCACCAACATCCCGCTGCCGGCCTGCCTGCGGGTCATCGGCTACCTGCGGCGCATGGACGTCTTCACGGAGGCCGAGCTGCGCATCAAGTTCCTGCAGGCACGGGACGCCTGGCTGCGCTCCATCCAGGCCGCCATCCCCGACGCAGACCCCTACTTCCACCTCACCAAGACCATCGAGGCTTGCCGCGTCCACCTCTTCGACATCGTCACCCAGTACCGCGCCATCTTCTCTGACGAGGAGCCGCTCCTGCCCGCCGAGGGGCAGGCCCTCAACGAGGGGGCCATCTTCCACGGCTGGGTGCTGCAGAAGGTCTCCGAGTTCCTGCGGACGCTGGAGCGTGACCTCCGGCGCGGGGTGGGCGGCCGCCTGGACTCGCTGCTGGGGCAGTGCATGTACTTCGGCCTCTCCTTCAGCAGGGTGGGGGCCGATTTCCGCGGGCAGCTGGCCCCCCTCTTCCAGCACGTGGCCGCCGCCGCTTTCAGGAAGGCGGTGGAGGAGGCGGTGGAGAAATTTCGGGAGGAGATGAACTCCTACACGCTCATCTCCACCCCGGCCGTCCTGGGGGGCAGCGCAGGGGTGCCGGTGCCCACGGCCCAGCCGGGAACGCTGCAGCCCCCCATGGTGCTGCTGGACTTCCCACCCCTCGCCTGCTTCCTCAATGGCCTCCTCGTTGCCTTCAATGACCTGCGGCTCTGCTGCCCGGTCGCCCTGGCCCAGGATGTCACCGCCTGCCTGGAGGACGCGCTGGGGGAGGTGAGGCGCTGGGGGATGGAGTTGGGCCTTGTCCTGGGAGAACACGGGGAGGGGCTCGCCCTGCCCCAGGTATTGGTAGGATGGAGGCATAAAACTGTTTAGGATGGAAAAGGCCTTTGAGACCATCGAGCCCAACCGTTAACCCAGCGCTGCCGAGGCCACCACTGAACCCTGTCCCTCAGCACCCCGTCTGCACGGCTGTTAAACACCCCCGGGGTGGTGGCTCCACCCCTGCCCTGGGCAGCCTCTTCCAGGGCCTGACAGCCCTTTTGGGGAAGAAATTTCTCCTGATGCCCAACCTAAACCCCCCCTGGTGCAACTTGAGGCCGTTCCCTCTCGTCCTATCGCTTGTCACTTGGGAGAACAGACCGACCCCACCTCACCACAACCTCTCAGGCAGCTGCAGAGAGCGATGAGGTCTCCCCTCAGCCTCCTCTTCCCCAGGCTGAACACCCCCAGTTCCCTCACCCGACCTGCTCTCCAGACCCCTCACCAGCTCCGTTGCCCTTCTCTGGACACGCTCCAGCTCTTCAGTGTCCTTCTTGCAGTGAGGGGCCCAAAACTGCCCCCAGCATTCGAGGGGCGGCCTCACCGGTGCTGAGCACAGGGGCACGATCACCTCCCTGCTGCTGGCCACACCATGGCTGACACAGGCCAGGATGAGGTGGCCACCTGGTCCCACGGCCGGCTCATGTTCAGAATTAATGATTCTGAGGAACTAACGACTCTGCTTTTCCCCGCAGGTGACCAAAACCATCCTGGCCTTCCACCGCGCGGAGGAGGCGGCTTTCAGCGAGCGGGAGCAGGAGCTCTTCACCCAATTCTGCGCCGCCTTCCTCGAAGACCTGCTGCCCTACCTCAACCGCTGCCTCCAGGTCCTCTTTCCCCCGGCACAGATCGCGCAGGCGCTGGGTGAGACCTCTCCCGCCGGTTCCCACCTTTGGGGAGGGGGTGGGTGCTGTGTTGCCTGTGGAGGGGGCCCCCCCCCCCCCCCGCTTTCCACCCGAGCCCACTCTCCCCCTCTCCGGCAGGCGTTCCCCCTACCCAACTCCAGCGCTTCGGCCGCCTGGGTCGCATCGACACCGTCGCCCTCAGGGAGCCGTTAGCCTTCCTCCTGCCGGCGCCTGGCGAGGAGGAACCGGCCCAGAAGCCCCAAAACGGGGAAGACGACGCTGCTTCCCGTGAACCCCTGCCTCCGCAAGGGCGGCAGAGCCCTCCCGGGGGGGCTTTGCTACCGGATATCCCGGCGACCACCGGGTAGCGAGGCTGCGGCTGGGCCGGGTCACCCCCTCACGGCTCTTGCTTGCACCGGGCAGCCACCCCCCCCCCCCAAAATCCCCGGTCAATACGGGTGGGGGCGCCCCCTGGCGGCGGGGAGGTGCGGCCTAGCGCACGGTGCAGGCTCCGCCTGCACCGTGCGCTAGGCCGCACCTCCCCGCCGCCAGGGGGCGCCGTCCCGCTGCGCCGCGCATGCGCAGCCCGCCCTTCCTCCTCCATGGCGGCCTTCACGGCGGGATGGCGGCTGGTAGGAAAGACCTTCCCGGGCCGCGGGTGCGGGACCTCGGTGGGTTGGTATCAACGCGAACGTTCGTACTGGCGAGCGCTGCGGCGGAAGGTGCTGGGCCCTCCCGCGCCGCCTTTCGCCGCTCCCTGCCAGGTGGGCGCTCCGGTGCTGCGGGCCGCCGCCGCCGCCGTGACCCCGGAGCTGTTGGGGGGTCCCGAACTACGGGAGCTGACGGCGGCGTTGGCGACCGGGTTGCGGCGCGGGGCGTGCCTAGGGCTGAGCGCCCCGCAGCTCGGCGTACCGTGGCGGGTCTTCGCCGCCGAGCTACCCCCGGACCTGTGCCACCGGTACCCACCGGCGCTGCGCCGCGCCCACCGCATCGAGCCCTTCCCGCTCTGCTTCCTCGTTAACCCCGTGCTCCGCGTCCTCGACGCCCGGCTCGTCACCGCACCCGAGGGCTGCGCCAGCCTCAAGGGCTTCTCCGCCTACGTCCCGCGACACTGGGCCGTCCACGTCTCCGGTACGGGCTCCCCAACCCCGGGGTGGGGGTGGGGGGGTTCTGCCGTGCTGCGGGTGGGACACTGCACCCCCATCGCCCTGCGGGCCCTCCCCAGCTCCCCTGACCGCCGCTCTCCCTGGCAGCAGGCGTGGATGAGCGCGGGGAGCCGGTGAGCTGGGAGGCGACGGGCTGGGCCGCCCGCATTGCCCAACACGAGATGGACCACCTGGACGGGACCCTCTACATCGACCGCATGGACCCCCGCACCTTCACCAACATCAGCTGGATGGAGCTCCTGGACTGAAGTTCACCGCCCCGGGGGAGCAGAGCCGTGGTGGAGCCCCAGGTGTGTGTGCCGGTGCGCCGGGGCTCCGCCGGTACCCCGGTGAAAGAAGCGGCGTGGAGTCACAGCCCCGGGGGCTCCCACTCAGCTTTATTGCAGCCAATACACACCGTGAGGACTCGGCCCAGCTCCTCGCCCTTCTTGCCCACCCACACATCCCAGTCTGGGGTGGCTGGAGCGCGGGGAGCCCCACACCCCGCCAGGGCACAGGCAGAGCTGGGGGCCTCAGCCCTGAGGCAGTGCGTTACCCGGGGGGGGGGGGGCTTGGGGGGCCGGGCTGGGTCCCCCGGTGCGGTCAAAGCCTCAGAGAGGGGCTGAGCACCGGCTGAAGCTTTTGGATTGTTTTTATTTTCATATAAACAAGACAGAACCCAAAGCAGCATTAATTTAAAAAATAAAAAAAAAAGAGCAAGAAGAAGAAGAGTGGGGTGCGGCCAGGGGGAGCACCCAGCCGCCCAGGCCATGCTCTGATGCTACCCCCCCCGTAGTGTCAGCCCCCCCCCGGGCCGTGCTCCTCGCGCCCTGCCGGGTGCTGCAGTGGGATGGGGTGAGCAGTGAGGGGAAGATGAACCCGTTTGGCACGGCCGGCGCAGTGGGGAAGGAGGGGGACACACGCGGCAGGGGCACTGCTGCTCCAGCCCCACACTGGTGTCCTCCCCCCACCTTAACCTTCCTGTCCAAAGTCCTCCGTGAATTTCTTCACCTTCAGGAGATCTTCGGTGTTGACGGTGGGGCGGGTGGTGGCCAGCGAGCGCAGCATGTCCGACTGCAACGCAGGCAGGCAGGGGGCTGAGAGCCGGTGGCGTGGGGGGAAACGGGACTGGGGGGGGGTGGGAGCCGCCTCCAGCCGGCAGGACGGGCGCCGGGCCGGCCGCACTCACCATGCAGACGATGGGCTCCATCAGCTTGTCGCTGGGCACCTCCATCCAGGTCATCTCGGTGGCACCAGGGTCGCCGGGCGAGCACGGCGTCAGGAGGTCGTCCACGAAGGCGCCGGGGGTGGTGCGGGAGGGACCGCGGACCTACAGCGGAGCCGGGTGGGACGGTGATGGGGACGGACCCCCCCCGCCCAGCCCCGCGCCCCGGTGGGAGCAGCCCCCCCGCCCCGCCCCAGCTCACCTTCTTGAAGTGGGTGGCCGACTGCACCTTGCGCACGGGCTGCATGAGGGCGTCCCGCACGATGATGCTGATGTCGGCCCCCGAGTAGCCGTCGGTCTTGCGGGCCAGCTCCTGCACGTTGGCCTCCGTCAGGCAGTGCGGGGTGTTGCCCAGGTGCAGCTTGAACATCTGCGCCCGCGCCGCCTCCTCGGGCAGCGGGATGTAGATCCGCTTCTCGAACCTGCGGGCAGGCAGGGCCGTGAGCCCCGCCCCCCCGCCGCGGCACGGCCACCCCCCCGGCAGCGAGCCGCATCCTGCTCACCGTCTCCTGATGGCCGAGTCCAGCACCCAGGGGATGTTGGTGGCGCCCAGCACCAGGATCCCATCGCTGCTGTTCCCCACACCTGCCCAGAGAGACGGAGAAAGCTCAGAGCCACCCCCAGGGAGCCGCGGGACGAAGGCGCCCGGCAGCTTCTCCCCGCGCCGGCTGGGCCCCCCGGGGCGCCCCGCGCACCCTGCATCTGCACCAGGAACTCCGTCTTGATGCGCCGCGCCGCCTCGCTCTCGTTCTCGTTGCGGGAGCCGCACAGCGAGTCCACCTCGTCGATGAAGATGATGGAGGGTTTGTGCTGCCTCGCCAGCTCAAAGAGGTTCTTCACCAGCCTGAGAACAAAGGCGGGGGACGGGGTCCCGGCTCAGGGACCACCAACGGCACCCAGAGCCCCGGGGCGAGGAGCCCCACACGCCACCGGCTCCTCCCGCCCCGGCAACCCTGCGCTGGTGCTGAGGCGAGTGCCGGGCCGGGACAAGGGCCACCCCCGGGCTGTGGAGCCTCAGGAGGGCCCGTGCTCTCCCCTGGGAGCCATTATCAGCGTTCACCGGCACCGGTGGCTCCCTGACCCCGACCAGAGCTCCGCCACTGCCAGCCCGGCCCCCGGCAGCTGTGCCCCCCTGCTGCCAACTTACTTCTCACTCTCCCCCAGCCACTTCGACATCAGGTCCGAGGACGACACGGAGAAGAAGGTGGAGTTGTTGGCCTCGGTGGCCACAGCCTTGGCCAAGTAGGACTTGCCGGTGCCAGGGGGCCCGAAGAGCAGGATCCCTCGCCAAGGCGTGCGCTTCCCTGCGACAAGAGGCCAGTGTCATGGCTCCCCCGTGGCCCTGTGCAGCCCAGCTCTGCCTGGGCCCGCAGGGACACATGTCCCCGCTGCTCGGGGTCACCTCCCAGCACGTGCCCACCCCACAGCACCTCCTCCGTGGGCGAGTGGCAGCCGTGGTGCTGCCGTCACGCTCACCGGTAAACAAGTGCGGGAACTTGATAGGCAGGATCACCGCCTCCTTCAGGGCTTCCTTGGCTCCCTCCAACCCGGCCACGTCACTCCACCGCACGTTGGGCTTCTCCATCATGATGGCACCTGGGAGAGGGTGGCTCTGCTCACGCGGCCCCACGGAGATGGGCACTGCGCTCCTGCCGCCCGTCGAGAGCCGCGAGACCCACAGCCACCATCCCTCCCCACCAAACCCCCGCCCCCCCCACGCCAATCCCACCACCCCTTGGCTCAGAGGCTGGTTTGGGGGATACCAGACCCCAGCAACATGCCTCTGGGCCGCAGTCTGTCCCCCCACTCCCAGCAGCCTCCCCCTCACGACAGCCGTTCAGGAATCCCTCTGCTGATCCCGCAGCCAGCCAGTGCCACCCTGCCCGCTGCGGCTGCCGCAGCCCCTCACCCATCAGCTGCTCCTGCAGCTTCTTCTTCTCGGGGTTCTCGCCCTCGCTGTCACTGTCACTCCTGGAGAGAGGAGACACAAGTCAGGAGCGGGACCAGCCAGGTCCTGCCAGCTCCGCCGTCGGGCAGGGAGGAACCCCCCCTCACACCCCCCCACGCACCCCTTGTTGTCATTCTGGGACTCTTTGACCGGCTTCTTGCCCTGCTTGTCCTTGCTGCGCAGGTACTCCTTCAGCTTCTCCGCCCGGTCCAGGTACTGCATGCACTTAGCCCGGATGCTCTCCTTCGCCTTGTCACTGTGAGCCTCATCTGCACAAGCACACACACCCTCAGCACCACCAAATGTCACCCGTGGGCCTGTGCCACAGCCAGCACCCCCCTCCCAGAGCCCCCCCGGGCTAGGGGGGGACACACTGGCCCCCGTCTCACATTTGATGGCGTGCAAGAAGTACTCCACGGCGTGCTGGTACAGCCGCAGCGCCTCCTCGTAGTTCTTGGCCTTGTCCTCCTCGGTGGCTTTGGTGACCAGGTCGATGGCTTTCTGGCGGGGGGGGGGGAGGAGGGCTGTTAGCCGGGGAGCGGCACCGGGAACGGAGCAGGACGAGGCCCTTCTCCACCCCGGAGCGGGTCGGGCCGGGCCTGCTCGCACCGGGGCGGCCAGCGGGGCCCCTTCCCCAGCACCCGTCAGGACGAGGCGCCCCCTCCTTCCTCCCCACCGCCCCGGCAGGGCCCGGGGCCTGGCACCGGCGCAGAGGGAGGCCTTTCGCCGACCGTCACCGCACCGGGGCCGGGTGAGGCCGTTCCGCGACCAGCACGGCGGCCGGGTGACGCCTCCCCGGCGCGGCCTCACAGCGGGGCGTGCGGAGGCCCGGCCAGGCCCCGGGCCGGGGGCGAGGCGCAGGCCGAGGCCCGGCCCCGGCAGATCCCCCCCCCACGCCCGCCGTACCAGCAGGGTGGACGTTGTCATCTCATCGCCCGGTGTCGCCGCTCCTGGTGCGGCCCGGCCCGGCGGCGGCGGCGGCGGCGGCGGGGCCCACGGGACCGCCCGCGACTGCGGCTGTGCGCGCCTGCGCCCTCTGCCGGCACCCGCCGGCACCCGCGGGGCGGGGCGGGGCCGCGCCACGCCCCCTCGCTCCCGCGCCACGCCCCCCGGGCCGCGGGGGCGCCCGCGTACACGCGCACGGGATGCGCGAGGGCGCGCGCGGGCACACGCGTGTGCACCCTGGCGCGTGCGGGCGCCTGCAGACACCCCCCCCACACACACACACACGTGGGCACATGCGCGCGTGCACACACACGCACGGGTACGGGGGGGGTGGGGGGGTGTATACACACACATACGCACACCCTCCCCCCAACACCCATGTGTGTGTGTGTGTATATACACCCCCCCACACACACCCCCCCTACATGCGTGTGCACACACCTGTGTCCATGTGCACACCCCTACAAACACCCACAGCCACGTGTGCACACAACCCCCCAAACACCTGTGTGCACCCCTACACCCACGCCTGCACCCACGTGTGCAGGCACACCCACCACCTCTGTGTCTGTGTGTGCACGCGCACCTCTATAACCCCCCCCACTCCTACACACGTGTGCACACACCCCCGACACCTGTGTGCGCACTCCCCCCCCCACATGCGTGTGCACGCAGACACCCCCCCAACACCTGTGTGCGTGTGCACACCCCTCCACACCCCCTCTTCACACCCCAACACACGTGTGCACACCCCTACACACCCCCCCCCCCCCCGCGCCCACACGTGTGTGTCCCACCTCGCCCCCCCCCCCCCCCCAACCACCGGCGGGTCTATGACAACTCTGAGCCCCCCCGCCGGGTTCAGTCCAGTACATCCCAGTCTCTCGTATACTGGGCAGCCCAGTCCCCGTGTTGGACCTGGAATTAACTGCACCCCCCCCAGCAGACATACGCACCCTTCCCCCCCCCCCCCGATACCCCCAGCCCCCCCGACACCCCCAGAGTGACACTCGGAGCCCCCGGCAGGCGGTCCGGTATAAATAGCCATTTACAAAGAATACAAAAATAGAGGGGGCGGGCGGCGCCCGGGGGGGTGCGGGGGGGGGGGGGGATGTAGTGCTTGTGTGCAAGCTGCAACCCCGGGCCGGGGGCTGGCACACCCCCCCCGGGACCCCCCCCCCGGCCAGCGTGGCCCCACGCCAAGCAGAAAATTGTGCAGAGGAGTTTGGCTGAGGGGGGACCCCTGGGTGGGGGTTGTCCCCCACTCCCACTATGCCCAGGGCTCCCCCCCAGCACCCCGGGGTGCGGGAGCTGCCCCCCCCCCTTGGGGCGGGGGGGTGGGAGAGAAAATACAAAAAGCGAAAGTGCATCAATCTACACGTCCCGCCCCAAATCCGGAGGGGCCTGCGAGCCCCCCCCCCCCGGCAGCGCGGGGCCGGACCCCACCGCAGCTCCCAGGCAGGGGGGCACAGGCTGCAGCGGGGGGGGGGGGGGGAAACCGTGGGGGGTGGCAGCCCGGGGGGCTCCAGCAGCCCCCGTCCCTCTGCCCGGGGCAGCGGAGACACAACGTTTGTTTTCTGGCTTTGGAATTGGGGGGGGGGGGGCTTACTGCTGCACCCTGCACCCCAGGGACGAGCCCCCCCTTCTGTACCCCTGAGTGCCCCCAGTAAGACAAGTGTGTGTCCCCCCCCCCGCTGAATGGGGCAAGGGGAGCCCGTGCTGCAGCAATGGGGGGGACCCCCCATCCCCATCCCATGTGGGGTTGACGTGACCCCCCCCAGGGGGAGTCCCACGGCAGGGAGGGCGCTGGTTACCCCAGACCCGGGGCGGGGGGGGAACACGAGGGGTCCCCCAAGGGTGGTGGGGGGGTGGTGGGGCCGGGCTCGCCCCGCTCTAAGGCACAGGCGGTGAGATCAGTGATGGCTTCAGGCCCAGGGGGATTAAAGCTGGTGTCTGAGCCCCGGCCCCCCCAGCACAAAGTGGGGGACCAGGACCGCCGGCACGGAGCAGGAGAGGCTCCCCCTGGCCCCCCCCCCCCCGGGGCAGCCGTCCTGCCATGTCCCCGGCAGCTCTCCGGGCAGCGAGTCCCATCCCCGGCAAGGCACTGGTGGGGCAGGAGGGGTGAGGGGGGGCCCCTCCGCTTTCCCCGGCTGGTTTGTGGTGGGGGGAGGCAGGCGGGGGCCGGGGGCCACCTACGCCAGCAGCCCCATGCGGGTGACTTTGGCCGAGAGGAAGGTGTGCAGGACGAAGACGATGGGCTTGGGGCAGGAGTGCAGGTCCAGCGCCTGGGGAGGGGGGGGAACGGAGAACGGCGTCAGCCCCCGCCACCGGCATACCAAACCCCCCGGTCCCGCTGCCAGGGTGTGTTACCGAGTGGGTCCAGGCAGCCATAATCTGCAGGGATGGGGGGAAGCAAGAGCCACCCTTGGAGGAAGACACATACCCCCCCCCCCTTCTCACCAGCTCCCCCTCAGGGCCCCCAAAATCCAGGTAGAGGGTCCTGATGCCGTCGTCCGCCGACATCTTCAGCCTCTCGTAGGGGTAGCGGAAGAGGACGCTGCCGCCCGGCTCCTCCCGGCTGATGGTGAAGCCGCCCTCGTAATGGAGGGAGAGCTGCACCTCCTGCCCGCCCAGCGTGCAGCCTGCGGGCACAGGCAGGGCTCAGCACCCCCTGCCCGCTCCGCCGCTCGCGAGAACCCCCCCCAGAGCGGGGGTCCCCACTGGGCCACCCAGATCCTGCTGCACCCGAGCCCTGCCGGCACCCCAGAGCCCCGGGAGGGAAGTGGGGAGCCCCGGGGGGGGGGGTGTCCCCCAGCCACAGCACTCACCCACAGTCACCTCCTTGATCAGCTCGGCAGCGGCGTGGCAGCCCTGGACGAGGACGCGTGTCCAGGAGGAGAGGTCCCGGTGGGTCTCCACGCGGAAGACGTGCATCTCCACGCCCTGGCGAGAGCCCGTCCGGGTGGCGAAGGTGAGCTCCGAGCCCAGGGCGGGCGAGCGGCGTCCGGAGCCCGAGTGGACCAGCCTGGGGATGGGTGGGGAACGGATGGAGGTGGGGGATCAGGGGCGCGACATCGGCACCAGCGCCGTCCCGTGCCCACGGGCGTTTTGGGGTCTCCCCCACCCTGCGCCGGCAAGAGGCAGAGGCAAGGCACGAGCGGAGGAGCTGGATGTGGCCGAGGGGAGCTGCCCCCCACAGAAGGCGGGCGGGTGGGTGGATGCAGCCCCCCAGGAGCCCACCTGGTAGCCACCAGCGGGTAGCTGTGGCAGGGGGAGGCCCAGGCGTCCCTGGTCCAGGGCATGCCGTCGTACAGCAGTAGGTCCTTCTCCGTCACCGCCATCAGCACCGGCCGCCACTGCTGCCGCCCTCCGTCCAGGCGCGCCTGCAAGAGGCACGGGGGCACGGTGAGGGGCACCGGGGGCTGCAGCTGCCAACCGGGCCAACACCAAGCCGGCACCTCTGCGTTGCCGGGCTCTCGGCAGCGCCCACGTGAAGCTCTGCAAGGCGCTGCCGAGGGTGGCCGTCCCAAAAAGCCAAGCCGGGGGGCAGCCCCCGGGGGGTGCCCGGGCAGAGCTGCGGCTCCCGGGCAGCGAATCCATGGAATACCTGCTCGGCCAGCCAAGCGATGTGCTTCACCTCCCGGCCACCGGCCGTGGCGCCGCCGGTGCCCAGCATGGCGTTGAGCTCGGCCAGGACCTGGGGGAGCAGGGCGGTGATGTTGGCGTGCAGGGCCGTGAACCAGGAGTGGGCCGTCGCCGTGTCCTTGCAGCGCAGGATCAGGGTGTTCCGGCTGTCCGGCGAGTGCAGCTCGATCAGCCTGCGAGGGGACGCGGCGCCCAGCTGAGCGTGGCCCTGCCCGTGCCCAGCCTGGCAAACTGGCTGCACTGGTCTGGGGCTCCGGCCGTGCTGGGAAGCCTCCAGCACAGCTTGGTGGCAGCCCTGCCGGCAGGCAACGCCGGGGGGATTTGTGGGACCCCCCCTTTCTGTAGGCAGGAGAGGCAGCCAGCCGCCCTGGCAGGCTTGGGGGGGGGCACGGCACAGCCTTGGCCCCAGCCAAACCCCCCGACTTTTCCGTCCGTGGCTCGGCGGGGGGAAGCGGGAGGTCACAGCTGCAGGGAAGGGGGGTCCGTGGGGAGCGGGGTCCCCCAGGCCAGCAATATTTGGGTTTGGGGGGGGGGGGCGGGCAGGTACGGGCAGCCCCTGCCCTTACCTGTTCTCCAGGTCGGGCATGCTGAGGTTCCGGGCGGCGAAGCACATCTTCAGGGGGATCACCTTGCGGTCGCGGGGGCCCTGGTGCTGGGGGGAGCCCGAGTCCTCGCTGCCGCTCAGGCTGGGCGACTGCGGGGCGGCCCCCTCCCACGGCAGGTCCGACACCAGCGAGGGCTTCTTGATGTAGGGGGTCGCCTCCTTCATGAACTTCACTGGAAAAGCAGAGGGGGACACACACACACACACGCATTAGGGCTGGGCAGGGGTCCCACACCCCTGCGCCGCAGCCTGCACCCCGGGGATGCTCACACCGTGGGGGTGTTTTGTCCCCCCGCCAGCATGCACGGGGTCTCGGCCAGCCCCTGGGGGGCTGCGGGATGTCCCCCAGCCCAGCCCGTGCCCCTCGTGCCGCAGGCAGAGGACAGGCAGCAGGAAAGGGGGGGATCCTGCCTTCGTGCCCCGGGGGGTGCGGCAGCCCTGGGGACTGGGGTACGGCCCGGGGGGTCCCACCCTGCTCTGAGCTGGCAACAGGCGCCGGCGGCTCATCCCCGTTACCAGCAGCCGGTGTAGGAAAGGGAAGGCGGCGCAGCACAATGGGGCCAGGCAGGAGGTCAGCCTGCAGCCCATCCTGCCCGCCCCGGCTGCCGCGCTGCCAGGATGGCACCGGCCAAGTTTCCAGCGCTGCAGGCGTTGACGGCGAGTTGACCCCAGCAGGACGAGGAGGAGGAGGGTTTGCAGCCAGGACATCCCGGCTCCACGCTCCTCTCCAAGCCAGGCAGGAAGGAAGGAGGCACCGGCTCCTATTCCCCTCGGACTCTCCCTCACCAAACACCACCCAGCCCAGCCAAAGCAGAGCCCCGGCGAGGCGCCAGCACCCCGGAGCCCACCCCAAGTCGGGACAGGGTGAGTGGGAGCCACAGAACCTGGTTCACCCAGCCAGCGGTGCCGCCGTGGGCTCACCAGCGCCAGCGGCTGAGCCAGCCACCGCGCTCAGGGACGGCCAACGCCTCCAAGATGTCAGGGAGCGTCAGCCGAGCCGGCTGCCAGAGCGGGGACGAGGCCGCCCGGCCAGGCAGGAAAGCTGCGAGCGAGCGCCGACGGCAGCCTGGGACGCGGCGCCTGCAGCCGGCGCTGGACCCCTGCCCGCCGCGCCTCCACGCCCTGGACACGGCTCGCTCCGGCCGGCACAAGAGCAACCGGCCTGCGCCGAGCGCCGACAGCCCATCGCCGAAGGACGAACGTGCTGGGAACGGCAACATCCACACCCCTCGGGGCAGCGGGGAGTTAAAACCAAGCTAAAAAAAAAAAGCAAATAAGCCGTAATCCTCCGCGAAGCGAAGCTCCCTGCCGCCCGGTGAAAGCGCCCGCGGAGCCGCAGCCAGGCCAGCCGGCCCACCGGCGCTTCACCGGAGCGACAGCACCGGCGGGACCCAGGTCCTGCTCTCGGCCTGTCGTGCCGCTGCCAGACCCCGCGGTCAGGCGCCTGCCACGGCCCTGGGCTCGCCGGCTGCAATGCCACGGGGGCCGACACCTGCCTGCGGTGCCGGCGGGGAGATGGCGGCAGGGATGGGGAGCAGCCCCCCACCCACCCGCCGGATTTGCTGAGCTGGGCAGCGTGGCGGGGTGGGGGACGTGCTGCCACGAGGCGCTTGTCCTTGCTGCGGGCAGCAAACGAGTTAATATTAGCCTCCCGCCGCGCTGATCCCGGGATTACCGCCGTCCCCGCGCACCCCTAATCCCGCTGCCTGGCCAGGCAGGGCAGGGCAGCGCCGCGGGGCAGCGGCAGTGGCGGCAGCTCCCGCCGCAGGGCCGCTCGGCAGCTGGTTGCCAGATGTTGGCAGCTGCCTCCAGCGCCGCTCGGGAGCCCGGCACCCTCCAGCCAGGCTCCAGCTCACGGTGCCACGGCCCTGCGGTGCCAGTGCTGACCTCCGCCGCGGCACGGCCAACACCTCCCCGAAGGATAGGCTCACCGAGAGCACCGGGAGGGCGAGAGGCCGAGCCAGGCAGCTGGTGGTGCGGCAGCCCGAGCGCTGTGCTGGGGCGCTGCCGGAGGAGCGTGGGCTCGGCCGGGCTCTTGGTGGTGGCTGGGACCCGCAGGCAGCTGCTGCCAGGCCGTGCCAGCTCGGCCACCGCGGGAGGCAGACCCCGGCACCAAGCCAGCTCTCTGCTTTTGGGGGAGATGCAGCTACGGCACGTGCATGAAGACCCCCGTGCGGGTGGGCACAAAACTGGCACCAGGGTGGTGGCACCTGCAACCACCTCTTCTGCTTCTGGTGACCCAGCGGCCGGTGCACAGCCAGCCCGGCACAGCCGCTGCCTCCCCACCTACGCGCTCACCGCAAAGGAAACCCGGCCGCTGCTTGCACCCCTCGCCCGACCCGCCGCAGGAAGGCAGCTGCTCCGGCTGCACGGCAACGCCGGGTTAGCGCCAGCCTCACTGGGGCCGAGCCCCCATGCGCCATCCGGACAGCATCGGTCTGTTGCCAGGGCCGCAGCCCCCTCCTGCCACCGGCACCCAGAGGGCAAACACCGAAGAGGTTTCCCCACATTTTGCACGTGGGTCGGCTTTTGCAACCGGTCTTCCCCTTCGCCAGCACCCGGCCCGCCCCGGTGCCCGCCGGCCGGCAGCTCTGCCCGCAGCTCCCCCGCAGAGGCGGAAGGGCTCCCTTCCCCCAGCGCGCCAGAGCCGTGTGCCTATGGGCACCCCAAGAGGAAGGCGCCCAGTGCAGGTCCCTATGGCTAAACCCAGTGCCCAGGCTGGGGGCTGCAACCCTACTGGGGAGCCGGCGCAGGACTGGTGCTCCCGAGCTCCACCGCCAGCCCAGAGCCCAGGCAAAGCCCCGGCACCAGCCTGGGAGCCCGGCACCTGCCAGGGTGGTCGCACCTCCAGGGGCTGGCGAGGAGGGACGGGGGGTGGTGGCGCGGCCAAGGTCTTCCCCAGCTCTTCTCCAGGGCCCGCAGAGGCCAGCCAGGCGCCGGACGGTCCTGCCGGGCTGCGGGGCGGCTGCAGCCGTCGGATGAGCAGCCCCGACGGGAAGGGAAGGGGCGGCTGCCGCGGCGGCCGTGCCGGTGGCGGAAACGAGAGACAAACACGGCACAGGGCCGGAGCTCCTGCGGGACAGGATCAAACGGCCGCGGGACGGGAGGAGAGGGAAGGACGCGGTGGGGAGATGGTGAATCCGGCACAGAGTCCTGCTGGGACTCTCGCTGCCACTGACAGTGGCCCTGACCCAACGCTGCAGCTTCACCACAGCAGCGTGGCCATGGCCGAGCTGCACAGAGCCACCCTGAGCCACATGCGGCCGCACCAGGGTGCCCACCACCTGCCCTCGTGCTGGTGCAGCATACTGGGAGCAAGCGGGTGAGCGGGAGCGCCCGTCACCACGGCCAGCCCGGGCGAGCCGGGCACAGCCAACCAAGCCCAGCGCCCACTGGGCATGACGTCCATGGAGCAGCCCCACACACCGGAGGACAGACGGCCTTGCCAGGACGCCAGGATGGTGCTTGTGGCACCACGGACCTGCACGGGTCACCCTGACCCACGGCATGGGGGGCTCGTGTCCTCCCGGCTGCCCGGGGCGCGGTGCCCCATGGCACGAGCCCGGTGCCGCTGGGCCAGGCGGGTCCTGCCCAAACTTGCCGGGCTGCCGGGAACAGGTCGGGCAGGAGCTGGTGGCTGTGCCAGGCCAGGCCCGAGCTGGCTGCACCGCGGGCACGGAGCCCATGGAGACATGGGCAGACCCCAAACCCACCCCCCCGGGGAGCCCTGGGGACTTGGAGGGCACAAGCACCCACCCCAGGGGCTCTGACCCCAAAGATAGGGGACAGTCTGTAAGAGGGGGATGCCGCAGCCAGGGGACCCCAGCTCTGTCCCACGGTCAGCAGAGATGGCCCCGTCCCTGTCCCCGTGCTGAGAGGGGTCCCCGTCCCGCCGCAAGCAGGAGCGCTGGGGAGGGGACAGCCCTGTCCCCATGCCAGGCGGGGTCACACCGGGACCCAGCAGCGGGGTTGGGGGTTTTAGGGGGGGGGGATACACATGTACCGTGATGGGGGTGGGGGAAAAGGGGCCCAAGCGGGATTCCGGGAGCCCGGTGACAGCGGCAAGGGGGTGTCCGGGGACCCGGTAACGGGGCGGGGAGGCACCCGGGAGAGGAGCGAGGGAACACCGGGGACCGGTCGCAGGGACGGTGCGGGGGATTGGAAGTTAGTCGGTACCTTCGAGGATGACTTCCCTGCCGGCTCTCTTCAGCGCTTGGACGGCTTGATCGTGGGTGGCATCGCGGAGATCGACGCCGTTAACGGCGAGGATGGCGTCGCCCAGACGGAGCGCCCCGCTCCGTTCCGCCGCCAACCCCGGGAAGATCCGCGAGATGAGCACCGGCATACGGTTCTCCCGTCCTCCCTTGATACTGATCCCCAGCCCTCCCGCCTCCGCTTTCACCACCCGCACCCTCCGCACGCAACCGGGCGCCGCCTCCGCGTCGTTGCCGTTAACCACGCCGTTCACCACCGCCGTTTCCCCGCCTCCCGGTTCCGCCGTCAGGCTCAACGCTTCGCCGTTCAGCTCCGCCGCCACCCGCACCCAACGTTCCCGCAGCAGCAGCTCCACCAGCCCCGTTTTGCAAGCCCGGGTCCACACGGCCATGCCGCCGCCGCCGCCGCCGCCGCGTACCGGGAGAAGGGGCGTGGCCTAGAGGAGGAGGGGGTGTGGCATCGCAGCCACGCCCCCGCCCGCATGGCGCGCCGCGGTAGGCTGCGCGCAGCCGGGAGAGGCGTGGCCGGCACGCCCCACCCCTCCCTCCGCAGAGACCAATCGCAGCAGCGGCGCGCCGCCGCTGCTGCGATTGGTCTCTGCGGAGGGAGGGGGCGGGGCGTGGGGAGGGGCGCCTTAGCCACGCCCCCCCGCTCTCCATTTCCCGCCCCGCGCTCCATTTCCCGGGCTCTGCCCAAAACCGCGCCCCCCCCCCCGCCCCCCCCCCCGTTATTCCTAAGGAAACTGGTCCTACAGTCCCAATTTTCCCCTCCTCGGGGCTGGGGAGAGGTCTTTTTTTTTGGAAGGGGTGGGCATACCGCTTGGTCCTACCGCGGAGGGTACAAACTGGGAGTACTGGTGTTACTGGAAGGGCTGGAGAAAGCGCCCGGTTATTCAGCTGCGCCCCTAAAATCGCACGGGGATGCAGCTCAGAGAGCCAGTGCCTCTCCCGAGGTGTGGAGCTGGGGTACAAGGCTGCTCGCCCAGCCCGAGGTGCGGCTGGATGGGTGCTGAGCACCCCCGTGGTGGAGCCTGGCTTGCCTGGGGATGGGAGTCCCCTGCCCCAAACAGCACCCCAGTGCCCACCGACCCACCCAGCACAGGGAGAGAAGCCACACCAGGAGCTGACGCTGCCCCTGCAGGAGACTGGGGGTGCCGCCTCGTTCCCCCCAGCCCCGGGGCAGGGCAGCCACGTCCTCGGTCCGACGCCAACCTGCCCCTGCTGCTCCCCCACCAGGGAGCCCCACGGGGCAAGGACGAGCCCGGAGCCCGCAGCCGTAACAGCACAGCGGGGTTTATTCCTGCAGCGCCCTGGGAAAGCACCACACACAGAGCCGGAGCGGCTCGTTCTGCTCTCAGGTGCCAAATTTCTTGCGTTGGACGGGCAGGGGCAGCTGGGTCTTGAAGTCCATGATGGGCCGCTCGACCATCACGAGGCAGTTCTCGTCCAGCAGATCCGCAAAGAGCAGGGGCTGGGGGGCAGGAGACAAGGAGAGTGGTGACGGTGACGGCTTAGCCCTAACCAGGGTCAGCACCCGGGGCTGGGCAATCGGAGCCCACGAGATCGCTGCGCCACGACGGGGGCCGAGACCCAGCTCTGCTCTGGCGCTGGAGCTAGCAACAACTGGGCACAAGAGGCTGTGGGGACCACTGGTGCAGGGCAACCCCCCACCACCCCAGCACCCCTGCCTCGATGTGCCCAGCAAGGCCATCACCCACCTGGAACTTCTTGCAGATCTTGAAGGCGTGGAGCTGCCGCTGCCGGGCGGTCTCCGGGAGCTGCTTCAGGGTGCTCTGGTTCATCAGGAGGGCGCTGTCGTCTGGCAGGGGCTGTGAGGAGAGCCCACGGCAAGGGTCAGCGCTGCCCCGACCGCCACCACCTCGGCGCCACGCACCGCTCCCAGCGGGGACGGGCACAGCCGGGCCGGGGAGTTACCCTGGGGCACAAACCCAGCCCTCCCGACCGGGCACAGGGGCTCACCAGGGACTTGTCGAGGACGCAGAACATGTAGACGTCGTGGAGGAGGATGTGCGAGGGGTTCTTGGGGTTGAAGGTGATGTGGGTGATGGGCGAGTCCCTCTCCAGCCAGACCTTGTGCAGCCCGCGGTTCTGCACCGTGCGGCTCCAGGCCGTGTACTGCTTCTCGGGGATGCTGAACTCGAACAGCTGGAGGGGAGACGGGGCGGCTCGGGAGGTCCCGTCCTCCATGGCATCACCCCCGCTGCGGCCCAGCGCGGGGACAGGGGCAGCGCAGGCCAGCCGGGTCCCCGTGCGGGCCACAGAGCCCCGAGCCGCGGGGAAGGGGCCAGGGCCGCGAGGGCTGGGAGCGGGCGAGCTCCTACCTGCTGGTCCGAGTAGGCGATGACGAGGTTGTTGGTGCCGGGGTGGATGGCGAGGGCCGTCACCGCGCAGCCGTACATGGGCACCGCGCAGTGGTGCTGCGAGGCAGGAGGGGGGCACGCTGGCGGGAGCGAGCGGCGCTGCCTCCCACCCCCCCCTTCCCTCACGCCCACCCCCAGCCCCGCTCCGGGGACCTCCCCGCTGAGCCCACCGTCACCCGGCCCCCCGCCCAGGGCAGGAGGGCAGCGGGGGTCAGCCCTGCAGCGCCCGCTCCTACCTTGAAGCCCTTCAGGTTGTAGACGTGGATGGCCCAGTCCCCGCCGGCGGCGGCCAGCCAGTGCCCGTCTGCGCTCGGCGCCAGCAGGTAAACGGCCTCGGGGGACCCTGGGGGAACACCCAACACCAGCTCTAACGGGTGCTTGGACCTGCACGGGGCCCCAGACCCACCTCCAGGGGACCTCCAGACCCACGGCCCCCCTCCTGATCCGGGCACCCCGCTCCTCTACCGACGTCAGGCCACAAACACAGGGCAGGGGCTGCCGGAGGGGAAGGACCCACACAGCCCAGGCCAGCAAAGGGGGGGCACGCTCAGCCCTGCACACCCCTCTGCACCCACAGTGGGGAGGGGACGTGGAGCCCAGGGTCCCCCAGCACCTCCCCAAATCCCCCCCAGCCCGAACCTGAGGGCGGCTGGAGCGTGTGCAGGTGTTTGCAGCCGCCCGGCTCCAGCAGCTGCAGGACGTGGACGGAGCCTCGAGCGGAGGCGACGAAGAGGCTGCCGGAGTCTGCGGAGAACTGGAGCTGGTAGGCTGGGAGCAGCAGCTTGGGCGGTCTGGGGACCTTGAAGGGGGGCACAAAGCAGCGCTGGCAGCCCCCTACCACTGCCGTCGAGCAACGCCGGCCGTGCCAGCCCCCCGGGACCCCGCCGCCACCGCGGCCCGTCGCCCCCCTCACCTTCTGGACGCTGACGCCGTTGCCCTCGTACCGCAGCCGGTAGAGGTGGAAGCGGGAGGCGGTGCAGTAGGCGACCCAGCTGCCGCAGGGCGAGACGCAGCTGCAGTAGATGTGCTCCGGACCCTGGGAACGCAGCGGGGCTCAACAGGGCCCTGTGAGACACCCCCCCCCCCCCCCGGCCGCCTGGCACACGCAGCCAGAGGGGCAGGCACCGGGGCAGGACCCCCCCAGCCCCCGGCTCAGCCCTACCTTGCTCTTGAGCTGCACGAGGTGCTCGGGCATGCGGCACAAGGGGAGGACCTCGCCGTCCTTTCCTGGGGCGGCAAGGAACCCCGCGGCGCATCAGCGGCGGTGGGGAAAGCGCCACGGGTCCTGCTGAGCGGCTGGGGGTCCCGAGGGAGAGCACAGACCCTTCCCCAAACACTGCCCCCCCCCCCCCCCCCTCCGGGGGCTGAACTCCCCAGGGCCCGGCCCAGCTCCGCTGGAAGCACGAGCGCAGCCCCGCACCGGCCGCGCAGCCCGTGCCCGGGCACACACCGCGCTGGGAAACGCCGCCAGAGCAGGGCTGGGGGGAAGAAGGGGCCGGGGCTCACCCACCCCCCCGCTGCCCCAGCAGCAGGACGGTTCATGCCCGAAACCCCGCAGGCAGCACGGGCTCCGCCACCGGAGAGCTGGGCCTCGCGACTCACCGGTCTCGTCGGTAGAGCCGAGCCTCCAGAGCTCCAGGTGCTGGGAGAACTGGAAGAGGAGCAGCCGGGCTTTCCTGGCACAGGAGACGAGGCGTCGCTGCGGGCAGAAACGGGCGAAGCGACGTGAACCCCCCCAGCCTGGCACGAAGCGCCGGGCCAAAGCCGAAACGTCCCAGGGTGACGGCGACTCAGGCCAGGAAGAAAGCACTGAGTCCCGTGGGATGGGAGACTGGAGATGGGAGACCCGGCAGGACCAGCAAGATGGGCTGCCCAGCTTCTACCCTCTCTGTGGCAGGAGCCTCCAGACATGCCAGGGCCAGGGAGGGGACGCAGGGAAGGGACGCAGGGGGGCAGGGAGGGCACCCGGAGGGGGCAGGGAGGGCGGGCCTCCTCCCGCAGGCAGAGCCAGCCCCGCCAGCCTCCCCTTGCCGGGCGCAAGACGCCGCTCAGCGCAGCACTCACGTGGGGGAAGGTGAATTTGCGGAGCACCGCGTCGTAGCCCTTCTGCATCTTCTCCATCAGCGGGCGGATCACCAGCTGGGCATCCAGGCCTGGAAGCCAAGCAGAGGTCAGCCAAACCGGTACCGGGGGGACAGGGGGTGTGGTGTGTGTGGGGAGGAGAGATGCAAGCCCTCCTCGTGCCGGCAGCCGGTCCTACCCCCGGAGATGAGCGCCGTCGAGCTGTGCGCCACGGCTCGCACGTCGTGGGTGTGATGCTGGAAGGGCTTCGTCCGCACCCAGCGCTTCTCCAGGCTGCCCATCTTCACCGGCAGCAGCTGAAACTGGTAGGTGGCCCCTGTCGAGGTGCCCACGACGATGCTGTCCTCCTTCTGGGGAGGAAACCGAGGCAACGGGGTTTGCAGGAAGGGCAGCACCGGGAGGCGGGCAGGGACCGGCAGCCCCCCTGCCCAAAGGTGCTGAGCCAGGCAGCTCCTCCAGCCCAGAGCGGGGCTCGGGGTGGGGGGACTCGCCTACCTCCGAGACGGCCAGCGAGAGGACGGCCGAGGTGCTGACGGTGTGGGACTCCAGCAGCGTGCCCCGCTCCCAGTCCCAGAACTGCAGCCTCCCGAAGGAGTCCGAGGTGACGACGGTGCCGCTGGAGAGGAAGGCGATGCTCCACACGACGCACTCGCGCTTCACCTTCTGCACGTGGTAGTTCACCATGATTCTCTGCACCGTTTGGCCTGAGAGGCGGCAAAGGACGGCTGGGGGGTGGCGAGGGGAGCCCCCCTCCAAAGCGCGGGATGCGCCGACGGTCCCCGGGGCAGGGGCCAGGCCGGGCTCACCCCCCCGGGCTGGGAGGTACCTGAGCAGACGTCGAACACGCGGAGGATGTCGATGGAGCCGGCTGCTATGTGAGCGTCCGACGGGTGCCAGGAGAGGCACAGGATGCGGCCTGCGGGCAAGGAGGCTCCAGCCGTGACCCCCTGCGGACTCGCAGCCCCTCGGTCACCAGGGCCAGGGCAGCCGGGAGGGACAGGAGGGACAGAGGGACGCCGCCGCGGCAGCACCGACCCCCTCCCAGACCCACCTTTCCGCCTGTCCAGGTTCCGCTCGAACTGGATCCCTCCGGGCACGACTTGGAAGAGTTTAACCGAGCCGTCCTCGCAGCCGATCTGCGGCGGGGGTGGGGTCAGCCCCGGCGGGACAGGCAGACCCTCTCCCTCAACCGCCGCTTTGGGGGTGGGAGAGCCCCCCCCCGGTCCCGGTCCTGGTCCCAGCCACACTCACCGCCAGCTGGGTGCCGCTGCTGTTGGCCGCCATGCTCCAGATGGGCCCCCCGCCGCCATCCACCGAGCAGGCCGCGCACAGCCGGGCCAGGTCGTACTCGGTGATGTCCCCGCCGAGGCCGGCCCCGAAGAGCCGGTCTCCTGCCGCCCAGACCAGCGCTTCCACCGACCGGGCCTCGTGCCCGGGGATGACCTGGGGAGGGACACGGAGGGACACCTGGTACCCTGCTGTGCAGCCCGGTACAGCTCGGTACAGCCCGGCACGGCTCGGTACAGCTCGATACAGCCCAGTATGGCCCTGTACGACCCAGTAGAGCTCGGTATGGCCCGATATGACCGTGTATAGGCTGGTATGACTACATACAGCTCAGTATGGCCCGGTACAGCTCAGTATGGCCCGGTACAGCTCAGTATGGCCGTGTACAGCCCGGTATGACCGTGTACAGCCCGGTATGACCGTGTACAGCCCGACAGAGCTCGGCACGACTCCGTACAGCCCGGTACGGCTGTGTACAACCTGGTACGACTGCGTACAGCTCGGTACGGCCCGGTACAGCTCGTTATGACCGGGTACAGCTCGGTATGGGCCAGCAGAGCTCGGTACGACTCGGTACGAGCTGGTACGACCGTGTACAGGTCGGTACGACTCGGTACGGCCCGGTACGGCCCCCTCACCTTCTCCTGGAAGTAGTTGGCGGCGAAGTTGTAGACCTCGACGGCGCCGTCGGTGCGGGCCAGGGCCAGGCGGCCGCCGCGGGGGTGGCAGGCCAGGCAGCGCACGCCGGCCGGCACCAGCCCGAAGAACCGCACCCGGTGCACCTCGAACTCCCCCATCCCGCCGCCGCCCCGCGCCCCCCGCCCCGGCCCCGGCCCCGGCGCCGCTCCGCCCCGCGCAACCCCCACGTGCGCGCGGCGCCCCCGGAACCGGAAGTGTGTCCCTCCCCCCCTCCGTGGCGGAGCGGGCGTGACCGGAAGCGGAAGCAGCGCGACTGCGGCGGGAGATTCGGGCGCTGCCGGGCGGCGGCTCCGGCCCGGGCGGGGGTGCGGGCTCGGGGCTCGGGGAGCGGGCCGGGGGCTCGGGGGAGCGGGCGGGGGGTGGGTGGGCTGGAGGGGCCCGGCCCCGCCGAGCGGCCCGGCCAGGCTGCCCCGGGCCGGCCCCGCGCCACCGGCGCCGCTGGAGGGCACCAGCGCCCCGCGCAACCGCGGCGGCCCGGGGTGGGGGGGGGGGCTGCAGGGCGCGGGGGGGTCTGGGCATGGGGGTCTATGGGGCTCGGGAGGGGTCTGGGCATAGGGTTCTATGGGGCCCGGCGGCGGGGGGCTGCAGGGCCCGGGGACGTCTGGGCATGGGGGGTCTGTGGGCCCGGGGGGGGCTCTCTGGGCTGGGGGGGGTCTGTGGGGCCCGGGGGGGATTCTGGGCATGGGGTTCTATGGGGCCTGGGGGCTCTCTGCGCATGGGGGTCTATGGGGCCCGGGGGGGGTTCTGGGCATGGAGGTCTATGGGCCCGGGGGCAGCCTCAGGGCCCGGGCATGGGGGGGGGGGGGGGCTCCCACCGCAGCAGGGCCTGCCCCGCCTCCCGCTGACCGTGTCTCTGCCGGTACCCCGCAGGGCCCGGAGCATGGTGCAGATCGTCATCTCCAGGTGAGGCCACCGTGGGCTGCACGTCCCGGGGGGGGGGGGGGGGAGGGGGCCGGATCCTGCCCCCTCCCCCCCGGCAATGCCCAGCTCTGTGTCCCCCCGTCCCCGGGCTGGAGCCGCTGGGTGAAGCTGCCTCTCTCGCCCGCAGCGAGGGTGCTGGCAGCCTGGCGCAATGGGTGCTGGTGGAGCTGCAGGGCGAGGTTGAGGCCCGGCAGAGCGGGGGGCTGGCGGGGAGCCTCCTGGGAGACCTGCACTACACCCGGGAGGTGAGGCAGCCCCCCACCGCCACCGGGGGGGGACACACGCACAGCCCCGGCAGCCGGGGCCCTGCCCACCCTCCGCCTCTCTCTGCTCTCTCCAGGGGATCCCGGTGCTCATCGTGGGCCACCACATCCTCTACGGGAAGGTGGTGCAGCTGGAGAAGCCCTTTGCCGTCCTGGTGAAGCGAGGAGCCGGCGAACCCGGCCCCGCCGAGCCGCACGCCCGCTACGCCGTCACCGCCCTCATCAAAACCAAGCTCCTCTTCAAGACCCGCCCCAAGCCCATCATCACCAACGTCCCCAAGAAAGCGTGAGGGCTCGGGACGGGGGCTGCTGTGAGCTCCGCTCTGCTGCCTGGGGAGATCCAGGGCCGGCTCCATCTTCATCCCTGTCCTGTATGGAGGACTCCCGGGGTCACCTCAGGGTGCTGGGTCGTGGGTCTGGGCACCCAGAGCCCTTCCCGGGGCGCTTGTCCCCATGGTAATGAGTCCAGTTCTGGGAGCTCCTGGGCCCTGAGGCTCAAACCCAGCTGCCACCGCAGGCGAGATGGGTCCTGGAGAGGGGCAGGGACCTCCTCCGAGCCCAGGCAGGGCTGTGTCCCCCCCCGCCGCTGTCCTCCCCACACACCTCCCTTTCTCTGTGCAAGTCTTTATTTTGACAAATCCATCAGGGTATAAAAACCGGACTTTTCCAAAATATGAAAAAAATAAACCGAAACAGAACCCCGCAGGTTAAAAAATAAATAGATTTACAAACAATTATTAGCAATAAGTATGAATACCAAAGAGCTACAAAAGTCTCCTAAAAAACCTCGTATTAAATTAAACGAAACAATCTAAAAGCCTCATCGTAGAAAGGTTTGTGGTTTTTTTTGTTTTGTTGTTGTTTTTTTTTTTTTTTTAAAGCCCTGAAAAAAAGAGGGCCCAGGGGAGACACCGGGATAAATTCCCCGGGGTGGGGAGAGGTTGGGAACCGGCTCTTCCCCGCCCTCCTCGGCGTGCCCGAGCCCAAAACCCAGCGTCTCCCCGCTGTCTAGACAGACGCCGGGAAGGCAACGGGGTTGGTATGATGGGGCCGTGGCTTGGCCGGAGCGTCACCGCGGCCCACCGGGCCGCGGTGACGCTCCGGCCAAGCCACGGCCCCGGTTTTCCCCTGTTTTTTGCGTGCCAGGGTCCCCCCCTTGGCTCTTTGGCGAAGCTGAAGGGAGGTGCTGCCCTCCCGGGGCAGCTGGATCCCCCTGAAGGGGGCTGGGGGGCTTCCCGTGGGTACGTGCCCGCACATACAAGAGCCGTGGGGCAGCGGCAGGCAGCACCAGCCAGCGGTGCCGGAGACGGGGCGGTTTTGCCATAGCACCGTGGAGGACGGGGTGGTGGTGGGGAAAGGGCGAAATCCCCGTTTAAAAAAAGCACCGAAAAGGGGTGGAAGCCCCAGCCGAGGCGATGGGGAGGGGGGAACCCGGCCGGCAGCGCTCCGCACGGCACGCCGGGGTGCTGGGGACGGCACGCGGCGGTGAAGCCGCCGGCACAGCCGAGGCTGCAGTGGGCAGCCCTGGCTCGGCCTCTCCCCAGCCAGCAGCCCGTTTGTACAGAAAAATGAGCACAAGAAGGAAAAAAAAAAAAAAAAAAACACCACCAAAACCCAAAAAACAACAAGAACAGAAAAAGAAAAAAGCACAAGACTTGATCAGACCCGCCGCGGCGGGCGCGCTCAGCGCTGCCCAGCACCCGACGGCGCAGTGCCGGCTGTGCCGGGGCTGGTGGCGGGCAAGGAGGGCACCGGTAGCGGTCGCCCCGGCACGCGGCCGGGGGAGCCACGCCGGCGCTCGCCACGGTCAGACCTCGGCGAAGGCCAGCCCGCACTGCTCCTGCCGCTTGCCGCAGCGCCGGGCGACGATGGCCAGGTAGAGGGTGAGCAGGGCCACCCAGTAGCAGGCGTAGAGGATGGCGCCCGAGATGAGGAAGGCCACCTCGGTCTCGCTGAAGAGGTCCTGGCTGTAGGCGGTGTAGGCCAGCCCGCCCAGCAGCACCGCCACCCACACCGACACCGGCAGCAGCCCCACGAAGTTCACCACGATGGTCCGGCGCCCCGACGTGCCCCAGCCGGACTTGTTGATGGTGGCGATGGCAAACATCTTGGCGGGCAGCAGGCTGGACATGTAGAGGAGGGCGTAGAGGGACATGAAGATCATCTCGGCGTTGCCCCGCAGGAAGCAGGCGTAGGTGGCCTTGATGATGCCCACCAGCTGCACCGTGAGGAGGAAGAGGAGGATGTTCCAGACGCGGCCGCGGTAGAAGAGCTGGATGACGGTGGCGATGAGGAAGAAGGGGAAGAAGCCGGTCACCACCGACTCGTAGGTCATCCAGAGGTGGTGCTTGTGGAACCACAGGGCGTTGTAGAGCCACTCGCGGAAGTAGGACTTGCTCCAGCGGGTCTGCTGGTTGAGCCAGCGCAGGTAGCGGGTGGGCGTCTCCGTCAGGCACTTGGAGCGAGCCGTGTACTTGGTTTGGTAGCCCAGGCTGAGCACGCGGTTGGTGAGGTGCCGGTCGTCCCCGAAACTGCACTTGCTGCCCAGGAAGGTCTGGTGGTACCAGTCCTCGAGGAACTGCTGCAGGAGGGCGTTGCGGTACATGCCCAGGGGCCCGCTGATGCACTGCACGCAGCCGAAGTAGGACTGGCAGGCGCGCTCCACGTTGAAGGCCATCCAGTACCGCACGCTGCTCAGGAAGGAGATCCACGAGTCGTACTTGTTCAGGATCTGGGGAGGGGACGGACGTCAGCCCCGGCACCGCCGCGACCCCCACCGCCCCGTCCTCCCCGGCGCCCATGGCCACCCCGCGGGTGCCCTCCCGGGGTACCTGGACGTCGCCGCCGACGCCGCCGACACGGGGGTCGGCCTCCAGGATGCGGAGCATCTCGGCGGTGCAGGCGGGGTCCAGCACCGTGTCTGAGTCACACACCTGGGGGGCAGAGGGAACGTCGAGCCCCGCTCCCGCCGCCCACGCGCGCCCGGCAGACGGCCCAACCCGCAGCCGGGCAAGCCCGAGCCACGGCCGGCGAGACGAGGCAGAGCTCCGGAGACCGGCAGGCGGTGGCAGGGAGCGGGAGCGCCCCGCGGTGCCCGGCCACCTCTGCCCCGGGCCACCCAGCCCCGCCACGGTGGGACCTGCCCCAACCGCCACCCCTCGCCCACGTTGCGGGGGCCTGGCACCCCGCAGCGTGCCACACGGGGTGACACCAGCCTGGGGCAGGGGACGCACCGAGGAGGGGATGCAAAACCCTTGAGGGCAGCGGCGCAGGCAGGGCTCAACCCCCCCCGCCGGCCACCCCGGTGGGTGCTTCACCCCCCAAGCCCGGCGTGCCGGTGGCTTGCAGCCGGTGCGTGGGGCCGACTCCTGCGCCAGGCAGCCGGGTGTCACCGTGGGCTCACGGGGCGGCTCCTGCTCCACCCGCAGACCCTCTGTGCGGGCAGGACGCTCGCTGCCCACATCCCCCCCACCACCACCCACCCACCCACTCCCCACAGCCCGCGCATCCACCTGGATGTAGTCCACGGAGTCTCCGAGCGCCCGGAAGGCCGTGTACATCACCTCCCGCTTCCCGCCCCACTTCTGGAGGATGCAGGAGTAGGTGGTGCCGCGCACCAGCGCCTGGACACGGGCCAGCCCTTCCTGCAGCCCGGCCTCCGTCTCCCCCTCGCCCCACTCGTGGAAGTTGCTCCTCCAGACGTAGCTGCCCGAGCGCTCGGAGCCCATCACATCGTGGAAGATGTCCAGCATGTAGGTGTCGTCGGGGCCGTTCCCGTCCACCACCATCACCACTTTGAGGTCGGGGAAGGCGATGCGCTTGACGGAGCGCAGGCACTTCTTCAAGTAGTCGGGATCCTCCTGGTAGGCGGCGATGCAGAGGGCCACCGAACGCCCCAGCCGCACCGGCCGCCCCTCGCCCCGCATGCGCCGGTGCTCCAGGAAGGCGAAGAGGCTCTGGATGAAGAGGTGCAGCCCCAGGATGGCCCCGTAGAGCCCGAAGGAGAGGTAGTGCTTCTCCGTGTGGATGAACTGGTACCCGGTGACGTAGGCGGCGAGGATGCCCCCCAGCACCGCCAAGGCGAAGAGGCTGGTCCCGACGACGCGCAGGGCCGTGGAGAGGCTCACTGGCATCTGGGGGGGCACAGCGGGCAGCGTCAGGGCAGGGCCGAGGGGACAACCTGCCGTGGGACCCACCGCGGGGCTCCCCAGAAGGGGAAAGCCGGGGAACCCCGCTTGTCCGCTGCCCCGCGGCCACCCTGTCCCTTGCCGGTCACCGGTTTGGGGGGGGGTGAGACCTTCCCAGTGCCTCCACGGGGCCGGGTGAGGCGCGGGGGTCCGGAGCATCCCCGCTGCCTGCGCCCTCAGCCCGGCCCCGTCCCGCCGAGCGGGGACAGAGCCGCTCCCGGGCTGGAGGACAGGGAAGGGCACGGGGACACCGGGAGCCCGGCCCCGGGGTGTCCCCAGGGGTGAGGGGTCCTGCCTGCTCACAGCCACCCCGAGCCCCCGGCCACGCCGACGGGCTGCGGCGGGACCCCCGGCAGGAGTCGGACCACCCGCCTCCCCTCTCCCTACGCTGCGGGCTGGGGACCCGGGGACGGGCAGCGCGGGCAGGGCAGGCAGTGCAGGCAGTGCAGGCAGTGCAGGCAGGCAGTGCAGGCAGTGCAGGCAGCGCGGGCAGGGCAGGCAGTGCAGGCAGGCAGTGCAGGCAGCGCGGGCAGGCAGTGCAGGCAGCGGGGACCGCAGAGCTGCACAGCGGGGGCACGGCCGTGGGGCTGGGGGGTGCGGGCAGGGCAGGGCAGCGCGAGCGGCGGGGTGCAGGCAGGGGGGCGCGGGGTGCGGGCAGGGTGGGGGGTGGTGCATGAGCACGTGAAGGGGTGCGGGCAGGGGGTGCGGGCAGGGGGTGCAGAGCCAGCCCCAAGGACCGACACACACACACACACACACCCCCCCCCCCTCCCTCCGGCGCCACCGGCAGCCACCGCCCCGCAGCCCCCCGGCCGCCTCCGGCTTCCCCCGCCCCGGGCTCCGCAGCCCCCGGTGCCGGCTCCGCGTTCCCGGTGGGGCCGCGACCGGTCTCGCAGCGCCGCGGGGGTGGAGGCGCCCCGAGCCGGCACCGGCACCGGCACCGGCGGGGCCGGGAGAGAGAAGGAGGGACCGGGACCGGGACCAGGACCGGGACCGGGACCGGGACCGGGACTCACCGTGGTGGTGCCGGTGCCGCCGCTCTCCCCGGCCGCCGCCGCCGCCGCTGTGCGCCCGGCCCGGCCCGCGCGGCCCCTTTATACCGCGGCGGGGCCGGCACCGCCCGCAGCCCGCGGGGGGCCCCGCCCGGCACCGGCACCACCGGCGGCACCACCGGCACCGGCACCGCCCGCAGCCCGCGGGGACCCGCCCGGCACCGGCCCCGGCAGCGCCTGGCACCGGCACCGCCCGCAGCCCGCGGGGACCCGCCTGGCACCGGCCCCGGCAGCGCCTGGCACCGGCCCCAGCCCCGCACTGCGGGAGCGATGACCGGCACCGGCATCACCCGGCACCGGCATCCCCCGGTGCTGGTGCTGCACCGGCACCGGCATCGCGGCACCAGCGCCACAACCGACATCCCCCGGCGTCACCCGGCACGGCGGCAGGCGCCACGGGCACCGGCACAGCACCGCACCGGACACTGGCCACAGCTCATCACCCGGAGCAGCATTGGGCCACCCACGCACCACCCGGGTCACCCCGCCAGGACCACCCCGTCTTCCCCTGCTCCACTCTTGGGGCCCCTCTCGTGACGCCCACATGTCACCTCACCACGCCACCGTGTCCCCCCTCCATGGCTACGAGCCACCTGGGGACGCCCTGGGCCTGCCCCGCGGTGTCACCCTGTCCCCCACGGCCGGCGGGTCCCAGGGCAGAACCAGGGTGACCCTGGGGACAGCAGCCCTGTGCTGGGCGCACACAATGTCCCCGCGCCAAGCTGACAGCTGGGGACAACCAGCTCTGGGAGGGACACTGCCGAGTCCAGAGGAGCTGCAGCCTCGGCTTTGGGCTCCAATCCAGCACTTTTGGGTTCCTCACCCTGACAGGGACCACCAGGTCCTGCTGGGCTGGGAGCCAGGCGCGAGGTGACGCTGGGATGAGGCCCGGACTCTCCCAGCCCCCCGAGCCGGGGCAGGGGATCCCTCCGGCAGCAGCACCCCGGCCAGGTGGGTCACACTCGGATGAAACCCTCCAGCACCGCGGTGATGCCAGCTGGAAACTCCCCACCGTAGGTGCCGGAGCAGCGCCCGGAGCGGGTGGCGAGGAACCAGTGAGCCTGCGGACGGTGGGGACGGGGCAGGGACGCGCCAGGACCCTCGGCACCGCTGGCAGGGAGCCCATGTGGCCCGGCTGAGCGCGGCAGCGGTGGGGCGCGAGGTGCGAAACATGACGCGGTGGGGTCGGACACGGCGTGGTCGGGGGTCCCCCGTGGCTGCAGGCTCCCACCGGCGGGAAGCGGGGAGGGGGACAGGGGCGGCACCTCCCCACCCCGCAGCCCTCCCCGTGCCCCTCTGCGGGGACCCAGCCCCAGGGTTGCCTCGCAGCCCCTTACCTTTCGGTGCGGCCGCCGGGCACCTCTCCCCGCTGCCGGCCAGCGGCTGCCCAAGGTGAAAACCAAACTCCCTCCTCCTCCGGCACAGCCGCCTCCTTGTTCCCCACCGCAGGACGGCTGGACGACGCCCGGCCAGCGGCATCAAAAGAGACTTTTCATTCAAAACCCGTCCTCCGCCGCTCACGGCAGGCCCCGGGGAGGCACAGCCGGTATGGCAGCATCCCAACGCGTGCCCGTGGTCCGGCACCGGCACCGGCACCGGTGTGGGCTGGCGGCAGCGAGAGCGAGGAGGAGCGTTCGGCCGCCGCCGCTCTCCGGCGAGGACAATGCGCTCCCCGCTGCCCGTGCACACCCGGCCGAGCGGCACGGCAAGGTGTGGGCCTGGCGCAGGCGGCTTTGCCGGGGGTGGAGACACAGCCTGGCACCCCCAGCCTTGCAGGGAAGGGGGCTACCGGGCCCCTCACACCATCCGGCACGGCACGGCACGGGGCAGCTGAGAAACGGGTACCCGGGGCTGTGCACAGCGGGGCTGGGGGCTGCGCGGTGCGAGGGGGGCTGCCCAGGGAGGGGGGGAATCCAGGCTGGGTCCCCAGGGGCTCTGGTGTGACCCCACGGCACCCCCCTCCCCAGCCCTGCTGCCCCTGCCCTGTGGGTGCACGGCCGCTCCCGGCGCAGGAGCGGGGCTCGCGGTGCTGCAGCACCCATGGGGGCTGCACCGGCCGGAGGGAGAGGGGTGACCCCGATGCTGGCTACGTTTGCTCCCCCGGGAAAATCAGGTTTAGCTAAAAACCGTAATATTTAGAAAGTGGCTCGGCTGTTGCCTCCAGGGAATCGTCCCCACGCCTCGGCCAGGGCTGGCACCCAGAAAGGCTCCCTCCCTCCGCACCCGTGGGCACCCAGCAGCGAGTGTGCAAGTGTGCGAGAGCTGCCGGCCGGCTCGGCAGCCCCAGGACCCTCCAGCACCCTGCCGGCCCCCGGGGTGCCCATGCTGCAGGGTGCAGACAGCAGAACCCCCCCCCCCCCCCCCCCCAGCTCCCCTCGTGGGCAGCCGCGGCGCTGGGTGCTGGTTGCCCACACCGGAGCCCAAGCCACCAGCCCCGTCCTCCCGCAGCCCCGGGCCGGCGCTGGGGGCTGATGCCCACCCTGCAGGGGTTCGCTAGGGCACCACCCCAAGAGCGCAAGGGTGAGCACGACCCAGCCACGGACTGGGACGGCACGCGGGGGCTTCGCGCGGCTCCCACAGAGGTAACAGGCGCAGGGTTGAGCACGTCTCCGTTTAATCCCCTGCCCCGTCCCAGGGAGCCCGCGCTGCCCGGCCACAGCGAGCCCAGGGGCCACCACCCACCCTCCCCAGGCTGCGGTTTCCTCCCTGGCTGCACCCGCCGGCAGCGCCGCGGAGGCACAGCGCAGCCGTCCCCTCGGGGAGCCCCTCGGCCCCGACGCCGGGGCGGGAACGGTTCATTTTTTGCCGTCGCGGCTTTGCTACGGCAGCACCACGATCTTCTTCTCCAGCGCCCGCGGGGGGAAGAGGACCCTCCTCATCACGGCGTCCAGCTCCTCCAGCGCCAGCTGGGCGTGCAGCACCGTCGCGCCGTCGGGCTCGGCCGCCACCACGTGCTTCAGCAGGCGGTAGAGGTCGCGCAGGACGTCCCGCAGCACCTGGGCAGAGCGGGCAGAACCGTCAGCACCCACCGGCGTCTCGCCCGCCGCGACCCGGAACGCAACCCTCGGCGTGCCCCGGCAGGTGCGGCGCTGCCCCTTCCACCGACGCTGCCGGTGCCAGGACACGGCGGCGGCACCACCACCACCTCGTTGCCTCAGGCGTGAGCCCCGGCCCTCCCGTGACTCAGTTTCCTCACACGCCCGCAGCGCAGCCCAGCGCAGAGGCACATCGCGGCGTCTCTCCGGCCCGGGGGCACGAGGGGAAGCCGAGGTCCCCGCTGCGGGGATTCCCGTGGGGAACCTGCCTGTTTCCTCCATGGGAGCTGAGTCCCAACACGCTCGTTGCTGGGAAGGCCACGGCCCGTGGAAAAAAACCTGGGCATTTCCAAGTCAAATCAGCGACGAACAACTCCCACGGCTCCCAAGAGCTGGCAGTGCCCCGCGGCACGGCACGGCAAAGCAGCTCAGAGGGACAACCCCCACGAAGTCCCCTCTGCCCTGGGAAGGATCCAGCGCTGGGGGGGGCCCTTTGCTGGGGGAGGCACAAGCTGGAGGTCCCGGTCCCACGGGACTTTCCCTGGAAGCTGCCTGGGAACGAGCCCTGCAGCCCCCCGCGGGGCAGGGACTGTCCCGGAGGAGCACCGGTGCCCGGTGATGCCCAGGGGCCTGGCAGAGGCTGCCCCTGCCCTGGGGACAGGCAGGGAGGTGACCCACCTCGGTGGCCTTCTCGCTGAGCCCCCGCAGCAGCAGCACCACCACGTGCACGGCAGCTCTCCGCACCTCCGCCTCGGGGTCCGTCTTGGCTATGGCCGTCAAGCAGGAGGTGACCTGAGGGGACAGGGCGAGGGGGCCATCAGCACGGGCACGGGGACCCGGCAGAGCAGCTGCCCACGGTGGTGGGGATGTCCCTCGGTGGCCTGGGGCTGGACGATGAGGACGGGAGCCCTGCGCCCAGCCCGGGGCAGCCGCACGTTCCCCTGCCGGCACCCAAGCAGGGGGGGGATCGGCTTTTCGCAGGGCCCGGCGCAGCCCTCCCTCTCGCAGGGGCCGGGCGGCACGCAGCCGCCGTGGCAAGCTTCATCAAAAGCAGGCAGAGCCGAAGGAAGGTAATTAAACCCCCGGCAGTGACAGCCGGGAGAATGAGCAGAGCGAGCGTGTTCCCGAAATAGCAGCGCGTGGCGCATCGGCATCTCGTCCAACGCAGCCGGTGCCCCGGCGACGCCGAGCGGCTGCGAGCCGGCACCGGGGAAGAAGCCCGAGCACCGCATCCCTGATGTCTCCGGCCCTCCCTCCTGCTCCGGGAGGCACTGGCGGCCGAAGCTCTGGCTCCCGCAGGGGCACGGACCCACCAGCTCGAGAGCCGCCGCGCCAGGACGCTGGCAGCTCCCGGCAAGCCTCCCCCAACCCGCCGAGGAGGAGACCCCCAGGAGCTGGGCTCAGCCCACCGGCACCACAGCTCCAGCGGCTCCAGCAACTGCATCTCGCCAGGAGCCCGCAGCCAGGGCGAGGGATCAGCCATCGCCTTCGCGGAGCGAAGGGGAAGGGCAACGAGGTCTCACTAAGCGGGAGGAGGCGCCTCTGGCAGGTACCGACGGTGCCCCCAGGTCCGCTCCTGCAGGGCCATCGCCACGGGTGGAGCCGCCACCGCCGCCTTTCCTTGGGCTGTTGTTGCTTCCCGGCACGAGCGAGACCTTCAGCTGCTCATAAAGCTTTTAGCCCCAAAAATCAGGGCTAGAATTTCCCCAGCGTTTGCTTTAGATCCAACGAGTTTTACGCTCTCTGCTACCAGTAAATATCCCCCACGGCCTTTATGGAAACCCCAGGCTGTTGCGTCCCCAGCAGCAAGCGCTCGGCAGGCCTGCCCTCCGCTAACGAACCGCCCTCGTTAACGATGGCCCCCGTTAACGAGCGACAGCCCCACGCTCCCCAGGCAGGGACGGCGGGGAAGGGGCCGGCAGCGCCGGGATGGAGCCGGTACCTCCTGGACGATGGAGCCGAGCTGAAAGCCGAGGCGCTGGCAGAGCTCGCCCAGGTTGGAGAGGCTGCTGGCCCGCAGCGTGCCGTCGGGGTCCCGGGCGCCCCGCAGGAAGGCCTGGACCAGCGGCTCCCGGTGCTTGAACACCATGTCCCCTGCAAGAGAGAGCGGAGCGGCACGTCACGGGCAGGGAAAACCCCATAGCGCCGGCTCCACCGGGAGCAGCCGGATCGGTCCCACCCCTCGCTGCACTGCCGAACAGCTGGATGTGACATCTGGAGCACGGCTTGTGCCCAGCGCAGCCCTGAGCGAGGCACAGGCAGAGCCTCGGTGGTGCCAGGGACGAGGACGCCGCGGCGCAGTCCCCCGGGGCGCCGGCAAACCCCGCCGGCACACGGCCCGCGGCACGGACCTTTGTCTGGGGCTGTTCGGCACATCCCACGTGTGTGTGTCCCCCCCCGGCCCCGGCCCCCGCAGACGCAGCACACAGAAGTGCGAGGCCCAAACCCTCGCGTCATTCAGCCGCACAACCCCCTCCCCAATTAGCACACGCGGGCGCCGCCGAGGTGCGAGCCGCCTAATTAGAGGCCGGCGGCGCAGCCCGTGACCGGCATGCACAATCCCCCAGCACAAGAGGTGCCCGGGCCGGCGGCTGTGCACCCCCCGGCGTGGGCACGGCTCCCACCGGGCAGGGGCTGCTCCGGCGGAGGGGAGTACCGGAGGAAGGTCCGGTGGGCTCACCGGCCCGCCAGCTCGGTGGTTTCCCGGCTCGCCATAAGCCCCTCGGGCGCTGGTGCCCCGCAGCCGATGGAGGCAGTGGGGGGGTCGCAGGGACAGGACTAAGCCCCACGGGCAGCGGAGGGTCCCCAGCGCCCTACACAGGGGGGCTCGAGGCCGCTGCTGCGAGGGGCTGGGGACCGGCCAGCCCCTGCACCGCCGGCAGCGCCGGCTGCGCGCGAGCAGGGGCAACGCTGCCTGTGCTGGGCAGGACCAGGCACGGCGGCACCAGCCGGGTCCTGGGGTAGGACCCTCTCCTTGTCGCTTCACTCATCGCACGTGGCCCCCCCCTAAATGTCCGCGCACTCGGCGGGGCAGGGACGGCTCCCGCGTGGCACAGGGTGGGATGGATCGCTCGGCGCAGCGCCGCGGCGCCAAGGACGGCCGCGCTCGCTGGGGACCGCAGCCTGCTGCGTGCCCGCACCCCGGGAGTCGGTATTACGGCAGCGTGAGCGGCGCCGGATGATCCCAGCATGATGCATCTCCTCCGAAGCCAAGAGCGCGCCGGCGCCGTGCCAGGCAGCCACCGAAAGAGCACGGAGCGTTCCCCTTCCTGCAGCCAGCGCGGCCTGGCGGAGAGGGGGAACGGTTTGCCGTGGCTAACCGGGTCGGCACCAGGTCTCCACGAACTTGCTCGGCCCCGCGTTGGTGGAGGCAGAGGAGCGGTGGTGCCGCACGCTTCCAGCCACGCTGCCCGTTTGCCGGGCGACAGGCGCCTGCTGCAAAATCCCCTCCCGGCTGGGAAAAAGCCACTGCAGCGGGATGGCAGGCAGGGATGGGGACGGGGCAGGAGGGCGGCACGGTGGTCCCCAGGCAGCAGCAGGAGCGGCCCGAAGCGCAGCAGCGCTGCCGCACCGAGCGGAGCGTTTCTGGAAGCGCCGGGTAAACCCTCGCTCTTGAATCCTGAAGCTTTGCAACAAAAACAACTTCGTGCAATTTGTTCTATAAATACGCAGGCGAGCCGGGACGCGCCGGAGCTGCTGCCCGCGGCAGAGGCACCACGGGGAAGCGGGGGGAGAGCCGCAGCGGAGGCCGTGCCCACCGTCCCGTGGGCAGCTGCCGAGGGAAACCCAGCGCGGTGCGGCTGCCGCCCCGGGCAAGGCGAGGGCTGGACGCAGGGACGGCGCCCAGGGGCCTGCCGAGAGCAGGAGGCTCTGCCGCCGCTCGCCCCGCTCACCGGAGCGCCAGGGGAGAGGACGGGATTCCTGGCCCGTGGCATGCCCCGTCCCCATCCCGGCGGCAGGGCGGGGGAGCGCCACGACCTGGCCCAGGGACCCCTGGCCCCGGTGGGATGCCCGCAGAGCTCAGGGACGCCACCACGGCCAAGGGACACCGCTGCGGTGGCTGCGCCCCGGAGGAGAGCTCCGGCACGTGGCACAGGCCCTGGGGGAGCCCCAACCCCGGCTCTGCTGTGGCTGGATGGGAACAAAGCACCCGCCCAGGGACCGGGGACCCCCGCCCGGCTGTCGCCTTCCCCGGCTGCGCGCTCCCGCTGGCCGGGCCTCTGCCGGGGAAGAAAAGGCGTTTTAGGACGTGTCCCAACAGCGGCTGCCGGAAAGGCCTCCTCCAGCTTCTACCCCTCAGCCCTGCGTGTCCGGGCGCTTCCCGGCAGCCACCAAGCCCAGTGCTGCCGGCTGAGGGGACTGGGGGCTGCTGGCAGGGTCCAGCGCCCCTCTCCCGCCCACCGGCAACCCCCGGCCAGCTGCCCTTCGGCTTCCAGACACCCCCGTGGCGGGGCCAAGGGAGCTGGTTCTCACCTCGGGACAAGAAAAAGCCCCCACGGGCTTTACTCCTTGGCCGTGGTGGCACGGCAGGGAGCAGCGAGAGGGCGAGCGGTGCCGCGGCGGCCGGCAGCGGCCAGCACCGCCGTGCTCGCAGACGTGGCCGTGGACTCACCCAGCGCCCGGGTGACACGCATCAGCACCTCGCCCAGCTTCATCCTGGTGACGGTGGCCGCGGCATCCTCTGTGCCCTGTGCCGGACACCCGTACCGTGCCAGCAGGATGGGCAGGATCCGCTCCGGGTACTCGCTGGAGAGCAGGGCAACGCCTGGGTGGGGGGAAGAGAGCGAGAGGAAAGCGCGGGTCAGGGCCAGGCACGAGGACGGCATGCGCCACTACACCTTGGCTGCGCCGCCCTGGCACCCTCGGCGCAGCAGGTGCAACCGTCCCCCCGCAGCGCCGCGGCCCCGCGGCTCGCCCCACAGCCCCTCGGTGCGAGGCCGCGGCGCCGGGGCAGCCCGGTGCTGGGTGCCAAGGTGAGAAATAAATAATTTAGCAGTTGGCAGCAGGCGCCCGCTAATCGCCGCCGGTCAGGGTTCAGGGACCGAGCGCGGGCTCGGCCCGCCGGCCGTCGGACGCCGCGGGGCTCGCCCCAGGCTGGCCCAGTGTCAGGGCAGCTGGGCACCGCAGGCGACGCTCAGGCGCAGGGTCTGGCCCCTGCTCCCGGCTCCCGGCCATCGGGCACACGCTGCTGGTGTGTCCTCGTCCCCGCCGGGTCTCCACGAAGCCCCTGGGCTGCCTGTGGGTCAGAGCCCGGCCACGGGACGTGTGCCGGGCTACGCCGTGGGGCCGCGCGGGCTTCGCCATCCCTCTGGAGATGCAGGCTGGCGGCAAGAGCCAGGCAGGGCTCCGGCAGCGCCGGGCGCCTCTCCGATGGGGAAAGGCAGCTGCTCTCCAGGGAAAGGGCGTGCGGCAGAGGCTGCCCCGGCAGTGCCAAGCGCTGAGTCACGGTGAGCCCCAGCTCCCCTGCCCTCCAGGAGCAGCCGCCTTCACCTCCAACCCCATTCCCCGGTTATCGGAAGGTGCCTGGCGTGGGTTACCCTCTGCAAGCCCGGGCACGCCTGGTGGGGCAGCGACCTCTCCTCTGGCATCGCCTCGCCGCAGCCCGGCTCCGGGATAACCAGCAGCGCCACGACAGCCAGCTCCGGTCCCAGCCCCAGCACGGCTGGCTGCTGCCGCGGTGGTGGGGAGCCTGAGCGGGGCAGCGGGGAGCCCGGCTGGCACCGTGCACGGCGCGCCGCAGGTGCCGCTGCCAGCGTGGCGTGAGCCGGGTGAGGCACCACCGCAAGGCACCGCGTCAGGGTTAATCACAGCCGCAGCCGGGCGGCGAAACACGGAGGCAGCTGCACGGGGTGTATTAATTACCCGGGGACGGTTGAAGCGTTTGTGTTTCACCTGCAGGGCAAGGACAGACCCGTCCCACTCAAGACCGTACAGGCAGAGGGAAGCCCGGTGATAAGCTCCTTCTCCAGCTGCTGCTGCCAAAGGTTCCCTACCCAACGGTTCCCGGCGGCTCCGGCATCGCTTTGGGCCGTGGGAATGGCACTTCCCTTCCACGTAACCCGGCGCACCGCGACCTGCCGTCACAGCCACCGCGCAGGACCGCCCGCGTCACCCCGGGTGCGGAGGCACCTGCCTGCGAATGCCGACGGGGCTGCGCCGAGCGTGCCGAGGCAAGCGCGGGCTCCAGGGTTTCCTGGGAAGCGGCGTGAGCAACAGTGGCCCTCGGCGCCCCCAGCAGCAGCCCGGCGCGGCGAAGAGGGCGGCCAGCAGCGAGCAGAGCGGCACGCTGCCCGCCTGCCGGCCCCCTGCCTGCTCCCCGCTGCCAACCACCTCCCGCCTGCACGGCCAGCGGCAGCGCCCGTGGTGCCACATCCACGCGGCTGGTTGATCGTTGGCCGTGGGGATGGATGCGGTAGAGCCCCGAGGGAGCACCAGTGGGTCCCCACGGCCCCTGCCAGCCTCAGCTGAACAGACCAGTGAGCCAAAATGCCAGCTGGGTGCAGGGCCGGGGTGCCGGGGCTCTGCCCGCACCGCGCTGAACCTGCAGCCCCAGGCTGGCAGCACCCATGTGGTGTGGGGACGGTGACCGGCTCCTGGGTGTCCTCTGGCCAGGGGATGCCCGGAGGGTGAACCTGCCCAGGGTGCCCTCACCTCAGGCTCCGGCTCCCCCGAGGAGGTGCTGGCGGTCTGGGCAGATCAGCCGCTCAGTCAGAGGGTAAATGAACTAATCACCCCCTGAGGAAGCACAACGGGGAGACGAAGCCTGCCGGCTTTGGGGCGCAGGGCCCGCCCGCGGCTCCAGGCTCGACCGAACGGCACAGCCCAGGAGGGTGGGAGACGCTGAGCCCCCAGCCCGGCCGCAGCTCTTCGCTCTCACTGCCCCAAGCCCCCCCACCAGCACAAAACCTTCTCCTAAGAAGCACCAGCGCTCGCCCCGGCCGGGCATCGCTCACCTTGGACGGCCGAGAGGTAGACGAAGGCGTCCTCGTGCTGCACGTTCTCCAGGAACACCTGCCAGGAGAGGGGAGCGCTGTCGGCAGCGGCCCCGCACCGGGCCGGCAGCGGCCCTGGTGCCTTCTCACCCGGCACCTTCGGCCAACGGTGACGGTGAGGTCGGAGGGATCCGGTACCACGGACCATCCCCAGCCCACCACCGCGCCGCGGCGGGAGCCTGGTACCTGCAGGAGTTTCTCCTGGAGCCGAAGCGCTTCTGGATCCCGCTGCGTGATCAGGCTGGCGAGGCGGCGCAGGGCGGCTGCCCGGGCGGGGGGCTGGGGGTCGTAGGCTGATACCAGGAGCTCCTGGAGCCCCGCCGGAGCCGGGCTTTCGGCACACGGGGCTGGAGTGGGACCAGCGGCGCCAGGCTCGTGGCACAGGCTCTGCTTTTCGCTCTTCTCCCCGGGAGCCGAGGGGCTGCTGCGGCCGTGCCGTGATGGCGCCCAGCCACCCCCGGGGCTTGGGGCTCCGCCGGGGATGCCGGCAGGGCTCTGCGCTCCCAGCCCCGGCTTCTTCCCCAGCACGCCGTCGGCAGCGGTGCCCACGGCGCCGGAGGAGAAGGCCCCGTGGGTGCAGATGGCGATGCGCAGGTCCGCGGCCAGCTCCTGGGTGAGGGGCTCGGGGTAGGCGCGGGAGAGCTCCTCCAGCCACGGCACCAGCCGCTTCAGCACGGCGAAGTCGCTGGGTTGCAGCTGGGGAGGGGGAAAAGAGAAGCAGTGACGTCCCTCCCACCATCTCGCCAGCGCCGTGGGGGGGGTTTGCCCTCGGTCCTGCCTGCGAGGATCCCGAGCTGTCCCAGGGGCGGCAAGTTCCTGCCCTAACCTGGCTTTAACTGCCGCAGCAAAATCTGGGCTGTAAGACCTCAAAAGTGACGCTTTGGCAGAGATTTTGGGGAGCTTTCGGATGGCTGTGTGAAAAACCCTTGGCCGTTGAAACCCAAAGAGCTTTGCAGCTGCCTCCGAAACCTTCTGCGTCCAATTTGGCGAGTTAAGTTCCTCCCATTAACGCCGGAGCGGGAGCTCGCCTGGGAGGGGGCCCATCAGAGCCGCAAGACTCTGGTTTTAAGTTTACTCCAGCTAATGTTATTTTTTCCCCAACGTTAGGCATTTAGCAACAAGACACAATAAATTATCTTTTTTTCCATTAACAGCTGGATTTTCCTTCGGGCGAGTCCGGGGATGAAGCAACCCCGGCAGCTCAGTGATGCAAGCGCAAGCCGGAGCGACCGCTGCACTACCGAGGGTGCGATGGCTCAGCCGACACCGCGTGACAGCGTCACCGAGCGAGGCACCGCTCCTACGGCGGGGTTTCAAGAACTACAGCCCGCATCGGGGGTGTTCATGGCGCTCTGGAGACGGAGCCTGTGGTCGTGCAGGGAGGCAGAGGAGGCAGTTATCTGAGGATGCTGCGTGGGACTGCGCTGCTCCGTCACTGGAAGCAGATTCTGGATTATCAAGGAACTCGCCGGGCTCTCAGGGCTGCCCTGCTGGGATCAAACCCTCGGCCAACGCCCCAGCACCACTCCAGGGAAAAATAATATATATATATAACAACATATACATATATATATATATATAAACCAATATATACATATATGTATAACAATATATGCACATATACACACACACTGGGTCTGAACAGGCACCCCAACCCCGGGAGCACCCAGACCCCGGAGCACCGGCTGCAGGGAGCACCCTGGGAGCAGCAGGACAGTGCCCGGTCCCCCCCATCCCCGCACCCACCGAACACCCCGGCTTCGCCCCCTCACCTGGACGGCTCCGCCGAGCATGGCGGCCACGAGCCCCATGGCCATGGCGAGGGTCTGCGCCTCCGCCGCCGCGCCGGGGCCCCGTGCCGGGCTGCCGCAGGCCCGCTGCAGCGTGGCTGCCACGAACTCCACCACCTGCCAGCGGAGAGCGCGGGGGAGAGCAGTGAGGAGGGGGGGGGGAATCCCCTGGGTGCTCCCAGGAGGCTGCCGCTGCCCGCCCCTCGGGCCCATCCCAGTTGCCTTCCCAGCACCTCCCCAGCTCTCTCGCCGTGCCCCTGGCCTCGGGGAGCGGGCCCAGCAGCATCGGGGAGCTGGGGGATGGCTGCGGGGGGCACTGGGGCAGCCCAGCTACGGCTGCACCAGGGATGCAGGAGGGAGCTGGGGCTCCCCAGGCGGCTGCGGGGGTGCTGGACCCCCCGAGCTGCCGCCCACCACCCCTCCAGCAGTGGCACGGATGGGACGATTTCCCGGGGTCGCAGCCCCCAGCCCCGCACCGGGCTGTCTGAATCAGCGGCCGAGGATTTAGGGAGCAGGGCTGGGAGGGTGGCTGAGCCGGACAGCCCAGTCCACCAGCAGCCAGGCCCCAGCACGGGCTGGGCAAGCTCATGCTGCCCATCTGCCCCTGGGACAAGGCAACGGTCAAACCCTCTCGGCAGCAGAAGCCCCTCCGTGGGGGCTGCGGGAGCAGGGAGAGGCAGCCCAGCCCCTCCTCTGCCTCCTGTTCCAGCTCTGCTGCGGCCGGGCAGTGGGATGGCAGCTGGGAAGCCAACTGGGATGGGTCTGAGGAGGAAGGAGGGGGGATGGCGGCAGCGACAGGGAAACACGGAGGGTTCCTACGACGTTGTGCGGGAGAAAAGGTGGGGTTTGGAAAACTCGAGCCGCTGGAAGCAGAGACGGCCGGTGCACGGCCCCGATGGCCAGACCCCGGGCCGAGCGGGGAGTTAGCACGGCTCAGACCCACCTCACGACACCAACATCGCGCCTGCCTGCCCTCCCCGTGAGCTCCGGGGACGAGCAGAGCCCCTTCCCTGCCCCTGCCCTCCCCGTGAGCTTCCAGAGCCCCTTCCCTGCCCCTGCCCTCCCCGTGAGCTCCGGGGACGAGCAGAGCCCCTTCCCTGCCCCTGCCCTCCCCGTGAGCTTCCAGAGCCCCTTCCCTGCCCCTGCCCCTGCTCCCAGCCCGGGGCTGCTCCCAGCCACCAGCTCCTGCCAGCCCCCCCCCCGCAGCTCCCCAGGATCACACCCCACTCCCCCACACGCAGCCGGACCATTTAGCACGCGGGGCACTTATTTTGTGATTTTTCTCACAATACTTTTTTTCCCCCCCCCCCTCCCCGAGCCCATAACGATCCCGCCTGGCTGGCACGGGCTTTCCCGACACTTGGCCCTGACATCTTTGATCCCACAGGCTTCCTGCCTTTCTAACGGAGCTGGGAATCGGCGAGTTTATTTTCCCCGTGCCTTGGCCAGCTGCGCCGGCACCGCACGGCTCGGGGCGAGCTCGCCAGCTGCGGCGGCACCCGGCCGTGCTGGGAAGGGGCTGGATCGGGGTCGTTTCGTCGTAACAGGCGTGTTGCAAAAGAAGAGGAACTATTTTGGAAAACAAAGTCCGAGGGCAGGGAGGTGCTATTGCACCAAACCCCACACTTCCAGCCCCCAGGGCAGAGGCACCGGGTGCAAGCAACGCGTTTCCTCAGCAGCAGGAGAGCTGGTGGCTGCCAGCTTCGTTCAGCACGTCCCTACTGCAGCGAGGAGGGAAGGGCTGAGGAAAAGGCTTAGGTACCTTCTGGGCTGCTTAGTCCAGAAAAGAAATGCCGTCAAACACAGCGAGAAAGTCAAAACAAGTGTCAGAAGATCTGCTCTCACAAAGCAGCGACACACAAGCTGAACGGGTTGAAGCTGTATTGAACGGAAAAAACAGGGACATTGTGAATAAATAAGCTATTGGTAGGTAGCTGCTGCTAAAAATATAAAGTTAAAAACCAATCTAGAAGGAAAAAAAACCCACTTTAACCTGGACGGGGGAAAAAAGCGTGAAAAATAAAACACTGGGGCTCGCTTCTGCCTCGTGCAGGAGGAGAGCGAGCATCCTTGGCGCAGCAAGGAAATCAAGCCCATCTCATCAAACTTGGTTCTGAGGGGAGGGAAAGGGAAATAAAATAAATTGTGCCACCGAGGGGGTCCACAGCTGCTGCCGTTCCCGGGGCCCGGCTTTGGGAAGGCAGCTCCCGCTCGCCCCGACCCCATTCAGCACAAAGCCCGCGTGCCCACAGCGAGAACAAACGCCCCGGAGGAACCCTGTGCTGCAGAACCTGCTTCAAAACTGCCTGTCCCAACCCGAGGGAGCCCTCCCTGAAATCCAACCCCCAGGTGGAAGCATAATGGCTTTTTTGTCTGGGTTTCTCCTTTGGTGGTTGTTTCTTTTTACGCCAGACTCACGGCTGGACCCAGGAACCCGGCCAAATCCTTCCCCGTTTCCCACCCCGACTTTCCGACCCAGGGAGCGGAGGCGGTCGCGCGCGGGTGGGTGCGATGGAGAGGCAGGTGAGGACAAAGCGGCGCTGGCTCGGTCCCCTCTGTCACTGCAGAGCGCACACAAAGGCTCCTTTGTCCCAAGGGGAAAAGTAACGAAACCTGCGCTAGCCGCGACTGCCCCCGCTCCGCCAGTCACAGTTAACTGGCATAACCAGGTCACCCAGTTAAAAAAAAAAAAACAAAAAACCAAAAAACCAGCAAAAACCAGGATGAGAAAGTCAAAACACACGGATCAGTCGGGGAACACTGCGCTGCCCTCGGCACCCACCAGCCCTCCCGACCCAGGACGGCCGAGGCCCCGCAGCGCGGGCTCAGGGCGGACAGAAGCGCCGTATTTTAACAACCCCTTCTGGTACCAGGTCCCAGGAGCCCCAGCTGGCCCCTGAAATGACAACATTCCATACGTTTTGGGGCTGCCCATTCACCAAGACCCGGACAAGCGCCGTCACGCCAACCCCGACGACCCCCCACGCCACCCGGTGCGGGCGTCCCAGCAGCAGAAACCAGAGCAAAAGCCACCAACGGCCTGTTTGGGGACAACGGGTGAGCGGGATGCGGCGGCGCCGTGCCGTGTCGGTCTGGCTGGGCGCCCAGCTGCCGGAGGTGGCTGCCGAGACACGCCTGAAGAGCCAGGCACCGCCACCGCGGGCAGGCAGCAAAAGGTCTGTCGGGCGCAGCCGCCTTCAAGCTTTGTTGAACTTGGGAGTAAATTCGGCTCAAAATAAAGACGGGGAGCTGGTAAGTCGGAGTTCTGACGAACGCCCAGACTTTTAAAACGCCACCACGGGCACAAGCACGAAGACGTCTGCTGGGCGGCTCCCTGCTGTCCCTGCCGCTGGCCGTCCTTCCTGCTGCCACCGCACAGGACAGCGCCGGCTTGACACACGTGCAACCGAAGCGACGAACCGCTTTTCCTGGGGACACCCTAGCCTCCTCCAGCTGCTCCTTAGCCACCGGCTCCTTACAGCCCAGCAGCCCAGGGCTCGGCCTGCCCCGCGCTCCAGCTGCCGGCCCCCCAGGGCCTCGCCGTCACCAACCTGAGCAACGTCAGCGAACACGGTGCCCGAGACGTTCTCGCACAGCGTGGCCACGAGCTGCAGGACCAGCAGCTTCCTCCTCTGCCCGGCGTGGTACCGCTCCAGCTCCAGGAGGCTTCCTCCGGGCGCCGCAGCCGAGCTCGAAGCCGCCTCGTCCTCCGCAGCCACGCGAGTCAGCGCCTGCCGGGAAGGAAGCGCAGGGCAGGGAGAGGCCACGGGGGTTAAACACAGGCAAATCAGTGCCGGGAACGCCGTGGTCACCACAGCAGCGGTCCTGGGTGCAGCAGGTCTGCGTCACCCCGGCCGCCACACTGCTGCCGAGGGCTCCCGGTTACCTCCCCTCTTCCAGCCTCACCCCCTTCCAGACGCACACTTGCCAGCAGGCCCAAACCCTCGCCAGCCTCCGTCCCCGTGGACACCACCGAGCGCTTCTCCTAAGGCCACCCACCCTCTGGGCTGCGAGGCTTGCTGGGTCTCTGCTTGCCGCCTCGCTTTTGGCAGTGGCTGCTCACGAAGGCGCCCAGACGCCCCGTCCCCTTCGCGGAGCTCGTGCTGTCTCCCCACAAGACCAGGACCTTCCGCTCGGTACATCGAGAAGGTCTCTGAGAGCTGCCCCACGGCTCCTGGGTGTCCCTTTTGTGTCACAGCAGCGTCCCTACACCCGGGATGCTGCAAACCCCGTGTGACTACGGGCTGGGGCTCCTCCTGCCAGCAAGGACACAGAAAGCCCAGCCCAGGCAAGGCCGGGAGGGAACCCCGGGGGCTCCGAGCGCAGGTGCCCGGCCCCTCTGCTACAGCCCAGGAAGCAACAGGGATTATTCACAGCCTCAAACACACCCTTACACTTCAGACATGCTCCTTTTTGTCAAAAGAGCCTGGGGGAATGAGGCTTAACCGCCCCCCAGGGACCAGGGCTGACTCCCTCTCCCAGGCTCTCCTGCCCGGCCCCCAGCCGGACCGCTCCACCGCGAGCCGTACCCCGGCTCAGTGCTCCCGGGGCACGTAAGGGGACGATCGCTCTCCTTTGCCACCTGCCACACAGACTGCTTGGCCCAGGGAATCCGCTCCTCCAGATGTGCCCCAACCAGAGCCTTGCCTGCCCTCACCTTCAGGCAGCGGATGAAGAAGTCTCCGGCTAGACCGCTCCGCTGGCAGTGAGACAGCAGCTCCACCAAGCTCTCCACACGGCACTGCTCTGAGGAGACCTTCTGGTAGAGGGCCTCGTCTTCGTCGCTGAAACAGGTCGCCGGGTCACCAACACGAACGTACCCAGCTGGTGGGGTCTAAACTACCCCACAGCAAGGTGAAATCCCGCTTCTGCCTTCTCTGGGAAACCTTCCTGCACAGCGCTACCAGAAAGCAGAAGCCTGAAGGCAGCTGAGCCAAATTACTGCTCAGTTCATTTGGCCTACGTGATCAGGCACTCAGTTCATTAATTTACCTGCGTTCATTAAAGAAACAGCAGAAACCAGGAGCGCAAAACACACGTTTAATCCAGCCACCCTATAAAGAAGGGGATTAGCGCTGGCTAATTCATGCAGCGGTCACAGCCATAAAAGCAGGACAGACATGGGCAGAGCCACAGCTGTTAAGGAGTCAATTTAAAGCATACCCAGTTAAGGAGTCAATTTAAAGCATACCCAGTTAAGGAGTCAATTTAAAGCATACCCAATTCAGCCAGCGCAGACCTCCTTCTAATTCAGGTCGGGAATAGATTGAAACGAAACCAAATCGGGCGTATTTGCAGGGGGTTTTGTTAGGGGTGCACACAGCTCCCGGCACCCCCAGCCCACGGACGCTCCTGGGCAGGAGCCGTGCGCTCCGCCTGCTCGATGGCACCGCCTCGGGCTCTACCTGCCAGCTAACAGCTACCCCTCTCCAAACCAAATGCCACGGTCCCCGTTGGCGTGGCTGGAGTCTAACGGCTGCCGTTTACTCCCCACATGGCCACGCTCTGTCTCTCCTTGCAGAGACCATCTGCAGGAGCAGGAGGGGAGTTCAGTCGCTGGCTCTGCCACGCTGGCATCACCGGAGTCCTTGCTGCGACGGTGCCGCCTGTGCCCGAGGGATTCCGCTCACCCTTGCCACCAGACAGGCTCAGGCTGGAGAACTGGGGGGAGCGTTGGGACTGGAGAAGCACGTCCCATTCCCAGACACCCCGCGGGCAGGACTCGGGGGCTCGGGACAAGCACGCAGAGAGGGCACACGACCGCTCCGACAGAGCGTGCTGCCGTTCAGGGCTGAGAGTCAGAGCTCTGCGCCGTGCACAGGGCACCCGGGGGGCCGGGTGGAAGCGTTGCCTGCCCGAGCTCAGCGCAGGCAGCCCGCTACCCGGGTGGCCGGGGGGACGAGACCGCGGTGGGACGGCCAGGCCCACCGTGAGAAGCCCTACGATGCCTGGGGACTGCCCTCCGCGGCTGGCACTGCCCCAGCAGCGCTCACCTGACGGTCTCCTCCACCGCGACGGCGGCACCACCCTCGCTACCAGCGCGGAACCGGCACCGCGGGTGGAGGGCAGGCACGGTGCCGTTCAGCCCGGCAAAGCCTTCCAGCACGGCCAGCGACACCTCCCGCTCCGACTTCTCCAAGAACCACAGCAGGATCTCCTGGCACGGGGAGCTGGGAAGGAGAGAGGAAGCGGTGGTGGCCGTGCTCTGCCCGCCGCGCCCCAGCCCCGCGAGGGGACCGCACGTCTGGGGGCAAGGGAAGCCACAAGAGCGCCCTGGAGCGACCATGGGACGCTCTGGCTGACGGCTCTGGCGGCGGAAGGCGCTTGTGCCAGTTTACGAGGGGATCAGCAGCACACGCTGTCCTTCTGGCATTCCCAGACGGAAGGCTTTGGGCCCCTCAGGATCTCAGCCCGGCGAGGAACAGCGACGGCCGCTTCCACGCAGCCCCCGCACGCCAACGCCACCAAGCACGGGGCTGCCAGCGGTGCCAGAGCAGAGGAGGAAGGGGGCAGGGAGCGCTGTAAGGGCGGCACGGGAAGCCCCACCAAGGCAAGAGGCAGGTTCACGAGGTGGAGCAGCAGCGCTGTGCGCTGTGCCAGGGGTCTGGAAAGCCGAACGCTTCCAGGCAGCTGCGGTTTCAGTCACCCCTGCCAAATTCCTCTGCAGAGAGAGAAGCGAGCAGCGACTCCGCTCACCCAGCAGCAGCGCTAACTTGGCTTGCTCTACGAACTTGCCACAGCACTCGCTGCTCTTTGAAGTGATTAACGACGCCTTTAATGATATCAGAGGCCGTCTTCACACAGACCTTTTAGGGAAAGCCTCCAGCACCCACATGCCAGTATCACCAAAGCGAAGTGTAAACCAGCCAAGAGTACATTTACCAGGCTGGCCCAAACTCAGGGCAGCCCCGGGAAAGCCCGGGAGGAGAAAGGAGAGAGGACAGCCAGCACCTGGTCACCACTGTCCCCGCCACCATGACTGACACACGTGGCGCTCACCACCGTACATCAGTCATGGGAGAACTGGGCACTGCGGGAGGGAGAGCTGCCGAGAGGCAGGTCCTGCACGTATCGGAGAAGAGAGGTCCCAGGGAGGAGGAGAAGAGAGAGAGATCCCAGGGAGGAGGAGGAGGAGGAGAGAGAGAGATCCCAGGGAGGAGGAGGAGGAGAAGAGAGAGAGATCCCAGGGACGAGGAGGAGGAGAAGAGAGAGAGATCCCAGGGACGAGGAGGAGGAGAAGAGAGAGAGATCCCAGGGACGAGGAGGAGGAGAAGAGAGAGAGATCCCAGGGAGGAGGAGGAGGAGAAGAGAGAGAGATCCCAGGGAGGAGGAGGAGGAGAAGAGAGAGAGATCCCAGGGAGGAGGAGGAGGAGAAGAGAGAGAGATCCCAGGGAGGAGGAGGAGGAGAAGAGAGAGAGATCCCAGGGAGGAGGAGGAGGAGAAGAGAGAGAGATCCCAGGGAGGAGGAGGAGGAGAAGAGAGAGAGATCCCAGGGAGGAGGAGGAGGAGAAGAGAGAGAGATCCCAGGGAGGAGGAGGAGGAGAGAGAGAGATCCCAGGCAGGAGGAGGAGGAGAGAGAGAGATCCCAGGGAGGAGGAGGAGAGAGATCCCAGGGAGGAAAAGAGAGGTCCCAGGGAGGAGAAGAGAAATCTTGTATTTCCAGGAGCCAGCGCTCAAGCTGTTTTATCCGGTTTTCATCCTGTTTCTACATCCCTGGTACACAGATCCCTCCAACACCCAGCCAGGTCCCAGGGTCACCGCCCCCATCCCCAATCACAATCCCCAAGCTCCTAAGGGTTAACCCGCACTCCCGAGGCTCCCCCAGGGCACCCTCGCCTCTGCACCAAAGATCTGGGCTTCAGGGAAGACAAAAAGGAACAGAGAACTCCTTCCTGGGGCACAGGTCTGCCAGGAAGATGGCGCCTATGCCCGCAGTCACTGCCTACTGGGAACGAGAGCTCCTCAGGAGGAGAAAACTGGTCCGGGTTTCTGTACGTGCCCATGTGGAGCATGTCCTCTGGAGGTGGGCAGGACGGAGGGAGACGAAACCCCAGCAGAAGCCACGCACAATCCTTACCGTAAGTATGACACATTCTGCTTGGCGAAGGAATAGAGGGAAAAAACCACTCCCAGGACTGACTGTAAGGATCCCAGCAGCAGGCTCGAGCTGTCATTTCCAACCACATACACCTACGGCGAGAAGGGCACAGGGAGAAGAGTCAAACACCTGTGTGGAGCAGAGGGAAGGACAGAAAGCACGTCTGTGCACAGAATGGCTGCCACCAGGGAGGACGGCAGAGCATTTTCAGCCTCGGTTCCTTTCAGCCTGGAGGCTCTTTACCCCGATTATGCCATATTCTGTAGTAAAAGCAGCCTCCAGCACCTAGCATTTGCTTAACCACAGCAAGGCTCCGAGCTACAGGAACACTGCAGCCAGCTATTCAGAAAGTCTGCTGCTTAGGGGTAAGGCCCTGCGTTGCAGAGAGATGCAAGAGGCACCTTCGAATTAGCAAATCTTCATGGAAATACTGCACCTAGAGCCAAATCTCAGACACAGAGGTCAGCCCCTAGCAGAGCAGCTGGGCTGAGCCGAGCAGGTGGGCTGCAGAGGCTCTGAGGAGGCTGCAGGGCCACGCTCCTCTCCTCCATCTCAAGCCCTCCCCCACGAAACCAGCACCCCCTTGCCAAGCACGCCACTGGTACCAGCTCACCGCAGACGAGCCCTACCTCGCTGCCCACAGAGCACAGGGATAAAAAACACTCACAGAAGTCTCAGGGCATCGCGTTGCCTTTCGAATCTTTTTAAAGGACTTTTGTCCGAAACTAAAAGCCCGGCAGGACGCTTTCAGGCAAAGCCATAACGCTGGGAAAACTCGGTCTAGAGAACGGTTAAATCCCAAGCCTTGCCCAGCCGGACTCAGCGTTTACTCAGGGTGGTTGTGTTCAGACCCTCCTTTTAGCAGACTCTCCCCCCCCCCCCCCGCCCAAGCTTTTTAGCTCTAAAAAACCAAAAAAAAGGGGGGGAGGTAGGGCAGGAAAATGAAGTCTTTTCAGAAGTCTTTTCACAAGTTCTCCAAGGGACTTCCAGCTGCGTCAGCTGGTGAAGTACCTGCTCAGGAGATGCTGCCCCTTCACACCAGAGCACTCCCCACACCTCAGAGCCCCCCCCCGCCCCTGCAGCTGGAGAGCAACCACCTGCTCCAGGGCTGGAAGCGCCCCGGGGACAGAGCAAGGAGGGTTTTGGCCCGCTGGAGGCAGCGTGATAACCCAGGGAGGAGGGAGATGGCCCCGATAACGTTCTGCCCTGGATGCAAACAGACCTTTTTTCCCCCCCTGTGCTAATCCCCTCGGAGCCATTCTTCCTCACCAGAACCTTTTGTACACAAAGCCTCCCTGATGAAGCCCCAAGGATGGTTTCCCACTCAGCATCAAATGACACTTGCCAGGCAAGAAAACACCCCCCACCCACCCACCCCCCCCCCCCGCAAATCCGCCCCAAATCCGCCGGCTGGAGGCTCCGTCACTCATCTGGCTGCTGTCAGGCCCCCAGCGCGGTGCCATTAAGGAGGGACCCGCCCCAAACTCCCCCCCAACCCCGCACCCGCATTGTGAGCGGCAGCCGCAGAGCAGCCCTCCAGACCGGTCTCTGCCTGCCAGCTCCTTACAACAGATCATTGCTACGCAAAATACTACAACAATCGCGGCATTTAAGAGCTTAGCCTGCCTAGGGGCATGCCAGTAAGCAAGTCACCAGCTCCTTAAAATTGAATTCCTGGGCTGGGGATGTCCTTCTGGGTTGGGAACGGCGCAGCAGAAAGCTGGGCTGCCGTCAGGGCAGGCGGCGAAGCCTGCAGCGTGGCACTGGTGATGCTGGTGGGAACGGCAGAAAAAGGAGCTGTGAGGGAAGGGTTCGGAAGAGAGGCCTCCACAAAGAGCCCCGTTGCTTCGTAGGGAGCACCAGACTGGAGCCCACCTCTCCCCCAAACGCCAGGGCCAAGATCTACGCCGCTGAACACCCTGCAAGGGATCCCTTGCAGGAGGGAGTTCCACAGAAGGTGCTAAGCCTGCACCAGCCTGCCCAGGAGACATTTCCTCTAACACGGAAGGTGGTCTGTTATTGGCAAAGCCAGAGCGTTTCTCTGAGGAGACCCGAGTTTCCTCCCGTTTTCCTGAACCCTCCCCATCCCCCAGCACCCGACGAGGGCTGGGAGAGCAGCCGAGCTTCAGCCACCCCTCCTGCTTCGGCAGCCGGGCACACAGACCAGCTCCGAGGCCCCAGGTACCGTCCCGCCCCGAGGGCAGCTCCAGACCCAGCAGCAGCTGCTGCAGGACTGCCCACCCACGGGTTTAAAATGAACTCCAGGCACATGGAAACCCGTCTGTCCCAGGGTTTGGCTCGGAACGGTCCCTGCAAAACAGGACACTCGTTTTTCCTGACTTATTATCAATTTACCTTACTTGTCCAACGGGACTAGACAGACCGTAGTGCCTTTAGCCCCCCCGACAGATCGCAGGGGAAGATGAACCACAGGCCATGGGGACCAGCATGTCCCTTTCTGGGACACCTGAGGTGAGGACACAGCCACTAACAGCACCTCCCCCGAGGCCGAGCCGCTGCCCGCCCTCCTTCCTTCCCAACAGCAGCCGCCGAAACGACCGCGCCAGCTCTGCCCGCTCTCCCCGCAGCTCCGCGATGCCGCCCAGCTCACCTGCACCCCCTTTCTCACCCCCGGCGACGGCTCAGCGGCCTCAGAGCCGCACCGAGTCCGCTGCCAACCGGCTGCCCAACGACCGAGCGCCGAGCTGGGGACCCTGCCAAGCCGCCCGGCGCAGCCGGCCGCTCGCCGACACCTCGAATGCCCTCTTGTCCCGGTCACTCCTTCCCAAGCGTTTTGGCCCAGCACCAGAGCTGGCTGCCACCCATCCCTCCGCCAGGGGCTAACGCTGCAGGAGCTGGAGAAAGGCTTCCAGCTCCAGCACCCTGGCTCAGGCTGCCCTCTGCAGACCTGGGAGGCAGGGAGAGCAGCTCCCAGCAGGTTCGCCCTCCCACGCAGGTAACACTGGGCTCAGGACGAGCCCCGTTATCCACCTCTACAGGAAGGAAACTGAGGCACGGGGGCACCAAGAAGAGGGGGACCAGCGGGGCACCAAGAAGAGGGGGACCAGAGGGGCACCAAGAAGAGGGGGACCAGAGGGGCACCAAGAAGAGGGGGACCAGAGAGGCACCAAGAAGAGGGGGACCAGAGGGGCACCAAGAAGAGAGGGACCAGAGGGGCAGCAAGAAGAGGGGGACCAGAGGGGCAGCAAGAAGAGGGGGACCAGAGGGGCACCAAGAAGAGAGGGACCAGCGACAGCCTGGGAGGAGAGCTCAGGCACCCTCTGAAGGCTCAGCGCTTGCAGGATTCCCCGCGCCCAGCCCTTCCCTCTGACCGGGTGCACAGCTCCGACGCTGGAAGGTGAGCGGCATCGCCTCGGACCAGGACCGACAGCCCGTGGCAACGCGTGCCAGGCCGGTCAGGTCCTCCTGGCCAGGACCTCCCGCGTGCCGCGCTGCCTGGCCGACCGTCACCCGCTCTGCGATCACAGCCCGAGGCCTGAAGCTGCTCTGACAGGGCAGCCGGACACCAGGGTCCTGCAGAAGCTGCGCAGTCTAGCAAGGCTCAGAGTCTGGCTGCAGAGGATATGAGAGCACCATGGGGAATCCTGGCTACCAGCCCACTGCTCGGACTCTTCTTACCCTGACACACCAAAAAGACACCGGGGGGGGGCAAAAAAACCAATCAGCAAGAGCTCACTGCCACCTCGCAGAACGTTTTGGGGTGAGAACGCTTGAACGGATCCGGGCAGTGCCTCTGGTACCCCGCGGAAAGCTGCGTCCGAGGTCACTCTGCGCAGCTCTCGGCCTCGCCTCAGCATCCCGACTGGTTTCTGTCACGGTCTAACACAGGCTGAACTGCTCAGAAAGTCTCAAAGCAGCTCTCTCAGAGCAGTCTCCTCGCCCACCCTCAGGCCCGAACCAGACACGATACCTTGAGCACATCTTCCACGCAGCTGCCCAGCTCTGCCTCTGCCACCAGCACAGTCCCTGCTGGTAAATCTTCCACTGCTAGCTCTGAAAACAAAGGGCACAGATATCAGCACCCCCACATGCCGAGGAGCCTCCAGCAGTGCAGCAACCCCGCCATGCCCAGCACCGGAAAGCTCTTTGATCGCTCCCTTGCCTTCTCCCTCCATCAAGCCAGCGTGGGAACCACTGAGCCCTCGTTAGCGGCGCTAAATATCGCTGCAGTGTTGTAAACTCCACGAGGTTACAAGGAAATCAAAGCAGACCACAACTTCTGGATGGATTATTCCCCGGAGAGCCGCTTGGTCAGCGTGGGGAACCAACGGCTTCCATCGTGAAGCCCAAAACGAGACTGTCAGACTGGGAGAGTCTCCCCAGGAGCACGCGGCAGAAGCCCCGCTGCTCGGCTCTTACGCTACAGCAATCGGACTCAAGCGCTCGGAAACGGGGCGCGCCCAGCCACGCAGCCACGTCAGCGCCCACGGAGCTGGGCTGCCACCCGCCCGAGAAAATTCCGACGGGGAGGCCAAGCTCAGGGAGAAGAGGAAACCAGGCCCTTCCCCGTCCCGGGGCTCGGCAGAGACGAGCGGGTACCTGCCGCCTCCGAGCATCGCCGGAGCGGTGCCAGCAGGGGCCGGAGCAGGTGCTTCTCTGCCAGCTGAGGGTGCTCTTTCGCCATGGCGAGCAGCGTCGTGGTGGCCACTCGCTGGAACTGGCGCGCTGTCAGTTTGTCCTGGATGCGCAGCAAATCCAGCACCTGGAAGGGAAGGCCACGGATAAAGGATCAGCAGCTCCTCAGAAGAGGGGCAGGGCGAGCCCTTGCAGCCGAGAGCGGAGATCGAGGAGGCTCCTGCGCGCTGCTTTGCGGGACGTTCGGCACAACAGCCCGCGGACGGACGAGCCCGTCTCCTTCCCGTGCGCACGCCGACGCAGGACCCGTTTCTGGGCTCCAACCAGGAGCCTGCACCACTCCCGCAGCCAAAGGCCGGGAGCAAGAGCTCCACAGCTCCCCGTAGCGCGGCGCTGAGCAGCTCGTGCCGTCAGGCAACACAATCCAGCATTTACAATCGAATATGGGAAACCCAGGAGCGGGGTGGGAACACGTCCCACCGCCGAGGCAGCAGAAGAACACCTCCACGTTGTCCTGGCTCCAGCCAGGCCACGCTCAGGCAGAACCGACAGCACCGACGCCCTCCAAGCTGGGCGCTGGCTCCGCATTCCCAGCCGGAGCCGGCGTGGCTGCGGGGAGGGGACGAGGGGGACCCACCTGGGGGCACACCAGCCCGTAGTAGCCCTCGAGGGAAAGGCACTGCTGCGGGCAGGAAGCCAGGATCTTTGCCACCGCGTCGCATTTTCTCCAGTCCACGGCTGCTGCTCCAGCTCCAGCGCCACCTGCCACACCAGCGGAAAGCCAAGATCCCCTCAGACTGACAGCAACCAGCCAGCTTTGGCTGAAGCCAGATGTTGCTGGCCAAAACATGGGATTTCTCGCTTTTATTACTCTCTTTAAACCAAGCACCTTTCAGGAGACACCTGAACTTAATGACAGAAGGGGAAAAATGACTGTCCAAGAGCTTTGGTAACGGAAAACAACGTCTACAGACAGGTGTACGAGCCAAAAGGCGGAGGGAGGTTGTGCTTGGACGGTGTCACCAGGTTGGTGCTGGCCGGAGGAGGCTTTGGCACTGACAACGGTGGGATTCAGCTCTTGGAGAGCGAAGGCTTCCCGCCCTGGCAGGAAACGGAGAGCAGGGGAGGAAGGCTATCGAGCTCCGGAGCGGGATGGGTCCAGCCCAGCGCCCAGCACGGCTCCCACCGAACCGGCACCAGCGCAGCTCCTGGCAAGAACCCGTGCTCGAGGTGCGACCCCGCGGGGGCGTAAACAGAGTAAAGGGGTCGGGAGGCTTCCAGCCGGGGCCTCACGGCGTACCCCGAACTCCAGGCAGGTGCAGCAGGAAGGCACCCGCCGTTCGGGAGCTCACCGTGGTCAGAGGGAAAATCCGCGCAAGCGTTTACAGCTCGGGCTGACAAAAGCCGCTTCCCACTTCAGTCCCTCCCGGGCCTCTCACGGGACGGAACGTCTCGGGCACATCATCAGCGTCTCTTCCCACTCACCGCCTGTTCCCTCCATGATGCCCCGAACCACGGCCTGAACCCCGTTGGGTCTCATGAGCCTTTCGGAGAGCAGCTGACCGCAAAGGCGCCGCAGCCACGCCGGAGCCCGCACCAGGGCCAGCTTTGTTTCTTCCCCAGGAGAGGGAGGACCCTGAAAGGAAACAAAGGAGCGGGCTAAGGAGCAAATTTTCACGCTCTTGTGCAAAGCCCCACCAACAGCCTGCCCCCTGCCCTGCAGGGCTGAGACCAGGGGGGAGCACGGGGCAGGGAGAGGTTTTAAATAAATCACTTCTTCATCCAGCGGCACAAAGCAAATCAGGGCTTAACGAGAGAGGCCGGCCTTCCCAGGAGCATCCCCCCGCGCAGAGCTGCCCTCCTTTCATCAAAGCCTCGCAGGGTCGGGCAGCAGCTCCGACCGCCTCCTCACCACAACGGTGCTCGGGGGACAAGTCGGGTTCGATGCAGGTAGGGGGTCCGCAGCGGTGACCCGGGACAGGAGCCGGCACAGCGCTGGGCTGCGGAGGTGGCACCACGAGCCCGCCGGCTCCCCAGTGGGGCAAAGCGATCCCCCCCGCCCCTCCCCGGGACAGCACCAGCAGCAGAACTGTCGGGAGGCTGCGAAGCCACAGAGCGAGCGGTTCAGACGGAGGCGCTTGCTCGGACACGCCGAGGAGCGAGGCGGGTCGGCACCGCTGCGCTGGGGGGGGGATAGAAGAGTCTTTTCAGTCGGAAGGGATCTACAACGATCATCCAGCCCAACTGCCCGGCCACCTCAGGGCTGAGCCAAAGTTAAAGCGGGTCATTAAGGGAATTGTCCAAACATTGGGACGTCAGCTCGGCTTTTGTTTCACTCAGAGACCCCTGCTTTAGCGTGGAAGAACCACAACGTTCGGCCACGCTCCGCAGCCGGCGGCGAGGCAGCGCCGCTTGGCCCCCCTCAAGTGGAAAGGGAGCAGGTTCTGGAAGAGAAGGCGCTTCGCTCGGCCAGGCACAGCGGTTGTCACGGCCGAGCCAAGGCGGCACGTGCCGCGATGGGAGCCCCCACGTTCACACACACCCCCAAACACGCACCCCCCTACAGCGGGGCCTGGGTGGCGGCCGGGCGAGCGACGCCGGCCCCACAGCTTCGCCCGTGCGAACGCTGGGTTTTAAGGTGCAGGAAAAATGCCCCGGAGAGCAGCGAAAGCACCCTGGGAGCGTGGGAACACCCACGCCCAGCACCGCGCCGGGGAACGGCCCCGCCGCTGCCGTCGGGTACCTGCTTGGGCCGGCCCTGCAGGACGAGCAGCTCCCGCACCGCCAGCGGCTGGTAGACGCGGTCCAGGACGTGCCGCAGGGCCTCCCGGCACCGCGCTCGCTCCGGTTCCGAAACACCCTGGAAAAAAACAGACCCCGGGGTGGTGAGGACAGCCCGGCTGCCGGCGCCAAACCCACTGGTCCCAACCGCGTGCCGGTGCGCCTCCATCCCCTTGCCGGGCTCCCACCTCTTCTCTCGCACGGAGATTAACGTGCACGGCGCGGGAGCTGCCGCCGGGCAGGCAGCCCCGTGGCCGAGCGAGCGGGAGCCCAGCGCACCCGCAGGCTCAGCCGTGGCACGTGGGGAGCGGACCCGGGCGACGCCAGCGCCCCCGACGCGTTTTCGGCAGGGCTGGGCGCCCCACGCCGGCACCGACCGCGCAGGGGGCAGCGGGAGGAGAAGGGGCCCACGGACCTCGCTGTGGGCGGCGGGGCCGTGGCCCAGCAGGCAGAGGCTGGCGAGGAGGAGGCCGAGGTGGCGGGCGAGGAGCGGGCCGCCCAGCGCCGGGTGGTCGGTCAGCTCGGTCAGGGCGGCGGTGGCGGCGTGGAGCCGGGCCCCGCGGCCGGCCGGGGTTGGCACGGGGGGCCCCGGGCGCTGCCCCACGCCCGGCGGCAGGTAGGGCACCAGGCCCAGGCCCACGGCGGCCCGCAGCGCCCGCCCCACCGCCCGGCCCTGCGCCACACTCAGCGTGTCGGCGCTGGGCGGCGGGGCGGCCCCGAGCCCGGTGCCGCGGGCGGCGGGAGCGGCGGCGAGGGCGGCCAGGCGCTCCTTGAGGCACAGCAGCAGCGCCAGCAGCCCGCAGGCAGCGGCCCAGCCCGGTTCGGCCTCGCCCGCCGCCCCGGCGGCCAGCTCGGGGGCCCGGGCCAGCACGGCATCGCGCAGGCCGCGCAGCGCCGCCCAGCCCGGCGCCCACCGGAGCCGCTCCTCCAGCGCCGCCATGTTGCTGCGCAGCGTCTCCGGTCGTAGAGCAGCCCCCGGGCTGGGCCCGGCCTCGCCATCCCGCTCACCGGGCCCGGCGGGCGGCCGCAGCAGCAGTTCCAGCGCCTCCACCACCCGCTCTAGCTCCGGGCCCGGCTCCGGCTCCGGCTCCGCGCCGCCCGCCATCTTGGGGCTACCGTGAAGGGGAGGAGCGCGGCTCTCCGCCGCCATCTTGGGGAGGTCGGGCGACAAGGAGCGACGCTGCGCGCCGCCATCTTGGGGTGGTCGGGAAAGGGAGGGGATTTCCCGCCCGCCGCCATCTTGGGGAGGTCGGAGGGAGGGGAGGTGCCGTCCCGCCCGGCGCCATCTTGGAGAGCCGCCCGCCCGGCGCCATCTTGGGCGGGGCGGGAGGAGGTGGCGGGGCGGCGGCGTCTGGGGGCCTGGTCCGTGGGGCTCCGGGGGGTCGCCGGTAGCGGGGCACGGCGGCGGGTGCTGCCTCTCCCTCAGAGCTCCTTTTCTTCCCAGCAGGGAGTGCAGGGGGCACAGCCGTCCCCTGCACAGCCAGGCCTGGCGCCGGTGCGGGAGGCCCGCAGCGTAGGCCCCAGCCCCTGCTCCCCGCGGGTGCCGATGGCACCGGCCCCTCCGGCAGGCCCGGTGGGGCGGGAGAGCTCTCACCCCGGAGCTTGCCCTTGCGCTGAGGACGAGCTCTGGCTGCAGCCAGCAAAAATTCGAGGCTTTCGGAGAGAAACCGGCAATTCTGCGTGCAGAGGGAGAGCGCAGCCATCCGCACGCCGTAATTGGCACGGAGAGGCGGAGGTGTGCGGGACGGCTCTGCCCGCTCCCTGGGCCCGTCACCGGAGCTACCTTTGGAACAAAGGGCTCGTGTGCGCGTAGCAAAGCTCACAAACGAGCGACCTGCCTGCCCAGGACCGTAACGAGGCGGGATGACTGCAAACCCGTTGCGGGCCTCCCCGGCTGCTGCCTGCTTCGGGCGCTGCGGGGCACGTTCCCCTTTTGTGTTCCCCCACCGGGCAGGGCCTCGGAAGGGAGGTCACAGAAATGACAGGCTCGGGCGAACATCGGTGGTGTCTCAGGCTGGCGAACAGCCTCGCCTCTGCCGCGCAGGGCAGGGTGTCGGGCCGGGCACGGCGCACGCAGCCGCCCTGATAAGGTACCAGCCGGCTTTTCACGCCGCGTCCCGCTCCTCCTTTCCCCAGGGCCCATCCAGGCAAGACTCAAGGCAAAGCCGTGACCTGCTGTTAGCTGCCAGCCCTGCCTCCTCACGGCCCCTGGTGACGAGAAAACACGTGCTCTGGTACACGGATCCGTCGCGGTTACCGAGGGCCGGGCGTTTGCCGTCCGCCTGTGCCGGCAGCAGTGGCTGCACCGAGGAGCGGCTCTTGGCGGGGCAGGCCTGCCCCTGAGCGTGGACACAGGCAGCGAAACCAGCGGAGCCGCGCACAAAGAGGGCTTTTGGTTTTCTTAAAACAATTTATTATTTCAATTTTTATATAAAAACCATACAATCAATTAATCCTAGACCATTGCCGGCTTCCCAGCCCGCATCAGACCCTTTTCCCATGATAAAAAATACAAACCACGACGACAGCTAAACACGGAATTTCAGTAAAGCTGTTTGATTTCCGAAAGCGCCTTTCATTGACTGCACGGTAATTACGCCTGGCACGACACCGAAGGAAATCGCATCATCATCTGGGATACAGAAGAAAACAGAAATCTGCCTGCAGGTGCTCTATGAAGTAGAATTCCCTCACGCGTAGCGCGTGATGGCACATCTTTGGTCTGCGTTTACCCGTCACCTCACCCCGCTGCGGCAGAGGCGCGGTGCCGGGGCCGGCCCGCTCCTCCGGCGCCGGGTTTGCCACCCGAGCGCGGCGGCGACGTCGGATTGCGGGTTGTGGCGGGGCTGGGAACACGAGGTATTTTGGAGAGCGCCGGAGAAACCCTTTTTCCCCCCACTGTGGCAGCGGGGGCCTGTCCCTGCCGGGGAAGAGGAGCTGATCCTGGAGTGCCTCGGCTCCGGGACGGGGAAGGGGTTGAACGGCCCCACACCCCGCCTGGAGCCAAAGGGGGGCCGGGAAACTCACAGGTTCCCCCAAACTTGCCCCCCCCAGCCCTGGTAACCCCGAGCTTCCCCTGCGCTGAAGGAGGGGGACGCGGACACCGGGTTAAGGGGGTGTTGGAGGGGGGTTCAGCCGCCCCCCCCCGGGCAAAGACCGACGTGAGTCCAGTGGGGTGAAATGAGGGGAGCGCCGCCTGCGCCGGGCGGCTGCCGGACGGTGCTGGGGTGGGGGGTGGGGGGGCGTCCTAGTCGTCCTCCTCCTCCCCGCCGCCGTAGAGGTCCGCCAGCTTCTTGAAGCGGCTGCCCCAGTCGCTGAGGTAGTCGTAGTCCTGGTCGCGGTCGGAGGCGGAGGAGTTGAGGGAGCTGAGCGAGGTGGCCTCCGAGCCGCTGCCCTCGTAGTCGAACACCAGCAGCGAGTCGTAGGGGGGGGCCGTGGGGTCCGTGTCGGCCGCCTTCAGGTTCTGGGGGGACATGACACGCACACGGAGGGGTCAGCGCCGTCCCCCCCGGGCTGGGGACGCCCCAGTGGTGCTGGCAGAGGTGGGGGCTTCGTCCCCACGGCGGGGCCGGGGCTCACCTCATCGATGAAGTTCCCGATCTCGTCAGGGTTGGCGGGACGGGGCCGGTACTGGGGGGCGGCGATCAGCGAGGGGGCCACGTCGTTGCGGATCACCTCCGGGCGGGCGTCCAGGCCCCGGTGGAGCTGGCTCAGGTCATAGTCCTGCGTGGGGACGGAGCAGGATGGGTGGGGGGGACGACGGGACACATGAGGAGATGACACTTGAGGGACGGCCATGGGCGCCGCTGCGCTGGGACCCGGGGCAGCAAGGACCAGGGGCGCCACGGGCACCGGGTGACCGCAGGAGGGGACACGGGCGAGCAGGGCCGCGGCAGCCTCGTGCCCCCCAAGCTTCCACGGGGGCGCAAGGCCACCACCCGCCGCGGGGACCCCGCGGGCAGGGTCTGTCCCGGCGCAGCCATCCCACCTGGTCCTCCTCGCCGCCACCCTCCTCGTCGTAGTGGTAGACGTTGTCCCGCATGTCGTCCTCGGGCGGGAGCAGCGGCTCCTTCACCACCTTCCTCCGCCTGGCGAAGAGCAGCAGCAGCAGCAGCAGGACTGCGAGCGGACGGCACCGGCGTCAGGGCGAGTCGCTGTCCCCGTCCCGTCCCCGTCCCGTCCCCGTCCCACGGTACTCACTCAGCAGCGCCAGGATGCCCCCCAGGATGCCCAGGATGGCGGGGACGCCCAGGCCGCTGGCCACGTACGCTCGCCGCTCGCAGTTTTTGGCCGGCCCTTCGCACTCGCACACCTGGGCTTTGACCGGCGTCACCTGCGCCTTGCCCTTGCTGTCCGTCAGCTTCAGGAAGACGTTGTACTCCCCCGGCTCCAGCTGCTTCACCAGGCTCAGCGACAGCGCGTCTTGCGGCCGAGAGGGAGAGGTTGGGCTCAGAGACGGGGCCCCGCTCCCCGCCGCCCCGCGCCGAGGCGGGGTGGCCAAGCCGGACCGGGTGGCACCTACCTTGTCCGGTCATCCTGACGGTCCAGTTGGCGCCGGAGCCGTGCTCCAGCGCTGCCTGGAAGGGGTAGGTGTTGGGGGGCAGGTCCTTGTCGACGATGGTCAGCGTCTGCTCCTCGGGCTGCCGGTTGCAGACGTCGAAGAAGCGGGGCTCCGGCATGGGGCCGTTGTCGTTCACGTCCTGGAGGAGGAGGAGCAGCATCCCCGTGCCGGTGGCATCCGGTGACCCTGCGGGGCCAGGCGTTAGCAAGGGGCCTGGGGAAGGGGTCCCGGCCCTGGCCGCTGCCCCAGGAGCCCCGGTGGGACACGGGGTGGGTGGCAGCAGCCCCTTCCCAAAGCGGGGTGCTCCTCACCGCTGTCCACGGCCAGGACGATGGCCTTGTAGGTGCTGTTGATGGCGTGCACCGACTCCCGGTCCAGCGGCTGGGCCACCGTGACGATGCCGTTCTCGGGGTCGATGGCCAGCCACCCCGCGGGGTCGCTGCCCATGCGGTACCTGGGGCGAGCGAGGGGTCAGCGGGGCGGGGGGATGCTCTGCAGCGCGGGGAAGGGGCGCACGGCACGGTGCAGCCCCAGCACAGCCCCCCGCCGCCGCCACGCACCCCCCCCCCCCCCCGCCTCCCACTCACGTGATTTTCTGCCTCTGATCCCTGTCCGGGTCCTGCGCCGTGTAGGAGGTGACCTGGTGCCCCACCGGCAGGTCCTCCATCACCTCCACCCTCTTGACGGGGGGCACGAAGACGGGAGCTTCGTTCACGTCTCCGACCAGCACCAGGACGTTGGCCGTGGAGAGCGGCAGGGGCACGGCGAAGGGGACGGCGTTCTCCACCGTCACCACGAGGTTGTACCGGCTCTTGGTCTCGTAATCCAGGCCCTGGCGGGGGCGGGCAGGAGAGCGGAGCTGGGTGACGCCGGCGGGGGAGGCAGCCGGCACCGGGGCGGCCGCGCGGCGTCACGACCCACCTTGGCGGTTTTCAGGACGCCGTCGTTGGTTTTGGGGTCAGTGGTGACGGTGAAGTCGCCGTCCTGGTCCCCGCTCTTGATGCGGTAGACGGCTTGCCAGGCCGGCGAGCCCTGCATGTCCCGGTCCGTCACGTGCAGCCGGGTCACCACCACCCCCACCTCGTTCTCATTCACCGTCCCCTCGTACTGCAAGAAGAAAGGGGACGGGGACAGTCACCCACGTGCTCCCGGGCACCCTGGGGTGGGGGACGGGCACGTGCCACGGTGGCCCGAGGAAGGCAGCGGGCCAGGGGAGCCGGCGCAGGTACCATGGTGGGGTCGAAGACGGGAGGGTTGTCGTTGGCGTCGGTGACTTCCACGATGGCGGTGGCGGTGTTGGTCAGGCCGTTGCCCTCCTGGTCCGCAGCCTGGATGATCAGCGTGTAGTTGGGAGTGGTCTGCAAGCCGAAACCACCGCGGTTAGGGCAGGGATGGGGTCCGGCGTGTCCCCCTCCAGGGGCATCGCCTGCCTGCAATTCCACCCTTCTCCGGCCACGGCGTTCGCCGCCGGCACAGGCGCTTGCCAACCCCGAGGGGCTGGCAGACCACACGTCGCTGGGGCTCAGCAGGGCTGGCGTCCCCAGCGCAGATCCCTGATGGGCTGCAGACACCCCCAGAGCAGGGGACAGTGACAAGTCCCCAAACCCCGGTGCTCCGGCACCCTCGGCTCCCCGCGGCAAGTCCCACCGCGGAGCTGCCGCCTGGTGCCCCGGGACGCGGCGAGGGCGCCCACCTCCCGGTCCAGCCCCGTGCCGATGACGCTGATGACGCCCTTGGCCGGGTCGATGGTGAACATCCGTTGCATGCCCTTGGGCTCCTCGCTGAGGATGGAGTAGCCGATGATGCCGTTGTTCACGTTGATCCCATCGTCCGCGTCCGTGGCGTTCACCGTCATCACGGAGGTGCCTGGGCACGGGGACAAGCAGGGAAGGGTTCACTCGTGGGACAGACCCCACGGGACGGCCCAGCCCAGCTCTGGCTCGGGGCTCTGTGCGATCCCAGCCCCGGGACCCCCGGCTTGCCCGTCCCCCCACGCACCCGGCTTCGCGTTCTCCTCGATGTAGCCGACGAAGACTTGCTTGGTGAAGATGGGCCGGTTGTCGTTCTGGTCCGTCACGGTGATGATGATCTCCATGGGGTCCTCCACGGGCTGCCCGCTGGCCGACACGGCGTGGGAGAAGAGCTGCGAGGGGCACCGTCAGCCCACACGCGACCCCCCAACCCGCCCCGGGACCGTCCCCTCCCCATCGCGGCCCCCGACTCACGACGTATTTATCGATCTCCTCCCGGTCCAGCGGCTTCGTCACCTCCAGCCACCCCGTCTCCCGCTCAATGGTGAAGACGCCCACGGGGGGGGTGTCCGCCCCCTGCCCCGTGATGCTGTAGAAAACCTGCGTCTCCTTGTCCTTGTTGGATTTGATCTGGCGGCGAGGCGGACGGGGGGGTTAGAGGGGTCCCGGCGCTCCGGGGACCCCCCTGCCCTGTGCCCCGTCCCCACGTACCTGCACCAGCTTCTTGGGGAAGGGTCCCCGCTCGTTCTCAGGGCAGTTGATGGGGGGGATGACCCAGTCCCTCTTCTGCCGGCGGAGGCCGTGGCCGGGCTTGGGGAAGGTCACCACATCGGGCGCTACGTCCTACAGGGAGAGCGTCTCCGCTCGGCGCCAGCACCTTGCCGAGCCCTCGGCACGCTCTGCCGTGGGGAGAGGGGCTGCGGTGACCCCGGGGAGACGGGCTGCGCTTTACCTGCTGCTGGTGGCGGTGATGGTCGTGGCTCCACCGCTGCCGCACGGTCACCCTGGCCGAGTGCTTCTTGCCCGCGGCGTCCCAGGTGTGGACGGAGAAGCCGATCTGCCGCCGCTGGAGCTGCAGGGGCCGGGTGGCAGAGACGACGCCATCCCTGCTCACCTTGAAGCGGGTGTCGTCCGAGAGGTACGCGGCGGCGTGCCGCTGCTCGCCGCAGTCGGCGAAGCTCACTGGGGACAGGCAGAGCGGGTGGGCAGGGGGGCTCCCGGTGCCGCCGCGGGGGGAGCCGGCGAGGGCAGGGCGGGCAGGAGGGCGCGGGCACACGCAGCACGGCCGCGGCTCAGAGGCCCAGGGGGGCGCCACGTGCGGTGGGGACACGCGATGCACGGTGCCGCACGCCCTGCCGGTATCCCCGGTAGCCCCAGGTGTGGGCACCACGCACGGTGCGTCCCTGCCGTGGCTTTGGTGCGGGACCGGGTGCGGCACAACCGTGGGATCCCCGCCGGCCCGGGTCAGCGGGGCAAACGGCGCCCAGCACCGTGCGGCCCCGCGGTGCCCGGCACACCCCTGCGCGCGGCACCACGTACGGCACGGCCCCGCAGGCGGCACCACGCACGCCGCATCCCCGCCGTGTGGCACGTCCCCGTGGCGCAGCGTGTCCCCGTGCGTGGCACGTGTCACCGCCGCGGCGGCAGTGGGTGCTGCTGCCGCAGCTGCTTTTCAACGAAAGACAAGGGCAGCGCCCGCTCCCCTGCGCTGGCACCCACCCCCCCCCCCCGGCTGCCCGGCTCGGGGCGGCCCTGGGGGCTGATCCGCAGGGCACTGCAGGCCGGTGGGATACGGTGCCGCAGCGCCTGGGGGTCCCCGAGCCCCCCCGCATGGCCAGGGACCACAGCCCCACGCGTGCAGCAAGGACGGCCCGGGCCGTGACCCGCCGCAGGAGGGGGACATCGCCCTTTGGGCACAAAGGTGCCGCTCCCGGGGCACCCAGCCCCCCCAGGCACCCTTCGGGACCTCCGACCCCTCTGCAGCCGGGGGGTCCCAGGCACAGCAGGCACCCGCCACCGACTGGGGCAGAGGGTGTCCTGGCGTCACCGGCTTGGCACCCTGCTGGGGCGCGGTACGAGCCCGGGACCGGCACGCGGGGGGCCACGGCCGGGCGGTGGGGAGGTCAGCAGGCATCACATGAGCCAGGGCCGCCCCGCGCCGCCGGCAGCTCCCGAACAAACACCCTTTGTCTGGGAGACGGTTTGTTCGAGCCAGCGGCACCCGGGCTGGAGGCCCTGCCAGCGCGGCCGCCATCAGCCCCGGCGTGACCCGCACCGGGTGCCGGGGGGGGGCTGCGCCGCACGAAGGCGACGTGGCCGGGGCGGGAGGCAGCGCGGCACGCCCCAACGCCGGGCACGAAGCCGCCACTGCCGGGGCCGGTCCCGCCGCCCCGGTGGGTTACATCAGCCCGCACGCACCCCGGGACTTCAGCGGCGCGTGGGGAGCCGTCGACGGGCCCTGCGCTGGGAGCTGCACCCCACTGCCCGCCGCGGCGCCCCCAACCCAGCCCTGGCAGCCGGGGAGGACCCGCCGGTGCGATGCCAACCCAGCTCGGCCCCACGGCGGGACCCCCGGCAAAGGCCGTGGGCTGGGGGAGCCGGTGAGGCCGGCTGGGCCGGAATGTGCCGGGGCAAGGCGGGCGCTACCGCAGCGGGGGCTGGCGGTGGGGAGAGGCACCCCGGCACCCGTGGGCGCAGGCGCAGTGCTTGGCACCTGGGGGCTGGCACCCCGCCGGCTGGGCGCAGCGAGCGGGGAGCGCCCAGCCCCCGCCAGCCCCACAGTGGGTGCAATGAGTGCTCCGTGCTCAGCACCCGCTCCCCCCCCTTCTCCTCCCTTCCCGCCCGGCCGTGCACAACCTGTTTTTCCAGCTCCTGGGCTGATGGAAAGCCGTCCCCAGCCCTCCCCTCCCCAGCCCTCCCCTCCCCGGGGCACCCAGCCAGGGGCCCCTCTCCTCCCGGCGGGGTGGGAGGCGAGGAGAGCCGGTGGGGGGGGGGGTCTTTTGGGGCGACAGCCAGACCCACTGCGTTATCAGGCCGCCAAATGGGTCAGGGGGCTGAGACCCTGCGCCAGGACGGGGACCAGGGCAGCCCCCCCAAGCCACCCCACATCCTGCGGCGTCTCGCCGCACGGGCAGAGCCGGATGCCGCCATCGCCATCTGCGGCGTGCCACCGCCCCGGCGGTGCCCGCTCTGTTGGGCAAGCGCCGCGGCCGTGCCGGGGCGGAAGCCGGTGGCGGGGAGGGCTCGGGGGGGGGGGGGGGGGGGGGGGTGTCACGTCAGCCGGGGCGAAGGCACCGCGAGCGGCACGTCCCGCTGGCGCGCCCGCTGACGTCACCCGAGTTTCGCCGTGACTTCAGACTCTCGAGGTTCCCCCCACCCAGGGGTGACGGGGCAGCGCCCCAGCCCCCCGCCATGTCCCGTGGGGCCGTGCTGCCCCAGAGACCCCCCCCCCGCCACCGAGCAGAGCCGCAGGGTCCCAGCCCAACCCCGGGGACGCCGAGGCCCCCGCGCAGGTGTTCGCCGCCCCGGCCCAGGGGCCTGCCCGGACCTGTTGGAGGGAAAACACCGCGCTCAACTCATCAGCTCAACTCATCGGGCTAATTACAGGCCGGCTCGTCAGCCCGCCCTCGCCGCGGCCTCGCCACGGGCTTTGGCGTGCTGCGTGGCGGGGGGGGGGGCGGCATCGCTGAGCGCCCACCGAGCCCGTCCACCCCCATGGCCCGGCATCGCCAGGCTGGCACACGGCCCCTTGGCGTCCCCTTCCCTCCTCCCACACCCGCTGTTCTCCACCCAGGACCCGAAACTGGAAGTGCCAGTGCTGGGAACGGTGGGTTTCCAGCAGGTTCCCGGCGCTGAAGACCAGCCCTGCGCGGTGGGGAGACGCTGAGGCCGTGTGGGTGCCCATCACCCTGGTATCGGGCACAGCCCTCATGGACCCAGGCTGCCGCAGCCGGGCGGCTTCGTTAATGATCAGCCAGAAGGCTAACAAACAGGCAATTCCTGCGGTGTGGGGCATGGTCCGGCTCCCGCCCCGATACCCACAGCCCGGGTGAAGCCCTTCCGGAGCCGGGGGGGGTTTGGGAACCCCCCCTGGGGCGGTGCTCTGCAGCCCTCGGCCCTGCACCCATCCCAGTTGCCCCCAGCACACCGTGGCGCCAGCGCCACCGTCAACCATTAACCAGCGCAGATGGTGACGGCAATGGCCCAAGCGCCGCCCTGGGTGCCCGCACCCAGCCGCTGCGCAGCCCCTGGCACCCCAAAGTGGAAGCAGGTCCCCAGCACCCCCTTCCCTGGTGTCTCCCTGTGCCCCAAGACCCGGCAGCCACGGCCAGGGCTCGGTGCGCGGCAGAGGGGGGCTGTTGGGAGCCCAAAATGGGGCCCAGCCCGGCACAGCCGCCACGGCCACGGCCCAGCGCCGGCACCCACCGCACCACGACGGGGATTTTACGCCGGTGTGGCGGACACCACCATCCCCGTGCCACGAGCTGCCCGGGGGAGGCCGCGCTGGAGGCTCTGCGGCCGCGAAAAGGGGGTTCGCCCCCACGAACCCCGGGCGCTGGGACCCCGCGGGCGGGCGAGGCGTGGGGCAGGACGGGCGCCCGCGCGGCCCCACGCCCCGTCCTGCCGGCCTCGACAGGCCTGCGCCGCCTGAGTCAGCGCCGCCCGCGCCGACGCACCCCGGGGAGAGGCGCCCGCTGCCCCCCACGCTGCGACGCCGTCCCGCCGCGGCGGGAGCACCGGCGCCCGCGCTCGCCCCAGCCCCTCGGCGCTGCCACCCGTGGGCATGTTGTCCGTGTCTCTGTCCCCACGATCACCTGCGGCGGCATGCACCGAGCCTGTCCCCACCGCCCGTGGCACCGTCCCCACCACCGTGGCACCGTCCCCACCGCCGTGGCACCATCCCCACCGCCGTGGCACCATCCCCACCGCCGTGGCACCATCCCCACCGCCGTGGCACCATCCCCACCGCCGTGGCCTCATCCCCACCGCCGTGGCCTCGTCCCCACCGCCGTGGCCTCGTCCCCACCGTCGCAGCACCATCCCCACCATCGTGGCACCATCCCCACCGCCACGGCACCATCCCCACCGCCACCCACGGGGACGGACGGTGACCGTCCCCATCGCCACCCCTGCACCGCAAGGACACGGAGCCCCTGGGCTTCGTCCCCCATCGCCGCCTCCGGCACCACGCACCCAGGGCTCCCCGCCTTACCTCGTCCCAGCGCCTGTCCCGCCGCCACGCTGTCCCGCGGCACGGCGAGGGCGAAGGTCTCCGCGGTGAAACCGGGCTGGCACGACGCTGCCCGCTCGCACAACCGGTGACCGGCCTGCCCGGAGAGAGCCGTCAGTCCCGGCCGGGGTCCCGCCACCCCGGGCCAGGGTCCCACGATCCCGGGCAGGGGTCCCGGGGGTTCCCGTCCCTCACCTGGAGCAGGAGCAGGAGGAGGCAGAGCGGGGCCGGGCAGCCCCCCCGCCGCCGCCCCATGCCTGGGTGCCGGTGCCGGTGCCGGTGCCGGTGCCGAAGGGATCGGGGCGCTGCCGCCGCGGAGCCGCAGGTGGGTCCGGTCCCGGTCCCGCCCCGCAGGTGTTGCTGCTGCCCCCCTCCCCTCCCCCACCCCCCGGGGGAACCGCCCCGCCCCGCCCCGACGGGAGGCGGTGCCGCCCCGTCCGCCCCCGGTACCCCCGGTACCCCCGGTACCCCCCCCCCCCCGCCAGCCGTCGCGGGAGCTCCGTCCCCCTCCCCTCTCTTCCCACACGCAGCAAATTTGGGGGTGATTCCCTCCCCCTCGCACGGAGAAACCCCCAAGGACCCCCGGTGCCACCGGCCGCCCCCCCTCCTCCCGCACCCCAAGCCCCGCGGCTCCGGCAGGGCACGGAACAGGGGGGAAGCCCCCGGGGCTGGGGGTATCCCGGGGCTGAGCCCCCCCGACGGTGGCCCGGGGGGGGCTGCAGGGGGGAAAGCTCCAGCTGCCCCAGCCTGGGGGGGGGGGGGTGTGGGTGTGGAGGGAACTGGGGGGGTCGGGAGGGATTTGGCACCGTGGGCAATGCCACCAGTGCCGGTCCCACGGGGCACAGGGTGGGGGGCTCGGTGCCCTGCCTGTGCCTTCCATGGGGACAAGGACACCCTGGGTGCCCCCGGCACGGGCGATGCCACAGCCGTGCCTGCGGGTACCACGCAGGGGCAGGGAGAAGCCGGGGGCTGCTGTGGGCAAGGGGAGAGGGGTCTGGGGTCCCCAGGACCCTCACCCAGGGCACAAAGCCACGCAGAGGCTGGAGCATCTGAAAAAAAACAACCCCAAACCAACCCCCTCCTTCCCTTAGAACTCAGGGCAGCACTCGCTGACCTCGGCCCTAGCATCACACTACCTTTATTTCATACATTAAAAAAAAAAAAAAAAACAAAAAAAAAAACAACCAAGAAAAATACACGAGAGGAAGGCGAAGGGGGGGGGGGGGGGGGCTGCCGCCGAGGCGAGAGGTGGGGGGGGACACGGCGGGAGGGGGCAGCCCCAAGGCACAGGCAGCAGTAAGGCATGGGGCAGGGAGCGGGTCCAGTGCCGGGGTGGGCGTGGGGGGGGGGTGTCCTAGTTCTCCTCCTCCTCCTCCTCCTCCTCCTCCCCGCCGCCGTAGAGGTCCGCCAGCTTCTTGAAGCGGCTGCCCCAGTCGCTGAGGTAGTCGTAGTCCTGGTCGCGGTCGGAGGCGGAGGAGTTGAGGGAGCTGAGCGAGGTGGCCTCCGAGCCGCTGCCCTCGTAGTCGAACACCAGCAGCGAGTCGTAGGGGGGGGCCGTGGGGTCCGTGTCGGCCGCCTTCAGGTTCTGGGGGGACACGACACGCACACGGAGGGGTCAGCGCCGTCCCCCCTGGGCTGGGGACGCCCCAGTGGTGCTGGCAGAGGTGGGGGCTTCGTCCCCGCGGCGGGGCCGGGGCTCACCTCCTCGATGAAGGTGCCGATGTCGTCGGGGTTGGCGGGACGGGGCCGGTACTGGGGGGCCGGCAGGAGGGTGGGGGCCACGTCGTTGCGGAGCAGCACCTCCGGGCGGGCGTCCAGGCCCCGGTGCAGCTGCCGGAGGTCGTAGTCCTGGGGGACACACACACACAGACCAGAGAGGCGCAGGGTCAGGCTGTGCGTGGTGGCAGCAGCCCCCCCCGGCCCGCCCCCCCCCCCGCGACACCCACCTGGTCCTCCTCGCCGCCGCCCTCCTCCCCGTAGTAAAACACGTTGTCCCGCGTGTCGTCCTCCGGCAGCAGCAGCGGCTCCTTCGTCACCTTCCTCCTCCTCACAAAGAGCAGCAGCAGCAGCAGGATGACTGGGGGGGAGCACCGGCGTCAGCAGGGACGTGTCCCCCCCCTGCCCCATGGCGGGGTGCAGCCCTGGGACACCCCCCCACTCACGCAGCAAGGCCAGGAGGGCGCCCAGGGCGGCGAGGACGAAGGGCAGCCCGGTGGCGGGCTGGGATCGCGGGGGACAGCTCTGCGTCGGCCCCTCGCAGTCGCAGACCCGGGCGGTGATGACGGTGAGCTGGGCTTTGCCCGGCCGGTCCAGGAGCCGCAGGTAGACGCTGTAGAGGTCCGGCTCCAGCGGTGCCACCAGCCGCAGGGTGACAGTGTCATCTGCACAGGACCGGCACCGTGCTGTGGCGGCGCGCACCGGTAACGCCGCGGCGGCACAGCCCACCCGGCGCCAAGCGCCCCCCCCGGCATTACCTTCGTCGCCGACCTCCACCGCCCAGCTGTCCCCCGAGCCGTGGGTGAGCTCGGCGCGGAAGGGGCCGGTGTTGGGGGGCAGGTCCCTGTCGGTGACGGTGAGGACCTGGGGCTGGGGGCTGCGGTTGCAGACGGTGACGTCCCGGGGCTCGGCCTCGGGGCCGTGGTCGTTCACGTCGAGCAGGGTGAGGAGCAGCGTGCCGGTGCCCGTGGCGGGCGGCGAGCCTGCGGGGTGGAGCGATGCTGGAGCCGGGGGGAATCCCCCAAACCCAGGACCCTCATGGGGACAGGGATGCCCCGAGCAGGGGTGGGGACAGGCAGCCGCCCCCCGCTGCTCCGTGCCGGTGCTGAGATGGCGGTTCTCGGTGACGGCAGCACGTGTCCCTCACGCGGGACGGCGGGAACAAGGGCCCCTTTCACGGCCCTCACCGTCGTCCACGGCCAGCAGCATGGCGGCGTAGGTGCTGTTCTTGGCGAAGGGGGACTCGCGGTCCAGGTGGTCCCGTGCCGTCACGAGGCCGTTCTCGGGGTGCACGGCCAGCCAGCCCGCCGGGTCGTGCCCCACCAGGTACCTGGGGGGGCAGAAGGGACCTGGTGCCATGGTGGGGAGATGGTGGAGACACCCCCCCCAAGACCCTGACCCCGCTCACTTGATCCTCTGCCCCTGCGCCTTGTCGGGGTCCTGGGCCGTGCAGGAGGCGAGGGTCTGCCCCGGCGGCACGTCCTCCGGCACCCGGGCGAGCCGCACCGCCGGGTTGAAGACAGGCGCCTCGTTGACGTCCTCCACGTTGACCGTCACCGTGGCGGTGGCCGTGGGCAGCCTCACGGCGAAGGGGGCCTCGTTGGCCACGGCCACGTGGAGCACAAACTGCTTCTTGGCCTCGTAGTCCAGACCCTGGGAGAGGGGAGGGGACGGGCAGCACCCCACGGTGGGCAGCGGGGCGGGGGGGGGGGACGCGGTGGCGGGGGGGGGGGGAGGACAAGCACCTTGGCGGTGCGGAGGACGCCCTCGTTGCTGGCGGGGTCGGTGGCGATGGCGAAGGCGCCTCCCTCGTTGCCGCGCAGGATGGAGTAGACGGCTCGCCACGCCGGCGTGCTCGGCTCGTCCAGGTCCGTGGTGGCCAACCGGGCCACCTCCCGCCCGGCCTCGTTCTCCGGCACGGCCGCCTCGTACTGCGGGGGCACCGTCACTGCCGCAGCCCGGCGGGCACCAGCCCGGCCCGCGGGGCACGGCCTCCCACCGGGGCGGGGTGGGGGGGTCCCGCGTTACCATTTTGGGGTCAAATTCGGGGGCGTTGTCGTTGACGTCCGCGATCTCGATCACCGCCAGCGCCGTCGTGGTCAGCCCCTCGCCGTCCAGGTCGGCCGCCTGCACGGTCAGCGTGTACTCCCGCACGCGCTGCGGCGGACAGACAGACAGACAGACACACCATCAACCCCCCCGCCCGGGGCTGGGACCGGGGCCGCCCGCCCCGCGGTGCCGCAGAGCCCACCTCGCGGTCGAGGCCGCTGGCGATGACGCTGAGGGTGCCGGTGGCCCTGTTGACGGTGAACATGTGGGGATGGGGCTCCCGCGGCTCCTGGCTGAGGATGGAGTAGGCGAGGACGCCGTTGTAGGTCTCCACCGCGTCGTCCGCGTCCGTGGCCGTCACCTGCATCACCGAGGTGCCTGCGAACGGGCTGGCCCGGTGAGCGGGGCGGGCGGAGGACACGGGGCACCCATGATCCCCCCCCCCCCCCTCCCCCCCCGGGGTGGTCCCAGGGCTCTCCCCGCAGCACGGGGTCCTACCCGGCAACGCGCCCTCCGGCACGGAGCCCCTGAAGACCTCCCGCGTGAACTGGGGCTTGTTGTCGTTCTGGTCCGTCACCGTGACGATGATCTCCATCGGCTCCTCCACCGGTTTGCCGTTCTCGGACACGGCGTGCGAGAAGAGCTGCGAGGCCGAGGGGTCAGCGGTGTAAGGGGGGGGGGTGGGGGTGGGGGGTGTGCCGGTACGGCACGCCGGCACACCGCGGCACAGCCCCCCTCCTCGCCCCGGCGGGGACCTACGTGGTACTTGTCGATGCGCTCCCGGTCCAGCGGCTGCGTCACCTTCATCCAGCCCGACTCCTTCTCGATGGTGAAGACGCCCTCGGGGGGGGCGTCCGCCCCCTGCCCCGTGATGCTGTAGAAGATCTTGGTGTCTCTGTCCCGGTTGGATTTGATCTGGGAGGACACACGCCAGGGGCGGGGGGGGGGGGTCAGTACCATCCGTCCGTCGTGTGTGTCCCCCCCCGATGCGGGGGGGATGGCCACCGCCAGCATCGCCCCCACCTTGATGTGCACAGCCCAGATGCTGGGGGGCGGGGAGGGGGGTGGATCCCTCCCTGGCACCCACATCCACGCTGGACCCCCAGCTCACCACCCAGACGGACACCACCCCGCCCCCCCACCATACCTGAACCAGCTTTTTGGGGAAGGGGCCCCTCTCATTTTCGGGAACCTTGATGGGGGGGATCACCCAGTCCCTCTTCTGCCTCCGGGCAGCGCCGCGAGCCTCGGGGTGCTCCTGCGGGGTGGGGGGGTGGGTGAGGGCGCAGCTGGACGGATGGGGGGGACGGGGGGGTGGGGGGGCAGACGGGCAGCGTTACCTGGGGGGAGCGTCTGCCCCGCACGGGAACCGGGGCAGGGTCTGGCTGACCGGCGGCATCCCGGGGGGGGACGGCATTCCGGGGGGGGACGGCATCCCGGGGGGGGACGGCATCCCGGGGGGGGACGGCGAGCGCCCTGCCCACCCCCGGCAGCCGCACAGGACCCCCGTCCTCCTGCGCCCCGACGTTGGGCTCCTCGGTCCCGTACGGCCCCGTGCAGCCTGCGGAGCTCGCTGCGAGAGGGTGGGGGGGTCAGACCGGCTGGGGGACACACACACACACACACCTGTCCCCCTGTCCCCCAGCCCCCCAGCCCCCCGAGGCAGGTCGGGCGGGGGATGCCGGGAGTGGCGCAGGTTTCGGCTTTGTTCCATAGATGACTGGGAAATTCCTGGGCAGGCAGAGCCCTGCCCCAGCCCCCCACCCGCTGTGTCACCCCCCTCGGGGCACCCAGCCTCCCCCACCCCCCCCCCACCACGGCCAGGACATGGGGCACAGCACGGACCCCCCACCCCCCACCCCAGGACCACGCTGCATCCCCCGTGCTGGATGCGGCCCAGGCCCCTGCACCCCCCGCGGGAGGCAGGATTAGGGGATTAGCGGAGCTAAGCCAGCTCCGGAGGCTGAGCGGCCGGGAGAGCCGGGGAGCGGGGCTGGGGGGGCTGCGGGAGCCGGGGGGGGGGGGGGGGGGGGAGACGTGGAGTGGGGGCGAGGAGAGCTGTGCCCCACAGCTGCCCCACACCGGGGCGGGGAGCGAGCCCTGGCGCAATGGCAGCACCACACCGAGGGCCCCTCCCAGCCACGACGGCACCGTAAGGGACACCGGTGGGGCCAGGAGGGTCCCAACCACCCCGGGGAGCCCCCAGCACCCGCTCCCCAGCCGTGGCACGGGTTGCCAATCCCCACCGAAGGGCTGGGGGGGCACGGCGAGGTCCAGGTCCACAGCCCCGCTCCAGCCCCAGCATGGGGGGCCGGACCCCACCGTGGCCTCGGGGTCCCTCCACGCCGAGCCCACATGGCACCGCGGCCGCTCGGCGCAGAGGTGGAGCCGCACGGTCGGTGCCCGCGCCACGTGCTGCCCGCGGCGGCGATTTTGCAGCGGCGTGGACGGACCCCAGCCCCTGCCCACGGCGGGGGCCCGGCACAGCCCAGCTCCGCTCCTGGCAGCCTGGCAGGAGCTGCCCGGCAGGCTGAGGCGAGGGAAGCGGGATGCGGCATCGGAGGTCAGGGGCCTCTCCTGGCACGGCGAGAGCACTTACCGCCAAGGATCGCTTTTAGTGCTGCTCCGCAGCCATTAGGCGAGCGCTGGCTCCGGCCACGGCTCCCGAGCAGCCCCGCTCCCCCGGGACGCCGCCGAGCGAACGGGGTGAACGGGCCCAAGCAACCGCCGGCACCGGGCCGAGAGCCGGTGGCAGCGAGCCCCAGCCCAGCCTCGGGCCAGGCTGGCCGGGCTCCGCAGCCCACGGTGCCACGCTCTGCCCACGGCCGCAGAAGGGTGGCCCTGGGGCGCCCAGCCCCATCGCCAGCCCGGCGCCGGGCACCCACCCTGCGGGGACCCAGCCCTGTCCCGGCGGGTGCCCCACGGCTGGACCAGAGGCACCAACGCTGCCATCGGCCACCGCAAGCTCCAGTGGGGCCAGACGGGCGAGCTGGGCACTGCCAGCCCCACGGCACAGCCCCGCTGCTGGTGGGGCACACCCAGCCCCACGGCCCAGCACTGGGAAAGGGCAGCCCCGCGGCCCAGCCCCATGGCCCAGCCTTATAACAAGCCCCACAACGAGCCCCACAACGAGCCCCACAGCCCCACAACGAGCCCCACAACGAGCCCCACAACGAGCCCCACAGCCCTTGCGCCCAGGAGCCCAGCCAGCCCCACAGCTCGGCCCCACACCCAGGGAAGAACTCGCCCCTCATGGCTCGGCCCCACACCCAGGGAAGAGCTCGCCCCTCATGGCTCGGCCCCACACCCAGGGAAGAGCTCGCCCCTCATGGCCCAGCCCCACATCCCGGGGAGCCCAGCCAGCCCCACACCCTGGGCAGTGCCAGGTTCCCCCTCCCCGTAAACCACCGACCCCGCGGCCCGGGAAGGGGGGTGGGGGCAGAGCCGGCCCCGCATCCCGCCCCAGGACCCAGCCCCACGGCTCGGGGGGCCCAGCCGGCCCCAGAGCCAGCCCCACAAGCCGGGGGGGGAGTGTGGGGGGGGAGCAGAGCGGGGTCGAGGACGGCAGCGAGGTGGGACCCCGCCGCCCCCCGCCCAGCCCAGCCCGCGCCCGGGGGGCACGGCCGGCCCCGCCCGCCCCACCGGCGCCCTGGTCCCGATCCCGGCCCCGGCCGCCCGGTGCCCCCCGCCCCCCCGCCCCCCCGCCGCCGCCGCCGCCCATCGCTGAGGAGGGGTCGGGGGCTCCCGGGTGGAGCCGCGCCCCGACGGCGCCGCTTACCTGGTGCCGGGAGCGGCCCCCGGCGCAGCCCCGGGGGGACGCACGGTCGGTCCGGGGGGGCGGCGATCGCGGCGGCCGCCGGCAGCAACGGGAGGAGGAGGGGGAAGAAGATGAAGAGGAGCGGGCAGAGCCCGGAGCGCGGCCTCCGCATGGCCCGTCCGCTGCCGCCGCCGCCGCCGCCGCCGCTCCGGTCCCGCCCGCCGCGCCCCGCCCCGCCCGCTGCAACGCGCCGCTCCAGGTGAGGCGGCGGCCCCGCAGGTACCGCCCCGCCCCGCCCCGGGGAGCGGACCACGGTACCCCCCGGGCACCCCCCAGGCACCCCCCAGGCACCCCCCGGTTCCTCCATCCCCCCCCGCCCCCCCGCCGCTGTTTGCCCGGTACCTCTGCGCGGCCCCGTGGGCACCGGTATCGCCGGGCGCGTTCCCGGTACCGCCGTGTGTCCCCCCACGTGCCTCCCGGCGCCCCCCCCCCCCCCCCCGGTACCTCCCCGGTACCCCCGGGTACCGTGGTCTGCTGTCCCCCGCGGTTCCCCCCCTCCCCCCGGCCCCGTACCGGGGCTGACCCCCTCCCGGAGCGACCCGTCCCCCCTGACCGGGGCCAGGCTGAGGCTCCTCGGGACCCCCGGGGACAGCCCCCCCCCATGCCCGGGAACGCGTCCCCCTGCAGCGGGGGCTCTCCCGGGACCGCTCTGCTGGGGGGGGGGTCGGGGTGCTCAGCCTCGCCGGGGGGTCCCATCGGGCACCAGCCGCAGCGTTGCCCCCTCACCGGCACCCGGGGGGGGTCCTCTGCACCCCGCAGTGCATTGGGCATCCCTGGTGCCACGTGTCCCCCGCATCAGGGGCTGTTGGACGGGGGCGCTGGGGGATCTGGAGCCCCCCCACCCCCCCACCTTTGGGTGCATGGGACCCCCGGAGCCAAGCGGGACCCCTCGGTGGGACAGCGTCCTGGGTAGGGGGGTCCTGGGCTCCATCGTCGACCCCCCCCCAGCCTGGAGCGGCACTTTGTGTGCTGCGCCGCCCCCCCTTGGGCACCCCCCCCCACCGGTGGACACCGACCCGGGCATGCTGGCAACCGGGGGCTGGCGCTGGCCTTTCCCGGCAGGACTCGGCCAAGGTCACGGCCGCAGGGAAGGTCCCAGCTGGTGCCCAGCACAGCCGGAGCCATGTCACCCTGCACCTTCACTCTCCTCCTCCTCCTCCTGGTAGGACCCTCCCGAAGGGGCCGGGGGCTGCTGCACAACTGCGGGGAGGGGGGGAAGCGTGGCAGAACCCCCCGGGGCAGAGCTCAGCCCCCCCAGCCCTGCTCTCTGTCCCGCAGAATGTGTTTACCTTCCCCGAGCCCGGCCGCGGCCTCTGCCGGCAGAAGAGGGACTGGGTCATCCCCCCCATCAACTGCCCCGAGAACGAGCGGGGACCCTTCCCCAAGAAGCTGGTGCAGGTACGTGGGGACGGGGCACAGGGCAGGGGGGTCCCCGGAGCGCCGGGACCCCTCTAACCCCCCCGTCTGCCTCGCCGCCAGATCAAATCCAACAAGGCCAAGGAGACGCAGGTTTTCTACAGCATCACGGGGCAGGGGGTGGACACCCCCCCCGTGGGCGTCTTCACCATTGAGCGGGAGACGGGGTGGCTGGAGGTGACGAAGCCGCTGGACCGGGAGGAGATCGATAAATACGTCGTGAGTCGGGGGCCGCGATGGGGAGGGGACGGTCCCGGGGCGGGTTGGGGGGTCGCGCGTGGGCTGACGGTGCCCCTCGCAGCTCTTCTCCCACGCCGTGTCGGCCAGCGGGCAGCCCGTGGAGGACCCCATGGAGATCATCATCACCGTGACGGACCAGAACGACAACCGGCCCGTCTTCACCGAGGCGGTTTTCCACGGCGCCGTGCCGGAGGGGGCTAAGCCAGGTGGGACCGATGCCGCTGAGCAGGAGGGAGCGCCGGGGCGGTGGCGACAATGGGAGATGTCACCCGTAACCACCCGCTCCCAGGCACGCCGGTGCTGCGGGTGCTGACCACGGATGCCGACGACGCGGTGGGCTCCAGCAACGGCGTCGTGGTCTACTCCATCCTGCGCCAGACACCGGACCAGCCCCAGCCCCGCATGTTTGCCATCAACGGCAGCACCGGGGTGATCTCCGTGGCCGTGGCGGGGTTGGTGGCACAGGTGAGCCCCCACCGCCACCCTCCGCACCCCCCAGCCCCTTCGGGGGTGACGCAGCCTCTCGCTGCAGGCGGTTCCCCGATACACCCTGGAGATCCAGGCGGCCGACCTGGGGGGGCACGGGCTGCAGGCCACCGCCACCGCCGTCATCCAAGTGCAGGTGAGGGGCTGAGCCCACCCCCCGTGCCCCCACGGTGGGCGGACGGGCAGGGCTCGGCCACGGTGAAGCCGCTGCCTGCTCCTGGCAGCCCCCGCGGTGCCGACGCGCTCCGGGTGCTTTCCGGGGAGGGATGGCAGCTCCGCCATGGCTCCTCCTGGCTTGGCACCCCGGCACGTCTCGCCGGGATCTGGTCCACCAGCCCCAGGGCTGCGGTGCTGCCAGAATGTGGGTGCCGGCGGGGCTCCTGGGCGCACCTCCCAGCGGGAAGCCACCCGCACCGGCTCGGCCCACCCGGGGAGGAGCGCCCGGTCCTGCCACGGCCCTGTGCCGGGATAGCGGCGTCCACCCTCGCCAGCTCCGTGGGGAGAGGCTGCGGCGCCAGGGAAGGGCAGCCAGGGCAGGGGATGGCGTTCTGCACCGTGTCACCGGCCGCCGGCCGCTGGCCGAGCGGGATGGAGGAGAGCCAGGTAAGCAGCCGGGCGCCATTCCTCGCCGTCGAGCCTCTCCGGCGTCCCCGCTTCAGCCGAGGCCCGGAGCCGGTGCCAGGACGGCAGCGAGAGCTGGTCCCGCTCCAGGGAGGCAGCTCCCTGCAGCCCCCGGAGTCGTGCCCCCACCCTGCCAAGCACAACCCGGGGGGGATCTCCCGGAGGGGAAGGGGCTTGGCCGCCCCCGCCAGCACTGCCCTCGCCCCCCGTTGCTCGCTGCCCACCCCGGGGCAGCTCCGGGGAGCTCGCCGGGTGAACGACCGCCCGGGCGGCGGCGACGAGGCTGCCGGGGCGCGAGGCTGCCGGCACGGGGCTGCTTCCTCCCTGGGCCCAGGCCAGCGGGACGCGTCCCAGCCCCACTTACTCCTCTGCCCTAGGCCGGCGGCCCGTCCGAGGCGGCAAAGAGCTCCCTGACCACCCACGTGCTGAACACGGCGACGGGGCTGCCGGCCGCCGGCCTCGCCGTCCGCCTGGCCCAGCTGCAGGAGCCGGGGCCGCAGTGGACGGAGGTGGCGCAGAGGTGGGAGAGCGAAAGGGGCAGGGGAAGGGGCAGGGGGTGCTGGTGCCTGTCCCCCACGGGCCAGCCGGCTGCTCGGCCTTCGCCCCGGGTGCTGCTGCCAGCGGGGATGGGAGGGACAGGGCGGCAGGGAAGGGACAGGGTGGTGCGGCAGGGGCGGACAGGGAAGACAGGGACGGGACAGGGCGGACAGGGAAGGGACAGGGCGGACAGGGAAGGGACAGGGAAGAAAGGGACAGGCAGGGCGGACAGGGATGGGACAGGCAGGGTGGCAGGGAAGGGACGGACAGGGTGGCAGGGAAGGGACGGACAGGGTGGCAGGGAAGGGACAGGCAGGGTGGCAGGGAAGGGACGGACAGGGTGGCAGGGAAGGGACGGACAGGGTGGCAGGGCTTGGTCCTTCTGCTTCCAGGCGGACGGACGAGGACGGGCGCTGCCTGCTCCTCCTGGCTCCGGGGGAGTTCAAGGCCGGCACCTACAAGCTGCGCTTTGAGACGGCGCCGTACTGGCAGGGGCTGGGGCTCACCAGCTTCTACCCCTTCGTGGAGGTACAGGGGAGCAAGGGGGGGAGTCACGGGAGCCGGCCGAAGCCACCGAGGGGAGCGGAGCAGGGCTCTGGGTGTCCTGGGGGAGCCACCAGCTCCGCTCCGAGCATCCCTTGCTCTCCCCCAGGTCGTCTTCACCATCGCCGACCCGGCCCGGAAGCTGCACGTCCCGTTGCTGATCAGCCCCTACTCCTACACCACGTACCGGGGCAGTTAGGGGGAAGGACGTGGGTCAGCGGGGTGGGGGGACTACGCCCCCGCCACCATTAAAGGCATCAAACAGCACCCTTGGTCTCAAAAAAATAATCATCTTCCTGGGGAAAGCGCACGGACGGCTTCTGGAGGGGGGAAGGAGGGGGGTCCCAGGGGCAGGGCAGGTCGAGGGGCCAGCCCAGGAGGCAGAGAGGGGCCTCCAGGTCCTGCAGAAGGCTCCTGGGGGTCGGTTCGATGGCACGGAGCACCGACGGGGCACAGCCCCGCTCCCTGCCCGGCCCGGCGGGTCCCTCGGCGCCGGCTGGCGTCAGGTGGGCTCCGCCACGAGTCCCGCGGGGCCCTGCCCCACCGTCTGCCCCGGCACGGGGCTCACCAGGGGCTGGAAGCCCAGGTTGTCCAGGGGGATCCCAAAGGCCGTCAGCTTCGCCTCGAATGTCTGCAGCAGGTCGTTGTGGGCCTGCAGGAGAAGCGCCCCCCGGGTCAGCCCAGAGCCCAGCTCCAGCCTCAACCCCCCGGGCAATGGGGTCCCTGCACCCCCCTGCACGGGGCAGGGGGGACCCCAGCGTGCCCTCCCTTCGCAGGGGACCCCGCAGCCACCACCCCAAGTCCCCCCCCGGGGCAGGGGAGGGGAGAGGGGAGCCCCAGCCCCTTCCCTCACCTTGCAGACTCGGGCCAGCTGGAGCTGCAGGTCCTCGATGGTGGCGTTTTTGGAGCTGAGCACGTCCTGCAAAGGGAGATGGAGCGTCAGGCAGTGGGGGGGGGGGGGGGTGGTGGTGGCAGGGACACACACGCACACGGTGGCCGTGGCGCGGGCGGGAGCGGCGTGGCAGAGCTCACGGAGGAGCTCGAGACCCGGCTGCCGAGCGGAGCAGCTCGCAGCAGGGCCTGGCAGGCGGCCACCACCCCGCCAGCTTCGAGCCAGCGCTGCCAGGGACAGCCAGCCCCAGGCAGAGGCGAGGGACGGGGACCTCCTGGACCGACAACACGAGCGCCAGCACGGCCCCTGGTCATCATCATCATCATCGTCTGCAATGGCAGCACCTGCTCCGGCAGCACCGCCTCTGCCGTCGCGGCACCAGGGGAATTAGAGGGAGCGAGGCTCCCCGGGAAGACACCGGGGGCAGCTGAGCAGAGGAATTCGGGGAGCCCAGCAGCTGCGGCAGAGCTTGACGCCCTGACGCCTTCCCAGGAATGCGCTTCCCTTCCTGCTGCCGCGGCACCTGCCGGGAGGTGACACAGCCGCCGCCCCGGAGCCTCGCCTGCCGCCGTGCCCGTCCCCAGGGCCCCCTGGCAGGAGGGGGTCGGCGAGCTTCGCTGCCACCCACCGCAGAGAAGGGGACGGGCTGGCACGGGGGGGATGAGCCGGAGGGCAGCGGGGTGGGGGCAGAGCCGAGCGTGGCACCCCCGGCGTCCCCTGCGGCTCACCCGACCCGAAGCGAGCGCCGCTTCTCCGGTGACGGCTCCAGGAATGTGGGTCCCCCGGCCCCCGCACCCAGCCCTTCTGCAGACGTATTTTTAGCGCGGCAGACAGCCCCCTGGGGACCCCTCTCCGCAGCCAGGGAGGCCAGGAGGCCCGGGGCCGTCCTCCTCCAAACGGGCCCCACCCGAGGGACGAGATGGGTGCCAGACTCCGACGCCCACGCGCTCCGCTCTCGAGGGAGAGCCGAGGTGCCCCGCGGCGCCGGGAACCACTGACGCGGCAGCGACGGCCGCGCAGGACGGGGACTCGCGCGCTCCAGGGTCTGCGGTCACCCCAGAGCGGCCCGTGCCACCCCCCCCGAGCAGCCTGTGCCCCCCCCGAGCGGCCTGTGCCCCCCCCAGAGCGGCCCGTGCCCCCCCCAGAGGTGCACGGTACCTCCAGCTCGCGCGACACCAAGGAGAGGGCGCCCGGGTCGAGGTTGGAGGCGGCGAAGACCTCGCCGAGCTCCACCTCCGTCTTCTCCAGGACGCCGAGGAGCCCTTTCAGTTTGCGCTCCAGGAGGAGGTTCTTGAAGCCCGTCTTCTGCTGCACCTCGTTGATGGCTTTGGTGAACTTCTGGTAGAGCTCGTCGCGGTCCGCCTGCACCTGTGACCAAAAAAACCACCTTGGGGGGACCCCGCCGGGCTGGCGCCCCCCCCAGGGCGGGCAGCAAACAGGCCCTGCCTGCTCCGGCGAGAGCCCGGCCGCTCCCCACGGCACCCACGGCCCGCGGGGCAGGCAGGGGCTGGAGCGCGGCTCCCCTCCCTCCGTGGCTGCCAGCTCCTCGGCCCTTCTGCTTCCTCCTCCCCTGCGGGCCCAGGAGCCCCCCGAGCGCGGTGCGGGCCGGCCGGGCTCGCCGCGGCACGAGTTCAGGGCTCGGAGGGGGCCCCAGGGCACACGGGGGGGGGGTCTCCCCTCTCCTCCCCGCAGCCGGCAGCAGCCCCCGGCTCACAGCGAGTTAATAAGTGCCCTAATTAGGACACAATCTCTCCTCCACAGCCTATTTCTGAGCGCGCTGAATACGCTGCTGCCTTAATGACGGATTGTTAACGAGGCCTCAGATCCACGTTCATATTCCTGGGGATTTCTACGAATTGCAAATGAGCTCTCGTCTTGCCTCACCAGATTTATCTGGGTTAGGTGAGGGAGGGTGGGGGGTGGGGGGGGGCTGAGGCTGGAAGAACTCAGCCAAGGGGACTCATCCCGAGCCGCCCCGGCACGGCAAGCGACCCCCAAACGGCGGCAGAAGGAGGGAGCGAGCCCTGGCCGGGGTTGGTGCCCCACGGCCAGCTCTCCCCACGGCTCTGCGCCCCCCCCCGAGGGGCTGCTGCTGCGGCCAGGCCCTCGCAGGCCGGGAGGGGACCGCCGGAGCGTGCATGATTGCTTACCAAAGTACAAGGCCAGGCCTGTCTGCTGACCGTGGGAGAGGCCAAAGCCGGGAGCAGCTTTGTGGGAAGCAGCAGTTCTCTCTGGATTAGAGCTTTGGAAAGCCCTCGGGGCTAAGCCCAGCCTCTCTGCTAAGCCCCCGCGCCCGGCCCTCTGCGGAGGGGAGAGGGTTGGGAGAGGGAAAGGGGCTGCCCAGGCCCGTCTGCGGCCCTCACCAGGCTGAACCTCTGCTCCAGCACTTCGTGTTCCCACTGAAGATCTTCCAGTTCCTTCTGGGTGACTTTCAGACGGGCTTTTGCATTCTGCGGGCGGGAAGGGAGGGTTAGAGAGCGCGGGTTTCCGCGGGAGGCGTGGGGGACGCCGGGGAGGAGAGCGACCAGCGAAGAGAAAAACCAGGCAGCACCCACAGCAGCTCCCGCAGCGGGGGTTACTCTGGTTTCGCGCTGCCAGAGCGGCGGGAGCGTGATCTGACCGACACCCAGCGAGGCTGGAAGGGCCTGGAAGGCTGTGGCTCGGCCCAGGCGAGCGGCAGAGGTCACCGCAGAGCGGCTCCCTCCAGGCAAGAGCGAGGGCGAGTCGGGAAGGGTCGGGGCCGGCCGCTCACCGTCAGGGCCTCCTCGACCTTGTCATAGTGGGCCAACTTCTTCTGCAGCTCAGACACCTGCTCCCGGGCCTGCTGCAGGGGCTCCTTCAGCTGCTTGCTCTGCTGCAGCGCGTCCGCCTTCTCCTTTTCCAAGTGGTTCTCTCTCTTCTTCATCTCCTCCACCTGCTCCTGTTGTTGGGAACACGAGGGCCAGCTCCTGGCGGCTGCCCAGCCCCTCCAGACACCCTCCCGCTGCCGGCCCAGCGAGACACATCCCCCCCCCCCCCCTCCTGCCCCCCAAGAGCTGCGCTCGTGTGACGACGTACAACCCTCAGGAGCGCAGCAGCACCCAGGAACCGGCCAGGTCCGGGTGAAATCCTCACGGGACGGGTGCCCGGGGGGGAAGGCGGCGCTGCGCAGGCCGGGCAGTACCTTCAGCAAGCTGATGAGCGCCAGGTTTTGGAGGGTGATGTCGTCGTAGTAGCTCTTGATGTCGCTGAAGGCCGCCTCGTGGTTCCTCATCAGCTCGTTGATCTGGCTGTTCTTCCTCTCCTCCACCTCGTGGATCTCGCTCTTCCTCCGCAAGTCGAGCTCGTCCCGCAGCGCCTGCATCTTCTTGGCGTACTTGCCTCGATCTCTGGGGGGGGGGGGGGAGCACAGAGGGGGCTGAGCGGGGACCCCCCCGTAACGCAGCCCCGCTCCCGCAGCCAGCCCGGCGTGTGCCGCCGCGGCGTGACTCGAGGCCACGAGGCTCCTCAGCGGCGTCGCCGCCGCCGCCACCGGCTCCCTCCGCGGAGCGAGCAGAGCCCCGAAACGGCGTCCTTGGAAAGAGGGCATGGAAACGCTCCAAGTCAGCCCGTGGGAACCCAAACGTGTGTGCGTCCCCGCCCCGAGGGGGACGCTGGAGCGAGGACTCTGCAAGGGCTCCTCCAGCCAGCCCACCCGCAGCCTGGAGGAGCATGGCCAGGCAGCTCCTGCAGCGGTACGGCCCGGCAGCGGCGGCAGGCGCCCGGCCTCGTGCCGTTGGCGTGAGGCTGGGGGTCTGGCAGCCCCAGAGCACGGGGGATGGGGGGGCACAACTGGGGGAAACGCGGCCAGGAGTGGGGGGAAACACGGCCACAGCTGGGGGGAAAACTGGCTAGAAGTGGGGAAAAACACAGCCAAAACTGGGGGGAAAACTGACCAGAACTGGGGGGAAACATGGCCAAAACTGGGGGGAAACACGGCCAAACTGGGGGAAACATGGCCACAACTGGGGGGAAACACGGCCACAACTGGGGGGAAACATGGCCACAACTGGGGGAAAACTGGCCAGAAGTGGGGGGAAAACTGGCCAAAACTGGGGGAAAGATGGCCAGAACTGGGGGGGAAACCGACCAGAACTGGGGGGAAAACTGGCCAAAACTGGGGGAAAGATGGCCAGAACTGGGGGGGAAACCGACCAGAACTGGGGGGAAAGATGGCCAGAACTGGGGGGAAACATGGCCAGAAGTGGGGGAAAACATGCCAGAAGTGGGGGAATCACGGCCAAAGCTGGGGGAAAACCAACCAGAAGTGGGGGGAAACACGGCCAAAGCTGGTGGGAAACACGGCCAAAGCTGGGGGGAAAACTGACCAGAAGTGGGGGAAGCACGGCCAGAAGTGGGGGGAAGCACGGCCAGAAGTGGGGGGAAAACCACCCAGAAGTGGGGGGAAGCCACCCCTGTTTCTGCTCGAGGCTCTGCCAGGGAGCTCGGAGGCACCTTCCCCGACGACGAGAGCTCCCGAAGGGCCTACGGGCACGCCCTGACCTTTCACTTGTCTCTCGAAGTCGTTGCACAGCCGGGTGATCTCCTGCTCTTGCTCCTGTCGCGGGGAAGGCAGGCGTTACAGACGGACAAACCCCACCCCAGCCCGCCGCCTCCCTCCCGCTCTCCCCCCCGCCCCCGGTTCACCGGGCAGCCCGCAGCTTCTCACGGCTCCCCGCTGCGGGACGGGAGGGCAAACCGGAGCCACCCCGGGGGTCTCTCCTCCCCGTTGCTGCGCTGACTTGCCAGTGCCTCAAGCGCAGGGGGTGCCGGTGCCCCGCGGGAAACGCCACCCCCACCGGGGCGAGGGCCGGGGCGGCGGCTGCCGCTCGCCCCCCGCGAAGCCCGGGAGGGCTCAGCCGCCGGCCCCGCCGCCCCGCTCTGCGGCAGAGGCGCCTGGGCGGGGCTGCGGGCCGGCCGGGGACCCACCAGGCGCATGGCTTTCACCCCCGCCTCGTGGGCCAGCTCCTGCTCCTTCAGCTCGGCTCTCAGCGAGCGCACGTCCTGCCGCAGCTCCGTCTCCTGGGCCCGGTGCTCCTGCCGGGCCCGCTGCAGGGACAGGCTGCCCTCGGCCCGCAGCTCGCCCAGGCTGCCCTGGTGCTCGTGCAGCAAGTGCTTCACCTTCA